>NW_024104487.1:5905348-7292633 GCF_003945595.2 Pipra filicauda
TAGCCCAAGGCTATTTATCTCTGTAATAGAGAACGTCTCCAATGTGGCAAAATTGACCAAATCAAACAGCTTTGATCAGAAAATGAATCTGGCAAGGCTGTCTGTCTGTGGGTCCCAGGGGAAAGGTGGGAAACAAACAAAAAGATTTAACAAGTGGTCAATAGGAGAAAGAGAGAGAGAGAATTTGCAGCCTGGAAAGTCAGAAGCCTGCAAAAATCTTCACACACACATACTGAAATGAATTACTGGAGAAATAAATTATGCCTCACATCATGGCATTTAACATTGTACTTGTGCATAATTGGAGCTATGCAGCCCAATGTGATTCTTGCATTATGGTGATGATAAATAACTGCAGGAGGGAGAAAATATCTTAACTTCTCCTTTAAAGAAAACAAAATACAGAGGACTCCATGTCTTCACAAGAACACTGGTACCTTCTCTCCAATTTACACTTACTCTCTCCGTTATTAATACCTGCTTTGTCACAAAGAGTCAGATGTCCCGCAGACTCAAGTGTGTTGAAAGCCAGCACAAAACCAACACCCAATATTTCAGAGGAACCAGGACCCATTCCAGCTGTTTCACTGTATCATCCAGCAATAATTTTGACCATCTTCCTGCTGATGACCAAAGACTTCTAAAATGAAAAATAACAAAATTTAAAAGCTTTCAGGGATGTGATTAAAACAAATATAGAACCTTGCTTTAAAATAAACTAGACCTGCCTTCTCCTGGAAAGCAAATTTTTACCCATCGAACATCATCCAATAACAGAGATTACAGAGGAAAAAGTTCAGGACAGAAATCGGAAGCTTTTACATTGTCACTGCTTTATTTTTGTGTTATTTAGTACTCTATGTTCCTAGTAATCCATATGAAATATCAGACAAAAATATCTATGAATGAAAAACTTAATTCCTGTTTGGATTTAAAGTGCTTTGTGGTGATTAGACATAGATGCCTCAGATGGCCATTACATTATTATACTATATTCTCAATACTACTGCCTCACAGAGAACAGATCCTAAAGGGCTATATGTTGATTTCCTTTTTCTAGGAATTACAACATTTCTACCCAGGTAAGAAATGGATTTATTTATTCAGATTCTTGTGCTACTGGTTTTAGGAAGGAAAAGGTAGAAATAATGTCTCTCTCTCTTCTAATAAATGTTTCTAAATTACATGAAAGAAGTAAAAGAGCAAGCCATTCTAACTTAATAACAAAAGATCAGCAATTTTATTTTGTTTATATTGATGAATTAAATAAGCAATCTGCAAAGAGAAGCACGCAAACAAAGTTGAGATTGAAAGCATTCCAGAAAGCAACCAGACAACCTAGTCAGATATCCAGTAGGAAACTGAAGGCAACAGGTTACCTTTTCACATCTTTCCAGGCCATTTTATGGGACTGTAAGTCCTCACACCAGATCTATATTGTTACATATGCTTAGAGAGATCAGTAGGGAATAGCCTGGGAATTTATTTATTTATCACTGTTTGAGGTGATAAATTTATCAGTATTTGAGGAGAAGAGAGAGGCTGGCCTCTTGAATGTTGTTCATCAAATTGAATTTTGAATGGTTTTGTATTGTTGTTGAAATCTTCGACATAAGCTACTTTCATACTTGGAAAAATGGAAACTCACGTTATTAATAATCTGAAGATGATTGGCACCATATAAGGTACATTTTGATATCACTGGGCTGAACCATGAACTCCTTCATTATTTCTTAGACTCTTATGAGGCAAAGGGGACTTCTGCCTTGTTAAGAAATTGGGAGTATTTAATAATTGCATTGTAATATGTTCCTTTTACAGATTAAACCAGTATAAAAATGGATTAATAAGAGTTTCTACGTAATATGGCAGAGTTCAGTATTTTCATGACCTGGCAGTATTAGAGGCAGAGTGGTCTGAGCAGTGAAGCCAAAAAGACTGTGTTTCCAATCCCATCTCTTCTACTTGCTTACTGTTTTATGGTTTACTGTTTTCTAAGACCCAAGAAACATGAATATCTGAACTGCTGAATTTTCACCATTACGACTATAGTCAATATGCTCTTTAAACACCTAGCTGATCCTGTGAGAACAAAGTTTTCTATCTCAAGATGTGCACCCTGAATTTGCAGATACTTCAGACAGGTTTTCCCTTTGCAATTCTTCATTTGAATTTTCTTTTTTGTAAAACAAGACTATATACACTTATTTTTTCTTTAAATGACTATTAGTGCTACATGTAAGAAATGTTATACGGGCCTTCACCCAGCCCCAGTTGGAAAACAAGATTTTTCCACTGGCTTTCACAGAGTTTAAAACAAGACCTATAAGTGCTAAGCTTTGTTTTAAAAATTACATTCAAGATGGTGCAGATTTTCTCCATATATATGTGGTAGGATGTAAAAGCACTCTAGAAGTCAAAATAAAATTTTGACAATAGTTTATAAAATTACGAACCTCAGTATGTTTCCAGATACTCTGAAAGCATCATAGTATATTACCATCCTGGTAAAAGCCAGGGATGGGATTCATTTGATGAACTGCAGATATCTGCCTCTCTTCTGGAGAAACAGGCACGTTTTAGGTTTGAGTCACTGTAATGCAACAGTCTAAAAGAGTCTGGATGAATTATAAAAAACCCTGTGCTGACTAGCAGAGGTACAGGTATTCAAGGAGTAGATCCATGTCCAACTGAGTCCAACTGAGTGGAAATTACTTATTATGGAATCAATACAGACCCTGCTGATGACAACTGTATTCACTCCCATACTTCTGGTCAGTAGCTAATGTAAGACTGGTTAGAATGGGATCACATCTTTTATGGTCCAGTAGATAGGGTCCTGAAAGGTCTTGGTCTTCTATGTCCTTGCCCTTTGGATGTGCAATGTATTCACAGTTCTTTGAGGCAACCCTGGAAGTCGCATTTGAGACAGTCTTGGGCTTGTCTAGTTTGGAGAAAAAAAGACTACGGGGTGACCTTGTTGCTCTCTAGAGCTTCCTGACCAGTGGAAGTGGGGAGGGAGATGTTCATCTCTTCTCCCTGGTATCCAGTGATAGAATGTGTGGGAATGTTCCAAAGTGCACTAGGGGAGGTTCATACTGGATATTAGGAAGCATTTCTTTATAAAGAGATGGTCAGTCACTGGAATGGGCTTCTTAGAGAAGTGTTGATGCCCTGAGCCTGTCACTGTTTAAAGAGCATTTGGATAATGCCATTAATAACATGATTTAACTTTTGGTCAGGCCTGAAGTGGTCAGGGAAATGGGCTAATGACTGATGTATGTTCCTTCCAACTAAAAAATTCTATTCTGTTCTATTCTGTTCTATTCTGTTCTATTCTGTTCTATTCTGTTCTATTCTGTTCTATTCTATCCTATTCTATCCTATCCTATCCTATCCTATCCTATCCTATCCTATCCTAATCCTATCCTATCCTATCCTATCCTATCCTATCCTATCCTATCCTATCCTATCCTATCCTATCCTATCTCATCCTATTCTGATACCTAAAACCATAAAGCAGCAAGACTCTTGTAAGACCTTCAGTTTAATTTCTGAGATGCAGTTCAAGATACCAAAGATAATCTTTGGAACTCTGGATAACATAAGAATCTACTCAAGGAATGCTATGATCCTCAAGCCTTCAGATAACAAGTCTACTGATTTGTTCCTCTTCTTTTCTGGATAAATACCATCACTGGCCTCCCTCAAATTTCTTTAAATGACATTGCTGAAATGCTTTGCACTAAAGAAGAGAGAAACTGGAGAACTATAAAGATACAAAACTAAAAACCAAACCAAAAAACCCAACCAGACAAACAAAAAAGCATCTCTGTGGAGACAGAGTTAAGAAACTCTAAAATAGGGAACATAAATTAAAGAAAAGTTGGTAGCTTTCTCTTTTTCTTCCTTTCAAACAATTTTTTTCCCCAGAATCAACCTCTCTTATACAATCTAGTTTGTAAGGATGCTGGTAACTGGCACAGTACAAAAACCTGCAAGAAGTAGAATACTTGTCCTCTGCCACTGCTGGCAGCTCTGCACAATCCAAAACTTACCTGACACATTCATCTGTGCTCCTCTGATGGAAGTGGTATGGCGAGGACAACACAGTAAACGTCAGTGTTTTTAACCTGCAGGAATCCATTGACTACATTTTCTTTCTTGTCAGAACAGAAATGCACATTGTCAGGTATCACCCAAAATTGTGTCCCTTTGTCTCCTGTTTATGTTGACATGAACTGTACTATTGCTTTTTGTATTCCCTCCTTGGCTTAAGAAGTGGGAAAATTGTCTATGGGTGGAAGTGTCTTCTTCCTCTACAGAAGAAGTTGATTTTTTTTTAACTTGACTCTGCAAAGCTTGGTGTTCCCTTTAGTTTGCAAATTAATGTTTTCTTGGAAATGTAGTATTTGTATTTCTTTTATTAATATACTGCCTCCCCCTCCCTACTCCAGAGCCAGAGCTGGGGGTGGGATATTAATCTTCATCAGGATGTCCTTGGTGCTGTGTCTTCAGCTCTGGTACACACCAGAAAGGGGCTATGAAAACCTGAGTTGGGCAATGTTAGATTGAAAAGGGTGGGTGTTCTGTAAGGTGCTGGGGTTAGTAGGGCTGTGCATGGCTTTAATCTCATTTTCGTTTTAGTTTACTTTGAATTATTATTTTATTTTATTGAAGACATTTCTAAACTGGACTTACCTTACTTTTAACTTGTCTTGAGGAAAGACAAGTTAAAATGACTATTACTTTTTGCCATTCTGACTTCATGTAGCAATATTAACTAGATAAATTGAAAAGTTATGGCAAACACCTTAATTTATATTTTGATCTGATCCACCTAATACTAAAAATGCTTTTAGTACAACAATGTCCCATATTGTTCTAAAATGATAATGTTGTTCTGAAAAAAAGCTCCCTTAAAAATCTACCTCTCAGCAAATTCTGTGGTTTCTAGCAAGGGACATTCAAGCAGATTTTAGTCAAGTCTGCTGTAATCAAACACTGCATCACTCCCAGATTATGTGGCTAGGGTTATTCCAAGCGTCTAAGTTAAGCTACCGGTAACCTCAAAGAACCAAAATATTCTAAGGCTGGGCCATCAACCAGCTCCTGGAGTGCACAAAAAGTCATAATTCTTCTCAGATGTCCCGTAAGGGCAAACGTCTGTTCTGCAATCCCTTACATACAACACACCCTTTACCTTTATCAGTCATCGTCCTCTACCAGTAAGGCCTTGTTTTCTTTATGTTAAGAGCTAAGCATATTCACAGAGAAAACACACCTGCACACAACTTGATATATTTCTTAATGTTAGTTATGTTGTGCTAGAGTGATACTGTGGTAGCCTGGGAAGAGAGTGAGAGGATTTTGGAGGGATAGCCTTATGGAGATTTATAACTTAATACAGACTTATAGCAGACTTTGTGGACCTATAGGACTCTGGAAACATCTTTCTTGCAAAGGTCTAAGCAGTTTTCGCGCGTGGAGACCACCCTGTCTTGTCCTAAGCAGGGATTCCAGACATTTTTTGGAAACACTAAACTGCAGTGTCAGAATCCCTGTGTATGTATAGGATTTCCCAGCTGAAGGCCCTTGAGATCGAAATTTCCTTCCCTTCACACTTTAGTAGAGCATTGGCCCAATCAGCTTCTGGATGTGATATAAGACACAGATCCTATACAGGCTCTTCTTCACAGAAGAACACAAAAGAGAACAAATTAGGGCAAACCCATTTTGAATGCAATGGCACAACCAATCCCAAGTGGACTCATTACTGGGACACAGGCCAGCGAGGTAGGGGCAAGTATGCAGTGATGGGCAGACTTTGTACACCCACAGGTCTAAGTGCCCAGACTTACTGGAAGGGCCTTTTACTCACTGGTGTCACAGGAAGGCAATGCAGATGCAGCAGAACTCACTGACTACTCCTCCAGCGGCATTTTACAGGAATATATTGAAGGCAGTTGCCTCTGGCATCTTTGACTCACCATGGATTTTCACCCCCTCTGAGATAGGAGGTGCAGAGATGTTTTGTAGGAATGCGAACAGGTACAATAGATAGAGACACGTGATCAGATGCTTCCTGAGTAGGCGCTTCACTCTACATGGCATGTGTTTCAGTAGAATGAAAATGAATTTATTTGGCTCACCTTTTGGATCCTGTGCCTTTATTTATTTGTTTACATTTGTTTCCATCTTTCATGCTACTAATGTGTGTCCACTTCATTAGCAAATGCTCAGCCCTTCATAGGTACTAATGTTATATGATTTTTTTTTCCTCGTACTTTTAGTCTGCTTTCTAAGCTGCTGTTCCAGGAGACATATCAGGTTTCCATACTTGGCTTAAATTGGTATTTTCTACATGTAAACTAACACAGAAATGTTTGAGAGAAAGCCTTCCTTGTAATAAGGAAATCGGAATTCAACCTCATTCTATTTTAAAATAAAGTTGTTTTCACATGAACAAGACTTCTCTGAGGTTTCTCACGTACCTCTGTCAGCAGATGCTTCCCTGGCAGCTTCTTTCTCGGACCTTTGGTCATTATCCTCCAATGTCACCCAGCTAACTATCACCACAGGCAGGAAATCACTCATGAATCATGACTTCTGAGAGTCACTAGGATCTCAGATCTCCTCTGACCTTAAGCACTCTCTTTAATGCCATTAAATAAATTAAATGTTTAAATTACCTATATTAACTTTAATTGTATAATGATAGAGTCAATGAGAAATAAATCTATAAAGGGGAAAGTCTAATTCAAAAAAGGACTTGCTCTCACTTGGAAGTGGATGAACATGCCTGTGGAAATGATACAGAACTCTGTAGGAAAGCATCTTATATCAAGCTTTCATGTATTATGGTCATATGGAATAAACAATACCAGATTTTGTAGTTAAGAGCAAATACCCTCATGATATTTCAACGTTTTATGGTCATATCCAGAAGAAAACATCAGCTTTTATATACTGGGACAAGGAGGTAGGGTAAGTCTTCCTCCAAGGCACACATAGACTCCAGGCAGAGGTCAGGGGAGGTGAACAACAAATAGGAAAGTTTTAGTGCTACTAAAAATGTCTTAAAATAGATCTGAATTGTTTCAATGTGAACAGTTTAATTAGAAGCTTAATTTAATGTAATTAAATATAATTAAGTTTGATGAACTCAGCTTTAACTTAACTATGCCCTTTCACAATGCCAACAGCAGCCTCTCATATCTCTATTTACCTGTAAACTATCCCCATAAATAAAGGCATTGGGAAGATAAGTATCCAGATTGGTATTGCCTAGGCATTAACTATTAGGAGATTGAATATGGGTGTAAGACTAAACCTTATTTCCTGTTGTATAGGGGTCTAGGTGCAGGCACATCCCCGGGAACGATGGGGAAATTGTGCATCAGCAAAGGCAACTTGCAGGGGAAGCCAGAAGCTCAGTCTTTTGCCTCTTTAATTTCCCTCCTGCAGTTCAAGACCACCTTGCAGGACCATAGAAGCTGTTGGAGCTCTGGGCATGCTCTGGAGCAGAGCAGAAAAGTGGATGAGAGTGATGTGTCTTGTGAGAGTTGGCAACAATACCTTTGTATTTTCCAAATGGTATTTGTCTTCAGTTTTCTTCTATTACACTGGGGACTGACTGCAGCTGGCCTCCATGTCTGAGTGGTTAATAAAGTTGATTTACACTGTTTATTTCTGTCAGAAGTCCATCAAGCATACTTTATTTTGCCTCTGGTAAGTCCCCAATTTGTTACTCTATAGTCTGCTTCCCCAGACTCATCAATTCTATAAAAAGAAAAACATCATTATGACATATTGCCAAACCAGCCATTCACAGGGGAAAGAAGTGTATTTAATCTTAGCAAATAGTAACATTTAGCTCTGTTTATGTTGGCATTACCTTTTCATTGGTAAAATATATGTGGAAGCTGTGCTTAATGTGCAACTCAAGCTGATTTCAATGATTTTGACTTAAAAGTCCGTGTGGGGCGCCGTAGCTTCATTGACCAGTTGGTTTAACTAAAAAGTCAGGAGGTAGAAAGGCCTTCTTCCCTTCTCCATGAAGTCTTTTCACCATGTTAAAATTGTGAAAGGGTTAGGGTTTTTTCTGTTAGCCCTGCTGCAGATTTTGGTGATGATCCTCCCTGGTGCCATCCTCCCACTCCAGAAAGAGTGGTTGAAACATCTCCCACAGAGAAAGAGGGCAGAAGAATTGCTTCTTGCACCTGCTAAGCTGGTAACCACAGTTGCCAAGATATTCTGTAGCAACAGAGGAGAAGACACTCTGTTGTCTTCCTATACCCAGTAGCTCCCAGGAATTAGGATCACACTTTTCTAAAGACAAACTGTCATTGCATCCCATATACTGAAAAACAAATTGCAGGAAGCCAGGCTATGAATTGATTCTCGTTGATTATATTCTCTTCTTGGTGTGCTGGAATAGTGTGGAAGATCCAAAAGATCCTGTTGCGTGACAGCTCTACATAAATCCAAGAATTTAAGTCAGTGCTTTAGGGAGTACCCTTGGACATTCAGTTTTGGACTTTCAATTTGAGCATAAAACCACAGTTGATTTTCAAAGAAAACTTTAGTTAAACCCTCATTTAAGACTCAGGATCAGTGGGGTATGTCATTACTCTTACAAAAGTCTGCCCGGTATCCAGAGTGATGTTTTTGGCAAATAAGATTATAGATGGAGTAAGGAGAGCTAAAAAAAATCCCCAAACCTTAGATCTCAGAAAATAAAATTTGTAAAACACACACCTATCTGAAGCCCACAACAAAGAATGCCTAAAAGACCTCCAAGTGAGCTCTGATGGAAGCCAGACAGACACAACACCTCCAAGACTTTTCACTCTAAGTCCAGAAGAATATAACCTTCAGTACAGGAGACTGAGCAATGCTGTACTTTCATGCAACTTCTCACATTAACCATGGTGTCATTCCTCATGTCAGTTGTTTGGCTCAAACACAGAAAGGCCAAGATGAAAATTTAAGTTGTATATTTTCAAGTCAAAATTTTATTTGTTAAGTTGTTTTTAAGGAGAGTTTGCTACATTCTATGGGAGTTGGAAGATACTGATAGATACCAATATTAGCAAGACTTTGTCAGAACTCTACCCAGTGCTGCTGCCCTTCACATAATGCTGGATTCTTTCCATCCATCCTCATGCTGCACTGCACAATTCTCTTGTATGGGGTTGCCAACAAACAAGCCTGAGTATGCGGAAGCTGCTAATGGATGAGTTGATGTTCCACCATTACTGGTCAACATTGTACAGCTCTGCTTCCTTGCCCATGGTAGAATTAATGTGTTACCTAGACTGCATGTTTCCTGGAGACTCTATGCTTCCGCATTTGTGCATCTCTTTGCACAATGGAGTCCTGGTTTGGTTTTTTATTTCAGGTGTTATGTTACTACAGTGAGTGCAGATGCTCCATTATTACAAAGAATAAATAGTAACAACAGTTAATAGATTCAAATGAAAAATAACTGAAAGCAAAATGAAACATATTCTAGAAAGCTGCAAGAGCAAGTGCGAATATGGTGGAGTTGACTAAACTTAACCAATAGTGGATAATTAAATTTTGTTTTTAGCAAGGTCAAAGCATATTTGCTGCAGCTGTTTTGAGGATAGTTTACTACCTGGGAGAGCTGGAAGATAACAATATACATCAATACCAGCAAGACTTTGTGAAAACAAAGGCTGACTTTATTTTTGTGGAAAAGCTGTTGATTCCATTGCAATTTTAAAAACCCCAGAATTCTTGAACATTTAAGGTTCTAAAAAGATACAGGATAAAGGCAGCAATGCTGTCATCAACCTCTCACAGATTCAAAGACTGTGATTTATGTGGCTTCTCAGGAAAATGGCAGTCTCATATGAACTATGAGTAATTTCTTATTTAGAAAGGGATAGACCTGGAAGAGTTCCATTCAGCATTTTGTCTTAAACAATTAGTAAAATATCAGTTATTCCCACTCAGAAAATCCACAGATATTTTTTGCTCATTTCTATGTCTGATGGTGGTTAAATAATTAGTCAAGACAAAGGTTGATTTTGTTCCAGAAAAAATTATTTGACGTATTAATTTTGTTTCAGTTTTGTTGGGCAAAGAACATACCTTATTGTGTATTGAGTTTTTGCGGGTTTAGATTTTTTTGTCTATTTGTGTTGCAAATAAAACTGTTCACAGTCTTGGAAAGATTCAGTTAAGTCTGAAGTGCAAATCACTTCAAAACATTTTAACTTGCATAGTTGCTCACTGAACCGATCACTAGGGACTTCCTGGTAATGGAAGCTTCATAGAAGGTAGATTCTCCGACTCAAATTGGCTTTTCTTGAAGTAATTTACCAATTAATTAGACTCAAAGCAATTTTAAAAAATCATGGACTTAATAAAAATTAAATAAGTAGTTATTTTTTTTCAAAAATATTTCCAATATATATAAAACTGTGCTTTTAATTTTAATAACTTACAAGGTCACATGAACAGTGTTCTGTGAGAAAGCTCAAATTCTGTTTTAAAAACCCCACACACGTGATATCCCAAATATATCTCTTTGAACATGTTACTGGTCTGCTCTGTTACTGTTCAGTTGCCAAATGTCCCACCTATTCCCTAGAACTCTCTGGCCTTAGTATGTATTCCACAGTACATAAATCTTCAGGTTACACTGCCTTTTCTTAGAAGAGAGCTTCTGGTGCAACACATACTGTATGAGGACAAGTTTGTAACAGGAAACCCAAGCAGAAAATTCCCATATAGCATAAAATAACTGCTACTTTGAGTTAGACTAATTTGGATTTTTGATTAAAGTTTGCCATCTCTTTTTTCTTTTCACTAGAATTGAAATGTTAACCTACTCCAGAAAACCAATGCCTTTTGCTTAACTGTCAGAAAATGATGTCTTATCCTTACCTCATTTCAAAACATAGCATACTGACTGTAGCCTAACCTGGATGAGCCTAACTTCTAGATCATATTTCTGATGGTATCCATTTTATATAGCAATAGTGTATAAAAATTTGTTTTCCATCTTTCATTTTGACAACTTCCTTTGTGATTCCACTGCTGCAACCACAGAGAGAGTATTTCTGGATCCTTTTATAAATATTTTTTTTTCCTTTTCCTTGGAGGTGGTTCTTATACACACTTATAATACATATGGAGAACTAGTTTGTATCATGGAGGGAGGTTCTGTGAACAGGAAAAAGGACAGAGATAAGGGATTTCCATAGACAAGCAATAGATGGTCACCTGAGGGAAAAAAGCTGAAGGGCAGATCAGTGTATGAATGAGTGGCTATGTGAGAAGTCCATAAGTAAAAGACAAAGAGAGAGGGAGAATGACACAGTATATTGAGGACAACAAAGCAGATTGACGATGTGCACATATCAAAACTCCTCTAGGAAAACCACCTTGATTTGCCCCTTCTTCCCTTTCCTAAACTGCTCAATGTTGCATATTGCCAGTTTCAAACCTGTGAAAATTTCACTGGCTAACAAAAAGGATCTGGAAGAACTTTGTCAGAGCCAGTGTTATTTCTGGTTAATAGCTGCTCTGCAGAAGTCTACCATTCAACAAACCTAAAATTCAAATCAGTTTCCAAAAGGCCACTTTTCCATTAAGAAATTGAACACCTGAATAGATTATGTCTTCTAACATTATGTCACCTATGCATATAAAACAGTGCAGAGAAATGCTCACATAAAACTTTGTATTTAGTGAATCTTCTCAAAAAGAAAGGAGAAAAAAGTAGAAGATATGAGTGATTTTAGATAAATTAATTTTGGTGTTCTCAAAGAGAGCTTAAAAAAAAAGATTATGTTGAAAAGAAATGCTACCACTCATGTTCTCTTCAGAAACCCGTCAGGAAGATTTAGAAATCAGAAGCTAGGTATCTGAATTTTGAATAATTTACAATTTGTCTCCACTTCTGAAAATCCTGACCAAAGTGCATTCTTAAAAGTGAATTATCTTAACCAATACAATAGGTACTTGGTGTTTTAGTACTTTTATGAAATGTTATTGACAAAGGCACAATATGCTAAGTGGTTACTGTAGTTTTCAGCCCTGTGGAGGAGTAGATCTTCCTTCTCCCAACCCAAAAATCTCATAATATGGAAGAAGATTTTTCCCTCGTCTTCCCCTGAACCTCCATGCTTTATAGTACTCCAAATGTCTAGGCTATTGTGTTTTAAAGAATGGACCTGCCTGAGAATAGAAAAAGGGAAGAATAAAATGCCCTTGTGCTAAGAGACTTTGTGGGATTGCACCACATTATATCCACATGGTATGGGCTCCAAGACAGTGATGTGAGTGATCATCCCTGTGTCTGCATAAGTTTCCTGGGCAAGTTGAAAGGGTATAAATTGTGAATGCAGAGAACACCATTTTATCACAGTGATGAGGCGCCAGGCAAAATTTTAAAACCCACAGTCAAAAAAATAAATGAGAGATAAATTATCTCTTTCTGTGTTGAGTCTTCATTAGAGACCTCATCCAAGTGTGGTAAATCACAGAGATGCAACCTCAAACTTGAATGTCTTTGTTCACTGGGATAAATGCAGAAATCAGTTTTTCTCCATTTGATGCTAACTTGTATCGTACAAGTGTTACAATGCTACTTTATCAGTCTAGATTTCTGGACACAAAGACAAACTCACGTATCTGCATAGAAACCATCACCACTCATTAATGGAAAACAAATCCTCTACCTTTGTTTATCTTGTATTTGTACCTTGCACTACTATCAGAGTGGGATATACAAATGTATCATTTTTAAAGAGGGGCAAGTGAGAGGAACAGCTAGACTCTGTCTAATAAACATTGATTAGTAACGACACTTGGTAAAACTTTTGCAACTTTTCTGCAGATTTTTGAAGGTTTTTTGCAAAACTTCCTGCAACATCTTGCAGGAAGGCAAGATACATGTCACACTGGTAGTCTCACAGTTTGTCAATTCAAAGCACAAGGAAACAAATTACAGAAGTCCCAGATGGAATAAACCAGAAAGCTAAAGGCAAAGGGAGGAACATTTCTGAAGTTCACTTGTCTTACTAATATTCTTTGCTTTGCAGCAGTATGCTGTATGTCCTTGCTAGGGGGATCATATAGCTGAGAGAGAAGGGAGTTTTGTGTGCATACTACTTGTCTGCTTTATTCACTGTTTACTTTTCTTAATCTTGTCTTTCAAAAATTGTTTGATTTATGCTTTTACAGAAAATATGACAATCTATATGATTCATAGAATGAAAGTAAGAAGTAAAGATAATATGATTTACAGTGCACAAATTGTCCTGGCTATTGTCTGAGAAATATTTGGATACAGTAGGAGAATAGATGTGTCTCTGAAGAGCAAGAAGGTAAGTGTCCTTAACTTAGGGGAGATTTTAGTTTGAACAATAAGGAGGAAGTATAAATACAAAGAAAAATATTAAGCATAAAATCAAGTTGATGAAGACAAGTTGAAATAAGGATTTGCCATTAGCTGAAATGCTAACGTCTAGTTTTGATAGCTATTGGACTATGAAGAAACCTGCATAGAGAAAGAAAGTAGACTACCTGATTCCTCAAAAAAGCTAATATCTAAATATTTATGAAGATATAGTCAAGGCTCTGTAAAAATGTAAAAAATAATGGAACGCATTTGGGTGGTTTCGGCAAAAGGATTGTTCATTAATGTTATTGATGTGCACTAGAAGACATCTGATGTGAAGTTCATAATTGAAATGTTACAACACTTCAGCATATGGATCCTTCACATTCACTTAATTGCCAGTTTAGTAATAATTTTATGTAATGAGAAATTATTAATAATACGTGAAATACTAAATTGACGTAATCACCAAAAAACGTAATATGACATCCACTGTGCAAAACATATTATAATTCCAGGTGTCTTTGTTATATTTTAAACAAGTACTATAACTGGCCAAATTCATCTTTCAAAACTATTGAGACTAAAAAGTTTTACTAATATTTTTTATAATTTTGTTTAAAGGTAAGGCTATTAATCAGATATTCTTTTTTTCTCATCCTTAATATCCCTTATTAACATCCAGTTATGACAAAAAAACTTGACAAATTATCATTATCAAACTGCCTTACAGTATTGTGACTCAAGTCCCACTGTGAAATAAATCTCTCTGTGAAGTTTCTTTGATTATATAGACAGATACCACTACCCTGTTCAGATGGGTCAGAAAAGGGGACCAAATCTGTCTCTTTCCCGTTGCAGTTTAATCATTGTGGAAGATTGTGATAGTGGGACAAGAGATGTTTTATCTCCAGCATAGCAATAAACATCTTCTCTAAGTCTGCAATTACTGAAAGTCAATAGACTATTGGTATGAGAAATGTACTCTTTGAGGACAAATGTCCACAACACAGTTATCACCCCTATTGCCACGCAGAACAGATTGAGCAGGCATGGAGAATGTCAGGCACCTCCCCAGGTAATCCTTGTCACGCCAGGATTGCCGCACACTGTTGTGGGGACTAGTGAAGTGTGCAAGGCCGCTCATTCTCTGGGAGCCTTGTCTAGTCTATGACTTCATTTTCCTGAGTCATTATTCTGACACATCTCATGGGCAACATCTTCAGCGAGAGAAAAGAGCCAATATGAGTTTTTACTTACACAGATATAAATCAGGAGAAACCCTACTGAAGCCAATGACTTTCTATACAAAATCATGAAAGCAAAAGTAAACTGAAGCTATTAATGAACAATGAAATAGAAAGCAAACTCTTCAATTCCATTTTACTTCACTTCAATTTTAGGTGAGAGGTGCAGGAATTTAAGATCTCTGGTTCACCTAATCTAAGAGCTGGGATTGTGAGACTTACACTTTGATACATAAAATTCATTGTGTGCACTTGTGCAACTAAAAAAATTCACATGCCAGAATTACTACATGGGCTTTTAACTTTTCTGATCCTCTTTGATAAAGCTTATATCAGTGATGGACTCTGGTTTAAATAGAAAGAATGAATATCTGTATACTTACTGGAAGAAGGTATTTTCAAAATATTATTTAGAGAAACAAGATGACAAACATGAAAACATAAATTAGAGGTTAATTTTACTTCAGTTTTAGGTGTACACTGCTCTCAAAAGTTAATAGGCTTTTGGTAAAGGA
The DNA here is from genome assembly GCF_003945595.2 of Pipra filicauda. Lineage (NCBI taxonomy): Eukaryota > Metazoa > Chordata > Aves > Passeriformes > Pipridae > Pipra > Pipra filicauda. The sequence goes on from NW_024104487.1 coordinate 5,920,492, forward strand.
GATCTCACTTTGTACCTAAGGAATGCACCATTCCAGATGTTACCCTGACCAGTCAGTGAGTCTTCACAGGATATAGCTGTATGCAGAAAGACTCAGGACTGGAGTTTATTCATTATTCTGTGCTTCCTTTAACATTTTTTTAATAAAATCTAATAATAAAATAATATCTCCATTGCCTTGTAAAATACTGAATTATGGGAACTGAACAGTTTCTTTCTGATTTTCTCCTTGGAAGAATCTATATAGAAATTGCATAAAGTATATTCAACAGCAAATACAACATAGCCTTTAGAGAGATCATGCATATATGTTTATAAGAGACATAAAATGAGTGATTTGTACATCACACTATAACACAGCAAAGAATTTTTCAGGCTATGTAAAAAATCTGTGCTCTTTGGGTGATATAATTTCAGTGCTAGTACATATGTTATAATTTGATGAATTGCAATAATTACTATGTGCATTTTACTCTTCCCTTCTTGTTTTCACTTTTGCAGATTGTTTTCTCTGAGTCTTACTAATGGTTTGTGTTTTAACCAATTTAATACCTCTTTTCTTAAAGCATTTACAGGCATTTGTTTATATAAAGAAATTGTTGTTGAACAGGCAAAAAGGATCTATTTTAATATTTTAGAAATCAGCAAAATAGTATTGAAGAAAAACAAAACACTACATATTGTGAGAAATGGTACAACGAAGTATCTTATTTCATATAAAATGTATTAAGCAATGGAAATCATTTTAGGCAAATGTTTATTTTATATTTGATCGCTAAGCAAGAGAGACTTTCATTCATCTTCATTTTTGCATTTTTAAGTCCATATAATTTAGTTCACACTGGAGCATGAAGCTGAATGTTAATAATTTTACTCTGTGTATTGTGAAAGTGAAAGGCAAAGTATTTTTCTCTTTTATTTTTGTTTTCCTTTGCTTCTGCTTCTTGCTCTGTATATAGAGGGGGAAGTAAGATATCCAAGAAGATGGGGAGCCCCTTATCTTGCCATCTACAACATAAGTAACGGTAGGAGATGGCAATAATGTTCCTTCTCCCCTCATGAAAGAGGACAGAAGGACTCAGAAAGGGAGTGAAAGCGTAAAAAGAATCAGTCAACGAGTTGGAAAGGAGGAATTATAAGAAACTCATTTTCAGATATGGTTTGATTCCTAGTAGCCTAGGATTACAATTAGTATTACTTATTTTGTAACATTCTTTTCCTTTCTAAATTCTCTCTCCTTAGCTGTAAGATTTGTATTCTAATTGAAATCAGAGGAGGATACTCCTGCTTATATTAAATAGTCTCTTGAACTCTTAGGAGTCCTACTGAAATAAAACACCAACACATACTGAGTTATGAAACCACAATAGAGCAAATTCCCTGCAGCCTTTTTTAATCTTAAATACAGTCCTATAGAATATAGTAATGAAGTGCATGAAGTAAAATATGCACAGTGAAAAATGTAGTTAAATGCTGTACATTTCACTCAGCTCATCAAGAAAAAAAAATTCTAAGATGACAAAGTGGGAGAGTAGGCACAATTTTCTAAAAGTCTAACCTGTAATAACTACAGCAGGAATATATACACTAGCAAGAATTAGTGATTAGGGATCCAGTCCTAAGGGTACCAAGCAATCTCACATTTTATTGAAGTTCATGGGAACCCTAGGTGCTTGAACCTCTACGAAGCATGCCCTAGACGACAAGATAAGAATTTTGTCTCATAAGAAACGAGAAACAATGAATATTATCCTCACAGAAATGACAGCATCACTGGGAGGTTTTTTTACATTAGAGCTGAGTGAACATTTTATTTGCTGAAAATTATCCACAGATGCTACCTTTATTTCTCTTTGTAAACTGCCCAGAAAGAGATAGTAACATTGTAAAATTCTCAAAAGTACCTCTTATTCAAAATTAGTCACACACTTCTCCAGTGAATTTTCTCTTCAAAATCTGCTTTTGGTGAATATTTGAGCTTGCATTCATTTTTTCATGAGTTATTCATACTAATAAAGCTTGAGCACTCAAGTGTTCCTGGAAAGCAAACATGAAAGCATTACAAACATGGTCTAATTGAAATCCACTTTCCACTTTCAGCAAATATTCGCAAAACATTTTTCCTACTCTTCACTGTGCTTTAGTTGACATTATGGGCTAAAATCTCACTGATGTGCACTAAAGACAGACGTCACAGCAGAACCCTCTTCAATAATGCAGGTGCAATATTCCTGGAACAGGCAGGTCTTTTGAACAGGCATAGCATGATTTAACCTGCGCTGTTCTTTTATTTTGTTCAGAGGGCAGCCTTGAAGTAGACTGTTCAATGGCTAAGTGAACTCTCTTTAGTGTTTCAGCCACACATCAAAATATAAGAACCCATGCTGTACCTCACTCTAAGCTCCCCTTCAGAGTTAATCAATAAACTTATTCATCCAGTTTCTTTCATAATTACAAATGATCAGCTAATTGCTGGTGTAAGATAGGCTTCTTCAGAACATTTATTTATTGCTGACATAAGAGGTCACCATACAAGGAGTGACCAGTGATGTAACCTGTTTTACAGTTCCAATAGACAGATAGATGAAGCTATTCCTCCTGAAACATCTTGCTCTACAGAAACAGGCAAAAGTGTTCAATCCAGATTTACCCAGCCTGTAGACACTCACCCCACACGTTTCAGTGCATTAGGACCTCATCCTTCCTTGGAAAGTGATGAGGTCTACAGAGCAACAGGAGTCTCCCGGGGGCAATTCCAATCTTTGTTGACCAGAACTACTTTCTGGATGTGCCTGTCTTACCCCATCAAGAAGAGGGAGGCCTTACATGACACAAAGTGCAGTGGAGGTGCCTCAGAAAGGTGTTAATATTGGGAGGGGAAAAATCAGATGCTATTGTCTCCGGTGTCAGATACATAATAATTTCCACAGTCCTGCTATCAAGCTCCCTTGTAAAATAATCTACATTGCATCCTCCTAAAGATGTAGAAGTCTAGTGAGAATCATTCATTCATGCTGACAATTTCCTTCTACTTTGATTGCCTTTTAAGCTAATCTCCTCTTGTTTACTCATTCATTACAGACTGTTAAGTGAAGAACTGAAAGGGATAGGAGGTATTACAGCTCCTACAGAGTCCTGAGAGGAAGAAAACGTCAAGAAAGTTTGTTAAAAGTTGTGTTTATGTCTCTCACTGTGAAGGATGCATTGCTAGTATCACAAAGCCCATTGATGGTTTTTGGTTTGGTTTTGCTTGGTTTTTTTTTAAACCTATTGAACACCATCTTTCCATATCTTCATGCATGACCCCTCTGGGTTACAGCTCAGTCATTTAGATGAGTGTCCTTATGTCTCCCCACATTTGTACTACACACATATTGAAGCCCCTGGCTGGTATGAAACAAACAAAAAGTAATTTTCTCATAATCCTTGACATAATATATGCATAACTTATAGGCACAAAACAGTTGATGGTAACATATGCTATACGGCCTTATTGTTGTACAAATTTGTGCACATCAAATCTTTTTTATTGCTACATACATACTATCACTCCAAGTGTATCCATTGGCTACGTGCAGATAATAAAAAAAATCTTTACTGGAATAGTTCTTCCTTCAATATGACATATCTTGTTGGATGGAATTTTCTTCAACAAGGCTATGAGACATGAAATTGGCTGTCTTTCTAGCTGTTTCTTTTTTTCTTTCTTTTTCTTTTGGTTTCTAAGTACTCAGCGCTTAAAAATAGTTTCCTACATACTAAATTGTGGCACACAGTCATTTTCATATAGTTAAATAAAGCACTACAGCTTGGAATTTAGGTCCAATGGTCACACCATAAGAATACAATTCATTCCCTAATTAAATGCCCACTACCTCCATCACTAGTGCCTGCCAACTCCAGATTTATATTGCAAAGAACTTTCATTTTATATGATGCATAGAAAAGAAGAAAAAGGGGGAGAGGAAGACCAAGACTATTAATATGTAAGAAATTACCTCCTTAAGGTCAGGAGCACCTCAAACTGTACCACAGACATAGTCACCAGAAATAGAAAGGAGACTCTTAGGTTTGTAATAATATAGTAATGATGTAAATAATAGCTCTGACTTTCTCTATATATTACAAATAGGTAGTTGGCATGCTGTTTTTGCTACTCTGTTACTACTGGTTTATTGCCCTATTGGATGGGGGCAGAAAGGCATGTCAATTTTATGTGGCTTATTGTCAAAGTTCATAAAACTAGATTAGGCTGAGTTCTCATCACGCCTGCTCCTCCCTTGCTGCAGAACTACATACTATTGTTCCTGGACATAAGTGTGAAAATAATATGAATATTTATTTTAAGACTAGTTCAGTTTCAGCTTTCCTCCATCTCTACTATCTCTAGATATTCATACACACGTTTTATTTAGTTACCTTTTTTAGAGGTTGTTTTTATATTTTTAATTGTTTGGTAGATTTAGGATATGTAACAATGGATAAATGTGCAATACATTAAATACTTATGGGTATGTTGTGCCTTCTGTTATAATATAAAATCCATCTATTCTGGTTGATGGGTTTTAACCTCACACAGAATACTTTAAACTCCATTTGGACTTGTGCCTACAATCACCTTAGCAAAGTCTCTTAAGTAACTGCGCACAGCCTAATTAGTATGCATTATCAATTAACAAACTTAATAGCCGGCAGATTGATTAGATCCTCTGTTGCAGGGCAGAGCTGAAGCGAAACAGAATGAAAAATCATTGCATGCATACACTGCTGCTTTGTTATTTTCTCAGATCCCCTCCTCCTCCTCCACATTCCTTTAATTAATGCATACATATGGTTCTGAATATCTTGTAAACTGGAGCTTGCTCTAACTCTTTAGTAAAGCTCCCTCGTAGATGAGACAGCCATAGTCCATGCCTTATTTATTTCTGGCTGAAAATATAAACCATTTGTTTTCACCCAGGTTTTTCCTCTCTAAATGGTGCAAGTTTTAAAGATCTGCTGCTTCTAAGCTGCTTGTTTTCACACTGACTGATAGGGAAAAACAGGTAAGCTGGAGCTGTGTACAGCACTTCAAATAACCTGTAGCTGAGAAGATGGTTCAGGTGTCATATGGATGGTATGCTGACACATACCACAAAGTGGATTCCACAATTACTGTTAAAAGAAAAAGCATAGCACAAAACAAGATATGTAATTTTATATATTCTGTTTTACTGATGACCTAGAAAATAAGAACACAGGAAAAAAAAGCCTTCTTATTTGGAAAGTAGAAATCATACTAAAAAATTTCACAGTCAATTTTAGAAAAAATGCTGGTGTTAGACAGGACTTACATCCTTGGGAATAATTTGATGCAAACCCCTCAAAGACTGCTGAAAAGCTGCCTAGCAGGGGTGGCAAGGTCTATCCTTGGGCAAAGTCTATTGGCCTTTGTACACTGAGAAAGAAAGTGGTGCTTACTACAGTGATGTGAACACTAGCGGCAAGTTTCAGAGTTAATATCTATTTAGCATTTATATAGCATTTACATATGCAAATCACTGGAGAAATATTAGCTAATTAATCTGCAAAACAGAGTGGTGGGGAAGGTCCTCTAGAAGGATCCATGACTATTGATACTGGTAAATCCAATAAAGGTGCAAAACTACTTTCCTGAAGGCATAAAACATGCTATCGTCAAGACCTAGATCAGCGCTCAGGGCCCCCTAATTACCACATCTGTATCCCTCAGTGAGGTTACCATTTTCATAACCACAGAATCACACAACTCAACGGTTGAGGTTGGAAGGGCCTTCTGGATCATCTGGTCCAAGCCTCCTGCTGAGGTGATATCAGTTACCTGAAAGGAGAGTTATCAAAATTCCTTGAAGAATGGCTGCTCCTCTGAGAAGTCGTATCTGAAGAAGCTGATGGTTATAACCTCGTCTTCATAAAAAGGCACTGATGGACTAAGTTCCATAACTGAGAAAACGGTGACAGTTAAAAGTGGTGTGCCAAACTGTATTTTTCTTTTCCAAGTAAGAAGTTAAGTATGCTGATAAAAACTCTGTGAATTACTTTGGCAGCTCCTTGCCGAGAGGAAAGGTGGTGCTTCTCACTGGATTGAGACACTTTTCTTCAGAAAAAAGAAGACCCTGCCGAGTTCAGGACTCTCTCCATGCTAGGACACACTGTCTTTCTCTTGTTGGCACTTGAGAGTTCCTGCTATTCCACTGTCCCATTGCAAGCCATACCAAGACCATTCATGTATATGTTTCATTCCAATGTAGTAGATTTCTCTAGCCCACTATTTTTTCTTTGTCAGCATGTTCTCCTAAACAAGCAGACCAAAAGAGGCACAAGGCATGTAGAAGCACCTGCTCTGTACTGCCTGTGCAGTCTATTGCAATGCCTGAGCATGGCGGGGTTTTTTCCCGTCCCCAAAAGACAAACAGAAAGAGATAGCAATTATTTTTATTCTGAGGTGAAAACAAATCTATATGATTTAAATAAAATCAACTTAAGCCAAGTTAAAAACTTTCCTCCTCTTAGGTCCTTCTGATGCCACTTGAGTTTTATATAAAGTGTCACGCAGAGTTTTATCTACTCTCTTCTCAAACTCAACTAATTCAAACTGTTTCTGTTGCTTTTCAGATTTTTCCTTTATTCATCTTTATATATATATATATATATATATCAACTGACCTGCTACTGTTGAAATAAAAATGATTTTCCAAAAAAAAGCCCCACAAAAAATATTGTGGTGTATTTTGATTTAAAGAATTAGAAGTACCACGAGATTCAGAACTGTAATTAAAATAGTTTACATCAAAAATAAACTTCTTTGGATTATAAAGAATTCTGAAATACTGTTAGAAGGAACAGTAATTTCTAAAATATCAAGGATATAACTTCCTGCTAAAAAAGGCTTCCCTCATTAAAAAAAAAATTCTTTAAGTAATAAGAAGACTGAAATTCCTTTGAGTCTAGGTAAGGATGGAACATTAATTAGCTGCCAGAAAATGGTCTCTCAACACTGCAGTAAGAAATATGCCTCTAATTCTCATTATGTGACCCAAGAGAGGGGCATTAGGTCTGTAACCAGTGAAACTAAAATGTGAAAACTTTTTTTTTAATGATTGGACTACTCAGAGAGCAAAAGGTGAATAATCACCTGCTATCAAAGTATTCTCTTCTCTGGATTAACAGTGGTTCCATACAGCCCCTTTATTCTCACCTAAAACCGATTGTGTTCTGTTTAAGGCAGATCACTTTATACAACATACAATTTCTGAAAAAGTAAAGAGATCATAAAGAAATAAAAGAAATTTGCTAATACAGAAAAGGCAAAAATCAATGCAGCAACTTCCTATTACCTCTATTGGTACTGTTACAGTTGTTTTACAGTTCTACAGGTGTTCTACATCACTCTGTGGTTGTTTGTATTATATCCGTAATATTCAATGTGTATCGTTTACTCTGCATGGAACAGAGGTTCTCTGTGTCTCTGAATCATGTAAAAGACTCTAATTTTAGATTAGTATTGCTTCTTTAACACAAGTCTAACTCAGTTCCAAAAAAATTAATACCCCAAGAACTGTAAATACTGTATATACTTTAAGGTATATACTTCCTTTTTTGCCAGAAATATTCTTTCAAATATTTAATAAATATGTGAAATTTTTGTTGTCCTGTGCTGTATGCACCCTTTACTACATATCCTTTTGACAGATGTCTGAAACAGAGCACAGTATTACAGTACTCTGTGCCACGCTGGAGTCATGAACTTCAATTTTAGAACCCAGTTCCTTTGATCTCGTTGTGCTGCATGTTCCTTATCTCGCTCTTTATGCTACCACAACTTATTTTCAACTACTTTTTCCTCTGTGATATGATGTTACTGTTCATATTTCTAGGGAAAGATTACAGTGACTTGTATCTTCTTGTATTTTTAGGGATTTATGGTGCAAAAGAAGCAACTGGACATCCTTTAATATGGATGTACCAAACTTGACAGGATAAACAGCAACATACTCTCACACATCTGAGAGCACACACATAGCATATTGCAAAATGATTTATCTACATTTTGAAGATACTTTGCTACATCTGTATTAGTTTATGTCCAAGTTTAAAAAATCACAGTAAGATTACTCATCTGCCACAGCTTAACGATATTAGTATTTTAAATGCAATTTTTCAAAGTGTCTAATATTTCTGGCTACTTAACATTTGGAAGGAGCCCAAATTTAAAAGGGTAGATGTTCAGCACTTTCTGAAAATCAGTCCATTTTGTATGTCAAATGAAATTATTTCTGCATTTCTTGTGAAGAATTTGTTCTACCTCTTATATAAGCAAGTAGACCTTGAAGGGAAGAGTGGAAGAGGTGGTAGAACAGAGCAAACCAGCAAAACCAATCAGCAGACAATATTAGACAAAGCTCACAATTGGGTTATAGTTTATTTCTATTGCAGAAATTTGTAATATGTGTTTCCCCTGGTCTGGAAACAACTGGCAACTTCAGACAATTGAGGTACACTGACCACATGAAAACTTTTTTCCTTTCAGAGGGCACTATCAATGACATTCAAGAATTAACTTTCAGTTAAAGAAGTGTGCACCTACAAAGCCAAGGAGACACCATGAACTTGTTTTCAATTCTGTGCTGAAACAAGACCATTTGAAAGAAACCTCACCAGCTCATTATTTAAATTGCAGTTCAGAGACATGTTCCTATCAATTACCATAGGTTCCAGCTACTCTTTCAACACTAGTACAACAGGAGCACAAGAATCTCAACTAGTTAACCGAGCAGAGGTAATCCAGTGCCTGGTTGGAGAAATGCCATTTCCTCTTTTCCTTCCCTAAGACCACGAAATGTAATCTGGTTAGAATGGGTCCCCAACATTTTCCATGCATCTGACTTTTCAGACATCTGATTTGGCATTTGACTACTGCTACATCAAGAATCTATTTCCAATAATTGTGCTCAGATGCATAAATGAGCTTTACGAAGGGTAAATTTTTACAGGACCCTGAATCTACATTTTCCAGTTGTCTTTTTGTCTTTGAGAAACTCACATCTGTGACAGCTGCAAATTTGGGCACCACACCCCTACCCCAACACACCACGATGAGGTTTTAGGAAAAACCCAAAGAGGAACTTAAAGCTGCAGCACATCTAATTCTAACTGATCATGAAACTGCTGCACACATATAAAAACTATTCTACATTCTTGTTGCTGCTATTCTTATGATGTGAAAAATTAGAAAAGTATATCTCAGAACTTCCTAGTCCAAAACTGCTTAAGTCAAAAGCATGTTCAGACCATATGATCATGACTGACTAGTCTACAACAAAAGATTCCTCTGTAAATTCAATCTGTGTCCTTTATAGGAGTGTATTATGATAGATATTAATGACAGATTACATACTTATTTCTACAGGAACTAGGTCTCATTCAATGTGCTGAATACATGGCTGTTCATTTTTCTTTTATTCTCACCATTCAGTCTGTTCATTTCATTCACTTTATTATTTACTATGAACCATTCAAATGCAGCACTGAATACATTATTACTAATTCCCTTCTGAGCTTCCTATACAATGCTCCTACAGTATTTTCTTTTGGATATACAATCACAGATGAATTTATCTTCACAAAACCCCTGTGAGGTGAGGAAGTGTTCTAGTTTGCAAGTTATAGATAGGGAATATGCTACAGAGGTTGAAAGCAAGACAAGAAGTGATTTTGGGTACACAGTTTGAAAAACCTGGGGACTAATAAAAATATTTATCAATAGCATTTTATCTGTTCATAAGAAAGTTCCCATTGGCCTATTGACCTTGGGTTTAATTACAAATGCTGACTGTTTCTTCAAATCAGAGGGCTTATTCTGCATGCCCAGAAAGTGAGGATCATGCATATAATCCCCTTGCTCATAGAAGAGGATACATGATCTCTGTTTCAGAGTATATGACCAAATGATGGACCTAAGACAAGAGTCATGGTCCTCATGCCATTTCATTTTCTGCTGTGATGCTGTGAATGGGTAAACTGGAGCCAGGTAACAACCTCTTTCCTTCGTATTGCCCTGTATGAGGTAGATCCCTGCAGACAAATCTGCTAAGTAGTAAAGCAATCGTAACAAAATGAAACAAATTCATACTGGACAGGCAGCCTTTTTCAGATGTATTTAGAATATTTTTTGTGCTCAATTTTATAAGAATGGTAGCGTAATATTTATTTCACAGTATGTTTTGTTCCACTAGACATAATAGTAGCCTTTGCTAGCAGTTTTACTGATGTAACCTTTTCCTTTTCCCGGACAGATTCCACTCTTCTGTTATTTGCCTCCTGCCTCCTGCAAGTTCTTTGATGCAGAATATACTTTTCTTCATTTTAATGTAGCTGAGTACAAAGCACATTTCTAAGTTGTGAATAATTCATACAAGGAATCCCTATTAGAGAATTTTTACCCAATATCTGGAGAAGACACAGGAAATCACATCATCTATGACCTTCTGACAGAAGAACTGCCTTAGAAATTATTGAGTTATTCTGACCATAACCTAAATGCACTGACTTTTTTCCATAAGGAACTAGGAAATGCCACCCATTTAATTTTTTTAATATGGAGGCACAATCAATAATCTTCTCTCTCTTTCTGTGGGAGACCCTTTATTCATGATTCCAAGCCTAGCTAAATAATAGGTAGGCCAATGATTTATTTTTAATATGAAAATCTTCTTATCTATCGAATACTTTAGCCCCACAAATGTCAAGTCATTTATTCAATCGTTAAGGTGACTGCTCATTTTCCATATTTTCAATGGAATTATTTCCACTTCAGTGCTAAAATATACTAAGCTTGAAGTAAATCAATTCCCTCCTTGTGCTAAAAATTAGCATAGCACAAACTAATCAATGCTATCAAACACTAGTGCAAAAGCTGTGACAATAACCGTATCAGTGAGGAAGTAAATTGCTTATTATGCCAAACTGGGAAAAAAGCCTCATCAGTCACAAACCATCTGATTCACAGAAATACAGGCGGTGGGTCTATTGTTCTTAGAAGTGGGCAAGTTTGTTCTCCACGTTATTCAAAATACATCTTCTGTAATAACGTGGGCCTCTGAAACATTTCTCAGCACCTTCCCCATGGACTAGTACAAATACTTTGAAATATTTATTGACCCAGCGTTATACAGAATGCAGTAAGCTGCAGAGCCCACTCTCCATCACGCACCAGCTCTTGTTTGGTGGCACCCTTGTTATGGCTCAGATGAGCTGGGGAGGTGGCATTGCAAGTCAGGGTTGAATTGGGAGAGTGGGACCTAGTGCTCACCTTTGTCTCCAACTTCCCGCATGACTAAGTACAGCTGCTCTGTACCTCTGCTTCTCCATCTGCAGACAGGGGTAAATATGTCCCTGCTGACTAGTGCTGTTGTGAGGACAATATGACTAATATCTGCAGAGCATTCAGGTGCCTGATTGTAGGGGTATAATAGAAAACCTGTGTAATAGTTCATTAAGGCAGGGCTGCTTCCACGCCTGTCTAACAAGACTGTCAGCAAGGATGGCAATTAGTGCCAGTGACTGGACCAAGACCACCAACTCGTTTCCTCTGGGCCCCCAAGCAGCCATCTGATGATAATAATTTTGGGTCTTTACCAGGCAGGGACGGACATGAACGGATGAGCTAGAAGGGAGAGGTTCTATGTTCCATTACTAATATCCTGAGCCATCCAGTCCTACTATAAAAATTCACTTTTATTAAAAGGTTATTTCTGTCACTTGCTATAGTATCGCTATCATTCTCTGGGAAAGGAATGATGAAATATCATTTTAAATGTTATCAATGCAATATTTAAACAGCTTTTTTTTCCCCTCAGAGGAAGTGCTTTGAAAAGACATCCCCTCCAGTATGCGTTTGTTCTTAACGGGGCCAACCTCTTTTAATCTCACAGTTCCTTGCACATGCTAGGGAGAAGAAAAAGAACAAATCTGCAGTATTCTCTGCAACATTCTTCTTCTTGCAGTCTAAAGGGACACTTCTTTATTTATCCTTAATGAATTGTCACACACAAACAGAAGTTGCTTAAGTATGTGGATATCGATTTCCAGTAATATCATGACACTGATATAAAATGAATATAACTTTAATAATAATACACTTTTAATAATAATTTTTGTCTCAGAAGGAAATCAAAATACTCTGTAGGGATCCCCACGTTCCCAGCTGTTGTGCAATGCCTATATTATGGCTGTGATAGACTGGACTGTTCAGGGTTAATGACTCAACACACTTGTGAAGGCCCGGGCTGCTTTGTTGAAGCCCACTTCACTTGGAGGAGGTGAGCTTTCCTGTGTGTAATGACTAGTGAGATAAGACACAAACTCCTGTAGAAGCAGGATGGGGCCTCTTGTCATGTAAATTGTCCTCCCTTACACAAACCACTGGGTTGTAAAACTGCCCCCTGCCGTAAACCACTAGACTTCCAAAATGCAACCAGACTAATTTTCTGAAGGCTTTCCACCAGAGTAAAGCCCCCCTCTGCCTACCCCCACCACCCCCCTTCTCAGGGAAAGTGCCAAGGCTTTCCACAAAAAACCTGAATTTATATTAAACCTCTAGACTTTGTATTTCATGGGCTTCTTCCTCTACCCCCAAGAGATCAAAACCATCACTTCCACCAATGGTGCAACAGTCAAGTCTCCTCATAGATCCATGGGTAGTGATTATGAATCTTTCTACTCTTATCCTTTCTCTCTCTTTCTTTCTTTCTTTTCCCTTATGCATGTCCTTCGGTGATATTTTTATGCTTTCACATTGCAATGTTTTCATATCGTTATATTACCATGAATAATAATAACCAAAATGGCTACATACCTATATACACATATATACATATATATATATTCAAATATCAAAACTTATATATATATTCTGAATATTCAATATATATATATATTCACACATTGATCATTCAGCGTCGTTTCACTCTAAGCTGCCTCAAGGGATCTATTAGAAAGCACCCGGGTTACCCTTGTCCCCTGGGGTGGGTTGTAATGCAGTAGCATTTGTTTGCTTCAGAAAGACAATCCTCCATGACACCTCTTAGCCATTCACAGCTAGGAGTCATTACCAATGCTCAGATGAAGTTGTAGACAGGAAGTAAATGTACAGGTTACAGTTTTTAAGATCCTGCAGCTGACAACCATACACTTTAACCCAATCTCAACAAATAACACTTTCCTCCCTTTCTGGCTGCAGAAGTGATGAATGTGAGCTAGCAGGCCTTGGCTTTACGCTCTTCTGCAGGCAGGACTTCCCCTAACAACACACATGGATTTCCATTACATTCTGATTCAGCAGAAAATTGTATCATCAGCACCACTTGTGCAGCTGAGATTATCAGAGTAGTCCAGGGGATTGAAACACACAGCTTCCATTAAAATTAATTAGATACTTTAAAAATTCATCAGAAGTTCTTCCTGGAAATGGACCTTCAAGTCACTGGACCAGTTCAGTTCTCTGTAAGAGACACAATGCACTTTGGGGAAGAAGGTATGGTGGAGTACAGAGAGGATAACCATAAAACAGATTGCAGCAACTCAGGAGTTCCCTGAAGGAGAAAGGGCCTTAACTTTTTACAAGAATATTCCAAAGCACTGCATCTTACAAAACCACTGTATTATGTAGTGTAATTACTCAATGTCTGCCTTTGATGCATTCCATGTATCAGAGGGAATGGGGGGGGGGGGCTGTTTGTGTCTCTCCATTTATGCAGAACATGGGGATACTGGTTATATTCAAGATTTCCGCTAAAAGGCACTATAACAGCCTAAAAAGTAACGCTATTTTAAAAGAAAGGTTTAAACAAAAAGTCTTTTGGACCAACTACAGGCATCACTAAGGAAAGCACAGGTTTTTGATTACAAATATTGCTAAATAAGACAGTAAAATCCTTGAGAGGTGAATCTAATTTACTACGGTGCTCTAAGATATAGTTAAATCCTCCTGATAATGAATATACTAATGTCTGGATTTTCAGATGAACTTAAACTGATGACTTTGATTGTGAAAGAATAAAATTTTTCTGTTCAGGAAAAATGATATCAGCACTAAATCAAGTGTCTAATACAAAAATATAATCCTACAGATCCTTTCAATATAAATGTCTTTAGATATATGTGCAAAGTGCAGCAGTCCTCTTAAGGCTCACTCTTGTAACGCTCAAGCCTCTGGTAGGTTTGTTATTGGCTTGGTTCAGAGTCCAGTAAGAACAGGTACAGGGAGGGATATACTCTATTCAGGTGTCATGACTATGCATGCAAATGGTTCTGCTGTTATTCACAGACTTGATCCATAGCAAAATTTCATGATTTTCTGTAATAGCCAGAGATAATCACAGTACAGATTTCTAGACAGCATATGCATAAAAAAATTCTTTGCAGCACAAACTTTCTGGTTTTACAAAAAAACCCCCAAAACCCATCTGCAACAAGGTGAGCTCTATTCAGTAGGTCTGCAAAAACTTTTTGTTGTCCAGTCCAGTTTCCAGTTGCTCCTGGCAGGACCCCAGAGCTGCCACACTGCCTCACCTTGTCCAAAAACCCCAAAGAGCTCAATCCTGCTTCAGAATGGTGAGATAGTGCCTGGTGACAAAAGGTGCTGCCTATGTTGGGGTCAGCCTCAGGTCTGACTTGTTTTCCCTCATGAAGCAGCTCATGCAAATATTGGTATTTATCAACTGTTCAGCATATCTTACATCACAAGAAGTGATGGGGTTGTGAAGTGATAAAACATACACTATAACTGAGCCATGCAAAAAGCCAGTAACTCGGTAAATAGTCTTAAAACTTGAGGAAATCTCCACACAAGAAAAGTTTACCCATCTGAGTAAAGACATATGAGAACCAGCAACAGCTCAGCTGGGGTCTTGAGGACATTGTGTACGCCTGTAATCCATAGTGTGCAGCAAATTTTGATTAACCCTTTGGTTTTGCTTAGGTAGTTCCCATTGCCATCAGAACAATTAACAGAATATGATACAGGAGAGCCTGGCAGTCTTAGAGAGCAAGAGCTCCACACAGAGCAAGAGTATCCACACAGTGGTGTAGATACCACTCTCCATGCCATTTTTCTTCTTTGCACATTGTCCTAGTTAGAACAGCTGAGACCAGTTCATCATGGTATGGGTGTAACCCAAAACTGTGTATTCTATAGCCTTCCATGCCATTTCCCAGAAATTGTTAGCAGTAGAGGCCTGTAGATGTTCCAGTCCTCATACCCTTTTATGGAATTCCCTGCTCTGGGGGAAGGACTGAGCATTCCTGCCTGAACTGGAGAATATATAAACTTGGAGTTTTGGAACCTTTTTACCACTCGTGGGATCCAGAGGAGGACTGCAGCTCACCGCTCTCGGCCAGACTGAGACCACCACCCTCGACTGGACTGCAATCACCATTTTGACCAGACTGCAACAGCTCTCCCACCAGCAGGTTTTTCCGCTCTCCCTTTACTTTGGACTCAGGAGGGGACCCGGGGAACACCGTTTTGTTCATGTTCCAGGGTGCTGGGTTGTACATTTGGGTTTTTGTGGATTGAAGCCGGTTGTTTGTCTGTATAATCATACTTGTTGTGTTGTTTTATTAAATTGTTATTCTGACTTGTGGTCTCTCTTCTGAGTTGAGTTCATTTCCCCTGCTGGTTTACCTTTAAACCAGCACACATATGCAAAAGATTTCTGCTTGTGGTGCCATCTGCTTGGTGCCTCTCACAGACCCTAATCTCACTTCCCAGGACAGAGGGTATTTTAACATCTATGTGGTCATTTATGCAGCAGACAAAAGTACAGTACAGGTAAGTATGACAGAAAGAGTTACTGAGTGAACATGCCGCTAATCAATGTGTGTGAACAGATCTGCCATACTTACTCATAAATGTGTAAATGTTGTAAGTAATGAACACAAAAAATATGAACACACTCATTTGTCTACTTTCTAAGAATCAATTATTTCCTTATCATTTTCTCTATTCCAGCCCATACTGAAGAGGATCATTTTGTCTTACTTCACTGAAAATATAATAAATCTTCAATACATTACCAAATCTAACAAATTAGTACAAATCTCGCAGTATTCTTTTTTTTTTCATATCTAAAAAGGACATTTGCAAGACCAAACCTCCAAAGCAGCCCATCACTTGCTTCTCAGTTCAAGTCCACTTAATTTTATAAATTCATTACTTCTTGCAGGTAAAATAACTTCCCTTAATGTTTTAAAATACACTTTTTCTGATTTCACTGCATCCACACAAGTATTTCCACAGAACTTAGACACTAAACCCAAATCTTCTCACTGTTAAATGAGGTAGATTTCTAATTGGATTTATTACTAGTATGACTGAAGGTCTTTTAGTGCTTCATGTAACATTAGACTAGATCTCCTCTGTTTAGCCATGTGTTTGGAAACCTTTTGCCCCACAAATCCATCTGTAAATCTAATTCACAGACAAACTAAGTCAGAAATATGGAGTAAAACCATACAAAATATGAAGTCTACTTTGACTATTTCAGGAGAATTTTAAAAGATCATTCTCAAAGTTCTCAAGAAAAAGGAATATTTGTAAGAATTTCGTTCAATAAACTAATATTACTTAATGAAATGTTGTATTTTGAAATTAAATATTTAATAATGAAAATCAAGCATCTAGCTGAATTGATGGTTATCCTTTGGGTATTTGTACACCTATCTAAACATCTGCTCTTATAACATAGTAAAATCCCCATGTTTCCTTCATGTTGAAGAGAATCCTTTCTTTATTTATGATTTTGCATGCTATATGGTATCCATCAGAAAAACCCTGGTAGAGTTCAATCAAAGAAATGGATTTCTTATTCTGATCTACAAACATTTGTGTCCTGATCTCTTCTACAGATATGAACCAGTGGATATGCCACTACTATCTTCCACATAATGGTTTTTTTTACTTGAAGGAAACAGTTCTTGGAGAAAGAAATTCCCAGTGAAGCTTGCAGAAGGATGTCTGGCATTGAGACTGAACTCATGAACATCACTACACTGCGTATCACACTGCAAAAGTACAACTGGGAGGTTTGTGTCTGAGCTAGCAATAAGCCTTTTGATCTGTTCAGAACTCATAAGGCTGGCATAGGTTTTGGGTAGGTGCTGTCACATCCTGACACAGTTTCAAATGACAGCATGTTGCTGTGTCTACACATGTGGAAGTGTACCAGTTCATACCCTGAAGAGGCTATTGATTTCTGCTCTTCCACAATTCTCTTGATTTAGCAATAAGGCAGACTAAGAAATGGTGTCTCCTCCTGCCACTGGCTGCTTGCCCCCACTTTCATGTCTCAGTTTGCCCTCTCAGCAGTTGCATCAAGATAGTTCAATAAAATATAAAACTAGAAAGGAATTAAAGAATTTTAAAACAAAACAAGCAATAAACCTAGAAATGTGGGTTAAATTTACCTGGGCACAAAGTGTTTACTCTTTCCTTTAATTTTTTTAATCATCATTTACACAAACGTAATTTCCAAGGGTTTCTCTTTATGACTGACACAGGGATGGCTGCTGAGTTTCTTGCTGTCGAGTGTCTCCTCTCTTGCAAGTTTGTACCATGCTGCAAAGTAAGTTCAGTTGCTCATGGAGTATATGCTGAATCTCCATAGTTTATACACTGGTATTGCAAGGGAAACAGGCACAGGTTGTAATTTCCCTTGATATGGCAGGCAGCCACTCACAGGAAATCAGGAGCTGATATACAAGCTGCGAAGTGGGTTGTGCAGACACAGGAGCAATTCCAACTACACCACAATTAGGGTCAGACACAAACTCCAGATTTGTATAGATAAAGGCAATAATTCACCTATTGGAGAAGCAGATCCACCTGGACAAATTATAAGCCTCTTTACTGTTAAAAACCCCACCCTCTTTTTAGATCATTTAGCCAATTTTCCTTCAAGAGAAATACAGTTCTCACCCCAGACTGTATATAAATTTAATCTGAATTCATAAAAAATTAATTGTGTATAATGAAAATGGCATTCTAATAATAAGAATAATCTAAAATGTAATCTGTGGGTATGTCTACTTCTGCCTTCATGTTTGTTATAGCACCAACAGTATGACTGTGTAAAATTCTGTGAAGCCAGGCTTTACTCTCATTAATTTGAGGAAGAATAACACAAAACAAAGTCACCATGGACTTCAGGCTAAACTAGAAACTAGGCAGTCTACACTAAAAAAATCTGCAATGGAGTCTTCAGCGCAGCTGTTCCCTGAAATATGCAGGAGTAAGCTGGTGCTAATATATTGAAAACATCTTGGTGTAATTAGTCATCTTCTGGCTATCACATAGGCATCTTCTTAAGAACAAAGGACATGTACAGTTTCATGCAATATCAAAGAAGTAATGCTTGTCTACTGAGTCCAGTTCTAGTTCTTGCACTGTGCTTGTTTATATTGTGGCACTAAGAGACCATACACACAATACTTTTGGCAATTCGTAACCTCTTTCCTCATAAGGGGAAAAATAAGAAAAAATTATGAACAGCTCTTGTGATAATAATGAAAGGTCCAAGAAGTTAATTAATGAACATAAGACAAGCATAAACTCTTTTGAAATGTTCCAAGAAGCTTTAAATTAACTAGAGTGCTGGAAAGGAAACCCAGCTTTTAACACTGATTAATTTCCTCTTCATGAAAATGCAGAATAAATCAAGTCTGCTAAATATACTCTTGATTATTCTCTTATGTCCTTCTTTTTCTTATGTTTATAAATTGGCATTGTCCATTTGTACAACACATCACACAAAGCAGTGTGAACCATTAGCAGGCCTTCTGCACTTTTCAATAATAAGTGTATGAACTCACATTTCTATGTGTTTTATCAAAAAATATGAAGAAACAGGCATTGAAATATAACATTTCACTAGTGATTTTCAGCTACAAAAACTACTCAATAAATTTGTTGTCAGCATGCTGCACTGGACTTTTTTGTATATATGCAAGTTTCTGTTTGGCCTGGCAAATCTCAGTTTCTCCCTTCACAATCTGCCTGTCAGAATATTTAAACATACAGAGCAAGTAATTCTGAAGGAAATAGAAATTCAGGAAGGAGATCCTACATCCCTTCAATCATCTGTCACTCTTTCCTCAGGCTGAGATTGTCATTGTTGCTACAGGCTTAACTCTGACAGTAGCTGCATTTGTGCATTTGGTCTTCATTTTTTCTGGTTAAAGCCTTGGCCTTGAGTCTCTGCATATTTTGATTTCATAATCATAAGAGACAGAAAACTTGGCAACAAAATCTGGCTTCACCATTATCTAGAGTACCAGCAGAAGACCCAGCCTCCACCAAAGATTGTCTCAAGTTGATCGGAAGATGGTGAATGGCTTCAAGAAGAGCCTAAAGTTTGCACCATTCCTGTTAACAGCACTGAATTTCATGCCAATGAGCACATGTTAAAATCTTCTGTTTGTGCACACTATTATATGAAGCAGATTATTTTATATATTTAATGGGCCACTGAAAACTTTTTCCTTTTTTTAATCGTGCCATGAAGATGTGGCAAACTCCATCTTCCTGTCAGATTTAAGGAACAGAACTTCTTTACTTGCTCGACCCGTTTATTTCCGTTCAGTAATGCTGCTGTCAGCTGTCATCCATAGTGTCTGAGCCCACACTAGCTTCAGCCACTTGCATTGCTAGTGCTAGAAATCACAGACTCAGCTATAAGGATGTCATCAGTGTACTTGAGATTACAACATCTCCTTCTGCCAATGTTAATACCACTATGGCAACTATCAACAGCAATACACATTGTTATTTCACTATAAATATTGAACAGATGTGACAGCCTTGTCAAACTCCTTCCCTGGTGTCCAACCTCTCTGTTATACCTTTTGCTGCCTTGACTATTCTTCTCTGGCCATGAAAGGAAGTGGCACAAGTTGACCATACATACAGTAAAGCACTTTTTGCAACATCCAGAACTGGCCCATTTTTCCGCATAACATACTAAACTAACACCTTTAAATACAGTTGCTAAAATATAACTGCAATAGAGTACCACCTTCATTGTTTTTTTCTAGAAGAATTTTGTGATTAAAATCAATGCAGATTATGCAGATTGTCACCAGTTTCACCAAGATCAGGATGTAGCCTAACTATTATTGAGCTCCTTTATAGTCAATAGCTGCTGAATCTGCTTTGGCCATTTTTTTCCTGAGATGATCAACTTTCTTGCAAGACAAAGAAACAAAAAAAGTTGTGTCATGATTCTTGTTCAGCCCTTTGTGTACATTCACCTCATTAATTTTTCTGCTTAATTTTAAATGCCCTAAGAATGTTCTTGTGGTTTAGTCAGAAGAAACTAAATTCATGCAGACTGGGATATAAAATATTACTTGTTGTTCTCTTTAAGAAGGTTTTGCGGTATCTCACCTAGGGAAGACAGCTGGGGAACCATAAATTAGAAGAGGGAGTTAACTTATCCCCAGACTAGGTCAGCAGGAGAATGAGAAATAGGCAAGAACAACCTAATCCAATTTTCCATCCATTTTCCTGCTCAACCACATACCATTCAAGAAAAACACAAAAGGTTATTCAACATCTAATTTTGCAATCCTTTAAATCACAGCAAAGCAACTCAAAGAACATGGGGAACAAACTGCTGAGTTCTGCTTCACCTCCACAGGCATAGGTTTTCTCTCTGAGGGCTTCACAAGAGCAACACAATGGCTATGTAATAGCATGCCTTTCCCGCAAAACGTACTACGTCTTGGAAAAAAGAGTCTCATCATGTTCTAGGCGTGATTGTCCTGAAGAAACCAGTGTTTCAGACAGCAGCTCTGATTTCTGTTTTTTTTTCCTTCTGAGTTTACATCTGTTGCAGGTGGGATTGTCAGGTTTATGATAGAGAGACATGCAAAGCTGGTGAGGACCCTCCACAGGTAGGGGAAGGTGAGAGCTGAATCCAGAGGCTAGATATAGATGTTCTATCCTGAGCTAAGAACTACTCATTGCTGAAGATAACTAATACTTTCACATAAGTATTTTATGTGAAAGAAGAGGTAGGCAGACCATACCCTCTCCATTGTTAAATCACTAATGTTGTGGTGTGCTGCCAAAAACCAGTTGCATGTTTGCTTTTTTTTTTCACCTTTAGGTCTAATCAACAAAGAAAAGGTGAAGAGTATAGGAATAAACAATACTTGGAAGCAGCTTTGACTCACATTAATGATATTGTCTTCAATTTGGGTGGCATGAGACTCTTAGAATAAAAATCTGGCAATATTTACTGGCAACTGTAAGACTTATCTCCTTCCTAAAAAGGATTCAACCTTCCTGACTCCTCGCCTCCATCCATAAAAGTGATGACAAAGCCTCTAGGTTGGTACAAAAAGTTATCTTTGGCTAGTTGATGTTATTGCTATTAATAAGCATTAGACAAGAATTTGACGCACAAGTTTTGTTTCCCTGGAAGAAAGCTCCAGGGAATTGTTTAGTAGAAGCAGGAGAGATGTGATAGCTCCAAGACTGATGAGTCATCACATGGTGATGCTCAATACAAAAGAGAAAACTAAAGTCTAAGAGTACAACAGTGTTTGACCAGTCATATTCTAACATCACCTGGATGCTAATGATGCTGGAAAGGAAATGGGATTATTTTACTATTTTTAATTTATTAATTTTATTGTTTTGGTTTGCATTTTTTAAGTGATTCCTAAATATGCCATAAAACCATTACTATACATTGCTTAATCTTAAATGCATTCAGAAGGACATATTAGTAAATACATATATAATGCCAGTGAAAGAATAATGTAAAAATATTCCATCCTGAATTAATAAATGCGCAAAGCCATTTGTTTTCTGGGGAAAAAATCTCTCATAGGTCAAAACATAACAAACACAGGGACTTTGAACATATGTGACAATGTCAATTTGGACAAAAATCTCTAAATCTGCTACTTCAGTTGTAGCTTTGTGTAACTATAGACAGAGAGGCATGATCAGGTTAATTTCTGCGTGTCGACAGTTCTTTGGCATAGTGCAACAGAAGAGACCAAGAGACTTCCAACTCTTCCAGATCTTCCAACTCTTGCACAGGAGAGCAACAGTAACAGTCATCATTATGCTGCATGCTAGCCTCCCTCCAGGGCAAGGTGCTCAGAGTATTTCACAAAGACAAATTAATCACACCTCAGAAACATACCTGACCTGCAGTTATTTAGCACTTCTTTCATCCCAGTTGATCTAAGTATCTTGCAAATCCCTCTTGCTGTATACTTATGTGACCAGGTGCAACCAGATGTATCCAACAAACCCCACTTAACAAAAGTAGTTTCGTTGAACCTAGTGGGACCTCTCACATCCTTAGAAGTGATACAATAGGTGTTCTCAGTGTTATCTTCATTGAGGGCCCCTTAATGGGTTGGACAATTGGCTGGGGACCGCATAAATAAATTCTTTTGATGTGTAACATTCAAAAGATGTCAGATGAAGAAAGATCCCTTTGTGGGTGACATGCAAAAGCTTTTTAGGATATAGGTGCCTGTCGGTTGCACATTGGAAGACCTCAATATAACAGAAACTAAACCACTTAGCTGTTGACATGGAATAATTAGGTAGTGCAACAGAATAAAAGTTCATCTATATGCAATTTTTTAGGTAATTCAGATGCTAGTTGGTTAAAACTAAAAATGCAGATTTTGTATATCTGTAAGGCTAGTATTTTGGTTTCACAAAATAATTCAGAGTTTTTCAGACTTTATTCCTGATGGTTAATGCTATGTTCATCCTCCCCAAGAGACGTTAAATTAAAGTACACCACCTTACTCTCTAGACAAGCAGACGTCTGTGCTATTTAACAAGCTTAGGGAATAAAGCCATTGTTGCATGTAAATGAAAGTAAAATTCCCAATTGTTTGCAGTAATGGCCAGGATTTCACCTTCTAAAAAAATGAGCCCTCTGTTACCTCAGGGCTAGTACTTATTAGGAGGAGTTAAAAGTAGTATATATCACCTTCAGGTTTTCACTACAGATTATGTCTCCACCTTTTTCTTACCTTCCCCCTGAAATTTGTTTTTCCCAAATCCTTCTTTGTTCTTTTCCCCCTTCCTCCCTCCCCCTCCTCCACTCCTGTCACTGAACCTTTTCTTTGGGTTTCTTCCACTTTCCATCCTACTCCTTTCCCATCAACCCCAATGCAGCATGCAAATCCCTAAAATTAACATTCCAGTTAAACTTCCAAGTTCTTAGCATCTGAATGGGTTTGAATAGTGGCAAGTCAATAAGTAATTCCTTTTGCAGTAAAAAATGGTTGTATCAGGATCAGTGGGAGAATTTTTGCAAGAGCAGGGTGTTCAGGAGATTATAAAACTTTGATTTGGCTTCTGCTATCTTTTTATTTTTGCTCTCTATAATAAAATATGAGAGGAACTTCCTTAATTTGCACGTCAGTGTTTGCAGCTCAGGACTCCATTAATGCACCCCTCTCCCCGCTGCTGTTCTGTGCCCTAGTTTGCAGTCAGTTCATTCTGCACTGATGTATATTTCATTGCCCAAGGCTTAATTTTGATTTATTGTCCATCCATAAATTAGAAAAATATGCTCTGGAATTCCATCCCGCTGAAAAGCTGTGCCTGATGTCAGGGGACTGGGTGATATTTAAGATGTCAGAAATACATATTGGATTAGTGTGCTTTGTTTCCCCACAACAGCAGGTGTTTAATCATAGCTGATGGCTGAAGTTAAATGCACTAGGACAGGATCAGCCAAGAAGATGGAGTTTTTCTAAGCCATACAAACTCCAGATAAATAACTCAAAACTAATTTTGTGTCCATATCTTAGATACATTTTTATTTACTTTAATACATTAAACAATGAAAATAGACCCTTGCATCTTAATTCCTCATTTAAGATCTGTACAAATCTTTGATGCTAATGAGTGAGTGCCTTTTGCAGGATATACACTATCCCTTCTTGACCCTTCAATGGCTTAAGAGATTTTCTAAAGGAAAGATAACTAAGAAAGAAATAAAAAGCAATAAAGCCAGCTACAGAGATGGTACATCTTTTTTTATATTGTGGGGTTATTCCCAGAAAATTGAGGATATGAATTAAAAAAAAAATCACTTAGTATACACAGGACACTAAATAACACAGATCACAACCTGCATCCAAGGATTCTCTTGAATTTTCTTCTCCTGCTGCTGGTTTTTGTTTGTTGCAGTTAAGCCTGTCGCTCTGTTTATGTTAATGAGAAGTCTCTGTGTATAGAAAAATGATCAGACCTGGTCTTGAGCAATTTAGCTGGAGGCCGAAGAGAAGACGCTTAGGAGAGCAAACATTTTCAAGGTCAATCGGTGAACTGTAACAAGCCAGTGAGATTCATGGCGAGAATTGTATATTTTGACACAATAGCGATTTGATTAAAAGAGAAAGTAATGGGTTTAAACAGTCGCTATGAGGATGTAGCCAGACTTTGTTAGCTTTTCGCAAATTACTTAACAGAGCAGTGATGGAACTGGAAATAGGGCTGTTTTGTGTAAGGTAAAGAAAAGCGGGTTATGTTTGAAACAGGAATAATAAAGGATGCTAATGTTTGGTGTTAAATGCATTTCACTTCATTCACCTTGCAAGGATTTCCAGGAAGTTTGAAACATTATAAATATTATAGACAGTTATAATAAAGTTGGCGGGTTTTAACTTTTCTGATATTTAAAACACAGTTGCTGTTACTGCATTTATAAAAACACAGCTACCTATGAATAAATAACACTTGCATGTATGAGACCCTTCTCACAGTGGTTTCAAATCACTACAAAGGCAAGCCATGGGAGAGCTACTTTTCACTTCATATGC
This sequence comes from Pipra filicauda, assembly GCF_003945595.2. Classification (NCBI taxonomy): domain Eukaryota; kingdom Metazoa; phylum Chordata; class Aves; order Passeriformes; family Pipridae; genus Pipra; species Pipra filicauda. Next base: position 5,945,379 of record NW_024104487.1, read on the forward strand.
TGCACAGAGGAGCTGAGGCAGAGAGGCTCTAACTTGCAAAAAAATGAGTGAATCAGAGGGAAAAGTATGATACAGGGCCTCGTTACCCAGTCTTGAGATTCAGTGCCTGATTGCACATGATACTTAAGTGTGAGCTTTTAGTCTTATTTTGGGTATCCCAAAATAAAGTTAAGCACATCTTTCCAATCTCTGTTTTATCTGTATCCCAACTAAAGAGAAGATGCTAACACACACAAAAAATATATTTATTATATTGACATGGTGACTCTCTTGCCTTCCTGATTTAAAAATATTTTGAATGGAATTTTGAAACTGTGGTACAAATTCAACACTTACACAAAGTCATCTCCAGTTTGCATGTGTCCAAAAGGGACTTTTACTTCGCGTAAATTCCATCCTGACTCAAAGCAGAGACTTCCTAAAGTTTGAACCTCATGCAGAAGAGTAACACTTAATGTGTAAACAGCATTATGAACATTTCATCAGGCTGCATGCTTTAATTTGCAGTGAGCATCCACTGGAGACTCATCCTCCAGCAAAAAATTATCCCTTTCCTTCTCCTGTTGTGTCTGCATTTACTGTTGTTGACTTAGTTTCTTTGCACATACACAGGTTATATGACTGCTTAAGGGCAGGTCTCTTTAAAAAAAAACTATCAGTAAACAGAAAAAAGTCCTGTTAATGATGAAAGACCACTGTCTTACAATGGAGGAGAAAGTGCTGGAATATTCCCGGTAATACAGTCTGGAAGACCACACAAGCAGGGTATCAGAAATGATTGAATGTGACCATAAATACTAGAATCACCATTTTTGTGGGTGTAGGCTGCATTTCATAAATAATCTATTTTAAAAAATTACTGTACTTTCTTAATTGATACATCTTAAGCTCCAAGTATTCAGGGTATGTTATACAAGCCATGAGATGAATCTTCATGTTTGGATTAAGCCCACCTTAGACCACACTGCCATCAGAAAGAGATAGTTCTGCCTTGTACCAGCGTTTCCTAGAGTGGGACCAGAAGAACAGTGAAACCAGTTCCCTAACCTGATTGAAATACAATGTTTTTCACGGTCTGCTGGATCGCTGAGTCAATCCAACTCACCACACAATGACACAATCACTAACAGTTACCCTCAGGAAGTGGAGGGAACACATCACTGGGGCTTAGGTGGGGGCAGGACAAAAGAGCAGCGGGCTGACCAACGTCTGACTTTTCTGAAATTACCTTTGAGTTTGCTTCTGGCACTTCAGCACAGCTACAGGATTTGTTCTCCTTAGTCTTAAGGCAGAAGAAGATGAGGAGGAATATCCGCTAATGATTAAGGTTTGGGTGAGAATGATCAAATAATTTGGCTTCAGTTCTCTCTGAAACTGTCTGTTTAGAATTAGTGTGATGATGTAGCTGCCCTCAGTAGACAGTATTTGCAAATAAATCCCCTCAGTACTAAGCCAAATGAAGTTGAACTCATACTCCTTGCAAGGATTCTGTGGATGGTGAAGATGATTTTTATTTTGAGGAAAATACAAACATTAAATTCTCAATTCTGTGTCATTTATTCAGAAAAAAAATCCATTGAATTACCCCCAACAGTTAAGAGCTTCAGGATATAATCTTAATTCATATTTCCTGGGAATATTAGAGAATGTAATTCACAAATGAATGCAAAATTAATTTTTATTCTGAAGAGTGGTAATTCTGATTTGAGACTGGGAGGCAATATCTAATGGGATAATATGTTTAAAAATACATAAATATTAAATAATAGCCTATCTTTAGCAGAAAAAAACCTGAGATGGAATCTACATCTTTCAAATAACTAGTTAGTTTAAATGGAAAAATATTAACAATAATACAATTGAATACCGATAAAAAGTGTCCAAGAAAGGTTCCAGACTATTCCTCTATACAAAAGTAAACTGTATCTGTCTTCACTTGATCTTCAGATTCAATGTTTTGCAATTCAATGCCAGCAGAAGGAGCTTCCAATTAATAAGTCCTTTAACCCAAACAGCTCATAATATTGTACCACTTATGTAGTGGATTCCTTCAGTTGTCACCAGTCTTAAAAAATATTTTCCAGGGAAGATTTTGGGTTGAGCAGGAGTCACAATTCCTGCTTTGTCAGCTCTTCCATGGATTTCTTGTGTTATCTTGAATAAGTCAACACACTTCCACTTCCATCTCTGAACAAAAGGTATCCTATTTATCTCCCAGAGGCCTTGTGTATCTTAATCAATCAATATTTTTCATGACGTTTTGAGGTACACTGATAATTAGAGATTCTCTGACAATAAAACATAAATATGGTACACATCTTACAGGACATCTTTTCCCCTGCAGTGTCCTGTAACCCCAGTGGGACTAATGGATATGCACACCTTTATAGTGTACATCAAAAGGAAATAACTTGCTAAAAAAAGCCACACCCAAACAAGACTATCAGACGTTTCTCCTGTTTGATTGTCCAAAATGTCCTATGAAGGAAAAGAGAAATTCTGATGAGCTCTGACCTCTAACTCTGCTTATAGAGTTACATCACGAAAAGAAAATTACTTATAATTTTGAAAAGCAAGGACAAAAAATTTGATTATGCTGAAAGTCTAATGCTAAACTTAAAGCTGATTGAACAGGTTCTTAGAAACACTGTCAATTAAATTCTCAAAAACAGTAGTATCATACAACATTTCTTTTGGGGGGAATACACAGGGAGGTCCCACACTATTTGTGTGGTCAGACACTAGGTGTTTCAGTGAGATCTGTAATTAAATGATAAATGATATTGTGGTCTGCTATGTTTCCACTTGCTCTAGTAATAAATCATTCGGACATTGAAATGTCCTAGATTTTCCTGCTACCAGGCCTGCTTCTCCTAAGGCAGAACTTTGAACTATGAATTTTCTCATCTGCATCAGATACTTTACATTCCATAAGCATGAAATAAGGGCAAAGTTTCATATGAAAACTTACCTAGGCACTATTTATCCTGTAGAATTGTGGTTACACACTTTGTGCTGTAGGGTCAGCATGGGACAGAGGACTGGGACAGACAAAAAAGCAAAGTTTTTCTGATGAGTCACATACTACATCATATCATTGTGCCACACTTAGAAAGAATTGAAAATACGTATCAGAAAGACAACCATTATCAAGAGTTTTCACTTTTTGGAGTCCTACCCATCTAGAGACCACAGGAATAATCTTTATTTCCACAATAAAAAAGCATCTGAATCCCAGATGAGCTGAGAGGATGAAAGGGAAATATTTGTTCTAACTCTAAGCAAAACTATCTTCTTCATCATCAGCAGTAATTTCTCTATTTGGAATAACCGAATTTGATAACAACAACAATGCTAATAACAAAGTCATACTTATTATTCCAGACTGAAGGCAAAAAAATGACTGCAGCTAATGAAAAATAAAATATATATGGTTTTTGTCTATTCATTTGAAAAATGTAGTACTATTAAGCTGTGTAAATTACCAATGGAAGCTCATCACTTCCTGGATATGCTTCTAAATCACATTTGCAATGTTCTAAATGTTTAGTAACTAATTAGTCTTTCACAATTCCTAGTGCCTCAAACAGCTCTTTAACTTTTATTTTGAGCTGTTGATGCTCATACAGATATGGTCACACTAAGATGAGGCAATTCACAATTATGTATGTCATACATTCAAAAATGTGAGTACATAAAAGTCAGTCCTCTCAGAAAAGTCAATTAGGATAATCACATGTCAATGGTTAATAGATTTATTCATTTAAAAATACTAAGCAGGCCCCAAAATTAAATTATTTGTAATTTAATTTATCTAGTGTTTTAATTGCCTATCTACAAGTATGATAAATTTGCTAGTTCATAGTTTTTAAAGTAGGACCTTTGTTCCATCAAACATCTGCTGCAGCAGGTACAGACTACAACTATGTCTGCATCAGGTTAGCTGTTCATTTTAAAATCATGCATATAGCAGAATGCATTTGGCCTGACAGATGCAAATGTTTCAAGATTTCCATTGAAATCAGTTTAGATTTAACTACTTTGAGAATTTTGTCACAAGTCCAAAAATCATATCAGATTTTTGGATGTCCTAAGTATTAAACTTGAACCAAAAATGTGGTTTTGAATAGAAAACTCAAGTTTTGATGAAAATCAGGCTACACTTTCTGAGGCTGGAAGGTGATTTTGCCCATCTGAAATTTGGCAAAATCTGTTGGGTTACATCTGAATTTTATTTTGACATTTTTATTATTCTCTAGAAAGGAGATTCACATAATCTGAGGAAATGGAAATCCTTACAAATAGATACGGATATTAAATTAAAAGTGTAATTCTTCATGCACCTCTGGTTTTACCTGACAATTTCAAAGGAGTATTTATGGTTATTCAACTACAGAGAAAACAATATTCTTCCCCCATTGTCTCTTATCACAGCTGGAACTAGTGAGACCCCTAATTATTTCCTTTACACACTGTACAAAACCATGCTTCATATCTAAATTTGTGAAGGAGAAGTAGGATTTCTTTCAAAGTTAGGCAGCTCTATAGTATGTTGGGAATGCAGAAGTCAATGAGGAACACAGATTAGTCTACAGAGTGAGCAGCACCTTCCTTCTTCTCGGTGATTGTCATAAAATCATAGAATGATAGAATAGTTTGGGTTGGAAAGGACCTTAAAGACCATCTAGTTCAAACGCCCCTGCCATGGACAGAAACACCTTCCACTTTGCTTTAGGCCCAACCAACCTGATCTTGAACACTGCCTGTGTTGGGGCATCCACAACTTCTCTTGGCAACCTGCCCCAGTGCCTCACCACTCTCACAGTACAGAATTTATTACATATATCTAACCTAAATTTCCCCTCTCAGTTTGTACACATTACTCCTTGTCCTATCACTACAGTTGCTGATGAAGAGTACCTCTCCAGCTTTCTTGTAGGCTCACTTGATTTTACTAATTCAATCAGAATGTTTATGTTGGACAAATATAAATCGACATCCCCACCACAGCTACTTCATCATGTTAGACTCATCTGTTTGTGCCTAGTATATGGAGCTTATCAAAGGTCTGTGACGCACTTCTGTCTTTATAATGGCTGCTTCAGTTCCCACAGTTCCCCTTCAAGTGCATGTTTTGAAGAACTTCATGTACTGATGAGGACAAAAGGAGTGGTCATAGGCACGGAATGTCTTCCAAACACAGATTTCAGCTTGGAATAGAGAAAAGTGATGGAGGAAATAATGAAGGCAAATAAAATCAGGAGCTGATGAACTAATGAATACAGAATAACAAGCAGGGTCAGATAGATCAGGCAGTAGGTTTAAAACAAAGTATCTTTCCACATGCCACCAGTATAACCTACAAACAACTTATTGGGGTAAGCCCAAGCGTGTGTATTTAAAAGGAGATTAGATACTTTTCATGGTAGGTAGAGATAACAAAAGTGAATAAATACACACCTCAAAGTCCCTAAATGGCTGATTGCCAAAAAGAAGGGGGATCACAATGCTTGCTTTTATACTTTAGGTAAGCATGTAGATCTGCCTGCTGTTGGAAAGTAAACTACACCAGGCAGATCTTTCACAGAGTTCTTCTCATGATTTCCCTTTAGCTAAAGTAGTTTGGTGTATAAACTGAAAACTCCCCAATCTGAAAAGTTTACAGTCCTTGACCAAATCAATTATAAGAGCTCAGAACAAGGTTTTGCAAAATGACAAGCCCTACAAATTTTCTTTCACAAGACTGTGATCTAATACTCTTCATCAGAGTACAGAAGCAAGTGGGAGCTGAGGCATATCGTTTGGGAGTGCCCTGCTACTGATCTACTCCACTGCTGCATCTTACACACAAAGTTAACCAACAGGGAAGCTAAAATAAATCTGACCTGCAAAACAGGAATTGTTTAAGGGCTCTTCTACAGTAGCTCTTCTGGATCTGATTTGCAGTCCTCTGAATGTTTTCCTCCTGCCACCAACCTCAGGAGAAGCTCTGATATCATCCACACCTGCAATGTTCTGCTGACGTGGTGGGAAGAGTGAAGATTTCCATGGCACGATAGTCTGGCCCTGGGTGCTTTTTAAACTCTGTGACCAACCTTGCACTATCAACCTGCTTTATGGGTCTTCACAAGGAAGAAGCAAAGCACTGGTCAGGACATCTGCAGGAGTCTGACTAGAGAATAAAGAGACCTGAAAATTTTCTATGTGCAGTCCTTTTCATGGCAAAATACTGTGCTACTGCTCAGTGTGTTCCTTTTCCTTTGACTCTTATTAATTATCATCCCCAGAGCTGGGTGCATCCAGAAGGTGGGAATGAACTTGACTCCGTTATGTACCTTTTTCCCAAACTGGACTCTGTACCCCACTCTAGTGGTGCCAGAATGGCTCAAGGGAAGGTTAACATGGACATGATCCCTGCAAGTCAGGGTCATCGTAACAGAGCATGGAGCCACAGAACCTGCAGCTCTGTGCCACTGCTTTCTCCATATTTATGTTTTTTATCATTACTCAGTTCAGCCACACAAGGCAAATTGTGTTTAATAAATTAGCCTAATGGATTCAGCAAGTGGTTTGTGAGCAGGGTGCTTCCTCTGGTTAAGGAAAACATTTATATTCCCTCTCCTTTTGCTTTTCATGACAAAGAGGGTAAGCAGAGGGCAGGGTACAGCCGGGAGGGGGGATCAAGCATGCCTGTCATCCCTGGGGCTAGAGGCATCATCAGGGCCAGCTCCAGAAGGTTTGTAGGGAGCCCAGGGTGCCAGTGCCCTTTGTCTCCTCACCAGTGGCCAGGCAGCCTGGGGCTGTGGTACCTACCACAGCCTCCCAGGCAGGCAGCTCCCTCCCCTTCCCTGTGCTGCACATTAAACTCTTCCAAAGGGGCCTCTTTAACAGCTCCCCATGAAATAATAATTCATTATGTCACTAGGAGGGAAGAAAGGGAGTGTAAGTGTCTTGATGGGATTAGTGTAAACCTCCGCAGAGATGATTTAGGAGCCGTGATAATTCATTTAATAGGGGCCTGGGGTAAATTGCTAGACAGGGAAATGTAACTGAACCAGCTTAGAAAGGGCGCATTACAGGTCTGTGTATGATAACTGGCTTCATTAGCAATATTTAAGGGATTTCATTCAAGAATGAGTCATAAAATGCAGAACTATTTCATCCACCTGGTTTGGTGGCCTTTAGCTTTACTCTGTCTGAATATTAAATTGGAAGTGGCACTACAGCAACACATTTTGGAAACTGTTCTTTTGGCTGTTATTTGTATGGTTGGTTTAGCTTCTCATTTGTTAACCTTTTAAAATGAGTGTCATCGAAGCAGCTAATGGTACATCCAGAACTCAGAGAGATGAGGAAGGCTCCTACAGCTGAGGACAGCTGCAAAACTTAGCAAGAACTCCAGGCTCACACTGCTGTACACACACAGAAAGTGTCAACGAACAGCAAATGCTTTTCATAAAGCTCAGTAAGCTAGACCCTTTCCCACTGAATACATCTGATTATGCAACAGCTTGGAGGGGTGGAACAATGAGCTTGCATACAGACAGTCAGCTGGACTTTGGGAAGCCTACCATACTGTACCATGGAGCTTAAGTTTGCCTTAGATGCTACTATTAGCAAATGCTGGGTTTGGTTTTGGAACAGGAAAGATAGATATGATAGTTTTCTCCCATTTACCAACATTTTAAAATTGGTAATCCTGGAAAAATTCTGGTTTTTTTTAAAGCACGGTTCAAATCGGTTTTTTAAGCATTGCCCAAATAACCGACTAGAGATTCCTACTCAGTGTATACAGGCGAATATCAAAATTTGTCAGATGAGATTAGAGACATAAAGAACCAAGTTCTGTATAGCCTTGCAACTTCATTAACTCCTCTGGGGCTGTGATACATAAAAAAAGGCAAAATTTGACCTGGCACTTGTATGGTTTGAATGTGTGTGATGTTCATTATTCACGCAAGAGGAATTGGTCAGGATAAAAACTATTATGAAGTGTTTTATTCTTCCTTTATGTTGTGGTCCTATGCTTGTTGAGTAACATTTCAGTAATATTATTCACCTCTATTTGTAAGTTATAACTCAGGTTTTTAGAATAATTTTTAAGAACATGATTTTAATACTTTGTCCCCTTGGATGCATTTTAGGAGTCAATATGCAGTTCAAGATTTGAGAAAATCTTTAACAAGAAGTGGATCATAAACCTACTAGCTTTTTCAGTGCCCCCTTTTTATTTAACAGGTTATTTTTTTAATCACTGAAAACAAAGGAAATGCACTCATAAAGAAACACCATCAAATAAATTATTAAAGCAATTCTGTCATAAACATGTGTGGTGCTTATTCTTCTACTGAAATATCAAAATGAAATAATGATATTTTTACCACTGCATAGGATTAAAGCAAGATTTGCGGATCATATTTTATCCTGGGATGTTGCCAGCTGGATTGTATTGTAATTCTCTGTACAAGCTACTATCATAGAAAAACAAAAAACTAAATTCTTTTTAGCCCTCATGCAGAATGTGGATGCACTAATAAACTCTTCTAATAGAAAAGGAAAGTTATTATACATAAAATTATGCTATTACAAATATAGGGTTGTATAACTAAGATGAACAAGATTTTCTTTAGAGTATTAAAATTTCAAAACCTCCTGTTCTACCCGTCTACCACAGACTTCTTGATGACATTAGTACCCTTTTTTTCCCCCAACTTTGAAATCCCACGATAAAGAGGTTGATATACTGCTGTAAACCATTTTCAACTATAACAAGCACTCTCTTTATCAAAAGTAGCTAAAGTTATTAATAACCACAACTGTCAATTGTAGGAATAAGACAAGTGTTTTAATAAATCTTCACTAATACTCCGTACAAATATAAAAGAATGACTAGCTTTCTCTCCTTCCCTTTCCCCAGTGACCACTGCCCGTTATGACTTTGAATGATTCCCTCTAATGGAAGACAGCCAATACTGTCCATTATTCCAGATGGTCAGCTCGGCTGTGAAGTTCTGCTAATGCTTCTCAGCACTCAGACATAATTCGCCAGCATTTCTTTTTTTTTTTTTTTTTTCTTTACATGGTAATCCAGTCCAAGATCAACCATCTAATAGTTGGCAGACAAATTCCAGGCTATCTTGCCGATTAGTTGCAAAATCCATTTTGGTATTCATGTTAGAAAGTACGCAGTTGTTTCCTGCTCAATTCATATTAAAAGAAATTCAAAACAGACCAACAGCTCTGTAATAGCCAGTAGAGTAATACATTAATCAATTGCTGCTCCACAGCTAAGAGGTGACAGGTAAAAGTGTAAGCGGACTTTGTGGGCACATTCTCAGCTGGGCTGTACCTGCATAATAATTCTGCCCATTAACACAGTCTGCAGACTGAACACAAACAGGATTTGGTCCAGTATCTTCCATATAGCAGATGTTGCTTTTTCATGTTTTGTGGATATTTGACATGCTCTGTCCTGATTTCTGTAAAAGCAATACGAATCATGCAAATATTTCATGCTCTAATCAGCAGAAAGTAGATAAGTACTGGCCTGTGCATGCAATTTACCAAAGCTCAACTAATTTTTCAGTTAGTAGATAATGGCTGGATATTATAAAGTAATGCTCATCACTTCACACAAGCAACATTTGCTTAGTGCCGTTCTCTGTTAATACAAAGAGGCATTAGCAGACACTTGTAAATTTTCGTATGTACAGCTTACATAAAAACTAATGACAACAACAACAAATGACAACAACCGCTCCCATTTAAAGGCACGGCACCTAGAATAAATATTCTAGGTGTCCTTGGGGAAAAATATTTCAAGTGCTTAGATATCTTTCTGGTATGCCTTCTAGCATCTTGTCATCTGCAAAATGCTACAAAAAGTGGGCTTACACACTATTTACACAATTTTCTGTAACAAGAAGCTTATGATGCTTAATTTCTGGCCTGAAAATTAAAATTATTTGATTAATTTTGCAAACCCAGGATAGCTCTAGTAAAAACACTGGTAGTTTTGACACTGAATTACATAGAATTACTCCAGATTTTTATCCTTGCACAGGAATACAAATTGGGCTGATAACTGTGCACTTCATTGCAAATAACCATTGTTTAATTGATATATTTTATTTCAGGCAATGAAATATTTCAAAATATTTTGGGAAGACTCAGCTAGGAGGCACTTTGATTTTTTAAAATAAAATTGTTTTCAAGAGAAAAACTAACTTTACATTTGATGTGCTGAGTTTTTGAGAAATTATTATCCTTAAAGCATTATCCGTACTTTCAATAAAATAAAGTTTAACCCGTGTTTGAAACACACATTACAAATAGGTGTATAGATGAACGAGATATTGAGGAAAAGAATAGTACAGATTATGAATATTAAGATTTATATTAATCTATAAGCCTATTAAAGTACAGTAAAACCTGTCCTTCAGACCACCTTTTTAAAGATATCACCTCCCTGATGGGACCACTAAATTTCGGGCCAAATTATTTTCCCATAAAGAACAATGAAAAGAAAATGATTATATTAAGACTACTTCTACTATGGTTTCTTTTCATTGTTCCGCCAAAAATTATTCCAAACAGTAAAATAACATTGATTTTGACCTTGTTAATGAACCTGAAGAACTTCAAAGCATACTTGACCATAGATTTTCCTTTAAACAGGAAAAAATTGATATGTAGTCATCATAATTTCATCAACCTTCTCAGAAAAGATGTAATTTCACTTATATTTTGGATAGCAGCTTGTCTTGATATTGTTAACGTTCCACAGGGACAAAAGCATGGGCTTTTTCATCATATCAACACACTCAAATGATTCCATAATTTGTATAACATTGATTAAGTCTTCTGAGAGTTAGGAATATTTTAAAAGGTTGTGTTATACAGATTTATATACTATTATAGGATTAATTTAATTTTTCCAAGATGTCCATCTTCCCTATGCTTGGAACCTTCCAGAGGTGTCTCACTGGGATTTCCTCATTCCCTTTAGAAGGGCTACACCCAGTCTGTGTAAAGCGTAGATGATCACAGTTTCTATTAATATGAAGAGTCCTAGAGACTGAAGATTTCAATGTCCCACTTTGATTTAAGTAGCACTGCATGGGCTGTGACCTCCAAACAATACCCCCATCTGGTTTAGGAGAGTTCAAAATACGGGGTCTAAAAAGCATGTTAATCCACCACTAGCCAGTATCTTGTTTATATTTACCTTGCCATGCATACACAAAATCCAGTATGTTTCCCACATATCTTTGTTATATATTTTCATATGTGTTTTTATCAGTCAGTGTATTTATGCAAAATCACAGAATATCCTGAGCAAGGGACCCACATGGAACATCAAAGTCCAACTCCTGGTCCCGCTCAGGGCAGCCCCAAGAATCACACCATGTGCTATGACCACTTCCTTGAGGAGCCTGTTCCAGTGCCCAACCACCCTCTGGGTGAAAAATTTTTTTCCAATATCCAACCTAAACTTCCCCTAACACAGTTTCATCACATTCTCCCCAGAGAAGAGATCAGTGCCTGCCCCTCCTCTTCCCTCACGAGGAAGTTGTAGACTGCAATGAGGTCTCCCCTCAGTCTCCTCCAGGCTGAACAGACCAAGTGACCTCAGCGCTCCTCATACAGCTTCCCCTCAAAGCCCCTCACCATCTTCGTTGCTCTCCTTTGGACACTCTCTAAGAGCTCAATATCTTTCTTATATTGTAGCACCCAAACCTGCACACAATGGTCAAGGTGAGGCCGCCCCAGTGCAGAGCAGAGCAGGACAATCCCCTCCCTCGACCGGCTGGTGATGCTTTGCCTGATGCCCCCCAGGATACGGTTGGCCCTCCTGGCTGCCAGGGCACTGCTGACTCATATTCAACTTGCCATCGACCAGGACCCCAAGTCCCTTTCCACGGCACTACTTTCCAGCATCTCATTCCCCAGTCTGTCCATACCTATGGGATTGCTCCATCCCAGGTGAATAATCCTTGCTTTAGGCTGTGGAACATCCTAACTACCGCTGTCACTTGTAAGCTCATATTTTGGCCTTTACAGCTATTATACTAGTAAGTTATATATTCTAGACGGTTTTCCTTCTAAGGCAGTGAAAATACAGTTTTTAACACAGTTAAAAAAACCCAAGTAACCTCTTCCAAACTCAGAATACGTTTGAATAGTTGTTTTTTTCTTTTGCATATAACCTTAATTTTCTTGAAATGAAACCAGGCATTTCTAATGCCAAAAACAAACCCAAAATCAGATAATTAGGACAATTATGCTACCAGTTAGAGCTCTGGACAGCTTAGTTACTGTTTGGAGTACATGTCTTGCTGCAAAGGAATACAGGGATTTAGTGATGCTCATAGATATAAGCAGATAAGAGATCCAGTTAGAAAAGAATTAGAGTTTGCCCACATCAGAATTTCTTTGGCCTCTCAGAAGTGGGATGTGCTCTTCCCAGCCAGATACTGCTGTCCTACTCAGATAGAAAGGTGCAAGGGAATTGAGACCTGACACGGTGTAGTTTGAGATGAAAGGCTCCGTATGCCTCAACTGCCTCAGTGGAAAAACCTGTTCATCTGAACCGGGGGTTCTCAGAGGACCCTGTGCTGGTGACCCATTCAGTTAAAATTGCCTCACTGTGACTGGAAGTAACAAAGGTGGTTTCTGCACCTTGACTGATTTTCACTTGCCAGCATGAGATTCAATTAAATTATCATTCTGTTAGATGAGGCACAGTCTACCAAGCTGACACTTGTCTTTAATCCAGTCCTTTTACTGGACTTGTTGTGCCCTACTGCTTCCAATTCACAAACTATTCATTGTGAGTGCTAATAGAATTGGTAGTAACTTTGCATTTGTGTTGGTAGTCTCCGGGCAGAAATGTTTTAAGTTAACGTTGTCACCAGACACTTTGTACAACAAAATCACAATCCAGATCTGCAGTTGTAGGAGTAGCTGTGCCTGTCTCATGGTTTGTTGATTCCCAAAGAGGCAGATCTTTATTCCTCTTCTTGTTAGTCCTTTCTTCTCTCCCTCTCTCTCTCTCTCTCTCTCACTCCTGGCCACATGGTCCCACCACCTGCCTTTCACCGTCTTCTTTGCTCATCAGAACCTCCCTCCTTTTCTTTCAGCTCATTCACGCAGCAGAAAATCACCCTCTTTTAGCTGCATTAGTTTTCTGCCAGGTTGGCATGCTGAATCAGGAGCCTGGGGAGGGTCAGTGTGCATGACAAGTGCCAGAAGTGCCTGGTTGGGAGCAATGGGAGAGGGGAAGAGGAAACAGAGTAGGAGCAGGACCTCACCTTTCTGGTGGCTCCAGACTGGCTGGGTGATTGGCTTCATGTTAAGGCAGCCCAAAATAAGAAGGCATTTTACAGGATCCAGTGACTGATTAGATAGTTTATTTACATTTCAAACTCACTGGTAAATTCTGCTTTGCTAATTCACATTATTAACCCTTTTAGCTACAGCAGCTTTTATTGGTAGAGAGAATAGTTGCAACTTACAGTTAACAGGTTAGTGCTCAAAAAACAGAGTGGTAAGAAAAACAAAGATTAATAAAAAATCTGATTCACTGAAATTAAACTCTGCAATTTAGATCTTCCATGCCCAGATTTTAATTTATGCCATCACACTTTGTTGTGTGAAAATGTTCAATAGAGCCAAGACTGTTCCCGTTTCAGCCTACCTTTCTGTAATGGGAGTTTTGGCAGAGTAATTTGGCAGCTCTACAGGACTTGAAAGACTGTTTTTTTCTTGTGCTTTTTACACACCAGTACCCCTTTTTGTTCAAATGAGGTTTTTTTGAAACCTGTAATAATTTAAACCAACTCTCATCTCATATTTGTCCAAACACATATTACACATATTTTAATGTGATGTTTAAAATGTTTGTGTAGGCATGTTACCACCCATCGTGTATTTGGTCTAAAAAGCAAACCATCATTTTAATATTGTTTCATTAGTAGTATTTGATGTGTGACACAAATTCATGACTGGTTAATGAGCAAATGTCAGTGTGGCACAACTATTTCTGTTACAGAGCAATCAGTGTCTCAATAAGGGTTTGTTAAATCCAGGGTTTAATTGTTTTTTCTTCCTCCACAGTTCAGTGAACTACATGCAATTTATTACCTTCCCACTTTTTTCTCATTTCTCCCAAAACTTCCCAGTGTTTTTCTTGCTGCATCTGTACTGGGAGCCATGAGCATCTCTTTATTATTATCATCCATACAGCATGATAGATGCACTTGGATGATTTATATATAAACAAAACAAAAACTCTTTGCCCAGAGGAGCCTAAAATCTACTGTTTGAATGCTGCAATTGCTATCACGTGGGTGGGATTGCTGTGTCCATGTGTTATCAACTTGAAAATTGTGGCTGAAAGCCTTGATTCTGCAGTCAGCTCTGCTAGTGAGGAATAGATTCAGGCACCAGTCCTGCAGTTAGCTGTGCTGGCCAGCAGCCCAGAGCCTTTGCAGAGCCTGGCAGCGGGCATCACCAGCAGACAGGACAATGCAGTGAGGTCCTTCACAATTGGATTTAGCTTGTTAGCACTGCAAATCAACCTATCTTTTTTTCTTTCCCACCCTCTTTCTACAAGAAGGGCTCTAAATTCTCACACCTAGTGGCCTATTCAGGTTTGTGGGGGAGACACAGTGATTTTCTTTTGGACAACGCTATTCAGAGTTCCTTGGTGCAAACCACTCTGACTGGCGTGCTTTGCTGCTAACTGTGCAGTCCTCGTTCAAGCAAAATTCCTGTTGTCTTCATTGGGCATTTTGCCCAAGTAAGGAAACAGGCCCCATTTTACAACAGTCTGTAAAAACAAGCATCTTCCAGCTCTAACCTGTTTTAAATAGTTCATTGGCTACAAATGGACATACGTGGATCTATATGGCTGACAGATATTAACTGGCAGATTTTAGGTAATTAAAATGTAGAATATCAACATTACATACAGTTAAGAAAAACTGTCCCTTGATTTATGAGTATTTACTGATCTATTGAACAGTATGGCCCAGTATATGTGATAAGTATTGTAGTAATTATGTGTGACAGGGTTGTATAGCTTTTTGAAACAGCAAAATGTAAAATGTGTGTTTAAAGCCTGTGGTCACCTATTGGGAGTGATGTTAATTATGATTTGTGAATTATTTTCTGCATGAAATCACAATCTTTACAATAACAGTATATAGATTATGAACTTCTAAAAAAGCCTAATGCCTGTGGGTGATACTTTGGTTGTTTAAGTACCGTCATTCTGGTAGAGCATTAATTTATATTTTCATGCTCTAGTCAGCACCTTGGATGTCCTTAGAGTTTTACACTTGGATTAAAAATACATTGAATTCATCAAGCACATTGTTAGTAAAATGAACTTGGGACTTCTCTGTTGCAAACCCAGTTTTATGATTTTCTGACTCTAAATAACCTAAGAGAAAACCAGAAATGTTTTCAATTTTGTGGTATAAACCTTTTCTCCCTAGCCTTTCGGTTTTGAATCTCTGAAATAAACTGTGCGTAAATAGCTATCGGACTTGTTTCAATATTGAAAATTGATCCTATTCCTTCTCCAAATATGCCAATAGCAAAATCACTACTTCCTAGAAATCATTAAGCAGAGTAGATCAGATATGCAGCTGGTTCAATCCCAGATATGGATATTTGAAATGTTTCTAAATGAATCTACAGAAAGTTCAAAGCTCACAAACCCAAGGACTGTCAAACACACAAAAAAATCCTAGCTGCAAGGTAGGAAAGACCAGGATGCAAGAGAAATAAGGATAATTTCCACCAAAGAACCTTGTATTGTGGTACAAAAGAAATAAATCTTATGTGTATGAAAATCATAAGCTTTAAGATTTGAAGAGAGTTGTGCAATTGACAATCAAATGGAGCTTAAAGGGAATTATGAGGTTTTACACTAAAGTCCTGAAATAAAGAAAGTAATATTTTACAGCAAAAAATTGCAAATGTCAAGATTAAATCATAAGACTTTGCACCATTGAGCTACTAGCTAGCTCTATAGCTTCTTCAGTTCTTAACACAGGGAAAGACCAACTTTCATGGTCAATAAAACTTAAGAACTTTAGAAATACATTTAGAGACATAAATCATATATTTGTGACTTTTCCTCCTTCAGTAGCTAATTATGGGAAAAAATGATTGAATACATGAACTCTATGATTGCTAACCTATTCTTGCCTCTGTTTTTAGGCTCATTTTATAATTGCTTTTGTTTGTTTCAAGGAAGATATAGTAATTTCTCAGTTTAAAAGAGGTGGCTGCTGTAAATGAATAGCACGGGGGGGTTTTGTCTGTCTTACCTCTGAAGAATTAATCAGCAGTAGTGAGATCTTAAGAAAATACAGCTTCAGAAGCTCAGGAAAATCCAGAGCTCAAGTGGCTAAACTGCTTCCTCCAATCCAAAACTGGACAGGTGGCAACCCAGATTGAATCAGTAGTTGTGGGAATGATTTGATTCACAAACAGGGTTATAAAATTTTATATGGAGATGCCAGTGAAAGTCACAAGATCATAGAGCAAAAGACCTTATTCACATAAATTACCTGAATGGCTATGAAGCATAAAGGAAATAAATTGAACAATATTGCCCATACTTAGTTTACAGGCATATAGTATGTAGCTTCACATGATATACAGTTAAAAATGGGCATATTTGTGAACCCGTATAATAATGAGGATACCAATATAATAATGGGAATAGCCCCTTCATAATTCAAAGAATGAAACAGTTGCCTTATCTGAGGCACATGAATTCACATGTATGGATTATGCATTTTATTCCATATGGAAGGGTTTCTTTGCTCAGAAGCTTGTCCATCTTTCCTCTTGCAGTATCAGCTGCTACAGTAAAATATATTACCTTCCTTACAAGCCTTACCTCTTTTATTACAGACACAATCACACATACGTGCTGGGCATGTTTATAAGGAATTAGTTTTGGCAAGTCTGGGGGCATTTAAAGTGGGACATAGATTTCTGTAGGGAGAGCCTCTCCTGGTGCCTGGCAGTACAACACCCACTATACACACGGTTCACACCTGGCAGCAAAAGAAACCTTTTTTTTTAATAGCTAGCTCCATACCTGTACCATATGTAAATACATATAACAGCAAAATATCTCCAGCCCTGTCTACCCAGCTGATGCATTGATCTCAGTGGATTCTGAGATATAAACTTCAATTTGGCCCCCAGTCACTTAGTGGACACTGCCACCAGCAGCTCTGACACCGGGTTATTTGTTGTTGCTGTTTGCTGTCCCTGTTTGCACATTAATCCAGTGACAATTAGGTGTCAGCGAGCGTTGTTTCTGCTCGCTGATAGCCTTGGGCTCTGCGCTTGAAGCCCTAATCAGGAGTGTAAACTCTGCTATATTTCAATTTGGAGAAGCGCTCTTCCGCTAAGAGGCCCCTGGCACTGCGATAAATAAAACGCCTATTTACTCTATTGCCACACTTAGACATCTAATGCACTTACTACCGGCCCCCTAATCATGGCCCACAGTTAAATCCGCCTATAAATCACTCCATTCTCATCCTGTAGATTAGTGAAGCCATTTTCCCCAAACCCCACAATGAGCACTGTTTCCTTTTCTTGTTAGTCAAAAGCGAGATGATTTTTATTAGGTTAAAGGCAAGCTCACAGATGGTAAATCGTGTGGAGGGAAATAAGATGAAGAGTCCTGTGGCCCAGTGGGGGTGGCAGGTGGGACAGGGTGGGCAGGGACTACAGCAGGCATCATCCCACAATAGTGCATCGTCCCACAGCTCAGGACCCGGGAAACATCTCTCCACATATTACACAAAATGGCAGCAGTGTGATGAATTGTCTGGCCTCAGCAGCTATCAGTGTGGGCAGAGGGCAAAAGAGAGGTATGAAGTCTGGGGGATCTTTCCATTTTGTACTCACTGTTGGGTGGGTTTTTCTGCAGAGGCTTCTGGATGCACATAAATGGGGCTGGCACATAGCAAGATCTGGAGAAATAAATACATACCATCCACACAGTCCCGTCAGGAACAATCCATATTTATCCTCCACAGCACTGCTACGCAGACTGGGAGCAAACAAACAGTAATGCAGAGCATTTCATACAAGCACACAGCAACTTGGATGTCCTTAAAAACAGGACCCTATCTCAAACCTTCTTTATATACCTTCTTTATATACCTTCTTTATACACCTTTATATACCTTCTTTGTATAGACTACCTTGTATACAGGTGTTTTAGCAGAGCCAGACACCAAATGTAACTGTAACGAACAATATAATACATTTTGCATCTTTTTTCTCAGGGGCTGGTAAGGAAGAGATTCTGGGTTTTTAAAAACAAGTTCATTATTCTCAACCATTCACTGAATAATTTCTGTGAACAATTCCCAGTCTTATTCAGGAGAAGTTTGTTGCAAATATCCCATATTTTAAATTCTACCTGGGTTAATTAGTTGGATAGGTCACGCGTTTGTCTGCATATCCTTGATTGAAGGAGCACAGTGCTGAGATATCAGATTTCCTGTGCAATAATTATAATAAATTCAAAATTCATTATCCATAAATATTCTGTGACATTTGCTTAAGATTTTGGCACAAGCTCCTGCTAGCAGACCCCTGCACTGGGAGGATCGCAGAAAGCAAGCAAAACAGAGAAGCAAAGCACAGCTCGATCGAAAGCCTCTAAGTGGGTCTAAGAAATCATTGAGGGATCCTTTTTTTTTTACAGCGTTAGTCTATTACCCTTGATATGTGGCAGAATCATGTCCCCTTTCTCGGTAGGGACACTTTCGTATTACATATGTAAAAGCCATCCAGAGGGATGTCAGAGATTTACATCGCCCATGGAACATGATTTGCATCATACGTGAACATGCACCCATATGGGCCATTGAAGGGGAAGCGGCAGCTGTCATTGTGTTGTCGTGGGAGGCCCGCACCACCACGGCCTCTGCAAATTGACCCTCTGCCACTGAGTCCCTGCTGCATCCCAACATCCGCCGGGACAAAATGCAGTCCCTTTTCTCAGCCTCCTCTCCCTACTCCTATACTTTTCAGGTTCTGAACAGGATGGATTGCAGTGAAGAGCTCCCTGTAATCTCTCTTTAACCATTTCCATATGACAACTGCTTTGGATCCCCACAGCCCCATGAAAAGGCCAGAAGCCTTGGTTCTGTTGGGGGGGTTGTCCCTGGGGAAACATATGTAAACAAAGCCCAGCTCTGTAGCCTTTTGCACCTCTCTCTCTTTTCCCATTCTTGCTTGGATCTCAGGTGGAATTAAAGGGATTAAAGCTGAGCGTAAATGAGGCGAGTGTGTAAAATGACTCCTTTCTGAACCAAACGGCATGTTCCGTGCTGAGGAAATGAGATGCCCATTTAAATCTCATCCATCCACCGCCTGTGGCCACCACCATGTACCTGCCTACTTAGCCCAAGGGTTAATTAATTGAGGCTTCAATGCACTATTGCAAGAGCATTATTGCATTTGATACTCTACATCTGTGATTTAAAACTCTTTCAGTCCCTTGTCAGCAAGGGAGGGTTTTAACTAGGAAATTAGCATTCAGATAAGGGTACGCTCTATTTGCTTCTGAAAGGAAGGAAATATTAAGGATGCTGGTGCACAAACCAAGCTGTAATATCCTGTCCCATCCAAGAAAGGGCTCTTGGGCCCCACTTCCCAAGGGGACACTCCGCTTAAGGGGAATAGGACATAGAAAAAGGAATTACAATCTTCAGTGGAAACGTCATAAAGCAGAAAACAGACAAATAATTGTGTTTTATTTTTCTGAAACTTTTGTTTATTCCATGATAATTATATGTTTCCTGTCTTGACACCTGGCTCATTTTAGATACCCAGTCACCCAGCCAGCTTATATCCATTCTGTATTTCAGGCTTCTCATGGAGTTCAAATATTAATATTATTCCCCATCTACTTATGAAGACATTAATAATAACTTCTATTTTCTCTAGATAAGCAGGAAAATAATCATTCCTTACATTCACATAATGTCCTTGTATTACACTCAATGGCATGTGTGTGTAATCTGCAATCATTGAAACGAAACACACATTTTCCAGCAATAAAACACAATAGTTTGGGATATGAAGTGACAAAGGAAGTATCCAACTGAAACAGCTGAAAGAATTAAACTTAGGAAGAATAAAATTTCCTCAACCTTCAGTCTAGCTACCAAACCTCAAAACTGTGAGAAAAGTGGAAGCCATGCACGAACTATGCTGATTGACAAAGGGGGTCACCTTGCTGCAAATTTCTCCTTGTGAGAGGACGGCTTACTTCACATGGAGTTTCACTCCTGTCTGCATTGGAAAGGGGTACTTGCATGGAATGGGAATTTCAGAAATAAGCCCTAATGGGTTTAATCTAGATCAGCGCCAAAATTGCAACACTTCTATCCTGCCTTTCCAGTCCAGAGCTAAAAACCTAGAACCGGGTTTGGCCAAGTGAGAGGCCTGCAATTAGGTGGGCAGCCACAACCACTTGCTCCCAAGGATGGTCCATAAGGCATTGTGCCTTGGAAGGATGGCGTTACATGACTCAGCAGGATGTCCCACCAGATAACTGCTATTGTTATTTGCTGGTGTTGCAACAGTTATTTATTTTGAAGAATGCATTCCCTCTCAAGGATATCACATCATTTTGTTGAAAATGCAAGGTGCAACTGTGTCCTCTTCTTCCACTGTCCCTTGGGGAATCACTGTGGCCACATAATGTTCAGTCTGTCTCCAGTACTGGCTGTCACTGGAGCAAGTCACGGGATGAAGCACAGCAGCTCTGTGTCCGAGCACAGCAACAGTTGCACAGATATCTAAAACAGGAAGTGCAGATTAACTTGTCCAGTTGAAACTACAGAGGGAATTTAGGAAGACAGAATGCAATCAGCCAGGACACTGAGGTTAACACAGTTAATCTTCTGGAAAGTGCAATGGGACCTTTAATAACTGCAACTGGTCAAGGCCTCAGTTTTATGTCTCATCCCAAAGATAGTACTTTCCAGTGTTTGGTGGTGCTGTTGTGGCTGGAGGAGGGGAATAGTGCCATCTACCGCAACAGTATCACCTCACCAACACCTGGGCTCACCTGAAAACTGTCGCCATCATCCTGGATCATTTGAAAAATTAGAGTGCTAGTTGCAGTTTTTACTAGTTTTCATTCATGGGTGGTTTGTTCTTCTTCAGGACCCCTTCCCTCTATTAGTATAATATCTGACCTTGGCAAGCAGAGTTGTTAGTTGGGGGATGGCTAAGCACTCTCTATGAGGGATAATCCATCATTGCACCAGGTGTGGGGATGGGAGCAACTGGTGCTTTTTGACCATGTCACTTTTTTTTGAGCTTCTTGACAGACAGCTCTTGAGTACTTCACAGGGCTAATTGTCATTGACTTAAGAAGCTTGTTAGATGTTTGCACAAAGGTTTTTATCCTTCTAACAATTAATCTTTGAACTACAGAGCTTAATAAGGCACTATGAACTTCACCATGGTATTTTAACAGAGCACCAAGATTGCTACAATGCAGTTCACGTTTGTGAACAATGGCATAGGCCTTTATTTAGCCGGAGGCAATCTATCCACTGCAAATCAAATATCTCTAAGCCATCTTCAAAAACGTGGTGGGCATAAATCAAGGCCATATCTAGTCTTAAAGACATATGTCTGTTCTGTATCCTTCTTTGGTCCAGAGGGCATTCATACTGTTTTACAACAAAAGAGCACTTCATGAGCCCAAGTCCCTTAATGTAATCCTTGTATTCCTGGGATAGCTCTTCAAAGTAGGACTACCTTTTAAGTTCTGTAAATACACGCGTATTTTCTGATACCCATTGGTAGTTCTGATACTCCACCCACAGCACAGAGGATAGATGCACAAGAGTTTCGAAGTGAGGAATACTGCAGAAGGCTTAAAAGCAACAGGAACATTGTATATTTACTCCTCTCAGATGCCGAGAAGATACCAGCTCCTGTGTGTACATCATATATTTGTTGCAGAGGTTAAAAAGAAGACATCATGCTTTAAAAACAGAGGTGTGATTTAAAAAGCGAGGGGTAAGGCCTGGTCTCACAAGGGCTTAAATATGCTCTCAACTGTGACAGAAAAAGAGAGAAAATTGAGGAAGCTCCACATGCTATATGACTGCATACTTAGATAGGGTGTAATTAACAGAGAAGAAGCTGATATAGGTTATCAGATGAAGATCCATGTCCGGGGCTTTATCAACCATGGGGCACAGAGGAAAGTACCTAATACTCCAGAGATGAAATCATTATATGAGAGACACACCCCTGAAGTTGCCTTTTTAGCAAGTGTAATAGGACTTTTTCAGTTTCATAAAGTATCTTGATAACTGGAAAGTGCCAGTTAATGGTACGATGTTCCAACTATGAATTTTACAAAGATTAATCTACCCCTTTAGGATCCAAAGGAGCCAATCAAAGGCTACCCAGTCTTTGATGTTTTACAGTCTCTGCGGGCACAAAGCTCAGCTGAAACTACCGTTCAACATCCTAAACTGTCATCTTCATCTTCTTGTAGCATAAAAATACATATTTTTCCCCATAATAAAGGTTTTTTATAATAGCAATAAAGTAACTCTAGAGAACATGGTTGTCTTGAGATAGCTTAACTGTGTGTGGTACCTCATAACACCCTGGGGACCCAGTCACCTCATAATAATCTCTTTCTTTACCATGCCTTGCTTAATTAGGGAGTGAAGCCAAAAGGTCAATGCAGGATAAAAATGTAAATCTCAAAGTTTTCATCTGGATCCTAACTCCATACCATAAAGAATATATATGTAGTGTGTTCATCACAAAGCTTAGTACATTAGCAGATAGAAAATGTAATATGTTTTATGCTCTCAACATTTTAGTATTTTAGTGAGACAACAAATAAAAACCTTAGGTCTTTCTGTATAAAATTATGTCTTTCTCCTCCAAAGGATAATTACTAAGTTAATAATTTATTTCTTATGTAAGGAATCTGCTTTAGCCTTGCTCTTCTCTCTTATAAATATGATATATATGATAAATATGATAACTTTAGAGTATTTTGGTGTATATAACTTTTCTTTTATTTCGCCCAGATATGCCAAATACTGTGTGTGCCACTCTAGAGAGACAGACAACACAGTCTTTTCATCATTCCAGTTGCCCAATGAAAGCAAACGTAATTTGAATTCTGAATCTTATTACTACATTTGAGTACTGATGTAATAAAAGGCAACATGTTTTGGCAACTGTTTATCTTGTTGGTTCCTTGATCACTTGCTGTGCTGCTTTCCAGTCACCGCCTGATGATAAAAATATGTCTGCTTTCAAACTGTATGTATTTCTGACACAGTTAGATATATATTTAAACTCCAGTCTTAGCTCCTAACCTATTTTTATCATACGTGATGGTTGCAGAAGAATAAATATCTATTTAGCTTTGAATAACAGAGCATTCGGGTTTTATTTCTGGATTAAATAATCAACCTAATGGTGTGATTCTGTTAGGGAACCAATGACATGTTTTTTTCCCCTCTCTGATTCTAGGCAAATAAGTGGACAAGACATTTGACCAGTTGATCTGGATTTAGATAAGATGGACAATATAAGAAACACAATCATTTTTCCTCTCAATAGAAATGAAGCTCTTAATCCCCCTTCTCCAGTATTCCAACAAAACGTATTTACTCTCACAATGAAGGTACATGCTTTTTTATCTGGATATTCAATTGTGAAACATTTCTTTTTTTTATTTTTTATAGTATCATTGTTATCAGTAAATCACTTACAAATCCATACCAGGACCCAGAAGACTTTTCATTAGGCGATATATTGAAGTATGTAGCAGTTTCACGGAGTGGCTCTAAAATAAGAGAATGTAGTTTCCCTTTTGGTTCAGTTCCCTATTAAGGAATAAACAGCTACCTTTACAGGTTTTATATAGTTTCTCCAGATAGCCAAAGTTAAGTGAATGTAGCACTCTGTATGGATGTTTATATGCTCATTTCATCTGTTATTCAGAAACATCACTTATACAATGTTTCTATAACGAGTTGTGGTCAAGAATTTTGTACACCATTTTTGTTGAGTCAAAGAATGGGCAGCTCGAGAATCTACTACCTGAGTATTAGCTGCCTTGCCATATCCAGTCTAAAAGTTCCTTCAATTTGAAGTTTTTAGATCCTTCATGTTAAAATTCCTATTTGTATTCACATGCAGAACAGACTGCAATCACATAAGCATCCTTAATGGACCTCAGCTCTGAACTCAAGGAGGCTGCATTCTGTTCAGTCATCCTGTCTTCATTCCCATTTGGTGTCTTCTCTAAATTGCTATGGAGTGTGGTAATTGTTTCTTTCAGAATGGGCAACTGCTCCACTGGAAACTGAAACAACACTTCAAATGGTTTAGAAGAGGCCACCAATTGTTTTTATCATCTGCAGAGTTGGTAGAAATAGAGAAGGTTACAGTTTTCTTCTGTAAGTCTGGAAACTCTCCATACTCTCTGGAGCTCCCCGTTCAACCCAGAGGATTTCAGCCCTTGTTTGCAGTGTTAACATTGAGAAAATTTTAAAGGGTATATCATGTACCTTCTGATCTGCTGGGTTTGTGTCCTGATGTGCTGACAAGCAGAAATATTTCAGCAATGCTAGGAACAGATTAAGAAAGATATCAGTAATAAAAACAAGAAGGTAGAAGAACGCCGGAAGGAAGAATTTTTTCTGTTACCCAAACAGTAAAAGACAATAATGGTGCTGGAAAAGTAAAGCACCTAAAAATTTACCACAAAAACCCCCAAGCCACCTCACAAACACACACCCTCATCCACATGCACTTCTTGAAAGAGTCTTTTAAAAAGATGTGAACATCCCTCTGGATTTCAGCCTAGGGCAAAGTTTTGCAGAGATTGACAGGACATGAGACCACAAAATTATTCTCCTGTCATTTTATACTCATGTCTTGTTTCAGAAAGACCAAAAGCAACCAATAACATTGTTAAGCAAAAAAGGAAAAAAACAAAACAAAACAAAACGCCACACCAACACCAACATCCCTCCTTCTAGACTCTGTTTCCAAGTGTTAAAAAAATTACTTTTGTTACACTTTCTAAGCAGATCAAAATGTAACAGAGGTTATTCTTCACACATTTTTGCTTACCTATACAAGATCAAGAAGGCCTGAAACATGAGGATGCAATAGTCCAGTCTCACCAGTGTTACAACAGCACTTCCTCTAATGCTGGATTTCACTTTTTTGGTAACTGTTAAGGTGATGGCTCATCTGTGCCTCAGATATGCCGCATTGTCCCTTCAGAAGAGCAAAGCAGAATAAAACTTGAAACAATTCCTACAGATTCAGTGCATCTCCGAGAAAGACAACACACTGGCACCATTGTATCTGTTGCCTGCTTTTTAAGGGACACACCTTTGAATTCAGTGTTAAGTTTGTTTGCTTCACAAACCAAAGTACACAGCTCATCAGATATGTACTGTACAGTGACAGGTCATATTCCTGATTCTGATCAGCAGTGGCTTGTTAAATATTTTTTCCCAATAATTAATTACTCTTAAGTGTGGTTAAGAAATTAGGATTCAGTTGCATTTCATGGGCAATGGGAACAGTGTCTCTTGCTAATTAAAATCCTTTTTTGTAATGCAGAGCACAAGAAGCAAATAGATCTCTGATTTGAATTAAAGGCCACTGATTTCTTGTGTGAGGATCTGATAGGGAGCTGTTTTATGTTTAGTAGCATATTCATCAGGTACAGGAGAGGAATTGTGTCAAACTTTCTTAAATTAAATGTGTGCACTCTGGGGTACCTATGTGTTAGAGAACAAAGAGCTGAAAGAAGACAAAAATATCCTATTAAATCTCATTTAAGAACTGCTTTAGCATTTGTTAAATGTAGGGCCTCATTAAAGCCACCATTCCTGGAATCCCAGCAAAGCACTTCACACAATTCAATTGTTGTTTCCACAACCAATTTTTATTTTCTAATATACGCCCTGTGCCATGAGCAAAGAGCAGATTTCCCCCCCCCCCCCCCATACCATTTAGCACTGCTTCAAATGCTTGCAATAAAGGTGAGTGCATTTTACTGCTCTTTGGCTTCAGCTAATTTTGTTCTATACCAAAACCAATTAGACTGGTGCAGTCCCATTTTTTTCCCCTCGTTTCCAGCTGCTGAACCTGAATCTCTCTCCAAAGTACTTTCTTCCTTAGCCACAAGATTTTTTTTTTTTGATGTTATAATCAAATGATTGTTGTTTGGTTTAAATAGAAGAGATGAGAAAGCAATGAAACAGGCAGCTTTCAGAACAAAAATTGGAACATGAAGAGACACTTCAAGTCTTTGCTTTTCTACTGATGAGGCAATCTCTATTTATGAAAAATAAATTAATTCCCTGCTTATGTTTGCTGTTTTCCTAGTTATATGCATTTTCACCATTAATTAATGGGAAGATGAGAGACTGCAGAACAACAAGCCCTATGCAATATGAATGGATACTTGGGCTGACTGAATAGCTATTCTCCTTCAAGCATTGTTTTAGGTGGTGGCTGCATCAAGGATAAGACTCTTTCTCCCTTTTTGAGATGCATCCTGAGCAGCCGTTAGAGACCTGGCCATGCGTCTGAATAAAGGGTAGGAATCTTACTAACAGGCAAAATATTACCATAGCACATAATATAATGTTCTGCATGGAAAAAGACAACAATTTCTCTCATTGTGTCTTTATAAAAGCCCAGTTCTCTATGGAGACTGTGGGAGAGAGACAAGTCCTTTCTAGCTGTTCAGCTCCGATGCACATTTACTGCAAATGGTTATATTTGACTACTGGCCTGGGTTATAAACTATCTTGAAATTTCTTCTCTGTAGGGCTTTTGTCTAGTTTAGATGTCCATTTCATAGTGAAAACAGGTGCTGTGACCTTGTCTTATGTTAAAAGAGCAAGGGATCAGAGACAGCATCTAGCCTTTTACCACCCATGTGCATGTCCTATGCTAGTTACTTGTTACAGTATTACACCATATTTTTGGTAGATACCAAGCAAACCTCATGCCTTTGGTTAAGATCTGGTAAATGGGATTTAGAAGCTACAGGATCTTCAGATTTTCCAAGAAAACAGAGTACAATAACTGGATAAGTGAAAATTCTCTGTACTGCTACACTCATGCTTTCCATGCTAAACTCTTATCAGGTTTTGAAAAGACTTTCACATAATGAGGCCTAAAACACAATTGAGACCTCTGGGAATGACAACAAGATAATATTAATAACATTAATAATATTAATAACTATAACAATGTATTCTAGCGGTAGAACAGAGGGAATTACAAGCCACTAAAGAAAGTTCCTTAAAAATGTGAGACTACTTTGATCCACACCAGCTTGTCACAGACCTATGTAATAAAGCTAAGTCATGTGAATTTGTAGTTAAAAGATGAACCAATTAGAGACTGAATAATTTATGATATAACTGATAACAGGTCAAAGCAAGGTTATTGCAGGAAATGGACTTGACTTTGCAAAGAACATTGGATACTTGCAGGGCTAGCAAAAACAACTTCTCAAATTAAAGTGTTGGTAAGCAGTGAAAGAACAGAAGTACACTTCATTAAAAATAAATACCAGGTATACTGTCAAAATACTAGACTATGGTCAGTGAAACAAAACCAATACAAAGAGGAGGGTGATATTATATATATATATATATTCTGAAAGAAACCATATGTTTAGTTTGCATTCAAACGTGTACTCTTCTTAAAAAAAAGGAAGATGTTTTCACATGCCTTTAGTATTTAAATATTGCAAAAGCCCAGCAGAAACAGGCAAATCTGTTGCTCACTTATTCACAAAACGTGCAAAATACCAATGATATGAGACAGAAAGCCATAATAAATGACCTGCAGCACAACAAGAGCCCCTGGTGGGCTTCCAGAAGTCTTCCTCATGACAAGATTGCGTTGACAAGTGTGTGTCCGTTTCTCTGTTTTTTATTGGAAGTGAACAGCAAAGCAGCTCCAAAAATCATACCGACAAAATGGTGAGTAGGTCAAAGCTTTCCCAGTTCCAAAGCACCTACCTGGATGAGTTTGACAGGGGATATACGTATTAATAAAAAGGACCTCCACCTTCTTATGGAATCAATCTTCCACACATGCGTGTTTAAAAACCCACCACACTTCCCGGTTGTATGTTTTACACACAGTTCAAGACAAAACTTCTCCTGCCCGTGAGATGACAAAAGGGAGGTATAATGTAAAAGGATCCTGTATTGTATGCAAAAGGCATGATACCTTTCATTTAAAATTCAACAAAAGCACTATAAAACTCCTAATATATATATGTGTATATTCAAATATGCCAAAGTACACCTAATATCTTGACTGTAAATACAAATGGAGAAACTGTCTTTTCTCACAGCTAGGGCCATGTCATATGGGAAACACAGAGCGCTGTAAATACACTACAGATGTCTGAACAACAGATACTATTTTTCTTTAAAATTAAAGGCAGTGAAGACATTTAATTTCTGATTGAGATTTGTTTAGTGATCACTTTGAAAATTTTTCTCACACTGTTGAGGACTGAGGTCGTAAAGCTGCTTATTCTCTTTGCCATGTTTGGATATTGTGCCATAATCATATGACCTCAGTCTGTTAGGCTCTTCCATACCTGTACTAGCAAGAATGTAGTTAAAATGGTAGTAATTTCTGTTAGAACACAAAGAAAACATATGAATCTAGAGGGGGTGTGCAGGTGCATGAGAAAAAGCCAGAGCTTTTCACCAAATTTGATTGGTTTTGGGTGGCATGGTTTTCATAGCAGGAGTCTAGAGGACTGGCTTCTGTGAGGAACTGTGAGAAAGCCCTATGCCTAAAAAAGCCCATGCCAGTCATCTCTGAGACATATCTGAGACCGACCACTGGCAAGGCCCTGCCCATCAGCCACTGTAGTAACACCTCTAGCATAACATGTTTAAGAAGGCAGAAAAAACCCTGCACAACAGCAACTGCAGCCCAAGAGAAGAGTGAGAATACGTGAGAGGAACAGCTCTATAGACACTGAGGTCAGTGCAGAACAAGGAGGGGAGGTGCCCCGGGCACCAAAGCAGAGATTCCCTTGCAGCTTGTGGTGCAGACCATGGTGAGGCAGTTGAGCCCTGGCAGCCCATGGAGGTCCATGGTAGAGCAGAGATCCACTTGCAGCCCATGGGAGACTTCATGCAGTCTTCTGAGGCAGGTGGATGACTCTGAAAAAGTCTGTGACCCTGTGGGAAGCTCATGGTGGGGCAGGGTCCTGGTAGGACCTGGGGCCTTGTGGAGAGGAACCCATTCTGGAGCAGGGTTGCTGGCAGGAGTTGTGACACCATGGGGGACCCATGCTGGAGCAGCCTGTTCCTGAAGGACTGCACCCCATGGAAGGGACCTACACTGGAGCAGTTCATGAAGAACTGCAGCACATAAGAAGGACTAACTTTGAAGTATGTGTAGGACCATCTTCCATGGGAGTGATCCCACAGTGAAGTAGGGAAAGAGTGTGAAGAGGAAGAAACAGCAAAGACAAAGTGTGTTGAACTGACTGCAGCCTGTATTCCTCATTCACCTGTGCTGCTGGCAGGAGGAGGAAGAGAAAAATGAGAATGAAGTTGAACTCAGGAAGAAGGGAGTGGTGGGGGAATGTCTTTTAAAATTTGGTTTTATTTCTCATTATCTCATTATCCTACTGTGATTTGCTTGCAAAAAATGAAACTGTTTTCCCCAAGTTGAGTTATTTTTGCCCATGACAGTAATTGGTCAGTGATCTCTCCCTTTTCTTATCTTGACCCATGAGCCTTTTGTTATATTCTGTTCAGCTGAGGAGGGAAGTGTCGGAGTGGCTTGGTGGGCCCACATAATCCCATTAACTAAATACAGCTGAAATGAAGCACCATACAGCAACTTTCACTTCAAAGCACAAAGAGAGGAATAAAGGACATATTTTCAATAAACACAACTGTGTTGTCCCCTTAGGAGGTGAACTCAGACATTGCAGCACCTTACCAGTCTCACCAGTGCTCACTATGGTTTTTATGTTCAGCTGCTGGGAAGCAGCACATTTCCACTGAGAAGGCTGCTGGGAGCATTGCACTGGTAATGGCTTTTATCTTTACCTTCTGCTCTGCAACTCGGTCCAAGGGGTTGCCTTCAGAAGTGGAGCAATGAAGTGAGACTCCCTTGAAAACTCTGCTTACAGCTATTAGAATTCCGGAAGGAAAAAATGGTAAGAAAAGATGAATGAAGGTGCTCCAAACATTATGAAAATTGAAGGCAAAGATGAAGTCTATTAAAAAACAACATTAAAGGGACACTGGAAATTCAGCCCCAAACTTTCTTCATGGTTAAAAGACATACTTTGAAAAATGCAACATAAATTGTAGTGTCTGCCTGATTCTTTAAAAAAAAGAACAGGTTTTATGTGTTGTTTGCTTCAAACATACCAAATCCAGTGCTTGGTAAACAAACCACAACTTTTTGAATGGAAAAATGCACAGAAAAGCTGAAGCGATCAAAAAGGGGGCCAAGCTATAAAGAACTGCTTTGACAATAGGACCCTAAGAAAATAAGGCAGAACATAGATGTTGTCAAGAGAAATATGATGGAATATAATAACAGAGAATTATATGTGAATTAGCAAAAGTAGTGTGAAGATGGTGTTATGCTACTGCTTAATTTTTCATTAGAAATCTTTTATACCTCCTGAGAAGTATATATTTTTGGAAAGCAAAATAGGCAGATATTATGCTACACAGATCCACTGCAGAATTGTGTTCTTCCTCTGAAAAGGCAGGAGCTGACAGCATTTAGTAGTATAAAAAATAATAGTTGATGTAGCAATAATCTGAGTATCGGAAAGTGGGTAATCTTAATTCAAAATATATGCAACTCCACATCTTCATAATTGTGTGTTTGACCGCTTCACAGACCAGAACAAAAGAAAGGCAGGCACTTGGCCAGGAGATGGGAGCTCAGGAAAGAGCAAAGCAGAAAGCAACTGAGCAAACCATTTTTTCTTCCCAAGAGACAGAGTCCAAGTACATACACTTAAGCAAGGAGTATGTAGGATGAAAGATCAACTAGAGTTTAAATATTCCTTACACATTCACAGAAGAAAAAAGGACTGGACATCATCTTGTCTGTAACCTAAAACTGTAATGTATGTTATCCTGACAGATTATTTACTTAACATGTAATGATTTCTAGTTCTGGAGCCTTCGGAACCTCTCCAGCCAGCCTGCTCTGTGGCTGCAGCGTCCCTAGTGTCAGGTAGCTTTCCTGTGCCTAAACTGAGCCTTGCTACATTACTACCTCTTCATCTTGAACACAGAGAACAAACTATTCGTCCATCTTCCCAATGGTCTTTAAGGTATTGCAACAACGGTTTGCATGTTACCTGAAGTCTCTTATATTATCCTCTGTGAAGGAGTGGTATAACCTCTGTATCACAAAACTGTAATCTTTGTGATACCATATACACAGGGAAAGTGATATCTTCCCTGAAGAATAAAGCATACAAGACTGGGAAGTTAAAATATTACATACTGATTGTGAAACTGCCCTCTCACTCATGGTGCACTGTTGTATGTGCACTTGTATGCATGTGCATGCAAACAGATCTGCTCCCTAAATGACAAATCTGGAACTGCACTTCAGATGTCATACACAAAATCTCTAAATGCATAGCCAAAGACAAAATCTTGTTCAAACTCAAAGAAAATAAATGGATGGCTTCTGATCTCCACTGAATTCATAGGAGGCCCAAGCAGCAAGGCACAATATGGATGGCTCCATGGCAAATCAAGGCGATACAAATGGAGCAGCACACTCTCACCTCAAGCAGATAAAGTCTGCTTGAGATAATGA
The DNA here is from genome assembly GCF_003945595.2 of Pipra filicauda. NCBI lineage: Eukaryota > Metazoa > Chordata > Aves > Passeriformes > Pipridae > Pipra > Pipra filicauda. The sequence continues at coordinate 5,977,323 of NW_024104487.1, forward strand.
CATTCCTGACCAAGCTTGCAGTCAGATGACTTTCCCTACCTGTAAGCCATTGGGTACAGATTTTCCATTTGTCTCAGCTTTTATGGTGTCCAAATGAAGATGGGCTGGGGAATTGCTTCTCAGAGGACATTGAATTGAACCGAGAAAATCGGGTGCTGTCTATAGGCTCCAGTAACATATGATGCATTTAAAATTACTCATTGCTTCTGAAAATGTACCCCATAAACTTTTTCTGTGGAAGTCTGTTCTCCATTTGTCAGTTCTACCTTCTGGTGCCACAGTAGGTGCGCATCTATTACATTTTCTGAATTACTTTTAAAATTATGGGGGCTTAATTTTAAAAGCAGAGTAGTAGTCAATTCCTCCAGAGTAGATTTAGTATTTTTTTTAAACTTATTTCTGTGGTCCCTTCTATGTATATTTTGCAAGATGATGTTTCAGAATGGTTGCCACATAAAATACTCCTTCACTAATATTGAAGATTGTAGCATTATGGTTTCTAGAACACAATGTTTCAATGTATCAGTTTGAGAATTTTTTACTCCTTCTAGGTGAGCCACTTGCCCCCTTATTTGATTTGTATGTTGCTTGGGGCTGTGACCTGGGAAGAGGGTACTTCACTTGTCGTAATGCCACAGTTGGCTTTAATTTTAAAATGTTCATCAAATCCTTACAGCCATTTCTAGAGGTATTTCTGGTGAAGAAAGACTGGTCTTTGGTTGTTTGCCAGCGGAAACAATGGAAAAAAAATATATTTTTTTTTGAGGTCAAGGCAACCTGACAAAATGCAGTTTCTAGAATTTGTTGAATTATTAAACTATGCAGAAATAATATCAATTATTATAAACAAGAGAACTTACAGGTTTCTTCTTGTGGTCTCACTCAACTTTAACTGCCCTCGTTCAATTAGTCCCCAAAGATAATTATTATTTATATTACAGCAACACCTAGAGGCTCCTACTGAAAGCAGAGTGCTATTGCACAAAGTACAGAAAGGCAAGACCCAAGCTGTTTTGTGCAGTTCAAACTGGCTAGCAAAAGAAGGAAGAGCAGAGGAAACAGTAGGAGCCAGGGCAAGAGAATGCAGCCTTGGCTGCATCAGGTAATCGTGCTGGGATGTACCTTTGGCACCTAAGGGGCAACCCAAATATTTCACCATCCTGGTCTCAGAGATCACAGCCCAAACCAGATGGATGCCACTACTGCACTGGTGCCAGGACCCAAGCTGCAGAGAGAAGAATGCTTGGGCAGGTCCCACAGTCACCAGCGGAAGAGAAGCACTTTTAAGGGGAAAGACACCCAAGACCTAAACTTATCACATCTCAGGAGGATTTTTGAGTCCAGAACAGTGCTGGCAGGAGTGGAAGCACGGAAGGACAGTGTTTTAGCAGTAGTTTTGCTTACCAAAATGTTTTGTAACAGCTCTGCTCCTGCTATTTAGTCCTGCGGTATCTGTTTTGGAACTGACCGATGCAAAATCTCTGGGCTCACTTTCTCTGATGTCTCTTGAGGTTAAACAGGGATACAAAATGTTCCAAGGTTTGGAAATCATCCAGCAGTGTTCATTCATTTTTGGCTCCAGCCTTTTATTAGTGGAGAAAACTTCATCTTTGAGGCTAAATCACTGGTTGGAGAAGACAAAAGCAGATGAAAGGCAAGGGGTACCACATCCAACCTGCAAGTTGGATGTGTAATGAGAACAATTTGGAAATACAGCAAAGAGCAAACTGATCCTGGTGGTAGTGTCAATAGCCTCCCCTGTGAGCACTAATTGTATTATTACGGAAACAGACTAACACAAAACTAAAGCACAAAAACATACATTTAAGATCTGGCCAGATGCCAGTGTGCCCAAGGTACATGCTTCATATCAGCTGAATTATGATATGGTGTTATTTGTTTTGTTGGTCTGCTCAGGAGCACTAATCATCAACCTGCATCCTGCTGCGGACTGTGCCATGAAAAACCAGAAGACAAACACACCACCTGCCCTCAAAGAGCTCACATGGTACATGTGAGGTCAGAGGGGTACTGACAGCCTAAGGTGGTGTAGCCCAACAAGATGGGTATTTGTCTCCAGGTATCCATGGGCCGTCTATTGTTAAGTCACAGAACTTTGAAAAAGGGTTTTCAGGGAGAACAGCATGACTTTAATCATGTTTCCAGTGAGACTGTCATTAAGGAGGCATATGGATTTTTTAGTTATTTCTCCTTCTGCCTGCAATCCTCTTACTCCATACCTACCAGGTGAAATGTTCCAAAACAAATATATTGCAATATATTACAGAGAAACAGGTCAACCAGACAAGCAAGCTTTTGAGCAAACAAGAACATTACAAACAATACATCAGACCCTTGCTTGATGCTTCAAGTTTAAATAAATAGCACCTTCCATTTCCTGGGTTGTAAAGAGCAAGTATTTGGCAATGGTACTTAAGCAATCTCAAAAGAGGGAGGAAGGGAAGAACACCCACTTTATTTTTGGTGGATCAGATGATACTGGAGAACATGTTTGTGCATGGGAGGGGAATGGGAGGGCATAGGGCCAGAGCTGCATAGAGGGGATTTTTATGCAACGGGAATAAATCTGTGAAAACGTGTAAGTGGAGCTGCAGAAGGAAACCTGCAGCCGCCTGAGCCAGGCAGTTGAATGGCAGAGAGGATGGAGGCTATTTGAATGCTGATGTGGCCCTCACTTTCTTCCATTTCCATTAATGACATGCTCATCAAGGGCAAACAATGGGACCGGCTGCCTGCGCCTGTCACACTGTGTGGGTGCTGGGAATGCCAGGCTGTCATCCCGGGGCTGCATTTAGAGACCTGCACGCTAATAAGAAGTGCTCTGTGCCGTCAATGCAGACAGGTGCTTCCGAGGCTGGGACATGCTCCATTCCCTTCCCCTGAAACCCTCCTCTCCCAGCCCCCTGACAGACACCATGAAATGCACAAATTAACAGCCCCATCATGTTGGGCTGCTGCTGCCTGCGGTGAAAGCAGAAAATCAAGTTGTCACCCAGGGTGCAGTGATAAAGCCACAGCCTCATTTCTCTGTTGGTGCCCTATAATAGCAAATGCCAGACAGCTGGATAGATTGGGAGGTTTTAGATTAGGGTCCTGATGCACTTTGGCCACTGAATTAGCAGTTGCTGTTTTCATGCAGATTATTTGTGTGCAAAACAAACATCTGGAGAAAGCAAAGGCTCCTGGGTCAGATATTCAATGCCTCCTTCCTCTGATGAAGCAGAAATAATAGAAATTCTACAGTGCCTTTGCAAAAATCCCCTTCCCCCCATCAGTGAAAAAGCAAAAATCCTACTGGATTTGCCTTTAGAGACCTTCCCAGCATATGCACAAGACTATGTTTGCAAGCATTTGCCCACAGAAAACTTAACAAGAATCTCAAGTCAAGACAAGATCATAATTTTACAACAAAAGCAGTTAGAGAAAAGTCACAGCAAGTGTCTCTGGGAAGGAAAGCATGAGGATGAACTCTCCAAATTAATTTTATTTCCATAGCATAGCATTCCTCTTTGGTAGTGGGATCTTCTCACAGCTACCCAAGACCCACTGCAGTAAGAAGGTTTAGCCATTTTCACATATGAGTAGCTCAGCCAGAGTTGAGAACTGATGTCCAGAGCTCAGAATCCAAAGTGGGGCCGCATCCACACTGAAACTCCCATTGCCTCTTTGCAAAGGCAGGTACCTGAACTTCTGAATGAAAAACAAGGTCAAAATGGAACTAAAGAGAGTCACTGGCAAGGAAGATGACGGTGACAGAGACTGGCAGAACAGACCTTTGCCCCACAGCAGGCGCTGCATCAGTGATAAGGAACAGAGGGGTCTGAGCCCTTCAGACTCCAAGGAGTTTAATGACATAATGGCCTGAGAACTTCAACATAAAACAGAAAGAGCAACTAACGAAACTTACAACATAAAACCCCCCTCCTGTCATTTTTATAGTAATAGTAAAACACTTTATTGAATTTATGAGCTACATAATGACTATGAAGAATGTAACTTGAATTAGAACCAACTCAGAAGTATAATATCAACTATAAACCCTTTTCTATTACCCCATCCCTTTATCATCATCCTATCTGGCTCTTTTTGAACTAAGGAATATCGCTTTCTTCAAATTTTAGCCTGAGATACATCTACTAACTTCCCAATAAATCAAGAAAACGCCAAGCATCTGTAACAGACATGGAGCCAAAAAATCAAAGTATGTCCCAGGAACAAATTTTATAGCTAGAGTTAGGAAATCATTGAAAAAAAAACAAAAAGCAAACAACACTTCTGTGAAGGCTGGGCCTGGGAAGGCATGAAGGTTTTCATTGTGAAGCTGCATAGCAAGGCACAGCACGACATTATTAGATGATTCAGACCCCAAAATGTAAGTCTTCAGCACAGACCTTCAAAACAAAAGCACAACCTTACAGTGCAATCCCCGAACAGTTTGGAAGTCCATTTAGGAGCAAAAGCATTAGCAGGACTTTGTAGCACCCTCTCTGGAGCCCTTTCAGTCCCAAGGTTTGACATAAGCCATAAAATCTGCGCAAAGCTGGGAAATGCATTGAGGAGCTGTTTATATCCAGATCCATTATTTTTGCAGAGAAGTTTGTAAATGAATGATTGTGGGGGAGGGAAATGAACATAACACAGCTAAAGCAACATGTTTTACTGTGTTTTCTGATTCCATTTTACTTCTTTAGTTTCTCCGGTCCCCAAGGATTTTTCTGAAGGGCTGATAAAATAAAATGGGTGAAACAAAGCCATAAGCCAGTTAAGTCTGAAAGACATGTCATCTCATCTAAAAAGAAGAAACGGACCATTTCCATGCCTAGGGCTGACAGCAACGCCTGAGCTAGCAATAGCGCTATTCCATTTGATTTATAGAATAATGGGGTGACAAATGATGACAAAAATAAACTTTTACTGCACTGAACTGCTCCTTTATTTATGAAATTTGGCCAAGTAGTGAAATCTTTTATCTGCAAGTTGTAACATGGAGTGGAAACGAGCGATTATGGTGTGGTAATAGTAATCCAGTGATGGAGGCCGAGTCAGTCGGAAATGGATTGAGGTAAAATAACTACCGCACCATGATAAATGTGAACAGCGCTTTGCTGACAGATGATCTAACAGGTGTTCATAACAACTATATAAGAGGATTTATTTATGACTAGCCACAGCCGCAGCACTGTAAATCAACTCCAGCAGCTGCACACCACTGAAACCAAGTCCCTGATGGAGAAACAGTGCAAGAACCCAAAAGAACACAATTCACTCCAGAATCTTAATCATCAAATAACATGTTTTTTTAAGCAATTACACCACAGTGCAGAAATCAGAATGACTTTCAGTTATGTGAAGCTGAGCCACCAACTAACTTTGCCCAAATCTAGGCACTGGCAGAGTCCCACAGATTCATGTGGAACAGTTACTTTTCAAATCAGTATCAAAGAGATGTCCTTTTTGTTTTCTGATAAAAGTAGCCACTTTGGTGCTGTTCTAGCATGGTGCTGAGACAGTAAGGGCAAGAGGAACGGAAAGGCAATACACTCTGCCTCACTACAGTGTAGTCCCTCCTAGATGTGTTTGAATCCAAATGTCTGAGGGCTGCACTCCAAACCATATCAATGAAATTATCTGATTGCCAAAACCAACCCTAAAACCTACCAAAACACTATTGGCTCACAGAAAAGATTATGAGGATTTTAAACCCAAACCATTCTGCTGGTTTGCTTTAGAGGATACATCTGCAAACCTGTGCAGAGAGACAGCTGAGGAAGGAATCAATGGTACCAAGTGGGATGGATAGCTGTTTTTTGAAAAAAAGTCTAAAGTCTAGATTTGTAATTCTTTCTTCTCTTCTACCTCCTTCACAACTGACATTTCAGAGTCATACCATTTACTTTCCAAACAGGATTCAGCAAATGCTGGCACATTGTGCACTGCTGGTGCACATGCAGAGCAACTAGATGTCTAAAAATCCTCACACAAATATAAAAAATTGGGTAAAATCAAAGTGAAAATTGTAGGATATAATAGATACTGCAGTATCAAATTATTCTGCATGTTAAACACAATCTGTAAAAAGAGGGAAGTGTCCCCTGCAGCGAGGTACCCCATTACATACGAGCAAGTCCCCAGGCACTGTTTAGAAGATCAGGGGCTCTGCAGTGACCCAAGGCAGAGCCAGCTGCCCCTTATGGAGCTGCAGCTGGGGACTGCCAGCATTGCAAAGAGTGGAGGCTGTCACAACAGGGTGCTGTCGGACAGCTGTAGGCTTCTCAGTCTAGAATTCCCCCCAGCAGATATGTTGCAGAAGGAGAAGAGCTGACTCTGTCTCTCCTAAGACTGCTGCCTTCCCTGTACCTTCCTTGCTTGCTCTGCTCCAGACACTGGATTCAGGCTTATGCTGTGAGCCCAAGCTGGTGGGTGTCCCACAGTCTGAGGCAACACTGAAGCTCTGCAGGGTGGCTGGAAGCACCAAAGTGCTCCCTCACCCACCTGCCATTTGCTGTGGCTGAATGGCTGCCAGACATGGCTGGTACAAGAGATGGCTTTCCACCACCTTCCCACCACATGTCCAAAGTTCACCAGCATTTTTACAGACCAGAAGGGTGTGGAGGAGCCAAGTGTGCCAACAGCTCTTACTCTGTCCTGAATGAGAAAGGTAACTTGTCAGGTGGTTTTGCAAGGCTTAGACTAAATCCTTCCCATCAAGGATCAAAACAAGATCTGGATTGAGTCAGATGTGGATGGTGACTCACCACATATATGTTCCATGAGATAGTGTCAAGAGCAGTTACCTTCCCTCTTCTCTGAAAGCCGCAACTGGCAAAGTGGACAAAGGAGGAGGTAAGTCACCAGGAGTGGGATGAGACCAGGCTGAGACCTGGAGAGGACTGGAAAAGCAGTGGTGGAAGCCAGTAAAACTCACTTTTGTCCTCTCTCTTATACATGTACAGTGAAAAAACAGGAGTTCAGAGTAGTGCTATTTATGAAGATCATAGATTCACAGAGTGGTTTGGGTTGGAAGGGACCTTAAAGACCACGTAGTTCCAATCCTCCCTGCTACAGGATGCCACTCACTAGGTCAGGCTTCTCAGGGCCCCATCCAACCTGGCCCTGAACACTTCCAGGGATGGGGCATCCACATCTCTGGGCAATATGTATCTTGCCTGTCTGGCAAGATAAAGGTACATGCACCAGAATGTACAGAAGAATATAAGTGGATCAGAATTCAGGGCAGTATGGTCACAGCAGAGGCTCAGTTACCAGCAACTGAAGAGTAGTTCCCCTTGTACCTTCTGAAGAACAACCAGATACCTGTGGGACTGGTAATGTAGTGGCATTCACAGTCTCCTCCATACAGGTTCACTGGATTGTGCTACATAAAGCACGAGTATACCAGCTAAGAGGAAGACAGCAGAATTATTGCTTTTATCAGAGTTATACACAAACGCTCTTATCAGCAATCAAACCACCTGTGTAAACACAGCAAAGGATGGTTTTTGTACCACAAAACCTTTAATATAACACATAAGTGTTAAACAACTGCACACTTTATGTTAAAGCAAACAAAAACATGTGGAAGGGGAGAAAGATAAACTGACAAAAAAGAGAACGGAGTCCAATCCTCATATGCTTGTTTCAGGAACACACTGAAAGTCGGTGAGGGCTCGGGAAGATTCGACTTACCTGTACATTGCTTACCAGAATCCATGTTAGGGCATTTAAGTGCTTTAAATTAATTCAAGTACCTAAGACATTGTATGCAAAACTAGACAGATCAGTATTTGAATATTTTTAAAAGAGAATTAACACTACTTATGGTAATGGGCCATTGCAAAGCAAAGTGTACAAAAGGATTTCACCCTATCACCATATATCAGCAATTATGCAAGGCTCAGATCAAGAGAATTGAGATATTTTGGGGTTTTGTATCTTATCCAATATATATCTGTATATTTCTTTGTTAAAGTACATTTCCAGTTTTAGTAAATATCATACTATCTCATGACAGTGGATGACCAGAACTTAAGTACATGTTGTTTTTAGAAAAACAGGGTGGAGGGGAAAGTAAATGCCTTCCTCCAATTTACATATATTGCTTTGGAAATGTTACAGAATGTCACCTTGTTCCTGAGTTAGTAGGAAAGATCAACAGGAAAACTCAATTTATCTTTTCTGTGTCATTCATTATTTCTTATACTGTATCATGCCCCTGTTACAAAAACACTTTCATTATTTCCACTATCCTTTCATATAGTATTCTGTTTATATCTTCCACTATTTTGTTCCTAGCTCTAGACCCTTTTTTATTTCTGTTATTTTTCTTTAGAAATTAATTATGAGAATTAAATCAGGGTATGCAGGGAAAAAATATCCTTTTATACCACATCATCAAATGTCAAAGGAAAATAAGTGGAAAAAATTATGCTATTTTGACTGCCATGCATAAAGCCTATGCTTATATTCTGCCGTATATAGTAACATAACAATTCTTCCTTGCACCCCATTTAAAATGGCTTATTTTGGAATAACTGAATTTGAAAATTCAGTTATTAAAAAAAAAAAAAGAAGGAACCCCTTACTCTTCACAAGGGGGAATACACGTTTGTCTGTAGAAACAACCAGAAAGCAAAGTTAAACTATCAAATTCTCACTATGCAAAAACTTTCTAATCTGTTTGTCCTTACTCTTGTTGCATAATTCTTCAATTCATAATTGCCAGCATCAGTTTTATAGCTTGTACTAGACCAGAAAGACTGTAGTCTTTCTGAGGCTTACTTATCTTTGGCATGAGAGAATTAATAAAATTATACCCCCATTTCCTCTTTATGATAACATATGTGAATTGGTAGTTGTTATTGTTTTTCCTATGTTTCTGCAGGTTTAGTTGCATTTGAACACTGCCTGAGTAAATAACCCTCACCTCCCACTCCTTAAACTAGACCTTCATACAATTCCCTAACCATCTTAGCAAAACCCACCCTACCAGTCCTGAAATACTATGCTTTAGCCTTGCTCCTGTGTCCCGAATTATGCATGCAGGTATGTTCCAAGGCTGCCCAGGTTTAGATACTTGCTGAAGCCACGTGGTTCTCAGTGTGCAGCTCCTGACTGAATAGCCTGCCCGCAGAGGTAGTAGCTGCTGCTACCTGGTACGAGCAAATCACCCTGAAGTGAATTTTAGATTGCATTTTAGACTAGTCATCGACCTCTATATGCCTCTATAAATGATGAAAATTAACGAAGAAAGTGAACAAAAATGATACATAGCAAATCCAAGAAACTATTGTCGACTACTGCTACTGGCTCAATTATGACTGGAACTTCCAGTGTTCATGTAAGACATGTACACATTCTTTTGTTTAGGTTCCTGAAGAGCTGAACCTTATGCACACAGAGATACTTTATTTAAAGACAGATATTTAAATAGTAAAGTTTCTCTCCAAACTGCTGTTTGGGGAATAGCATCATAAATTTTCACAGCTCACCATCATGCTGGCCTGACAGAGAGTTACGGGAGCTGTGCTGCCCACCAGGGGCTATGATGCTGAGAGGGTACCCCAGCTTGTCAAGAGCATGGACTAGTACTTTTTCATGAGGGTACAATGATGCCACAAGTCAAAAAAATGGACAGGACCAAGGAAGACTATAAAGCCCAGGCAAGGCAGGTGAAAAACATCAGTGCCCAAGTCATCTTCTCATCTCTCCTACCAGTTAGAGGAATGAGAACAGCCAGAAGCAGATGCATAGTGCTGATCAACATCTGGCTTCAAGGCTGGTGCCGTTGAGAAGGTTTTGCCTTTTATGACAATGTGTTGTGCTTTAGTGATTGTAGCCTGTTTGGGAGGAATGGGTTCCACCTGTCTAAACAGGGCAATAGAATCTTTGGCAGCAGGCTGACCAGTTTGGATAGACTCAGGGGATGGGGTCCAAAAGTGCCATTGCTTCCTCCTGAGGAATAGGTCATACCACAGTGCAGTAAAAGATGTTCCTTGACTGCTCCTCATTGGTTAGTCCTCAAAGGACTAACCTCATTGAGGGTGTTTATGGTTGTGGTGAATCCTCTCACATCCCTTCTAGGGAACCCAGTTTCTTGATTAAACCAGATGTGAGGGGGTAGGGGAGTGATATCAGGCTTATCTCTGGCAAGCTGTGGGATGGTATGAAAAGGTTAGAGGGACAGGGTGCTAGTGATGCCTCTCTGCAGGTGACTCCAAGAGGCATTAGACATGCTGGAACATGCCTGCAGTCTCACAAAGTTGAGCCAGGGACTCCTGAGATAACAGAAGCCAATGCAGAGACACCAGGGAAATGTCTCCAAGGTAGTGAGGGTTGTTATATAGGAAGGTGACATGGCCAAGAATACAGCTGAGGTGCCGTCACACCAATGCACACAGCATGGGCAACAAACAGGAGCAGTTGGAAGCCACCGTGCTGCTGCAAAGTTATCACCTTCTTGCCATTATTAAAACTTGCTGGGACAAATCCTATGATTGGAACACAGCTATCAATGGCTATGGACTATTCAGAACAGACAGAAGAGGAAGGAGAGGCGAATGGGTTGCCCTTCACATCAAGACACATTAAGTGTGAAGAGCTGTCTCTGAAGAACAGCCATGAGCAGGTCAAAAGCCTGTGGCGGTCGAAAACTGAGGCAACAGGCTGACTGAACAAGGGGAACCTGCAGATGAAGCCTTCCTGCTCCAGCTACAGAAGGGATTGTGCTCACAGGCTCTTGTCCTGCTGAGAGACTTCAACCACCCTAATACCTGCTGTGAAAGTGGCACGGTGTACTTCTGATGCAGGCAATCCAGGAGACTCCTGGAATGCATGGAGGATAACTTCCTGAATCAGGTGATAGACAGCCCTACCAGGGAATGAGATACTAGACTTGATGGTCACCAATGTAAGTGAACTAATTGGGGATGTCAGGACTGGAGGTAGCCTGGGTTGCAGAGATCATGCATTGGTGGAATTTGCAGACTTGGGGAATATAGGTCAGGTAAGGAGTAAAGTCAGGCTCTTGAACTTTAGGAAGCAGACTTCCAGCTCTTCAGGGAGATAGTCAGTGGGATCCTCTGAGAGACAGCCCTGAGAAAGAAAGGAGTGGGACAGAGCTGGCAGATCTTTAACAAGTCTTCCATATAGCACAAGAGCTAATCCCCAGGAGCAAGGAAGTGGGCAAGGCAGGCAGGACATCTGCATGGCTGAGTAGGGACCTGCTGCTCAAACTAAAGGGCAAGAAGCAAATGAAGAAGCAGTGGAAATTAGGCCAAGCAACCTTGGAAGAGAATAGAGATGGAAGTACAATTGTGCAGGGAGGCAGTGAGGAAGACCAAGGCAAAACTGGAAATGCCTGGAAAGGGATGCAAAGAGTAACAGGAAGGGCTTCTACAGGTATGTTAAGCAGAAAAAGAAGGTCAAAGAAGGTATATCCCCTCTGACAAACAATGTGAGTGAACAGGTAACAATGAACAATGAACAGGCTGAGGTACTGAAAACTTTTTTGCCTCAGTCTGCAATGGTGACCTTTCTTCCCACATTGCTGCAATGGATGGATGACAGGATGAGGACTGGGAGAGCAAAGTCCCTTCCACTGTAAACGAGGATCAGGTTCATGACCACCTGAGGAACCGGAATGTGCACAGGTTTATGGGACCTGATGAAATACACCTCAGAGTCCTGAAGGAAGTGGCTGATGTAGTTGCCAAGCCACTCTCCATGATATTTGAAATGTCATGGCAGTCAGGGTGACTGCCAGGTGACTGGAAAAAGGGAAATATCATACCCATCTTTAAAAAGGGTAGAAAGGAGGACCCTGGAAACTACCACCCTGTCAGCCTCACCTCTGTGCCTGGGAAGATCATGCAACAGATCCTCCTGGAAGCTGTGCTAGGGCACATGAAGGACAGGGAGGTGATATGAGACAGCCAGCACAGCTTCACCAAGGGCAAGTCCTGCCTGACCAACCTGGTGGCCTTCTAGGTCTTCTAGGATGGAGTGACGACATCAGGAGACAAGGGAAGATGTCATTTGTCTGGACTTCTGTAAAGCCTTTGACACAGTCCCCCACAACATCCTTCTCTCTAAATTGGAGAGATGGATTTGATGAGTGGACTGTTAGATGGATAAGGAAGTGGTTGGTCACATCCAGGGGGTAGTGGCCAATGGCTCAGAGTCCCAACGGGCATCAGTGACAAGTGGTGTCCCTCAGGGGTCCGTACGGGGACCAGTGTTATTTAATATCCTCATGAACGACATAGAGGGATCAAATGCACCCTCAGCAAATTTGAGGATGCACCAAGCTGAGTGGTGCAGCTGACACACCTGAAGGACAGGATGCCATCCACTGGCACCTGGACAAGCTCTGGGAGAGGGATCATGGGAATTTTAGGAGGTTTAGTAAGACCAAGTGCAAGGAGCTGCACCTGGGTCAGAGCAGTCTTGGTATCAATCCAAGCTGGGGGATGAACAGGTGGAGAGCAGCCCCGCCGAGAAGGACTCGGGGGTGCTGGTGGATGAGAGGCTGGACATGACCCAGCAATGTGCACTCACAGCCCAGAAAGCCAATTGTATCCTGGGCTGCATCAAAAGCAGCGTGGGCAGCAGGTCAAGGGAGGGGATTCTGCCCCTCTGCTCTGCTCTGCTGAGACCCCACCTGGAGCACTGCATCCAGCTCTGGGGTCCCCAGAACAGGAAGGACACTGACCTGTTGAAGTGAGTCCAAAGGAAGGCCACCAAGTTGATCAGAGGGCTGGAGCACCTCTCCTATGAGGAAAAGCTGAGAGAACTGGGATTGTTCAGCCTGGCAAAGAGAAGGTTTCGAGGTGTCCTAATTGTGGCCTTCCAGTATGTGAAGGAAGACGGGGCAAGACTATTTACAAGGGCATGCAGTGACAAGACAAGGGGGAATGGGTTTCAATCGAAAGAGAGTAGATTTAGACTAGATATTAGTAAAAAATTCTTTAGTGCGAGGGTGTTGAGGCACTTGAACTGGTTGCCCAGGAAGTTGTGAGTGTTCCATCCCCTGGGAGTGTTCAAGGCCAGGTTGGATGGGGCTCTGAGCAACCTGGTCTAGTGAAATCTGTCCCTGTCCATAGCATGGCTGTTGGAACTAGTAATTCTCAAGGTCCCCTTCCAAGCCAAACCATTCTATGATTCTATAATCAGCCAAAGACCCATACCAAGAGTTATTGAACCATTAGACAAAGTCACAGAGTGTTGAAAAATGTAAATTAATACCAGAAACTCCCCAACTATCCTTACTATGCACGTTTCTGGGCTTCAATGCTAAACTGTTAAGTACTCCAGGGAGGCAGAAGTTACTCAGCAATGTGTGCGATTTACATAGCATTAATGCACTTCCCTTTGATTTGTACTGTGGTATGAGAAGCAACTCTTATTTGTTTTCTCCTTTACAGACAAGGCTGAAGTTTTCACAGTCCAGTCTTTTCTCAGGAAGCATGTTTCTGCACCTTTCCCTCATGACCTTCTCACTTGGTCTTAACATCAAATACCATCTAGACCAATCTGCATTTTCTCTGAGATGACAGTTAATTTCTACAATGATTCATTTTTCATCTGTGTGAATAACTTGTACATCGACTTGAAAACTAATTCAATAAAAAGCTTATTGCAGGATTAGGACTTCAGAAAATAATGTAAACATTGATTAAGAATATGTACACTTCTGTTGAGGGCATAAGATTCTTCTTTCTTTTTCTGAGAAGTACTAGTATATATTGGGTGCTGGCACACTGTAGAACTACATTTCTCACAGAAGTGCAACTTAAATGCCTTAAAAATCCAACCCCTCTTCAGAATTTGCCAATAAGTTCTGCTACACACTTGAGCCTCCTTATAGTTCTACTGAATTTTAGAGGAAAATTTTGGAAGAATTTAGAAGGAGTGTGCAGTAATGCAACATTTCTGATGAAGCACCATTTTGTACCATCCTAAACCAGAACAGCACCACTTAGCATCAAAGAACCCTGGAAGGGTCCTGGTGACAGAGCAAGGTTACACCTATCCAAATATCTTCTCTGTAGGAGAGCCATGAGTAACTGGGAAAAGCCATTTTGGAAGTGAGGAGAACTAATAAGAAATTAAAAAGTTCAGCATCTTCAGTCTGAACCATGTAACCAGAATGCGAAGGGAAGGTCAAAATCAGTGACACTCAAGCTACAAGCAGAAAACTGGGTAAAACAAAGGTTGCACAGCTGTTTGTCTTCTCAGGCCTATTTCAGTTGATAGGGCTATGAATTTCTCTTTGCCTCAAGTCCTGTAGGTGGGAGATGTTTTAATCTAGTTCAAAAAAGAAATGTGAAGCAAAGATCTGAGCTATTTATTAAACTAGATGACAGTATTTGCCACAATAGTCCAATAATCAGTATTTAGTTTAATACTATCTGCATGCAGAAAACTACCATAGGAGCACAAAACCTGGCTGCCTCCATAAGAGTTGTTTGCTGATGTGTATGTAGTGTCCACTCTTATTTGCATCCACTTTAGTTAACTGGTATACATAATACTGTCAATCTCTGTTATCAGTTCTCTACCAAAACAAGACAAGGGAGCCTCTGCACATAGCACTACTTTATTGGCATCTTAACAAAATATTTGAGAAACAGACAGTAAGCAGGAACAGTGTTCTTAACAGAGGAGTTCAGGTTCACAAGCATTTCTAGAAAGAAAACACCATTTTACTGTTCTTACTGAATTTTTACATTTATGTAACAAAACCTCTCTGAATCACAAACTTGTTGCGGGAACCTACCTGCCATTTGAACTCAGTTTTCAAGCCATGTGATTTCCCTTGAACTTTATTATCTAATATTTGTGCACTTTGGGGGGGGGTGGGGGGGGGAACTGATGGCGAAGAAAGGTAGTGGGGGAAGGGAACAGAGAGGGAAGAACTAGAGTAGAACAAATGGGAAATACCTTTAAAAGCACAGATAACGGACAGTAAAATACATGTTCTTTGGTTAGCAAGCAAAAAAAAAGGAAAGGACTTGCATACATGATAGATACACACTAGCATTCTAAAGCAGAAGACAAGAATGTCAAGAGTGTATTCTTCCCCCACTGCCAGATGGAAGGGCTATTATTATAAATGAAAGGCAGCAGTAGTGGATGCCAGGCACTTTTGTTCTGTGCCAGATTCTGAAGTCCAGATGTAAGCAGGTTACCCCTGGGACAGGACAGGCTTCAGCTCCCGCAGCAGAACAGAACCAATCACAGTTTTCTCGGTGTTTATGACGAGCTGTGCTGTAGAGCTCTCCTTCAGCTCCACTGTGACTAGCATCAGTGACCCACTGTGCACAGTCTTAGCTGCAAACCTGGAGGAGTAAGGAAAAATAAAAAGAAAAAAAAAATCATTAAGGATCTTAAGGTCAAAGATTGCTAATATTTATTTCTGCTAAAGTTAAATGAGCTCAAATATAATAATATACTCCCAAATTCATTGATGTATTTCAGGGGATAAACCACAAAAAAACCCATAAATTCTTCAGACATAACTTGTGCAGCATTGTGTAAATATTTTTGCATTGAAGAAGAAAAGTATCATACAATATTTTGTATTTAGCAGTACAAACTAAATTCTATTTAAATAATTTTCTTTTAATGTAAATTCTGATTCCACAGTTCACCTACAGTATTCATGCCCATTGGTAACCTCTATTCAGCTGTACAGTTTTCCATGCATTTCCATCATTTGGTGCCTCAAAGACAATACAACTCAATACAACTATGCTAAATATAGCAGAACTCTCAGAAAAAGCCAAACTGTTGCACTTTGTGAAAAGTGTCTCCTCCTGCAATCAGAAATTAATTCAAACTAAAACTGGTCAAAATTATAAACATCCAAACCAATAATTTTGAAATTATAGTAACAGCAAGACACTGAATCACTCCATCTGTGAATTTATCTCCAGAATATGTAATCATAAAAATGTGACCAATATTTCCAGATATTTTATAATTATTAAAAATTCTACAAAGGAAATAAATAAAAAAACACCAACCAATCACACAGACAAAAGTTAGGACTTATGCACCATTACTAAATTCCAAGACATGACGAACCCACTAATTACACGGAATTAAAAGCAAAACTAGCCTTTTAAGCACCACAATTGACTGAAAAGCCATTTTAGGCACAATGAACTTCTGTCAATCCTGTTAATTCATTCTGTGTGCACAGCCAGGCCCAAGAGACAGGAAGCAAGATGATGGCAACAGCTTCCATCTTTCCATCTTCCACCAGAAGCACACCATGCCTTTCCTACCCCCCCCCCTTCCCCCGGTTACTTCACAACAACAAAGTTGCTGCACATGGGCTTTTGAAAACACTAACAAGTGTAGAGCAGGTCTGTGACCCAGTCTGACCCCACTTTGCAGGGCCAATCTCCTCTTCTCTTTCTGAATGACACGTGTCTGAATCAGAGCCATCTGCCTCAATTTGCGCAACATCTTCAGCCACAATAGGACACAGTTAGCCTTGACAACAGCTCACAATACAGCAAAATCAAACTGCTGGGCTGACAGCATGCTGTGGGCTATTCAAGAGCAAACCAACTGGTCAGTGTCTCCTGTCTGACAATTAGCATGGGCCTTGCAAAGCGCCTACCCAAGCCCTTGGGGATCTGTTTAATTACCATCAACATAAAGAAGGGAGTTTATCAGGAGATACTCAAAAAACTTCACTCCAGACTTAATTAAAATATTAGCCACTTAAGCAGGAAGCAGGTTCTCTTTAAACGAGAAGTAATTTCTGTCTTTTTTTCTTTTTAAACTAAGCATATCAAAATCTCATAACACATTATACTAATTAAGGAAACATGGGGCACTTTTCTAATGTCACCCATCACAGGTCAATCTATTTCTTTTGTCTGGATTACAGATACATTCAAAGACTTCTCCCTTTAATAGGAGGTTATAAAACAACATTACTACTACAAAAATTACCTACTTAGCTAGTTGTATCAATGATTTCATCTATTTATGCTGCAATGTAGAAGATGACTATTTCTCTTGTTGACTTCGACAGGGGGATAATTATAGAAACAATAGTCTTATTAGTCACTTTATTTACTTAACAGTTGTGTCTTGGGACAACACAGAAGCAGATTATCTCTGAGTATGCACATAAATAGGTTGGTAGTTGGCACTCCTGCTGTGCTTCATAGCCCCGAGGCTTGATTTTACCCTCTTTTATCAAAAGCTGAAAGTGATACAAAGTCAGCATTCTGCGAAAGCCAAGGTGGTCCAAAGCATCAGAGATGAGTTTTGTGCTGATATTTTTACATGTGAATTTGTGAAATTGTATAGGGGATCAATAGCACTTTTCCATACCCCTGAGCAAAATATGTAAAATCAATAAAATATGAGTTTGTATGTGGTCTGCAAGACGCAAAGGGTTTGATACTCAGATGATTTTACACAAAGTATTAATACCCATAACTAGCAGTGGCTAATCAGTTTCTATCAATGGTCACCGATCTGGAATCACTTGGTGAAAAAAGAATTGGAACACAACAGGATGACTTATTTCACCATCAAAAAAGCATGTATAGAAGAAGAACCACACCGTGTGTTTACAGCTGCTTTTGAACACTGGAAACCAAAATCTGTTCCTTAAAATAGGGAACATAATCTAGTTTCTAAAGAGAATTATGTCTCTAAAGATCACTTATGTGATCTCCAAACTGAATACAGTTATAACAGGATGAAGCAGTTGGATTTTGATTACAAGCCACAAGCAGTAAAACTGATTTGTCAATTTTTTAAATACACTGTCATTGAAGGATTTGGTTAATAGCTGCTTTTTCAACAAAATACACGTTATTATATTTCCATGCTTATTCTTATCATAAACCCACGTGGATTTTCCAAAATGTGTGTTGTGCTCAACTAGATACTTAGACCAGAAAGCCATTAAAAAAATTTCTCAGGAGTAAAAATTAATCACTAATAATGTGTCTTTATTCTTTGTGAGAAACTTTTATTTTCCCCACAAGGTCAGTAATTATTTTCCACTTTTTCTGAAAGTTGATACTGCCTTAGAGGTTAGAATTTGAATTCAAAAACCCCCACAAAACCAAACAAAACTCCAAACAAAAAACCTCAAAGCAATCCCCCTCCCCCTAAAAAAACCCCATCCAAGAAAATAATAAACCAACCAGAAATCATAGACTGAAATAAGCCTTGGAAACTGCACTGTAGTACATTTAAATCTAGAATGCAAATTGATTGGTTGCAGGCCCAAAAGAAAGAATTTGTCTTATGGACAACTCTTAACATAAGACACTATTATGAGCATGGTTCTGTTGCAACGAAGGATGCATCAGTGAATATAAAAAAAAAAAAAGAAAGTAAACAGAATACCATGTAGAAAACAGAACTAAATATTTACTAATAGTTTCAAGATGGCTGTTTCTGCTAGCAGTTTTCTGCTGTTGCAGTTTTTCTTTCTCTGATAATATTAATTCTAAACCTGATTTTACATAATTTAAGGAAGATTTGCAGCTGTTAATATTTTTCCCATTTACAAAAATCAAGACGGATTAGAAACACAACAATGTGAGACATATTTGCATACTCTGAATGTTCATAGGTATTTTTTTCTTTAAAAAGAATGTTAAATATTCTGAGCATATGGGACATGCAAAAAAAGAGCAGTTCATATATCATTTTTACATAAACACCGTACCTGTCAGTAGCTAAGGAAATATGTATTATGAATCAAATTCTTAATCAACAACAATAAAGTACTGTATATTTTTAGAAAGTAATTTGGTCTTTCAAGAGTTAAAAATCAAGAACATACTTTTAGTCATTTTCCATGAAAACAAAATTCCTTCACGATAATCACACAGAAAAAAACTGATTTATAGTTGACATAAACGGCTAACACAGAGTATCAGATACTACAGTATGACAGAATTTGCCACTGACTTTGTAATGATGACTAGCCTAAATACAGACTAGCAGTTATTTTCTCTTTACTTGTAGACAGAAGATAGCTACACTATACAGGAGATACATTTTTATGGGGAAAGGTTATGAAAATTTCATGGCAGTGAATATACAGCAACAGAATAACTCACTTAAAATCTGCTCTTTAAAATTTAACATTTGAGAAAGTAAATTTACACCTGAACACTCACTATCAGGATATCTACAGCAGAGCAGGGTTTGTTACGCATAATTCAACAGCATTAAAACATACACTCTCTCCTGTCCAGTGCTTTTTTTCCTCTTTGACTTTCCTATTCAAGCTAAATTTTCTTCTTTTTCTGTTCTAGTGCTTACCAGAAACAGTGACAACGGCACATGGAGGCTAAAACTTTTTTTTTCCCTCCATCCTTTCTTTAAATCTTGTACATGAAGCCTTCAATTACTGCCTGCTGAAGCAGACAGAATCCTATTAGTAAGGAAGACAATCAGAAGATGCAATACCCTGCCCTAGCTGTAGAAAAATAATTAGTCCAAAGCTGACAAATGTGTAATCAAGTTATGCAATGAATATATTCAAAGGGGAAAAACATACTGCTGTGAATTAGTCTTCAATTTGTACATATAAAAATGAGTAACTATCAAGTACCTTCCAGTGTGTCAACTGGACAACAAAGATATTTACATTTATAGTAAATATCTGAATCTTTCTCTTGCTCGGCCATGTAAAGGTTTGACTTAATAACATTTATCTAAAAATTGGCTAGATTACTAATTACTTGTATTCATTCCCTGAGTAAGTCTTAAAACACGGAAAATAAGTATTTGGGTATTAGTTCTGACCTGGGGATAGAGTAAGCTTAATAGTAAAACTTAAAGAGAAATATATTCACCAAAAGAAGGATCCTTATCCTAATCTGGTGATTTTAACATTGGTTATTAATAATAAAATTTGATTAATATTTACCTTAAAAATCATATTATGATAATTTGATATTTTCTTTTTTCCACTACACTTCATGCTATTTTAACATTATCTATGAATAAATTGTTCAAAATACCTAATTCATTATCATAATGTTATTTCCAAAATTATCTATTTTTTGGGTATAATAAAATAATTAAATTGTAAAATAAATTGCAGTCAAATCCACACTGTATTTTTACCATGTTTATTTCTATTGCCAAAATAGATTTTGAGTCTGTTCTCAGTTGCCACTAAGCAGTTGCACTGTACCTCAACAAAAAGGCAGAAATAAAAGTGAGTCATCTGATCTTACTGTCCCATACAGAGCACTACTCCACATGTTCAAAAAGATGCTGCATGAACTTTTTATCATCCTCCAAATTTACCTTTAGTTAAAACATTTCAGCATTTTTTATATGCCACTATTTATATCTCCTCCACAAAATCTGTGAGATAAAAAGCTTCAATCAAAAGATTTGGTCCTCACACCTACAGTATTCTAATTGTAATACTCAATTTATTTTGTTTTCTCATATAGGTTATTCTTTTTTCTTATAGAATTGGGCATTTAATATGATAAGTGTTTGAGAATTACATACAGTCCATTTTGAAAATAGGCTATAAATTTTAATTTGCAGAAAAATTATTAAATTCCAAGAAAGTAGATTACCTTATAGAAATATATTAAAAGATTAAACATACTCAAAGATCTTTACAATCAAAGATATTCTTCTGCTCAGTTAGTTTTTTAAATGTTAAACGTTTTCTGTTTAAATAACTAGCTCAAAAGGTTCCTGTTTGTTTTTCAAAGAAAATGCTGCACATATTTATCACTTTACAACATTCAGATACAAAAGCAGTGCTGTCCTCTAGTGGACAGCAAATAAGCCCGGTTAGAACAACCTATTTTTATTAACCTCGTATCTGACATGACTCACTCATATACTTTTAATGTTAAGCCCAAATTTAATTTCTTCAAGTTATTCTTAAATTTTACAATTCTCATGCAAGCTCCTTAAACACAATAATAGAGCTACACTGTTAAAGGCATTAAAATGATTTTGTGTGAATGCATTCTCTTGATCAAGTATTTTGTACCAGTTAACCAAAATCTTCATATGATGATAATGCATAAAAACTGTATTAGTGTATATAGTAACTGTATTTTTTTAGCAGAGAGAAAATTTTAAGGTTCTGGAACATTAGGATTTGACTAAGAAATTAAGAAATAATTATAATAGGAATAGTTCCTACTATTAAGTAGGAACTACTGAATGAGTACTTTCATATTTATAAAATTTGGTTTTCACTTTCTCTAGGACTAAAAATATTAGCCTAAGAATAGTGACTAATTAGAAAGACTTAGTTTTGTGTTTCAAAAGAAATATAAATGGTTAGTCTAGCTGGTTTGTTTTTTTGTGTTTTGTTTTTTGTTTGTTTGGTTGTTTTTTTTTTTAAATTTTATTTTTTGTTTATTTGTCTGTTTTTGTGGTTTTTGGTGGTTGGTTGGTTTTTTGTTTGGTGGTTTTCTGTTTGGTTTTCTTTTTTTTTTTTTTTTAGCTAGAATGACTTCTTTCATAAATGAAGAAAACATTAAAAGTTTACAACTTTTGGCTAAAATGAAGGCTGAAATACTGTGGACATGAATATACTATTCCACGTAAAATTCTGTCTCCTACAGGTAAACACTACCAGAGAAACTGTTTTGCCTAGGGTATTTAGCTCTCTAATTAATTCCTACTTGAGAAATTAGAAAGCAAAATCAAGGCTGCATGTCTATTACAAGTTTATTTACTCAGCTACCCACTGCAGCTCTCTAGAAGAGCAGAAAAAGAAGACCTGAGCCCCACAGCTAAGGATCCACAGCAGAACAGTCCACGTAAATGTATCAAAGGAGCTACTGTCAGAGGTACACTTCACTTCATTTGAGCTCTCCAACAGGCTAACTGCTTAGTAAAAAACCTTTGAAAAGGTGTGTGTGCACACAGAGCAGAAAAGGCCTTTAAAAAAAGGCTTTGTGGATTACAGACCTGTTTGTCAGGTGCTGAGAACATATTTTTGGATTCAAGTGGAATAACTATAAACAATTTATATTTCTCAGAAACTTATACATGGTGTTTATCCTCAATAGATGAGTATTTTCCTTTCCAGCTGACATGCTGGAAGCAGATGCAATCGTTACTTATGTTAAGCTCACGGGGTCTGATCACAACTTTCTGTCTGTAATATAACACACACAGAGAAATTTTCCAGATGGACCCCTTTAAATGGGGTTTTGTTCAATACAAACGTACGTACATACATGCACACACATACACCTTTTCTCCCCACTTTAAATATGGCTGGATTAAAAAGATGTGGGGAGGATAACTGATTACTAAGCATGACATTCTCTCATAATCAAAATTGTCTGTAAACAAAACCTTCTTTCCTTTGAGAATCAGTCTGCCAATATACTATAAATGGGACATGACAGGTTGCAAAATGATAAAAAGGGGTGAATACAACCAGACTGTCAGGCTGATGCATGGGGCGGGAAATAAAGGCTAGTGAAACACAAGTATTGATCCTTGGATTTCTGCGTTTTCTGTATTTTAAGCATTTTATGCAAGTTTCTACATTTGGTCTAGTTGCTTTCATGTTCTTCAGAATTTCAATGCTCATCCATTGCAGTGTGTTTTCTGTCGTATTACATGATTTACACAGTGTATTTCTGATTTTGTTAAAGGATTGCAATACAAGCTTCCAGAAGGCAGGTGGAAGATATTTTACATCTTATTCAATAATTGCTTATTCATAAAATCAGATGGATCATGGGTACATTAAGCAATGGTATACTACATACGGCAAGCTCTGAACAAACTGGCATATCTTTGTGGTTCAGTCAAGTGGCCTTAAAAATGTAGGTCTCAGAAGCTGCACAGTCACTGCATGCAGTGTTGTACTTCAGCTAGTTAGACCTGCCCTAGACACAAGTAGAAGTGCTGTTTTGTGCTTCTTGTTTAAAACCTAGCTTGTTTGCCGCTAATTCAGGTGTCTACTATGACAACACACTAAGAGATGAGAATACCCACTCTGCAAGTTCTGGTGATGTCTAGAAATCACTACTATTATCACCACTTTTGTGACTGTAATGGAGAAGGGTATTAAAATCACTATTTTAAAGTGTGAAATGGCTGTCCTGAAGAAGCTTAAAACTTCAGTGTTGAAAGAGATTTGATTTTCTCCAAAATCTCAGATTGTCCCCTACTGGGTTGTTGAAATGAGAGACTTGACCATGTCAAACTAGAGGACTGAAATTAATGCTATTGTGTGTCTCAGAGTGCTGGTCAATGGTTACGGTCATCCTGTAGACGAACAGAGATGTATATGATTCCACGCTCACTTTGTAACCTAACTGCTTTCTATTTGCAATTGTGGATTACTTCCAAAATAGAACAGCAGCAACACACTAGTTCAATGGACTATTAAACGAGTTGAAGTTGACTGAAATCCATTCTTCATATCTACCCCTATGGCTTCAAACTTTTATCCCACTGACTGGTTAGGCAACGTACAAGCACTCTTCAAGGATGAAAAAAGCAGAAGAGGTGCTCTACCTTGCATCATTTTGTACAGCTACAGTTACTGAGGGAAATAATATTCTAGAGTACAATGCATACCACTTAAGGAATGCTTTGGAAAGTGGAGGGTAGAGAGGTAGACAGTTGAAGACGGCCTGATTCTCCAGCCCATTACACATTATATTCTGACATGAATGGAAGCACGAAAGTATAAAACAAAATGAAAGAGTGAAAAAGTAAATCCGGTTTGTGATCACAGCTCTGAACGGACTTTTCTGCCATATGCTACTGCCAACACATTAAAAAGCTTTGGCACCATATTTTGTAAATAGTGGAAAGAAATGCTTTCTATGCGTATTTCCACTAGTTTTTTTCCTTAAGCAAATTTAGCCTGAAACACTTCTCCTTCACACATAGAGCCTTATGTAACAGTAGGCAATATTTTGACACTTTCTAGAGGATCATAAGAGCATTCAAGTCATTCCAAGATCAAAGTTTTCAACTAGCCTTTTCATTCTATCACCACCTGTTGTCTTTTGCTATATTCAAAGTGAAGCAAATGAAGACTACGTATCCTTGTAGGAGGTTACGGAGCCGAAAATAAATATAGGAGGAAGAGACCTGAGGGACTTTAATACTATTCATCTAATAATAAGAAGAATAAGCAACACACCCTGAAAGTAACACTGGCATGAAGGGTAAATAAGGCTTCTGTTGGTTAAATAGAATATGACTGAAAATCTTGAGTTGAATAGCGTCTTCATCTCATCACATTTTGAAATAGAAGAGCCTAGAATATTTTTTTAATATATAAAGCAACCAATGTTATTGTCCAAGTAGAGACAGGGAGATCAAGTGATAATCTATAGAAGAATCAACTTGGAGGGAATAAATGTCTTCATGTATCCTCCTATCTTGAAGATGGAAAAACTCCTGGTGGACTTTCTCCACTGACAACAAATGGCAGACATACTTCAACTGAAAAGTACTTGGTCCCTAAACGCAGTTATTCAGAGCAATTTAATGCCCTGCAGGAACAAGTACTTTTCTTTCAGTGTCTTTATCTTCAGATATTCAAATGGTGCCCTCAAATGTGGCCTGAATCAAAAGACAAAAGCTTGGTGCTCCTTTTGAAATCACTTTATCAACATCAATGCTTCTCAGAACATTGAAAGAGCTATGTATATTCCAACAATTACCCTAATCACTCTTTTAAAAAACTATTTTAAGAAAAATCATACACTTTTTTTCTGAAGTTTTCATATTTAAGGGGAAATATTTCCTATTCAAGAAAATTTTTCTTCTGAAATGCATTTCACATGCTTGCTTTTCGTAGAAGCCTTTTAAAATCAAAATAATGTTATCACTTGACAACAAAAGCAAGAGAGATCAATACATAAAGTAGTAAAATTCTATTAACAACATGAGACCACACTGCATGTAGTCTTCCAAGGTCCAGTAATCTAATACCTTGTATAAACTCAATGGAAGAGCAGGTAGCTATATGTAAGGAATCAAACGGTACAGCAAAATTTATTTTGCAAATATATGAATATTAATCTGCCACTTTGTGCTCTGATATATATATTGGCTATTGTGTTCAAAACTTTTGCACATATCACTTCAACTAAAACAAGTCAAAAAAAAGACTTTAAAGTATTATCAACTGTATTACCTGGTATTTTGTTCTACACTCACTTGACAATTAAATTATTACATTGCAAGTAAGTATGAAACTTTAGTAGCCAAACAGTAAAGAGAGGAAAAAAAAATGCATGTAAGAAGGTATTACTATACTGTGATATGGTCTGATACACAGCTAATGTATATGACATGTTTACACTTATTTCATTTTTCTTTGGTGACTGCATGCTACTCTGTTGATGTTTGTTTCAAGTATTTACTTTCAAATCTTCATTATATTTAAGTGTTTTTACTTGGTGCAAAAATAAAACCCTAATAGGGCTATTAATTTAAGGAGCAGTAATTGGGTCCCACCAGCATGACAACATCTTCATCATGAATGTGAACATGTTTAGACTGAAAAAAACACCAAGAAACGCACACCTGTTCATATCCATTAGATACTCTGGCACTTGTATTAAATTGTACCATTTCATTTTGAATGAGTATATTGCATTACCAGGCAATAAAAATTTCTTGGCATTAGCCATCATTAAGTAGTAATACTCAAGTTGGGGATGATCAACTAAAAGGTTAATATAATTTATGCTGCACAGTGCAGAATGTCAGTTTAAAACCAGTACTTTTTCTGTGTAAAAGTATGTACTAAGCACTTCCAAGAAGCGAACTGAAGTAGTCCTCACAGAACAGCCCGATGAGCTAAAACAAGTTCTTGCATAGAATTTTTTTCTCCAAATATGACTTGCAATAAAACAAACAAGGCAAATGAAAATACTATAGAAAAATTAAAAAATCCACTTTCAACATAATTTTATTGAATCTCTAACTGTTTTGTCAAGATAAAAGGTGACTGTTTATTTTATTATCCTGAAATGGGGTATGTGTGACATAAATAAAACACGTCACAGTTCTTGCACTCATGAGACTTATGCCAGAAGTGACTCCATTTCTGTTTACTCTCATGGCATAGTTCATGTAATCCAAACATATGTATATTTTAGATACATAGAGGAAAAAACATTTCAGTCATTTGTTTCAGTGTTTTGAAAGGATTCATTATCTAATTTTATCTCAAATATTCATTCATCAGAATCTGGGATTTACTTTAATGATAAAGTATTACTATTTAAGAGATGAACAGGTTCATTACAGTATCAATTAGGTAATGTTCCTGTTTCTGTTCTCAGTAAAATCTAGGTGCAATTATGATTATAGTAGCTGTGAACTCCAGTTACTTACAGTGAAGCAAATGAAGGGCTATTTTCTAAATGCTTGTCATTGCTGGTCATTTCTTGTAGGTCATTTATATTGTAATAAACGAATTTTTTTGGTCTAATGGACATTATAGATGCAGAGTATTCTATAACCGCTGTGGCAGACTGAATACATTCTATTTTTAATATAAAAAAAAAACAAAGAAGATTTCAGGATGCTCCAAAGCACTCTGAGTACTTCATCTGGACCAGAATATGACTTTAACCACTATCTCTGAAGGAGTGTACCCGACAGAAATGTATCTTCAATTTATTTACTGTTGGTTATAGTCTCTATTGTAGAAAACCTCCTTTAAAAGAAACCAAAAGAGCAAAAGAAAACAAGATCAAATTAGAAACTTATCTACAATCGGGAAACCTGTGGCTGAGCTAGGGACTAAGCTATTATTTTAGGGAGTCTTTTTGAGACTCAGCCAACAAAACAATCCATCCCTATGTGATGTCTCATGTGACAGATCGGGTAAAGATGGAGAACACCTTTATACTGCAGACACTTCAGTCTCTCTTGATTGACACTCTCACCTAGTCTTTGAATTGATGTTGAGAACGCAGGCTATATAGACAGATCCCTCAGGGATGCAACAAATGAGGACTCCTTCATGGAGGAGCAGGTGTCAATAGTGACAATCATTTCAGTGCAATCGCACTAGCTGTACCATGTTTTTATGGTGAAACAGGATTTTATCATTGACCGTATCAAATACATAGGAAAATCCAGCTGGGTTAATGTTAACGCAATGCAATAAAAATGCCCAGCAATGCAAAAGAGACTAAATCCAACAAGGAGAAATATCAGGTTATTAGTCCTGTGTAGGCTACAGGATTCTCACCATTCCAAACATCCATCTCAGTCAACAAAATTTCAAAGAAAAACATTGTTCTTTGCTTTAAAAGAAGATACTTTGCTCTTATTGAAATAGCAAAATTCAGGGGCTACAGAGATAATTCACACTGTCGAACAGTTTTAGTAGATGCTAAGAGAGATATATTTGTTTTCTAAGACCAGGTTAACAGCTTCCAGTTAGATCTGGCTGTTGTAATTTGTGTCTACTCAGTTTTCCACACATGGCAATTTTCCTGTTTGTTCCTGTAAGAAGCCATACCAATTCACAGGACTAAATATTTTGAGTCAATCACATTAAAAGCTGTCATTAACCAACAATCGTATCAATTCCACTGACATTCTGTATCACAGCTCTTGGATGAAACGGATTCATCTACAAGTAACAACACGAATTTTGACAGGGCCAATGGCTTTCTTGGCTGGTAACTCGCTTTGCCTGCATATATATAGGAAGGTCAAAAAATAATGTAGGAAAAACAAGCTGTTTCTCACAGATGATATACCTGGAGCAGGCTCATCTCACAGATGATATACCTGTTTACTATCAGAAACAAAAATAAAAATTACAATATAAAAAAAAAAGCTCTTGAAAGTACTGTGCTTTAAAAGCCTACCTTTTCCCTTTGAAACAAAACCAGGAAAGAACAATTTCCCCTAAGTGTGTATATTAAAGTCTAGACGTTTGATTGTTCTATATCCACTCAAATTAAAGAGCTGCAGAGTACTTGGGCTCAAGTTAATATCTGCTTAGGATTATATATTACAGTATAATTGGGTACCTTCTCTGTTAAAGGTGCAGATAATAAAATTTTCCCTAATATAATCAAATATTGATTAATTTGGAACTAACATTCATATTAAAAGATGTTGCTACTTTGAATAACATGTAATCTTACCTGTGTATGTTATCTTGACCAGAAGAGACTACACCCAGATTTGCTGCTTTCATTACCCTCTCAATTATTACAAGTCTAGTAGAGTTCTGTGGAGCAACAGCTATTGTAGCAGATGTCTCATTCATTCCTGTCAGCATTCCTGAAACATTAAGTATTTAATTACAGATAGTTTAAGATTTACTTGCTTATTAAGCATAAAACCAAAATAAGAGACATCTAAACAAAAACCATATTTGCATTAAAAGTTAAATCATTTACTGAGAAAACAATTTAACAATTTTATAACAACTTTAATGTATTACTTGCAATAGCCCATTATTAGAAACAAACCACTAATAACTGGCAATCATATATGTGATGCTACTGCAACTGTGAAACCAAGGTAGTTCCTCTTCTTGAAAAGCTTAACTTAAAAGAACAGTGTAAGCATAGAGATTAAATATTGCGTAAGGCTGATTTGGAAAAGTTCAGCTTAAGTAAGACCATACACAAAGACACTTTCTGATCTTTCAATCATAAAACCATTGCATTTAATTTATCCAGTTGCTAAAAATGATATTGAAATTCAGATAGTAGTAACTGGTTCAATTTAGTTCTTTAAGGTTAAGTCATCACATTAGAAACTGGGAAATTCAGTTAGTATCCAGCTCTCAAAAATGTCATGAGTTAAATAATTTGAATATCATTACAAAATGCAATAGAAATGTTAAGATTATATCCAAACTTATGACAAAGAAAAAGTAAAGAAAAATATGTAATTCAAGGACATTTTAACAAAACCCCCTCTTTTCTGTTCTATCAATATCCATTGTTCAGAAGAACGATTTGCTGGATGCTCACGTTGATTAAAACACAACAGTAAGTACAATTTAACACTATGTGTGCCTTTTTACAGTATGTTCAGAAGCTGAAAATGCAGACAAAGGAGTACAGTACTTCAGGCAGAAACATGAAGCATCTGAAATCCACAACATTAACAATGAAAACAATGGGAAAGTCTCAAAAGGCCATAATGTTTTAGGGCTGCACACACAGTTCTAACCCAGAGCAAATAGTACCAAGATGTTTAATAGAGCAATTAAAACAATAAATTCTACATTTTAATGCCCCTCAATGTGAGGCTGTCACAAAATAAGAAATACCGAAGTAAAAATGGAATAGCTCAAAAGTAAATAACAGGATATTTCTGAAGAGAACAAAAATAAGCATGCAACTTCCGTAATGATCAGATTTATCAAGGGAACAGAACATTCTGTTTTGAATTGTTTAACTATTAGGCAAAAGCTTTAAAAACTACATATGCAGACTAAAGCTGCTTTTAAACAGAGCACAGGGACTGACATAACACTGCTGAGAGATGTGTGTACTTATTTAGGATTTAAACCTTCTCCATTAAGCTCTATTGAAGAGCAAATGCTGAATAAATGAATGCAACTATGTTTATGTTAAAAGCCTGTTTCCCGCAGCATGTAATTAAAGGAAATGTTGTACAAAGCCAGTACTTTTGTCAAGCTCCTGTAAATGGAAAGATGGATAGCACTCAGAGAAGTGAATGCATTGCTTCATATTTAACCTTAACACTCTTGTCATTAATGGTTTGTCTAACTTGTTCTATAAAAGACAAGGTACTGCTCCATTGAAGTAAAATTAAAAAAATCAACTAAACCATGCTTTTCAGAACAGAAGATTCATTATCGTTGACTAATGTATTGGCATAAAGCAAAGTAACATCCTATCAAGTAAGGCACACATTCAATCTGCTTTTTCACCCCCCTTTATTTTTAACTCATGCTGTTTTATTGTTATAGGCAATTTGTACCACTCAGCATGACAGTGTAAACTGAATCAAGATTAATTTACATGCAAAAGAACACTTAGGAGAGCAGCGTGGTAAGCAAATGTATTGTCTCGATTGCTGAGGTGGAAAAGAACCTGGAAAAAAAAAGGGTGCTCTAATTAAGGAGCATCAAATATGATTGCTTGGGGTACTCAATGGCCAGAAAATAGTAAATGTCCAGCCATTTAAAGAATTAGCATCTTGCTTACTAAGAAAACAAATTGTATATATCTAATTTTAATAAAATTACGTAAACTATCTGTTTACATAACCAAAATTGGGGGTTGTTGGGTTTTTGTTTGTTTGGTTTTTTAATGTGATTCAGGTATACACTTCTAAAAAAAAGTTGACAAAATTATTTCAAACCATGTCTCTTGGTAAAAAAAATCTTAATACTTAAATCAGTTTTAACTGCCTATTTAAAAAGCACCTTCATAAAAATTCTGATTAATACCCAGCTAAAACAATCACAGGACACCTTTAATATTGTTTTAATATTGCTTGAAACAAGAGGATCTAAGAAAATTCTAGTCAGAGCACAAAGCACACTTAGTCTGGTGTACTACCTGGTACAATGAAATAACTGTACATATTTTAAATAATAAACGGAAATTAAATTGGAAAAATTGGAAAAATTGGAAAAATTACAGTGATAGGTAACAAGGAATATTAGCTACCAGACCAGTCCTACTCTGAACTGAGAGTTCCCAACGGTACATGTTTCACTCATGCAGAATTTTTTCTATAGAAACTTGGCTTTTCATGGGGATGTGATATAAAAGAAGTATAAAATCCTGAGGCCTGAAGGATCAGTAAAAATATTTAAGCAGGAAGGCAAAGAGTGTTTGGCAATACCATTTTTACCCACTCATTCCAAATTGTCAGTCACAACGACAACCACCAACTAAGCCGCTGCTCAGGGGAATTACCTCACCAGAGGATTCCCCAGCTCCGGAGGAAAGGAAAGGGAAGGCAGTGTAGCAAGGCTAAGCATATCCTGCACAGCATGTGGATAAAAATGGCTTTTGAGGTTCTGCTGCTATCACTAGATAACCTTCACAGCAATGAATATTCAATAACCTGTCTGTTCCCCTCTCCTTATGCCATTGGGAAGAAAATGGACATATACAAATGTAACAGACAATGCAAAACAGCAGAGTGTAATTGAGTAAAGATGTGTAGCAATGAATTGTCTTCTACACAGTAGTATAATACCAGCTATTTCTGCTTTAGCATTCTTATTAGGTTACACATGCAATTTAGATGTAAAAATCCTTAAAACCCATACGTATTCTCATTCTTCCCAATGTTATCTTACATTTCTAATATTCTCCTCACTCATTCACTATTTTTTACCTATTTGTTTTGGTTGCAAATAAAATAACCTCCAGGTACAGGACTTGAAACATCTTATGTCCAAAACCAAACAAAAAAAAAAAAAAAAAAAAAAAAAGGGAAAAGAAAAAGCATGAAAAGTGAAAAACAAGTTCTATAAATCAGATTCATTAGGAGAATACAGACAAATTGAAATTATACACAAAATAGAATAACATATACGAACTTCTAAATTGCCCTGCATTTATTACTGTAATTTGGATTTTTCATTTACAAGAACACAAAGTAATTCTTCCCAAATGCTAGAAGTTC
This sequence comes from Pipra filicauda, assembly GCF_003945595.2. NCBI lineage: Eukaryota > Metazoa > Chordata > Aves > Passeriformes > Pipridae > Pipra > Pipra filicauda. The sequence goes on from NW_024104487.1 coordinate 6,008,973, forward strand.
TTAGATCCTTGTAATACATACTTATGCAAAATGTAGAATTGAGACCTCTATTACCAAGAATATTCTGATACAGATGATATCTATAAGAAAAAAGATGCAACAGAAAAGGTTTTTAAACCTGTGCTAAACTTGCCAGCCTGCAAAGTCCTGCATCAAAGAATGAATTCAGGAAGACAGGGCGAGCAATATAGAAATGCCAAGAGACCTTCATGGATTTACAAATACTTCATATAAACAAATTTTCAAATAGCTTTATTCAGAGTAGCCTTTCTGCTCTATTAAACATAGCAAACAGCTGCCAGATTTATTCAGACAAATAATCAACAACCATAGAAGTAAAATGGCAGAAGAAAAAGGAATTTTGGCAACAACTCCACAGAGGACCACAGCTATTCTCCAAGTACACTTCTTCTATGTGCTCATGGTTCTGTATGGCTAGTCAGGAGGAAAAAAAGCCCTCAGTCACAGTAAAGCATACAAAAACTCTATCAAAATATCACAAAGCAAGCAAATATAAAAAAAGAGGGGGAAGAAGCACAGTAACCTGCCTTCTTTTCACTACAACTTCAGCTGCAATTTTTAGAAGGGAACAGTTAAAAATAAATGTGCCACAGCCTCGTTCAATCACTCACCTTCATTTGCTGAGCAGGTATAAAGCAGAGAGGCAGGCTTTAGCCAGCAAAGGGTAAGAACAGCAAATAAGCATCAATTGGTTATGAAAACAAAGCACAATCCTAACTTTTCGCTGCAGCCATAAGCTTAACTGTAAATCATCCAGGCAATATTTAAACTACTTTCTTAATAACTCAAAAATACAAAAGCAAGAATGCTCAACAGCAATAACTAATAATTCATAACATTACTCATAGGTGTTCTTGACTGCTTGATGGATATACTGAGTTTCTGAGCCTTACACAGCAATGAGATAGGATCCCATGGGTATATTCTCATCTCAGTGTGAAGAGATTTACACATGTAAATCCCCATACATTGAGACAGATGAGTAAACACTACTACATTTAAATGCATCCAAAATGTAACCATTTATACTTTAAAATATCCAAGAATCATATACAAATTAAGGGTAGCAGTATTGACTATTCCACATGGTCAAACCTAAGCACAATTTTCTCTAATTATTTTGCATAAAATAGTCAAGTCACTAAAAGCTGTTAAGGAGGTTTTTGTTTGGACTAGCATCAGAAACTTACATTCTTTAAAGACACAATATCAGAAGAATGTAGAAGTATAAAAACCATGTCACCTTTCCAAAACAGTAGTCCAATAAGAATATTTTTTTTAATATGAAGCGTTTGAAAGTGAATATATTAAAATAATCTTCAAAGTACCTGAGGAACAGGTACGCTAGTAGTATTTAAAATCAACCTTGGAATAAAGACTAGTAAAAATGGACACAATATCAACATATATTTGGGTTATTTCCTTGAGCTGGCGTTCCAATTTTCTGCTTTACTGTTGGTAGGAAAGACATTCACATTCCATGATAGGAAGCCAAAACATTTTCAGTCAGAAGACTGTTTCAGGGTAAAGGGTGGGCTTTGTGTTTTTTAAAGGCCCACTGAAAAGTTGTCAAATTTCACTGCACATTCTTTTTAAGATATTTTTAAACTGCTTATTAGTATCAGAGTGACTAATATGACCACCTACAACTGGAAGCACTTGCTGTACGCTTGGAAACTGAAAGGCATACAGCCCTCTTCCCAAACATATTTAGTGACGCCGCTGAAATATTGCTCACCTTGCTCCTTCTTAAAGTCTTTCTCTGACATAGTGACAGGCAAGAGTAGTTCTCCAACAGGGGGTTGAATGCTAACATTGAAATGATCATCCTTTGTGCTAGGAAAAGAGAAATTACACAGAATCAACCAAGTGCTACAACATAGATTGATATGTACATATCAGCTCCAAATTTTCTATGGAATCTTTAAAAAGTGTAAGAACTACCTGAATGATTCCTACTTCATTAATCTGAAAGCCTTCTATCTTCTTACATTAGTAAAGGTGATCCATTTTCTCCAGTACAAATGTAGTATTAATACAGTATGCATGGCCTTGCATTTCTGAAAGTATTTCTTACTCATAAAATAATATTTCTTACTCATATCAATGTTTAGGTGTAATCTACAAGGCATCCCACTCAAACCGAATGCTTGCAAAGGACAAATTATTGTGCATTTTTACAAATTGTAGAAGAACTGTTATTCACACATCCTGTCATCAGTAACAGCTGTCCCAGAAATAGGCCGGAACATAGGAAAGGTATTTCAGACCAAAGAGTGATTATTGTCTGAAAAAAAACCAAGCATGACAAACAATAAATATGGTAGTAAAAAAGAAATATCTTTGATAACTTCAATATTGCAACATTTTGTATATTTAAACAAAACCACACAGCATAGTGGTTGATACAAATGCACACCGGAAAATTGCAGAACTTGTGGCTGCTTTCTTAATGGCAGAGTTAAAAAGTAGCATCACTAGAAGCATACTACTATCAAATGCTATAGATTCCTCCTTAAGAAATAAATATCATACCGTGAACTTGCTCTCCCTATCCGTTCACTTCTCTAAGCTTCCTACTATTTTGTCGTAGATTTCCTCAAGGCTACAGAAACTCAAGACACATTCACTCTGCTATGTTTCTTTGCCTACCTATTACTGTAAGAGATTTGCCCAGCAATTCAGGTCAGTACATGCAGTCAGATTCTTTTTTAATGCTTTGAGGCCTGAGAAATTTTTAGAAAAGAACACTTTTTTTTAACTGATGTACCAAATAGTCAATACATATTGATTGCTGATATGGCTCAGATATCTTATTTAAATATAGCAATACAATTGTTAGAATGAAAAATATGTTTCATCAGTTAAGATCCATGGTATTTAAACTACCTAAAACCCGTGTTACTCATTTTTTATAACTCTGCAACTTCAAAATTCTGAAACAAGACAGACTGATGAAAAAAGATTAATAACATAGAAAACATGTGTCTCCCTCCTAGAGATGTAAGATAAGCCACCTGAAAACAGAAAAGCATTTTACAGCCCTATTACTCAAAATTCTAATACTTACCATAATTACCCATTTTCAAAAGCAAATGCTTAGGACCTAGTACAACCTTACTTTCTAGCTTCTGATGTGTTATAATCATGCTTATGGATGCAATCTCAAGTATGGGCTATTCAAAAAAACCCCAGCATTGATGCTAACTTTTTTCACAACTGCTATTTAGTAAACATACAGGGAAACAATCCCTTCAAACCTGGCTAGTATTTCCCTTACAAAGAATCATTTATGAAATGCTGCTTTTAAAAGCAAAAAAATTCTCTTTTTTTCCCCCCTATATTACTTTAAATACCATCCATCTCTAAAGTAATTTTTATAATGAAACACCAGGAATTGTTTGATTGGCTGGCCTGGTTAAGTGCACTGTAAAATAAGAAAGAAGCATTTTTTTTTTTAATTTTTCCTTTGAAAAGTGATTAAGAACTCAATCAGCTTAAGAGCTGATAGAAGGGTCTTTAATCAGCTGCCTCATTAATGTTTTGCTGTTTATATCTACTACTTGGACTACAAACCTAACACTTCTGGTAATACTTTCATTGGCACTGTTCAACTGATCATTCAGCCAATGTTATGTTTCATATTCCAGCAAGATGTGCACTACATAATTCAGCAGGAAACAGCTGAGTACAGCTGAGTACACTGTCTTGTGTACAATGATTCATATCTTTCATTGACTGGACATGCCACTTGTACATAAACTTGACTTATCAATTATTAGATTGCTTTAAAATGCTTATAATATTTTCACAATAAGAAGGAATAAAAGCAGGAGCATAGCTTGGGTTTTATAGGGCTGTAACTGCTCAAGAGGACCACTTGACACCTCTGCTGTTAACAAACATTCCACTTGCCTTTTCTCTAGTGAATAAATAGCTAGTATATATTTTTTGATAAACCATGAACTCTTCATAGCCTACAAACAGAAATTCTGATTGCTTAGTGTTCTTCAAACCACTTTGTTCTTAATTTCACTTTAGTCAGCATGTGGGTTACTTTGTATTACTTTAATTCTAATGTACTTTGTAAATTTCTTCTTCAGCTAGAGAAAATCATTTTTCCTTACAGATTCTCTTTATCAGACATTTCACAGGCTAAATATACAGCTTTTGTTTATTGATCTACATCTCTTTCATTACATCTTTATATATTAGAGAGCTCATAATATCTAATTTAACAAAAGTAATTCATAATTCTATAGAACCACAGATAATTCAGAAAGGCCATTAAGAAATGACCTGGTCCTATCTCCTGCTCAAGCCAGAGCCACCTTAGTTCACATTGCTCAGGGCCTTGTCTATTTGAACTCTGAGTATCTCCAAAGATGGAGATTTCATCGGACATCTAATGGACGAGTTTAATAATAATACTGAGTTTTGCAGTACAATTACTTAATTTCCTGCAATACCAAGTAAACTAAATTCCAGTGTATTTAACGCATTTATTTGTAATTTTAATAATATTATTAGTATAACTGATGCTTAAACAAAAAACTGCAGAGGTGATTTGAAGCTTGAACATTAACATTTAAGAATCTGCTGAACAACTCGTTCAAGCTGCACTGAAACACCTCTCAGGTGGTGTTGCTCTAACTATCCTGGAAGATCAAGCAGAAGAAGCTTACTGGAAAAAAAAACAAACCAAAGTTTTTCAGGCCAATGAAATGTAACTGTTTTCAGATTTCAAAAATTAAAGAGTGATTTTTCTGACATTATCAAGTGCAACTGGTAAGTTACAGCCTTAGCAGAACAAGAATGCTTAATGAGAAGTCCTCAGAAGGAAGTTCTAAAAGAATCAAACAACTGGGGATGTCCAAGAATAGTACCTTGCCACTAGTTTGCAAAATCTGTTTCGTATTTAATTGTGAACTTAGGGGCAAATAATGTTAGACATCATTACTCCTACTTATGCCTTAAAAACTGTTAAACCGTACATATTGTATTTTTAAAAGGCTTACATCACTTTCCTGATTCAATTTCAAGGATCATATGAATTTATCTTCTGATGCACCCAATTAAGATGAACAGATGAGAGACAATAATGCTTCCACAGGATCATAGGGAGGAGACTTACTAGCTCCATGATAAATGACACTGCAGGTCTAACATTCAACCCTTAAGAAGATGTGCAGTTTTAAGTTTTCTTTAGATGGCTGCAGTTGGACCAGCTAGCACCTGCCATTTGAAACCAGAGGCTATTCCCTCTCTCGTCTCTCTTTTTTTTTTTTTTAAATAATTGGCTTCAAAGGGTTCCTGGGAAAGAAGTTCTCTGCCACAATGTAAGACTTCAGGACAATGATGGCAAAATCTTCTTTAAAACTAATGCAAATAATATTAACACTTTTGAATGAGGTTTTTTAAGATTCCACAATAGCAGTGTTTAAAGTCTTAATTTCTAAGGCCTCTAATAAATTATTACTCTAACAGGAGACTGGGGAAGATTCTTCTTGCTCTTTATATTATCCTTTTTTCTTTCACTCCCAGCGGCTGCTTGTCCCAGAATACACTTATCCCAAACCAGCTTAATATTTTTGTCTTATATTCAAAAGACCTCCAAAAATAATCAAAAAAGAATGGAAAAGGAAGAACAACACAAAGTTGCTAAGTTACCGCAAAACAAAACATGGAATGGAGAAGTCTAAGAGACTTTGCTCATAGTCTTGCTGAGGAAAGTACAGTATCTGGCTTTTATGAGAAAAAAGGCCAAAGCAATAGAACAAATGAGAGCAGTTGTCCATGTCCAGCCTTGTTTTTTCCAGGTCAGTTATCTATCTCAGTATAACTGTTTTCTGGAATAGGGCCAACTGACTACTTTGGAGTAATGAAATAAAGAGAAAAGTACCAGATTTCTTGTCCTACATCTATAAACAACTTGGTGATCTGCTGACAAAGCACTAGGAAAGGAAACAGCAAGAAGCATGTGAAAATGCAAGTGACAGTGTTGTGAAGACAGTCCTGCATCTCTAATGTTAGCTTTTAATATATTCCATAACATATTCCACTACATAATTTTAATCAGATGCTTTTGTGCAAGCATCTACACCTGAATGCATGCTTGCACTCAACAGAAATACTGACTGCTAAGCAGCTGATCCTCTTCATTTACTCCACTTTGCAGGTAGGAGTTCTGCTTGACAAGATTCTACAGCAACACAGACTGAAGTAAGTGAATTTCATGTTGCAAAAAATCTCTTCCTTGGAAAAAAAAATTTAGAGCAAAATCTTTTACAATAAGATAGAACCTGTAGAGAGCAGACTGAACAAGGTTTTCAAATTTCATTCATGGGATTTAGTTCATTTAAGAAAATGCTATATTCTTCTTGCTACACCAACCTCTTCTGGAGTAATCAGCAAAATATTTTCTCTATATAGTCCAACGCAGACAAAGTAACGGACAGCTTCCTTTTCTATCAGGATAACAACAGTAGAAAAGTATGTACATGGTCCTAGCCCTTCTGATGAACTGGAACATATGAAATGCCAATATAAGGTAGCCAGCTTGTGTTTGTAAAAACCTCTGCCACATATCACATTTTATTTCCATGACCTAATTATTCTGAAAAAGAATGGAAGGCATAGAAATTGCTGCTTTCATTCCATTTCCCTTTCTTCTTGGGAGCTCCGATTGTACTCTTTGCACTTAAACCCTGAGAAAACTAGCAAAAGAGATGCATGGCATGGACCCTTCCCCTACGCCAAGTGGTTTCAAAAAAAGCTAAACAACACCCTACATATCATTCAAAAGAACAGGGAAAAAAAGAGAACAGGTTCTCCAGAAACTGTTCTTTCATGGTTTTGGGAACAGCCAAGAGAGTCTGTAAAGAGGGGATGAAAAGGGAAGAAGAGGTAAAGACAAACTTTCTTCTTCAGCTTTCAATGTTGTAAAAAGGAGATCTCCCCTTCACCTTTCCTTATTCATCAGATACCTACAAGAAATTGGAGATTTGCCAACTGGGTTTTATAAATGCAGATGGGAATTCATAACGCTAAATATACGTACACAAAATAGGATAAGGGCATGTATATGCTGTAACCTTCTTTGTCTCTATAACCTTCCTTGTCTTTTTTCTCAACCAAATTCTGACATGGCAAAGCTCCCAAATCTTTGTTCAGCTATCTCAGAAAACTGGTAAGCTGTGAGAAAGACCTGAGAATATCTGAAAAGTAGAAACAAGCAAGACAATAAAGATAGCATATGAGGTAGTGCTAAGGTAGCGATCACTACGATCTCAAGGTTTCAAGAGAAGACACAATGATGTGGAAATCTTGAAAATCTGACAAGGGAAAAAAAAGTAATTGCACAGTCAGTGGAGTACTGCAGTTAGTCTGTTGCATCAAGGATACAGTCCAACCTTTGCTCAACTGCTCAACTTGCTCAGCTTTGCTCAACTGCTCACCCTTTGCCTACCTGCCTACCTAAGGCTGAAGTCTGTTTCTCGGATGATGAATATACTAAAATTTAACTAGGATTCAACAAGCTAGCAACCTACACTGCAGGTGAGTTAGCTAATAATACATTGCTTTAAGCTTCTAAGCTGTGTATATCCTCCTTGCAGAATGATAACAAAGTAACCCAAAAAGACAGAGCATCACTCAAAAAAATCTTTTAAAAGACCAAGTTCCTCCATTTATTCCTCTTTAACATTCTGCTTGAGAGGCATTATCATGCAGAACACCAGTGTGGCTGAAACAGTCACACACCTCCTTGCCTCTGCAAGGAGGTGGCACAAGAAAAATAGCAATGAAGAGATATTCTCCTTACAAGTACATAGTGTGAACATTCTAATACACATTCTAAATAAATGCATTAGGCACAGTTTTCAAGTTAAGGGGTTTCACTTCTTTTTAATTAGATATGTGATCTTGGTAAGCTTTGCTTAACAGAAACAGTATTTGTGAGGGAGGTCTTTCAAAGCTCAGCCCTTCAAACCTCTCTTTAATGCAGTTTCTCCTTCATTGTCCTTGAATCCGTACAACAAATTGAGAAAAAGATCTAAATATTTTATGGCTCTTGTTAGGTTTTTTTCTTTATACAGTTTGTATTTATCGAACCAATAGTACCACAGCACATCCCCTAGCAGAAAGGTAGTGTTTGCTATGCAAAACACACAGTCCATGATTGGCATCTAAGACCAATTGATCTACCCATTACCACTACGTCCCTACCCCCACAAGCTTTACTACAAAGCTATTGATTTAAACACTGCCGATCGGTTTCCATTTTCTGATTTTGGGCAGGCCAATTAAGAAAGTGAGTAATTGTGATTACACCACTTCAGGATCAATTACATTTGATGCAAGATAAAGTGCTCCTCTTAGAACAACATAAAGAAAATTGTTATGATCAGGAACACTTTACTGCTGAACATGCTTCTAACTAAAATGCAAAATAACTGACAATGTCTTTCATAAGGGTATGTTAGTAGGAAATATAGGAATATCAACATATTTCGCACAGTATTTCAACTATATTTTGACTAACTTCTAGAAGTCATTCCTTCTTTTGGATAAAAGCTTTTTAAGAAATACGACAAGTTAAAAAGGCTGCATCTGAGTTGTCTAAGACATTGCTCCCAAAACATCACACTGCACAATTTCTTCAATGATATTGCAGATGAGTACCATTTTGAACAGCATATGTTTTCAAATAGTAAATTTAACGCAAAGAACATTTTACCTATTATTATACTATTTTCTAAGAACTAGTGACAAAGAAACAAGGCCCTATCAATTAGCAAAGGAACAAAGTAAGCAATTCCTATTCTTAATTTAATTTTAAACTTAGCTTGAGCACTTTGTCATTGGACTCACATTGTCTAAATCATTAAAATGAATACACCACTGAGGTCTGAGGCAAATCTATTTACAGTGATGTTACTCATAGTCTGGTTGGTGTTCAGGAATATTGATCTGTCTTGTTTGTCTAATAGGAAAATAATAAACAATTACTAGGCAATGTTGGAGAAAGTAATCAGTTTTTATATATCACTAATACAGCAGACCTCCCAAAACATAAAGGTGATGATCTGCATAAAATCAATGTGTTATGCTACATTGCTTATCCTCATCACTGCTAAGATTCTTAAATAAACGGTGTAAGTTTGAAATCAAACCATTGGTATACTGAAAATATGCACTTGAAAGAAAAATATCTGCTCTATTTAAAAAAGAATGTTTCTGCTTGATAAACTGAGAATATTCTATTTTAAAAAACTCAAATATATTTAGGAAAAGAGAGCCTATCATTTTGAAGCAATTTTGAAATTGCACTCTGTAGAAGGGAACTTCCTTCCCAAACAAACCTAGCATCAGGCAACAGTTCAAAGCTGTTTCCAAATTCCAGCAAATAGTATACAGACTAGCTATGACAACATGATGCACATAAACTACATGCTGCAGACATCTTGCTGGAGGTACAAATAGGTGTAGAATGACTATGTAGGAATATCCGTTGTACTGGGAAAGGTTTGACAAATGGAAAGAAAAAATTCAACAGTTAAACTTTCTTGCCCCTAGAACAAGCAATCTTATTTTAGCAGTACTTTTGGAGCCACTAGGGTACATCTCTATGATTAATATTTTCACGCTGTCTTTAATAACCTGTAAATTGCACAGGCTGTCCTTAGTAGTAGTCCACTAAAACTGCTACAGTACTTAAGACAGGGGTAGAGAACTTTCTCAAAGGGTTTCCCTTAAACTGGATTGCAGAAATGTGAATGTCTCTTCAATATATTTTTTTTTGTACAGAACATTGAAAACAGTGATTCTTGCAACAAAACATGTAAAAACCCCATTACTTCAGAATGTATAAAAAAAAAAAAAAAGACGTGCAGATCTACATACTGCTGTTGCACAGTTTCAAAAACTACATAAAAGTGAACAGCTCTAAAAGAAGGTTTCCCCCTTTCATTCTTTCCCGTGTTTGGACATCGCTACTATAAATTTACCCTGCTTTCAAATGCTAGTTTGTAACAGAATTCTCACTGGGTGAACAGGTTCCCTGTTATCCTAGAATGCAGAAGGAACTCATACAAAGGAGGACCTTGAACATGCCAATAAAAAGCACAAAAAACGTAAATCAAGAATGTAAGACAAAATCTAGTTGGCTAGCAAGTTACTTGTTTTCATTCTCTCGCTATTTATTTAAAAGAATCTACAGCATGAGGAATAAACTCTTTAGGCCAGCAAGTTTTGGGGTTGGTTTCATGCAGTCATGTTACATAGATCACAAACAGCCATAATAAGCACTTGAGGTAGTAAAATTGCTCACACTAAGTGCTTTTATGACTTGCAATTTCTTACAAGGCAGAACACACACAAAACACTACAGGAGAATAGTCAGACCTGACTGCTCCTTTCAAGAGAGTATTAATAAGAAGAATCCCAAGAAGAGCAGAACAAAAAAAATAAAGCTGAAAAACAGAGAAATAATTCTAAATCAAAAGAGGACTTAATATTTCTGCTTAGTATCATTTACACCAAGGGAAAAACTATGCCTACCAAACATAATGTATCAAAGAGTTTTTGAGTGTAAACACATGACTTCAAACCTAGATCTGGGCTTACTATCAAATCTGTGTTTTGAGAAGCAAGTGCTAAAAAAAATTTGAAGGCTGAAGAAAACATTTCTTCTAATAGTAAAACTAAACACTAATCATGTATTATTTCTCTAAGAACATGTTGGGTATACATCATGCTATGAGTTTTGTTTAATTCTCTAAATATTTAATGAAGAGCATGACTGCTATTGGCAAGTAAACTTCCAATAAACACTACTTTTGCCTTCCAAGAGCCAAAAATTACCCTCCCCTAACTCACCATAACTGGAAACTGGCTGTCTGAGTAGAATCACAGAAGTCAATACCCATTGTAACGGTAGTGGATCCTCCAGGCTCAAGGCACTCTAAATGAAGAGATTTGTAACAGGTAAAGTATCCGTGCAAGGCAACAGAAGACCCCAGATGCAAATAGTCAAACTTCATATAATTAAAAACCTATGTTAACAAGCCCCAAAAAGCTCCATAAGAAAAGAATCAACAGCTGTAGTTTTATTTCAAGTTAGTGTCACCAAAATGTCACACTTAAGACATTTAAGTGTCTTGGATCCCCCCTCCCACACAGTTAGTGCACATGAAATGTTGCCATTTCAATCTTACAGCTCTATCAACAAAATAAGGATTTGTACTAGATAACTGAAGAAAATATTTTCTAGAAAAAAACATATTGAAGTTAAATCCTTTTACTTGTGTACAGATCCAGCACTGAGGTTTCATTTTCAATAACACTAGTTTGCACATTTAGTTAGTAAATAGCAAAACACAACAACTACTATTAAAATTTACATTAATACACATAGTAGTGGAAAATTAGCTGAACTTAAACTATTCCATAATTACTGTGGTTTACTTATGTCTCAATATTCCAATTGCATTAGTTGGAAGGGAGAAGAAAGATTATAAACACAAAATGGAAGATCATTTTGTGCTATACAAGCAGTATATATATATGTGTGTGTGTGTGTCACAGACACTCTTGACAGTTAAGATATCAAGAGATATTATCATTCTTAGCTTCTTGACTAAATCACTACACTATTTCCTTAATGTTGTAAAGACAAAGCTTTCTTTAAAGGCTTTTTCTTTTAAGCTCTAAGTAGAAGTATTAAAAACAAGCACCAAAGCAAAGTTTGACTTCTCAAGATTACAACAAAGAAAAGTTAAAAGCACAGTTAAAAGAGAGGAATTCAAATACAAAGAATTGGACGGGCAGAAAAATGTCCAATTTCCAGACTATTCATAACGTATCTGATGCTTTTCAGGAACTGAAAAGTCGGCAACTGCTCCATGACAAAAGGAAACAAAATTTAACAATATCAAGTTTGGAAAAATACGGAAACATGGAGTTGATGCAGTTAGGCAGAGTCTAAACTAATGTAGGGAATGAATGAAAAACAAAGTATTCCATTGAGTCTGTGTAAAGCATTGAAAGATTACAGGCTCCAGCTCAAATTCAGAATAAACTTTACCAAAGTCTTTGAGCTTAATGTTTTCAAAGGGGGTTGCAAAGGCAATTAGCCAACAAGAAAATGTGCAGGGGGACTTGAGTGAAATAATTTGGACCATTTCTACTGGAAAAATCAGGACAATTGCTAACAGTAATTGCAGTGAGTGAGGCAAAACTAGGTTTATACTTCAGTAGGAATACCTGTCTACACTGACACTTCTCTTGGTTCTGCTGGGCAAATTATAGGATGTGTTTTCCAAATGCTGGAAACAGAATAAGAACAGGGTATATGAACTTTGTTCTAGATAAAGTGACAAAGAATACAAAAAATTTGCATTTAAGCAAGAAAAGTAACATTTTTTGAAGGAACTACAGATAATGTATAGCTAATTTTCTGCAGAAGAAATCAAAAGCTTCACAGGACAGATAGCACAATGTCCTTCTTGGAGAAATAAATACTTTAAAGGGTAGGACTGTTTTGTGGAGCTCAAGAAATCTTAAGTGGACAATTTATTAATTCTACTTTTTTTTTCCTCCATGGTTTTTATGTGAGACATGTGAATGCTACTTTTAATTGACTGTTACTGTGGGTACAGTACCTCCTGATCCAATCTACAGTGTTACTACTGTTACTACTACTACTTGTAAGCCTTTGTGCTTTATTTCTTTAAATGTTTTAAAGGGAGGGATATACAATAAAGCTGATGGTCAAAACTAACTTGAATTCAGAAATCTGAGCAGGACTTCTTATCTTGAGGAATTAATATAAAAAAAATTATTATTATTATTAATTAGTATTAAAACAAAGATTAATACAGTTCCTAAACATAACTGTCTTGATAAAGCATATCATTACCAAAATGGAAACAGTTCCATAATTTTAACTCCAAAATAAACTGTAGCATTGGACAATTTGGTGTAAATCTGTATAACCTTTACAATGTTAAAAAAATAAGTATTTTAATAGCATAGAGACATTTAATACCAACAGTCTTAACTACTTAAAACAAAGAATACTCTGTACTTCACTATTGTGCTTTAAAAACATGTTCCTGTATTCTTCTAATGTGATACAGATTCACATAATAATGTAGCTCATTGAAGGAGAAGAAATGTGTCTAAAGAAATAGAAGCTTGTGTCAAAAAGGAGCATGTCTGTCCTTCCCATTTGTATTATGAAATAGACATTTTCGCTCCTTCTGACTACACCAGGGTCCTAAAAAAAAGAAAGCAGGTTGTGTGCACAGATGCTACTCTTGAATAAAAGTTGCTATGATTTGTGTTCTTTCTCAGGTTTTATACTCCTTTCCACTAATAGAAATTTAGCAGAACACCCTTGTAATCAGATAGAAAGTGAAACAACTTAGGTTTGGGCTGACTGCAGCATTGCTTTCTATCCAGTCTAGGCAGACGCACTCTGTGGAAGTATGATAGATATAAGGTAAACTAAAACATACACTCCCTCTCTACTGCCATAAGCTCACAAGGGAAAAAATGACAATGCTCCGAGCCACCAAAATACACATTACATCTACAAATTTACTTAAAGCTTGGTAAGAAACAATTGTGAATATATAAATCCTCATTCTTAACAATATCCCATAACAAACACTCTAGACTAAGGCTGTCAGAAAATCAACGTTTTTCGGTATACAGAAAAATTTTATTGTATCAGCTGGAAGAGTTGTAATATAATTGATATTTGAACAAGCAGGTAAGCTTTCAGGCATGGAAGTTCTGATCTAAGGAATTATTTTCAAAGTCAAATACAAGGGAAGCTGAATTAAATTTTTGTTAAAATCAGACTATCTAGGAAAAGATAGTTGCATGAATGTGTGTATGTATACCTACATACACATGTATACATACACACACACACACACACACACACATATATATATGAGTATACGTTTGGCTATGCAAAAACACTTTCCTCTATTTGAAATGTTAAGAGTCTGTATTTTTAAAGACAGGATATGATTACCTATTGGATTAAACTCATGCATCCTCATGCCTGGAGGTAATTTCTTCCCCTCAATGTGAATATTCTCTATCTTCTGATCGGTTGTATTTGTTACTGTCACTTGCACAGGTACCATATGATCACCAAAAAGTCCTGGCTGTCTTGAGAAGTGATAATGAGCTGCTAATCCTCTTCCACTCATTCGATGAAGCAGTTCATATGTTTTTGTTGGCACAGAGACTTGAGAAGTGACCTGTTAAGTACAAAACAACAGTTGGCAAATGTAAGTGAAGAACAAATAAAATAACAATTAAATATCGCACTTTTCACTCAGCTAGAACACCTGCTTTCAAGTTAGAATTTTAGTGAACCAGAAACATATAAGGACATACTCAAATGCATAAAAATTTGCAGTAATAGATATCAGATAACAGAGCCTAACATTTCTGGTGCTGAGAAAAAGCAGCTTCAACCTCGTTGTTATCTGTCTCACTTTCCACTATACCATCTTTTCATTTTTTTAACTCTACAGTTATCTATTAAATTATCAGTTTTTTTAGGAGTTGCAGTTAGAATAGTTACATTTTTTCCAGCAAGAAACATTCTATGCATCAGAACTACAGGGTGACCCCAAGCGCACTGTGTAACGTGAAAGTGTAGTGAGAAATTGTCTTCTACTTCTGTTGTTAAAACCACAAAAAAAAAGTTGCCTAATAATTACACTGGTGAAAAAGTAAAAATACAGTTATAAAGAGCAGAAGGATGCTGCCACTTTTTAAGCAGTCCTGCCGCTAAAAGTAGTAAGAGAAATCCCAAGGATGTTTGGGTCCATTCTATCCTGCAGAAATAGCATGAAAAAAGATATACAGTGTGCAAACATTCCCAGATACTACTGATAAGGAGATCTGTAATCATGAGCTCAAAAGTACAACACTAAGGCATATGCAGAAATCTGCATAAAAGTGAATCTGAATTCTTTAAACAAGTTCTAAGGAAAGGTTGGGGAATTACATGAAACAAACACCAAACAAACAGAATGCAGAGGCTGAAAAAAGCCAAATGCTCAGCACAAAAATCCCATTTGTCTGGTCAATGCTCTATGAGCTACTGAACTTTACAGTAGATCTGTTAGATACACCTGTTTATGTTTCCACTGATGAGTGTCCCTCTTCTTTTGTCCTACCCACAACCCTGAATGTGTAACTAAGCGAAAGAGACAACTGCAGATAGCAGGCTGTTCAAAAGACTCCAAGCAGCTAAGCAAGGAGAACAAGCTTTTATCTTGCCTTCTCTACAAAACACTTGCAGGGCTGCTACATTTTCCTGACTGATACACTTAACACTGAGGGCCTGGTCTAAAGGCTTAGTGAATACTTTCAGTAACAGAAGAATAATAGGAGATGAAGTAAGAGCCAAGATTTAAACCCGTAAGTTATCACAGAAATGGTAGGGCATCTGGAAAACTTTTGGTTGCAAACTATCCTGTTGAAAAACTTGAAGTTAGCAAGTACATAACAAAACTTGATCTTCATCTCTGAGCACCAGTTTCTGAACTGGAAAGCCAGGCTAATAATATCCATCACCTCAAATGAGTATCTGTGAAGGTCAACTAATAAATGCTTAACAGTGTGAGCACTAACTACACTGATGAAAGCTGAAGAAAACTACATGAGGAACTGTGTTTTTTCAGGTGGCTTTGGGAAGTGCATTAAGTTTCACACATATCATACTGAATGAAAAATAAATCATGAAGGAAAAAAGGTAGAAAGGATTCTCATCCCCTCAAAACTCAACCACTATGTGACTGTAACTAGAACAGCGCATGCAGGATGTGACCACACAAACACCTCTGTAAAACTTTCCACATCAGATTTCACTTTCAACTTTTTATGTAGTTGTTTCTTTCTTTAATATATAAAAACTCCAGTATCAGTTTTTTAAGAAACAAATTAATTATCTACCAGTAGTCTTAAGTATGAAGACTAAGGGCAGTTTCAAAACACCTCTGAACTGAGGAAACTCCACACCACCAAACTTCGAATATGTACAATTTGCTAATACTTTTAAAATAAATTGTTGAAGTTCAGTCATTTTCCTCACCTTCAAAAGATAATATAATGTTCTCAGGGACAACATTTTTAATTTTCGCATATGATCAGAAGAAAATACAGCTGTTTACAATAGAACACATACTATAAATTTCTGTACTTATTCAAATAATAGTAGCAATACCACTTAAAGAATATAGGCACCACATTTTTAAATTGAGTCAATTTTTTCAGTCCAATTCCTGATATCTGACAAGCATGGAAATATCTAATACTTTTGTCCAAGAACACAGTCCAGTGAAATGTTACAAAATCCACAACAACCCGGTATCTTTTTACTCCAAAGCCATTTCACATGCATAAATATATGCTAACATTAGGGTTACTTTATCTTTAAATTATATTTATAAAATAGTAAGCTGTTTGACATCACATGACCAGATTTACAGCCAATGCAAAATGTATGAAAAGGTACAATTTGTATTGACCTTCACAGTTACTCAAAATTCAAAACCTCTTTGAATACAAGACCCAAACTTTCACAGATTAATACTCTGCTTAGTTTTCCAGAAATAACTGACAAGGTCAAACTCTCAAAAAACAACTCTGTTGTCCGGAAATAAGGAATGAAGTACTTTGAATAATAAATATCTTATTGGTACACAGAAAGAGACAATAAGAGTAAGAAGTTATTAAGCAGTCAAATTAGCACATTACTTAAACCATTGTTCAAATAATGAACAAAACTGAACTTTTAAGATGTAATTTAAGTCTTATTTTTAAGTTTAAGCTTAGTCTTTAACTTTTATTATTCATTTGAATGGGACCTCATTAATGCAAAAGTTATTTCATGAAATGGTTCACCCATTTTACATTAACAAACTTAGGGCATACGTTTAACTCATGTTAACACAAGTATTTTGAAGTAGACTAGCTTCTCTGTGCTAATTTACAGTTGGTTTTATTAGTACTATTTATTAATAGGAATGAAAACATAAAAAGTCAGTAGTCCAGTCAAGTCCAGTCAGAAGTCCAACATGTAGATACATAGAATCATATACTCATTAAGGTTAGAAAATATCTCCAAAATCAGGGTCCTACTGTTAACCCAGCATTGCCATTTTCCCCACTAAACCATGCTCCCAGGTGTCACATTTTTACAGGCCTTCTGAAGACTTCCATGAATGGTGATTTCACCAGTTCCCTGGACAGCCTAATCTAATGCCTGATAATTCTTTTAGTGAAGAGATTTTTCCTAATACCAAACCTAAACCTCCCCTGGAGCAACTTGAGGCCACTTCCTCTTGTCCTATCACTTACCTGGGAGAAGATAATGAACCCCACCTGGTTAAAATCTCCTTTCAGGTAGTTGTAGAGAGCAGTAAGGTCGCCCCTGACCTTCCTTTTCTCCAGGATAAACACCACCAGCTCCCTCAGCCGTTCCTCATAGGACTTACTCTCTAGACCCTTCATCAGCTCTGTTGCCCTTCTCTGAACACACTCCAGCACCTCATGTCCCTCTTGTACTGAGGGGTCCACAGCTGGATACAGGATTGAGGTGTGATCTCACCAGTGCTGAGTACAGAGGGACAATCACTGCCCTGGTCCTGTTGGTCACACTATTTCTGACACAAACCAGGATTCCACTGGTGGCCTCCTCGGCCACCTGAGCACACTGCTGGCTCATGTTCAGCTGCTGTTAAACAGCACCTCCAGGTCCTTCTCCTCTAGGCAGTTTTCCAGCCACTCTTGTCTCAGCCTGTAGCACTGCCTGGGGTTGTTGTGACCCAAGAGCAGGACCCAGCACTTGGCCTTGTTGAATCTCATACCACTGGGCTCAGCCTTTTGGACCTTCACCTTTCACCAACCTGTGCTGGCTGGGCCTGACCCCCCAACATGTCCTTCATATGCCATGTAATGGCATTCAGGATGAGATGTTCCAAAATGCATATACAAACAGAAAAATCCTTCACTGTACTTAAATTCTAACACTCATTCAAGTTTTACTGAATCCTCCCTGTGATTTTTAGAGATTTTAATCTATGTCCCCTTCAGCGTTACTTCTCGTTTCAGTCACAATTTCACTCCTGAGCCCGTTCGCTTCTATTTTCAGTATTATACTACACATAGCAACAGAAACACAAAGGACAGTCAGAATACTGACATGATGTTTAAGCCATCTTTCTTCCTATAGAACATTAATTTTCACTTGCATTTAACGTGGCAGTACTGGAAATAAATAAAATATATGTATGTTGAAGAAATTTAATTCTGGAAAATGAGAGTTCTCAAACCCTCTACTTGGTAGCAAGGGTTTTGAGCTGACAAAGGCTGATGTGACTGCAATGTGGTGTATTTAACAGTTGCATCGGTCTAGTAAACAGAGTTTTTTAATTCTAAAATTTTTGATGTATCGAGTTGTGATACTTAGAGAATCCCACAGGGCACATACCTGCAATCACTGTGGGGTTAAAATAATACTACACAGAGTTAACAGAACAAGACGCATCTACTAACCAGGAGATAATCTCCTACAAATCTTACAGAGCATATGTTTAAATTATAGAAGTAGTTTGTGTACCTTTGGATGGTTTATGAAAATAACCAATCAATTCTGTAGACACAACATTATTTCTAAAGGAAATCTATGTGACTCATGATGCCTGCAGAAACACAGAGACAAACCACACATATTTTATCAGTTTATTACAGTAAGCAAATAAGCGTGGAATGAGAGTGCACATAACTGTCTACTTAACGCTTACTGAAACATTTATAAGAGCTGTTATCTCCCTAATAACAGACAGACAGTGTGCAATTTTAGAGAGGAGAAAAGCTTCATATTTTTTAACACTTCACTAAAAAGTAACTGAAGAGTGTAAAATGAAAAATACTCTGTGCAGTTAGCTGGTAATGGACCATATTATCAACTCAAGTTAGATTTATAGGATACAAACTAGTCACTAATAGTTATTTTATGACACAGTGTGTCTGCTTTTTTGGGTGAAGATTATTAAGATTAAACTTGCAAAACTTTTTTTTATACAGCTGTTTAGAAAGGCAGTAAAAATAAATTAAAATACTGACTGCCCTCCCACCCTGTTCTGACTGAAAGCCAAGTGTAGGGACTCCACAGTGATATTATATGGTAACACTATCTTGGTACTAGTCAGACTGGCCACCATTAGAATTGCACATGTTGAAAGGCGATCCATCACCCTAAAAGAAACAGCAAGTATTTTTAAACTAGTTCTTATATAAGAACAAGTACAACGTTACAATTTTGCCTTAAAAGTCCCCCACTCATTAATCGTGTAAAGGGAAAAGTCTAAGATCACTGACAGTAGTTCTGGCTTTCTTTATCACAACAGAGCTGACTAGTTACAAACCACTGAATCCTCTCGGAATGAACATGCTTCTTTTTGCCAGCTCAGTAAGTCCTTATTAATTAATTTTACATTGATACAAAAAATATTTTCCATAATTATTTAAAATTAAAAGCATTACAGGGTTTATTAAACCTAGTACAGAAAACAGAGGGAGACGTGCTTCCTGTACAAAGTACTGTAGAATCATCAGAGAATCACAGAAGGGTTTGGGTTGGGACTTTAAAGAAGCATTGTTATTATTATTAAGCAAAAAATTATGTCTGCTTTCTTTTGTATTTGTTCCTTAGCTTAATAATGCTGCAATAATAAACATAGATCATTATGAGTCATAAACGTATATATTTTTGGATGAAAAATATATTATTGAAAAAAAATATTTGCTTCCAAGAATGATGACAATTATAATTCTACTTGCTCTAATTTACATTCTGTTAAAGCTGTGGACTAAATCATTTTATCTAAGTAACCCTTCTACTGCCCTCCTACTGGCACTATCCCTGACATAATCCAAGAATTACCTACTGAGCTGTGAGAGCTATATGCTCTCTCACACTCACGGTAAGGTTATGCTCCAGTAACTCTGCAACAGCTAAGGGGAGAAGGGCTATCACATAGTCCAGCCACATTTACATGATCTTTCAACTGAAGCTATGAGAGCAACTTAAATATAATTTTATAGTATTAGGAGGAAGATGGAAAACCAGGAAAACAAAGAAAAGACAACTACTGGCAGGAAACAGTATATTCATGATATTTTAATTACCAGTTACATATTACTTACAGTCATAATACAGCTCTTACAAAAATAATTAATAATTCATAAAAAGATATAACAAAACCCAAACAAATAACGTCAACATCCTAGTCTGCATTATTTTAGGAGGCTGTTGGAAATCCCAACATTACAGCATACTTAAGTCATGCTAATACGGACTGCCAAAGTAATGACAGAATCCCTCTGGCAGAGGGCAGGGAAACCAAACAAGCAAGCAAGCTAGCTCCTATTTTCCGCAATCTGAGAAAAGCAACAGGATACCATCATTCAATTTGGGCTAATTTATCTAGACACACAGACACTCAAGGACATCATGTCAAATTCTGGAAAACACTTTCCACCAAAGGTGCATTTAACAGCTCTACATCTTCTAAAAGCCATGTCTGCTAAGAAGCACTTCAATTTCTAATACATCCTAACTCCCTTCTTTTTGCATTGCCACCAACTTTTAGGTTCTAAACTTCCCTAAATAATTAATATGTCAATGAGGCTAATTGAAAATTACCATATTAATGATCATATCTTTAAACCATTAGTGTTTTCAGACAATTTCAGACATTATAAAGTGAGTTCCAAAAATTTTTACTCTATGTTGTTAGATTAATACTTTTGATAATAAAAACTTGCAGGGAAAATTAAACAAACAAAACCCCACCACCACCATCAAAACCCACAAACTACAAAATCCCAGAAAACCAAAACCAAAGCCACCCAAATAACTTCCACTGATTTTTAAATGAGATGAATCTCAAACAAATGATCACTATCAACAAAAGCCTCCCTCTGTAAGGCTGCCAAAATTAATTCTTTCCTATGCCTTTTTTTTTTTACTCTAATATTTATATGGTCTCAAATTATCCCTTCACGAAGAATCATACTTTCAAGGTAATCACAGAATTATAGAATCACAGAATGGTTCGGGTTGGAGGAGACCTTACAGATCATCTAGTTCCAACCACCCCTGCTGTGGAAAGGGACACCTTCTACTAGAAAAGGTTGCTCAGAGCTCCAACCCACAGGTCAGTGTCCTTCCTGTTCTGGGGACCCCAGAGCTGGATGCAGTGCTCCAGGTGGGGTCCCACCAGAGCAGAGTAGAGGGGCAGAATCCCCTCCCTTGACCTGCTGCCCACACTGCTTTTGATGCAGCCCAGGATACAATTGGCTTTCTGGGCTGTGAGTGCACATTGCTGGGTCATGTCCAGCCTCTCATCCACCAGCACCCCCGAGTCCTTCTCGGCGGGGCTGCTCTCCACCTGTTCATCCCCCAGCTTGGATTGATACCAAGACTGCTCTGACCCGGGTGCAGCTCCTTGCACTTGGTCTTACTAAACCTCCTAAGATTTCCATGATCCCTCTCCCAGAGCTTGTCCAGGTGCCAGTGGATGGCATCCTGTCCTTCAGGTGTGTCAGCTGCACCACTCAGCTTGGTGCATCCTCAAATTTGCTGAGGGTGCATTTGATCCCTCTATGTCGTTCATGAGGATATTAAATAACACTGGTCCCCGTACGGACCCCTGAGGGACACCACTTGTCACTGATGCCCGTTGGGACTCTGAGCCATTGGCCACTACCCCCTGGATGTGACCAACCACTTCCTTATCCATCTAACAGTCCACTCATCAAATCCATCTCTCCAATTTAGAGAGAAGGATGTTGTGGGGGACTGTGTCAAAGGCTTTACAGAAGTCCAGACAAATGACATCTGTAGCCCTTCCCTTGTCCCCTGATGTCATCACTCCATCCTAGAAGACCTAGAAGGCCACCAGGTTGGTCAGGCAGGACTTGCCCTTGGTGAAGCTGTGCTGGCTGTCTCATACCACCTACCTGTCCTTCATGTGCCCTAGCACAGCTTCCAGGAGGATCTGTTGCATGATCTTCCCAGGCACAGAGGTGAGGCTGACAGGGTGGTAGTTTCCAGGGTCCTCCTTTCTACCCTTTTTAAAGATGGGTATGATGTTTCCCTTTTTCCAGTCACCTGGCAGTCACCCTGACTGCCATGACATTTCAAATATCATGGAGAGTGGCTTGGCAACTACATCGGCCAATTCCCTCAGGGATGCATCTCATTGGGTCCTATAGGCTTATGTGCCTTCCAGTTCCTCAAGTAGTTATGAACCTGATCTTCTCTTACAGTGGGAGAGACTTTGCTCCCCCTGTCCTCATCCTCCTGACCATCCACTGCAGCAGTGTGGGAAGAGAGGCCGCCATTGCAGACTGAGGCAAAAAGTTGGTGAGTAGCTCAGTCTCTTTCTCATCTGCTGTTACCTGTTCACCCATCTTATTTATCAAGTGGTTACACCTTCTTTGACCTTCATTTTCTGATTAACATAACTGTAGAAGCCCTTCCTGTTATTTGTTGCGTTCCCCGCCAGGTTTACTTCCAGGTTTGCCTTGGCCTTCCTCACCCTTCCCTACACAGTCGTACTTCATCTCTATACTCTTTGCAGGTCACCTGTCCTTGCCTCCACTATCCGAGTATTTGCTTCTTTCCCTTTAGTTAGACCAGCAGGTCCCTATGCAGCCATGCAGGTGTGCTGTCTTCCTTGCCTTATTTTTTGCTCCTGGTGATTGCTAGCTCTTATGCTCTATGGAAGACTTCCTCAAAGATCTCCCAGCTCTGTTCCACTTCCTCATCCCTGAGGGCAGTCTCTCGGTGGCTGCCATGACTATCTCTCTGAAGAGCTGGAATTTTGCTTTCCTAAAGTTCAGGGTACTAACTTTACTTCTTGTCTGACCCTATCCCTCAGGACCACGAACTCCACCAATGCATGATCTCTGCAACCCCTCTGGCCTCCAGTCTTGATGTCCTCAGCTAGCTCACCTGTGTTGGTGACCAAAAGACCAAGTAATGCATCCCCTCTGGTAGGGCTGTCTGTTACCTGGGCTGGGAAGTTATCCTCCACGAATTCCAGGAGTATCCTGGATTGCCTACAGCTCATCGTGCTATTTTCCCAGAAGATATCAGGGTGGTTGAAGTCGCCCAGCACGACAAGAGTCTGTGAGCATGATGCCTCCTGTAGCAGGAGCAGGAAGGCTCCATCAGTAGGCTCCCCTTGATAAGGTGGCCTGTAGTAGACAAGAGCCACAAGGTTCCTTTTTCTGCCTCAGTCTCCAATTCTTACCCATATCTTTTTGACCTGCTCATAGGTACAATCTGTGAATCTAGAGCTGATCCAAATCTTCAGTAATCCTAAATTATCCCTTCTCTAATATTTTTATATCCCTTAGATTTTTCTATGGTTCTTTTAAAACAGAATCAACTAGATAGAATTGCAGTTACTCTGTATCACTAAAAAGTATTGCTCTTCAAAAATAAAAATGCCTATATGATATAAAGGAACCAGGATTAGACCTTAACCTGGAGTTCACAAACAGCACAAAACTGTATCAGTCCCATCCCAGACTAATCAAGCACTTTTAAAACTGACAGCGCACTTGTTTTGTATTTTAAGTGTAACTGGGGGCCAGAGAGACAGCTTGCATTTCACATGTATAATAGAGCTTAAAGCTTTGTATTACAACAACACAAGCTTTTGTTTGAAATTTCGCACCTTTGCCTTTTCCTTCTGCTGAGCATAACAACTCACATGAATAATCCAATGAAAATATTAGTAAAATCTTTTAAAAAGCCACACAAGAAAGGAGTTCAGTAGCAACAAAATGGGAATATTCTCATGATTAAGTCACAGTTATTACATAAGCATGAAGGAAAGGGCTAAAGTCAGTGACATAATTATGGGACACAAAGCTTGGTATAAATTCAGAAGTACACATTCTTCCCCAAAGGGTACCCTGGGGGACTATGAAAATGACTTAAACAGATACTAAGGAAAAATTTTCTTTTGATGACACTAGCAGAAAATTCCTACACTTCAGGTCTCGAACTGGTGAAATTCATATTTGTGCACGGGAAACCTTAAGATTTACTATAATTTTGTCCTATGTATGCTTCTAAGAGGAAAAAAGCAGATGGTCTGGTGGCTGATGCATATGTGAGACTTCCATCAAGCAGCATGATTAGGCATTTCAAGGAAAAGGCATTCTTCCAATACAAAACAAGTAATTTACTTCAATTTAGTGATTCAATCCTTCCACTGACCACCTAACTGGAAAGACTGAGGACTGCACTTGGGGACATGGTTTAGTGGTGGACTTGGCAGTGTTAGGTTTGCAGTTGGACTCAATGATCTTTTTCAACCTCAATGATTCTTTGATTCTATGATTACCTGAAGTAGTTTAGC
Organism: Pipra filicauda; assembly: GCF_003945595.2. Taxonomy (NCBI): domain Eukaryota; kingdom Metazoa; phylum Chordata; class Aves; order Passeriformes; family Pipridae; genus Pipra; species Pipra filicauda. The sequence continues at coordinate 6,033,473 of NW_024104487.1, forward strand.
AGTTAGAAAAACAGAGTAAGGTGTCAGCCTCACCTTGCATCCTAATTATGAATTGGAAATGGTGAACATTGCTAAGAGGAATTAATATAGATTTTGGCATTGAGTCTACATGACTTTAAAGAAGTTCCTACAAATGGTTTCTAATATATTATTTTGATTTTTGGCAAACAGCCATTACTCTAGAGACCTCTAAAGTGAAAACATACTGAACCCTACTGGCTATAACGTATAATTTTACAGTTAGGATTATACTATAACAACTCCTGCATATTGGTTTCTTCCAACAGAAGTGCCTAGTTCAAATTTTTCCCCAGAAAAAGACATCATGTGTCAGGGTAAGTGTATAATATAAGTTGAAACACTTCCATGCAGTATTCCCTACAAGGCAAAACAAACTCAGCCTATAATACACCATATTTGAAATCTAGTAGAGATATTTATGAATGTCAAAATGTAAATTACATCTTTGCCAGCTTCATAAACTATATTTGAATCTTGTTCACTATATTGTTGTTGAGGAATGTAACAGGTTATTTTGGCTTCTATCAGGATGATCTTAAAGTACTTTGCTTTTATCTATCAGGATGATCTTTGCCCACCTGCGAGGACAAAAGCCTGAAATAAGCACTGAACTCACTGCACACAAACATCTGCATCAGCTCTTCCTCAATGCAGAAGACTCTCTGCATGTACAAGAATACCTCTTTTAAACATGATATTCACATGCCAGATTTTCCCATGTTTTATTTAATTGTACACATAATATGTGTACAATTGTGTACAATATGTATAATATGAACAAATCCATATTCCCTAGGTTGCAAGAATTACAGCTGACCTGAGACCATGCTAACATAGAGTTTTTCCGTGTTTTGTTTTCCTTAAGCTTCATTTTTCATCCTTAAAAAGAAAAAAAAATAATCTGCTACAGTTAATAGTCTGTTAGCAAACAAAGAGGTTTATTTATAACCAGTTACCTTCAGTTTCTTTGTTTAAATGCAAAAGCACACTTCTATTTTTTTGACTCAGAAACAAAATTTGTGGTGTCAAATGACATACTTAGCCTTAACAAGGACACTTTCTTTAACACTCTTAAGAAGAAACACCACTCAATCCCATCCACACGCTGCTCAGAGTAACGTAAGCAACAATATGCACAGCATACCACAAGCAAAAAACTCACCCTATGGATATGTCTAATAAAGGCTGTACTGTACAGACACAGACCTAGAATGTATGCACACTGCTTTACACAGAAGCTGTCACCATAGTTAAGGCCCTCAGTTGATGACTGAGGGAAAATTAGGTGGGTAACTTTTTCTCATCTGCTTTCCAAATTATCTTGGTATTACTAACATAGAGCATTACTGCTACTACTGTCTAAGTTCACCACAGATTGTCAGCCTACGGGGCACAAATGCAGCAGCAGGAAGACTGTGACAATGTTCATTTATTAAAACTTAGTCCATTTTAATAATAATATAATGGCCAGTCTTCGTGAGTGAAGATTTTTGGGAAAGGTCATTAACCCTTCCAGCCTGCGCAGTGGATTTTTTAGGTGAGACACAGCGTGCGCTGAACTGAGCCCACCCTTTAGTCCTGAGGTTCATCTGCCGGGGCCGAGCAAAGCTTGGACAGTGGCAGTGAGGTCCCCAGGATGTAGGTTTGTTTAGAGTGACCTTCTCTTAGGTGGATTGCCTACCAAGGCTGACGAGCTCCACCTGCCCAGGGGGCCGGGAATCGAACCCGGGTCGCAGATTTTAAAGCAACACTTAATACACAAATGTATTAAGTGAAATGTATGATTTATATAGAAAGTAACAGTAGTTAAAATTTATGATTTGTGTAGTAAGCATATATTCTAATGCTCCTGGAGTTACAAAGGTCCATCAGTGTAAACAGTAGAATGATTTTCATACATTTCTTCATAAAAACATTCCAAACTAATAATAGTAAAAAAATTGTACACAAACCTTCTTTTACATCAATGAATTCCTAAATTCCATTATACAATTAAAAGTTCTATTTTACAGTTCTTACAAACGTATCTTTCCACCATTCTTCTGGTATCTTCAAATCAAGAACATAGATGCTAGGGACTACAAATGCCAAGTGACACTATATGCAGCCCTATAAAGATGGAAATATTTCTTGATCCAAGTGAACAGAAGTTAAAAATGAAAACTTTTATCAACTGCGCTGAAATCAGTATTAATTCAGGAATATTCTAGAACTGCTTTTTCAGTCTTAATATGTCAAAGCGCTGTTCACCAAGCCACTGAGAAAAAAGCATGCAAAAATAAGGTGAAAAAGTCTGGACTAAAGTGAGTTTTTAAAAAACCTCATCTCTCTGATCATACAGTATTTAATTACAGCACTGTTCAACAAACTTTTAAAGAAGTCTTCTGCCTCTCCAATATCCTCAACAGTCCATGGCACAAAAGAACTGAAAAAATTTCCATATTATTCTGATTTGAGAAAGCAATGGTACATCACTTATCAACCTTTTAAAAACAACGTTAACGTAGGTTTGGAGGCAGGTAATGGAGATACCCCCTTCCTGCAACTGTTAGCAAGAACTTTTAGAGAACATTAAAATGCATCTGCATTGACACAAATTAAAAGATTCCAAGTCACCTTATTTTAACAACTGCAATGCCTTTGCATTTCACTTACTTTGCACTGTTAGACTACAAGTCATGTGGCAACACTCTACTAGTCCACGACAGGAAAGAAATGGCCTACCAGCAGTAACGTCTCTCTACTAGTTGAGTTAGTCACATGCTTAGCTTTTACTTTCAATGAGCAAATATTTTCCCAAACAAGTTTTATTCTTATCAGTTTGGGACAAAAATCTCAACATTATAATTTGAATAGCAGGTCTTTCATTCCATGTGGTGATGCCTCTTCAAGTAAAAATGATAGGATGCATCAACCAAAATACTTTTTCAAGTAGTCAAGCTAAAAAAAAAATAAAAATTTAATAAATCAAGATATTGTTAGTTAAAAAGCTTTCACTTCTATTTCTATCTATATTTAACAAGTGCAACTTAATTCCAAGGCCTATGGACTCTCAGGTTGGTTAGATACATGTGGAACTAGAATGACATAATTTAAAATTATAAAAGACCCCTATGGTTTTTGAGTGTCACTCTTCAGTACAAAAATCCAAAACTATAATCAGTCATACAAAAAACCACATGCACAATCTCTAAATGTAGCTGAAGGAAGGAGGCTTCTAAAAATATCTGCTATAATAGCATGACTTTAAATGCAGAGACTATTAGAAGTTGTATTTTTATTAATTTCTACCTAAGAGCTCAAAATTTTTGTTTTTATTCTTATGTATAGACCTCAGAATGTTCATCATAATCAAAATGCTGTGCTGCAGATGAAATGCAAGTCTTAACATCAGGAAACTCAGTTTTCTATGTGTGTATAATTTTTGTATGTAATATTGGGTAACAAATATGAAATATAACTTTCTAAACAGCTATTGCACTGATAGGTTAAAAAAATAATCTTTCTGTATCCTTAAAAGAAGTAATGTATTAGGCATACAGTTGTAATAAAGTTGAACTATTACGTATAGTTAGTACGTGTTACACAAGAAAATTATATTGACAGCCTTCTAGGTGATGTATAAATTCACACTCTGTTTCTATTATAATTCTGTTTTTGCAGTTAAACAAACTTTGTCACAGGATCATCATTTACTGTGACCCTCTGAAAATAAAGTGAACACTGATTAGCACATTTTCTGGCACATGCCGTGTCTCTGTCACTAAACAACGTCTTAATTTTAAATTATTCTTCAGAATCATTTCTTTGACAATCACTGACACTGTTCAAGGTCTGCACAAAGCTTCAAACTGCATATTATCACCCATTGACAAACTCGACATTTTATGAAGAGCCCCTTCTCCCAATGACTTATCCTCCTTATCCTGTGTAAATAAGTAACGATTCATTTTATAACCTTGACTTTAAAGTCCAGCCCTTCTACCCTCTTTTTTCTTCTTCCTAAACAAGTGACAAAGAACAAGGAAGCTGATTGAAGGGGTCCATTATGTATCAACTTAAAGAAAGGCAAAGTGATTGATGAAACTAGCAGTCACCTTCACTGCTAGCTACTGCACCTGTATCCTTTTTGTCAAATGACCTGAAAATCCTGCTGACAGTTTAACATTCACCACAAGGATACACTCACCAGTACTGTAGTTTTGAATATTTTTATTTGCTCGGAAATTCATGGGAACATTTTTAAAAGATGGAACTGATTTAAAATCAGTAGCATTTTGTATTTTCTTCCCATAGATCTTGTGCTTTCTAACAGTTTACTTGGGAAAACTATTAAATGATACTTGCCACTGATCTGGCAAACCACAGCTCCTCTGCAGGTGTCACACATTTAAATCATTCACATAATCAGAAAAATTAGATAATGGTGATAACAGAATCTTAGTTAATTTCCTATCACAGAGGAAAAATAGTTTCCAGGTTTCAGACTAAATTTCAGAGCTTTTCAGTAATAAAACTGAAAAAACAAAACCAAACAAATGAAAAGATAACCAACACACCACTTTTTCTTTAACTATTATTTGCAGTTTTAAAATAATGTTTGGCTACTTTAACACAATTCTGGTTTAGCAGATCAAGTAAAACTTCCTTTTAGCCTCAATAAGATAATTAAAAATGCCAAACCCAAACCAACTTATAGTACTGGAGATGGTCTTCTACTCTCTGTATGAAATAAAATTTTCTTTGACAGAGTGACAACTGAGAGGCACAAAAACCCCCCAAAAATAAGAACACCACCATCACCCCCCAGCTTTACTCTGTGTGGGACACAGCACCATTTCCTTTGGGCATTTATTACCTGTTAAAAACCAATCTTTTGGTGAGTGGCAGTTCAGGGTTTTTGAGAGCAAGCTGCAATATTTCTTCAGGTCTGCAGAGTCATAATTAAAGCTGAACTGAGTGGAATTGGAGAGGGAAGGTCAGCGAGGTGCCGTATGAGAGATGAGGCTGGGCTGATGGGCACCAAATGAACAAATTATGATGGGCCCCACTCAATGTGATGAGGTCAAATGCTTGTTTCTACCCACTGACAGTTCAATTTCCCTGAAATGTCTCTCGGTTCTCTATGAGCTAATTATGAATGAAAAGTTATCAACTGCCCTCAACAAAAAGAGCTTTCTTGGAGCTTTTAATGTCAAAATATTGTTAGAAATGTATGCTGGCCACCTTTTTAGCCAAACAATACCTAGAAGAGTCCAAATATCAGTGTTATACAATATACTTTTAACCTACAGTATAAACATAAAACATTCTTCAACTACTGTTAAACACATAAATAAGTTTTATAAAGTAAATCCATATTAATATTACTATTTATTATCAAAAGATGGTGTGTTTATAGTTTTGTGTAACATAAACCACATATATTGTGTAACATAAAACACAAATATTTCAAGTATTTCCCTGTTAATATTAATTTCCAAGAAAATATTGCCGGATTTTTAGGCTTAAAGTAACAAAGCTCAACTGTATGCCAGCATAATAGTTCAGCATAACACTAAAGTGACTGATAAAAGCACACAGTTCTTTCATGGAGCTTCAGTTTTCAGAGTAGTCTCCAGATTGCCTTTGTGAAATATTAACTTTTGAATATTCAAGAACATGTGGTTGCATATACTTCCAAAGTTTTAAATAAGCGGTAAACATAAAATTGTTAAACACGCTATTACAGAAAGTGGATCTTTAAATTTGAAGGAAATAAGGAGCGAATGCAGTTTAAAAACTAGCAATTCAGAACAGGATTGTCTGAGAAATTCCAGATTTATTTGCATAGAGAGATAATTCTGGTAATTTATTTGGGCACAATTATTCACTTCAAAGTAAGAAACGAGGGAGTCGTTTAATACTTTTATTCAGAATCCTACTTGGCTTCCTTTTATTACAAAGCTGTTTCTATGTGGTATGTTTACTTACAAGTCAGAAATTTTAAAGAAAGCTCCTAGAGGTGATCAGAACTTTACTTTGCATTGTATTTTTACATTTATACTTGCACTACCCATACACTTGGCTCTGCACGGGATGGGACTGTGTAAAAGCATTAATTACGCTAACCTTTAAATTATACCAATTAATGCAATGACAGCATACACATAGTTACAACAGGATGTTAAAGTCAGAGTGCATCTGATATATATAGATAAATAGATATTATTTTTCTAATAATAACTAGAATTATTTTTCAGATGTTTAGAATATCTTGTAATATAAGCAGGGATAATGTAAAAGGAAACTGCTTCATATAGTTTAATAAATTTTAAGGTTGTTTAAAGAAACTGGCTAAAATAACCCAACTTGAAAAGAGTAACAAAAATAAATCTTTAATCACAAACCTCAAAACATTCATCTATGTGGCTAGCATATACAGCCGTAATATAAAAGTAAGCCTGAAGGTTTTCAGTAGAGCACAGTATTAAATTTATCAATATAACAGTTGCTGTCATTGTGGTTGGCATACTATCTTATTAGACACACTGTTGATCAAGTGTTATTATAACAACAAAAAAAAGTGCCCTGCAGAGTCTTCATGTTTAAGTACTACAATTAAGAACAGAGAAATGCAGTTCATTCATTACAGAACCTTTTCAGGAAGTTGATTTTTTCTAATTCTTATTGTAATTGCATTGTTCTAATCTTGTATTATAAAGGCAGCTGCTTGCCTATCATTTGTACTTTCCTCGTTAATCCTGACTCAGTGAATTAACCTTTAATTACAGCCGTTAAAATTGAAATGAGCCTCTTGTCTGGCTGGGGCTGCCCCCTTCCAGTCTATGAGACTGATGAAAATTTTTAGGGTCAATGAATATGTCCCACGTCATGTCTGATAGATGCTAAAGATGTGAGGAGGTAAATGTTACCTTAGAAAGATGTGGTTGAAATTTTTAAGAGCTCGGTTTATTGACAAAATAAAAGAAAAATACAGCTTAGGTTACCTCTCTCTTCTGTCTGAGTTACACAGCATAACACACATACAGACACACTCTGTTTTACACACATTATCACACCACACATTTAAAGAATAACCTATGGAATCATCATCATGCATCACATGTGCTTGTTTTTGAACACCTTACAGCAGCCCTATTTAAAAGAGCACAATATATGTATTTTTCATGTTGTAAAGAAGCAGCAGCATTATTTTAAAATCTATCATAGATTGAAGCATTTCATTATTAAAAAAAAAAAAAGTCAGATTAGTTTTAAGGACAGTACTGACTTTTAACAGAAGGCTAAAAGGTCTGACTTTTAACAGAAGATCAAAGGTCTCCTCACGGTAACTTTTTTAAAGCAGTTTCTTCTTTGCAATAGCCTCACAATTTAATTTGTATTTTATAAACAAGACTTTAAAATTGCAATTGCACTTTACTTTGCAATTTTGGCACTTATATTTTTAAACACAATATCTGAATGCTGGTTCAATCTTTTTAACTCCAAGACAATACAACAGCAAAATAGCACTGAAACAAGAGCATTTCTATTAATCAATGACTTCATTACTCAGAATACAATTTCATTGCATATCATTTATAGCATATATGTAATTTATATAATCTATAAATTATATGTAAAAGCAAAAATAAAAGACACACTCTGGAGAATATCTAGTATTGAACCACACAGTAATCAATTAAATCAATGACATTACACATAGTAATAATACAGTATATCTCTCAGACTGAGCATACTATTATTTGGTCCAGTGTCTTGTATCAGAAACTTAGCCCTGATTCATAAGAAAGATCATGTTTGAAATTCCAAATAAAATTTTGTAATTTATTTGAAGAAAAAAAGTTGAAGTGGTCTCAAGTGTAGAGTTTGTTATGAATTAATTCATTTAATAAACATGAGATGGGTATTTTTAAGGCTTGAACATAATTCAATGTTACAAAAATTTATAAATGGATTTCCAATTAAAGAATAGATGAGAAATGATACTTAAAAAGGTAGTGTCATGGTAGATAATTTTTTTCTAAGATTTTTAGAAGTATGTGGAAGCAATTTCTGAAAGGACATTATAGCTTTCAAATATTCGATGTAACACATCACTTGCCTATACAGCAATTTGACATCAACAGAAAAATAAAATCAAGTATGGGTGGGGGTGGGTGCCTTTGTTTCATTTCTTCTTCTTGGCTTGGCAATGGTTAATATCTGCTGATGAGCAGCTACACTCATTTGTAGATCTCCGAGTGCTTTCCCAAGGTGAGTAAGCATCATTATCCTCATTTTTCAGATGGAAAACTGAAAGATTAAGTTACTCCCTCCAGATCTCACAGCAAGTAGTAAGCCAAAAATAGAACTCATTTTCCATATGTAACACCCAGTTCTGTATCCACTGGACCACACCGCCTTCCCACATGCATCAGTCACACCTAATCAGCCGCATAGCTGAATTTTGGGCAGCATTAAGAGAAAGTTATTTTTTAACTCTTAAATTTAAGACCATACCTTTTCACTTGCTTCATAGATACAAACTTCCCCAGGCACCCTACTAACATACGATATTATAAAAAGCGGTTTCAATTATGCCTTATGCTAGTTACAAATCTAGGGGAGGGGAAAACAGAGACAACACAAATACTTTCGACTGTTCCACATGGAAAGACACCACTTTAAGAAATGAAGTTGGAGAGAAAACCATGCAGAACTGCGAAAACATCTCTGCTTAATATATGATTGTGGTCAACACCACAAAGAAGTTATAAGTACGCACAGGAATGGGATATATGTAGGCTGTCTTGTAGCACACATCCCTTCACCTCCCCAGAACAAACTTTCCCAGTTTCAACCTGTACATAAAATGGTAGGCTTCAGAAGAAGTATAACTGAATGCAAAGGAAAAAGTTCTCTTCTGGTGAGACAGCAAAAGGATAAGACATTTCTTATAGGAAGTAAAAAACAAGACGGCAAATACTAAACTATAAAAAATAAGCTTGTGTTATCCTAATACAAAACTACAACAGCTGATAAAAGAGAAGATGTGACTAACATTGAAAGTTGATTTAAAACCATCACCTTTTGCCTGAGTAAAAAATTTTAGAAGCATCCTTAAGAGAGTATGGATATAGGTACAGAAATGTAAAATAATTACTTAAAAATAATGGTAGTTGATAAAAAGCTCTCTGAGAACAATGGGCAGAAGACTGCCATGGCCCACAGTCTGCTGCAATCACAAGTGATTGCACTACATCTCTTTCATGACAATAACAAGTTAATGTTTCTTCTGATGCAGCCATTCCTGAGGTGAGCTTATATGAATGACAAAGGTATATAGTTAAAAAATAACTGCTGCTAGTAAAGCTCTGAAAAAATAAGACTCGTGAAGTTGAGTGCATGCCAATAACTATTTAGAAGAATTACTATTTATTTCTCTACTGTGGGATTTTGAAAATTCTTAAAGACCTCATGCTAACCCTTCCTGCAAACTACAGACTAGACTAAAGTCATAATATAATCCATTATTGCTATTCTTGTGTTCCTTGTACTTCTAAGCAGAGATGCTTCAAACAGAAGCATATACTTCAGATTCAGTCTTAAGACTTGTTACAGTGGAATTAGAAATAGCCTGAATCGACAAAGCCATCTAAATACCAAGAAAGTCTTCCCCTGTAAAGACTATGTCAACAACTTAGAAATTAAAATACCATTAAAGGTGTTCTCCGAGTCTGAAAATATCTCTACTTAAATATTGAGAGAGTTCATGTTTACTATTTCTCAAGGAATTCTGTAAGTGTACTCAATTTAAAATTAAATGTATTTATCACCTGGTATGACAGGTCTGCAGCTTGACCTTGACTTTTGACAAAAGCTATTATTTCTGCTTTACGCATCACCAGTCTAAAGAAGTTCTCAAAGTGGATCTCAGTCAAAAGTTCTTTAGAAGACACAAAACAGAAAACAAGATTATTTACTTCTCCCTTCCTAAACAGTTTCTCTGGAAAGTTGAGTAGTAAAACAATAAAAACATATTACTGTGGTAATAACTACTATCATGAGGAAACACTGGACATACTAAATGAAACCTTAGTAAATAAAGTGGTACCACCTACAATTACACCTTAATTCCAAAAGCACAATAATTAATAGCAACTCTAAATTGTTGCATCAAATATTTTTATAAGTGCCTCCACACTACAACAAGAGTTTTCCCCTTATTTGCTACATGTTTTTTTTTATGAGCTTCCCTTAGTCACCCTTGACCTTTTCCCTAAGTTATCCTATTTGGGGCAGGGAAACAACCTTCTCCCCTCAAATCCTACTCAACTCAACCCACACATTCACACACTTTTTGCCCTATCCAACTGCTGCTACCACCAGAGCTCATATCCAGCTGTCAGTTCTTCCTTGCACTAAACATTTCTGAATCACAAAAGATTTCGTGCTACCAAAGCAGTATTTCCTTTTCACTAATTTTGTTTATAAAAGTATGGGTCATTTTTATCAGTTAATTATGCTATGCAGCACACTCAGGGTTCTCCACATTTAGAAGAGCAGTTCCTTGTACATTTTTACCACCTAAAATCCTAATGAGAAAAGAACAGGTGGTTTAGCTTTTTTTTCTTCATCAGTTGTGTGACAGGTAGGAACAGATGATCACTCCCCTCTTCAGCTTCTCTGCATTACCACGGCTCTCCTCTCTCTCCTCTCACCATTTCTGCTCAAAATATTATTTTCTGCAGCAGATTATAACCCTTCCTGTCCTTATGTCAGTCATGAGTTTTGCTTTTAATTTCTTCCTTTCCCACTTTATGACCCCCCTTTAGGGGACAACACCCACTTCCAGTGTTTTCCAATAACTGCTTCACACTGACAGCTTGCAGCTTTCTCTTGCCTCCTGTCTTTTATTTGCACTGCATCTTCACATATCTTTCAAGCCTGTAAATTATCCATCCGAAACTCAATTGATGCCAATTGCAGTTTCTCCAAGCACTTAGTTTTGACTTCACTTGCATGTACACCTTGAAAAGCCACACAGAAGCCTCTGGCGACCTCAGTTACCCGGTTCAGTTGAACCTGAAGATGAACCACAAAAGCATGCATATGGATTTACTATGCTTTGCATCCAGTTGGAAGAAAGTTATCCATGAATTATAAGAGAATTTTGTTTTTCCTGGGACAAACTATAATATGCACGTGTGCATTTATATGAGGGGGAAATGTGCTATATGTAAACATAAACGATAAAACCAAATGAGCCACAGGACAAAGCATTAGGTTATGCACTGCAGTTTCTATTCAAGGATATTTTGGGTTTGTAGGTTTTACCATTACTGTAAAATCATTCTTGTATTTATGCTTTCTATAACGTTCAACAGCTATGAATTTGAAATTGTAAGTTTTCTAAAAGCTGTATCCAATTACAGTGCTGAATGATTTGAATAATAGACTGCTTGACATATTCCAAGATAAGTGGCTGCTACATTTCTTTGATATTAGGGTCATATACTGTACTTATCTATTTTTACTCCATGCTCTCCATTGCCTAGTAATAAATTAATTTCTCACTGTTAGTTTGGCATGTGCCCTACAGTTATATTCATCTTCTCTCTCACTGAAGGAAGAAGAAGTTTACTAAGGTATTTTTAGAATTAGTCATCACAGATTAAATTCAAACTACTGTTTTAAGAGAGACATTCCCACATAAAGCTGGTTTTATGTTTTCATTTTTAGAAAATTACCCAATGGTACTAAACAACATAGGACAATAGCCATTTAACTACTTGCATGCATGCAAGACTTTTTACAATACATGGATATAATTTGAAAGAATGATTTTTAACATTAGTGTTTAATTTCTGTTGGTCCCTGGTGCAGAAAGCCCAGAAAAGGACCTCATGTATATCTGCAATTATCAATGGCAATGGCTTAGATCTGAACAACAGAATACAGACCAAAACATTTAATCACCATCCAGGCTGCAAGAATTAGTTCTTACATAATTTGCGTTGTTTCCAGAGCAGCAAGAATGTTCCAGCTTCTTTGCTGGTTACCAGGAACTCAGCAGTACCAAGGAAGAGGCATTTTGCACATTCAATGTTTTCATAGGGAACAACTACTCTTTAGCCTAACCTTCTAGCTCTTTCTAACACCTCTTGTTCTTTGTAGCAATCTGAAGAATAGGGAGAGGCAATCACAGTAGCAATCACAGGAAAACAAGAATTAATATGGGAATAGAATATGTGTTCATGTAGTGTAGATGATGAAAAGACACTGGCAAGCAGGGGGTGTTCTCAAGCCTCTGACATTACTGATTGCTATCTTTAACTTATCCTTAAAGGTGATAATTCTGAAGTAAAGCAAAGACACCAGAGTCATTCTTAAGCTAATCCAGACCCAGGAAAACATATGACTGCATGTGTTTTGAGTTGTCGAAGCCATAAGGGACGGCAAGGAGCCAACCATAGGGTGGCAATCACAGGAGTAACACCACAGCTGCAGTTAAACACAGACTTGCCACCTAATACAGTATACTGCACTGCAAAATAACATGGAAGAGAATTTCTGGCATCTTCAGACTGTGTGACATATCAACCACCACATGTCATGTGAAGTGACTGCATGTTCATGGATTGTTACTGGAAATTTACATTACATCTCAGTTTTCTTAGATAAGGCTAATATCCAACAAATTATCAGAAAGCCTACCTTTTCAACACCAAATTTTGAAGCCTGCAAACATGAAACTCAATCATAGCTACCATCATCTGTTTCTTGAGTCAAATCATTCATGTAACTCCTTTACATAACAAGTATTTGATGTTGCAAACTATTGCTCCCAAGACCAACACAAAGTAGTTTACCAGCAATTTTTAGAGTTGCAGTGTAGGTTCTACGTACCAGCCTCATTAGAAACAAGGTCAGGCTGAAAAATATTTGTGACTCTGGTGTTCTTTTCTGGTGACTTCCATCCACTTGCATAAGGAAACATATCCTATTTCATACCACTGCGATTTCTTACTAAACTGCAAATTTAAATTGGACATACAAAAATGACTAAAAAAACCCAACCAAAAAAGAACAAACTACTATCCTTTTCCACAATAAAGAATGCTCTCTACCTCCATGAGTTTGCTAACCTTAATTATACCTATAGTTTTGAGATTCCCTAATGGAAATTGCTACAAAGCACTAACAGAATGAATCATGACACATGCTGATACACCACTGATTGTAAATCTATACCCTTTTTATTTGCACCCAGGGGCTACGCTTCATATACTCATGAAAAATTACTTCCAAGTAGCAAAATGTCATAATTGGAGGCATGTCTGGTAAACAAACCGGCTGAGTATTACCAAGTATGTGATGTTCTTGTAGCTTATTTTTGATAGTGTAGCAATTAGATCATTTGAAAGATTTGCATAGTTTGGATAGTTAATTTGAGAATTAAAGTTTCCCTAAGGCAAAGTAAAAGCTTGAAAGAGAAGGTTAAAAATCCTTGGAAGCATCCTTCTTAGACATGCAACATTCATACTTTTCTCCACATTTGGGAACATAATTACAGATTGAAAAATGCTGCCAGACTTGCATGTAAACCAGAATTTCATACAAGACCTTTAGAGATGAAAGAACTTAAAAAAAACACTTTAACGATGTTCTCAAAATATGTGAAAAGCTTAAATTAACACCCACCTACTCCACCTTATAAAGGTTACTTACATCAATGACAGATGAACTTGACAGACTTAATCCCTCTAAGTCTGCTGTTAAACTTGGGGATAAAACAGCTGCTGTAGGAACTGTCACAGGAGTTGTCACAGGACAGACTAGAAGTAAAAGGGCAATTGATATTTAAATTGAAAAAAAATGTAAATACTGGGAAAGAAAATTATATTTCTTCATTAAGCAAAAAAAAAAACTTTACATCTTGATTTAATTATTATAACCTTTTATTATATCCTTGTATATATGTTCCTTAATCAAAGACTATATTATTTTTCAGACATATAGCCCTAATACTCAACATAAACAGTGAAAATACAACTAATATAAGTATAGACCACATATACAATTTATATTAAAAATATTTTCCCCTCCTTTCCCATTTCCCCCCTATTTTATCCTTCAGTTTGATACATACTTTTATATGTACTTTTTCATTTACAAGTTAAGTGCAAAGTACATGTTAATGCTATTCTAAGGTACTGCACCTATAGAAGTAAACTTGAAGAAGGGTACTAAAAGCATAGTCAAAGAACAGTGCCAGCTCTGCCTTACCTTTCCAAGAGTACAATTTCACACTGTTCTTCAAAAATGTGATTGGTTCACAGATTGCACAGTGTTATACAAGTAACATCCATTAGTGGATGAGAAAATAAGCCCACTTTGACAGAAGACAAGTCTAAACACATAAAAATTCTCAAAGTAAATGTTTTACATACATTCTAAAGTTTGAAACAATTTCTCAGTTATAAAAACCAAACAAAATCTCATATTGTAATAATTGTGCTTAAAAATAACTTGCAAGTCTAAGCATTTATTTTGTTTTCTCAGGAAACTGGTACAATAAATGAACAGAATCAATGTTTCAGACACTTAAAATTCATTGAATTAATGGAATTGAATTTATGCCATGGGAAAAATGAGGCTTTAATCAAGATACTTACAATCATCTAAATCTAAGAGAAACACGTCTTGTTTATTTGGAGTTTTTCTGTCTTGTACTGTTTTTTCTTCTTTCTGTCAAAATATATAAATATTTCATCTTTCATCATATCAGCAAAAACAAATCTTTAACACTTTTCTAAAGCAAAATGTGCTTTTTTTTACTGCTTTCATAAAGCAAAATATATCCATTTTCAGGGCTTGGCATCCAGAGAATTCACCTAGCGAGAAAGATTTCTTTATGCAGTTAAACAGAACCTAAATTCCACAACTGAATATCTGAAGACAATGTGTTCGTTTAGTATTAATCATTGTTGCTGCAAAGAAAACTTTAGGTGACAGATCAGATACATCTGTTGAGACCACTAACAGAGACAGCAGCATTTTTTTTGAGACAAAAAAATCTGGGTACTAACATTTGTTTCCATATGAAGAACAGGTCAAAGTCCATTCAACAAGAAACAGGTGTTATTTGCACTTATCTAGGAGCATGGAATCCTGTCCAGTTATCTAATGGGATTTTACTTAATTGCTAGACAAATAACACTAAGTTGATTTTTGTCACAAAAGAAATTCCAATTTTAAGCTTTAAGATGAGTTCTAAAAATAAGAACTGTCAGTAGTGTAATAAGAATTGGCAGTACTCTTTAGAGTAGAGAAGTAATAGAGTTATCTCAGTAACTTGGCAAACAGAGTATTTCAACAAAATTTGTTTCAATACACCTAAATAAAGACTTCTAAACAAATCTTATAAGAGTGAGTGTTGGCCATACCTCCAGAGCATGTCAAGACAGTGGTGATTCAGGAAAGAATTTAGTGTGTCACAGCTCAGTATAGGCTGCCAAGAGGGTGGTTTAGTATAAAGGACTGATCTTTGGATGTAGCCACAACAGTTTTGTCATCATGCTGTTCCTACCCACACTTAAGCATCCTTCATTTGGGTCAGCTGAAGAATTCCTTCTGCCTTTGCTCTCTCTGACTCACTTACCAAACAAAAGGCTTAGCCATTCTTTTAGAAAATGTGTCAACTGCCTTTAGATCTTAAGACATTGCTCACTACCCAAGGTACTGCAAGTAATTTAAATGTAGTCTTTCAGAGTCACACTTACGTGAACTTTCTAGTTTACCAGTTTCCTCCTCAACAGTATGTGACAGGCAAATGCACATATGTACAAATATTTTACCATTTCTAATAAATTAACAGGTCTAAATAAATCAGCAAAACGCCTTATGACCATATGGGCCTCCATTTCTTGAGCATTTCAGGTACTCATGATATAAACTTCTACAAGAGTTTAGAGTCCTCTCAGAAACTCAGCAGCTATCACCATAGAATAAAATGACACCTCTTTTCTCAAGGTGCAATCCCTTTCTTCTAGTCTCTCAGCCTCATGGTCAGTTGCAAACTAACAATAATGACAAGTACATTTTTTTTTCCAATTTTGGGGAGAAATTCCATGGTTCCCTCCAAAGAACATTAAAGGAACTAGCTAACGTCACTATTTGAAGCCACAGATATTAATGACTACCAGGCTTGACCTCAGCCATGATGACATTGGTGATCATGTTCTTCCTATAAATCCATGGATATGGTGCTAATGTTATTCCATGTCTTATATATCTGTCCAGAATTACTGAGGGACTCTGCTGCAGAACCTACTTTCTTAAATTCCATTCTGCTCACAACTACCAGACTTTTCTCTTAAAGTGTGTTTATTAGCAACTCATGAAGCTTCTTTTGGCTATTCTTGTTTTAAATCTATGAAATAAGGAAAAATGGAACACTTCATAATTACTCAGGTTTATAAAATGCCAGAGAAACAATTTTGTAACAATCCTTCTAACGGATTCCAACCCATTTTATAGCCCCATTTGGTGAATATTTAGCCCTGAATCTTGGGGTTAGTTCTCACCTGCAGCACTTTTACTATAAACTATGTATCAACTTTTTTCCTAAAGCAGAAACTGTTCAAAAGCCAAAACAGACTAAAGGAGAACCCACTTAAAAAAACCGCAAACATATTTAAAAAAAATCCTCAATTTCCGAACTCTTTCACTCCCTGTCCCCACTTATCCATAAGATACAGTTCTACCTTCAACTATGACAAAGGTTCAAATGTTATTTTTAGCTACAGTTCTGTATTTGCTAATTATTTCAGTAGAGATGGGATTTCTTCATTCCCTTGCATTATGCAGCCAATAAAGTCCATAAGAAGTGGCTCACCCACATGAGAGGTGCACAAGGACAAGAATTTCATATATTTCAGTACAACTTTTTAAAACATTAGGAGTAAGAGCCAAGGAACCCTTTCACTGTTAATCTGTTTACTGGAGACAACTAAGACATTCTATGTCACAAATAACATGAACAGTATGCTTCAGTTTGTTTTTTCTGTTATTTATTTTGCCATTCTGAAGTTGTTACCGAGTACATATCACAAAGCTTGTTATGTACTTTCGTAAGATAAAATCTATTTCTGCACTGATACTATTTTGATTCTATTACATAATACATCTTTAAAAATGAGAGGGAAATCCTTCAAGAGAATTTATTTCTTCAAAACAAAGTAAAATGGTCCTAAGATAAGGTACAAGTGAAAAATCCTTGTATCAAGGTAATGCATGGTAAGAAAAACTTCCACTGCACACTTTATTGGAAGATTATATTTATACTATAAAAACAAGGAAACAAATAACACCACTAAATAGAAAACAAAACAAAACCAAACCCAAATCTTACTCTACCATCTGGGAAATGCAAAATCAGAAGCTAATTAAATCAAGTAAAAGCTAATGCTAAAGTATGATAATGTCTTATTTTCTATTTCAGTCAAGTGTGTCAAGCTTAAGAAAGCACTCAGTTACTTATATGTGAGTGCATGCTCTATATACACATAAACACACAAATATTTTCATATTTATATGTATTACATATATGGGTATATACATTAATTGTGTGCAATTCTGTACAAAACACCAAAGAAATCTATTTACGTGAGTCCTGCCTATTACAAACATGATTATTTTTTAATTTGGTTTCTCCAAGAAAAGAAAATTGATTGGCTATCTAGGAATAATAAATAGCCAATGACTGCAGATATTTCTATTGAATAAAAAAAGCTTTGCATTTGAAATCAGGACAATAAAAATGTCCTGACGTGTCTGACACTTCTCTGTAACATAATTTTTCATCTTTTTTTCTTAAAACTAAGTCTACAATATAACCCAAACAGTTTCCTACCAAGAAATCCCACTATGGAAAAAGCAGAATACTAAACAAAGAAGTTAAGGTATATTCCATCAAACATTTCTCCATTTGCAATTCATCTTGGTAATAGAGATAGAACCTGGTAAATGCATATAGGACTTGAAGCAGGAGATTTCTCTTGCTCAATGCATAATTCATGTGCTCCACCTGCAAAGTGTGTAAAATGAGAATTTCACACCGCAGCATGAGCCATGGAGCTGCAGAGAAAAGGCAGATGAAATCATATTCTGCTGTGCGAATTTTATTTCTTATCCTCCCAATATTTATACAAAACCATCACTGACAATCCAAATGCATTGACAGATCACCCACTGTTTCCATTGTGTTAGCACTTGAAAAGAGATCAGGCAGAAAGATAGACAATTTGTTTTTGTATATTTTTTAAATAGTGGATCAGGTTTTTAACAGCTGAGTGACTGTATTATACTTGTATTAGGAGGTCAACAGTAGCTGATTTTAAAATCCTACTGTAGAGACACCTATTTATACATGCATCATCATCAAATCTGCATTTTAGCTCTGCAGTATTTATGCTTACAGTATAATATGTATCTGAACACCTCAAACTATCCATATTTCAAATTTATATAAAAGACTGCAGGAAAAGAGGCTGACTTTTCTATTCACTGCAGCTCAATTACAGTGAACACAACAGCTTTTTCAAAACAATTCTTCAAGAGAAAAAATATTAAAACATTAATAACATATTCAGAAAAGTAGTCCAAAGTTTTTGTAGCCTATTTTAATGCTAGTAGATGCATAGATGTATGCAGAAATTAGGCTTTCATGTGAGTGTAATCACACCCTTTTTATTAAGACAATTCTGCTGAACATGGCAATGGTACTCAACAAAACATATGGAATGGTAAACATCACCCAAAACATCACCAATGTAACATAGTTCATAATGTGTGGCAAACTAAGAAACTATAAAAATAGACCCTACTAACCACTCGTCTTATCAATATGTATTTCAGGAAATTCTTTTCAGTTTTACTGAAAAGGAAATCCTAATGAATCATTTCCCCAAACAGACTGACCACATTTAAGAATACCTTGTAGCAGAATAATATAAACAATGTCTTTTCCAATTAAAATCTATCAGGATAAAACATGCATTTCTGAGAGCCTAGGAGAAACCATCTGCTTCCCAGGTGGTCTGAAAAATAAGTCAGGAAGGGAAGTAGAAAAATAAATACGTGTGGCTCCTGTAAAATGTACTTTGACACAAAGGCTCTATATACAATACTTTAGCTATAATGTTTTATAAGGTTTGTTAACAATTGTTTTTTCTTTTCAGCTTGGAAAGGGTTATCATCAGCTAGCTCCACCTATCACTACAGGTTTCTCTCAAAACAGGTTTCTCTCAAAAAAAAAAAAAATCTATTAAGCTATTTAGCATAACAATCTCCTCTAATAAAAAATACCTGTGATTCTTATCCCCAACCCCCTCATCCAACTATGCCTCTAAAAATAAACAAGTACCAGAAACACCTCAAGTATAAATGCAGGCATCAAACATGGTTTAAATGGAAACTAACTTCATGGTTCCAGAGATCAGTATCCTAGACTGAAACAGTCCTCTCTGTCCAAGGGCATTAAATTAACTACCCCCCTGCCTCTTCACACATGACCATTGCTGTTTACAGCCCATCAGCCATAGCTTGTTGCTCTTATAATAAATGTGCTAATTTTTTGGTGAAAAAGGATTTAAGGAACATAAACATTTAGCTTTTGCATACTGCGCTCTACACTACTTTTCCATGATCTCCTTGCTTCTTTTTTTGCTGCTCTGCATATAAACCCACTGCTGTTTGTTTTATTATGCTTTTGTGATGTTTAAAAGCTCTGCAATTTTTCAGCTCTACCCTTTGACTCTACTCTGACCAAATCGTCTGTCAACTGTTCAAAAATTTTTGTTCCTAACACATTTCTTTTTAGGTGCTTCTTAATCAAGTAAGACTTCAGAACTACTGCAAAGTTCTTTTCTCTTAAAATCCAAGGCCTTGACAATTTTCCATTGACTTCAACAATTCAATCCCAAGCTTCTTTGACATTCCAGTTCTCATATTCAGTATATTTGACTTCACACATTCTTGACTGCTGTTTTAAAATGTATACAGCCCTCACATACCATATGAAATAACCAGATAGTTTAAAAAACTAGTGAAGGAAATTATGTTCATAGTGTTGATATCCTGGGAAAAACGAACAAATGCAGCAAAGAGCAGATACTACTGTTTGAATATGGTTTTGCAGTGGCTGTTCAGAACTAAGCACATCAGAGTATCACTTTTTGGCGAAAAAATACTGTGCTGATATGAGAAGCTACAAAGTGTTATAACTAATTTATGTCCCGTTTAGCATCGAAGCAGTTTATTCTAAGAGGATTTAGGTTATATATTTTATGCTACCATTTTTTGGCAAGATGCAGTCTAGCTTCTCTACTAGAAAAAACTTCAACATAGATGTGTTACCCAGTGTGGTATTTGGGCAGGAAACAATGATCAAACCATGAAAACACACCTCCATTTCTCAAATGCTACAGCCTCACTTCATCATTTTTCTACTTGGTTGAAGAAGGGAAAAGCTAAGGTTACAACTCAGAGCTCCTAGACAGACCCATAAAGTTACAAAACAAAGACCATGTGCAACCTAAGCTCAAGATTTAGAGACACAGATAGCCTTAGCTTCTCAACTAAAGGAAATGCACACTGAAACAGCTTTATAAAGTTATGGCCTTCTCTCTTAATTGTTCAAAACACACCTGTCCACCAGCTTCTACAATTGCATCAAATGCAACAATGTCTATTTTGACTATTCAGCAATCTAATACAGCAGTTCTGACTGAAATGTCTTGGTTTAATTTAAAATGCATCAGCATTTCACTTGATTTTCAATACCACACATCAGTATTAAAACAGAAACTTCTGAGCTACAATTTTACCCTTCAAATTTTTTATAAAAATACAGAAAGAAATGCACAAGAAATATTTCGTAACAGAAAAATAGGTTTCAGAAACTCTTTTACTCTTCCTCCATAAAGGGTTTAGCATAAAGTTCCTCATTTATTTATTTTTTAAATGAAAAGTAAGTAGGGAAACAGAAACCAATTCACTGCTATTAGCTTTAGCTCTATAATGCTAGCTTGATTCTAATGAACTGTTAAGCTCTTTTGCTTCACTAAAGTAAGCAATTAAAACTTAACTGACACATAAATGGCTCTGTGGTGCATTTTTGCATCCTCACATATTTCCAAGTCCAGTTAAAAAAAAGACGTATTTGAAAGCTTGCTACTTCATGCATGTTTTAAGAAAGCTAATAGAATTTGAAGTAGCAGAACTCTTTGAAAGCTACCAAACACAGCAATAAAAAGTTAATTTCTCATTAAGAATATTAATTCTACTAACCTATGTATACACCTCTATTATAGATTCACTAACTGCACTATTCTCAATTTTCACAGGAAATTTTAAAACAGAGCTAGTGTTTCTACTAGAATGTCCTCAAACTCTTAACAGACAATGTACTAACACTTGTTTCTCGGTTTTCTTTTCTATCAGACCCAGGTCCAGCAGTAATTATACTGTAAGATTCCATTTTAATAAAACAGTCATTAACACCTACGTACTAAGCTTTCACCAGCTTAATAGTAACCTAAAAATAGATGAAAAATAATTAAATTCTATTACATAAGAATAATAGACTATTAGAAAAAATATTACATTCTGTCTATAAAAAATAATTAGATTCTATTTTCTTCTTCATCTATCTGGAGTAAAAATATAATGGAATTTAAACAGAAATATGCTTTTTATTATAAAAATACTCTTACTGGATTTAACTATAAAACTACCTTGGGATTGGTCTTTTTATGAAAAGTCGAAAATTTTTTGTCATGATTTCTGGGGGTTTTTGATATGCATAAAATGACTACCTATCTCCATTCCCACAGAAAGAAACATGCATAGACATGTTTTAATATTTCATAGAGGTTTTTAAAAAATATATTTTACCTTACTAACCTTACTAGAGGTAGCACTTCTAGGTTTTCCAGGCTCAGAGTCACTTTTAGAGTCTGATTCTGATTTGGAGTCTGAAGAACTTTCTTCTGATGAAGAGGACTCTGTATCAGAGGAACTGGATGTGCTTCTCTTCTTGGAGATTCCCTCTGCCTTCTTTTTAATATCTTCTGAATCACTATATATTTAAAAAAATGTTAAGAGACATGTAAAATCACAAAAGAAATCTTTTTAGGCAATATCCTACATCAACATTTCAAAGTTTTATTAAATGAGTTTTAAGTCAGTATTGCTTCATGGTAAAAAACTCAGCTATGAATGAAGCAGTCACTTTTTCAAGGGTACTCAAAATTGTTCTATCAAGCTACACAACATCACATATAATCTGAACCAGCAAAACAGCCAAACAAAATGTGAACACATTAAATATTAACAATTTGCATGCATCCAGCTTGCAACACTGCAGAAAGAAGTGCAGAAATATATATACAAAGACACTTTCATATTATTCCACCTATGATTAACAGAATGATGTGTTAAGTTTTTGTAAATTAATATTGTTTAAAAGAAAATCAATACATTTAGTTTATTCCTTTGTTAATTCTTCTAAATCAAACCATACCATCTACAAATAATACCTACAGTGTCTACAAATATTTCAACTCACTAAAGAGTTTATACCAAGAGCTGTTATCTTCTGATACCCTTGGTCACATTGAATACCTTACAGATAATGGACTTTGGAGACTATTCTTCACACAGTAAAGTTCCATTCACCCTGGCCATGTTGAGTTATGTTGCTCTGTGCTAACAGCTACTGAATATTATCTGGCTTGTTCACGTCTAATCATACTCTAATTACCTTTTTGTCTCGGGGAGTTACTACCTAGAAATACCACAGGAAATTAAGATTGTTTTCTAGTAGTTATCATGGAGCAGAAAAACTAATACTGCATACAAAGAAACCCCCTCTGTTCTTGGATTTGCAAGCAAACATTTTATACTTTCAAATCAGGTGTTTCATACACTACCTGTTTAAGCTTCCTTCCCAAGACAATAAATTGCTTACTGAAGTGCTTGAAGGGTAACAAGGTCAACAGTAATTAAACAAATCCAGACCACTCAATTATTAAGAATCCCTCTGGACTCAAATTAAATTGTTATACATTTTTGCTTAGCTTTAGGAGCAGTACAAAATAATGTACTATGCTGCATTACTGTTTGAGACTTCAATGTTTTTATAAGAAAAAAACGCAAAGAAGGAGAACTGAAAAATGTAACACAACAGAAAGCAAAATAATTAGGGTAAAGTCTTCCTCCTCCCAAGAACTTCCCAGGACTGAATTGCCTAAATCAAATTTAATCAAAATTACTGGAAATCAAGATAAACATTTAGACCATGCTAATAATGCCTACACATATAACTGAAGTTGAAATCAACTCTCGACATTTTAGTCAAAAGCATTCTTTTCTGAAAGCAACAAATTTTAAGCTTGCAAAGCTAAAAATGGAGCGATGGTACACTTCACAAAAACAGTCTAATGGAGCAAATCTGATTGTTAAAATCACAGTGAAAAATTGGTTCTATCAAAAAATTATGTTTCAATAGGACAACATTTAAAAACTTGTTTGAGGTCAATGAACTAAACAAAAATTCACTAGCATATACTGTTCAAAGTTTCTTCATGACTGGTACTGACAAAATTATCTACATTTCTTTCACTGCCATTGAACAGAAGTTGTAGTTGCATCAACAAATAAGTTGTTCTGAACTCATTATACAAATGAAGTTATTTTTCAACAATTTATCTTAGCTCTAAAACTAGATTTGAAGATTAAAAATGTTACTTTACTGCACATCAACCAGTTTTGATGGGTAATCATTGTTTATCTTACTGCTTAAAATTTCAGATGTTATTCTAATGAAAAGAATTTACTGGTAACTAGCTTTTTAACTTTGCGATGATGAAAAGCCTGTATTAATTTAACCTACAGATTTCATTTGTTCTGAACAGGAAAAACAATATAAATCACTTTTAAAATCATTAAATCCTGACTTAAATTAATAAAGTCATAATTAGGGCATTATGCTGTGTTTGTTATGGAAGTGGCAAGGCGAGCTGCTTTAATTACTGTCTGTAATAAAAGGAGCAGAGTGTGTACTGTGCCCCAATCAGCGCTGTCAGCCACGACTGAGCTGAGCTGCAAACTCATCAAGTGAGCTGGCAGCAGACTACAGAGTAAAGGGCGATCGTGTCTGCAGAGGCCACTTGCTGACAGCAGTGGAAGAAACAGATTCATACAATCCAAGGTATTAGCCCCAATTACTCAAAATTTTAATGATACTTTAATACATGATAATGCTGTTGATAATAGGCAATCTTAAAAAGCACTAACACTGAAATATCTTATGACCGTTTCCCTTCACAGCCCTTGCCTCTAATATTTGGATCATAATCTTTTTAATATAACATTATTTAGAAAAATCAATTGTCTTAGTTATATAATGGCAAAGTGTTGAAGGACTTAATTTTAGCTCTCAGCAAAATTGCTGCGAAAGGTAATTAAGTGTTTCACGCAACTGTTTGATCACTGATTCAGCCTCCCAAGGTTACCACAATTTTCAAAAAGCCACCCAAGATTCTACTGAAGTCAGAAATTAATTCCAAACATAAGAATAGTCTGATTAACAAAAATATGAACCCAGTTCATACACTGACTATTACTCACATACACTGACATCACTCCCTGGTCAAAACACCCCCAAAAAAACATAATTAAAGGCTTGGCAGCCTGCTTACATGAAGAGTGCTTTAACAGCTAGTATCACAAAAATAAAACCCATACAAATGTATACCTACCTTTCATTGGCAGCTCTAGATGTTTTTTTTGCTGTACTTTCTTTGCTGTCTGAATCACTGTCAGTTGATTCTTCACTGGAAGAGGAACTCCCACTAGTCTCATCAGTGCTGCCTTCCTCTTTATCTTCCTTCTCGCTTTCACTGTCAGACTCACTCCCTGAAATACAAACAACCCTTAAAATTTCAGTCTCAATATCTTAAATAAATAGTATTTTAGGTATCCAAGTTTGTTTTAAATTAAACAATGGTTTAGTATTTTAAAATCCAATTTTAAGCTTTATCATTATTTACCCCGTGTCAAAAACAGGCAAGAAAATCACTTTCCCCTTACATTCGCAAAATTTTGTTAGTTAAAGATCTGCCCTCTTCAGCCTACAGTATTATGTACTTTATCAAATTAAAAAGTCTAATAATAAATTAATTGCATGTGGATTCTTCAAAGTTACATAACCCCATTAGGAGCTGGAGGTGACCTCAAATTTTCTAATCTATACATTCACTTAGCTGCAAAATCTTTTCAAACAACTGGTTAATTAGATAATCTGTTCTTGAGTACCCATAGTGACTATGATTGAATCACTGTTTTAAACAAATTATTCATCCTCTAATTAATCATACAGTTACCAAATATTCAAATATCTGAAGTGAATATATACTTTTATTGCTTCAGAAATCTTTAATTTCAGTGATATAGTTCTTAAATGCTTCTACATATTTCCTTAGTTTAAGAATTGGAAGGAAGCAGCTCCATATTCAGATTTTAAGGTGTCCCTCTTCCATTCAACTAGACGCCAATAATTCTTTTATGTCTCTAATGTTAAACATTTTCTATGTCTAAGGTCTGGACTTCGGAGAATTACAATCTTCACTACATCTGAAGTATATTAACATCTTCTGAAATGTCTGCCTTGGGGAACTGCTGATCTAGCAATAAGTGGGTTAAAAGTTAAGGGTTAAAAGAACCTTTGCTAACTGAAATTGATAAGCAGCTGTTATACTCTTCGTCATCATCCCCATTAAAATAAACAGAAAACGTTATGTAGAATTTGAGAGAAATACTGAAACAGTTTGCTGAATAAATCCCACAAAAAGACTACACAATTAAAGAAGTCTGGTCATTTAGCAACACAGCAGCACAAGCTATCAAAACAGGACTTCACTACCAACAGATTCCAAAACACATTAAAGACAAGCACATGGCCACTCTTCCTGCAAAGAGCTAGGTGCCTTCAGTTTTAACTGGAGTTACAAACTCTTACTACTTACACTTGACTCAAAGCAGGATGAAAATAGCATGCTAGCTTTTTTAACTAGGAAACAAAGTAAAGGCCAACTCATGTAGTGAATGTAAAATTTTTCCCCTCATTTCCTGACTTTACACATAGCTCTGGCTTTTTTTGGCTTTTTTTCCATTTTTTTTAATGTAGCAGCCAGTTCTGAAGATACAGTTCTCCAGGCAGTGGAGATCCAAACACTTACCTGATGAACTCGTACTGGCAGACTCATCTTCTTCCTCTTCTGACTCAGAGTAGAACTTTTCAGTAGGTTTCTCCTTCTTTGGCTTACCTAGAATTCCAGTCCATTCCTTTGCCTGTAAATAAATTTCAATTTACATTTACTTTTGCAACCAGCAATACAAATATATACACATATCAAAGCATAACACTCACAGTAGTAGTATTGAGCAGTTTCTAAATAAATCATCTAAGCAAGTGAAGAGAAATTATTAAACTTCTCTTATTTTCCACAATTAGGAGAACTAGAAGTTTTGTACATACCTACAAAAGGTGAGATATGTCTATTAGAGAGTCTAGAAAAAGATTTACTAAGGCAGATTAAAAGCATCAGTAACAATAAATTAATTTCTATGCCAAAAGAACACGAAGTCTGAGAGTTTTATCTCTAGATCCAGATGACTATGACTAGAATTATGGGTAAATAGGGCTAGTCACCATCTTTATCATCCCAAGTTTTAAGTGGAAAACAGAATGTGGACTCCGTAGGTAGCCACAGAGGAATTATATTTCACTTCCATTGCAATTCCCCAAATAAAAGTAATTCTTACAACCAAGAGAATGCCAAAATGTGGCAATACTTTGCCCAGACCTTTTTTCTTTCCATATACCTCTATACTACTAGAGAAACAAAGGAATAACTCAGGACAGGAAAAAAAGCAAAATGGCCGACAACTATATTAGCAGAGTGATACAGGTCTGCCTCAGTGACTGCTCTGATCTGGAACAAGACTAACTTCTGAATAGCTCTAACTATTACCTGCAAGGGTGTACAGCTCTAGAGACACACTGGTTTCCTGTTGAACACCAAAGTCAGCTGACACTTAAAAAGCCAATATTCTTTTGGATATAAATGACAATTTAATTATGCATTGCAGCTTAACTCAGTTTCCCTCACACACATTGTGTAGGCAGATGCAGTATCAGAACCACAGCAAAGTTAATGACAACGAAATACCCTCCAAAGAAAATACTTACAAAAAAAATCCCATGGCTGAAGGACTTTCCCATTTGTTTTGAGGTTTAAATAGCTGGAAGTAGATGTTTTCCACTATGTTGTAGATGGATTACTCCATTTGATCAATTTCCTGCAATGCTTTTTAGTTTTATGGACAAAGGCACCTTCAGACATTCTTTCATGCCAACCCTACAATTTATAATCCTCTGTTTCAGCTGATTACCTTCAGATTCTTCCCATAAAAACTTTCAGAAGTTTGTACACAAATACGTCTTTTCCTGAAATCTATATAAGAAGGCAGACGTAGTATCACAGTACTAAGGAGAAATGGTTGTTCTACCACACTGCTGTCCATTGGCTTCTGCAAGTCACACTAATGTTTTAGAATTTCGTCTTACCCATTCTATGCCTAACATCATCTATGCAAATTAATCATCCACAATTTACTACAGAAGTTGGCTCATTACAAGGCCTGTGTGCTTTTCTGCGTATCCAGGAGCACCATCAGCACAGCATATACCAGTACATTTACATTTTTGTTACTGTTCAACAACCTTCATCGGCATTTTAGTAGGACTCTGGTACCAAAACACAACTTTGCCTCAGAGTTTACACTACAGTCACAAAGAACTGTAGAGGACCAGCCCTATATGTCAACACATGACTAGTGCACTAATAGACGACATTTTCCTATTATAAACTTTCTTAATTCTCTCCAGGTTATCCTAAATGTAAACCTTGGTCTCATCCAAACTTTACACTTCAAAATATATATAATGTAACCCCCTGCTACTGCCTTTTGTTTGTATTACCTTTTTTTTTGTTTAGCCTTGGATTTGTACACAAATTAACTTTCACTTATCTCCTAGTTCGGTAGTCCACCTACACTCAATTAACATACTGCAGCTGAGTATATAGAACATAAAAAATATGAAATCAGAAGTGAGATGGAGGTGAAAAAAGCCCTTTTAATCCACAAGTGAAGCAGAAGTGGCCTACAGTTGATCCACTTCTTTCACTGAAAAGAGCAAGCATTGTGCAAGCTTCCAAATGTTCCATTTCTAAGATAAAAAAAACCCAACACAGATGTTCCCATGAATCAATGGTTTTCAGTACAGCACACAGATAGTATTTAAATACTTGTATTTTGGGCTAATACTCTATATTGACAAGTGCCTTCAGCAAAGTTACTTTTAATGATGCTGACGTACCGACTCGACCACGTCGACGTTTCGGACAGAAGCGTCAGGCGCCACCTCTGGCCAGTCAGACAGTTCCAGGTAGCCAATGGCTTGGCTGTTCAGTGTGTGAGACAAGGTGCCAAGCTGGAAGTGATCCCGATCTATTAAAAAAATGAGGGGGGAGGGGAAAGGAGAAATACACAAACACCGTGAGCTCTACCACAAAGAGCAATCTTAATCAGGGCTAAAGGTAATTGCCATTGTATTACCTCAAATGTCATGGAATAAATATAAACTAGGAAGCTCTTCATAGGTCAAAAAACTGATTTCAGTCCATAGATTACAATAATCTCCCCCATAATGGTCAATAAAAAAGCTAATCAGTCAGTGTGTTTAGAGGTGTTGCTCTGAAATGTAGCTTCTCTAAAAATTACTTTACTGTGAATATTAAGAATGACAGCACAGTTAAACAATCCATATACATGTCTTGGCACAAACACATCCAGAATTTTAATAGTTTTTCTTCAAAATGGAGCTCCTTTTAGAGCTTCAAAACTAGACCTAAGTAAGTATGAAAACAAAAATTGTAAATTGTCACAGTAACAGAGTATTTTTAGTTCAGATAACCTGATAACCTTTTAATTTGAGAAGAGAGATAATGGATCTTACTTGTAAAAAGACAGGAAAAATGCAAAGGAAAAATTACGATTTTGGAGAAAAATAATAAAAACCTAATCTACTGAGATTCAATTTATTTCAGATTCATAAAACATTTGCAACACTCACATTAACAACCTTCTAATGAAGTCCAGATAAAATACTAGAGCTGTTCTCCTAAATTGAAGAATAGTGTTCCTCAAAAGACACACCTTCTGTTATTTAAATCAAATTTAAAATCCACATGAATAAAAACGCATCAGTTTGTCAGGGTTTATCATCAAAAAAAATGCACCGTGTTTGCATCATGCAAATCCTGCTTGCTGAAAAGTAAGTAAGTAGACTGAGTATCCTTGCATATTAATCTTTTCTATTTGCTAAGTGACACAATTTGTGAGAGTATTTGACATAGAATAAGCTGCTACATTCCTTTACACAGTGAACATTTACCAAATGGTTTTGGCAGTTATACCTTTAAAAGGAGATTCAAGCAATGGGGCAGGTTTCTGCGCCAGAAATATTTTTTTGGCGTATTTGCTTAAAGCTCCACTCTTCTCATTCGGAACAATAAGCTGCCTAATAAATCTTGTACGGTCTCTGATGTCGTAGCTTTGATCATACTTGCCGAGATTTAATACATACTGGGTAAGCAATTTTGTCTGTGGAAAAAAACAGGACAAGAACAGAATCCAAGTTATTTATGATTATTGATAACTCTGGATAAACATATTTAAAGAGGTAATAAAAATGAATGGTTATGTCAAACAAATGTTGCTCCATAGGGAATATGCATTTCTAAAGCTGCAAATGGAATTCTGCAGCCAAAGCACATGTCCTCTTCTGTATTGGGGAGGTGAATGCTGAGTACTGAGAAGCAGCCATGTGCTAGATTATTAAACTGCTGAAGTGGAAAGAAAGGCATCATTAAAAAAATAATCATATATGGCAAACCCGCTGAAGGGTCTACGTGAGGATAATGAATGTGGAAATACAACTAAAAACATGGCACTCAAAACTTAATCGGAAAAATATGCAGGACATCAAAACATCAGAGGGTATTAGGGGGCTGGCAAACTGCTTCTGCTGAGGTGTGTTTTATGAAGAGATACTGTCCCTGGCATAAGCAGTGTCTGCACTCTGACTGCACTCAGTTACTTTATCCTGAATTATGACCCATTAAAGCAGACACATGAATCACTGAACTGGATTACTGCAAATTATTTGCAGTGCATTTAGCTGTTACTTTTTCATAAAAGCAAGCTGCTGATGCCCTCTAAAAACCAGGATGAAAGACTTCTTCCATTTTTTTTCTTGAAGCTTAAAGCCTCCAGTAATATCGGTCATTTATTTATTTATGTAAGAGAGCAACTTATACTATCACAGGTTTTTACAGCATAATAGGGCTTCCTAATTTCATGTCTCAGAATATTAACATGTCTTTAGTAATTCTAATAATTCAGTTAATTTTTAAGATAATAAAATAATATAAAAATGGAGGGAAACTTTCCCAGTATCTTAGAAATAATGTAGTGTAACCAGAACAATAGTGCTGAATTGACTTGCATCCATTCAATACATTTGAAAAAAGTAGGTCACTTCCTTTATACAAAAGCAAACAGGAAAAACAACAGAAACAATATACCATCCTAAGGAAGTAAGTTTTGGTATTTCAACTCAGAATGGATGCATAACACAGGGTTAAAAATGTATCATCATGAAGGATTTATTTTCTTTATAGAAAAGAAAACAAGTTTCCATATATATGTTGTTTATCATACAATTGCTACAACAATAACACAGTTTCAATCATGTGAGAAGAAAAAATACATATAAAAAAAATTTTTGTTGTAGGCCATTTGCTAAAAAAAGTTCCATTTAATAACTTCCAACTCGAGTATGTAAGTTACAGGTTTTTTTCTAGAGATGTAAAAATACTTTTTCAGAATAATGATTAACTCCTGTAGGTGAAATACACAGTAAACAAAAACTGGTTTTAATTTTAACCACATATAAAGCAATATATGCAAGCATTTCACAAAATAATCAATGGCAACAAAGATTTGAAGAAGCTAGTCCTTTTACATTAGAGTAATAGTAAAAGCATAGTCAAAAAAACCTTTCAGTGAAATATTTTTTGTTTCTTTTTTCTCTCTGACACCCAAGAACGGTTCTGTGAGAGCATATTTTTCCCCCCCAAGGTACTGTTTTAGCTCTGGGAAAGGTAAAACTTTCCCACATGTGTTTCACAGCTTATCGGCAGCTAGTTCTGTATGAGGGTATAAAATTTTAAACAACTGCATCAAACAGCGTATACGTAATCTGCACTCACGCAGGACTTATGCTGTTCAGTCGAAATGGAATTGGAAGGGAGGGTTCCCAGGTAGCATGAATTAAACTAAATGAGGGATACCTCCTGCAGTTTTTGCCATCACTTCTCTGTAAAACAAGACAAGACTCCTTGATGTGGCAGAAAGGTCAGCAGAACGGATCATAAAACACAGTGGTCTTAGCCTGTGAATTGCTATAGGGATGGGAAAAGTTTAGGGTCTTGTTTTCATGGTGGGCATTTTTTCAGTGAGTGTTGACGGAATTAGAAAAAGACAAATTAGACAGATAAAGAGTTGATCCTGAAAGACTGCATTTCCTTTAATGGAATCATTTTCTCCGTGATCCTTTGTCTTTCCTGTCCCCTAAGACTCCTTTCCTGTACTGTCCAATACAGATAAATACACAATAAATTTACATGGAAGAATGTTCTGTATCTTCAGGAAGTCTCCTTGCAAGCTTCATATCTAGTATAGTTTTCATGAAAACAGCAAGGAAACATGAAAATTTTTTAAATTTTTCTTACAGCAATGCAACCAAACAAGTAGAAGACCTTTTCTACATGCAAGTATCTAATAAAAAAATATTTTAAATTAAAAACGAAAAATAAACTAAGGAATATACATCAGTCTCTCCAACAAAGGAATTTCCATAATAAGTTGAAAATCATTTGAGCAAGCATGCTAATTTGGTGAAATATGACAGAATCTGCACACCATGACTGCTTCTTAGAATAGTGACAAAGTATTCTGATCCATGAGCTAATAAATTTATTATCATATGCCAATATTGGCTGTTATCTGAACATATATAATACTATATGGGAATTTTTTTTTTATCCCCACACTGTTAGAACCCATTACTATTTTTTGTACATTTTGGTTTGGCTAGTGTGAAAAGCATTCATTCAAGTCATCCTTCAGCAACATTTCTAGAATTTTCTAGTGACAACAGTTCTATTTAAGAATTTATTACCTATCCTATATTAGCAGCAATTAACCTTTTGGTAGATTCCCACTTGAAAATTTTGTAATAGAAATATTACCAACAGATGAGGTTTTGCAAAGTGAGAAAACAGTTATCTAGCCACTCTTTGACATCATTAGCTTGCAGTAACTTGATTCTTCAGACACAGAAGATAAGGGTATTGTGCTTAACTACGACTGACATATCTATTTACACCCTAGAAATACTTGGGACTTTCTCTGGTGAGAGTCCTACTGTATTAGGCAACAGAAACCCATCAAAATCTCTTTATTCTTCCTGCTATAGGCAAGAAACATCCAAGGCAACTAGATGGCATATTTTCTGGGTAACACTTTCTCTTATGTGAGCTCCCTTTAGACAGCTATCTAGCACACCCATAAGGATTTTATGACCCTAAGTGTTGAAAAGACGAGGCAAGTTTACCAAATAATACAGACACCCAGAGGAAAGCCTGCTTTTATTACATATTTATACAGATAGGATTGAATCTGAAACTCTTCCTTAAATTATAAACAGCCTTTGAAAGTTCATGGGGCGATCATAGGATTTAAAGTATACTGGAAATTATTATAAAAATCCTGAATATTAAAAAGCATTCCTGTAAATGTGCTGCACTAGGTGTTTGAACATATGACTAAGAAAACCACAAGGAAATAAAATAATAGATTTGGAGAAAGGGAATAAAATAACCAAGTTTTATTTCCTCCAGAACTTCATGCTTTTCTCCAAACAAGGCTTCACAAATGAGTTCAATCTGCCTTTCCCTCACCTGAGGAAAGAGTTCTTTTCATCTGTTGGTTGTTGTCTCTTTGCTATTCTACCACTGCTTTTCAATAAAGTGACGTTGTAGCTTTGAGATTTTCACAACTCCATTAACTTTGGATGTATTCATAGAAGTACAATATGGTAGGATATAATATAAAGGCAGAAAACACAGGTTGAGCAGAGACAGGCAGACCAGTAACTGAGCAATCATGTGGACAAGATTTGACGTCAAGTTCTAAAAACTGGAGTGAAAAAAGGCTGGACTTTTTTTAGAAACTTTACTTTTTAGAAGTAATTCCAGAAAGTAACTTTGTAATACTGAGTGAGTAGAGAAGCATTACTCCTGGGAATAAGGATGTAGATTTAGGAAGAGCGTTGCCAGCTTCCAAAGGGAAACTCATGGTATTCTAGTTTAAAAGGAGCTTTGAATCAAGACGAGTCACCAACCTACACTGTTAGAATTTTTATACAAATACCTTGACCACCTGAGATATTATTTTTCCACTACCTAAGACTTAAAGAGGAAAACACTTTTTGATGAAAATCGTCATTCAGTAGGCATCTCAGGAGACAGTTTCTTCTGCTTTATCATCATTACTATATTTGAATAAAGGATTATGCAACACGTCAGTCAGTCAGTCAGTCATGGCTGGGTTTTGCGAATGAAGATTTGGGAAGGGCTCTACCCACGTTTGTCACAAGTGCGTTGGTGGCTAAAAAGGCCAATACGAGACAGGCGCGTCCGGTTGCAAAAGGCACAGCAGAAGGACTCTTCAGGTGGTAAATTAAGCAAGGCACGATTCTTTCTGCGTTGTCTTTTCCCCTCAAGAGTGATCCTGCGTGCTTTCTCAAAGGCATCAGGAGTGCTGCAGATAGTGTGTCTCCAGACCTCCTGATTGGAGGCCAGAGTAGACCAGTTATGTTGATCAATATGGCCAAGGCTGAGATGTTGTTTCAGGAAGTCCTTGTATCTTCTCTTCGGGGCTCCTCTCTTGCGGCAGCTGGTGGTAAGTTCACCATAAAGCAAGATCTTAGGGAGGTGATGGTCCTTCATCCTTGAGAGGTGCCCTGCCCAGCGCAGCTTTGTTCTCATCAACATGGCCTCAATACTTGTGACTGCTGCTTGTTCTAGAACAGATGTATTGGTCACATAATCTGACCAGTGGATGTTTAGGATTGTACGGAGGCAGCATTGATGGAAGCGTTCTAGGAGTTGCAGGTGGTGGCAGTAGATGACCCATGATGCAGATCCATATAAGAGAGTAGACAGCACTATGGCTCTGTAAACACTGATCTTTGTACTTTTCTTCAGGTGTTTATTTCGTCAAACTCTTTTATGAAGCTTTCCAAAAGCACTGTATGCCTTTGCTAACCTGTTGTCTATCTCTCTGTCAATCTTACCATCCGAGGAGATGAGGCTACCTAGGTAATTAAACTGCTGGACTGAATTGAGCTCTGATTGGCCAATGGTGATGTGGGGATGATGGAAGACTTCCTGAGGTGCTGGTTGATAGAGAACTTGTGTCCTCTTTAAGCTGACTTCCAGCCCAAAGAGCTCAGCAGCGTCTGCAAAGCAGGATGTTAAACGCTGCAGAGCTGCTTCTGTGTGGGCAACAAGGGCAACATCATCAGCATAAAGCAGCTCCCGGACAAGATGGTTTAAGGTCTTGGTGTGGGCCTTCAGTCGCCTTAGATTGAATAGGTTTCCATCAGTACGGTATCGGATGTAGATACCGTCCTGATCATCAAGGACTGCCGTGGCCCTTTGGAGCTGAAAAAGACTGCGAATAGGGTTGGTGCAAGAACGCAGCCTTGTTTCACACCATTAGTTATTAGAAAGGGTTCAGAAAGTGCATTGCCATATCTGACTTGGCCATGTTGATCCTCATGGAGTGAGATGATCATTTTAAGGAACTTGGGGGGACAACCTAAGTGTTCCAAAATCTGCCATAGACCTTTCCTGCTCACAGTATTGAAAGCTTTGGTGAGGTCAACAAAGGTTACATAGAGACTTTTGTTCTGTTCCCTACACTTCTCTTGCAGTTGTCTGAGAACAAACACCATGTCTGTGGTATTTTATTTGAATAAAGGGTTATGCAACACGTATATGGTTTAAAATGTATTAAGATGTGAAACTGGAAAAAAAACATCATGGAAATCATCATCTCCTTGTAGGCGATGGATTTTTCACCAAATATGGTGTGGAAAAATTTACATGGAAAATTAAAAAAACTATATGGAAAATTATTAAATATTATGTAATGAGCTAAAAGAAGACAGTTTTGATAGTCAAACCAATCTTTCCTTATCTCAGTCAGCATTTTCAGCAGGATGAGCAATGACTGAAAGAAGTATTTTGTTACTGCCCCATTTTATACTGTATAAGAAAAGCACTCATTCCTATCTGAGTGCATGGTGAGACAGTTCATCTTCCACACACCCTACAAAATAAAGTCTCAGATCACATCTGTAGTTGGATATAGCTATCAAGGAACAAGAAGACACCACAGCTGAGAAGATGCAAGATCGGGTGCTGTGCAAACTGTTGTAAAACAAAGATGTCTAGCAGCCCAGAAAAGTGTATAAATCTCAGACAATATATTTCTTCTACATGTGGAAAAAAGAAATCTTTGATTTTAGAACCTTTTAAAGCAGTAATTGGAATTACAGTGACAAATTAGTGTCAAAATACTATATTCCATAGCCAGAGAGTGATGGAGTTCACAGTGCTGTCACTGAGAAGAATGAGGCAGCTGGCACCTCTCACAGCCATTATTCAGCTGCCTGGAGATCTAAGTTCACCATTTTGTACTATCTGACATTTTTAGATTATCTTTACTACTAGAGATATCAAAAGCCAACCTTCTCCACTAAGTAAAATGAAATAGTAAACACACAAACATATTAAAAAATAGAAAAAGGGAACACAGTAACTATCTTTAAAACAAGCACTGATGGAAAAACAAAACAAGGCCTTTTGCTGGCATCTCCTTTTAGATATCCTGAATAAAAAAATGAGCAGTTTCTTGTTCAAAATGACAGTATTTCCTTGGCAATTCTGGTCTTAGTTTCAGAAAACAGCAAATCATATCCAGAAAATCTCCTCTCTGATATTACTAATACAATTTACAAATCTTCCCCATTAATGTGAATTGAAAAATTGAGTTTCCCAAAGAAAGAAAGAAACAAAAAATCACATTTATGATCCGGCATACTTAAAGACTCATGGTTAGATTTAGTCTGTTAGATTTCTTGAAAATTGATGTTCAGCTTTTCTTCATACAAAAATATGGACTAGTTTTGGTTATGTATACAGAAGAAATCACTACTTATCTACATAAACTGCACAAAACCTACCATGACTCTAATACACACAATTCTGAGTTTAGGCTTACCTGCTTTGAGTTTGTTAAATACAGTTTTGCACTCAAGTTTAAGATCTGCAACTTCACAAGGTCGTCTTCATTAGTGAAACTCTTGGCTGTCTTTCTCAAAACATCAGGTGCGATCTTTGGAACCCGCTCACAGTACTCGCCAATGAGCCACAGAATGCTGGCTCTGGCTACTGGAACCTGAAAAAACATTGAAGATTTTAAATTAATACATTCACAGACTACTTGCATACTTGTATGTGTCTGTGTTCAATAACAAGTTACACAAAATACTATTTAAAGACAACTGCCATGCGAGAAATGCAGAGTGAAATTAAAAACTGTTCAATATGGCCACTGTGTTAGGCAGAATATTCGTACAATTATAAGACAGTGATTTTGCCCCAAAAACCACGTGTTACAAGTTGATGAGACAAAGAGAGGAGGCTTGGACACAGAGGTACACAGAAGTAACATGTTCATGTTCACAGTTTAAGGTGATGGCAACTGGGAACACAATCCAAGCCTCTGAGGTGTGGTTGTGAATCTTTGCCACCAGGTTACACTGTACATCGTGTTGAAACAAGCCAGGGTTTTCTATATTACTATATTCATACAGAAATTGTTTCCAACTATACACCTTTCTCAAATCCTGTCATGGATTTCTTTAACACTATTGCTATCTTTCCTTCATTTTTATTCCAAATTTTATGACAGTAAGATTCATATTTTTGCAAATGTCCAAGACAAGCTAACATAGAATTTTGGTGAGACAGGAGTTCAAAACTACAATTCTCAATTTCTGAATAGGATCTACCACCTTAATTGAAAACACTCTGATCAGAAAGTTCTTACTTGGTTCTTACAGGTCTTACTTGGAGCTACTTGACAGTTTCACTGAAATTATTTTTTTTAATGTGAATTGACAAAAAAATTAAATAGTCTTGGAATTCACAGTGCAAGAGAGGCAAACAACTGCTACATATAAGAACTTTAAATGCAGTTAGAGTATGTTCGTCTGCAAAACGGTAAGACTGATGCCATTACTGTACACTGATTTCAGAAGGGAAAGAGGTTATTTCTAATGTTCCAAAGGTTACACTGCATTAAGACCTTACACCTAATCTATTATTTTAAATTGGGCTAAAGAATAGTAATTGAGTGGTACATTAAATTTTCCAGTATTGGAGCAGTTCAAGTTGCCTGCTGTACAGATAGATACCTCTAAGTAAGAATGTATAGGCAACTTCAGACTTCAATTATGGCAGATTTATTTTTCTAAAATATTGCATTACAGACTTGTTAAAATACTAGAATTCTACAAGTACCATAGTTCAGGTAACAGCCTATTAGAAACATCTCTTTTCCTATTACTATCTTTTTATAAAGCAAAAATAGCTCACAGTGCAGACCAATTTTAGGAACATCATTAATTATGAAACACTAACATCCCTATTGTACTTTTCCTAGTCAAACGCAGGACAACACTTTAAACCCACAATTAAATATATTTAAATATATTTAAATAGTGTGCATTTAAGCACAGTGTATTACTCCTTCAAGTTTTTTCCCAGTTTGCAAAATGTAATTATCAGAGTAATAAACTAGTTTTAGAATGTTAAATAAAAAGACTAAACAAAGTCTAATTTGAAAAATAGTGACAATGGAAGACAGATGAAATTTCTCATGAGACTCTGCCTTTTAACAAGGTAGTTACCTTACTATGTAAATACCGTATATATATTAAACACAATTTTGTGCCTCAAGAATCAATATCAATTAGAGACTTTTCAAATCAAACCCTGAGCAGAAGCCATTTTAATGAAAAGTGTATGTCGAACTGATGAACCCAATGTTTCTGTGTCACTGGATTCATTTGGGGTCAAAATCACACAATATTTTCAGACTTCTTTCTCCCTGTTTAAGTTTTCCAGTTCTCAACCACGAAATATCAAGTGCATGATCCTGCAGCTGTTGTTTCCAGGGCACTCAAAGCAGCAAACAAGAAATGAAGCCCCTTCTAGACCTTCACTGCCTTTTCCAGTACAGCTTAAGTAGGGACCTTGAATTGACAAAAATGCGGGAAATAATACTTTCATTATTCAGCCCTGCTCTGCATTATCCTCAAAGGCAAACAGGATTGTAAATTACTTTGCCTGATGTTTTATTCCATATGCCCCAAGCAAGTGGTTAAGTGCACTTTTTAAGCCTTTAGGACCAGGAGGCAGTTTCTACTACCATTTCAACCCATTACCCGTCTCAAGGAAAATAAATAAATGATTAAAAAATAAAAAAGAAAAACCAGCCAGACCCTCCCCTCAAAGCAAAACTGGTTACCTTCAGCAGTTAGAGAAAGCTATTATAAAGATTTTACAGATTGCTCTAAGCAGC
Source organism: Pipra filicauda (assembly GCF_003945595.2). Classification (NCBI taxonomy): domain Eukaryota; kingdom Metazoa; phylum Chordata; class Aves; order Passeriformes; family Pipridae; genus Pipra; species Pipra filicauda. Next base: position 6,072,455 of record NW_024104487.1, read on the forward strand.
ACAATTGAAAAACTATTGTAGTTCATCTCTCAACTTAATCACAAACCACATAAGGCTAAAGTACAGCTTAAAATCACTAATTCTGATTATCTGCATATCACAAAATGAGGAGATATTCAAATTGCAAATGAGATATAGTTCTCTGCATCCAGAAGAAAATTTGCATAGTTAGCAATTTTTTTAAATTTTACTTGGAATCAGAAATGTAAAGAGGGATAAAGTTGATTTGAAATGTCAGACTGACAGTGAGAAGAGAAAGTGCAAGGAAAGAATAGGCCCTTTCCCATAAGTGTATTTTTTAATCTGTCACTCTAAAAGCTATACACATGAGCTTATCACAGAGTGAACACCTAGCACAAACTAGCATTGCTTAGATCTCTGGTCCACAACTTAGCAAGTCATTAAATTGTAAAGCAATGATGATGTCATTAACATATTAACAGCTAAATGGAAATGTTTTTATGATTTTTAAAGAGATCCAATTATTCTCTTGTTTAATATCTTCAGGACACCATCACACATGCAATTTTCAGTTACAGCTTTTGAAGGGCGTGGAGGAAAGAGCTGGAATGTAACTGGATCAAGCTGTACTGTGCTGTACTATGCATAGGTTTATGTACTCAACAAATACCAGACACAAAACAGGTATCACAGATCTTTCGCTGGACACACTTGGAATAAAAGTTTAAGGCACAAATAAAAACACACAAAAGCAAAGGAACAAAAATAATCACTCTTTTCAAATATGTAAGAAACAATCAATCAAAGGGCAAGATGAAATAGACTTAATCTTTACTGTAAATGACAGTCAGTGGTCTACAAGAGCTCAGTAATGGTTTCTTGTATTGGGTTTGTGTGGTTCTGTGAGAAGCTTCCAGAAGCTTATTTTACTTCTCATTATCACACACTGATTCTGTTAGTAATGAATTCAATTAATATCCCCACTTCAAGTCTGTTTTCTCTGTGACAGTGATCGGTGAGTGATCTCTACTGGTTCTCAACTCATGAACCCTGTATTATATTGTCTCTCCCCTGTCCATTTGCAGAGGGGAGTGATAGAGTGGCTTTGGTAGGTACCTGGTGTCCAGCCAGGGTCAACCCACTACACTTCTGTAGATGAAAAAGATGAAGACAAGAATGTCAGTAAAGTACATGACCTGAAAGAAACATTGCTAGGAAAGATTTTTAGGCACTTCAACATTGCCAATCACAATCTCAGGCCAACACAAGTGAAATTTAAAACAGTATCAATGAGAGAAATTCAGGCACCAATGCATTAAGGTATTCCACTGAGTTTACACCAATTTTGTTTATTTTAGAGGTTGTTTACCATTTACCCAAAGTAAACCCTGACAGAACAATCAGAAAGTTTACTTTTTGCTTAAAAGCTTTTTGATTTAATAGTATTTAATTCTGTTCATGCTTTCAGCTGTGTATTACCTAGTATTACGTTAATTTCAACTCTAAAAAGCAACAAATAATTTCTTTGGTCATTTTCTCCCATTCTCTAGTTTCTGTCAAGTTAATGCAAGACCATATCATTTGGTTGCTTCTCCTACATCCAAATGCAAGAGTCCTTCAAAGACTCCTGCATACAGCTATGGGGTAGGTACCGTAAGTTTCAATCCTAATACTTTACCCAACAGAAGAGGTCAGAAACCCCTCCCCTAAAAAACCCCAAACACTAAAAAACCCTGTGCAAAGTAAGTGTGTATACAAGTGTGTATGTATGTATATATATACCATATGTCAATGTTATAATGGTCAAGAATCCTTGATTTGTGTCTGTGTCTTACAGCACACAAATCTCAAGGCAATTGTGTTACATCAACTCACAACCACTTTTACCAAGAGCAATGTTTAAAGTACAGGCGCAGATCTCAGGAACTCCAGTAATACTTTATTAAATGTTGACATTTCAAACTCACATCCTCAGTAATTATATTCTCCTTCCTAAATGTATACGCTCAACCTTTACAGAAGTAAGGGGATGGGGGTTTGGACTAGATGACCTTTACAGGTCCCTCTCAACCCAGACCATTCTGTGAAGGAATACATTCATTTTCAGACATAATAGGGGGAGGTTATTTCAGAAAAATGATATGGCATTCAAATTATAAATATGAACTTCTTTGAAATTTATTCTGAAGCATACTGAGAAAGATATATATCTTGAAGTTATTAAAAAAATACATGGAAAAGTGTCACTCAAGATATAAAACAATCACCTTGGAGAGCCTACAGCATCACTATCACTGCTTTGTTCTCGAAGAACTAGTATGATTCAGAATCAGATTTTGATTTTTAATTTATTCCTATGACTGCTCTGTTCCACAGACTGTTCTCCTACTACTTACCACTTTCTGATATTCTGTACAACCTCATACTGGAAAACCTGAGAACACTGAAGTAGTTCAAGTACAGCATGTCTTTCTGCCTCCCTTATTCAACTTAAAGAAAGATTTTCTTTTCCAAAAATATTCTCTTTATTTAAAACTTGAAGTATTTACTTGGAAGTTTTGATTGTATAAAAGAGCTACAAACCTCTTTTAAGTGTTAAATGGAATATTTAGAAAATAACTATTTTTGTCTGTACAATACGTGGAAATAAGATGACAAACTCATTTGGTGAAGTGACAGAAGATGTCTATAATAAGATCATACACTATTTAAGAGACTGTAATAATCAATCAACATATTGCACAAATTTTCTGAAAACACAGGTGATTATTATAAAATAGGTAATACTTATTTTGACATGTAATTAGCAGCATTATCTTATATCCTCTTTTTATATGAGCAATTCAGTAGAATTTCTTTTCTGTACATCAGTTAAAGAGTTTGATCATTAGCTGTTAGGAGTCAAAGATTCATTTAATTTGTCAGTAACATGAACAAACAATTTTTTCCAAGAACCACTTCCTTTTTCTTTTCATATTCCAAAGTTTTCCAAATTCAGCTACTGAGAAACGAAGATTCACTGATTTAGAAATTGCTCCATCATCAATAAATGTGTAATTTTATGAATCTAAACAGTCCTATTTAGAGGCTCTACACAAAAATAATTATTGACAGATCAAAATCTGTCACCTTTGGTTTATGATGTAATAGGTAGCTAATGGTCATCAGCCCTATATTCTAATTTAGGATAGACTACTAAATGTGGTACCAATTACTGGGACTGTGTGGAGAATTTGGCCAATAGTTATTTGCATACCTAAAGGTCAATTAAACCTAAAGACAGATGATAACAAATAATGCAAATTTTACTGCTAAATACCACAGAATCTCGCAGGAGATAAAAATGCAACTTCAAGACACATTCACAGCAGTATATCTGATACGATGGAAAGCTCAGGTGTTTTGGGGAAAAAGGTTTAAAATAAAATTTTTTAAACTCCACTCCAGATCACTAACATAACTAACTGGCTGATAATCCTCAAGTTAGCTGCTTCTTTGTCCTTACTTTCATTGCAACTTACACACTCCACATTCTAAACCTGTTATTCATCTTGGCATAACATACTCATAAATGTTGACATACTCAACATTTCCAGGGATCTCTTTCAAAAAATCACTTCCCAGGTCTAAGGCACAAATAGATGCCACCTGACAGCTTCTATTTCCTTTTCTTTAAGATCACATAACACCATATTTTATGTTAAAAATTAAAAACTATGTTGTATTTCTCTAATTTACTTATTTCCATCTGTAGCACAAATTCAAAGGACATAAAAATTTCACTATCTGTCAACAAGGAAAATAAGACAGTGTGAACAAATACTCACTGTAATGTTATCCAAGAGTTTGGCCATGTGCTTAATAATTTCACCATGGTGTGCTGGTTGGGTTTGCAGCAGTTTCTTAATGACAACAACACTTTCAGCAACTACAATTTCTGTATCAGACAAAACAAATTATTAATTTTAAAATCACTTATGCAAAAGAAAAAGTCGCAAATAATTGATTGTAAAATATGTAAAAGCTTTTAAAACATGCTTTGTAGAACTGAATTCCATTTACTTGGTAACAAAGAGGTAAACTGTTCTAAGTATCACAAGTTCAGCTTCCTGAATCAAGTTATAAGCAGCAAAAAGAGGACAGAGAAACATTTTAAATGTAAAAATATCATCCTACTACATACTTTTTATGAAACTGCCTTTTAGTAAAGATGCACTTTGTATTTTTCCTTCTCAAACCAAGGAACAGTGTGAAAAAAATTTGTTTTTCATTAAAATTATGCATATTTGCAAGAAATTTGCAGTCTGAACTAAAAATACAAACATTCATTGAATTTTCAAAGAAATATTCAACATTAAAATTAACAGATCATTCATATGCTAGAGAAATAATTAAACATTTCCTTTGCACTTTTTCACATTCTAAACAGTCCCTCAGGTCTGTAACCTAATCTCTAGTACATTCAAATGAAGCTTCTAAATAGAAAGCTGTTGTAAGATTCATGCCAAAGTCATGCACTGGAGTGCTTAACTACTGTAACAAGTAACACTCACAGCCTATTCAACTTGTACGAAATATCTAAAGCTAAAAAGACCCAACAGGTACAAAGGTGCAAGAGTAAACTCCTGCTGTAAGGAAAGATGAAGAAGTCTAACGACCATTTGTTAAACAGAGATATTCCTACATTTCAAGAGTTAACCTGACACATGGACCATTCATTCAGAAATCAAGGATGGTCAAGTTTCAATAGAACAGCATAAGGAAGAAATGCCTAAATTTTGGCATTTGTTTGCTTGTTTGCTTTTTTTGAGAAAGTGAACTTCTTTATGGAGACAGGCTTTTCAAAAGCTCTGAGTATGCATCATTACGCCATAAGCCTATGAAATGCTTAAATTTCAGCTTGCAGCTTTTTGTGTCATCCTTTATTTGACATGACATCTTTCATTTTCTAAACTAATTCCTTGAAGCAAGGTTAACATGTCTGCTTCATATATCTCAAGGTCCTGTGTAATCCTACAGATGAATTTAATTTAAACTGTGTTTTGCCAGATACTAAAATAAGAAGACAATTCTTGAAAATTACGATCTGGAATATATATAGTGGGGAACACTGTAACAACAACATTTATCATTAAGTATTTTGTGATACACTGAACAGTTCAGAAAAATAAAACTGAACCCAAAAACCTAAGTGGATTTGAAGTCATTACTAAAAACACTTGTTGACAATGTAGAACTGATTATGATAAAATGAACTGCACTAAATGAAATGTCACAATAGGAACTACTTTAATGCAATCCGTGGGAGCAAATTTAAAGAAAATAAACCAGAACTGTGAACAAATAAACCAGTATGGTTCTTTTACACAAGTCTAAATACCAGGAAAGAAGGTACCAACAAAATCAAAATGAGCTTGTTTTAGAATAAGGGCTTGCACAGTCCAGAAAAAACAGAGAGAATCTTGGAGGCTTGCTTTGCACACACGAAGAATCCCCAAAACAAGCGTGAAATAAAAGACAGGCATATAGGTTCAAAACCAAAACAAACTCTAACAAAACACTAAAAGGCATTCTGAATGAGCAGCAAGAAAATTTTAAAATGTAACTTTACCAGAACTATCAAAGAAAAAGTGCGTAGAAGACAACAATAAATAAACACAAGAATTTCAAAACAGCGTAAATTATATCTACAGGGTCACATCAGTATCAGTCCAGGAACAGGTTACCCAGACTGGTGGTGATGCCCAATCCCTGGAAACATTCAAGGTTAGATTAGACAGAGCTCTGAGCCACCAGGTCTAATGGAAGGTATCCCTGCCCATGGCAGGGGAGTTGGACTAGCCAATCTTTAAAGATCCTTTCTATACCCAAACAATTCTGTAATTATTTGGGTTATTAGAAGGTTATGCAAATGGTTAAAAACAATGTTAAAAGGCAATTATTAAGTATCCAGGCAAACCTGAAGTTTCTGCTTTTCAGAAGGACACAAAGTTTAATCTGGTTAACTTTTCCATCCTTATAAATAACAAAACTCAGAAACCTCGTTAATATATATAAACTGAATGCTATAAGGAGTTGCTTTTCGTTTATGTCATTCTAGCAGTAATTACATTAGATATGCGGTAGTTACCTGATGCATTAACAGTTCCAGTGATTTTATAACTTTCCTGGGTTTGTATAGATTCATAGGGGAAAATAAAGTTTTAGCTATACATCCTACAATTGTGTTTACATTCAACCTGCAACTTTCAACAGAAAATGAAAGTCACTCATTTAAGAAAAATCTGCAGAATTTCTATTATATGCAGAATATAGTTATATATAGTATATACAGACAGAAAAAAAAGACTTCCAATAATCCCATCTGTCTCTTACATCTCAAATGACTTTTATGCCACAGTGCGGCCAGCGGTCAGTTGAAATTATCAATGCAATTGCTTAAGGAAAATGCAGTAGTCAAATGCCAAATGTCACATCGAGGAACCAAAACAACTTTTCTTTTGTACTTCCTTCAGCAGATGAGGAAGAAAAATAACTCTCAGCCCTCAACATAGCTTCACACAGAACAGTGTCTTCAGGAGTCAGTCAGGTCCAGGTGGGATAGCTCTTCACAAAGCTCTTTGAGTGTCTCATCATTGAACTTTCTAGTTTCTGTCGTGCTTCTGTAGTTCAAATGTTGTTGGGTTTTTTTTTTCCCATAGCTCACAGCTTTCCTGAGTAGGGGAAATCTGACTTCAAATAAGCACTCATAAATATGCAAAGAAAATTTCAAGAGCAGCTCTTGCCTTCCCCAGAGCCTCGTTTCTAGAACGACACCCTGCCTCTAAGCACACAAGTTCCAGAATGATGAATTGTACAGCTCCTGTGTCAGTTACAGCCAAGATATCTCAGGTGTTGGGTTATATCTACAGTTAAGGCCATTCCAGAACAAGAGCATAGAATTAGAAGGCAGTTTAGCCAAAAGCCTGTTCTTTGGCATTCTATTTTGGTTTGGTAGAATTAGTCTGGTCACCTCTCTGACTCTGTTTTCATGGACCTCAGAACCTGCTGGATCTACTAGCTTGTGCTTCATGCTATGCAAAGTAGCAGAATTAATTCCAGGCTTCGAATGACCATGAAAGAAGTCGCACAGCAAACAGATTGCCTGTATACTTCAAGGTTGAAAGTTCGGGGAAACCAAGATTAACCAAGACTGCTACACAGGCTAAATCTCTTTTTGTTCCCTTACCATGCCAAAACTCGTATATTCAGTAAGCCGAAACTATTGGTAATTTCCTGTCACCTGGGGAAAGGTACCATATAAATTATGCCATTCTATCCATTCCTTGAAAGAAGGAATAAAGACACTGCAACTACGGTAAAGCAATTTGCCAGCTGCCAGGTTTAAAAGATCCTAAATATATCCTTTGCAGTCTTTCAGAACAGTAAGCACAAGAAGATAATTTTATTTGCTAGACAACTACTTAGAAACAGATAAGAAAACTAATCTTGTTGAGACAGAGCTTTGTCTCAACGCACGTGCATGTGCGTGTGTGTATACAGAATTACTTTGAAGAAAATATTAAATTGACAATCTATGGTAAAAGAAAACAAACCCTTTTCCTCTTATCTTTGTTTCTTCTTAGCAAAAAGCAAAACAAAGCAAGAAAACAGAAAAAAGGATTATTAAATAACAAACTTGGTATTCTGAAGTGATAGTTTTATTATTTAATTTAAAGCAGACGTAAAATGGGGATTTGTACATGCTGAAAGGAGCCTTCTCACTTAGAGGAAGATTGCTAGTAGAATTAAGCAAATCAAGAACAAGCTTTAAAGCTTGTATTTTTACTATGGTAATTGCTGAATGTAATACAAAAAGAGGCGCTGTGCAGACACGCCTTGTAGCACAATACAGGAAGATATTTTAAACACGGTTGATAATCAGAAAAGCTTAAATGTAAACAAGGTCTAGAGCACTAGGAAATTAAAGTTACATATATTAAAACTACAAAGCACTGAGGCCTCTCAGGAATTTCTGATACAAGGTGAGGGGGTTGAGAATGAGGATTCACAGGTCGTAAACCAAGTAAGAGAAAGCTCTGAGTGTATTAGTGGGCCACAGGATGACTACGTGCTGCCAAGGTGATGTCTCCAATAAAGGCTTTCTTATGATTACCATGAAACTATATCCAGTAGATATGGAGAGGCACTAATGCTGCTTTTCAAAGCTTAGAGAAGATCTCACCTACCTTCTCTGAACAATTCTAGTTACTCCAGGGCACCCCAAAAAAGCACATGCTTTTCCTCCTTCCTGATATTATTTTTAAACCATATATTTCCTAACTCTATTTACAATATTTAACTACATTCACATAAACTGTACATTATATAATCATTGAGTTCTCTACTTGACTTATCATCTTCAATATTCATTGGCAACTAGCAAGATTATACAGTATTATCAGGTGTTGATTTATAGTGGTGCTGTATCCTATGACTTTATCTGCTCCTTCTTGTGTTCCTTAGTGATTTGCAACTCTGTTTCACTATATAAAAATAACAGAAAGTTACGTTACAAAAGCAAGCCAAATTTGGGGCTATTTATTCTAAAAGTATTTAATACAGGTTTTTTTAAGTTAGGCATTGATGCAATAAAAAAAAAAATTCCAAGCTTTCAGCACCCTCTACAGGCTAACTGCTTTGATGCAACTAAACATATAACAGTAAAACTACTGCTATCAAGGATAATCAAAACAGCACACTTTAATAAGTACAGTATTTAAAAAAAAAATAGGTAAACATGTAGTTGCAGGCCACAAGGAATTAATTTCACTAACAGAAGAGAAAATATGTACCCAGTGAATATGAGACCCCTTGGAAGTCCAGAATCACTATTTTTATCCAGTCTTGTCACCTAAATTCTTACAAAAGTCAACCCTAACATGGTTTTTAACATGTTCTGCTCTGTGTGGTTCTCATTAAGAAAAGGTTTCATGCCATCAGCTACTGAGAAAATAAACAGAACATTTAGCTTACCATCCCTGTTAGACAGCAAACATACAAGGCCATTGAGGCATGTGTCAGTCACTTCAGTGATGTTAGTTGCGCATCTGCCTATAGCTTGAATTGTAGCTGCAGCAAACTGTTTATCTTGGCTTTTCACATAAGTCTAAGGAAAAAGGATTTTCATTAGTCAATGCATAACTCTTGTCAAACAAAGACTTACCATACTATCGTCATAGGACAGACATATTGTACAATAAATTCAACCTAGAAAGCTACATTGCACATTAATAGTCATACTTTTTTCACCTTATTGTCACTTTTAGAAAGTATTTCCTTGCCAGCTTTGGTTGCTCATGGCCATGCAAACTTATGATTTCCAGAAGCTTGGGGCAGGGGGCAATTAACCAAAACCAGCAATTAGTTTGTGTGCAAGGTTGGCGGAGTCGGTGAGCTCTCTCTTCAGAGAGGTTTCAGTTCATTTAACTAGGGGCATCTGTGAAACTATGAATAACCTACCTGCCTGAGAACCAGTACCTTTCAGAGAAATCCAGCCAGAGAACTGAAGCAATGAAAACAGATGTCATAAGCAAAGAGGAAAGAAAGAAGGACAGACAACCGTTTCACAGTATAGGCAGAATCTTGCTGATACACAAAGATAATGGAGACAATACTATTTCATCAAATGACTTATGGAAGTGAGGTTCAGCCATAAATGCTGATGGCCAAATACTGCTAAAATTAAGATCCTATCATACAGTGATGTACAGTGTCAGTCAAGTTGGTAGAATTTGGTTTGAAGAATATAGAATGCTTGAGTTTTTGCCACCACCCAATTTTTTTTTGGTAGCTGGAAGGAGAGTGAGAAACAAAACGTTGAAACTCCTCTCCATATACAAAAAGCTCCATTATCCATCATGATATTTCCATTTTGAGAACATTTTATCCTGGAAAAGACTTTAACTTGAAAAATATAAGCCTAAGAATCTAAAAGAAACATTCAATAATGGCAAAAGAGAGCATTTCACATTAAAAGTATACTTCTCTACAAACCTGAAATTCTCGAAGCAGAGTTGATATGTTGGCTTCATTTGCTAAATTTGTCAAGATTTCAAGCTACAAGAAAAAAAAAGTAGATATTTTATCAAGAGCAAAAATATTATAAACAGTACCACATGCACACTATACTTTTATTGTATGTAAGTAAAAGATACTACTATTAAAAATACCATTCCGAATTCAACAGAGTATACCACTGTCAGTATAAATTGGCACCAGCATTGCACTCAAGAGGAGTATTTTCCTTGCTAGTATTCACAAAGTTTTCAAAGCAGGATGGTAGGGTTCAGTCATGCATTTTCTATAAGCTCTAGCTTTAGTGTTGCACTGTGTATCAAATGAAATACTTCTGTCAGCATGCTTTCCAATGTTACACAACAGGCCTTAGCATGTGACAACTAGCAAGTGTAAGAAGAAATAATGGAAGTCACAACTGCAGATGGAGAGAGATAAATTGTCTCTTATATTCAGATGAACTGTAAAAAACCTTAAACTCGGTAAAGAAACACTTGCATCTATGAGATTCCTCAGATCTTAATCAACATCAACAACATCAGACCGTGAAAACTCTCTTCTTTATTCCTGATGAACAAAAGGATGATATACAACACTTGGCATATATTGTTAAGATGCTCTACTTCCAGACTGTTTTACCTTTGAATAAAGTAAACTGAAAAGACAACCCTGTCTCTCTAAAGAGAAGTCATACTCAGCAATCTGGTGGCATTTTTTGAGTTGGAGGCACCCAGAAAAGGATACTTAATTGATACAGTCCACCAGAACTTCAAAACCAGTTTGGTGAGATCTATAACCAAAGGCTATTAAAGATAACTAGTATAGCATAGAAAGCAAGAGGATAAATGAAAAAGATGAACAGGCAGGAAAAAAGGAGACTATTTTATAGTACAGGATGGCTATCAATGGAATATCACAAATATCTCTGCTAGCCTTTTTCATATATGAATTATGAAAGTAATGAGAAGATAGGTGACAAAGTTTTAACTGATGCAATTGTTTTCCATGAAATGAAGACAAAGGCTGACTAAGAAAAGCTGCATAAAAGGTCCAAGTAGTAGGGGACTGGTTAATAAAATGGCAAAAGAAATTTCAGCACACGTATCTGCAAAGTAATGTTCACAATTGTGTACAAACCTGACCTGTAAAGAAAATGACAGGCTCTGAGATGATTACAACTAAATATAACTGAGAAATTGAGATTAAAATATCTGCGAAGATATAAGCTCAATGCTAACCAGTGATCAAAAAGGCAAACTTGATGTTGGGGAAGAAAAAAGGAACAAAATAAAAATCTAAACAGCACAGCAGATGAATTCCAGGGTGCCCCTACATCTTAAATACTGCCATGGGTCTCATCATTCTGTCTTATAGTTGACATGCTGGAACTACAAAGGTAGGAGATGGAGAATTCACAAGATTTTCTTACGCACATAACAGTTCAGGTTGTCCTAAATTTTTCAGCCATCAAGAAACAAATGAGACAACGAAAGGAAAAATGCCAATTTCTACTTCTCCACACCTTCCATGTTGTATTATCAATTCATATGGAAATTTAAATGGATCAACTTCAATTATTTTGGGACTGACTTTTCTTGGATAACAGTAAGGCAGGCATTCTTGACAGCATTCCTGACAGTTATCATAATCATTAAATGTGAAGAATATCTTTTTGCCTCAAATTTACTTAGACTTAATGTTGTACATATAAAAACACAAGGGGGTTGGCATAGCCATCTTGGACTGTACCCCTCTTGAACATATAATGAGGGTGCAACATGCATGTAAAATGAAGATAAGAAAAAAATGTTTCTTTCAGAAAACTGTACCTTCCACTCCTAAACACAAGTGCCTAAGACAACCTAAAGGAAAACAAGAGAAAAGGCACATAATAGTAGAGAATTTTTTAGCTATTGTTTTGTCAAGGATTTCACATTTGTTAAAGAATAAGAACAGAGAAAACAAGAAGACAACAGTCAAAAAACATGCACTGAGATGTGACCTTGAGGAAAGCCTAAAGTACTTCTCATGTTGAACGCTGACTTCAAGGGGAATTTGGGACTCTAACACTGCCCCATTTTGTACAGGGGAAAGACTTAAACTCCATTTAAGCTAACAGTATTAAAGACTCTCTTCCTCGCATGAAAACAGTCAAACTCTACAATGTTAGAATGGATGGTTGGATAAAAATTGTAGTGCTCTCTATCACTGAAAAGTCTTAAACACTGTAGTGGAAAACACAGCCCATCTGCCACCTGCAACACGGTAACGAGAACCTTCAGGCAGCCTGACAAGCCCAAAGGACACTGGTGGACTTAAACTAAGTGCCACAACTCCATATTTCTTAGCGAAGAAAAGAAACCAAACAGAATGAGCTGTGTCATATCAGTGAAAAGGATTTTACCTTCCTGTCGAAAAGTGATTAGTCCAGCACTATACAGATGAATTTGTTTTTAAACTCACCTTCAGTATTTTGATCATAGTTGGATCAGTTGATCTAACATAGAAACTCTTCAGAAAAGGTTCAAACATACCCTGAAAATCAGAACATATTTATGTAGCTCTCCTGTGTTTCAAATAAAATATGATTTAGAAAATTCTAAATAGGGTGTACCTTTCTCTGAATTGACATAGTGGCAATATTTTGCAGAACAATATACTGCACCTCCCTAGAATGTGAAAAAAAAAATAAGAGTCATTCCACAAAGTTAAAGATACATAGAAAAATGAAACATGGCAAAGAAAGTCCAATTTTATTTGAATGCCAAGTCAGTTATACATTTGTTTTGGCACAAACATTGAAGACAACTGCTACAAGTTCATCATCTGCTTCACAAGAAGACGCATGAAACCAGGTTTTTATTTTTTAAAATGCCAATATGCAAAAATATTCACTCACATCAGCGTAATGGTGCCTCTTGTGGACCTTGGGTATTTATTTAAACCAGAAATCCATTGATCATTTTAACATCATGAAAATCACTTACAAAACCCTTACATTTCAACCACCTTCTTGGAACAAATATTTCAGGATATTTCAGCTGGAGAACAAAAACATACTGCCTTTATCTGCAGTGTTGAAATGACTGCATTAATTACAAGAACAGTTAATCCTTGCACAATTAGCAAGAATTGCTATGACTTTTCTGGTCTTAAATAATTTTTCTAAAAATTCTCAAAAAGGGCTAGGGTCTCCTGTGACTTAAGGGTTTACACTGGCAGGCATACACATCTATCAAAAAGCAGTACTTTTACATAATAGTCTTCCTAAGATACAGACAACAGATTTATGTAATATTCTTAACACAAAAACTTTAAACATGATTGGAGGGCATTCTCATAATTCATGTATTAGTTCAAAACCTCAGCAGGAGTGAGAAAAAAGAAATCTGAGTACCAGTCTAAAGCTTTTAAACTGCAGAATTTGTGCCACCAATTGCTTAAAAACTAAACAATGATTTACACACAATTTTTCTGAACCATGAGTGCTCAAACCTTGCATGCTGCAAATACATCCTAATAGAGAAATCATCATGCCCATTATCTCCTCTTACTCAATACTCTAAGGTAATTACAAATGTTGCTTACAAAGAAAAGTAATAATAGAGATGTACTAAATATCTTTTAAACCTATTTTGTGTAATTCTTACATAGGTACATGGAAATAATCAGCTGCACATGATGAACCAAGATTGGAAATTGCTATGAAATGCTCTTTCAGGTACTCTCACCCTAACTAGATTATAGTTTAGTTGACATTAATTTAAAGGCCATAGGCACATAACTTCAAGGGCAAACAGCAAAAGCTATTTCAAAGTGGCTCTAATAGCAGAAGTGTTTCACCCAGAATGGTAACAGAGAACAAACAAGCCATTCAACATAGGAAAGTCAGAAGACTAGTGACATTTTAGGCACTAGTTGAGGTAGAAGAGAGAAGTGACTTCTCTTTTAATGACATTTGAGTATAAATGAGTATATTATTTGTGAGTATGAGTTTAACTCTGTGCATATACCAAATTGCTTTAGCCATTTTACTTATCTTTGTACAGAGAACGGGATGCATAGAGAACTATAAAACAAAACACTAAAATAACAGTGATTCATTCTTACCTGAAATAAAAGCATGAAAACGTAACCCAATTTTACTTCTTTACTAATTTTTAAATGACAGAGATATTAGCCATGAGTAAGCTGCAGAAGTTTACAGAGCAAGAGCTCTATGATGACAGAGCTTACAAAATTTAAAGTACCTCTGAGTAATCTTACCAGGCATAACAAAAGTGACTTTTAAAAAAAAATCTTGGTGTATGTTTGACACAAACAATGAATTTAACATGTAAATTATTCTCATAGCGAAGTTCTAAACAAAAATACCAGGTATAGTTAGAAAGTTATTCTGAACACATCTTAATAGTGTCTCATATATACATGGAAGTTCAAAATCCAAAAACTGAGCAGGGAAAACCAACTTCTATGCAGCAAATGGGTGGAAGTAAATTTCTAATAAATTCCAATAATTAAAAAAAAACAAGACCCTAAGCAAATCAATTGGTACTGCCTCTATTTCAATACTAACAAGGCAGTTAGTATTTTGCTAGATTCTTGTTAGAATGAAAGTCACAGAAATGAAATACAATATTGAAGGATCCTGGATGTGGTAACATGGAAATTACTTTCAGTGATCCTAATTTTCTGAGTAAAAATGAGTATTACAGGACAATTTTAAAATGAAACCAATAATGAAACAGTTGCATTCTTACGACTACGGCTAAATAAGTATGCACAAAAGCTCTCACAAAAAATTAGTAATGTTAAGTATGGACTTGACCTACCTGTTACTACGGAGTAAACGCACCAATGACTTAGAAACAATACCAGCTTCTGATTTTGGTGCCAAATGCCAGTAAAGTTGGGCAACTGCCATTACCACCTAAAAGAAGAACATTCAAAACAACATGTTAACTTCAAATCGTTCATACATATCTATCACATTTGTTACAGACCTGTAGAACTACCAACTCACTCTTTTTCAGAAAGCAAAGTGCCTACCTGCAGTCTTCGAGATCAACAAAGCAGACCGAGGAAGAACACCAGAATTAATATATTTTTACTAATTAAGTACCTTCACTTTCTCCCAGTATTTATTGTATGCCATAATAAATAGAAGGTCGTAGGAAGAGGCACAATGAGAGGGAAAAAAGTACATAATTCAAATTGTAAAGATACCAATATCATCCCTAACAAGACAGTATTGCTAACATCAGCTGTACAAATTAATGAAGAAATATTCTTTAAAAATTCTGCTAATGTTGTGCTTTGACTTTATTAATACAAGTTCAAAATCCCTCATTATCTATTATCTACTTTCCACTTAAAATATTTCACTCCATTATTCTATTATGTAATTTATAAAACAACAGCTGCCTTTACTGGCAACTTTTAAAGTATCAAATCCAAAAAAAGTAAACACTACAGGGTTGTATACTAATATCCTGGTTAGCAAAAAGCAAAAGACAGATACACAAGCAGCTTATGTTGCCTATGAGCCAAGACTGGAAATTGCTGTGAAATGCACTTTTATTTTTTTATTTTTCATACTATTTTTTCTTTTTAAGTTTTCTCATAAGTAAAAGACAAAATATGACCTTTATGCTAATGAATATGTCATGTCACAACCTTTCCTACAATACTGTCACAATAACTCTCTGTTTCAAACAAATCATAGAAAGGACACTCCAAAGCCATCATGATGACACTTCACCCGGTATCTTAAATCTTAGTATTAATGAAACAGAAATTATTATTAAGCAATAAAAAGTGATTAAAAAATCTGAAAACAGGAAATAACCAAAATATTTTTAGCAATATAATACAGGTATCTTTTATTACAAAGAAAAATGTAAGGTCACAAAGAAAGCAATTAATTTAATTGCAAGTAAATTCTGTATTTGAATAGTATGAATTGTTACACAGGTATGAATATCCGTGTAACAATTCAAAGCAACTGAAAGAAGTATGATTTCACTTGTCAAAGTGCACTTAAATATTTAACTGTTATATCGGAAGTTAAAGATCATAAATATGAGAACCAAGACCATATTTAACAGTGATAAGAAAATTATGGAATATGAGCAAAAAGTAAATGAACCTGTTCTCAGCAAAGTATGATGGCAAACATATCAAATGCACCCATTCTTTATGCGAAATTAGGAAATATCATAGCCATCAAACAGTGATTTCTAGCAAAAAGTTCTAAAAACTTAATCAATTTGTTTCCAAAGTCTGCTCAAAGACTGTAAGTGATTTTGAGGAGTCAGACCTTAGGAATCTAGAAGTATTTTCCAATGGAGAACTAAAACCTGATCTGCTTAGCTTATCAGGAATAATTGCAAGGTGACTTAATCATGGTGCAGTAACTGTTTTTGCAGTGATGTGAATACTCACTATCACTGGAAGACTTTTCCCTGAAGACAGGACAAGCTGAGGTTAGAAATAACATTCTGTGATCTGATTAACATCACAATGATTCACCATCAGCATAGCTTTTTCTCTTTCTAAAAATTTACCCGTATTTTAAAATTTCATGGAAATAACGTAGATCATACAGCAGACATGACGTTGTATCTGTCCTGCAACCCTACCAAGGCAACACTACTATGAATCTGGCTTGGACTGACAAAATAATTCAAGGTGTATATTGTCTACTTTTAAAATGTGAGACTCAAAAGAAAGAACAAATTAATGAATCAATAACAAGTATGATTTTCTTGGTAGATCTGTACCACTAAAACAGTTTGTGCCATCCTAGTTGCTGAAGGCTTTAGCATTAAAAGCTAGCTATGGTATAGTCATCACATGCTATTTAAGTTGGATTCAAATGTTCTCACATTTTTTGCTAATACTTTGTTTATCCACATTATTTAGAGCACGTACCACATTCAGTGCACACGTTTGCTTACAAGCTAAGTTAAATTTGAAATAGCTTCTCCTGAAGTTACTAAAGAGTATTATCACACTTGTAAAGAGATGCAGATTTTACTTCTTTTCAATTTCCTAAATTTTCTAAAAACATAGATACTTAGTAGTTTAGCATTTTAATGAAAAAGCAATTTTTCATACAGCAGCATTTCGGCTTTGAAGCAAGGGCTTTGTATTTCGTAACAGCAGCCTGTGATCTGGGTCCATGGTATAGGTGCTTTTCAATTTCTGATCCTTCTCCTTCTGTTCTTCATCGGATTCATAAAAATTATTTTCATTATATTCATCCACCACCTCATCAGCCTACCAAAAGACAAAATGACAGACATACAGAGAATCTTTGAATCAACTTGTTTTATTCACTAAGGAGGTAACATACAACATCACAACTGCATGCAAGATTTATATGGTTATTTTGAAATTAGCTATAGGCTTTCCTACCCATTTTTCAAAGCAGTAGATGTAGTGACATGAAAACAGATCAATGACATATACAAAATTTCCTTAGAAATAAGATGAACTGTCAAATGAAATATTTTTATTATTATTCTATAAACTATTTAAGGTATGTATATTGGTATTTTTTGGACTTAAAGCCTATGAGCTGAAAGTGACACTTCTGAAAACAGTCTGTTGCTTACAATTCCCTCTTTTTTTGAAAACAATGCAAATATGTGCATTCTTCCCTTTCTAGTAATATATAAACTATTTGTGAAAATAGCAAATCTGAAAAAAAGGGACAGAGTTTGTTTATTTTAAAAAATTAGGTGGGTAAAAGGTATTTTGAGCCTGGTCTTCCCTGATGAAGTACAAATCCTTGAGCTGTTTAAATAAAATTATGAATTATCCACATAACGTCACTTAAAAAAACAATACACCACCTTGAAAGAATTCATTAAATTTGAGATATTAGTAAATTAGGCCTTTCATTTACTCCACAGAACTAAATAAAAGAACATAAAGGAACACATCTTACGCAAACATGATGAATTACAACAAATCTTAATATTTCTGATGTTGATACAAAAATGGATAAAGAATACAGTTAAAGTGTTTCATTATGCTTAAATTTAATTTGCATTTAAAGTCCATAAACTTAAACAAAACTAAGATGGAAACCATCAAGATTAGAACAAAACGGAGTGTCAGATCTCAGAAGCTGTGGTCTGGATTACCAATATTGAGAGTACTCAATGTTGAAAAACTTTTCTTAAGAAATAAGCTACTGACTTTCCCAACTTGTATGTCTGCACTCCTAAATTCTTCCATCTCAATTTGTCACCAAAGCATCTCATTGCGACAAAGAACATAACTGGGTAGCTGGAGCAATTCGCGTTACAATGGGCTTGTTGGTACCAGATATCGACTCTACACATAGGTCTGCTTGCCTGCCTTTGAAACCTCTGTCAATATCTAAAGAATATCTAACCCTACATAACAGTTTAAAGTGAATTACTTAATCCATATACCCAAATGCTGTTTTTTTAAGAGACATAATTACTTTACAGACAAACGTATTTTTTTAATTATAGATGGTAGTAGCAAAGTGATCAAAAGTGAATGGAAAAATAGCTACAGATTAAAATAAGACACAGGTCTTCAGAAAACCACGCAAGGGTAACTTCAACCCTTTGCTGCATGCCTTGGTCAAAACTCAGTTGTAGTAAAAGAATCCATAAAAGTGTCTTCAATAGAGGTAGGAGGCCAGGGGGGAGGGAGGGAAGAAGTAATAACAAGTCAAGGTGGTAATTTTGTAGTGGTTTTTATTACATTTTCAAAAGATACTGAAAATAAAAAAATGAGAAGATATGTGAAGAGAAGTTTTAGTACTTGATGACAGTCCTCTCAGTGTTTTACAGAATCCATAGCAAACTCTTGGATTTCTTCTGCAGTAGCAAGTGAAGTACTTTCATTTCCTTACTTCTCTTTCCACAAACCTTTGTAGCAGTCACGTATCTAAACTAAAAATTCAGGATGCTAAATCGAGACTAGTGGTAAACGAATTCCTCTCTTGCCTACAGGATAGGCAACTTGAAAGCAAAATTCTTAAATCATGGTGAGTCACAACCCTGCACTGAAGAAGCTTCCTCTAACACGGGGAGGATAATTCAATCCTCATTGATTCAGGCTTCAGCATCCCTGCCTTGACTGCTAACAGACATGCACGTCATGAACGCAACTGCAGAATACTGAACTCAACAGGAATACAGAGTTTGAAACTGTATTTAACTCATTAATAACTGTTGCACAGAAACAGCCTGAAAACTCACATTTCTAATGGGTTTTTTTAAGACTTCTTAGAAACATACTTGGAGCCCAGTTCCAACTAATTATAACACAACGTATGCCTCTTATATAACCACTTTTAATTTAAATCTGATTAAAGTCTTTATATTGAATCACCTGCTTCATAACCGTGCAGCACAAGTATTAATGTGGTCTTGTCTTGTAGTCATATATTTTATTGCAAATTCATAATATTCCTCTTCAATCTGTTAAGATCTGGTAGGAAATAATTGTTCCAGAAAAAGGATGATGATGATACACAAGGAAATAAGTTTAATGAACTGAAATTCATCAAAATTAAGTTGATGAAGTCTACTTTGTCAGAATTTGTAGTCACAGGGGCCTACTAAGACAACAAGAACATGTAATATTGCAAGATTGCCACATTACCACGGAAAGGAAGGGAAAGGAAAGCAAAGTATTATGTATGAGCCAGAAGACTGCAAAACAAAAACGTGCGGGCTTCTTGGTGCACAAGAATTGTTGTTTCAAATTCTATTAATCATCCCACACACGGAGAGCAGTTACCAGGCAATGTGAAACACAACTCACAACACTCACAACCCTAAAGCCTCAAGCTGAACTACAGGCTATATTCAATGTCAAAGTGAGACAATTGTACATTTTGAAGCATAGACCCTTCAGATCATTGAGTCCAACCATTAACCCAGCACTGCCAAGTCCAGCACTACACCATGTCTTTAAGTGCCCAGTCTACAAGTCCTTTAAACACCTCCAGGGACTCTGACTCTACCACTTCCTTGGGCAGCCTATTCCAGTGCTTGACAATCCTCAGTGAAGAAATTTTTCCCAACATCCAATCTAAACCTCCCTTGGTGCAACTTGAGGCCACTTCTTCTTGTCACATCACTCAATCCACACCTGGATACATCCTCCTTTCAGGTAATTGTAGAGAGCAATAAGGCGTCCCTCAAGCCTCTTTTTCTCCAGGCTTAAACAATCCCACCTCCCTCAGCCACTCCTCACAGGATTTACTCTCCAGACCTTTCACCAGCTCTGTTGCCCTTCTCTGGACACATGCCAGCACATCAGTGTCCTTCTTGACTTAAGAGGCTCAGAGCAGGATTTGAGCTGTGGCCTCACCAGTGCTGAGCACAGAGGGACAATCACTTCCCTGGTCCTGCTGGTCACACTATTTCTGGTACAGGCCATGATGCCCTTGGCCTTCTTGGCCACCTGGGCACACTGCTGGCTCTTATTCAGCCACTGTCAAACAGCACCTCCGAGTCATTTTCCTCTAGGCAGTTTGCCAGCCACTCCTCAAGCCTGTAGCACTGCCTGGGGTTGTTGTGACCCAGCACTTGGCCTTGTTGAACCTCATACCATTGGCCTCAGACCATTCCAACCTGTTCAGATGCCTCTGCAGAACCTTCCTACCCTTCAGCAGACCAATACTCCAACCCAACTTGGTGTCACCTGCAAACTGAGTGCACTTGATCCCCTCATCTAGATCATCAATGAAGATACTAAACAGGACTGGCCCCAATGCTGAGCCCTGAGAAACATCACTGGTGACCAGATAACAACAGGATGTAACTCCATTCACTACCACTCTCTGGGCCCAATCCAAGCCTCCTGATATTCTAACAAAGGGGGAAAGCCTTGTGCAGAGATCAAAGAAAGGACCTCCATGCTCAGCAATTGTGCTAGGGTTATTCAGGAGAATAGCAACCAGAACAGTATGCCCTTTATCTTGAACTTCAATCAGGAAAAAAAAGTATGTTTGGGGTATAATGGATAACATATGAGTGGGGTATAAAATAAGCACTGATAACACTAATATTTTTACTGCCAGCACAGGACTGAAGACTCTTACATTTGGGAGATGAAAGTCTTTCAGTTTTAATTATTATTGTTGAATCAACAACTGATGGCTTCTACAGATAATTTCCTACACACTTACTCTCCAATCTTCAGTATCCGTAGTGTACCCACACTAAACTGTGGAAGATGCTTCTTAACACATCCTTGAAGAAAAGCTAGATATTGGTGACAATGAAATTTTACTTTCACAGGTTTCGAATTAGAGCTAAAACTGATGATAACAAGTACATACTAGCAACTTCATCAGAAAAAAACCCCAATAATCTGATCCTTTTTGACAAGGGAGAGACAGCATGGGAATCTGGGAGGAGGTTCAAATCTTCCTCTGCTTTCTCTGGTCATTTCAATCCCTTTAGATACAGTTTCAGTCCAACAGAAGCCTGTTGCTTTGTTTATTTTTTTAAAAGCATGTTTTGTTTTCACTAAGATCGATAAAATTATCTGTCTCACTTTGTGGTCATAGGATCACTGGAACTACTGGATTTTCTAAAGCACTAGGTGGTAAGGGGAGAACAGGACAGTGGCAGTCATTAGTTAAACTGCATTAAATACACTTAACAGTTTGTAGTAGCACATGATTTAATTGTGCAGTTAATAGCTTTTCTAAATTGCAAAATGACTAAAAAGTTCAGAACCCTGGGAGAATAAAGTGATTAAAAACTGAGACAGACCACTAGCATTCCAGGCTAGGAATTGCAAATAGACTCTGTGCATTCCCCATCTACTATGATTTATTCACAGCAGAGGAGTATTTTAGTGTGAAAGAACATGCATTAATTCTTTCTTACATTATTTCAGACATACCGTTTAGGGACATCATAAAGTATTAACAGTTTAAATGAAGAAATTGACAGATAGCAAATTCCATTAGTGTGTTTTCAAAGTCCCTAGGTAAATGAGCTAACACTTAACTGAGATTTTGCTTGAAGTTATATGTAATATGGCATAAAAGTTGAGAATGTTACTTCCATTTAGGAAAGTGTTCACACATTATGTGAATGCTACAATTACCTCCAAACAGAGCTTCACACACCCATAGACTGAGTTCAAGTAAATCTTCAATGACATCCGAAGCATGACCTCATTATATTTGCCTACTTTACCAGTCTTAACTCCATCTTGTATTGAAAAACTGATTCAAATATTTGTATTCCTAGGTTAGGTATAACTGAAGTTATAGAACTTCAGTTTCTCTCCCTGGATTCATAAGGAAATACACTCACAGCTTCTTTTTTTAAGGCCTGCAGCAGAATATTTGGTAGGTAAGATTTCAGCTGTCTTCCAGAGCCCTCTATAATATTTCTAAGAACCGTTCTCAAGAGTTTGGATAAGATAGGTTTTGAAGGTAAGAAGAGTTTTGGGATTATTCACTAGTCAGCAAATCTGATCAAATACCAAAACCACCTTAGCCCACCAAGATCAGTAATCATTTGCTGTATCATGAACAGTATCCTTAAAGAAGGAAAACGGTACATAATGTAAAGAATAGTTTTCTACTTAAAACATTAATATCTAAGATAGATCTGAAATTTCCATATTGTGTGAGAACATGCCTAAATCCTTCCACACGCTTCACAGATGGGTTTCAGAATACCAAAATGGACCTGTCTTTGATCTATCAGAACAAATCAGTAATTGCTAAAAATCTTTGATATCTAAGCTACACAAAGGAACTAAGACACCTACATAAGCTTGAGAATTCAACTGTGGCAGGCGAAATTTAACATTAAGGTACTTTCACTCACATTGTTCTTAGCTTAACTTCTAGCATATATAAAATATAAATCAAATTTCATTTGTAGTTTACTAATAATATTCTCATCTATACAATACCCTGTACAATTCCAGTGCAGATGTACATGTTTATTTCATTCTAAAAAAAGCCCCACAATTTCCCCATACAGTAGGAATATGCAAACTCATTTATTACATGAAATACCCTTTAAACTGCTCAATCCAGCCTTAGAGTGGCTTTTAAAAACTCACGTAGCCAATAACATAGGTTTTAAATACAAACTCAAAAGGTAATGAAATAAAACAATTAGTGAAAAACTAAAAAAAAAACCAAAAACACACAAAAAACCAAACACAAACCCCCAAAACCAACAAACACAAAACATTCCATAGAAAGCCGATATTCATAAAAGTTTTATACTACAGCTTTGAGACGAGGATTGCACAGGTGGAAATTTGGGGTTGAGGTCCACTGAACAATAAATTTTTCCCAATATATCACAATTACAGTAACATCTGTGCTAAGTAACTTCACAGCAAACTACGGTGAAAACCGAAGAAGTGTTCATTCTCATTGCTCTAAGAAGCAGCAATTAAAGTCTTGAACTGGTGTCTAAATATAGGGTCTAAGACTTAAATGTGCTGCAGGAATGAACATCTTTCTGCAGCAGCCCCAAAAGCCCAATTACTGTTGTAACAAAGTCTTGTGACGCAGTTAGAATTAAAACAATCCATTATGAATTTTGGATCACCTTCATTTATTCAAAACAGTTTCATTCTCCTCAAAATGGAAGTGAGGCATAAAATAACTTTCTTACCACAAAAAAAAATCTTTCAGTAGTGTGTGGAAAAGGCACGATAATGACAGTGCAAAGACAAACAGAGATGAAAAGCAAAGAAGAAAAAAACATGTAGAGCATAAGAAGAGAGGAAGCAAGTACAAGGAAGAACAGGAAGGGATAAATTAAATATTGCAAAATAAAATTCAGAAGGAACAAAAGCGAAGGGATTAATTAAAGGAAAAATATACCATTTGCTTCTAGCTAAAAGTTTACAATTTTATTTCTCTCAAGTCCAAAAATTAAAGTGAATTTGAAACTTTTATTCAGATGTTTGGCTAAGTGCTTGAGCTGCTTTTCAGTTTTTTTATGATAGTTAAGGTTTAACATCAGTTTAAACATCTGAAGAGGCAGTATAAGCCATCAATGTAGCAAGTGCATATGAACCAACTGCCAAGCAAGAGTATTCTTCCACAGGGCTGCAAAATGAACCACAAAGAAAACCAGTTAATTGTTAGTTAGTGCAACCAAAAGAAGGGTACTACATGCTCTAGAATTAGTCACCACCCCTCAGGAGTTATAGACAATGTATGGAGGAACAGGGACCTCACAGATCTTCAGCCTGTACAGAACTGCAATCGTTCACAGTGCTCTTGCTTTTGTAGTGTTTCGAGTATACACTCTAGTTACAACAAACCATGTATACTTACTTCTTAAAGCAAATCACTTCCTTCTCTCTGGGAAAAAATGGATGCTTTTAATAAGTAAATACAAAGAGAACATTTCCCATATATGCACACAGACTCATATATTTCTTTTTAATTTTCATGTAGCTTTAGGATTGTTTACAGCTACCAAAATGTTTATCCAATATTTAAACGATATTTGGACTACAGTCCTAGCTCTAGACGTTAGTTAGGAGACTCAAATTTTCAAAACACAAAACTATCTGAAATCTTTGAAGAATGCTAACTGTACCTGTACTTAGATTGGCAGTCTGGAAGGTGGAAATTTGCTATCCTTACCTGACAGTGTGCCCTGCTCATCTAAACATCATCGATGGACATTAAATTCTTCTTTAAAGGATTTTTTTCTACTTCATTCTAATGCCTAAGTCAACAAAGGAGCTGAAAGCATCTTAAAACATCTGTTGATTCACTTACAAGTGGTATTTTCACACTAACAACTGGTGGTATACTTATCCTCTTATCATCCTTTTATCATAAGGACATGTTGCTACAATTCAGGACTAAGTTACCCCAATCTTCTTGTCTGGCACTTTTCTAACCATGAACTGGAACAAATTCATGCTTACACTGCCAAAGAAATGACCGATCCAAATAATTCGCATTTTTTTATATTTACTGTTCCCAGCGGTCCTCTAGAGATCTGACATAACCAATCAAGAATTCTATCTGATATTACAAACAGAAGTGTACAGGATCAGATTCAGGAGTCTAAAACTTTCTCAGAGCAGAGGTCTGACCTCCTACAGGTCTTTCTCAAACAGTGGAAAAATTAACAAAGGTTAACTTTTGTAAAGGAGCTAAGGAAGCTTATTTTGCAACTCTTCTAAATATCCAGAGAAAATCCTGGTACAACAATGAAAAGACCACACAAGTTGCTACACAGAGAGTAATACCCCAAAGAAAGATGCCCGGAACAGAATTCATGAATACTTTGGCATCCAGGAAGGCCTCAAAGTAATCTAACACAGCATTCATTTCATATTGCTTACACAGTTTTCTATGAGTAAGTAGCATTCAAATGGCCAAAATTAAAGCCAGAAACTGTGGTGGCTCATGGGGATCTGCAACATCAGATATTGAAACTAAAAATTGCTAGTAGTTAGACAGTTAACATTTAGATTCCTATAAAAATATTTCCATTTCCTTCCGATTAATTTTCATCTCTGTAAGTCAATAATTTAGACAGAGATAAAAACAATTTTAACAACTTATTTGTAACAGATAGCTAGACTATCTCTTATCCTATATATAAATAATAAAAGGAGCCTCATCTAGAGTCAAGAAGGCAAGACTACAGCACTGGATGGACTACATGGAAACTGCTGGTCAAATCTGCAGGAAAGCCAGGGGTTGCTTCCTTAACTTGAGTAGATACAGATGTCCTAAAGAACTTGCCTACACAGATTCTACTCACTGCCGCTATTCCACTGCAAGTCTGTCATTGGACTAACAGAAACCACAGCAATATACTTTGCTGCAAAGATACATGGCATTTTTATCAACAGACTGTACTTCTCTTATGCCAGCAGTTAGTGTCTAGAAGCCACAAAGCAAAGCAAAGCAAATGAGGAAATTAATGTGCCTGAAATTCAATCCTCTCTTCAGTTTTTCTTCTGCTGGATCAATTCCTTTATCCGGACTTCCTTACAAACACTATCCCTAACACAAGGGAAGAGAGGGGGAAGATGGAGTAACGGTAGAAAACCAATAATGCTCCCTTTCAGTGACAGAAGAGGTTACTATACAGTGATCATGAAAATAGTCTTAGATTATATTCACAATGACCATAAAGTTTTGCTTAGAATTTCAAGTAATCAACTTCTCACAACCAACTTGAGGTAATTTTTTGTTATAAATCTATATGTTAAGATATTCTCACCTTATTAGGAAAAAAACCCCCTATAATTAACTATAGGAATAAACAAAACTGCTGTGACAGTAAAACAGCTAGCCAGTCCATTTAATGACCCAAATGCTTCACTAAATATCTTCAAATAAGTGCTTCTGATATTAAACATTAACCCCACTTCATGCATATCTAAAAGAACCTGGCCAGGGAGTACTGCACTCTCATAAAAAGGGAGCAGTAACTGAATTCAGATTCTGCCCTGATTCAGATTGAGTATTCTAATAGGTGCATTAAGAATGGAAGAAATAAGCAGCATAACACGTAAGTTCACTGTAAACTAGTTTTCCTAAATTTAATCTTTCGTTCGTATCAGCCAAATCAGGGTTAAGTAAATCTACTGATGTATGTGGTTTTCTGGTGTCTGAAGAGGACAGCTTAGTGGAAGCTGAAGGTGAGATGAGTGCTTTTGATCTCTGGGAAAGAAAATTCTCTGGCCTCACAATCTTTTAGGGCAGTGGAAAAAAATAGAATAATCAGTGAAACTATCATCTGATATATCTACAAAGAAACTTCACTGAGGTCTACAATGGACTGTAGATGACATGTCAATTCAGTAATACATAACATACCATGATTAACTTTATCCTAAAAGATTGAATGCTTTTCTGAATGTTTCTTAAATATGTACCTATGTCTCCATATTCATCTTCTTATTGTGGGACCGTATAATAAAACTTCTAGATCCTCTACTGAGAGTTGGAGAACAAAAGAAGGGAAAGGTATATTCAGGCTGATTCATTATTAAATGAATGATATACATAAAAAATATTTTTAAAATATTTTAGCTTGTTTCATTTTTACTACTTTGTCTGGGTAACCTAGTTAATAGGAGGCTATTACCCTGAATACACCTTCCCATTCTGTTCTCAGCCTCTCAGCAGAGAATTTAGAAGTTTTATTAAGCTCTCCCGTAGTAAACCAGAAGAACTGATTCAGGATGCTCATTACACTGTTAACAAGTTCTACAACAGTTAAGCATAGACAGTATTTCCTATGTGCTGTGCTTGAAGCTTTACTGTTCACAATTACAGTTCACTCAATGTGCACCCCAACACAGGGAACAACAACAACAACAAAATATTTAAAGCAGTATTAGACACTGCTGAGCTGACTTAAGTAGCCATTAGACACTGAATTGTATCACACATAACCATGACCTTTATGGAATACACTAAGAATTCCTCACTAAAAGATACTAAGAAAATACCGCAAGAGCAGGAAACATTTTAAAGCATTTAACAAAAGACAAGAGATCACAGAACAGCTGAAGTCAGAGGGGACCTCAACATTTTGTCAGAGCTATCAATCAAAATAAATATTTTCAATCTGTTTCTTCCTGTAATTCACTGAGAGCTGGGCTCCTTTTCACAATTCATGGTTTAGGGCATATACACATTCAAATACTTCACATTTTTCTTGTAAAATTCCTTATTCTTTTAGATTATTTTCTTCAGGTTGAATTCCTCCTTCCCTCCCTCCCACGCCATCAGTTATTCTTAGTAAATTCTGAGCACTTTAAATTGAGCAATACTTCTATAATTAATCCTAAAAATGTAAGCTTCTCAGAAGTCCTTATCAGCAACTTTGTTATAACAGAAGCCCATGATCAATATGAATTCACCGTTCTTTTCCGATCTTAATTGAACATCAAGAGAGTTTATTTATGTAATGTTCAATTGTCCAAAATGAAGCTGAGCAGCCCTGAGAGTCACTGGTTTTTTTGCAAGACTACACTTCCCAGTTCCATTTCGCTCTATACAAAGACTGCCAGCACTTCTGACCAAGTCAGCTGTTTTTAGAAGACACCCCTCCCAGATGGGACATGCGCTTGGTGTTAAATTTACGCATCAGGACAGCTGAAGCAGCCACTATCTCCTGCGACCCTTATCTTGCAGAAACAAGGATGGCTGAACAGCCCTAAAATCAGTTTCTGAGCTGCTAGACTGCAACTCAATGTATTCATTGAAACCAACAACAACTTTATTTTAGAATAAGCTGCAAGCTGTTATCGGTCAGGAGATGTTTGCAAACAACTTGGCAGTCCCAACAACTTCTGCAACAAGAGCAGGGCAAAATATTTATGCTGGAATTCATCACAGTTTTATCTGCTATCATGTATGCTGTTTCCCAACAAACTTGAAATTGTTTTTGCTGGTTCTAGTCCCAAGCAGGTATTCCCAATACGAGTGCCATGCTCTCATTCCAGTTAACACATGTTAAAGAAAAAAAAGGTTATTCTGAAACTGTATTCACATGTAACTACTTTAAAACAAATAGCATAAACCAAGGATATTCTTTCTCACAGCATTTACAACTGGAATTAAAAATTATACCCTTCAAAGAAGCTAAAAATAGGAATATAAAACTAAGTATTCTTGGTTAATGGGTAATTTGATTAAAGTTTTGTAACAACTTTAAGCATATCACTTAAAAAAACATCTTTCTCCATAACTGGTATGTATTCCAAATTTTTCCTTAGATTTCTAAATGCAAAAGAAATCAATTCAAACCATTACACCATTACTTGCTAGGAATTAGCTCAATTTGAACAAAAGCAACATATGTTTCTCAAAAAGTAAGGTAAATTTTACTGAATAAAAATGCAAATATGCATTTTAGCAGCCTCGAATTTATTAATCTGATAGGTTTAATTTCCATTTTCCTGTATCAGCTTTATTTATAAAGTGTCGTGCCCTATAAATATGCTGTTATTTTCTATAGTCAAGCACCCTCTTAACAAATCTTCTCATTAATATGTAAATTTAAAGTCAATCGGTCTTCTCCCTGACAGCGCCATGAATTCCTAGTGCACTGTATAATCGGCTTTGACTTGGCATCAACTATTTATCATCAAAGATGTCAGTTAGAAAAACTATGGAAAATGCACTGCAATTGATATGACTGCAATCTACTTTGTCAACACTTAATTGTTCCTCAAATCATACATTTACATATAAACAGCCTAAATACTGATCCATAATGATGCAAATAAACTAAATTAAAAATCTCTTCTACTGCAAAAGATGGCCTGTTGTATGATGAGTTCATTTAAGAACCTATTGACAAAGGCACGCATTTCAACTAGCACCACAAAAAAAAAAATATGTTAATTTAACTCCTGAGGAGGTAGACAAACTAAATTTTACATCGAAGCTTTTGAAAGTGGAAACAAAGTGTTATTAATACTATTCTACTAATGACTAATTTTAGGTTGACGCTGTCAGTATTGTCACACAAACCTTTTACAATCCTAGAGCACAGGCCACAGCAACAACTGTCATCCATCCAGTTTCAGCAAAAAAAGTACATTAGAGTCTTAAAGAAGGAAAATCTCATTAGGACCTCCAACCTCTCAGTCCAAGACAGAAGCTCATCCTCCTCTTCTAATCTTCCTTTGTCCAGTCACAGACAAAACTGGCTGAAATAAATTGTGGAACTGTAGCTTTAGGCAAAGCAGATTAACAGTTTTGATTCTTTCTAAATGTCAGAGGGAAGAATGAAAGTTGCCTTCTTCCAATAAGGAACATGCAGTAAACACTCTGCTTCAAAGACATTAGGAAAACATATAACCTAAATCTCTCATAATCTAAAAATACTTTCCTTACTTTAAGCAATTTTCTGGAAAAATGTGTTCTTATAAACAATGTCATTTTCATCAGAAACAAAAAAGAGTGTTTCAGAATCTAACTAGTAGTGCAAAAGTATGATTCTACTCCAAACATTTTTGTTGTTTGTTATAATCCCTGCTTATTTAAGAAGTGAATATAACCGTAAACTAAACCAGGCTGAAATTAACTGTTTGTCCAAATACAACTCCTTATGATTATTTTCACATAACAAATTATACATATATTAACACAGAATGCCACGGTATTTCAGTCTTGATTCTCAGGCAAATGGTATTAAAAGACAGTTTGAATGAATTCAGTGATAGTTGGTGTCATTCCCTATTCCAATGCTGAAAAAAGAAATCTTTAAAATTGTTAATATGCTAATTACAAACCACAATAATCTGCACTGAAATGTACATCTTTAAACATGAATGGTTTTCAAATTAAATGGTAAAACTTAACATTAGTAATATCCCCAAGCCTGTAATAAACGCAAACAACTAGAACTGTGGAGCAATTTTATACAGTTCTTTCCAGAAGTACTCTGTCTTTTAATTTAAATTGTTATCCAGAGTTAAATCCCTATTGAAACTATAGCATCAATTTCTTGAGCTGTGCCCTTTTTAGTTGTAAGAAGTGACAGGATTTGTATTTTGAATATCTCCTTTTATAAATGCTAAAGAGTATACTCATATTCACATTGTTAAAATGAAAATACAATGTTTTTTGTATTTCACATTTCAAATACTTATATTCAAGTCTCCACACAGTGCCTCAGCACATTAGCAAAGCCTAGACAAGTAGGGTGATGTTTCTCATGCTGTGATACTGGGTATTCATATCTAAAATGCAAGTAGATTCTACCCAGTGTCAGGACAGAATGATAAAACTTTCTTGTTCTCACTCACGTAAAAGCGAAGAGCCACGTGGCTCAAAGAACCACAGAAAAAGAAGTCTCTCTGCTGCCCATGGGATGTGCCATGGGTAAAGCAGAAAAGGTTGTAGCTTGGAAGGAGAATTCTCACGCTCTGAAGAAGGGTGGATGATTTGCGTTAGTGAAGTCTTAGAGAGCTGACTCACATATTTGGTTGGTATTAAGTCCCCACAGAAATGCATCTTAAAAGACGAAGTACATCCAACAATGGAAATAATTCAGAATGTAGGCTCACAATACTATTTTTAAAAGTCATAAGCTTACCTTCCATGGGCTTATGAACTGCGTACGTGCATATCGAGTTAACATGTGAATTATAACAACTTGACCCCACTCTTCCACGTCAACCAACAAGTTGCAGAGCTTTCGGTAGTTCTTGTGAATCAGATCTATTCTATCTGGACACACTTCCTCAAATGCCATCACAACACTCCCGGCTACCAGCTAGAAAACAAAATATAAACCAGAAGGTCAGTACTCCCTCTACAGTTCATCCACAATTGAGAATCAGAATTAATACTAGCAATTCTCAGCAATTTCAAATTATTTCTATTCAGCAAAAACAAACAAAACAACAACAATAAAAAATAAGTCCATAGAAATGGTATCTTACTCAAAATAGAATTGGGGTAATATTATTAGAACAGAGAAAACACTTGCTGTTTCTATTACTCACATAAATCCTACTTCCCAGCCCTGAAGACATAGCAATGTAGGCATAATTTTTTTTTTTTTCAGTTTTAGCTTCCAAATAAATTATCAGAGAACTTGCAATTAACTCAGAAGTAACAGGAAACAACAAGAAGTAAAACACAGCAATATGCCCAATAACATTTATTGGGATTCTCTTATCAACACTGGTCTGATCAAAAGAAAGAGGAGCTGGGGCAAGTTCCCTGGCATTACCAGAATCCAAACTTCTCTCTCGATACAGAAAAATTAACTGTCATAGGAAATTTTATATTTAGTTTTATGAAAACACTCTGCAAAAAAAAGAAAGGCACAAAAATCAGTAATATAATAAAGAGATATATTAATACCTTTCCTCAAAGAACACAAACATAATTTCTGCATGTTGTTCAGCACTTCCCTACCAATTACAAAATTGCAGGAATGGATCATTTATGCCCTGTCATGTTCTCACACAATTTTTTGCCTCCATAAGAAATAAATCTTTATTTATACACAAAGATTCTCATGCTGACTATGATTGTAAAATAGCTTCGTTTTTATGAGAAAATTAAATAGGTGATCAACATGCTAAAACCTTGGGGATTACTGAAACCTTCTGCCAGGGTATTTTCTTTTAAAATAAAGGAAGGAAACACATATTGGAATTCCAGTTAAAATTCTGTCAGCAGGTTAATCAAACTGTGAGAAAAGCTCAAAAGCTGACCATGCCTTATAAGGGCATATCATTGTATGCCTGGAACTACTATTCTTTCTCTTCTAATTGCTTTAATTAAGATTTGCTTTGTGTCAGAGTACATGTTAAGTCAAATAACTAAAATGATGAGACTTTATATGAAGCAGCTGATATGTATGCAGTTAGCATGCATGCAGTATAGCCTTCTGGCAGCAAATTAATGTCATATTCTATCTGAGCACTAGGGATCTGCATTTCAACCTCTAAAATTTCCCCAATGACTTAAAGTAAGCAATTAAATAGAAGTGCAGTTTATTGAAATGGTACTTTTTGGGAAATATTAAATACAATGATATTCATATGTTACATTTTTCTCCTTGCGTTTGGCTGACATGTGGTTTATTAGTATGCGCCCAACATTACAATTGAAAGAAAACAGCTCAGAATATAGTCTTGCTATTATGCTAAACCAGTCTCAGGCTCTGTGGGGATTTTATGAATTACCAATAAGAATAAACGTGAAGTTGCATTTATTGTCTCCAGCCTCATCCACATACTGGTACCTGCTGGTCCCAGCAAGTATGCAACTCATTCCAGGGAGCAAAATTTGATTATTTGATAGAGCTAAATACACTTTACATCTAAAATAATTTGCTATTTTTTGCTGTATCACAAAAACAAAAGCTCTTTTTTATATGCTGTTGTACTAAACTTTCTTCACAACAACGTGCTGCAGTAAGCTATTCTGTAATTAAAAACTGCTGCGAGTTGATGCTTACATAGGGATTCAAAACTCAGCAGAAGGCAGTGATTAATCCCAGGCAAATCACTATCAGTCCTGAGTAGGTATTCAATTAGGCCATAGAAGCTGAGTATGGAAGACTGAAAAGGTGGGAGATCTCTTTATCAGGATGCAGAACTCTGAACTGCAGTTGAGGCCAACTTGCAGAGGATGGTGTGATAGACCTGGAGCTTTAGAAGAGAGGGATGATATTTTTGGACCACACAGAGAGACTTTTTGTAGGTCACTGTCCCATCTCAGGGGTGAGGGAGACTGACACACAGACCAGTTTATGACTACAAGAATAGTCACAATCTAATATATAAATATATAAATACCCTTTTAGGTTCATACGTGAAGGACAACACAGATGTCCTTCGTGGTATCATGGTAATCGTGGAGTGGATACACTTGCCTTTTACTGCTAGTAAGACAGTACACACATTTTGCTGTATTTCTCCTTCATTTGGATGTGATTTAGTTTGAAAGCTGACATAAAATACATATAACACTAGCTCAGATCATTTAAAACTGAAAATATATCCTATAAACATTTCTGGCTTTTTAAAAGCTCAGTTACTGTGAGTAAAACACAATAATTTAATGCAAAGAAAGAGTCAAACTGAAATACAAGAATTCTAAATAATTACTTATTTCAAGTCACATCAGTCACCCACTCAAGTTTACAACGAGAATGCTGTCAGTTGTGAAAATTGACAAAGACATTAAAAGATATTAAAAGTCATTAATAAAAAATTGAACATATGCTATGAAATGCAAGAGGTGCACTGGACAAACAAGCATTTTATTCCTGTGGCAGGTCACCAGATTTACAAGTTAATACAGGAATTGCCATTCATTCATGACACTATTTAAGATCATGCCTCTCTCTCCACTATTGCATCTTCTAAAATTAGGCTTTTCATTTGAAAGAGGGAAAAAAAAAATAAAAATGTGACAGATTGAAAATGCACTAGTGACAAGATTTCTCTGAGAAGATTTCTTAATGCTGTCTTAATAAGAGATTATTTTCTAGTTGACACTCTTTCCCCTATAGTTTGATCCTACTATATATCTAAACATCAGTGGAACGGCTAATAATCCTGTTTATTAATGCTCAACATTCCATAAAAATATTTAGAATTAAAACAAAATGATTCAATCAGAATATAAAACCAAAAAATATCAGTTTCTAAAAAACAGTCAGTTAATTTCCATCTCACTGTGTCAATAGTACCTTTTTGTATAAGGAGAAAATATAAATCACTCCAACAAAACTAGCAATGAGCTCATCAAATTCAAATGCTGCTTTCCATTTATGTATTTTTTATATTAAAGCAATAAACATGGTTCATTTGTCTTTCACTGGATGCCACATTTTTCTGTGCTGTTGCTATGAACTTCAGCCATTAGCTGTGCTCCAAGGTAAACTATATGAACCATCAACAAAAGTGACACCCAATCTATGGAGTTCATATTTTCTCCAGATTATCTATGCTAGTTGACAAGTTGGTAATGAAAAAAATCACACTAAGCAAATGGCTCCTCTAATAACAATAAATTTTCTATAAAATTATGAAGGGTACAAAATGTTTCCTTGCATCTATTTTGTCATGAATTCTAATTAACGCTGCAAAAACCTGAGAGTGCTGGGTCATCACAAGAAGTGCATCGAGGTTTGATTGATAATACAGTGCAAGTTGGCCCATGCTGCCAAGATTCTTCTCTCTTAAATTAATGGCCACCCCACCTGCCCTAATCATACAGCCCAAATGATATTCCCCTTCTTATTTCAATTTTCTGGAGGCAAGGAAACTGGAAAAGATCAGTCATTTATCTTCTAATAGCTGGATAATAGATCTATCACAATAAAACATCTGCATGAACTCAGTAATTTTTTTCCACAAAAGTGAAGCATTTACCAACATTAAATCAATAAGTTAAGAAAATATTGTTTTACACTACACATTTGGGTTCTAAACTGAAATATTACATTATTAACTGAAGTCTACTGTTAAAAAGAGAGCCCAGCTTTCTTTCCCCATTATCCCTAAATATACTACTTTAGATTAAAAGACTAAGACCTTCATCGCAAAGCCATCACCAATTCCTACAATCATTTTTTAATCAAAGGAATCTCACTTGGAGAGAATCTGCACTTCATCTAGTAACCACACAGTCTGCAAAAGAAATCTAAATACTCATCTATTTGCATAAGGTCTTTTCACCCCCCAGAGTTAATACTAAGTTGTATCTGTTATAAAGTAAATTATCACACCAGAACAGAAAAATAAATTGGTTATAACAGAGGTATATAGCCAAACAAAATAAAAACAGATCAAAGCTACAGATGGAAACCTGAAATAAATTTGGGCATTTTTAATACACCCATCATCCATACAACTACATTCTAACTACAGTTCTACATTCTGCCTTTTATCTTTAGATGCAGTTTTTGATACACTTTGGGATACTTTAATTTGGATGGGGGAATATAAGTCACAAGTTCTTTTGCTTTACAGGTTTGGATAACAGACATGATTCCTTTTCAATACCAACATGGATTTTTCTTTTAAACGTTTCTTTTAACTGCTGTAACTCAGATATCATCAATGAACTTGATTTTTATTGTTGTTTATACAATCAGAGCAGCGCAGGCTGTTAACTACAGTCCCTCACAGTATGCCAAAAGCAACTTAAGCAACAAATCTTGCCTTAAACCCTACGCATCAAAAGATTATCAGGCTTGGTAAGTGAATGGAAAAAATAGATTTAGAGAGAAGCAATACAGAATTGATTGAAAGAAAAGGGAACTAGTTTCCTCTAAACCAGCCAGTTATACTTTCACACATGACTACATGACTAGCCATATTCCTTTCACAGAAAATCATTTTAGGATAAAATACACATGGTCTTTTTTTCCCTTCTACATAAAATCAATCCAGCTGCTCAATTATCAAGAATTACTAGAAAAATAAAAGGAGCAGGTATTCATGCTCTTGTACCTGCTTATCAAAACCTGAGATAAAGCAAGGGTAAAAACATAACTAGGATGAGTTACAAGTCTCAATAATAAAAAGACATACAAACACATTTAAAATTTGAATATACTTGTACAAAATCACAGACTTGTTGGTAGACTCTTAATGCCCAGTTAATATATCCTTGAGAGTATGTTAACAATAGCTTGCACTTGATAATTTTGCATTTTAGATTAACTAAGAGCTTGGCTTTTAACTGAATCTTTGTGTTAAGACACTCAAGGAGTAGAGTGATCTTTCCTTTGTCTCACCAGAAATTTTAATGAAGTGCTGATTTAAGGTTAGATCTCATCTCATTTTAAGTTTTGCTTACCTCAGCTTATATTAAAATTTACTACTGATTGAGACCTAAAAAAAATGAACACATACCATCTGATAAAAGGGTTTAATTTTACTGTAGTAAAATTCCCATACAGATAGTTTATTGCTATCTCAAATGTAAAATGAGTCTTACTAATTTAAATACATTGTGTCTTTTTTGTGCAACAAAAACTGCATTAATAACACACAATAGCATGTTCCACTTTTCAGAAATTTAGAGACATCTATATTTATTAGCTATTCGATCCTTCATTAACATCAGGATTATGTCAGGAAGTTTCAAAAACCCTGCTTTAGGTGAAATAGTTACAGAAAATAAACAAATTTTGAGTAAAAATTTACTTCTCATTAGAGCACAGTCTCAAATATCACTTGAATATTCAACACTTACATACATTGTTATTGCTACTAATTACATTCTCCCTCCAAACATGTCTAAAACAAATAGATTAAGAATAACAAAAGAAAATATGGTGGATTTTCTTAGATTCCATTGTTAATATACAATGCATTATGGCTTGTCTGAGGATTATCAGACCTTAAGTACAAGAAATACCAAAAATAACCTGACATTTCCATTAAGTGAAAAAAAGGTGGAGAACCACTGATATTCAACAATTCCTGAAGTCACCAAGATTCTCCCACTCTGGTGAACAAACTGATTTGCTGATACTAGATTAGAGCTATCAAGAGATGACAACAAATGTTCATGTAAGGGAACAGCTTCTGTGCATTTTAATGGAAGGAATCCAAAGATTAGTGTCAATTAAACACTTGCAGTTCCAGTTCCACATTATCATCCTATGAATTTCAGGCATTTTGATTGTCAAACAGGCATTAATCAAATACAGGCACTTTATGAGGCTATGACCAAAAAGCTGCTCTTCTACAGTTCAAACCCATTTATAGCCTTTCTGTGGCAACAAACCAGACTTAACTTTCGTAAGCAAGGCTGCAAAATAAAAAAAGCTTTTGTCTTTTTATGTATGTAGAAGAAGCTTCTTCTTTTACGCTAAGTGTATGAAGTTCAGCTTCCCTGAGAGAATACAAAAAGGTGAGTCAAATTAACACAAATTTCCCAGGAGCAGCCTCATTAAGACCTAGAAAGATGCCAACTTTAGGCTACATAGGTACAAACCTGTACTTAAGGACCACCGCCCATAAGCAGCTGCATCTCCTCCAATTTTAAAAGCTAAAACTAGCTACAAGTGGCACTCTGATTTCCCCACTGTGAATAAACTGCTGTTTTCCAATTAGGGGCAATGAATAAGCTCATTCAGGTAGGAGTTACCTGCTAATGAAACACTTGTGCCCTATGCACTTTCTGGTAGTAAACGTGGGGGCTTTCTGGGAACATTCACTGGTACGTGATAAAAGATAACTTCTTAAGGTGAAACTTTTCCATGCTACAGTACTCCTCCCAAAGCTATTAAGGACTGATCCACTTTAGACCACCACAAGCTGTGGAGTTTGTGACAAAAAGAGCACACATTAATACTTGGTTTTGATTCAGAGAGTCTTGAAGAAAGATTTGTACAGTTTCTTTTCGGAATAATTACTCTTCATATCACTTCCCAAAAAAGTAAAACTTCTGAAGCTGAGATGTGTCAGTCCAGACTGGAATCAGGTCTTGCTAGGGAACAGACTAAGAGGGATCAGAGGGAGGAAAAGGTTGCAGCAGTTAACCACGTTATGTCTCCAAACAGGTCCAGAAGACATGATTCTAGTCCCTCATTCTTAGCCTCTTGAATGTGCCAACAAAATAGCATAATTTTGACTACTGCTTCAGCTGGTATCTTTACAAATGCAGCATCCATTATTCAGCGTCACAGAGGCACTAGAATTATGGCACATATTAAGCAATGAGCATTGATGTCCTTATAAGTGATTCCAAATGCAAGGAAAAAGAAGATCCAAACCTAGTCTATACTTTTTTCCTCTAACATTTTGTTAAAGTAAATGTGTAAATGACTAGTTGTTGACTTGCCACTTACCATATGCAATAAGGACTAGGAAACAGAGCGAAGACTCAGGGATTTTATTTTCTTGATGGTCTTTTAGTCCTTTATGCCTCCATAGGTAAAAACAATCTAATCTCACACTCACAGTTCGCATACACACCACAAGTTTGAGCCACAACAAGAAAATACAAAAAGAACCACTGCAGGGATAACTTCACAGAAGCACAAAGGCCTCTGACAAGTAAGTACAGGTCAAGTAGAGATGCAAACAGGAGACATAACTAACTGATTTACAGTCTGCTGAGCCATTAAGCTCTAACACACTCCTTCACTAACCCTTCAATGGAAGTTGCAAGACGTCTTTTAGAGAACAGCACCATTTATGTCCTGAACACCTTGACTGTGCTAGAACAATGGAGGATACAGTGATATGTGTTACATAAACACTTGGCAAATGGGAGATGAAGCAACACAACATCTGGTACCCTAGCAATACTTTCCTTTAGTCAAAAAGCATTACATTCATTAAATTAGTAACCTGCACACAATGAACAAGAGAAAGTTTTAATTTACAATTCTGGTTTCTATTCGAAATCTAACTTTGATTCTATTATCTTTCCAGGTTATATGTGGGAAACTTACTTGCAGAATAAAAGAAAATAAAGTGTAAGACCATTGTGAGACATCTAGGAGCTCATACAGAAAATCTGTACCTATATAGGGCAGGTAAAATACAACAGGAGTGTTAAATTTACAGAAATTTTGCCAGAACATCTCTTATTTACCAGACTGGAAGTGAAGATATTTGAAAGAACAAACAAGTGCACAACAAGTGTAATTTTTTAATAACTGTACACAGTACAAGAGAGACGGATGTCAATAAGCACAATGTGCATTATACAGAAGTAATTTATTCTTACTAACATTATTCTTACTAAACTAACTAACCAAGCTAATGTCCCAGTGAAAAAGTGGATATGAAAATTCATACATAAAGATTTGTACATTGATTCATATAACTTTAATTTTCAAAATAAAGTTTAAAGAAGCATACATAAAAACATGCTAACAAAAACAGATTAATTAACAGACTCATGATGCAAAGAGATGGTCACTATTACAGTCATACTGTAATGTATAAATACACAATGACACTTCTATCTGAAAACATATAAAATCACATCAGCAAGGGTTAGGAAAGCATATTACATACTACTAAATGACAGGCTCCAGAGTAAACTCCTTAAAAATATAAGCATGTGTAATAGAAAACTGTTTCTTACCGTACTTCTATCCTTCAAGAGCTTTTCTATCACTTCAATTAACATTTCCTTTTGCTCTGGATCAAGACTAGAAAGAAAAATAAAATAATTTTTACTCATTCAGTCAGACTATCCAAAACTATAAGAGATTTGGTTTTCTGACCTTTACACACAAACTGGGAACAAAGAGCATTGAAGAAAACATTGCCAGAAAAATCAAGTACTGCAAAGAACTCTTCGTAAAAGAACTTAACTGAATATAAGTTACTAATTAACTGAATTGCAGGAGTATAAAACTAAATTATGAATATTATCTTATGTTATATCACTTACGTGTGTTCTATAAGAAACTTAATACTTAAACTCATAAAAAGTTCAGGATTTAAGAAACATTAAGACAGGCCAACCCACACCAGGGAGAACTTGACCGAACTTCATATGTTAAGTCGTAAGGATCTCACTGCTTTTGCAGAAGTGAATTTCAGAATGAACTAATTCAGTAGTGAATGAACACCAGAACAAAGAAGAATCATATTTTTATTATCTAATTATCACTATAAAACTTCAAGTAAGACACTTTGTTAACCACTAATTTTAGTGAGAAGTACAGGAACTCAAAGATTTGGACATTGTATTCAATGTCCAATGTATAGGATATGTACCAATACAAAGTTGGTGTGCAGGCTGATACAAAATAGACTGCTCAAAGTCCTACATAAGTAGTAAAAGAAGAGGAAAAACAAAAGTTGCAAAAAACAACCTTTGTAGCATCCTTTCCATATTAAAAGAGCAGAGAAAAGTTTGCCTAAGATATCCACTATTGTAACACCTACTTCTTAGGTAGGTAAGGATCAACTTTGCATTCCAGCTCCTTTCTCATCATGCATCTACACAGCATGGAAGAATTCAAAGCCAAAGCAGAAGAAAATACAAAGGGAAAGTGAGTACAAAGAGTGATACAGATGTGTAGTTCTATGCCTTTGGAAAGTCATTTCAACATGGACACAGTTACAGATAAGTAAGGGAGTATTTGGCCATTACTATACACTTCAGTTTTGTTTGCCTTCAGTAAGGAAAAATCCTTGTTTGGAGAACTGTGGAACTACTGAATACATTAAATGTTGTTTTCTCCAGACATAGTTTCATTTTCAGTCCAAGGTCACTGAAATCCATTCATAGGGAATGTATTATAGTGCACATCTTGGCAACCACAGCGATGCCTAGGTGCAGTGGTCATCATTTGCAAAAAAAAAACCACTGGGTCAAATTAACATTTTATTCAACAAAGTGTGTAGTGTATGTGTGTAGTAATGTGAGAAAGCTTGAATTATCTTATGAGTAAGTCTGGGATGGTACTCTGCTTTGAAAATTAATTTCCATAATCTTGACTAATCTGGAAGAGGGAAAAAAGAAAAAAAAAAAGCCAAGCACACCCAAAACATCAGTTTTATGATGTTCGAGATAATCATAATGAGATATCTCATATGATATATGTCTCCTTATGCAAATGGTGTTATGAAGGAATTAATGCTCTTTTAGAAACCACCTGTGAAATGGCTTGTTTTGTAATTAAATGCAGATTTATATGACAGTAATAAAAAAGGATAGTCTCTAAATCTGTATGCTAATACAGAAATTTTCAGTAGTTTTTCAATTTAGTGAAATATTTGATATACCTAATTACATTACTGTATGGCTACCTACAGCAAAGTATGTTGAAAAACTTAAAACTTCCACTATCAACAGAAGTCAGACCCTTAGGCTTGAGGATATATTCCTTCTTTTGATGAAAGACGGTACAATAATCTGCCGACCTTTAATGAGTACTCAAACCTAATTGTGATGACCATATAACAAGTGTCCATTCAACTGGGTTCTCGCGCGGCCTCGGGGCCGCCCCGGGGTCCCGCGCGGGGCCGCCCCGGGGTCCCGCGCGGGGCCGCCCCCGGTCCCCTCCCCCCCCAGCGGGAAAGGATAGAGGGAGCTTCGCCGGCGTGACCTTGTGCCCTCGTGAGAAAGGAGAGAGAGGAGAATTGAAGCCTCGGAATACACAGAGGTTTGCCGGTCTGGTTTGGGGAGGGGGGTGGGGTACCAGGCAGGCTGTGGGGGTCCTCGGACTGGAGGGTGGTCAGGTAAGTAGTGCATGGGAAGATATGAGGAAACACGGTGGGGGGAGGACAAGATCAGAGTGGTTAATAGTTTCCTCTGGGGCTTGGAGTTCTTGGTCGGACTGGGGCCTAGAGAGGGCCTCGAGCCCTAGATGGGTACGGTGGCCAGAACAGTTTCGCTCGTTTGTTTGTTTTTGGTTCACCCGTGGCTACTGCCCAGGTTTGGTATGTCCTGGATTTATCTGTTACATACTGTAAGGTTGGTCAGGACAAAGGGCTGTTCATGGGTGCTTCCCTGGGATTGAATATAGACAGATGGCAGAAACCTAGGTAGTGTAAGACTTGGCCTAATCATTTTTAATAGTAAGAATGCAACCTGTATACCCCTATGTGGTTGCGAGCTACGCTGGCGATGGTACATGCCTTCAGTAGGGTCACCCATGCCAGACAGGTCAAAACTACAGGGTCGGATACAACAAATCTGTGGGCAGGATGAGCTCATTAGCCTTCTGGCAGTCATCCTAGGAGAAGGTCAACTCTAATTCCAAACCCGGGCTGATGGAGCTCGCTTAGCCCTGTAAGGCCATCCATCTAAGAGAAGGTCACTCTAATCAAACCTACATCCTGAGGACCTCACTGCCACCGTCCAAGCTCGCTCGGCCCTGGCAGATGAACCTCGGGATTAAAGGGTGGGTTCAGTTCCGCGCATACTGCATCTCACCTAAAAAATCCATTGCGCAGGCTTGAAGGCTTTACCCACATGCAAAAAGTCCTGTAGCGACGGGCGAGGGTCGAAACGGCAGGTGAAAGATGCACTGGGAGCCGCAGACTCAACCCTGCATGCAGGCGGTTCAGGATATTGGTCATTTGAGACTGACCGGAGATGACAGTCTCTTGAGGCAGCACCCTGAACGACCAAGCAGCCTTTCCAAGGACAGCACTGCTTGCTCCACTCGGAGAGGGGCCTAGAAAAGGTGGCCTAAACAAAGCTCATCTCCACTTTCACCCGGTTGGTTAACCGCAGGCCAACGGGCATCTTCCTCCAATGCGGTCGCACAAAGAAAAGTCAAAGGCACGCACCTGCCTCCAAAGGTGTACCTAAATTAACTCTAGCATGTTGGAACATCAGAACCATGCTCGATTCTGCAGATAGCGGACGTCCTGAGCGTCGGTCTGCCCTAATTGCCCATGAGCTGGCTCGTCTCAACATCGACATTGCCGCTCTCAGTGAAGTTCGCCTTCATGAAGAAGGCAGCCTCAGAGAACATGGTGCCGGTTACACACTCTTTTGGTCAGGCAAGCCCAGAACCGAAAAACACCTCTCAGGAGTCGGCTTCATGATCAAAAACTCTATTGTTCCTAAACTCGAAAATCTGCCGACAGGTCACTCTGACCGCATTATCTCCCTACGCCTTCCACTAAACAACAAGCAACATGTTGTCATCTTTAGTATATATGCCCCAACTCTCCAAGCTGACCCTGCTGAAAAAGATAAATTTTACACTGACCTGCGCCTCCTTACCCAAAAGGTCCCTGCAGACGATAAGATCATTATCCTTGGTGATTTCAACGCCAGAGTAGGCAAGAATTTTGAAGTTTGGAAAGGTGTATTAGGCAAGCATGGTGTTGGAAACTGCAATGATAATGGTCGACTTCTGCTAGAATTCTGTGCAGAGCAACAACTCACCATCACTAATACTATCTTTCAGCAGAAAGATAGTCTGAAGACAACCTGGATGCACCCCCGTTCTAAGCATTGGCACCTCATCGATTATGTCCTGGTGCGACGGAGAGATGTCCGCGATGTCCATCATACCCGCGTGATGCCCAGCGCAGAATGCCAAACAGACCATCGGCTGGTGCGCTGTAAACTCAATTTCAAGATCAAAATCAAACCAAAAAGGGGCAGCATCCCAAGGAGAAAACTCCAAGTTAACAATCTCCAATCAGCCACAGTAAGAGACAGTTTCCAGGCAAACCTTCAAACTAAGCTCGATAACATTCCCACAGTTTCTGCAGATTCCTCTCCTGAAACAATCTGGCATCATATTAAAAACAGCATCCTGCAATCCTCCGAAGAATCCTTAGGGTTCTCCCTCAAGAAGAACAAGGATTGGTTTGACGAAAACAACCAAGAAATCCAAGACTTGTTGAGGAAGAAGAGAACCGCCCACCAAGCACACCTTGCACTGCCATCCTGTCACGCAAGAAAAACAGCCTTTCGTCTTGCGTGCAGCAAACTCCAACAGAAACTCCGTGACATCCAGAACAAATGGTGGATTGATCTAGCTGAAAAAACTCAATTATGTGCAGACACAGGTGATCACAGAGGTTTCTATGAGGCCTTGAAAACAGCATACGGGCCTACATACCAGGTACAAAGCCCTCTACTCAGCGCTGATGGTCAAACACTTCTGACAGATAAAACCTCCATTCTGAATCGATGGTCTGAACACTTTCAGACTCTATTCAGTACCAACCGCACAGTCCAAGACTCAGCAATTCAGTCCATCACACAACAACCAGTAAAATATGAATTGGATACTGCCCCCACTTTAGGAGAAACCCTCAAGGCCATACAGCAGGTGAAAATCGGCAAGGCAGCTGGGATTGATGGAATTCCACCTGAAATCTGGAAACATGGGGGCCCTGCACTCCACACCAAATTCCATGAGTTCGTGGTGCGCTGTTGGGAACTCGGCGAACTACCATCTGACCTTCGTGATGCAGTCATCATCACCTTGTATAAGAAGAAAGGAATTAAATCTGACTGCTCAAACTATCGTGGTATTACTCTGCTCTCCATTGCTGGCAAAATCCTGGCAAGAATACTCTTGAACAGACTAATACCCACTATAGCAGAAGGTATCCTTCCTGAAAGTCAGTGTGGTTTCAGAGCCAACAGGAGCACCACAGACATGGTATTTGTCCTCAGAC
This sequence comes from Pipra filicauda, assembly GCF_003945595.2. Classification (NCBI taxonomy): domain Eukaryota; kingdom Metazoa; phylum Chordata; class Aves; order Passeriformes; family Pipridae; genus Pipra; species Pipra filicauda. Next base: position 6,117,074 of record NW_024104487.1, read on the forward strand.
AACTGCAAGAGAAGTGTAGGGAACAGAACAAAGGTCTCTATGTAACCTTTGTCGACCTCACCAAGGCTTTTGACACTGTGAGCAGAAAAGGTCTGTGGCAGATTTTGGAACGTTTAGGTTGTCCCCCTAAATTCCTCAAAATGATTATCTCACTCCATGAGGATCAGCATGGCCAAGTCAGATATGGCAATGCACTTTCTGAGCCCTTTTTAATTAAGAATGGTGTGAAACAAGGCTGCGTTCTCGCTCCTACCCTATTCACCGTCTTCTTTAGCATGATGCTCCAAAGGGCCACAGCAGACCTCAATGATCAGGACGGTATCTACATTCGATACCGTACTGATGGAAGTCTATTCAATCTAAGGCGACTGAAGGCCCACACCAAGACCTTAAACCATCTTGTCCGGGAGCTGCTTTATGCTGATGACGCCGCCCTTGTTGCCCACACAGAAGCAGCTCTGCAGCGTTTAACATCCTGCTTTGCAGATGCTGCTGAGCTCTTTGGTCTGGAGGTCAGCTTAAAGAAGACAGAGGTCCTCCATCAGCCTGCACCTCAGGATGTCCCCCATCATCCCCACATCACCATTGGTCAATCAGAGCTCAAATCAGTCCAACAGTTTAATTACCTCGGTAGCCTCATCTCCTCAGATGGTAAGATTGACGGAGAGATAGACAACAGATTAGCAAAGGCATATAGTGCTTTTGGAAAACTCCATAAAAGAGTATGGCGTAATAAACACTTGAAGAAAAGCACCAAGATCAGTGTTTACAAAGCCATAGTGTTGTCTACTCTCTTATATGGATCTGAATCATGGGTCATCTACCGCCACCACCTGCGTCTCTTAGAACGCTTCCATCAACGCTGCCTCCGTACAATTCTAAACATCCACTGGTCAGACTATGTGACCAATACATCTGTTCTAGAGCAAGCAGCTATCACAAGTATCGAGGCCATGCTGATGAGAACACAGCTGCGTTGGGCAGGTCATGTCTCCAGGATGAAGGACCACCGCCTCCCTAAGATCTTGCTTTACGGTGAACTTGCCACTGGCTGCCGCATGAGAGGAGCCCCGAAGAAAAGATACAAGGACTCCCTGAAACAACATCTCAGCCTTGGCCATATTGATCACCATAACTGGTCTACTCTGGCCTCAAATCGGGAGGCCTGGAGACACACCATCTATAACGCAGCTGTCTCCTTTGAGAACACACGCAGGATCACCCTTGAGGAGAAAAGGCAACGCAGAAAGAACCGTGTATTGCAGAATACACCATCTAAGGAGTCTTTCTGCTGTGCCTTTTGCAATCGGATTTGTCTGTCACGTATTGGCCTCATAAGCCACCAGCGTGCCTGTAACAAATGTGGATAGAGCCTTCCCAAATCTTCGTTCGCGAAGCCTAGCCATGATATGTAAGAAAAGAGGATTTTCTTTAGATCAGCATCCCTATGCTTTTGTGGAATTGTGCAAATGGGTTTAATTGCACACACAAATATTATGAATGGCTTCTGAAAGATCAGTTCAGGAAATGTCAGAATGAATGTTACCTCTTCCAAAAGAGACACATCTAGCCTTGATGTGAAGGGCTCCCATCTCACAGTGGATGAAATTAGGAGTTAAGCCTTTGTGTGGTGTTGTACATGAAACAATGTCCCTCCTCCTCCTTGTACGCCATGACATCCTACCATGTGGCAGGACCAGCATGATGGTCTGGGTGGAAGGAAGATCCAGGCTGAGCAATGTGTCATTTAGTGGATTCACTGTCAGCCCACTTTGAAGAAGGACAGTACTTTGAAGCAGATCTCCTAGTTGTCAAAATTTATCGTGCATTTCTTTATGTCATAGAGTGTTTGCAGTTTGGCTGAGCTGGATTGCTTAGAATAAACTAAACCAGAAGATCCACTGTGAGTATGTACCAAATATGCCCCAATCCCTAATAATGAGGACTGAAACCACTAATTGCCCTCAGCACCATGAAGGTCTCCAGCATGAATAGAACACTAAAAGGCTCTTGTACATTTGGGAGCTTGTGCAGCACTTGGAAGGTACTTCCCACGCTACATAAGGGTCCATATGGCAAGTGTGCCTTGGTGCTTGCTGCTGTTGACCACCTTGAAATTTACTCCTTTTTTTTTTCTGGGACGACACCTGCCTCAATACTTTGTGTTGCAATCTGTCTTTGCTGAACCTAGTTCTGAACAGTACCTTGGTCTTTTATACAGCATCTCTTTTTTTTCCATCTAGTTATTTTTTCGGCCCACTCTCTGCTGTCATCCCAGGTGGAAATGTCTTGCTGCTTCAGACTCCCAGAAGATCCAACAAGGTACATTCTGAGGCCCCAGGAATATGATCATGTTTATTATTGTACTGTGAGAAACCTGCAAACTTTTCTGGTGGCAGAATAACCCAGCGGCAGAACAAAGATCTTGCTAACCTCAGCACAGCCTCTGGTGCAAGGGGGCAGGCAGTCAGTGGTGTACAGAGTGCTGCAAAATGAAGTTCTCTTGATAACAATAACTATGCTTTCAGGGAGACACAGTGGGTGTACCCGTGTCAAAGAGATCTTAACAGCTTTTCAGGTGGGACCACACCTCTGGGGCTGACATCCACTTGGATGCTTCCGCCTTGTGTCCTTGGGATCTTAGTGCAGTGGTTCTGGAGGAGAACTCAGCCTCTAATGTTACTGCAGGGAAAGCCAAATCCCATACATGCCTCCTGTGTCAACACTGAGGGATATTTCTTTTACCTGCCATCTGCAGTGGCCAGTCCCCTGTGTCAGATTTAGTGTTTTCATTGTAGGTAAGAACATGTCTGCACAGCAACACTAAGGATCCCTCCTCCTCCCCTTGAAAATAAGAACAAGTGCAGGCTGGGTTTATTTCTGAAATCAAGCCAAGGGTTTTCTTGTTTTGCTGTTATATTAGAAAACTTCAAAGTCTTCTGTCACTGTTAATATATTACCCTGAATTTCAACTTAATTCTAAAGAAGGCAAACCATAAGATCAGTGCCAACCTAAATGTTAGTACATAAACTATGTGTGTATTTTATGTGACTAGCCATAATTAAGACTTGGCTTGTTTTCTTCTTCTTTCTTGGTCTGTGTGATAATGAAAAAACAATTCTGATGAATTACAGAATCACAGAATCAATGAGGTTGGGAAAGACCTCTGAGATCATCGAGTCCAACCTTTGACCCAACACCACCTTGTTAACTAGACCATGGCACTAAGTGCCACATCCAGCCTTTCCTTAAACATCTCCAGGGACAGTGACTCCACCGCCTTCCTGTGCAACCCATTCCAATGCCATTAATTATTTATCAAGCTTGCTTGTACTGGTAAAGCAGAATAAACCCCAGGTAATTTAAAACTATTTTAAAAATTGAAATTAAACATATTTTCTTCTGAAAATACATCTTAAAAAAACACCTTTAAAATAGGAGTATATACTAAGCCCTGAAATTAGTAAAAATTAATTTTAGTTACTTTCTAGTTATTTTTATTTCTTAAAAGTTTATTATATTGTTGTCTATATTTGGTAGTCAAACCACTGCAGTCACTAAGTAAGTGTTTGAAACCGTAGGTTGCTGAGGCTAGAATACAGGTTTTGGTTCTTTCTGCAGACACAAAATAAATGCTGCCTTATTCTGACATTTTCAAATAGTTCAGTTCAATAATTAAACTCCAAGCTGAGAAACTGACCTCTGCTGAAAGAGCAAAAAAATTGGTTTTCTCTCAAACTGTTGATAGGATGATCAGATCTACTAATTAAACACTTGGAGACAACAGGAATAAGAGACAATCAGATTAGTTTGCTAATTTTAGGTTAGCAAAAACTTCCTTATCAATGAGAAAATTTTGTAAAGAAAATGTGAGTTGACATTTTTCTTCAGGTATACAGCAGACTGAAGATTTTTACTTATCATAAAATAACTTCAAATGCTGTGTTATGCATTTGGAATTAAACAGAATTTTTAATCCTAATTCAGTTTGACAGAAGTTACACAGAAGCAGACATTTAATAAACAAGACAGGTGCTATTCATAGGAGCCTGACTCTAATACCCTGAAGAGTCCAAATAATAGTACATTACTCAAATAAGGTCTTCATTTATTTTTGTCAGTAAAGAAGAAATAATAATGCATGCCACCAATGAAAATGAACTAAGTGAAGAATACAATTGCAAAACAAAAGCAATTATTATTTAAGGTTTTCTACATGGTAATTCAGATTATCAAATGCTGTGGCAATCAGCATAGCTACAAATTGTAATTCAAAGGCAGCATCATGACTTTCTTTACTCTTCATACAATTTCAGTATTCAAAGATAGAAATTTCTGTGATAAGGTGGGAAATAGAAGAAAAATTCAGTGGAAGGAGCCTGACAATTATGTTTTCAGTAGTTCCTCAGTGGCAAAAGGCTTACTCAGCAGTTCAAGGAGAATTGAAATGTTCTTCCATATATTGAAATGCTGCCTTACTCTGCAGGAAATCCCTTCCACTGCAGCGTCGTGTTCACTTATATGGTGGTTGGCCAGACTGAGACTAGGCACGGTCCCTTGCTTTTTCACTTTCTTCCTTCTTACTCCTGGTAACACCTTCTCTGTATTTTTAACTATAAACAGATAAAAAGAAACTGAGCACCATAAGGAAATTGAGCCAACAAAAGCAGTTTACCTTTGGATATGAGCTGAATGGAGAAACAACAACAAAAGCCCTCAGAAGGCCATAAATTTGGACTGAAAATGCTGAACTATATTTTTAATTGTAATACTTCTAAATTCTGTGCTGTTACTTCAGCTTGTTTCTCAATGGACTTAAATGGTTTGAGATGAATAAAATATTGATTGGTGGGTTTGGATGACAGATGCTTCTAAATCTGAACACGCATAACTAATATGAAATTCAAATTCTGATCAAACAAAAAAATTAATATGAATTTCATATTTTCTTGCTTTTAATAAGCACAGATGTCTTGCCAGTGGCTCAAGCTCAGTCAAGCATCACTGCATCACTTTTTGCGGGCTCAGACGTAAAACCATAGAGTTCTTTCCGTGTATGTGCCTTGCATGCAGAACCAAACTGATTGAGATTCAGGCATAACTGATGTTGACTGTTTTGAATGGCAGTCGTGGTCCTCAGGTAAAAATCCTGATACACTTTGCTTTTCCAGTACAATATGCATTTCGTAATTTAGGACAAGAAGGGTCCTGCCTCATCAATGAATCCTGTCCTCTGGTCTTGCAAGCAGTTTGATCATATAATCACCTTAACAGACCGATGCAGCTCTGGGCCTCTTAGTGCTTGATAATGGGTAAAAACAGATGAAGTCACTGATGCTTCTTTTATCTTCTGCCAGGCTGCTGAAGATAACTAATGCCCTAACCTAAATGAACCATCAGTTTAGTGAACAATGGTGTATATACTTCAGAAAGAATTGCCATGTATGTAAAAATATTGTGTGTCTAGTCTATTATCCCCAGTCTGACACTGGCCTGTTCCAGAGTGAGATTTGAGAAACTCTTTTCTGAAACATCACACAGTGACCTTCCCGTGGGAGAGGCATTTTTGTAATGGCTGTCAGTGAGAAATGCACACAGGTTTATTTTTTTTTTTTTACTCCTGCTTATATAAATCATGTGTTCATCTGTTTATATAAACATTTAAGTTTTGCTTTTAACGATGGCAGTGAATTTCAGAGGTTAACTGACAATTTTTATATTTTAAATATTTCTGTCTTTCACCTTCACTATTTCACTGAGTGAAGGTATACCAGATCTTTATGTACTGTGGCTATACTGCTGATTATTTTATATATGTCCATCATATGTCTTCTTGTTGACATCTTGCTGAAGCACTTATTTTCAAAGATAATGGAGGAAACTAAGATGCATAAACTAAGGAAATTAAGATCCATAACTAAATGCACTGTTTCAGCAGAAGACATATTGATGACTTGAATAAGAAGGCATGCTAAATTTTTTTCTTTTCTGTATTAGTCCATTACAGAAAATAAGTCTGAGGATCTCAAGAAATCTTTCTACTCTTTCTCCCGTAATCCTAACACATTGTCTGCCTCTTTATTTGCAGTTGTGTGTTGATCAGAAGCTTTTGTATTCAATCTGTTTACAGTAGTGCTCCTGTCTCTTTCCTGAAAGGTTCTAATTAGTTTAGAATTTATCCATGTCTAAGTAATTCAGACAGGATTAATGTATAGCAAACTGTGTCTGGATTAAAATCCTCATGTATTGGATTGCTGAGTGGACTGGTGGAAGCATGCAGTGGCTTTCAGTTCTAAGGCAGTTTGTGGTGATAACATCTTGGCACTTCTTTCATAATTGGTATGTTTTTAGGAAGTCTTCACCAAGAGGCCAAGGCTGTCATGAAGTAGAGCCCTGTGCAGGTGTCTCTGAGGGCAGGGCCAGAGTGAGAAAGCTGACACTGGTGTTCCCTCTACATTATTGATTCTAAGAAAGCCCAGGGGAAGGGCAGGGAAGGGTTTTTTTTTGTCAGCCAGGGACTTAAATGATATTTCTGTTCTCCCCAAAGGGATGTCCTGAGTGTCTTTTCATAGAAATCATAGAATCCTAGAATGGTTTGAGTTGGAAGGGACAGTAAAGGTCATTTTGTTTCAACCCCCCTGCCATGAGCAGGGACACCTTCCACTAGACCAGGTTGCTCAAAGCCCTATCCAACTTGGCCTTGAACACTTCCAGGGATGGTGCATCCACAGTTTTTCTGGGCAACCTGTTCCAGTGTTCTCACCATCCTCACAGTAAAGAATTTTTTCCTAATATCTAGTCTAAACCTTCTATTTTTCAGCTTAAGGCCATTTCCCCTTGTCCTATCACTACATGCCCTTATCAAAGGTCCCTCTCTGGCTCTCTTGTAGGCCCTTTAGGTACTGGAAAGTGCTGTGAGCTCTCCTCAGAACCTTCTCTTGTTCAGACTGAACAGCCCTACCTCTCTCAGCCTGTCCTCATAGGAGAGGTGCTCCAGCCCTCTGAGCATCTTCACTGCTCTCCTCTGGACTTGCTCCAACAGGTCAGTGCTCCTTGGGTCAATGAGCCTGACAACTCTGATATATCATTCCCTTAACAACCTGAGCAAAGCCAGCTCAAAGATGTGCTGGTTTCTGAGGCCATGGCCAAAGGATCCAGCAGCGATAATGTATCCTGATTGGGAAACACCTATGCCTGAGAGTCACAGCTTCATTAGCTGCAATTAGCAGGAATAAGCAAGAACCTGAAATATGTCCAAGAGTGCAGAATGAGGAAAATCTGAAGAAAATTATATCCCTTTTCCTCAAAACCCTTCAAATGGACAATAAATGTCTGTCTGTACAGGAGCAATACAGTGTACAGCCTATTACCTGGTTGAGTCCTGATGTGCATATAGATATGAAAATCTCATTTCATGGCAAGAATGTACACAGTGTTTTCAAAGAGTGAAACTGAACAATACACTGGATACACAAATGAACAATATATGAGTAGTTACCTGTCATTTAGATTGATATAGATTGTAGACATGTAGATTGATATATCTAGTATATGTATATATGATATGGGAATAAAATTAAAAAAATATTTTTGCCTAGTAGCATACATCTGACATCTTATAAATTGCACACATTTTATCTAGACAGCTCTGTATAGGATGGAAAAAAAGAATTTATTGCTTCCAGAAGTTTCAAGTGCACAGCAATAAAACAATCTGAGGGTTTATTACATACTTGCTGTGATTACAGAAGGATCTTCACCTAATGCATGAGTCAGCCTGTCCTGATAAGTCTTACCAGAGATCATCAATTATTACTTAAAAAATCAGCATTTATCCCCAGAGTTCCCTCCTTTAGGCAGTCAGTCCACACAAGACTCATCCTAGACATGCAACATTAGAACGACTCTGTCTTGGTACTGCAGTTGTTCAGGACTCTGCCACTCATCACCACTATTAATGTCTGTCTTACTGGGAGGACCTGGAAAGGACCAGCTCTTTTCTCTGCTTAATGCTGCATGAGGCTGGTAGTCAAGTGTTGTCTGGCTTCTACACTCTAAAGTTGCCAAAAGAGAAGTGGAGAAACATAAAAATATCAAAAACAAATGACCATTGCATGTGTAGAGCACACACATGCATGGATCACCCATTTTTGCTAGTTTGAGTAGAGAAACCAACCATTTAGCTTAGTTACATGTTAGCTCATTTCTTCTAGGCTTCATGGCAGAGGTGAGTAATGAAACAAGGGGTGACCCAGGTGCTGCTGCTCTAACCTGGTGGGAATTTAAATCTCTGGGTCAGATAAACGAATTCTAAAGCCATAAAACACTGATAGTGAAAGAGACCTGCAGAGATTTTAAGTGTCATTCCCTTGTCCCAGTCTTGTGTGGGTTTGGATCTACAGAAAGACCTGGCTATATTGATAATCCTCATACAATCCAGACTGAGAATTGTTCTTTCAGTGCTCTTAACTTCATGTACTCTGTTCACTTTCTGTACTCTGTTCATAATTAATTATTTGCATATTAATTATGCAAAGCACAGGTGCCCAAACTGGTAATTTTTCATGATGCTGAAAGATTGTTTTACTGTACTGAATAAGCAAAATCCAGCTCTCTTTCCTCATTTCTCCTTCCCCTTACATTGTTTCTGTAGCTGGTGTGTTGTCAGCCACCCTCTACAGATTGTTTGTCTTGATTTTCACCAGTTCATCTTTAGATTGGCTCACTGCACAGCAAATGCTGTAGCTACAGTTCCCAGTGAGATATTTTAAAATTCTAATTCAGTCTTGCTCCTGCTCAATATGTCTGCAAACTGTCAAATTGATCATAGCATTCGCATCACTCAGTGTCTTCTGCGTAAGGCCAACACGATCAGCACTTGAGCAGCTTTCATCTTCTCAAACTACTTGTTTCTGCTGATATACATTCTGCACAGAACTCAGAATTTATCATTGTTTTTAAAAGAAGGAAGTAAAATATCAGGAGAAATTTATTTTTATTTCTGTTTTGTTTATTACATCTTCTGTTGTGATTATAAATCACAGAATCTACTACTCCTTATATCAAGGAAGAGGAATTTTAAAATACTGTTCATCTGAAGTTTATAGGAAAAGTTTTTAATGATTTTTCATTTTAAATGCATTTCCAGGGTTGGAGCTTTTTTATTGTTTTGTTTGTTTGTGTTTTTTGTTTTTTCATTTTGTTTTGTGGGATATGAGTAATATATTAATTTCTTCTTTTCCTTATCATGGAGTTTGAGGATCTCAAGGTGTTATGGAGCTATATTTCCACTATTTTTCCTACATGGACCTCCAGCAAAGTTGCTTTTGATTTCAGGAGGTACCATTGCATTGAAAATTGTCCCTCTGATTTTGAAACGGTTAAAAATAATTAGCTTTTATTCAGAGCTTTGAAAGGTCAAGAGAATGCTACGAATAGACCTGAGAAGAATGGCAGTACCAGATGCAGCCCTAAACTGAAAGAAGGGATGCTGCTGGATAACTGCTTCCATGTCATCTGAGTAAAACCATGTGCTCCTCCTGGTGCCCTGCTTTCCTCACACCCAGAGTTCTGGATCTACCTTTGTGAAGTGTAAGGAGAGAGAAGGGAGTGAAGTACCATGCCCTGACCTTCCTGCACAATGACTCTTACAGTAAAAAGAAGTTCCTTCCTTTAGGGTCTGATTCTGACATATTAGGAATATTCCCCCCCTTCCCCCCCGCCTTTTTTTGGTTTTTATTTCCTCTGGCTGTATCCATTCTGTTTTTCGAGACAATGGTGTGGTTTTGCAGATGGATGTTTTACTTGTGGTTTAAGCTTCCTTTGTTCTCAGAGCAGCATCAAGAAATTTGTTGGAGTCATTTTGTGACAATAAATAGTAACAGCTTCTTTCCCAGGGAAATGACACAGCCAGGTCTGGTTGCACCAACAGTTATGCTAAAATAAGCAGAATTTGAAAGGGAGTAGAGCTACCAGAAGTATAACATTCCTGCACATTTTGTGAGAACAGGCTGGCTGGTGAAGACGGTGTACCTGTTAGTGTTGGAATACCTTTGATTCAAAGTTGTTCAGGCATCAGTATCAATCCATCTTGAGTATCAGGTTTTCTTAATGCTAGCAATTGTTGATGTATATATTTTAAATCAGGGGAACTGACTAAATCATAGTTTATTTTGATTGTAGTTTATCACTGGAAGGCTTTGTCTGGGAAAAACTGGATTCTCTGTCACTTTTTCAGCAATTGTTTAATTTTTAACTAGATAAGCTATTAAATACAGCTTCTGAATATGGCACAAGAAATGGTGAAATTTGAAAGGTTCTCAATGTCCTTAAAAACTATTGAAAAAATAATTCAATTTATTTATTTTTAAAGAATAATCCTGTGCCTATCTCCTCCCATGTAATTTAAGAGCAGATATAACACTCAGATCCTTATATTTGATCCATTTTTCAAACTCACAGAAATCAGGTACATCATGATGCTTTCAGAATGTAAATATTTAATACAGACTTCTTCCAGGAGATGGAACCATATTGATCCTGTGTTCTTAATCTTTAGAGCTTTATGATTTGTCTGACAGAAATTTGAAAGCTCTCCTTTCTGGGGTTTGGAGTTCTCTTTCCATTTATGCTGAACAACGTGACTAAACCCCAAATCACTGGGACTGTAATTTGTGTAACTTGGTTTTGCAGCCCCTTTGAAACAGTGTGGTTTGGTTCATTATTGGAATAGACTGTACCTCATAACTCACTGTAAGCTAAGGTTCTAACATACACAAAGGCTGTAATTCAAACAGCAAAGCAGATATTTTTCAGAAGGACTAGTCATTAAATACAGTAAAATCAAAGCTTCCAACACTTTATATATGTTGAGATTGTAAGTTAGGATAATAAAAGCTTTAGTAAAGAGGATTAATTAAATTAAGTCATATGCAGACCATAAGTAACAGAACATTCACTGTGACTGATGAGAGGGCACTTGATTTTAGTAGAATGGGCTTTCTTTCTGTGAAATTAATTATACATGTTTTTCATGGTTTAGAGCTCGGATTTTAACAAGTAGTCTACACCTTACTTCTATTCAGGTGGATATTAATTATATGGTAAAGACCATAATTTCTGATGTTATCAGTGACAAGACTTTGCTGAAATCAATCTGGAACAGACTTTGCACCTCATTATAAAGCAAAGGAGCAGGTAGGTGCCATGTGATGTTTTAGTTCAGTAGGCAATATAGAGAAGATTGGTGTGCAGCAAAAACTTAAAAACTTAAGTTGTCATCCTGCATGAGGCTAGAACTGTTTGGAAACTTAATACTTTGCAGGTCCTTTTTCCTGGTGAGCATTACGAGAGTTTTACTATCACAATACATTAGGAAGAGTTGAATACATTTTAACCAAATGTTGCTGAAAATGTCCAGTAACTAAGAATAATAATCTGTCCAGCAGATACAGACTTCTTTCTGCAGTTCTGTTTTTGCCATTAGATCTTTAATCCTATTTGTCCAGAACACATACTCCAGTCTACCCTCTTGATTTCTGAGACACTCAGTCATTTCATATTCCTAAATCCTTCGTGACTAAGTAATGAATTCTTGCAATTCAGTAATCTTGCACCATTTCCTTCACTGAAGTCAATAAGTGGGAGACTTTAAGCTTGGTGCTTTTGAACCCAGATGTTCACATGGCTGACTTGCTTAATATCTTGCAAAAGTCAATTCAATTTCATGAAGTTCGTAGGAATAGAACATAATGCTGGTAGTTTGATAATGCCCTTGAAGTAGTGGAAAATCACGTCAGTCATTGAATTTCACATGCCTTAGTTGTTATTTTGTTGTTACTTCTTTGTATCTGAGTGTAGCTTCATAGGGATAGAAAGAAAGGTTTGCTTGCTGCTGCTCTCCCCTTTTATAGTTAAGCTACTTTGCATTTAAAAAGTTAAAATGGTGATACAGACAGAGCAGAGATATATAAATAGAACACTTTCTCTCAATCTCCAGTAACAGAGGTTTGGAGAAAAAGAAAGGAAACAGGGCAAATACTGAATAATCTTTCCCTGGTGCCATCCAACCTTTCTGTAAATGGCAACTCAGGGACTTTCAGACCTGGATGTTTCATCTGTACTGTGATGCTTAAAAGCCTTGATGTGCTATTACCTCTCTCTATTGTGTCTTTATACTTCTGGCTTTCACAACATCTCATGTGGAATTTGATTATGCTAGGAAGTGTTTCATATTATATGTTTTAGACCTTCTGCATGCTGAATTCCTGAGCTACTTTCTCCCTACCAATTATTTCATAGAACTGTACTGTACTCCTCTTCAGTTATCCTTCATCCAAGCTCAAGAGTCTGACTAGCCTCTTCTCACACAAATGTTGCTCATACTTCCAACCATCATTGTTGCACATTTCCTTCTTCAGGTTCTGTTACATCCTTTGTGAGATGGGAAGATCAGCACTCCACAGGCTATTTCATTGGGTTGGAAGGGACCTTATCCAACTCTCCTGGTATGGGCAGGGACACCTTTCACTAGACCAGGCTGCTCAGAGCCCCATCCAACCTGGCCTTGAACACTTCTGAGGATGGAACATCCACAGCTTCTCTGAGTAAAAGGTAGACAAAACAGTTGAAACCCTCTTTGCATCTATTCTCAATTTCTTTTCTAAAAATTTGACCATCCTAGGGGAAAATAATGTTTGAGTACTTTGTCGTGCCATTTACAAGGTCTTTACAGGGCATTTACATTACAATCAGCTGTGCAGTTCATCCAGGAGGGTGAGACCTTAACCCTTCTATCTCCTCTAATGCACCCTTTCCTTCTTTTAAAGATTTTCAGAGCTTCCAAATGGGCGGGATCACTTCACTGGATATGGCTGGCTCTGGAGCAGATACTTTTTTGACTTGTACTTCCTTTAGCCCTTTCACTTCTGAGCCCCACAGCTACCGCTGGCTGCTTGCTTGGCGTAACTCTGCTCCTCAGGTTATGTGTGCAAAGATGCTTCCCAGGTTATACATGCTAATATCTGCCATATTCTGGTACATACACTACATACATACATATACTGTGTTTGTTTGTATCTGCTGTATATGCTCCTTCTCCGTTGCTTTGTTTATCTGGCTCGTCCTACTGCCTTCACATGCATGGAGTGACAATTGCGACAATATTTTCTTGTGTCTCAGGCCCACCTTCAAGCGAAGACTTTAAAAAATCGCCAGGTCTTCGCAGCTACAGCAATAAAAATACTAAATAAAAACACTAAATACACTGTTAATAACGAGCACTCACTATCATAGTGTTGTATTCATGGTTTTACGCACGAAAAGTCTTTTGTACTTATGACATGATAAAAAGCTTTATTGATGGATGAAATGTCTGCTTTAAGAAAGGTACAAAATATTCCACTACTAACAAACTTCTACCTAAGATATATTTTTCTCCTCATAATTTTAGACCTGTATGTACAACATGTAAGGGGTTTCGAGAATAATAAATGAAAGTTGCTGTAGAAATAATACAGGAGTGCTCAAGAATGACTTTTAAATGGTTCGGTGAAGTAGATACTGGAACAGCAATCTAAACTCTATCAGACAAGGTAATGGAGGGTAAAGAAGCTGGCGAGCAGAGTGACTGGAAAACTAAATGATAATATAAGCCTAAAGCATAGAAGAGCTTTGAAAAATTGTATGCAAATGAGCCAGGAGACTAAGGTACACAGGAAGGACTGTAGCTTGAAAGGAGTTAAAGGAACATCTGGTTGAAAAGGGGTGGAGGAAGAGCTGAGCCAAAGGTGTTGCTGATCGCTTTGCTCAGGATGCATGACATCCCTGCAGCTGAGGGCTAAACTCCCATTTGTGGTGTTCTGGTTTAAAATAAGGCCTGTTCACATGCAAACTGTGGCTGGTAATGGCCATCTGGTGAAGTTCTTGGCTCCAAGTCAGGATCAGCTGTACCTCAGCCATTCTCGACAAAGCCTTGTTCTACAAGTCCTTAAAAAATTCCTGGGGATCTGCGGTCAGCAGAGTGACCATTCTCTTCCAAGTGTTGGCAATTCACCTTATGGAACTTTTCCTGATACTTAACCTTAATATTTCTTTCTGCACTTCAGACCCTTTGCTTCTGGCCACACCTTCAGCTGACTAGAATGAGATCTTTCTGCCATATTAGCTTGAATCTCAAGCTTCACTCCTCTCCTCCCAAAATCAGCTCTAATGTCGGTATGATATCCTTGTGAGTGACCTGCTCACCCTGGAGACAGGGGACTCGGGTCATCAACAAAATAGTACAGATGCTGTATTTCTGTCTAATTTTACACAGAAACATTTGCACATTGGCCTGACAGCTACTGGTAGCTACTATTTTGACTGATACCCTGACTATCTAGCAGCCAATCAAAAAGGTATGAATCCTCTGTATTAAGCCTCAAAGAAAATCCTAGCTTGAAAAGGAGAATGCTTCCTGGAGAAATCCAACCTGGGAATAACACGGGGGGGGTGGGTGGGTTGGAGGGGACATTCATAGCTGGTGAATTCTAGTTTGAATGTGTTTTATTTAAAGTCTTCTGACGATGGAAGGCTTACTGATAATTACTGGAGAAATACATAATAAAAATAGCAGAGAGGAAAATTCAGTTTTCATGTGAAACAATCACAGAGAAAGTTGTTCTCAGTGCTTTTCTAGAACCAGATAAATGCTCACAGGCTTCTTTTAGCAATAAAAAGTGCTCTGAAAAGAAAGCTCAGCACCCCAATCCAGCCACATGACAAAGTATCCTGAGTGAATCAGCATATCACATGCCTATCACAGGAGAATCCTGTGGGAGTTTTAGAGATTTGATGTGTTTTGATGGCCTGGCTGCAGCTGAATACAAGAAAACAGCAGATGCTATGTTGAAATTTTGTGTGAGGACAAGACCGTATTTAAGTATCTCATCCAACGTGGTTCCTTGAGGATTAGGAAAGAGGATGTTCAGATAACATGCCAGATGAATGCCTTTTCTATACTGGTCAGTGCTATGGCTGTACTGGCTCTACAACCAAGCCTAAACTCAACACGTGGTGTTTGGAACAATTAACCATTGACTTTAAAAGGGATAGGAATTTGATGTAATTTGCTCTATTTTTAGCCTGTTGATAGTGCCACACATTATTTAGTTTAGCTTAGTCAATACACAGGGCTGGTACATATTAAACATTAGTATCAGTCATACAGCAGTGCCACTTACAGACTCTCAGATCGTTAGCCAGAAGCACAGGTGTGCAAATGAGGAATGTTGTGGCATCAAGAGCCAAATCCTTCTGCCTCTCACACCTGCACTTGTTTAGAAAATAAATAGAGTCAAGGAAAGCTCTTCTAAAATATTATTGTCCAGGGATTCCTTGCCTGAACACTTGTGACACATGCACACATATATCGAAGAAGAAGGTACTGTTCTGAGAAGTGTCAAACGCGTGTATGGCACAGAAGGTGACGTGATCTGCTCATGCTCATCAGAACAGCGGCTTCCAGGAGGTGTTTGATTACCTGCAGACTCTGGCCCTGACTCACTAGACTGGTGATTACCTAAAAAGCCTCATCTTTCTGCCTCCGAAGGCAATAACGGTGTTCTCATCTTGTCATTACTGGGTCATCTCTCAGCAATATTTCATGAGATTGTAGTTCACATTCATGAGCTTCCAGTTAAAGCTTTTGCAAATATCTTCTTTCTCGTTTGTTTGTTTTAAGGGAGACACTGAAACACTTCCGTCTGCCTTCTGTATTTTTTTGTTATCTTATTGTAGGTTTATTTATTTTAATATTCAGAATTGCAGGGTCAAAATAACCACAGAAGTAAGTGGTATGTTTACTGATTTCAGTGAAGTTATAAAGGCACAGTTTACAATCTGCATGGCAAAATCTGGTATTAGTTGCAGAGACCCTCATGAAAGCTCTGCTGCTAAAAAGCAAGGTCCTCTTGTAGTACAGGATACACGGGTGCCCAATACGTATGTTATGGAGGTCTGGATGAGATAAGAAGATAAAAAGTGGTACAGAACATTCATAGTCAGTAAACCTTTCATGAAGAGAAGTCAGATCCTGAATTGCACCTCCAGGGAGCTCCCTAAGGAAAAAGCAAGCGCGGGTGTGAATCTCTTCCTGGTGTCCAGTGACAGAAGTGACTCCAGGAGGAGTCAGTGCAGTCTCTGTTAGTGTCAGCTGGGTGAGGCAGCGTGAGCCCAGCAGCCTTGGTGACAGCTGGGAATGGCAGGACTGCACTTGAGTAGAGCTACTTGTCTCTTTTAATCCTAGGTGTGAATCTGGCTTAAGGTGTAACACTTAGGGAAACCACAATTATAAGATGATGATGATGGGGAATATTGGCAGAACTATTTAAAGTAAATAACCGTAGTGAAGGGAAAGAATTAAACTTTTCAGAGAGATTGAAAGGGTATCTAAATAACTGGAAATAATGGAACCTAGTCAAAACAAAATTTTTAGGAAACATATCTCCTTAGCATTGTGGCTCTAATGGAATCATATTTTCTTACACTTGAGCTTATTTAAGGCATACATCCACCTAAAAAGATCCCTGTAGGCTTAGTTTGTTTGGCAGTATGGCTATCTAAGGTTCAAACTCAACATTTACAATAGGAGAAGAATAAGTGAATGGCAGTATCTCTTAGGACATTATTAAATTTGATGTATATGTCAGAGGTGGTCAACTTCTGAATGGCCATAGGCTACTTTTATTCCCTGGTAGGTGTTCAGTGACCATAGCTAGCAGCTGTATTTCTATGGCATTGCATGACCTGCCCTAGATTAGCATCCTTTGATTAACCATACACTGGAATGTCCTTTAATTTGGCTGGTCTGTTGACCTGATGGCAGTCCTGGGATCCAGGTATCTCCAAGGTTTCATGCCTCTAAGATACAAAACAAACCTCAGATAAATAAGTGGCCACTCCTTTTAACTGTGCTGCAAATGGGTTTCCAACCTAGCTTAGGGGTCACAGCATGAATAAGACTCTGGAGTAGGCTGGAAATACAGAGTGCAGATGACAATATGACAGCTTGCATGGGGGCAACATTAGTGTGGGAAATACTACCGTGAAGTCAGTCCTTCTCCGCTGAAATGCTAATGCTCAGTGAATGCAATGGGCATGAAATCAGTATTTTCACCATTTTAACCCTTTTTAAAAATGCATAAAAACATTTTGTTTCAAGGGATTCAAAGGAAGATTCCTGGTGAAATCAGTGGATTTACTTGCCTCACTTAAGTGTGTGCTCAAGGTCTCTGCTGATTTGCAAGCCTTGACATAGGACCTTCCTTTACTGGTCTTTTTTTTTTCATTGCAAAGTAATGTACTCAACATAATTTCCATAATTTGTAACTCAACAACAAGTGCTGTATCAAATGCTGCTGAGCTGACTGATCAAGCTAATAAAGTCTGGGGCTACGTGCAATACTCCACAGCTTGACAAAGAATTAGACTGGTTTTGGAGACAGGAAGAGACTCAAGCAATATATAAAAAAAGATCAAATATGCACCTGATTCACAGTAATACTCATATCCCTAGGAATTACTACGAATCCAGCTGAGGTGGAAAAGCTAGAAAATTAAGGTGCTTTGGAAATGAAGTGGTAGAGATAAACTGAGAATGAGAAATATTCTGTACCAAGCCTACTACAACTGTATCTCTTCACTGATACTGTTTTCTGCTGACAGAAGAGACCCCATGAGAAGTCTTGTTTTATATTTTTTTTCTTCCCAAACCAGGACATTTGTGTCCAGTGATGCAGCTCTATGCAGGCTGAAACTACGAGAGCACTGCTGGAAAATTGCAGGAACAATGATTTATTCCTGGATTGAAAGCGGAACCAGGGAAAACACATAAACACTGTGCTATAGGCACAAAGGGTGATTATTTTTGCTGCATGAAACATTTTTAAACTTCATAGGGAAAAGTAATTTTTGTCAGTATGGTATAGGTGGTTTAGATCTTATAAAAATAGCTATGGATGTTTTATTTGCTTTTCAGACTTGTGTCTTTGCTCTACTATTCAGCTATTTTCAATGGCTTTTCTTGAACAAGACTTACAGTAGTTAAGTTTATCGATGGATGAATTTATATGATTACAGCAGACCAAAACTGCAGAATCTTTACAATAGCAGAAACAAATCTGCAGCCTTACTGCATTTTTCTTGAGCAAATTGTCTTGGAAGAAAAGATATGATCCTTCTGTTCAATTGATATTTTTTTAACAGTTATATTTATTTTAAGTACTTTGGGGGATAAATGTGTTACTTCTCTGGCTACACTCTGAATCATATATGAAGTTAGAGTGAAGTGAGGGAATTTAGCAGTAGATTTGTCACTAAAATGTATATAGAAGTAATTCTCTGTTTCTTTGTCAATTTTTACAGTTTGGGTGATGCAAATTCAGATTTCATATGTTCTTTTGTGAGCCCTAAGCAGATTTGTGTTGTTAGGTGTTTCTAATGTCACCTTTCTCAGATTTCTGGTTCTGTCTTCTGTAGTTCAGGGATGCAGAATTATCAACCAAAGACAGGAAAAAAAAAATCTAGTTATGGTCCCTTTTTCTCAAAAATGATTTCCTAAGGCCAGGCTGGATGGGGCTTTGAACAGCCTGGTCTAGTGGAAGGTTCCCTGCCCATGGCAGGGGAGTTGAAATGAGATGATCTTTAAGGTCCCTTCCAACTCAAACCATTCCAGGATTCTGTGATTCTAAGTATCATTTCAAAAGCAGAAGCAATCCTCTCAGGTCCTGTAATGTAATAACCACCAAATGCTTTTACAAGTTTAGTCAGGCCGCAGAAGATGGTGAGAAAACCGTGCTAGACATTTCTGCCACAGCACTGCAAAAGAAAGACTAAAATGCTGAAAAATCATGAGAATGTCTTAAAGAATGTGACATTAAAATCAAAGTCTTGATTCCACTTTCTTTGTCTTCCAGCATCCTGAATGTGGAAGATTAATTTGTTCTGTGTTTTCAGTCTTTGAAAACATGAAGACTATCACACCTGCTAAACCCAGCATTGAGATTTTTATGCAGCTGATTCCTACAGCTGGAGCTCTGAGAAAAAGATATAATATTAATCTATAAATATAAATATATAAAATATATAATATTATAAATATAAAAATATATAATATTAATATATAAGGTGCTGTATAACCTTTATATATATTAGAATCATAGAATGGTTTGGGTTGGAAGGGACCTTAAAGATCATCCAGTTACAAATCCCTTGTGTGGCAGGGAAACTTCTACCATGTTACTCAGAGCCCCATCAGTCCTGGTCTTGGACATCTACAGGGATGGGGATTCCACAACCTCTCTGGGCAAGAGAATTGTTTCCTATGGATACACATTTGCTCTTATTTACCTCTCACACAGTCCTTATTCCCAGATTCCAAATGAACAATATACCAGGCATATGGGAAAACCACAGAAATTTCCCAGAGTTCCCTGGGTTTTGATAATCCCAAAGAAAACTGAAAGAGGACTCATGCCAAATTTCCAAATGCAAATTAATTTTCTAAAGCACATGGACTCTTTGCTCCCATTGATCTTTGTAGAAATTAGGAGCCAAGAGCATTGAAAATGCCCACCTGCATCTTTAGGGATTTAGACTCTTTCACGATTCTGGATCAAAGAGAACTTCAGAGTAGGCTGCAATCGTTTGGGGTTGGAGAGAAAATATTGCATAGAAAACAAAAAAAAATAGAGAAATACCTTTCTTTTGGTTATTTTTTTTTTAATCCTCTGTGTTTATATGAGGTACCAATAATGGATTGTATAGAGGACTGTTCAGAACAGTATGGTATTTATGTACCCATTTGTTCTTTTCAAGTTAGTTAGGTCATCCTGTGTTCATAGGACAATAATAAAAAGTACCCTTTTTTTGGGAAAAGTAGTATAATGTCTTGATATAGGTAACCTGACAGTGCAAAAACAAGGCTTTTAAGATGTTAAGAATATTGTGGGGGGTTTTGTTGTTTTACTGCCTCAAATGCAGAGCAAGAATGACTTAAAGAAATTAATACTTAAATGGAGAAATGGATTTGACCAGAGGAGCCTTGAAAAGTGTGAAGTGCTTTGTATTTCTCCAGCTCACGATTCCAAAGCCCTCCAGCCTTTTACTTACACGAAACATCTGCCTTCAGCTGTTTCAGTTTTCAGAAACAATGGCTTGTAGGAGAGGAATTGGCACCAGTTGTCTTTTATGTTTCTATTACTTTAATTTTCACTATTAACCATACGGCTTTTTTTTGGAAAATTGTCTTCTCCAAAATGTGTGGTAGTCAGGTTCCCTGGCATCTGATAGTTCACATTTTTCACAGTGCTATGTTACTTTCAGTAACTTCCTTTTTTGGGGAAAGACTTAACCTTTATCTCTTCACTGAGACCACGCAAATCTATATTGCAAATAAACAAGAAAAAAAAGAAAAGACATGAAAAAGAAGAGCCAGCTCAGAAAAAACGTACTACCTAAACAAAATTCATGCACTATTCTGTTAATTATTTAAAGCAGACACTCCTAAAGGTTGTTACTTTAAGTAAATCTATTTCACAGATTAAAAATAGTGTGGTCTTCTGTGATGTTTTAGTGCAATATGTCTTTGCAGAAAATCCTCTCATTTTTCTTGGTTTGGCTTTGAACCAGTCAGTGCTATATCTGCAGACCTCAGCCATGAGACAAAATTTAGCAAATTCCCTGGAAAACTTGGAGCAAAACCCTTCCCCATCCCTTAAAATAGGCACGCAAGACCACACAGTTGGGACCCAGTCCCACACCCACTTAAGCTGGTGTGCTTGCAATAGAAAGGATTTGCTCCATGGTCAAAACCTATTAACCATAAATTGGAGCCTACTCACATCTGCATTCCTCACTAAGCTCTTTCCATGAAGAGTTGAAGGGGATTGAGGTAGCTGTAAACATGTCAAACTGACTTCCCATGAAACATCTACCAGATGGGAACATCTCCTATTAGAAAAATGGTGCCTTCAGGGCTCCTTTGCAAAAGACTAAAAGACTGATTTAGAATGGGTTAGTTTCAGTTGAGCTTAGTACTTATTTATTTTTCTCACACAATTTTCTCAGAAATGCAACTGTATTAGCAAAGTGATTAATAAATGACACTGATAAAAGTACTGTTAAGATTAGATCAGAATTTAAGTGGCTGGTAAGACATTGACAGTATTTTTGAAAGAAAAGGAACTGCATAGTTGTACCTTTATGAAGCTGAATGTAAACCTAAATATTATATCCTTCACATCCCATTTTAATTACCTAAATACCAAAATCTTTCTCAGCTTTCCATATTTTCTCAAATAAACTTCATTGAATTTTAGGGCAGAAAAAACACAAGTGCAAAGCTATTCTGTGAAAAACAAGTTCCCACAGTCTGGCTGGTCTCATAAAAGAAAAACCTTTTGTTCTGTTGTGAGCTTTTGTAGACAATGAATCCAATTCTCTCATGTTTTCAGAATTCTGCTCATTAATTGTTGATGAGAAATTATGAAGGTTGAAGACAGGTAATCTTACAACAGCCACCAAAACATTATGCTTCACCTTACATTTTCTGTTTCAGACTAAACCCTGTTTCAGGCTTTGTGGCATAACAAATGTATACAGGTTAGTTGTATTTTTTTGTTCTTCTGATTGATGGAAGATAAAACTTCAGGGGCTTAAGGCAGCTTGTATTTATTGCCAGCTTGTTTGCTGAGTGACAGTAATTTTACAACTTTTTTCCTCTTTAATTTTATGAGCTAGAATTGAGAAAATTATAGTGTATATTCACCTACTCACTAGTAAAAGTCCTGCAAGGTGCTGAGCAGCTCAGTTATGTCACTGAATTAGAGGAGAGCTGATGATGCTCAAAGAATGAGGTTTCTAGACAACCTCAGCGACTCCCTGTTTTTGGGCTACTGGCCTAGTGTGTGGTTGTGTCAGTTTTTACTGCAAACATGCCATTTGCTAACTGGATCCTGGTAAAACTGGAAGCTATTCAGCTTTTCCTCAAATCATTTACAGCTCTTCCAAATTTTTTCTTGTAAGTGTATGTCAGTACACCCATACCTGAAGAGAACTCCTTGTAATCATCAGAGACAATACACTACACTGAATTCCACTCTTTTATATTGTTCAAATTTGAACAGGATAATTGAACATGTACTTTGTAGCTTTGTCAGTTCTTCATAAAACAAAGGCAGCTACTTACTTTTTTGACTTCAGAACTGCCCACAGAAGTAGAGTTTTGTTTTTCTAGTGACAAGGAATGCTTCCTATTAATCAGGCTTTCTTCTGTGGGCATCTGGGTTGACTGGTGACAGCAATGTATCAATGAATTAATGTGAACAAAACAATCTGACACCTGCTTGATTTTTTTGTTCTCTCAAATGGAACAACTATTGAGAAAAGTGTTAAGACACATAGATTTGTTGAATATAGAAAGTTTTTTTTGGTAGTTGTAGTAATACAAATAGAAATTATTTTGAGAGGCCTAGCCAAATAAAACCTCTACTGTTTGGCATAAGGGTATGGCATTATTTATAATAATTTGCATTTAACACAAATAAAGCATTTGAGCATTGTTAATTGGGTAACAAGGCAATAAAGCTTTGGCATGTATTAATTTGTTAGCTTAGAATGTGGTCACAGTGAGTAATAGGGCTGTTTTGGAGTCAGGCATTTTGATAGGATACGTGTGAGATTAAGTTGCTTTCATGCATGAACATTTTGTCAAAAACCCTGCAGGTCACTGTGCTCGTAATGATGTCGTTAACATAAACACAATGTAATTGTTTTGTATCTAATTAATGGAATAAGGTATCCTAAATGCATCTTGATACATTAACTTAAATCAACCTTTAAAAGAGGTGAACACTGTACAAGAAGCATGCTTAAATGGGTAATTCTTCTGTGATTTTCTACCTTATTGTGCATCTGCAGTCTTCTTGCATTATCAACCTCAGAAGGCTATGAGGATGAAACATAGAATAAATTGTTATCAATATTTTTAATTGCAAGCAAAAAGAAATATTAGCATGGCATCTTGGTTTCTGCCCAAGCAGAACTTGAAGCTTTCTCTAATACTTTCAGTTTTTGATTAGAAATGAATCTAGTAAAAATAAAGTGGGTAAATTGAAGCCTTTTAAATCTTAATATAATCTGACAATCAGTAAAAATGTGAGTAGATGTTTATTAGTATAGCACTAATAATTCTGCCATTAACAGGAAGAAACTGCCTTGGATTTACAACACTCTATTTTTTTTCCAACCTTTTCTATTTCTATTTCTATTTCTATTCTGGGACTAGAGGAGCTTAGAGGTGTGTAGTACTCAGTTATTTGTCTTTTTATTTGCCTCTGTGTATTTGCCGAGCCAGAGTTTATAGGAGATATAAAAGGTGACAGACATTTAGGGAAGCCTCTTTACTTTAGAAATCATTAAACTAAATCTAAACCATCATTTTGCCAACCCTTAAGAAGTTCCAGTTAAACAAGATTTGCAACTTCTGAACCCATAAGAAAATTTCAACTAAATTGGCAAACTAGGGATGTCACAAAAATAAATGTCAAGTTTTGTGATGAAGGAAGACTTTATTAGTGGATTTGCTAGGTTCCTGTGGAGATCATGGAAAAGACATTTTGACAGTGGGGAAAGACTCAAGCAGACCTTGCTGCTGACCATAAGGTGCAAGGCTGGAGGAATGCAGGCTTCATTAGTTCTGGGACAACTTCTCGGGTTTTTTTTTCCTTTTAGGTCTCATTATGGGAAATGCCAGTTACTGACAGGTACAGAGAGCTTGACTTAGGAATGTGGATGTTACCATCTCTTCTCTTGGCTGCTGCTCACTGGGAGCCCCACCTGTCGAACACAGTGGTGAATGCAAAATGAATGAGCACAACAAAGTCCAGCTGTATTCAGTCAGATGAAGTATTAGGGTTTGTATGCCAGTTTTAACATGTAGAGACTCGGGCCCTTCCACCTGTTCTGAGTATTTTTAGGTTATTCTACAAATGTTGGGTAATCTTCACTATTTCACAAGAGATAGGCCATAATGTCAGAATCAAAATTACTGAATTTCTAGTAACAGGCAAATCACCCCTTCATGTTGGTTGATACAATTGTGGTTGGTCAATGTTTTCTTAACAATTCAGCATTGCATTTTTTTCTCTTGTTCCTTTTTGTGCAGAGATGCCAAAGATGGAAAGTAATTTGCTTAATATGCAACTGTTACTCCAACAGGAATGACTCTCTGCCTGTGTGTCTTCTGTGAACTGTTGAATCACTGCCCAACTTCTGCATCCCTAAAAACACACCCAAACAGCAGGGATTCAAACAAACGTTTGACCACCAGCTGTCATTGAGACCAGTTTACAAGAGTCATAAGGGGTTTGTCTGGAAAACTAACTTTCTGCCCACTTAAACCCAGGTGGTTTTCCTCTTACAAGGGTATTGTTTCAGGGAGATAAGACACTGTAACAAAGCTAAATGGATGCAAAGATCAGTCTTGTCTCACGCTCGTGTTTCACTTCCTTTAGATAGCTCCCTACAGCTTCTCCTAGGCCTTCTGAGCTTTTGGTATTGTTTCCAGAAATCAAGATCTGAGAAAAAAAATTAATCAACTTTCTCTTTACACAAGATATACCTTGAGGAATGAATTCAATACATCACCCCTTCAAGAGTCCCAGGGGCAACTTCTGATGACCTGGGCCACGTGGTGCTGCCCACCCAAGTTCCTGCTGCTGCCCAAGCTCCTGCTGGCACAGTATTTGGGGCAGAATCTCCAAAACTGGCAGCTGGAGATTGGCAGAGAAGGGACAATTTCTTCTTTTAGTTCTTTTGGTGTTTTGAGACTGTGGGGCTGTGCTAGAAACTGTGAAAGAGGACTTTATTGGGAGCTGCAGAAAAAGCACACAGGATTTAAAAAAAAATATTTTAACTTCTATTCTGTATTTCTTTTGAAATGGAGAGTGATTCTGAATTTGAAACTGCCTTCTAGTTTGAGCCATTACAGTAATAACAGGACAGGTTACCAAAGGTCTCCTAGCACTGAAGGTGTACAGCTAATATGTAATCATATAGCTTGCTGAAAGTAATTTTTACATTACTTTGGGATGACCAGGTCACTTTAGGTCATTGTGGTAGTCATCCCAGGCCTGTAATGGTACAGTTAAACCAGTGGATACTATTTTTTCTATTAATCTTCCTAGAAAAGCCTTTGTAATCCTAATTTTCTAGGCCATCAGGGTAAAGGCAGATTACAACTAAAGCTGGTTTATTAACTTTACTCACCTTGGTTTTACCCAGCTCGGATCTCTTCTGTTAGGTGCCTGTACCTGGCGTCAGTACTTTCCTCAGTGGTCTTTCAAACTTGTTTTTCTGACACTTAGGTCTGAGCAACTTTATTTTACTGTGAATTTAGATTCAATTTTGGAGTTTGCCCTGGACTGTGCAGCAGGTTGGACCAGGAGTCCTCCAGAGGTCCATGCCAACCTCAGTTATTCTGAGATTCTAATTTGTGCCCTCTTCACATATGAGGCAAACTGCTTCACAAGTCCCAATTTATTCACAGTTACACGACACGCTGCAGTGAAGCAGGAAGAGCACCCAGTCTGTGATGCCTAAATCTTCTTCCACTGCTTCACCTGTCAGTTTTGAGTTACGCTGCACAGCCCCAGTCATTGCCCCTCTGCCGTGAGCAGTTCCTGATGCTGCTATGGATCAATCCCAAATTACAAGCCACATGTCCCCACGGTGAGCAACACTGGATTAGCAATTGGCTCCGGACAACGCATGTGACGAGCCTGGTGCCTCCCAGGAGCTGAGGGGCAGAAGGACGGACAGGGTTCTTTTCCCCACGGAAGCGCTTCTTGTCTTAATCACATGAATCCTATTTTTGCACCTGCTTCATTTGTTCCTCGGTTCCCCGCTGCTGACCACAGACCCCTTCCGATCTTTTCACTGCAGTCTCCTGGGAGGGACGACCAAACCAGGGCCATCGCCCGTGTCCAAAGGGGCAGCGGTGAGTGCTCGCCCTGCAGCGCACCCGCCCCGAGGGGCTGCGAGACTCTCGTTCGGGCGCTCTCGGAAAGCCTCTCCCCGGAGCTCTGCGTGAAACTTCGCAAGCGGCGGGTTCTGCCGCCGCCGGGAGACCCGTCCCCGCCGCGGCTCCCGCGGGGCGCGATGCCCGTGTCCGTGTCCGTGTGTGCCGGAGCCCGCCCGGCGTTTCGGCGCGGACCAGCAGATGGCGGCGCCGCCCCGGCTGGGCGCGCAGCCCCGCGCACGGCGCTGCCGCCGAGCCCCGCTCCGGTTACAGCCCTCCCCCGCCCCCGCCCTCCGCCGCGGTGTCTCCCTCCCTCCCCGCCACCTCCCCGCCTGTCACTACCACGCCGGAGAGCCACCATGGCGCACGGCGGGCCACGCGTGTCCGCCGCCGCGGCTCCGCGCGGGGCTGCCCGGCTGCCGGCGCTGCTGCTGCTGCTGCTGCTGCTGCCGCTGCTGGGCGCCGCCGCCGCGCCGCGCTGCGCGGAGCCCTGCGGCCACCCGCGCCCCGCAGCCCTGACCCGCGGGGCGCGCAGCCCGCCCGAGCCGCGGCCGGGCAGCGGGGAGGCGGCGGGGAGCGGCCGCTCCAGGAGAGCATCCTCGGCGGCCGGCCGGGAGCAGGTCTCCCTCATCAGCACCTCCTTCGTGCTGAAAGGGGACGCGTCTCACAACCAGGCGATGGTGCACTGGACGGGCGAGAACAGCAGCGTGAGTGCGAGGGGCAGCGCGGGCGGGGTGTGGGGTCCCTGCCCTTGCCGTTGCTTTGGTTCCCCAACTTGCGGTGCGCAGCCCGCGCTTCGCCGGGCTCGGTGCGACGGGGGCGCGGTGCTCCTGCCGCCCGCTGCCCGGCCCGGGGCGCGGGGATCCCGCGGGCAGCGCTCGGGGGGCTGCGGCCGGTGAGGTGCCGCCGGGAGGTGAAGCGCCGCCGTGGTCGGGCCGGCCCCGCGCATCCCCCGCCACTTCCCCAGAAGTTTGGAAAGTTTGCGAGCGCGCATCTCGCACAGGGGCCGGGTGCGCGATGTGCGCCGCACTGCGAGGAGGAGGAGGAGAACGAGGACGAGGAGGACGAGGAGGGCATCTTGGCCCCAGAGAGGCGAAGCGGTGTCCGTGTGCGGTCGGAGTGCCCCCGGGGCTGTGGCAGGGTCTCCGGGTAAAGGAGGGGCAGGGGCGAACTGCGGCGCGGGGATTATCTCCTCCAGCCCCGCATGAAGTCCCAGATTAAATTGTCGAGGTTTAATCGATTCACCGCGATTCAGTCATCCCCGTGTAAT
This sequence comes from Pipra filicauda, assembly GCF_003945595.2. NCBI lineage: Eukaryota > Metazoa > Chordata > Aves > Passeriformes > Pipridae > Pipra > Pipra filicauda. The sequence goes on from NW_024104487.1 coordinate 6,144,401, forward strand.
CTCCCCCGCGCCGCTCTCTGTCTTCGCAAGCGCCGGGGAAAGAAAAACCCGAAACAAACCGAAAATGAAATAAAACGCAGCTCCGGGCTTGAGGTGGATGTGAGCGGCAGGGGCGGGTGAGCGGTACGGCCCCGCCGAGCGCCGCGGGGGTGGAGGGGCGTCCCGCAAAGCTCCAGAATAGCAGCAGCTCTCCGAGGGGGCTTTTACAGCCACATCGGTGGATAAAAATCATGCGCTGGAACCAGTGAAATTGCATTAGAGCGTCAGTGTTCACAACTTTTCGCAGTTAAAAGTGTGTCTTGCCTTTATTACTTATCTAATTTAGACGGCAACTCTCACGGTGAGTGCCCCTAGTAATTTTTAACTCATTTTCAATTTCAGCTTGTCTTCATTTCTTTATGTATTGATCCATTAGTGGGTGTGTATTCGCACGGGTAGTTTTAGGGATTTGCTGCTTCTGATTTATCCTCCACTGAAACACTATATCATAACAGTGGTCGTCATGGGTAAATACTGCACAGCACCTTGCACTGTCTGTAACTTCTCAGTCAGGAAAATATGGTTATGAAGGCTCAAGATCAACTTTGTCCTGAAGGATTTTAGTGTTTCTGGAAAGCTGCTGAGTGTTTTCACTACAGTTCACCTAAGCTCCGACTCTGCCTGAACTTTGTGAATTTAGCATAAAGTTTACTTAAACTTGGCTCAGTTCAGAGTGCGTGTATTGTACTTCTCATAAGTATGTGAATTATCATCCTTTCTCTAGGACCTCAAGTCCTGTTTTTTGCCTGTTTTGCTAGCGAGTCAGCCAGGATGTGGAGCTGCTAAGGCTCCACTGATGAGGATGCAGTGATTCCCTGGAGCATGCTGAGCGCTTATGTTAACGCTCTTGTATAATCAGGTGTCAGAGTTGAAGTCAGCATCATAAAGCTTGACACTTTCAAAGGCAGTTTTTGATTTACTCGGGAAGGAAGTGCAAGATGATGGTCATTTTCTGTGAAAAGAGAGAGTTGCAAATCAGCAGCATCAGCTATTCTAGTGCTGCCCTTCCTCCATTTCTCTGCTATTAGACTGCTTTTTTTTGCGGACAGTGCTTGCAGACTGCTAGAACTACTTCTTTGAAGAATTCAGTATTAAAAAGTTGGCATAAGTTCATTTTTTGACATAAAAGGCAAGTAACAGCTTTCATGCAAAGCGCTCTGCACTCTAAAATGAATATAGTAGAACCTTGCTAATCCACAGTTATGACTAGCAGTCTCTCCTCGCCTCTGCAAAGATTTAATAACAGATGCTGCAGCGAGGGCTTGTATTGCTAAAATGTTATTATTTTTTCACAGTATGCTACAGCTCACTTACTAGAATACTATCACGTAGTCTCTTCAAAAGCAAAGATAAATGGCAACTGTCAGAACAAATGAAAGTGGTTACAGTCTTTGCTGCAATGTATTTCGTTTTTTGTTTGCTTAGTTGCTCTCTACTAATTCAGTATTGCAGGATAATGCACTAATCATGAATGCCTGCAAACTTTTTCTACAGTATTTATACACTTAATAACAAATACTTTTGCAGAGTTACTTAGAAATTATGTTGCTTACTCTGCCTGCTATCAAGTGATTACTGTCAAGCGGGACTGTATTTGAACAAGTGACCTGGTAATGAAAGACTTTTTGCTGTCTTAACCCAAATGAAAGCAGCCAGTCTTTGCACTGGGTGTTTTACAGTATGACTGTCAGCTTCTTTTTCACCTTCTTTTCTTGTAAGCCCAAAGGAAGCAGGATGGGCATGCTTGTTTGTGAGATTAAAACAATTGAAAATCAGCACCTGATCCCAAATGTATTTAAGGTAGTCTCGAATTTCTGTTTGTTTAAGTAGATATGTATGTTTTTATTTGTATTACCCTAGGTTAAGTGTTTGGAGGTAGGAATGCTAAGATCCAGTGCTTCTCAAACCTGGCACCTTATCCTGTGTTCTTAAATCTATGGTAAGTCTCTCCTTGCCTTGGAAGCACAGGCGTGAACCATGGAGCGCTGTTCTGTCCCAGGCACATTGCAGTCAAGGGGAGGGCTGTCATTCCTAACAGTGGGGCTTTGGATCAGGTCCTGTGAACCTCAGGAGGCACTCAGCAATCTTAAAGTGTCACCACGCACGTTTGGCACCTCATTGGAGGTACTCAGCACTTTGTAAACCAAGGAGCTAAACTAGTTCCTTTACCCTTTACAGCTGTGTGGCTGAAAATTTGACAGTGATGAGCTCCAGATGACCATATATCCTCTTAAACACCTCACCTAGTAAAATAAATGAAGAAGAAATATGCAGTAGGATTATTCCTTTGAGCTTCATGATGAAGAAACAAATAACCATAAAAGCAGAGGGGGCAGCTGCTTCTCCGAGGCATGTTCACCTGCATGAATAGTTCATTGAAAGTGCTACCATGGAGTACTCATGTGTATGGATCAAGGGCAAATAAATAAATTTGGAAAGGATCGAGCTTAGGTTGATGTGCATATGGAGCTTTGAAAAAATAATTTACGTCGTGTAAATCCTCCTGTGCTGCAATAATAGAAGCATGAGATTTTTGGTTGCATGAGATGTCTTGAAAGAAACTAGGGAGGCTATAAATTAAATGGATCCTGTCTCCTTCCCTTTCTTTTCTGTGCTGTAGAAATCTGATGTGTACTTTCTTATCCTTGTGTAATGCTGTTAGTTTTGTGAATTAGAGAAATGGTGGCTTTGGTAGCACAGCAGAGGATATGGTTGCACTGATTGTAAAGTGAGCTTGAATCACTGGGAAGATCATGGTACACTTCCTTGCCTTGCCAAGAGAGAGCTGAACAGGGAGGTATGCAAAATGCTTCCTGTTTTGTGTCCTCATTATTTTATTTTGTACTCTCATAATTATTTATAGATTCCATGAACGAGGAGTCTGTCCCTGACCTTTCTTGGCAGTGGGGTGCATAGTCAAAGCCATCACTAGTGAGGCAAGTCTTACAAAGCCAGTACTTGTAACAGCAAGAGTGTATTTGGTTAGTGAATTCTAGCAATTAGTATTTCTGCTTTCTGTCCCCTCTGCCCACAGAAATCTGTTGTGCACTCTTACTTTCTAACAAAGGCTCATGCAAAAGGAACTAATTTCCTTTCCAGTCTTAAAATATCATAAACTGAAGACATGACAGGTGGGCGGTGCAGCACACCATTTACTGTGGGAAGGGCCAATAACTGACATCTGTGTAACTGATAAATAACATGGAGGTGTGCATCGGAATATATACAGGTAATGTGCTAAAACAATCGCTCTTTCTGTGTTAAACTGAATATGTATGTTCTCAGATTTACTAAAAATATGCAACCCTTTCTGATTTGGGGAAAAATAATCAATTCATGACAGCTTTTAAAAACCCTGGTTTTCCTTAGAAGAGGCCTTATAGTCATCCCAGGAGCTTTTTTGTGCTAGGCAAACAACTTTCTTTGCAAAACTATGTTCTTTTTGAGCCTCCTGGAGAATTCCCATTCTGCATTAATACCTGCTGATTTAAAAAAAAAATTAAAATCAAAGCCAAAGCAGAAATATGGGGAGAATGAGACTCATATTCAAAACTGATTTTGATTCATGGGCTGCTCTTCATGCAGTGTGCAGACTGCTAAAGTGTTGTGAACAGAACCTGGACCACCTTCTTCCAAGTCTGCACTCTCATGGTCACAGTATTTCCTTTTTTTGCTTGTAGTCAAAATATTAAGTAAGTCCGTGCAGGTGCTTATTTGTCATAAGTTGATGTCATGATCCATCATAAACATGTAGGTCTTAGTTATGGAAAATAAACATAAATATACACACATTTTTTTTCCAGACTTAAATATTAAGCAGCATCTTACCAGAAAGGAAGGTTTATTGCACATCTACAGAAGTTGCTACACACAAAATCTTTAACTGATCCAGACTTTCTGTATTTGATATACAGATACTTTGTTTAATTTAAAAACTATAACTCTTTGGGATACAGTTTCAGCATTTGTAGAGCCCAATGATCACTAAATGTATTCTTCTGGTAGATGTTTTATTTAATTGGTTTTGTATTTTGTTTAGTTTGCAATAAATTGTGCTGAGGGAATCTATAATAAGCATTGACTGCAATATTACTGTAGCAGTACCTGTAATAGTAAATGTAATTATCTATCCAAACTGGGCAAAAGTCCATTTGTGGTAAGGTTTTGGTGCTGTTTCTGCAGAGTAACCAGACTACATTTTATGAAACTAAAGGGAGCATGAGGTCAAAAATCCTGACGGCTCAGACCTTTGATAAATGGCACATATATTGCAAAGTGAAAGGCAGATTTCCCATAGGGAGGGTTTTTCTTAAAATTCTTTGAGATGATAGTGTGATTATAAAAACAAACAGAAACTAAACCCAATAATCATATTTTAATGGAACAGCAGAGTCCCACCTGGAAAGCAGAATGATATTAATCTGACTGAAGTAACTCAGGAGTTGAATGTTTCCTTTTTCTTTTTTTTTCATGGTACAAAGTTTATGGCTTACTTCATTTATTTGCTTCTACTAGCCTCTGTTTTCCCTCTCTACCAGCCCTACAGCTTGCTAGTCATGTCACTGCCTGCTGAGCTCTCTCCACATTTCAGTAATTCCAGTGGCTAAAGGAAAGAGAGAGCACCTCCTCTCTACCCCTGAGTAGACACTTAAAATTGATACATAGTTTAATTAGTAAACGTGTGTTTCAAACATGCTTCAAAGTCCTCCTCCACGCACAGCCCTCCACACCTGCAGCCATACCTGGTTTTACCTGGTTTGCTCGTTTAACTGGTGTTACCTGGTTTGCTTAGGAGCAGGCTACTGGAAGTACTGCTGTGCCGACATTGGGATAAGCTCAGTTTAAATCTAGGAGGGAAATTCAGCAATGAACACTAAAGAGAGATGCCAGACTGAAATTCTCTTTGATACTGCCAATGTATTTATTGCATGTGAATGATAAACCAAATCTGGCTTGATAACAATCATTACAGGTGTGTTTAGGCTGTGGATGGCAGCTCACATATCACAGTGGGAACATAATGCATACTTCCCAAGCTTGATGGTCTTAGGAATCTATTGGCACAGGTCTTTAGAGAAAGAAATGAGGACTTCCCTTTTGATTTTATTAAAATTCAATAGACTAGTAGATTTTTTTTGAAAGAACAGAAGGGGAAAATTATGAGCTTTTCAGAAAAACAGTAACTGTTCTGCTAAAAGGTGTGTACAACTTTATGAATTTAAAACATACAGATACAGAAGTTTTTGTGCCAAGCCCTTTGCACGTCCAAATAAAATATTTTATGGTCCTGCCGGTTAAGACCAAAGGTTGTTCTCATAAAGGGGAGAGAATCTGCACTACAATGCAAGTGGGGTCCTTCTAGTTCCTGAAATACAATTTCATTTAAGCAAAAGATGAAAGTATAGGTTGAAAGTAGTCTCCAGTATATGACTGCTCACTGTAGCTCAGGATGAAACTTGATGACCTGCAACATTCCTTCAACATTTTTATTCTCAGAGACTCACATTCTTTACCAAACATTCCCAACCCCAACCCCAGGCCCCAGTAATAATAATTTAAAACTCTAACAAATCACCAATGACAAAACCACTTTGAAAGAAATAATGGATGGGATCCTTTGCTGTGCCTTACTTCATTATAGGATATAAGGAAGGAATTCTCCACTGCAAAGATGGAGAGACCCTGGCACGGGTTGTCCAGAGAAGCTGTGGATGCCCCACGCCTGGAAGTGTTCAAGGCCAGGCTGGATGGGGCTCTGAGCAACCTGGTCTAGTGGGAGATGTTTCTGCCCAGGGTGAGAGGTTGGAACTAGGTGATCTTTAAGGTCCCTTCCAACCCAAACCATTCTGTCACTCTATGATTCAGCCATTAAGCCTAAGCTTGGACTTCTGCAGTAGGAGGGAGATGGGGATGGTTCCTGGATTGATCATTGACAATCTTAACAGCCATGCTTAAGAAAGCTTGGATGAGTTGACTTCTGAAAGCATGTCATCTGTCTCAACCTATTGGAGATGGGCCTAGCTGACTAACTGTGATGAAACACAGGACTTTTTGGACATAGATCCAAATAGGTGGAGGTTGTTGGTGCTGTAGCTATTTTGTCCTTCCTTACTGTGACATTGCTGTTGGAGTTTCAGTTATGGGTTAAGACTCCGTTGTGGTGGCTGTTGCACAACCCCAGTGCAAAAATGCAGGTGCAGCTCTAAAGATTTTATAATGACAGTTTTACTTGCATACACCCCTGAGAAACAGAATTGTATGCTTAAAGGATGTACTCTGACAGAGCTTGCATAAAGTTCTACATTTCAGTCCATGGGCTTCTCCAACAGCTGTTTAAGTATTTTTTTTTTCTAATGATTGGCATATTCATACATAAGGAGTCATGGGGCCAGAGCTAGAAATTTCCCCTCTGAGTTGAGAGTTAATCAAGTGCTTAGAAACATGCCCACTCTGTGTATATATGTAGGTATGTTTATGTTTTTCTCTCTCTTTTGTCCGAAGTCAGTCGATCTGCAATTGCACCAAGAAAAAGTGAAGCAGTTTCAGCAGTAAGGGTTGTGAGTCTCTGCTCTGGCAGGAAATGTGTTTTTCAGCTCTTGATGCAGAAGTAGGAATTAGAACCTTCTGCTGGGTGAGCACTGTAGCCCCATTGCTGTTGTGGAAGGGTGAGGAGGGCAGTGTCACCTTCTGTGAGGAGCTGTGTTTCACAGGGAGTTGCCCCTGGGTGCTGTGAAATGCTCGGTGCTGTAGCTGTGTGCTGCACATCTGCTGGACTCGCTGACTTTGGTGGAAGTGCCGTGCCCTTGGATCCTCTGGGTTTTGTCAGCCCTGGGTGAGGCTGCTGTGGAAGAGGAGGGATGTTGAGGCACTGCTCTCTTGAGGGATGAGAGCGTGGATGCTGCCCTTGGCAGAGATGGGGATGGCCTGTGCAGCCCCATCACCACGTCTGCGGGCTCTGAGGCAGAGTGTGGTGTTCATGGGGATACCCTGGGGAAATTTGAGGCTTGGCCAGAGGCAAAGCATAGGAACAGCTGTTGGATTAAATTGAAGCTGAACAGGAGTGAAGAACTTTGCCAGTTACCTCACCAGTATCCTCTGAAATACCACTTGCCTAACACAGGTGATTTTGCAGTTTCCTACCTGCAAGGTGAAAATAACAGTGCTTTCCTATCTCTTAGGGTGGCTGTTGCTCTAAATAACCTGTGCACTTCAATATTAAAGTAATGGTTAGCACCGTGGTTATAACACCTGAAAGAGGCAGGACCATAGAAAATCACATCTATGGTTCCTTTGTTCCTTTGACTATTTCACACTACAGCCTAGGAATTAGAGAAGAAAAGGCTCTCACAGGTCATGCAAACTTCTCTGCTTGTTCTGATGTTTGTTTTAATCAGGGCTCCTTTTAATGTGTAGTCCAGTTTAATTTAAATGCCTAGTCTCTAGCACTTCAAAATCATTGAATAGACTTAAGATTATGTGACTAAAACCAGTATCAGTGAAACTTAACCTGTATTTAATATGATATTTTCTGCTTTTGTTTAGTGGTATAATGAAATAACTGTGCTTTCTCAGTGTTTGTTCATTTTGTACCTTTGTAGATCTTGTAGACTAGTAATTATTTCTCCGAATAACATTTATTTTGACCTTATAAATTTTCCCTTATAGCTCACTTTTGCTAGCTCTTTAATTCCACCAACTGGATAAGACACTACCTACATAGTACCTGTCCACTGGATATCTGACTGGCACATTTTTAGAAATGTACTTAGACACAGAGATTATTGTTCATTTCTGGAATCCTTCTAATCTAATCTCCCTCCAACGTCCTCGTGATTATCTGTGCTTTCTAAAAAGAAGACTCACAGAACAGTAAATAGTTTTTCTTTTTTTAAAGATAAGTCATAACAACATCACAATAATTTGGTCATTAGCAAAAAAGCTAATTTTTGTGGTTTCTGTGCAGTAACATCATTAAAAGTTTGTTCTAGTAGATGAAGTAGATGTATTTAATGTTTTCTTTTCCCCATTTGCTTTATGTACTGTGTTTCTTTCCTGGTTTTCATAAGATCACTGGGGACACAGTAAAGCTGCATGAAGTGTCACAGAAGCGTATTTGCAGCACCAATCCCTGTGACGTGTCCTTACTCCTGTGGAGCAGTGGGCACGTGTTCACTGGCCAGTGTGTTCAGTTTTAGCAGATGGCAAGCTACACTGTGAAAACACAGTTTTTGTCACTGTTACTGTATCTTCTCCGGTCCCCAGACTGAAAGTGCCACAGGGAAAGAGCAGTCTTCCCCCTGCATGTCCATGAGCAAGATGTGTACTGGGGTTCTGCTCTGAGTTGGTGGCATTTAGGTCCTCTGTAATACCAGTAAAAATGATGAGGGCTGAGAATTGAACTGTTCCATCTGTTATTTTTAGCAGGGTGTAGCTTGGCCTCCCTAAGTGAGCTACACTAGAGAAACGTTGCTTTTCTCAGGTATTGAAAAACAGCCTGTTTATGGATATGCATTCCCATGCTTCCCTCCACCAGCAATTGTCACTGCAAGACAGGTGCCCAAGGGAATGGAGCTGGAGGGTGAGAGGAATATGTTGGAATCACTCTTTGAGATTTAGGCACTGTTTCACGGTGTTTCACATTGGTAAATATGACTGATTCTGAAGAAATAAGTTATTTCTTCATTGAAAACACAATTGTATCGGGGATAGTAGGTTGCCATAAAATCCTCAAGGGTTTAAGTACAATAAGATATTTTTCCTGTGTTAGCTGGCAGAAGGATACCATGAGTCTAAGGCATCTAAATCTGCAGCAGTACTTGTTAAACCTTACCATTTATGGAAAGCAGAACACTTCTCTAAGTTCTTGTTCTGTGCTGTGAGGTATTGTTTTGGGTGTTCAGCCCAAGTAGGCATCAGTGTTAACACAGGTAGAGATAAGAGTATAACCCTGAGGGAACTCGTGAACCGCTTTTGTATGGGCAGCTCTATTTTGTGTGTGGTTTTTGAGGGACTCCATGGATAAAGCATAAAAACAGAAATAAAACAAAAGCAGCATGTGCCAGGAACGGGTGGATTACTTTCTGGGTGCATAAGATCTTTACCTGTCAATTACCACCACATGTCAATGGGGACCCAAATGGATGTAGTGCACATATTCAGTGCTCCAACAATCAGCCTGTTACAGAATCAATGAGGTGAATTCCAGGGAGATGTGTAGCAGCAAATGTAGATGCTGGACACCTGTAAACACATGGAATTGGATGGCACAGAAACAGTAATGGTTTTTTGCTCACCTCACCTCAACCTGCACTGAGGTGGGAAAGGAAGTCAAAATCAGATTATTAGGATCTGCTATGCATTTGTGTGTTTGTGTGTTTGTACTTACAGGCTCTAATCTTGATGATTCTTAACTAAAGAAAACCCATTATGGCAGGTTGGTATTAATAAACTTCTAAGTACCCAGCTGGTTTTGAGAGTGATCCCTCTGTGCTCTTCCTGAGCACTTTGTGGGCCCTTTTGAGACTGGTAAGGGTTCACATCAGATTTGGCTGTTACACACTGCTCTGTGAATGCACTATGTGAACATCATTCCTCCTGACCTCTCTCATTTTAGTCTTGTAACCCACACAAGTTTAATTGCTATGCATGGGACTTTGGAGTCTGCAGTATTGTAGTATTTCATGTGCTTAGAGCATAGAAAAAGCTCTCTTCTCCCAGGCTCAAATGCCCCCCCCCCACGCACTAGGACTTCATCAGAGTTGCAGCTTTTGATTTAGAGGGTCATTTCTTATTTTGCTAATATGTTTGGCTTTTAATCAGTGGTTTCCTGTGTTTCCCTGCCTGTTACCCAACTGCATAATGGCAAGCATGTCAAAAGGTCTCAGCTGCCTTGAGAGCAGTCTCGAAACATGTTCTTTGCCCTGAGTGAGAAGTACAAGCTGAGCAGAAACTATGCAAAACATCTACGTTGGGAGTAGGGTGGCTTCAGAGTGAGAGCTGTGTCCAGAGCACCAGTGGCAGACTAAAGAGGACTGACAGTGAACTCCCTGGTTGCCCTTGGCTGTGCTGCTGTTTGGGGTAGAGAATTGGGAAGCTCTTACTATTGGTGGTTCTGAGCTTTTTTTTACCCCTGGATGAGGGAGGCCAATACCGGCGGAGTCAGCTGAGATCTGATCCTGTTCTTTTTGAAGTTTCCCAGCCTGATAGGAGAAACAAATACGAAAGGGCCCAGTTTCTTTTTTCCTCTCTTGTATGTGACATCCACCGAGGTGCTGCTGAGCACATGCAGGAGGGAAGAGGGTGCGTAGATGGAGCAAAAGCGTCCATACTTTTGGAGCAAGCAGCCCACTATAAACGCTCTAAATTTCTCTTGGGTCACAGGTATTATTATTAAACACTGTCTAAAACTGCTGTAAAGAAGAGAAGCAAGAAGGTCTGTTGTACTTCAACCAAACAGTACTTCTATAACTCTGTGAAACACTTTGTGATTCAGGGATTAGGTTGGCTCCTACCAGCTTCTGTGAAGGAAGATGCAGGAGGAGCACGTTCCCTGCACATAGGCTGAATCAGGCACCTCTGCTTAAAAATTGTAAGATGTAGCTCAGCGAACACATTTTCAGTTCATAATGAAATACATATGTTCATCTTCATGCAGCATCTCTCAAGGGCTACTGTGCAGAGCACTGGAGGCCACTAACAAGATCTTCCTTCCTTCCTTCCTCCTCTTCCAACTGCTTTAAACCAGATGTTTTTTTATAAAGTGGGCTACATTTAGAAGGCTTTGAACCTTGGTATTCTTTTTAATAATCTCATTGCTCCTGAAGAACCCTGAGAGAGTTTTCAGAATTTATTGTATAAGCACCTTGTGCCCTGTGTTCCATTTCTTGATTTAAAAATCCTTGGGGGAGAAGAGGGAGGTGACTGATATCAGGCTACCATATATAACCTGTGTGAGAACTGGGTTGTTAGCCGGTATGTTATCAATACAAACATTTTTTTTGTAAGTTTGCTAACTGCAGAAAAGCCACTTCCTAAACTGGCATGAACTGCTAAAACTTAAGAACTGAATAAAAGGCAAGTTTCTTCATCAGCGGGTGGACTTGGTTCGGCTTGATCAGTCTGTAAGCACGCAGGAATGTTCAGGCTGCTTTTGTGTGTGCTCCTGAGGCAAGAGATGCTTTATGAACACTGGAGCTGCATGAAAAGAAGAGCCTCCACTTCCTGTTTGAATCAATGTTCATATTATTGTGAGGGATTACATCTTGGCTCTAATGTTCGTGCCTGTGAAGAGACTCTTCCTGAAGATGGGAATGTAAGGCTACAGAAGGATATAATCTTTATCTTGTTTGCGGAAACTGCCAGCAAGTCTGGTTGTTGCATTACTGTACTTTGTGAAGTATATTGAGGCTCCCTGAGGGAGCAGGACTCAGTCCAGCGTGATGTTTCACAGGGGTCGGTAGCTCAGAAGTCAAGCCCATTGAGATGAGAGCACTGAAATTCACATTTAGGCATAGACTGTGTGCCAGGAAATTATATAGAGTTCATAGTCTTTGATCCACAGCCTCTTGTATGTGCGTGGTTTGCAGAAAATATGCAAGCTTTTTATTTTTTGTAGCTACTAAATAGACTTGTATTTATTAAGTGAACCTGATTGTCACAGTCACTATCACTCAGTGAGAAACTCTGCTTTCCTTTAGGCAACTTCTGCAGCTATCCTTTGTTTCTGTTACTTTTCTGTCTGCTTTTTTGTATGTCTCATTCCTCCTCCCTTTCTTTTCTCTATGTGCCTCCTTTGTTATTCTGCCTTCATTTCCGTCTCTGTATTAAATCACCTTTCTAACCCCTGAGGGTTTAAATAGCATCATCTTCCCTATTCCATCTGGAAAAAAAGATCTTCAAAGACATGATTAGTAATGACACTGACATGTCATCAGTTTGGGAGTTGCCATTCCAGTGAAAATAGATGTTCGCACTTGGTCAAATGTTGTCTGCAGGCTGGGACACAATGCATGGCATTACTTAAGGAAACCTTGTGTTTATGGCAGTATCTGTAGCTCTAGAGGATGGCAATAGCAGGTGTTTAAAAAAACAACTGTCCCCAAAATATCATCATCTCAATTGAACTTGGTCCAGGAGAAGTTCTCATGCCCCAAATCGAAAGCTGTGGAGTGATCTCCTAAACTTACCTGGGGTTATTTGGATTGGGGACATAAAGTGAAATACAATTCTTCTGTGTCAAACTTCCATGTGAGTTTAAATAATCATAATTAGAAATGAAAGACTCAAAATTCCACTTCCAGTTCTGTGACCTGCACATGCCATCTAATAGGAATTTGTATACTACCTATCACTGGGATGACTCTGCTGCTCATCTAGGTTTAATTGAAAAATAATCATCATCTATTCAGTTAGATTTAATGTGTAAATGAGGTATTGTGAGCAAAACACAACTTCTGAAATGTCTATTACTGTGGATTTTACTGTCTGGATTAAGTTCAGATATTAGTGCATGTCACTGATATTTGGGTGATGTCATTCTGAGATATGACTTTGCCAAGTGTGCCTCATTATTACTTTTTGCAACTGGTAGACAATGAATTCTTTTTCCTTTAGATGAAATTAAATATTTACAAACTGTTGCTTATTGCAGGGATTTAAATGAATGAAGCTCCTTTTGAAAACAAATGCAAGCTGAGGAAGGCAGAGACAGCAAATGAGTTTGAAGCTGTCGTAGGAGGGAAACTTTGTGGTTCACGTATCTGGGCTCTGTGGCTTTAGCTGAGCCCTGAAAACATGGGAGTCAAAAGCAGAAAAGTGTAAGGTCTTGGTTTCTGGCACAGCTTATTTCTCTGATGCAAGTGCACTTGCTGTGTAGTCACTACAGTTCATGGACTGAAAGAAGCTGAACAGATTTAGAGTGCTTTTATCTAACATGAAATTGATACTGTCTTATGGGAATGACTTCTGAGAAGAACATAAGGATGTCTGTGCTAGGCTAGACCTGTGAATATCTAGGGAAGAGCATCAGACTAGGATAAATATTTTGTGATCCTTCACCACACAGCTTTTCTGGCCAACAGCAATTTGTGGCTCAGGGGTAACTGTAAAAGCTTTTCAGGTGCAAGAAACACACCTTGTTTATAAATATGAAAATAAGAGGAAGGATGAGCTTATGTACTTCCAGTACTGGATTTCTATTGATTACATCATCCTTTCCACAAAGCTAAATGAGTTCAAATTTTGGGGTATGTTCTCTGCATGATTTAAATTTTGTGGATCTGTATCTACATTTTGGAATTTCAAAACCATTTCTTACTATATTGATTTAAATAGTATTTAAGTTCAGACAAATTATATAAAGTAACAAGTAGATCTCTCAGTGCATAATTTAATTAGATTTTTTTTTCTACTGTAAGTTTCTTATCAATTTGGGAAGTTTAAAGGGTACTATTTCTCTTGAGTGAATATTGTTTCTGGAAAGAAAGATGCATGGCAAAAGTGGTTTAGATGTCTTTTTGTTTACATGGAATTTATTAAAGCGTCTTTTTAGAAGTGTGGATGATGGTATTGTCTTATGGAAAAAGTACAAAGTATCCGGAATGTTTTCCTTGGTTATTTAAAATTGAGTAAATGTTCATTAACTGGACAATCTTGTCTGAGCAAGGATTAATTTTAAATTCAAGCCATTATTCTTTTGGTGCATAACCAATACAGTATATGTTCTTATCAACAAGTGAGTCTCATTTTTAATTTATGAAAGTTTACCTGGGAGTATTCAAGTGTCTTACCCTTTCCATGTATGAAAAATATGCCTTTGATGTCTTGGCATTTGACTTTAAAACAGCTGATCTTCTGGTGTGCTGTATAATGAAGTTGTTTTGATACATACAAGAAATTCTGCTTGTTTGTTCTAAGTTTGCATGGCATAGTTAAGCTATGTTCAGTAAAAATTGGTGATTCTTTTGAAATGAAAATCAATCTCTTTCTCTTAAGCTGCTTAAAAGCTTATTAAACAGGCATGATCAAGTTTTTTAGATTTTAAGAAGCACTGAAGATGAATTTTGAAAGTCTAGCTCATTCTTATTTACAAATAGTTCATGATCTTTAAATAAAGATTTCTAAATGCTCTCTTTCCATTTTTAATATTGTGTTGAAGGACATCAGTAAAAGCATTCAATTACAGTGGTCTGTCTATGGACTCCAGAGGAACCCAAGCTGTGATTGTATTTCTCAGCTGGGGTAAAGCAGCACCATTTCATTGACTTAAATTTCACACATTATGGAAGGATTCTTGGCTTTGATTGGTCTCATAGTTAGTGGAATGTTAACAGTAATGGAAAAGAAGAGGTGCAGGAGCCTACAAAATGGTGAAAAGTAAACAGAAACAGGTAATATCACAAGAATTATATTTTAATTGTTGAATTCCACACTGCTGTTTCTTACTGTTCTTCCTGTTCATTTTTTTCTAAACAATTCTGAGTTTATCTAGAAAAACCAAGCTGTTTGCTTGAGCAGAGTTGTTTTTTTGCCTTTGTCTTCTTACTGTCTCTTAGTCCTCTACCTTCCTTCCTATGGAGAGGTTAATTTAACCTTTCTAGCTGCTGTATTGGTTTGTTCAGCTTCACTGGGGTCAGCATCTTACATATGGAAGGCACATCAGCTGAAGGAAACTAATATCCCAATCAACTTTCCACCACTGCAGATAGAGAGAAACCAGCTGGCATGAGTGAATTGATTTCTGCATCAATCTCCCTGCACAGGCAATCAATTCAACAGAGAGAAACAAGACCTGAGTCCTCATCACTCTCCTGTTGTAGAAGGCTCCCTGTAGTGGAGTCCCATCATCCTGAGTTCACTGCAGCACCCCGCTGTCACCGAGCTGTGGCAGCTGGGCTTCTCCACATGGTGTTCCTGGGCCCAAAGCCTGTGAAAGGTGGCAGCAGGATTCAGGGTGTATTGGATCAGATCCTTGGGCTAGGGCTGCGACCACACCAGTCTGTGTTAGTTACAAGATAGTTAACCCCCAAAAGTGTTAGGAGGGATCATTCATCTCATTGCTGACAGCACAAGGCGCATCCTGGCAATGGAAGTAAGACCAATTTTATTTGTAATTTTTTGTAGTTTCTGAGTCACATGCATGCTAATAATTCTGAGGAATAATGTGCACTTTTTAGTAGGCATCACTGTTATGTCTATATGGGGATATAATAATATGGCATCATTATTTTATCTACACGGGGAAAAAACAAGGTTCTCTTGCCTCAGTTTTTTGGTGAAGGAACAGTAGTGCAGCAGACCAAGTCTATTCTGTAATAAAAATTTTCAATGCATTATACAGTGTAAGTTAGGTAATGACTTAAATAGTCAAGTTAAAGAGAAAATAATTAGAAGGCTAATTTGGATTCATCCTTCCCTATTACCACTTAAAGATTTTGACTGTAGAATTCTGTTGCTGCTTCATTTACCTTGACTGCTGCAAGGACCTCCCTCCTTGCATGTCAGACTGTTCTAGTTTGGATATGAGGAGGAGGGTTTGTGTCACTGGATCAGAGCATGTAACACTTGTGGCTTTTCTCGTACTATAGAATTAGGAGCAAATAAGCTGACATTGGCTTACACAAGGGATCAGACTTGCTCTGCTTTGTTCCCAAAGGTGTCATTTATTCTATTTACATTACATGGTCAAATATTTGTCTATGGTTTCAGTGAGGTTGTCATAGGGCAGTGTTTATGTCACAAATAGTGACATTTACTTGTTGATAGGATAGTATAATGTCAGCATGTCGTGGTGGAAATGTCATCAATTTGTGATGTGACAAATTTTCCCTAAGGACAGACTTTTTACGAGTTCTTAACAGATGTTGGAAAAATGAGTAATTTTAGATTGATTTTATTTGTGTCATATTTAGGAACAATCAGAAGTTTAGAAAGCAAAGCTTACAGCAATTTGTATCACTTTTCATTCTTGAAGGGTCTTTGCTAATGTCACAAACTTTAGTCATTATATGCATGATGCTTCCTTAGCAGGCAAATTTGTTGATGCATGGTGCTACACGGCAGCTCCAGAGATGACAGTTTTTCAGTAGTAAATGTGTTTAATTGGACCATTTTCCTTTTGTAGCAGACGGGATTTTCCTATTTTAGCCACAAAATAGTAGGAGAATTTGGACAGTTTCCAGTCTGTCAAAATTTAAGTGCAAAAGGAAGTTAATTTTGTTTGTATTTGTTCTGTCCTTCATCCAAACCTTCTTAGAGGCAACTGTGAAGCATAGTAAGCTGCTTATACCTTATCTACAAGGCAAATTCAGTTGGGATGGCTGTGCTGTGTGAACAGACCTGTATGTGGTATTGCTGTGTATTGCTGGGCAGTTCCCATGTGTGCCTGAGACATGCTGTAAGATATTGATGGAGAGGATGTTCCGTAGTTTCCAGAAGACATTTTAAATAAAATTAAGACATGTAACTTGCACTGAAATCAGAACCTTTGAGAATGGTGATTGGGTTTCTTGAGTATGAAGGGGATATTCTGGCGAGAACCGAAGGCTGCTGCTCTTTCTGTGGAAATAGTAGATTTTCTGTTCTGTAGAAATAGACTAAATGGAAAATTCATTTGTCCAAGCACAGAATAACTGAATCATAGATTTGCTCTTCAGGTGAGGTGTTTCTGGATTTAGTGATGAAGGCCTAGTCATTCTCAGGGTGGTGGCAAAATCAATCTGTCAAACGTGGGTCAGAAGAGCAACATGTACCAGCACTAGCTGGCTGTGTCCTGGCCCCTTTGCCTGAAGAACTCTGTGCTCTTTCTAAGCTGGACTTCAAATGAGTGATCTTGTATGAAGCTACTTTCCACTAGACATGGAAAAACTTCTGTTGAAATTTGTGCTTTCCAAGCCTGTATGTTCTCAACTTAGTTTTCACACAGGAATCCGGTTTTGTGCATGAGCTGTATGTGGAACTACATATGCAGGTGGTTTCAGGCACTTACTCTGCCTATAAAGTTTGTAGATTTAAAGTTTGAGCTGCTGGTCTTTGAAAA
The DNA here is from genome assembly GCF_003945595.2 of Pipra filicauda. Classification (NCBI taxonomy): domain Eukaryota; kingdom Metazoa; phylum Chordata; class Aves; order Passeriformes; family Pipridae; genus Pipra; species Pipra filicauda. The sequence continues at coordinate 6,161,475 of NW_024104487.1, forward strand.
CACAGGTAAATATAAATAAAATATACTATGTTCTCTTGTAAAATTTTCAAAGAGAGGCCGAGATGGGCAGTCCCTGGACAACTCCTCTTTAGGAGCTGGGAAAGCCTGTCCACTCATGCCAGCTGTAACTGTGGTGCTACTGTCAGAGAACAGTGCTCCTACAAACTTTTCTTGCTGTACTTGGCCAATATTGAGCTAATGCTCTGTGATTATATCAGGCTGTAACTTTCTGCTAAGGAACAGAAATCGAATAAAGAAAAAACATACTGTTTGATGGAACAGAACAGCGTTGAACAAACCTTGAACAGCTTTCTAATCAAGATATTTAGACATTGGATACTTTTTTCAAACCATTTGGTCCAGAGCTAATCCACAGCCAGTTCTTCTCTTGATTAAATTCCTAAAGTAGGAATTTTTTACCAACAGCATAAAGCCTCCATTTCCATATTTTTTGTCTCAGTTCAAAGGCAGACTTCAGGTGAGTTGTGATTTCTCTACAGAGGACTGTCAGCGGTTGCAAAATGAAGCGTTCCTGCAGAAATGGCAAACAAGGTGTGTCCAGTTGTTTTTGAATCTCTTGGACTTCAGGAGAACCACCTTTGGTTTGCAGGGCTGCCAGAGGCTTTGTGTTCTACCTTGAGTAGGTAACTTGAGTCTTTCTATGTCTGAATGTCCCATACGGAAGTCTTGTTCCGCCTCTTTGGTTATAAGGGCAACATCAAAGATCATGAAGTGTTTGGACACCTTGGAAATTTGTGTGATCATGTAACCATAGGTAAACAGAAGGGAAAGAGTGGCAATCTACACAGGAAAGATATTTTTCTGATGTCAGTCTGATATAAGGGAATCTCATTTCACAGTCCCATATCCCGAGCTTTCATGTGGCTTTACATCCTACATGGTATTGCTTTTTAAATGCTGTACTGTACAAGCAGTAGAGCATTATGAATGTTTTTTCATTTTCATGTATTTTTAATACCTTATACTTTCATTAGTGAAAAATACTTCTTACCAAGCCACTTTTAATTTTCATATATATTATTTTCTTTCATAATAAAATCTATTTTAAAAATAATTGGGAAATTTTACCTTTCTTAAAGAATGTTTGGTAATTTAAGATTCTTTTTCTCAACTACATGTTTTTTTAAATTTTAGTTTGGTAAGAGTTATAAATTTCTTAAAATCATTGCATGCATAATAATTTGAAATGTGTCTGGCATTAGTTCTGTAAAAACAATCTGGATGTTCTCTGATCTGGATCTACAGAGCCATAAAATATATACGGCACTGTATTAAGTTTTATAATGCTCATTACTTCAATGTTGTACCTGTTGGGTAGAAAATCACTGAAGCGGATGAAGAGTATTGCTCTTTGAGCAGCAGAAATATTGGAAGCACTTTTACATGGCCCCTTCTAGAGATGAGTTTCAATGCAGGGTTCAGCAAAGAAATAATTAGTATTTAAACTGTTTGCGAAGGAATATGACTTCTTCCTCAGACAAGAAGAACTGCAAATCAGTGAAGCACTGCAGAAGTTTTATTTGGGCTAAAATAATTGCCACATGAGGTCTCCAAGTTATAATGAGGGATATCTGTGGTCTAGCAAAGTGAACTTATAGCTCAATATAGTAGAACCTTGTTTTGATTCCTGAATCTTTCACATGGCTGTCATTGTAATTTGGGGCAGTGCTCTTTGTTCTGTTCCATTTGTTAGAGCTGTATTAGCAACATAATCTGTGTGTCTTTAATTTTAACTGTGCCTTCATATTTAGTCACTCCAAGGGTCAATTGCTAAGCTACTTAGACCACGAATTTAACCACCTGCTTTGGAATCACTGTAACCAATGTTCTGGAAGGCCTGAGGGAACTACGTGCATGTTGTACAACACTGACCATTGTACTCCAGCAATGAGCTCCAAAAGGTTAAATATTTAGATAGCATTAGCTAGCCTTCTGCTTATAACTATAGCCCTATTAAACCTCAGTATTTGTCTTGATATCTTCCTATTTTTGAACGGGATTTTTATTTATGTGTTGATGTAGATGTATTTATGTAATGGATGTTACATTAGCATTGCTAATGGTCATAATGTGTTTAGTTTCAAAGGGTACTTGCCTTGAAATTTGATGCAAAATTGGAAGTGCCCACCATTCACTTGGGAGTGTTTGGGAGAAAGACACGTTAATATTTTAATTTTAGAATCGTCATCGTAGTGTTCCACTTTCATTGCTGAATTGCCTGTTATTTTTTCTCAGTAGAGTTCTCCAGGGCATGAAACAGTCCTGTAAGCATGGTGGTACAAAGCCATAAGAAAACTTGGAAGCCTGTGGTGGGTGTATAATCCCAGCTCAGTTTTGTGTGATGAGAGCTTGTTGTGTAGATTTTGGATGTAAGCAACTCCTGAGTGTAAATCATGGTATGCATGCCCTATTTTTGTGAGTGACTGAGGTTCACCTGTCTGTTGTATGGGTTTAGATGCTTTGCAGTATGCTGGGTTTGCATTCTCACAGGTTATAGCCCTCTTAAAACAAACCCAAGCCCATGGGTGTTTTTAAGTTGCCTCATTTCGCTGTACTGGCACTTGGTGCAGCTCTGCAACCATTGCACTGACACAGCTGAGATAGATGGGACAAGGGCAAGGGGCTGAGAACAAGTGGCCAGAGCAGTAAGGAAACGTGAACTTTGGGAAGGAGCTTCTCTGCTGAATCAGTGTGTTATGAAACAGAATCCTTAATGTGCAGTTTGCTACCTATTTCTCTGGGTACCAGTGCTACCTTAGGCAGCTACAGGGTATTTCCAGACCCATAGAAACCCTCTCAGCTGGTTTCACTGTGGTTTTTGGAAACTGGAGAGAATTTATTGCAATAAGAAGAACCTGAACATCTGGGTTAGACTATTTTATTTAAAGTCTGATTTAAATCTGCTTTACTTCAGTTTACTTCTTTCCCTATCCACTAGGGATATGCAGAAAAGTTTATTCCCTGTCTGTTTGCATCAAGCTTTAATATCTCTGAAAGCCTTTATTATGCTTCTCCTATGTCTTGCGTTCTTTAGATTTAATAACCTCAGCTTTATCATCCTTTTCTTGTTGCTCACTTGGTGCTGCTTTTCTAGACTGCTTATCACTTCCACTGCGTTCTTCCAGGCTCTTTCCAATTAATCAGCATTAGTTCTGTGATGCTCTGGCATGAACACACTCTTCCAACTGTGGTCTGCAGGCTGGCATAGAAGTTTCCTTTCTGAGACTCACAGGATGTATGTCTTGCAGCATCTTTATCCATTCCCTTATGGTGCCATGCTGCTGCAAAAAAAGCAGGAGACCTTAGTGTCTCATGATTCATTAACACTGCCAGCTCTTCTTTTGCTGAGAGTACTTTGCTCTTGTCTATTCTGATTATGTGCACTTCAGTATTTATGCTCATTGACTGCCATCATTCATTATTGGTAATTTTTCAGTTTGTGAATATCACTATGAGTTCCCATCCCGTACCTCAGCCTGTTCCAGCTTGGTGTCATCCTTGGAGTTAATAAGCACAGCCACTTCACCCAGGTGTTAAACAATACCAGACAAAGGACATGATCCCTTGCAAACCCACTTGAGAGAGAGGTATCTGTTGCCTTTTTGTTATCCCTAGGGCCTGTTACTCTGCTATATAAGGCAATGAGATAATTTTGTTAGTATTTGCCTTTAAGTATTTCAAATTGGCCTTCATCATTTCTTTCACACAGTTTATTTAGTGATAACTTGCAGGATTTTTCTGAGAATTGAAGCTACACTGACTAATTGGTGCTTTCCAGAATCCTCCTACCCTTGTCCTCTTTATACAAAAATAAGTTCAGTGCCCATCCTTTTCTGGCCCTCCGGTGTCCACCTTGAATTCCCTTACTTCTTTTAGAGGTGAGTGACACAATCTCAGAAGTTATGGCAATGTTTGAGAATCTGAGGATGATGTTGATTGCCATGTCACCTACTAGAATGCTTCTGTTACCTTGTTCTTTGTTAAAATACCACCTGAATTCTTTTCTCACCTTTCTCCATCTCCAGGCACCAGTTGCTTTTCAATGCATTTTACTTGGTCTTGCCACCATAGCTCTTTGTGAGACCTTGTGGTAAAGCAGATGCATGAACTGATTTAGGTAAGAGTGGCTTTGCAGTCATTCTCCGCAATGTCTTTGCTTTTCATGCTCTGCAGGACATCTGCCCCCGGCCCAATCCCTTAACTGTCACCCCCCCATTGGGGGAGTAATGTGAAATGTGTATCCAAAGCAACTAATGGAAAGTTCCGGGAGAGGCTGTGTCCTGCTGCATTCCTTTTCCTAAATATGTCTTCTTGTAGCGTTATTCATTTTATTGGTAAGCTCCATGAATTGAATTATTTTTCTTGCTGACTAAAATAATGTACAAGTACATGAGTCTTTTAGAAAAACATGAATTTTTGTGTTTCTGTGGCTTTTACTTCACATGGCAAACTCTGATTTAGTGCATCTACTTCAAGGCTTATATAGTGTCCTTGGGTTTTGCATGCCATTGCCTGGATGTTGTTCCACACTGGCATATGGGCACACAGCACATGTCCTCCCACGCCTCCCTCCTCCTCTGCCTCACTGCATTCCCACTGCTGGGCAGTCTCCTGGTCTTCCGTAATCTCCTTTTTTCTTTATTTCTTCTGTCTATTCTCCTCACACTGCTGCCATTTTCCTTCTATCTTCCTCTGCATCCTTAATTCTTCAACCTGCATGAACTTCATAATACATTTCTGGATTATAGACATTTATAGGTAAATGCTGTATAAGCAAAATATACAGCTGGTAAAACCAAGTTCTGTTAAAATCAGAAGCTCTGTGTGCATGTTTATATACTTATTTATGTCTCACTTGAAATACTTTGTAGGTTAACCTCTCCTTTATTTTCTCCCCAGAAAATTATTGTAATGTTTATGAATAAGGACCTCTGTTGCCTTGGTTGAATGTTTACTTTTCCCTGTCGCTTTTCCCATGTGGCCAGTGTGAAACCTGTGCTTCTGAAACAGTACCTTATATGTCCCTTAGTACAATTTTGATTTTGCTCTTGGAGTAGGGCATATAGATGCTACAGTATAGCAGTTAATAATATTCAGCAGATGTTAATGCATTAAACATAGGAGTTCAGAGGCAGGCTTCTCACTTTTATTATTATTACTGCACAGCTTTTAAGTGTCCCTGTGTCTTCCTAGGCAGATATCTGGAATTTATTGAGTGAAGTAAATTCCTTCTGGGTGTTTACGGGAAAAAGTGACAAATGTGATTTGATAACACTGATGATTACATGATTCCTCTTCCACTGGTGAATCCAAAACATCTTCTGAGAGCAAAATGAAATTAAGTGTTACCAAGACTAGACACTGAGTTAAAGTAAAACTGAGCATTGGTTTAACTCTCGGAATTTCTTATAGAGACATTTGGAGAATAGAAGAAAAAAATAACAGAATGTTAATGAGCTTTATGTCTACAAGAATTAAGCTGATTTTTCAGATAAATAGAAGTGCATAGCTTGCTGAAAAGAACAGAGGAGAACCACTGCTGGTGCTCATACCAAGCCATCACTACTGAGTGTGATGAAATTGTTGAGTAAAGACTGTTGAAGAGTAACCACTGAATCACAGAACATGCTGAGTTGGAAGGGACCCACAAGGGTCATCAAATCCAGCCCTTCACCCTGCACAGGACCATCCCCAGGAGTCACAGCATGTGCCTGAGAGTATCATCCAAACACTTCTTGAACTCTGTCAGGCTCGGTGCTGTGACCACTTCCCTGGGGAGCCTGTTCCAGTGCCCAACCACCGTCTGGGTGAAGAACCTTTTTCTAATATCCAACCTAAACCTCCTCTGGCACTTGAGATCATTCCCTCGGGTCTTGTTACTGGTCACCACAGAGAAGAACAGATCAGTGCCTGCCCCTCCTCTTCCCCTCACAAGGAAGTTGTAACTGCAATGAGGTCTCCCCTCGGTCTCCTCTTCTCCAGGCTGAACAGACCAAGTGACCTCAGCTGCTTCTCATATGGCTTCCCCTCAAGGCCCTTCACCATCTTTGTTGCCCTCCTTTGGATGCTTTCTAATGGCTTAATATCTTTCTTATATTGTGGCACCCAAAACTGCTACAATATTCAAGGTGAGGCTGCCCCAGTGCAGAGCAGAGCAGGACAATCCCCTCTCTTGACTGGCTGGCGATGCTTTGCCTGATGCCCCCCCGGACATGGTTGGCCCTCCTGGCTGCCAGGGCACTGCTGACTCATGTTCACCTTGCCATCAATCAGGACCCTCGGGTCCCTTTCCCGACACTGCTTTCCAGCATCTCATTACCATGTCTGTACATACATCCAGGGTTACCCCATCCCAGTTGCAGAATCTGGCACTTTCCTGTGTTGAACTTCCTATGGTTGGTGATTGCCCAGTCCTCTCATTTGTTGAGGTCTCTCTGTGGGGCCTCTCTGCCTTCAAGGAAGTCAGCAGCTCCTCCCAGTTTTGTGTTATCTGCAAACTTGCTTTGTATCCCTTCCAGTCCTGCATCCAAGTCATTTATGAAGATGTTGAAGAGCAGAGGGCCTAAGCTGGAACCCTGTGGAACCCCACTAGTGAGAGATCACCAGTCTGATGTTACCCTATTCCCTATTACCCTCTGTGCTTGACCTGTGAGCAGATTGCTCACCCACCACATGATGTGTTTATCCAGTTGTGGGCTGGACAGTTTGTCCAGAAGGGTACTGTGAGGGACGGTGGTACAGGGGACACCAGTGAGCAAAGTGTGTCTGCTCAGCACACAGGAATGTATGTTCACACAACATTAGGTGACTGTTTCTGGTGCAGTTCATGTGTAGCAGAATGCCTCTTGTGTGATGCTCTACACTGCAAGTCGAGTAGGTTTGATAGACTGCTATTGGCATCTGTTTAGGTAGGAGAAGACTGAAAACCTACAGGGCTTGCCATGAAGTGTGAGGAAACTGAACTGCTGAAGGCATGGAACTGTGTATTTCCCATGTATTTCTGCAGAGGTCAGTGAAGCTTTATCAGCAGTTGTGTACACTGTCCTAGGGGACCTGTGTTGTAAAGAAGCACTTTGAGCTGTAATACGAGAATTACCACTGGTAGGGTCCAAGACTTCATTAGCTGAGGGCTGTGCAAAGCCACTGTTTTTGAGGAGAGTGCTGAAGGAAGGCTTAGAAGCAAGAGGTCTTGGATCTTCAAAAGACATCATAAAATACTTTGCATTTAGGTAGTTTCACTGAATATTAAAGAATGCTCTGGATTTGACATTTTTACTGCTTGGACTGTTTTTTAATACAGTCAGAAAGTTTTTGGAGCTTATGGTGTTCTTGTAGGAAGAAACAAAGGTGAAATTTATAAATATGTAACAAAGGCTCTGAAAATAATTTGGGAAACTTTGGAAACAAGGAACAGGGGAGATTGTGCCAGTAGGAGTTGCTATTGTGATTTTAAGTCTGCCACCTCTCTTGAGAGTCAGGAAGTTTAGGGCTGAGATAGTGTGGGATCATGTTGAATGTGGGTGTACATTTAGAGATGCGGGAGTTTTGTGATGGGGAAAGGCCATCAGGCTCCATTTTTTGCTTTGGCTTTACTACAGCCAGATTTGATTTTTGAACAAGTCCTGAAATCAGTATCTTGATAATCTACCTTTTATTTTCATTTTGATTATTTTAATCTATTCAGATAAAACTTCAGGAAAAAAGGCAGTTTCTTGTCATGCATTTATGTGGCACAAAGTGGAGAGGAATCACAAATTTAAACAGAGTTATGAAGTTCTACAATGTGGAAAGGGGAGTTCACATATGTGATCCCACATATGTTCTGCTTCAGGCTGGATAATTAGTGTTACCAGTGGTTGGTGCTTTCTGTGTAATAACTCATATCTGTCCTGGACTGGAGGATAAGCTTTTGTTGCATCTAAAAGTTGCTGTGCATCCTCATGCTACTATATATATATATAGTACTCAAACTGCAATAATCTGTCTGGATTTTCTTACTCTTGCTTTTCTGTCCAGTGAGCATCTTTCAAGGTTTGAGAGAGAGAGTGAGTCGGTGATACACTTCACTGGGGAATGAGGACTATTAAGAGGAGGTCATGCTGTACCAGGCTACGGTATTTCTTTAACTTGGGCAGGCAAGCCTTCCTGTCCCCTAGGGACCATTTTTTAAACTTCCAAGATGAGAAAAAATGCCTGTGACTTTTCTTCCTGACTTAGGGACATGTCATACAGGGCCACACGGCTGTAGAGCTTAGCAGGAATATTCAGCCATTGGTCCGTTTCAGCACACAGCACATCAGCCTGCAAGAGTTTCTGGTAGTGATGGCAGCTTGCAGGGACCTTGCTTGAAGATGATTTCTCTGTGTTTGGACAGCACCAGTGGCTTGGAGTGGGCACAGGCTTGGCTCCATGCTCCCAGTTTTCTTGGGAGCAATGTTTACTCTCACAGCATCCAGCTGTGATTAAGGAGTGGAGGAAAGAAGTGGAGAACGGGAGACAATTACCACACTTTCTAATTGTAAATATTCCTTCAGTTAGTCTTTACTTTGTTCTGAGTTATGAGTAAGATGTACAGTGTAACTGAGCCCCAAATGTTTACGAGATCACACTTTGATTTTTAAACAATTGCTTAAACAGATAGTTTATTGATAGAAGGACATTTCTTGCGTTTGAAAATGATTTACGGTTTATACAGTAATTGAAGTGGCAGTCACTTCATCACACTTAAGTTTATTGATTCCATTAGTACATTGACCTTCTTTGTGCTGAACCACCAGTTTGAATGTCTGTGCTGTGTGTGATAAATTAAAAGGAAAAGATGCCATTTTTCCCAACTATGCAGGACACAGTTTTCTGCAATAATTAAAGAAACGAAAATTCAGCAAGCTAGTGGAAAATTAAAAATTGGAAGAGAAATTATGTTTTGAATCTCTCTAAATTTGATGGATTTTTCAAAGTAACTTTGTGTCTATCACAGGGTGTCTTTTCTGCAGGTCAGTCATGGATGCTGAGTTAGCTTGCTCTGTTAAAGTGGCCAGCACCCATATTCCAGCAGTTTGAATACACAGAACTCCAGAAGAATATGAAAACTGTCCCATGAATACACAGAACTCCAGAAGAATATGAAAACTATCATATGAATGGTAGAACAAGGCCAGCTGGAAAGTAATTTCTGTATGATTCCACATGTATCGTACATGTTAAATAACAGTTTCCACACTTTTATTTCCCCCCAGAAAAATTGCTCATAGTTGGGTGGTGCTCAAAGCTGCAAAAATAAAAATGGAGAGTATTGGCACATGAATTCCATGGGAGCAGGAAGACAGAAATCACAGAAAGACAGAAATCAAAGAAGGTCAGAAATCTCTCTTTGCTTACATTCTGCTGGGACAGCAGCTCCCTCCTCCTCTGGCCTCTTTGGAGTGAGCCGCCTTGTGCACTCTTGCTTAATCTTATCTCTCCTTTGGGAAGATAGTGGCTTTCTGCACCAAACTGCATATAAGAGCAGGAGCTGCTGCCTTGCCAGGAGCAGGGGATTCTCCATGTCTGCCTGCTCTCCCTGAGTTCCTGGACTTGTTCAGCTTGTGGCAGTTCCCCTGGACAGTGTGCTGTGAGAGCTGGTGGTCTGCCATGGCACTGAGGGCTCATCCAGCCTGAGCATGGCACTAAGGAGGGAACATTTTGGCTTTCGCTGCATGTCCCTTAGGTTTGATAGGTTTTCTGCTTTCTCCCCTTAATCACTGATGAAAGTCAGCCAGACTGAAAAGACGTGTTTTGCTCTTTGTAGCTCAGAAACAGAACAAAACAAAGTAAAGATTTGGCCCTTGGGATAACTGAAATGAGAATAACCCATCATTCTGTGTCTGGTGGAAGGATAGGTAATATTTTTACCATTGATAGTATATGCTGGGCTAATGGATGTAGAACTTCAAAAGCTCCTGCAGGATATTCTGGTCATTTAATAATGCAGTTCTGAAAAATAAAAGGCTTTGATTACAACCAAGGCTCCATATAACACTATCAAACCAACGTTCAAGGTCTCTAAGCAGTACTTACTTACCGGTAGAAGAGGTATTTAGCAAAGCCATCTTCGGAGTACCGTATTTTTAACAGCATGATTTGTGCCTGGCTTACCACAAATTGAGTTTTGACATGATTCCAGGAGCACCTTTTCATTGGATTTGGCCCAGGCATGCTGTGCTTTCACTGGAATAAGCCTGGAAAAGCTGAATGGGAGAAAAAGAAATTGGGATCTGTCATGCTCTTTCCAAAAGTTCTTTCAAGCAGATTTGTTTTCATCCTATTGCAAGAGGGAAACTTTTGGATGCAGAGTCTGATTCAGAGACCAAAGGATCACATAGTCTCACATTTATTAAACTGGGATGTGAGTTGGGCCATATGGCACAGCAGTGGAACAGGGAGACTGTGAAGGGTTTTCTCCAGGGGTCCCACTCTTTTTCTGTGACTACAGTGGAGTTATTGCTGTTTTATGGTGCAGACATGCTCAGATGCTGTGCTGACAAGGGCAGTACAGTCATCTGAACTGGACTGAATTAATTTCTTCTATATAACAACAAAGTCTCTGGCCACGTTATGAGGTTGGACCATCTGTGTGGGTTTATATAAGTGTTGTTGCTCAGAAGTTTACAAGCTTTCTAACAGCCAAGTGGAAAGGGCATTTCTCATTATTGTACCAATGGCTGAGACATTAAATGCCTGATGTTATGTTCACAAATGAGTGTACAGATTTCTGGCAAAACCAAGGAGTCAGATGCACTCATGCAGATTAAGGTCATGTTACAGTATATCCAAGGGGGTTATACACACCCAGGTTGAACCATGGGGTCTTCCATGTGAAACGAGGAGTAGGTTTTAGATAAATGATAAAATTGGCATAGTATTTTATCAGCGCTTTCTTTTCTTTTTTCTTTTTTTTAATCAGTTGGATTAAAGAAGAAAACAGGATCTAATTTAATTTCTCTTCCTCCTCTGTGTAAAAATCTGTTTTACTGGCAAATTAGAATTTCTGAAAATTTTATCAAGCAAATACTTTCCATCTGACAAGGCTGAAACTCCAGAGTTGCCAGGAAACCAGAAATCTAGTGAGACGTTAATTAGAGGAGATGGTCTGGCTCTTGCTTTTGCCATCTAACTCCATTTTTCTATCCTTGCATCATTTCACAGAGAAAGACCAATAACTATTTTAGGTTCAGTAGCCAACTGATTGTCTTGTCTCTTATACTGCATATCATGAATAAAAAAAGAGTTTATTTGCAGAAGTATCATGAAATATTTGTCTGTGCTACTTATGAAAATGCAGTAAATTTTTCTGATTTTATGTGGCCTGAGCTTAAATGAGAAAAGGTGGAATGGTGACCAAAAGAATGGCTGAGCACATATAAACTGAAAGAAATGCCTTCCACAAGCTCACTGTTATTATTTTATTTAGAATGATGGTCAGGAACTGGTAGGAATACTTGGAACACAGAAAAGGTTGTGCTTCTCACCTCCTGGTTTAAGGAGATGCATAAGGATTAAATTAAAGTAAATATGCCTGTAATTTACTGTATTGTGTGCATTCAGCATACTTGCTCCTTGACAAGTATCCAGCTCCGTTCAGTGCCAGCTACTTCCTAATCAAGTAATAGATGAGGTTGGAAGGAGGCTGCTCAGCGCATTTTGGTTGAGCTTTTGCTGCTGGGGCCAGATGCAGAACAAGCAAGATGAGGCAGGATGGCTATAGGATGCTGAATGGGTGGAGGGTGCTTCAGCTGCTTGTTGTAGGCACTATTTATACTTGTTTTTCCTTAAAGGATCATTGGTTAAAGTGCAAAAATGATGATTAAAGCAGAGGATTTAATGTTTACAGTTGTGATGTTGATACTTGTGTCAAATGAAGCGATCCAGGATATCCCTGACTAAGGATTGCAGGACTTTCTAGAAGAGGTGGTTTTGGATAGATCCATGTTGACTTTGTTGCTACCTGAATCTTAGTTACCTTTTTTGACATTTAGCAGTGGCTTCCCACCTTGTGAGGTTTATAAACACCTGCTGTCAAAAATCCCAAACAGCAAATTAAGAAGTAAGTATGAATTTAAGCTGAAGCTTCTTTAGTCCTGGGATCACAGGGACTGACCACAATCATTGATCCACAGTGTGGATGTATTAGGACAGCGTCTTCAAGGACAATCAAACCAGATATAAGGGATGAATTTTACCATCCAGTGGAAATACGGCAGAATTGGGTGAGTTTAGACTGTGCCAAAAAGTGTATCCATTTTTCCTGAAATAATTTATATGTAATTTTTTGAGAATTTTGGTTAGAAGCTTGACTTACATGGAACCCTTTAAGTCAAAGTAATAGCAATCCTTTGTGTTTGATGATGGATGTCATAGTTTTACATCAACAGAAGCCAGATAAAAGTGGGCAGGCTCTGAGATCTTGAGCTTCTGCTTTGAATCTGTAAAACGGGAATAACAATGGTTCCTTATGCTCATATAGTTATCCTGAGAATTAATTTATTAACATCCAGTTGCTGGTGGTGGTAGTGTTTGTATTGAATATGGTTACATACACACTATATCCAGTTGAATTCCATGGAACACAAAGTGATATTGCTGAGGTTTTCTAAAGTTATTACACTGAGATGAGGGCAAAAGTGGAATCTGTTCTTGTTTTTCTTGAAGGCTCCTCATGCGACTCTTCCTTTGGAACCTGAGACTTTGTTCTTTCCAACCATGGTCCAAGTTAAAACAAAAATGAAATAATATTTTGCATTGTCTTCCAGTAGGCACTGGACGTGCATTGGATATGTGCCTTGGTTATGTTATAAAATCATGTGATAGCAATAACTCTGGTTTGTGTTAGAGAGCTCAGTCCTGCAGTGTGCTGGACACTCCTGACAGTCCTCAGTGCCCTTGCCATGGCTTGGAGTGTTCCATGTGCCCCTTACGACTATGTAACCAAGCGGGAATACCCTGCATCACACAGTATTTATATTTTCATTGTACTGCTTTTCCTTTTTCCTTTCTCTTCTTTGTTAACTGTTCTCTTTGTTTGGCTTTGGGCCCTGAATATTCTCAGGTTCATAGATTGTGAACAAAGTTTTCCACTACCTGTCTACTTCATATTCCCTAATGGGAACCCTTCTATGTAGGAGTAGAAACTTTCAATCTCTTAAGATCTGGTGAGCCAAAAAGACTTTTTGCAGCCAAATTAATTTTTAAAGGTGTATTGATTCAGTGTCTAGAAGCTGACATGTCAGAATGTATGAAACTCGCCCTTTGTCCCATCCCTAATGCATTTCCTTTGAGCAGTCACTTTTTGTGCATCCTTTTGGTTTTCATGTTTTTTTATTCAGGACCTTGAACTGCACTGGTGCTGCTTTGTTACCTTTGACTTGGTGAGGGTGGATCCCATTGGTGATCAGCGAAGCCTGTGAGCGCTGACGGAGCAGTGAGACCACACACATCCCTGGTGTGCTGCCATGGGCCCAGTGCTGCTGCTCTCCTTGATGGCAGACTCCAAAGCAGAGGCAGTTTTAAGAAAGTGCCATACCTAACTTAACTTTCACATTTAGTGTGGGACAATCTAAAGCTCTGTCATGGAGCAGGAGCTGGCACTCCGTGGCTCAGCAGGTCTGTGAGACACTGGGAGCACAGACTTGGGGGTGCTGGTGCTGGCTGTCCAGCTATCTGTTGTTGCTGTTCCTCACCAGAGTGTTTAATCATTCCATCCATCCCAGAACATCTTTGTTCTATGTGCTCTGGACACACAGCACAAAATGGGATTTGGAGAACACTTTACAAACGTGGACGAATAAAATGAATTCTCTTAAATTTGTGCGCTAAGTATTTAGATGAACTTGACTGTTGTTTTGTTTTCCAGAAGGGATATGCTGCTTTTTCACTCTTACAAAGGCAAACAAATTAAGGTAGTGAAACCAAGTGTTATAGAAGTCGTTAATTATAATAATATTTTTAATGATTCCAAATATTTAGGATTTTTGGATACTCATTTTTTAAAAGGATCATTTGAAAGGACTGGGAACATGGTACTTTCTGAAAATCAGGTCTAGTTAATGTTGCCTAAAATGAAGATGAGTGCAAGTCAGCTCACCAATCATTTTTGAAAATCTACATCTGTCTAATGTTGAGGAGCCCAATTTCAGGTCCCTATTTGGAAACACAATGCCTTTTTTTTTTTTTAGCTTCATTTAATCCCTCTCTACAAAGGTCTCTGCAAAAGAGATACTTCTCGTCATGCTTCTGTCAGAGTTAATACTTTTGAAAGACTCCGAATGTTTCACAAATTACACCTCTAAAGTATTAATTTATTTATTATTGCAGCCCTGGTGGGGACATACTTTGCATTTCTGTATCAATATCTTCCTAAAATGAGCACAATGGGATTATTTGGTATTAATATATTTTTCCCTATGGAGAATGGAAACCAGTCAATGGAGGTAGGAAATTCTGATGAGCTCCCCCTTTGCAGGTTTTGAAGCTTAAGTGTTCCCTCTGTCTCACTGCTGGCCCCTTAAGCTGAAATTTTAAGCTATTTCCCACTCTTGTTTTATTTCCTACTTTGTAAAATACTCCTATTAACATCACATTGGTGTCCTGCATTATATCTGGTGCTGCTGTGTAGCTGAGAGGTGCAGGCATTTCAACCCACAGTGAGTCTGTGGCTTGTATTCATATTCAAATCTTCGTATCATCTATCTATGAAATTATTCATCAGATTCCTGTGTGAATGCTTTTAATGGTTTAATGTGTTCAGCTGATAACAAACTGCATGCTCAAATGTAATGTTGCTCTTTTTAGACTTGATTAGACTCTATCCTTGATTGTGATTTAATGGCTGCTCACAAGCTTGTTCGCTCTTGCTGTTGCATATTAAGTACCAAAGTATCCAGCCAGGTCTGCCAAAGTCTTTCAGGAGACTGTGGTTTCTCAAGGAGATGAAAAGCCCTAAGTAGGCTAATGTTTTGATCCAGGACTTGGATTGTTCTCGATCACCAAAGATTTTGTCTATAAATCCCTCTGGAAATGTTTGAGTGCTCAAAGACCTGTCTCAGTGCTTATTTTTACTCTCCTAAAATGCTATCTAAATAATCAAACAAAATCCTTTTTAAAGCAATTAGTACAAGCAATAGCAGTCAAAACAATTCCAAATATAAGTTTTACTCACCTCTTTTTCATTTTCCAAATGCCTGTCTGAGCTACTGTGCCAGAAAAAGCATTGTATGATAGAGGTCAGCTACTTCTCATATGCTCTGTGCCTCATCTCCAACATCTCGTGTTTGTGTACCTTGGGTACCTGCATGGCCCTGGTTACTGTAATCTCCTTTTAGCATACATTATTTTTCAGTGTGCCCTTAAAGAAGTATCGATAGACCTGTCAAACAGGAAGATATGGGGATTTCCACAAGAAGTCTACAGAGGAAGGGTTTGATTTGAAGTCCTATGCTAATGCCATTACTAGTCACTTTTCCCATAACTATCTAGTCTTTTTTTAATGTAGGAGAGGATTAATAAAAGTGTGATAGTGCTACACTAGTCAGGAGATTATTTAAGCTAGGCTTGAAGTTATACCATGTGCTTGAACAGCACAGCAAGAGATGAAACATCTTTATCAGTTTTCTGGACAAAGGGTGAGATGAGGGAAGATGCCCACTGGGCACTGGGAATGTAAGACCACTGAGGTGTGTTGATGTGTTTAGTGATGTGCTCCACACCTTTGGCTAATATGGTCCTTATGAGTCCTAGTGAACTCATGGTCTCTAAACAAAATAACTGTAAGAATAAATTAGCTTTAAAGGGTAGGCTGATGACATGTGACCCTCAGGTGATGTGAGAGTAGCCTGTAAGGTAACGACATGTTTTAAACCAGAGCTGATTTACACAGCCTGCATTAACTGTTGCTTTTCTAAAGAAATAAATAGCCTAAGGATTTGCCAGTGCAGCTTTATTGCAGTGAGTCTGTATTGACTTTGGTCAGTACAGCCCCGCCTGGGGCCATGGTCACATCGCAGCCCCCTGTCACTCCCAGCCCACCCACCTTTCCTTGGCCTCCTCCTCACTGTCAGGGCCATGGCAGGGGCAGGTGGAGTTCAGCGTGAGGGTGCAAACAACTGAGGAGCAACTCAGGTGTTTAACATGCTGGTTTAACGTACTGGTGCCACTTTGGCTGTCTGAAAGCACAATATCCTATGCATATATGTGGAATTGGCATAATATCGGACCTGGGAAAAATAAATGCCTTTTAGATCAGTCAGACGTCGTACACTAAGGCATCTGAAATTGCACTAAATACTTATTTTAATTCCAATTTTAATGCCTGGAACTCCACTGGCTCCATCTATGGACACAGCTCACAGCTGGCTGCACACCTGTGCCTGGGAAAGATACCAGGATAGTAGCCTTTCATTAAGCACACTTAGAGATTAAATGAAAAAAGTTGTACATAAAGGAAGGATTTTGCAGTAATAAGTAATGTGGTAAATACCAGTTATCAGGGGAAAGCCATAGGAAAGATGCAATTTCAACCCCTGGTGAGGTGCTATTGACTTTTGAGAGCAGTCTTACAAGGAGGCAGGTTCTTGTAGCCTGCTTTAAAACACTTGCAAAGATTAAAACCTCCAGCATGCCTGTTCCCCTCCAAGTGGCTCTTTTGTACTTGTATTCAACCCCATGCCTTCATCACTGCCTACTAAAAGTCCTTCATTTTTCCATGGGGAAATAATCACCAGCTGAAGTGGATCAAGAATTACTTTTACGTGGATCATACTCAGCAACAAGTTTAATTACAGTTGAAGTGGCAGATATTCCCCTTGTGGCACATCCTCCCTTTATTGGCACCAGAAAAAACATTTAGCAGTGGGGAAACTCCCAGCTTCCAGGAGAATATTGTGCATTTCTGCTGCTCTGACCAGGTAGCCCTTATATTAGCCCAGCTGCCCCTTTCATCTACCTTTCAGGAGAGAAGAAATATATATCTTGTGATTTAATGTATATCCAGCACAAGGGCTGGGTATGGAATTTAAAAATCAGCAAAATATTCTGCATGCTTAAATTGCATAATAGCATTTTATTAAGGCAGCAACACTGAATTTTGTTAAGATGTAGTGCAGACATTTTTATTTCATATTAATCAAATCCCAGATATGTCAGGATCATGATTTATTTCCTACTTAATAATCTACTAAATGCAAATATTGGAACTCTTTAAGCAAGCTAAATTTTTTTTTTCACTTGAGCTTGATGAAGCTGATTAAGAAATATCTGCAATAAGTTGTTTTAGTTCCAGTGTAAACTATTTGTTTAATAAAATAAATTACCACCTCAGGGGAGTGTAAAGAGAAACACTGGAACATACTAAGGGTAAGATTTTCAGAAGCATTTTGTAGTGGCTTAACTCTGCTCTGTGAATTTTATCCTTCCCTTCAAAAGAGGAAGGTGAGAGGAGCACCCAGTGTTCCTCTCAAATAAACAGTGAACAGAGTTTGCAGAACATTTTCTCTCTGTGTTCTCTATAACATGTTTGTTCAGCATTGCTATGAAATCCTAGTTGTCTTGCTAAAATCAAAAGTCTTCTGCCAAAGGCAAGGACAGGTTAAACTAAGTGAGCTGAAAAACATCTGTTAAACTCACTGGCAGTACTTTATTGTCTGTGTCTTGTTAGCCTTTTGTTGGATTTGGCTCAGTTCCTTGAGAAACAATCCCATCTCTTGAAGAAATAAACCTTATGTTACCACCTTAAAATAATACGAAAAGTACTTGATTCTTCTTACTGCATTCCCCGCATCTTCTCTTTTTAAGCTGTGTTGTTTGGCCATTTTAGTGTCGGCCCTTTTCAGTACTGAATCCGATACCTGTAATATTTTTCATTGCCTTATCCCCTAAAAACTCTAGCATTTCACAGAACTTGCCAGAAGCCATTCAAGCAAAACATTAACAGATTATGAAATATTTTTAATTAACATGCACATACTTATGAGAAATAGACGGTATTAAAGACCGTTCAGCCAAACTAAGCACTGTGCTGGTTTTTTTTTATCCACAGATCTCCCCTCCTTGGTTTGCCTGAATCTCTGTTGAATGATAGAATTAAGCTGCAGGTTCTTCAGAGGGTGGTGAATTCGCATACTTTGCCAGGGGCCTGGGCCCCACCCTACCTTCTGGAGCCTGGGAAATATTAGGCCATGCTAGGGAAACAATGTGGATCCAATTTGAAGTCTGAGAAGCGAGGATTCTGTGGCACATCAGAAATGCATGGCTTTTAACCCACTTTCTCAGGCCTGGCTCTTGCCCATGTCCTTGAGAGCACAGTGATCCAGCATGACACACAACATGCACTACCTCAGCTCAGCACAGTGGAGCGGGGGCGGGCAGAGTTGCGGCCTTAAGTTTGAATTTTCCATGGTTTTGCAATAGATGGAGCACAGCTCGGGGTGGGTGCTGATTCACATGGGCGTATTAGGTGTTCTGAGGGGGAAGGCACCAGGGCTTCCCTGGTGCTCCAGGTGGCTCCGGTCTCCGGGAGAGCAGGGAAGGGCGGGTAGGCAGCAGCACTTTGCAAGCTCATGAACCAGCAGCTGTTCGTGGCCACCTCTTCTGCAGAGCGCCCAGACTGCAGGTTTATTAGTTGTTGTTAATTGTCCTTCTGGATGTCGATGAAGTACAGAGTGAAAAACACTATACTGAACAGTAACTGTGGTTTCTTTTCATTTGGGTGCTGGAGTTGGATGCATCTGGTAATGGAAGTTGCATACTGTAGGAGTGTATAATGAGTAAAGTGTCCACTAGAAGTTCATTGCTGGAGAAACTGGATGTAATTGTCTTTGAGAAGTGGATGCATTCATTTCAGGACCCTGCTTACTAAGCTTCCATAGAAAAGGGAAGAGAGCTTTCCATGCGTGATTCTTTTCACACAGATTGTGAACACCTTGCTACAGCTGTTCGTCTTTTCTAACTCTTAGTGCTGTGCTAGAAGCTCACAGACAACTGCATTTGCACACTGAGAAGGCTTTGGTTAGGCAGAGGCACCATAAGTGAGGTCATCTGGTTTCATGTCCAGTCCTTAAGCCTGACTGTCTTTGCAGCCTTAAAAAAATCACCTAGGCCAACGATTTTTGAATGTTGATGTCTGAAGTTGAACATTCAAATTTGTAGTTAAGCATGTAAATAGGACTGCTCTGATTTTTATAGACACTGACTCCCATGATGTCTTTATGTGTTATATTGTGTGGGGGTTTGCGGCATTACTGAAAAATGAAATGAAGATTTAGGAGCATAACGTAAGTCAGCCAAATTTGAGAATGTCAGCCTTGACCTACATGAGCTTAATTTTTTGCCCCAGCTAACGTGATAAGGCTTACCTGGCTGAAGAGGATGCCAGAAGGACTGATGGACAGTGTGTTTTGATCAACCAGTAACTGATATTTTCTGGTTTATGAATAAAAACAGTTACTATTACAATATAAGGTGGGACATTTCTTCAGACCCATTGTCTAAGCACAGTGCAGTTGTCACCTGCAAATGTAGCAATCTAATACATTTCTGAATATCAAGACTGTGCTGTTAAGCACAGCCTGGTTTGATCCACCCTCTACCAAAACAGATGAACTGCAGTTTCTAAATGAGCTTTTTAGAGACGTGCAATATCATACTGATGAGATAAGAGCTCCTTTGTGGTACTTTGGATTCATAACTATGCTGGCTCCATGGGCTGGAGTAGAGTGTTTGAGCATTTTATTAAAAAAATGATTTTTACTGTTTTGGTAAAGTTTTGGGGCCACATTCCAATGTCATTTTCATGATGTATCTCTGGCATAGAGAACAGAGATGCTTACAGCTACTCTGTGGGCTAACTTCCTTTTCATCAAGTGGGGACTGAAGTGTAGAGCTCTTCTCTGCTCAGGGTTTACAGTGGCAAGGGCACATTAATTTGCTTCATAATATAAAGGAAGTGAGTTCCATGCCACGCTTTAAAAGACTAGATTTGAGGGTAGCAGGTACAGTTGCAGCTTTCAGCTTGTTACAGAGTTAAGCTTCAGAGCGTGCATGTTAAAAAAGAAGTTCCCAGTGAATATAGAATTGTTTGCAGGCAGAAGTGTCTTCAATTCTAGTATCCCTCTCCCTTCCGTTTTGTGAGGGCTGTCACAACTCTGCCCCTTTTGGGGACAGACCAGAGTATGCTGCAAGTTTGTGTGGAACATGTATCAAAGCCTACTTTTGTCTTGCTGAATTCAATGGGAATTTTGTCTTTAAATGTAGTGGCAGCCCTGCTGGATTTCTTCTGTTATAATTTATTCTTTTGGGAGTTTATGTCCGAAAGTACTGACTGCCTCTTGCTTCCAACGACTTAAACATGAGCTGACTGCTTATCACTCTTGGAAGGTGGTGTTCTTTGCAGCAGAAGTTTCCAGTTTAAACAGACAGACATAATTGCTCAGAAACAAATTTTCCCTTGGCTCCTGATAAGTGTATCTGAAGTCAGGTTTGGTTTGGTGTGCTTTGATGCAGAGGTATGACAGTGCTTTTCACGTAGTTGGGTTAACACTGAAAGTGTTGTCTATTTTGATTAACATGGTGCGGTTTTTCTTTTAACGGGTAGAGAACCAGTACAGACACAGTATCATTTTGGTTGCCAGAAAAACATTCTTCAAGTAAATGGGTTTATCACATACTTGATCAATTTTTCAAAATCCAGCTGTTGAGCAGAATCAGCACAGACAATTGTGTTTTCTGTGGTTTTAAATAATGTATCAGAAAGGACCTTGACTTTTAAGAAATGGTCTGTGGTGTTTTTTCCCTCTGAAGCCACAAAGCTTCTTTGCTCCAATTTGGATTCAAGTGTCTTGTGCAGCACAGAGCTGTGTGTGGTACACAACTGCTGGAATTGTTTCTTTTTTTAACCAAGAGATTGGCAGCCACTTGGATGAGTCACAATCATGAGCCTAATTTTAGCTGGTATGTACGTATTGGGAGAATCTACCGGAGACAGTTGCATCTGAAGGGTTGAGAGAGGTGAAGTCAATTTAGTTCGGGGGGTTCTTAGAAATCATCTCTTGTGTCTGAATTCTGTTTCTTCTCTCATGGTTTTGTACAGTCATATTATATGACCTTTCTGATGGAATTCACCTAATTGCTTCACCTTCAAAGAATTTATCAGAGGGAGACAATCTGGAGTGACAACATCAATACTTTGACTGATGCTTGTTTGGTATCTCTTTGACTTGTGAAGTGCAGGTTTTAAGCTGCCTGCAGTGTCCCAGTTCATTTGTTAATTTTTCCATATACAGTCTCTGCTGGTTTCCTCTATCTCCCCTGGGAAATAGTATCCAGGAAGGTGTCTTGGAGTTTGAGTTCAGTGTATGCAGTCAGAGCCCTGCAGTCATTCAGGCAGCAGTCTGGCTGCCAGCACTCATGGCACTGTTTAGAGGCTGCTGCTGTTAGTTTAGGGCAATGAAGGTGTTTTGTTGAATTCTGCGTTTTGCTCTCTTGGTCCACTGGTATCAAAGTAACCCAAGCACTGGCAGGAACTGGTTCCTATTGTGGCAGCCCATGAGGAAAGCAACATGCACAGTGGTGCCTGCCTTTAAATGCTGCGTATGTGAGAAAGAAAAGGTGTGTGTTTTTCATGGCATCTTGCTGCTCCCTAATGCATTATTTCTGTTTTCTGTGAGGCAAAGGTGTCAGACTGGATTGTGCAAGGAGATGGAAGCCAAGTTGTCATTTACTGCCCGTGTTGGGAAAGCAACCATTAGTAATACCCAAGTCCCTCCTCTGCTTTGTGTTCTGCTCAGTCTCCATGTGTGCCTAGGTAGTAAACTACCATATGTTGTTTATAGAGAATGCAAAGGCACTGTATCATTTTCCACTTAATCAGAGTGTTCCTAATCAGGAAATTGCCCAGAGAACTAATAAACCCAAATGCACTCAATAACTACTGTTTAAGAGACATGGTAATTCTGCCTAGCAGGAACATCCTCAGGTGATTTACAGGTACCTGGGCCACATCCCATTTTTAAACTGAACAGGTTTCTGATTTCTCCTAGGAGAGCCCTCAATGTTTGTCTGAGTTACGATGCAGGGAACGTCTATACAGACAACTTCTCTCACTGTCTGCTTGGTGTGGTATCTCTATCATCTCTAGACCAGGTAGGCAGAGAGTCCTCCCAGTTGGTGCTGTGGCTGGGCAGCAAGCCCTGCTCCTGCTCCGGGCAGAGCCACTTCTGTTATCCCAAGGAGTCGCAGGCTATAGGCTGGTGGTGATGGTGATGGTCCTGCTTAAGCTTTGCTTATGCTGAGCATAAACATGTCCTGGCCCTGGACATGTGTTCCTGATTTGTGCTGCTTCTTGTGTAGTCGTGGCAAAACTATTTGTTCAGCTGTGCAGCCGCTAAATCTGCAGCACAGCTAAATCTGCATACTGATCTGGCTGAAAAATGGCTTACAGAACAGGAGAGGGGGAAAGAAGAGAGGTGTCTCATCCAAATGGTTTTCTAGCCTGGTTCACGGTGTGGCTACACAAACAGCTGTACAAGCACAAAGAAGGGAGTGGTGGGAATAAGTGGGTGAGGTCAGGGAGAAGAGAGGCTATTTAAGCCAGTACTGCTGCCAAAACATTACTTGCCAAATTACTTCTCAGCTCCTCTGTTTTCTTGAACATTTCCTCACATCTGCTCTGTCATAGTAAACTCTTATGGATGTTACTGCTTCTGCATAATAACATAACAGCTGTACTGGTTCAAACAAAGGCTTCATCTAACCCAATATCCTGTCTCCAGCAGTGGCCACGGTAAGCAGACCCATGGGGCAGGAAGGGGACAAGCATGTCTGATGCTTCCATGAATGTTCTCTCAGCCTCAGACAATGTTAGCTCAGGGAATTTCTTGAACCTGAAATGGTTCATTTACACAGTAACTTAATCTCTTAAATACCTGTCCAACTCAAGTTGAAGGCCATGAAAATCATGATGTTCATGGCATCTTTTACCAAGGAGTCCCACAGTTTTCCTACTTGCTATAATCATAAAGTCCATAGGCAGGACAGACTTTTGTACCAACATGAATGGGCCTGAGACCGCACTGTCCAGGAGAGTGACAGTCATGGGAGCAGCCCAGGACTGTCACACCTCTGCTCAAAGAGTGTGCCTTCCAAACAAGGGCTGCTCCAACTGTTCTCTTGTTGGGACTGGTCTCTGGCTCCCCACGGCTCTCTGGCTATGCTTGGGGATTGTTGACTGTATTGGCATGTCCCCTCAACAGCTCCCATCAGGGACAGGTGAGTCCCAGTGCTCAGGGGTGTTGCCCGATGCTCTTTAATTTACAGAAGGAGGTGCAGCCATGATGCCTTCCATGAAACAAGTGTGGACTAATATCATCAGGATATTCCTAGATCAGCATTTTTAACCCCTGAGGGTTTAACGAAGATGATAATTTCCTAGAAGAGATGGCAGTGTTTATTTAGTGTACTTACATGAATAATTCCACTGAATCAGGTTGAATGCCCAGTCCAGTAATCTGTGATTTACTGCCCTTTTTATTAATATATCTTATACAAATGTTGACTCACCTATGCAATAGATAGAAATATTGGAGAAGAGGCTTCTCTGAAAACATGAAAGTATAATGGAGTTGGTAACACCTGCTAACTGTTGCTCAGTGAAGATGAAGTGTTTTGGTTGTCTCAGTCCAGTATGTGAAAGAAAGATGTGAAAGGACATTTTCCATAAACCAGTGAAGGGTAATTAAGTTCTCAGTAGGTGTGTTAAGCCAAAAGGACCAGGAAGGAGTGTCAGGAGGCACATTATGTATTCTCCTCTGAGGTGTGTGGGTTGAATTTATGTCTGAAAGCACATCAGCCAGTGGGAAAACTTCCAGCCTGCTTCAATTCTGTGGGCAAATGAAAGTTTTTTACATCCTGATGTTTGTCTAATTCCATTGGGATTCATGATAGATTACAAACTGGATAACTGTGGATACCATCATTTTCTGTGCACATCTGTGCTTTGTGACTAAGTCAGTGAATTGCAGTGCTGCTCGGGAAGGGTGGATCCACGGAGAGAAGGCCGTGCTGACAAACTGTGGCGAATTTTAGATGTTTGTTTAGTGGTGTGTTTCATGCAGATTATAATTGTTGCTAGAACATACATACCCATTTACTGGGATGAGAGAGAAAACTCTCCTCTTTTCATCTATGTTCATCACGTTTCTCACAATAATCAGTGCTTAGGTCAGGGATGCAGTCCTGGTCTCTGCCTGAGCCACCTGAGTTGCTTTGTCGATGAGGAACACACAAGCCGAGAATTAAATTACCTGGTAACTATTTGCACAATAAAATCTTTTTATGAATGGACTGTACATTCCTTTCTCGTGCCCCCTTGGGATGTGATCCCCCCTGTGTAAAATATTCACCATTTATGCAGATGATTGTGATTGCCAAACTAATCAAACCAAGGACAAAAGCAATCACAGGCACTCATCTACCATCCAACCCCCAGATAAGCTTCTACTTCATTAAAATATATATGACCCAATTCAAGAGCTAATTTGGACAAAACCATTAGGCTTCTGTCCTCATCACTGGTAGAAGTCTGAGGTTCATTTTCACACATGAGTGAGCAGTTGCAGCTTTAAGATGCATGAAGGTTATTGCTGTGTATATACATATGAAAGGGAGAGGGAAAGTGGCAGACAGTGCATGTACTCTTTACTCCTGTGACTGCATCATTTTATAAGGTCTTATTGTGCTCCACCTGTGGAATGCTAGACAGGATATAAAAATATATGGGCAACTTAAACAGAAGAAAGGCAGATTGAGCCTCGGAGAAGGGAGAGTGACAGGATATGGCATCATAACTGTTGGCTGGCTGATACTAAAACTGGTGGTGGTCTCAGTGGAGTCCCTGGTAGAAGATGACTAGTCGGATCTCCAGAGGTGATTGGACTATGCACAGGGAATCTCTACACCCTCTAAAAAGTTGTTTGGTTTAGTGTTTTGCATGGGCGTGTGGGGTGGTTTTTTTTGTTAGTTGGTTGGATTGTTTTTTTCATATTAGGTGTCTGTTTTAAATGCCTTCACTTAAAAGAAATCCTTAGCAAACAGAGTTTGCAAAAATACTTAGAAGACTGTCTACAGGCTCAGAATCTCATGATATTTTTTAATCCAGCAAATCCAAGTAATTTATCCCAGTAATACCCCAGTCTTGGGAAGGGTGCCATGCCTCGATTGCATCACTGATACCTACTGGCATGTGCTGCTGGCAGGGGTTTGTTTCCTGGAGCCACTATCTGGGGTATGGAGTTGCTCTCCAGACTGATGGATGAGTCACCAGAATCTCTGTTTTGTTTGTGGCTTTATCAGAGCTCATCAGGTAGCCGTCAGTGTGATTGACTCACTCCGTGCCAAGTGTCAGGCAGAAGGAGCTGAAGTGAAGTAACGCAAGTGACAGCTAAAGAATAAGCAACAATCTGTCTTTTCAAATGAGTTGTTCTGTTGGCAATTTGACAAATTGTACGGTGTAACTGAAAGTTCTGGTTAATGTGTTGCATTACTTTATTTCAAAATATTCTGTTATGAATTGCTTACATTTAAATTCTGGCAGATAGATTGCTTAATGATTTCAGTACAAATACGGTAAAATTGACACAAAAATGCTGAGACAGTGCAAGTCTTCTGAGATTTATTCCTAAATATACTTGCAAAGCCCTGCTTCAGCATTTTTAAAAATAATTTGACATTTCTGTTTTCTACAAAATAAAATGTAATAGGATTGTTCTTAATATAAATGGACAAGAAGGAGAAAGGGTGGGACTGGAAACAATGTGTTCCCCTCTAGAAAACCTCTTGCAAACTTTTGTTCAGCAGATTTATTTGGGTGCCACACCAACTGTTTGATTTACTCTGTCTGTCTTGCATGGGTAATTAATATCTTTCCTGTTCTAAAAAAATCTAACTCCTTTTTTTCTTTGAGTTTAATCAAAATTACTCTCTTGCATAATATTAGGATGAAATTTTAATGGGATATGTATATAAGGAGTATCTTTGTGAACTCTGATTTTGTTGCACAAATGTATGCCAAGAATGTTAGAAGAATTTTCTTACAAACCTTTGTTTTTCCTGGCTGGTTAATGTCTTGGGAATGCTCACAGCTCTTGTAAATGTTGGTGTTTATCCATGTGTTTTGAAATTACCCTCATTCTATAAGAAAATGTGAATCATGGTGGATTGAGCATTGGCTATATTAATTTGTTATGATCATGTTTCAAGGTCTTATAATTTGTTTCTCACAGTCTGTCCAGTCAGTGTCTTGTTACATGGCTAGATTGTAAAAAGCTTTACTGGAAAAATTGAAGTGTGATTTTAAACAATTGCAGATTTACTCATATATGTCCCTGTGGGGATATCTGTAGTCTATCTAGTGATCTTTTTTTTACTCCCTTTTTTTCTACAATGACAAATCAAATTTGCGACTAAATTGAAATATTCCCCTATGATTCCAGAGTAAGCATCCCCACATGAAGAACTATTTCCAAGCAATCAAGTGGTCGTATTTTAAAAACTTTCTGTGAAGGTACTTTAAATGTCTTTTTTTTTTTTTTTTTTTTTTTTTACTGCAAAGGACTAGGAGTGTACAGTCAGCCACCATGCTCATCTGAGAGTGCTGAGCCAATCCCGCGGGATCATTAAAAATGTCCACTGTCCATTAAATCACTAATACTCTGTTTTGGGCTAAGACTGTTGGAGGTTTGCAGGAGCTTACAGTATCTGGGTGCTTTAGGTTTCTTGTCATGCTTGTTACTTTGATACAGTGTGAAAACACTGTTTCTGTTGGCAGGGGCAGGTTGTGGCTTAAGCACCACTCATATGGCAGCACATCTTCTGTTTGACTTCGTCACTGCCACCTGCTTGCGTTGTGGTGAAGACTTGCCCAGGAGTCTTCACAAGAACAAGAGCAGACAGCAGCAACAGATTTTGATAACTGTCACTTCTTATATGAGACCTTGCAAACAGCAAAGGTATTTTTTTGCACATGGCATTGCTCAAGTTTTAATCTCATCCCTCCTGATAACTGTGTGGTTGTCGGCAAGAAGCAGAGACTGCAGTTACCATCAATATGTTGAGGCTTGGGGCTAACATAAAAGACAAGGGAAAGCTACTTGAAAGTTGCTCTGCTGAAAGCAAGGCAGAATCTTTTTGGTGTCGCTCTGGTGGGGCTGGTTCTCCCCGTGCTGATGCAAAGGCTCTCCCTCATGTTTTGGTGTCATTCAAGCACCATTGGCATCAAAATGTATGACTCTCTTCTACTGTAGCTGATGTGACAAAGTTTCTCCCTCAAAGGGGGTGACACTAGAGTTCAGATAGTGGCTAAGTGGTCAAGGCCTAACATAGATGAGAAGGAGCAGAGACCCTTTTAAATAGAAGATTACCAGCAAGTTATTGCAGGGAATATAACCACTGCTTGCCCTGGAGATATTTATCTGTTCTCTAATAGCTGAATTTGCAATGACATTTTAGTGCTTGTGGCAATGAGCACCATAAGAACTTTTTCTTTCAGATACTGGCTTTGTAAGTAAACCTTTAAAAGGGAGAGGCTGGTGTGTGTGTATGCTGGAAGCAGGGAGCTGTGCTCACTTGTGTAGACCCGTGCCACATCTGCAGTGAGGTTGGTTGTCCCCTGACTGTGTCCTCTGGCCTGAGACTACCTGCTGGGCAGCTGGGGAGGCCATTTCAGAGAGGAGCGGAAGGGAAGGGAGGGCTCTAAAACTCTTCCCTCTTCCCTACCCCCCCTGTCAGCCCATTTCCATGTGGGGCTCTCCATCGATGAGAAGGTGGGTTTTTTTTTTGGAGGACATATCCCTGCTGGCATCATTCCAGAAAGTGTTAGACATGACAGTGCTTTTGAGATCTGTCATGGAGAGCTGTAGGTGGAATCTCTTGGCAAGAGTTCATGAAAGAAAAAAAGACAATTGTACTAACCTTGCTTCTCCACCCCAGTTTAAAAGAACTTGCATGTTGGCATTTTCTCCTCCATTTTCAGAAGGATGAACACTAACCCAGAGGTGATGATGATAATGGTTGATGGGTTTACTTCTGTTATGTAGTGAGTGTTGTATTATTCTTTTGTTCTGTGACTTATGATTAAAAGTAAAACCACTGACAGTTCTGAGAATGCAGGGGAGGCTTGGCTAACATATATATTAAAATAAAAAAAAGATTAGTCTGAAAGAAAATGACATTCTTTATTAGTAAGTATATTTCTTTCAGCCTAATTTTTCCAAGGCAGATAATAAAATTGTGTTATCTAAATTCAAATGGCTATATTTAAAACATTTTATTACTTTGTGGGCTGTCTTTTTTACTATATATCCCCAGACTTTTGAGACACAGAGGTCATCTTCTTAAAGAATCCCACCATTGCCTTAGTTTGCAAATTAGCTCCTTGAAATATCAGCTGTATTTTGCATTTAATAAATTAATTTATTAAAGAAGCAAGTAACTGATTATTCAATTACTATGAATCAGGCACCAAACATCCTAGTATGTTAGATGAAGCGTCAATAAAAATCTATTTCATCAGCAGTTCTTAGCAGTGAACTAGCTCCTTGGGATCCAGTGAAACCACACGCATGCAAACCCCTCTCTCCTCCAAATGTTTTCAGATGATGTGACTGAAACACAAAAGTCTTGTGCAATAAATCTGTGTGAAATGCAATTTGCATTTGCATTTCACTCCTGGAAAAAAGTTATTTACATGTTTCTGTTATGTATGTCTGACTGAGAGATATGAATCCCACAAGTAAGAAACAAGTTTTAAAATCTACGTGCAGAAAAAAAAATGGTGTATCTTAACATAAAAACTGTGCTGAGCACTGGCTAGAGTCCAGAATCAAAACTGTCGGGGTTTGGATGTGTCTGCTTGTTTCCTTCTTCTTAAAGATCCTTAAATCTTTGCTTGAGAGAGGCTCTTCCAGGTAGTTTATAGAGGGTGCTGCCAAACACTTCTCATATTAGAGGCCACATAAAGCAAAACAAGTCTTTTCACTCAGAATTCATGTGCAGGAGATTGCTGAACACTTTGCTTACCTTTTTTGGGGGGCTGTATGTCAAAAATATTCCTGTTGCAGTTGATTGAATGGATCATGTCTTACTATGTACTGCATAAGAATGACAACATATATCTGTTTTGAGCTGTGGACAATAGAATATAATGATCTTGTTACCTTAACATAAGCTTTCTTATTGTTGCTCCATTTGGATTCTAAGCATGCAAGAGCCAGGCCATAGCTTGCCATTGTATCTGCCTACAAAATAATGATTCTGCTGGGCAGTAGTGTAATTATTGCACTTCTGTTTGCATGTTTGTTTGATAATCTGCAATTTGGATTCTCCAGGCCAACTCCTGCACTCTTCTTTGATTTTGACAAATGTTGAATGTGGCTTGCATAGTGTACTGAGATTAAGGTGATGACAGTACTCTTATTCTGGTGATTTCAGTGGAGTTCCTTTCCATGTACACCTGAATAACTAAGATCAGAGTCAGGTCATTGGTGTTTGGAGCCCTATTTTTTCTTCTTTCTTTACTAAAATCCATCTAATGATACCCAACTGCTTGAAAAATTTGTGGAAACCAAAGTAAGTGTTGCCTGATGGTATGGGAATCTTTCCTATCTTTGAGCAGTTTTATTTTGAAAATAAAAATGCTAATGCATGCTAATTTTAATGCATTTTGCAAAACGCTGCTTATGATCTCTGGTTTGTGTTACTGGTATCCTTTCTTCTGGCCGAAGATCTCCCAGATAGTCCTGGGAGATGTTATAAAAGCAGAAGAATCTTTATCCCTCTTTCTGTGAACCTGTAAAAACTACTGCAAAATCCAGTACCACTGCAAATCTGTGCAAATGAAGGAAGCAAAGTCAATTAAGCTCAAGGCAGACTTGTGTCCCTC
This sequence comes from Pipra filicauda, assembly GCF_003945595.2. NCBI lineage: Eukaryota > Metazoa > Chordata > Aves > Passeriformes > Pipridae > Pipra > Pipra filicauda. The sequence continues at coordinate 6,191,455 of NW_024104487.1, forward strand.
TTCAGCCAAATATTCCAGTGTGCCTTTGACTACATACAGGGGTTTAATCCATTTTTTAGTCAACAAGTCACTTTAGCACATGACTAAGCCCCACTGCATTACCGTGAGAGGTGAGTGTGGGTGTACATTCCTTGCTGACTTGGAGTCTATTCCACATGGAACTGCTAGAGTCTGATAGTGTGGGGTGTGTGTGATGTTTCTGCCATGGTAGGTAAGGATAAGGCCACAGACTGAGGGTGAATCACTGACATCACCACAGCAACAAATTTCTTAATACTCTAAACCTTTCTCTCTTGTGAGACACAATCTCTTGTTACACGACCTTAGTAGAGTGGTGAGGAGGTTTTTATTGGAACAAACTGAGCAGGAGGTTTGCATGTGTTGAAGTTGAACCAGCAACCCTGCTTTGCTTTGCACAGGAGATCACAGTCTGAACTTCAGGTCCTTTTTTTGCCTTCTGGAAAGCTGGGGTTGTCCCTGTGATTATGGATGGGCCAGAAGAAGGGCACCAGGTACCCTGCTGCTCCCTGCATTGCTCCTGCCTGCAATCCAGGAAGGATCAGGCTTCGTTAAACTCGCAAACATTTGTGTATCAGCAGCAGCTACATCTAACTGAGCCATGTAGGGCCATCCATGAAATTGAATTATTTGATACACCAGATTCTCAACTGGTGAGATTCAGTGCCTGAATTAATTACAACGATGTAAACCTGCCAGGAGGAGGACCCATCCTCCTGTGTGTGTTTTCCATTCGGAGAGTTTGCTCACTGAAGCAGACATCTGAAATGATTTTTTTTTTTTGCCTTTTTTTTTCTTTTAATAGAAACATAAATTGATTATTTTGAGAGAATACAAATGTTCAGAATGAATAATGTTTTACCTATTTTGGGATTTGAATGATTGTACCAGAAACTGAGGTTGGTATCTCTTCCAGTTTCCAGTCGAATGAGGAACTTTGTACAATGAATTTGGTGTTGTCCTGTTCTCCTGACAGCACATTTACAAATGTTTCTGTGAGGACTCAAAAAGAAAAGATACTTTTTGAATCTTTGCATTGTGATCTGTAGTCAGTCTGAGCTTCCTTATGGGATGTAGTTTGTAAAACACCTGTCAGTCATGTAATATTCCCCATTTTGTTGAATTCTCAAAAAAGGCATAGGATTCTTTTTTTTCAACTTGATGCTTTAAAATGATTTCATAACCACAATGAGTCAAATATTTTATGGGTTTTTTTTGGCTTCAGTATGTTTTTCTTGATGTACATGAGGGCACTTGAAACTGAACTCAGATCGAGAGTCAGAAGAGCAGTTGCCATGAGGTGACTATGATGGGAGTCCTTTTTTGCCCCCATAGCATTTACTGCGATAAAAGAGCTTTTGATGGTGCCAGAGAAGAGATTCATGACTGCTTGTGAGCAGGAAGACATTGCAGGCGTAGCAGTGTTGGGCACCCATATGAAGAATTGGCCAATATTTCATTTGTTGTGATAATTTATTGCGATGGTTTGAAGGTTTTTTTCTATTCCTGAAAAACAGCAGGAGAAAGACAATATTAAAATCTACCCCGAGAATCATAGAATTGTAGAATGGTTTGGTTTGGAAGGGATCTTAGAGACCATCTCTTGTTCCAATCCCCCTGCCATGTGCAGGGACACCTTTCACTAAACCAGGTTGCTCAAAGCCCCATCCAACCAGGCCTTGAACACTTGCAGGGATGGGGCATCCACAACTCTGAGCAACCTGTGCCAGCATCCCACCACCCTCACAGTAGAGAATTTCTCTTTAAAGTCATTCCCCCTTGTCCTATCACTCAATGCCCTTGTCAAAAGTCCCTCGGCAGCTCTTCTGTAGGCCCCCTTTAAGTGACCGTGACTATTCCCCTGTTCCAGCTGTGCCTTTTGCTGTTCTCTACCTTAGAAGGTTTATTTGGAGGTAGAAGAGACACTTCTAAATTAAAAAACAAAGCAAAACAAAACCTTGAAAAATTTATTGTTAAATGGGGAAGAGAGGAGACAAATGTCAGACCAGCTCATATCTGTCTTTGCTTAATGACAGTCCTTGTCCTGGTGGTTATCTTGTGGATCTGACCATGCTCATTTCCCAAAATTTATATCCATCTCTAATCAGAAGTTAATGTGGTAAAGTAATTCCAGTCCTGCTTCTGTGCTCTGTCTCTGAATTAAATTATTTGCAACAGTTTGAGGTGAATAGGGGAAGTGCTATCCAGAATTTGGAACCTTCTGTCCATCTTGCAGGAAATAAGAGCTATTTCGTGGGTGTCCCCATCAAGAATAAGAAGCTTCCTTCCCAGATGAATATCGTTCAGTTTAATGATTTATGTTTACATCAGTATCTTTTAAACTAAGGTTCTGTGCCAGAAGAGTGCTAGCTAGGGCTGAGAAGCCTTTCCAAGTGTACTGCCCATCTCTTCCAAACATACACTGTTTTTAATATGATACAATCTGTGGAATTCACTGACTTAAAGGTGTCGTCTGACTTTGATCTAGCACTGCTTTTACAGTGTAAGTATTGAGCACATGTCAGCTCTGCATTTTAGTTCCGGGAACTCTTAGGGTTTGTTTACTGACTGTATTTATGGTTGATATTTTGAATTTTTAAGTGCTGGATGTTTTATACCACATGGTTCTCATTATGCCCAAATATTTGTAAAATTTGCTATCTATCATATCTATTTTTTGATCAGTTAAAAAAAAAAAGAACATTTTCATTCCTGAGAACACTCTCTTCTGTGTTAATGGATGTGAAATAAAGGGTGGAAAAGGCTGTATGGTGCAAATCTATTAATACAAAAATGCACAAGAGATTTAGAGAACATGTAAGAGGACATTTTCCCCAGGTAATGTAGCCTGTAGCTTGTTGCTCTGAAAAGCAGATGATGTGTTAACTGTACACTCAAGAGACACACTTCCAGTGTAGTTTTTGATCATTTGAACTAGTCAAGACCCTTATGACTGCTCAGTCTTGAAGAAATAGATTACTTTTTTGTCTTGAATTAACCATTACATTTGGAGTTCAGCAATATTTAAATACTGCATAAACTCTCAGAGCTTTCATTCCTCTTTTGATGTACACATTGTAGTCATTTTTGGAGGCAGAATAGTCCTTTCCAGTCACAGTTTAAGAGTTGCTGATGAGTTCACGTTTAATTCCTGGTAAGTACATTTCTAGATATATTCCTGGAGAGGAGGCAAATGTAATATAACATTATGGGGTTTTTTTCAGTCCACATGATTAATTTTTTTTCTCATGATACGGATACCACCTAAGATTTATCAGTTTCAATTTATCAGTTCATAATGGCCTTCTCTCCAGATGTAATATATTAAGCTCAACAGACAGGGGCCTTTTAACATTTCTGTCTTTTAAATTGCTATTTATGTGGAGAAGACGAGCCAATAGAATCAGCTGGATTCACATTTTCCCAGGTCTTCAGAATGGAAGACACTGGAGGAAAATAAAATTCTGAGTGCCTTCTGGGTCTAACTGGCAGAGGTGGGTTATTCTCTGCCTACACTAATATATCATAAGATATTATTTTCTGTCCACAAGCTAATAAATAGTACTGTGTGCTAGCAGGGAGCGTAAAATATGACCTCGAGAATTTGATATCCTTTTATATTGGGGGCTAGATAAGACATGGTTTCTTTATTTACCATGAAGATTCAGAAATAGTTTCATATTTAATGGCAGATATTGATTTACTAGCCCTCCTGAGGGGTTGGAAAGAGGAGTGGTTTTGCTCATGCATGAAGTAACAGCAAACAAAATTTTCAAGTCCCAGACACATCTAAAGGTATATCCCTAAATCAGCATAAATTGTTAGTCATTGGACTACTTCTATTGCTTTCTGTTTCCCTGAGAGGAATCAGGGATGGGGATTAGCTCCTCCTGTACATGGAAAGGTGCTCAGATGTGTCACTCCTGCATCAGTCTAGCCCATGAGAAGACCCCCAACCCCCAGTCTGGGACATGTAGCCCTTCTTATGTATGAGATTCTATCACTTCCTCTTAAGTAACTAAGTGACCTGATCTGTATCACTGCTGAGCACTCGTAGCCTCTAATAACTTTCATAAATTTCATGGTGTTCATTGTTTCTAACCAAGTTATTTCAATGCATGTTTTCCAGCTTTATAAGGAAGTTTTCAGTATTTTAGCTTTTATTTCAAGGACTTTAAGATAGGCTTTAGTGCAGTTTTCTGGAATAGTCTTTTAGATGCATCATCTCTTTGGCCGCCTTTACCTTCCCTCCCTCCTCCTGTCCCTCTCGTTTACAGTCCCCCGAGCAGTTCCAGCTGCTGTTCTTGCGCTTGTCTGGGTCGGCTGCTGTGAGTACTGCCAAGTGAACACATAACCGTGATTCCTTTCCACCACAAGATTATCCATTCTGTTATCCAGGGCTGCCTTGAAGAGCAGGGGTGATCTGAGCAGCCGTGTGTAGGTGCAGTCAGAAGTGTCTGTCACTGTCTTCAGGGTTCTGGCAGCTCCACACCGTTGTGCCTCTGCCTGTGTTTAGAGGCTGAGGCCATTATGTTGGAGGAACGTTCATTTTGCGGCTTCACAGTGCAGTGATGTCTTTGCTGGATGCTTCCTCCTGACCACGTAGATGGCTCGTGTGACTAACAGTACTTTGGATACTGTGGGGATTTCTGTTTGCAAGGACAGCTTTCCACAGACAACCTCACTCATTCAGTCTTTTAAGGCAGAGAGAACAGTTTTTTTTATATGTACATTTGCCGACGAGGAATTTGTGTTGTACAAGTAATAGGATAGTGTAGGCCTGGCCTGATTCACTGAAGTAGCAGTTTTTGTGTGGATTTTGTATGTGCTAGTGCCAAATAATGTCTTCTTCCTTGTCTTTTTATACATCAATAGCAAGGTGACAAGTTGAAAAAAATGAATTTATATAAAATGTTAATTGTTTGAACAAGTTAATTAGAGGACTAACTCTTTCATGCTGATTACCAAAAAAGGAATATTTCAAATACATTAAACAAATTCTGTGTGAACTTTGCAAAACAAACAGTCGAGTTTCTTTCAGTGAGTGTTGATAGTTTTCTCTAGCTTTGCTTAACTCATTGAAAGGATCTGCTTTGTGAGGTACCAGAACTCTTAAGCCTCACTGGGAATTTAGTCCACTCAAGAATGACATTTGATTTATTAGGCAACCTGGTGTATTCTTAGAAAAAAACTTCAGGATGTCTGTGCAGGGTTCGGTATATGTTGAATGAGTACATGATTTGTATACTGCAGAAAGGGAAGAACTGACTTGTGATCTCTATACCAAAGCTTGCGGTAAGTTAACAAAGTTGGGATGTTGTTGCTAGCACATACTGGAGGAAAGCCAAGTTCTGCTCATATTTGGTTTCAGATCTAGTAAGTAATTTTTGGATGATTTCAATTAAATTATTTGATTTATGTAATTCCATAATGCCTTGATAATGCAGAGGCCTGTCCTGCACACCTGCATTGCCAACTTCACGTAATAGCCACTATTTGGGAGGAACATAATAGAAAGCAGTAGAATAAAAAAGAGTAGCATATAAACTTGCTGGTTTCACCTGATGGTTACACCAGGAGTTTTACAGCATTCTTGTTCTCTAATACATTCATGTCTCACATATTCTTCCAACACCCTCAAATAAACATAACATTTTGAAAGAATAAATTATTGATTTCTACCAGAACAGCTCGTTGGGACATCGCATGCTGCTTGGTTCCATATTAGGAGTGCTGGCTGCACTTGAGGCAAGGCTGCAGCTGTTCCCCACAGCATCTTGGGTCTGTGGTTTGTGGCATTTGGGATCCAGTACCATCCAAATGCAAAGGCATATGGCTAAAGATGAAGCAATATTTATAATACTAGTTTCAGAGCATGAGCATGAGTTCTCTTTTTTCTTTTTCTTCAGTAACACTGAGATCTCTCAGTGGTGCCTGTTCATTCAAAATAACCCTTTTCTTCAAGAGGCAGAATAATGCAATTGCCGTAATGCCCCTTCTGGGTTTGCTGACAGGGCTGGTGTACGTGTAAGGGCTGTGGTTGGAAATACAGCTGCTTCTGTCTTGGGCAAAGAAGAAAGAAATTGTACTTCTTAGTGGAGTTAGTACATAGCTGTCCAGAATTGAAATCTTTAAAGGTGGAATTTTCTAGTGAGTCACAGATATTAATGTAGATACTGGTGTTTTGGGTCTTTTTGCTTTTTTTCTGTCTGTCTCTACTTATTATGTGATAGGGAATTACCCAAGCAGACAGCCAGGGTTTGCTTTCTAAGCTTAAGATACTTGCACTGTTGGAGTCTAAATATAAAGCTGTAATCAATAGGATGATCAGTTTTCTGCAAGCAAAGAGAGCATAGCATATGTAATAATCACTTTGTGTATATGTTGCTTGTTGAAGTGATTAGAAAAATGATGTCATCAGCCTTTTTATTACATCAGTTGTAGTAGTTAGGGCTTTGGCTTACAATATTATCTCAGGGACAGCAAGCAGATAAAGCAGCTGTTAGGGAAGCTTTGCTTGTTCCCATTTACAAGAAGCTTGCACCTGCACTTGTTTGTTTTCCAGTGTGTGGGGAAAAGGCTGAGACCATAAAACCACTAAGTGTCCAGAAATGATACCAGTCCATTACAATTTTCATGGGTCATGTTTTTTTACTGTGCTATACGTAGTTAATCCAAGCCACCCATGGAAACACACATAAACCACGGGCTTCCCCTACTACAGTATGAAGATGTTACTGTTTGCCTTCATCTCTCATGAGTGATCTATTGATCCTGATCCTGTAGCCCTCTTCCATGTTGAACAGTCCTTCCTCAGCAGGACCCTCTCTGGAAGGACAGCTTTGTGTGTGGGAGAACCTGTTGAGTCAGGATGTGATTTCTGTTTTAACTTCCCAGGTGCCATGGATTTTTACTGCTTATTGATCAAAGGCAGTAGAAATAAATATACGCATGGCAGGATTAAGGCATACAGATATCATGCAACCTTCCTTTCTTTGGTCATATATGATTTGAAGGGTAGGTTTTCAAGTTTGTTTGCTTTTGGGGTGGGTTCGGTTTTTTAAAATTTCTTAAATCCTCTCTGAGCTTTGAAATACACAGTTTCATTTTCAAAGCACTGAATACCGGATCACCTGACATCAGACGCTAAGTACTTTCAGAGATTTTTAGATAAAGATTTAGAAATCCAGTTTAGTTTCCACTGAGGTATGAAGCTCAATATGTTTATTAAGCTTTATTTTTGAAAAAGTGAGACTACCAGTATGTACTTCCATCAAGATCATTATTTTGCATTCACAGAGATAGGAATGAAACATGCCTTTTTCTCCTTATGGTGATGATTTTTATTGATGGTTCGCTGAGAAACAGGTTTCCTCAAAATGTAGTTTGCATTTGGAGTTAAATAGCAGGCTTTGGCAAATTTCTTTTGACAAGGACTTTAATATTTGGCTTCCAGCCATTGAAAATACATGGTCCTTGCTGCTTTGCTCAAAGCTGCATTGTTCCTTGAAAGCACAGCTATCGTGCAAGACCATGGAAAATGAGGGGATTGTAGAGGCAGCTTGGTTAAAGGCTTTGCAGTTTTAAGACAAGGCTTTAAAATACTTTTGAAATTAAAAAGAAGCATTCATGTACTGTGGAGATGTGTTTGTGTAGGCTCTTGTTTGCCATGTGTGTCATCACAGTCATCTACCTTGTGCTAAATGTAGACAGATAGAGCTGTATCAGATCTGTAGGGGAACAATAGTCCACTGTTAAATTGCTTCAATAAAAATATCCTGCTGTTGACATTATTAATTAAAACTAGGAGGCTTCCTTTAACACTTAGGGCACTCCGAGGAACAATAAGAGCTTGGACCTAACCCATATGAAGACTTTCATAGCTCAGCATCGACATCGTGACCTGTATTAGGGCTAACAGGGCAGACATGTGGTCTGAAAAATTGTCACATTGTGTTCCTTGCAGATAACTGCTTTCTCCACTGCTTGCAACTCTTAAGTGATCCACAGCTGCTCCATGTAAAAATCAATACAGTAATCCAGTCTGGAGGTCCCAAGGTGTAGCAGCAATGGCAATTATGCTTTGACAATAGACTTCTAAAGTGTGTGGTATGGCTTCATTATGGTGAATAACTTCAAATATACTGCCAGGTTTCTGAGGCTCCTCTGATCAGGGCTGAACTGGAGCAGAGATCTTAATTCAAGACAGCTGCTCTTTCTGAGCAGTCCAAGCAAATGTGTCTTAATGGTGGCAGCTACTGTGGTAATGAAAATCTATTTGCTTGGTGTAGCAGCTATTGCTTGGCATAGCAGAGCTCTGGATACCACAAAAGTTTGTTTTCAGATGAGTTGGGGCATTATGATTAGTTTCGGGCAGACAGGGAAGATGGCTAAGGAAAATTACCCACTCTGTATTTCAGGGGAACAGCAGAGATTTCAGATTAGTTTGTGCTGCCTTTTTTTGTTTGTTTGTTTGTTTTTTATTTTTTTTATTGTAGATATTTGCAAAGATTACTTTGGATGTGTGCATAGCTATAAAGAAACTTGTAGTTTATGCAAAGAAGGAGTTTAGCCTGCACATTTATCTGAGATAAAGAAGATATTTAAAGCCGTTAAGGAAATGAAAACATGATGATAGAAATAAGCCCATGTAGATATGACATTATTATATTTGGTTTTTTGCCATTTACAGCTCTTGGAGTTGTAGTGTTTTGCTTTCTTTAATATAGAGATGTGGCCACTGACTCACGTGGTCAGAGCAGGAAGTTAATGAGATCAGAATGCAGTATTGCCTGTTGAGGTTTGCAGTCACAGGGGACTGTACATTCATCGATCAGATCAAGATGGATGGCTGCAAAATTGGATCTCCAACCTTGCTGAGCCACACTGGAGTGTGAAGGATGCAGGCAGAGGAATTATGCTCTGGCTTGACCACACAGCTCCAGCTGTAGCCCCAGGGCTGCTGCTGCCATCACTGCAGTCCCTCTTTTGGCTGAAACCTAAATGCCTCGCCCTTGAAACATTTAAGATAAAGGAATGTGTGTTCTAGTCTGAAGAAAAAAGAAGTGTTTCTGGTTGTCAGTGCAGTGTGTGTAGCAGGCCTTTTCTGCTCTAAGTTAGCTTCAGGTTCTTATGGGAATTAAAAAGGTCAATCTCTTGTAAAGAAACCGACAAGACAACGTCAAGTTGCTCAAACAGATATCTCTGTGTTTCTCTGGAGCAGAATCTATCAATCATTTCTCAGCCTCTTTCTTTGCTGTCATGAGATAATAGCAAATTAATTGTAGGTCTGGACATCAAACTTTTAACTGCATCTCTGTGCTTCTCTGCAAAAATATGTTTCAAATGGCTTGGCAATTGTAATTCTAGTGAGCACTGTCCTTCACCCTTCACCCATAATGCTTTGAGTATTTACAAAGTCATGAAGAAGAATTTAACTTGGTTTTAAAAATTGTTTTTTAAAAGTTAATGATTGTTAATAGAGAAGGATGTCTCCTAAGTGGGCTTCTCTACAAAAAATGTAACCACCTCCCTAAGCCCCCAAACCTCTTTTTTTGTCCCGGTTTCTTTAGCAAGCTGTCCTTAACAATGAGAAGAAATTTTCTATGAAATTGATTCTCTCAAGAGTGTAGCAGGGGTGCCTAAAATAGGTCAAATTGCAGTATTGCTCACCATTTTTGAAAGGGCAACAGGCTCCTGTGAGTTTGTGTGCCTCACTGCAGCAAACAGGGATCTTAACTGCCTGTGCACATGCTGTAGGATTGACCTACAGAGCCACATGAAAGGATACGATCATAGTTTCACGGGAAAGTGAGCCTTAAAAATCCCATTCTTTATTGCTTAAACTGATTAGAAGTCCAGCACCTTTTGCAGGGCTTTTTGTAAAGCCCAGTTCTGTAAAGATACATATCTAGGTCAGAAGCTAGAGGTGCTGTCACCTGTTTTTTTCAAAGCTATGGTATGTTTGGAAACTCTTTAATAAAGTTGAATTGCTATAAGGAATCCAGTGGGTTTCTAAAGCACTCGTTGAATTTAACCTGTAAAACTCGACTTCCAGCAGGTTAGCTGAGGATTGTCAGCTGGTGCTTTCATCTTGGCTTAGGCTGACATGAAAATTTTGAGAAAAAGCAAAGAAAAAATTCAGTGTTCTCTTTATCCTATTCACATGTCTTTTGAGCTCTTCTCATTTACTTCACTTCCTTCATTATGTTGCAAAATCGAGCTTACCTGTCTGTCACTGAGCAGTGCAGGGCACTTGGCCGTGTGGCCCCGAGCTGCTGCTAATGAGGGTGTCGAGTGAGCCCCGTGCTGACGAGGCTGTGGCTGCTGGGGTGTTGGGGTGCTGCACTGGGTGCATCCAGCAGAGCAGGAGCTGCCAGTATGGACAGAAGTCATGTTAAATCCATGGAGCTGAGCCCTGGGTACAGCAGCTTTGCCTGGGGTGTGCAGAAACAGGACACCAAATGCATGGTTTTTAGGGCAGAAAACCTGTCCCTCTGGAAGGAATACCTTTGTGCTCAAGGACTTTTTGGGACTATATGTACTTTGCTGGTGACAGCACCTTTTTTTGCTGTTGTGAAGTGATACTTGTTCCTTTGGAAGTCAATTTAAAGAATCAGCTGATTGTGACTTTGAAGAAGATGCATACTGCAGATATCAAAACACATGAATTCTTGTTTAGGTGGTTTTTTCTCTGACTTCAAGAAAAGAAGGTTTTTAAAGAGTGTGTAGCTACTTAAAAATTCAGGAAGAGGCCTTATGAAATTTTAAAAAGCAACCTGTTCTTAGCCTACAGTTACTACAGGTGCCTAAATGCCTTTAAAAATCTGCCCTGTAGCTTCTCTACTCCAGATATTCCTTCAGTAAAATGAAAATATAACCAGGATTAATTCACTAAGAATAACTGTGTGGCAGTTGGACAGAGTGCTGAGGACAAAAAGTAACTTCCAAAAATCCAAGAAATCCAAGCAATGTGAAATTCTCCTGATGTCTTTATAAGACCAAAATGAAATGCATAGGTCTGACATCGTGGAGGTAGTAAGGAAGAACAGGTTGTTCCACATAACCTCTTAAGAAACAACATCCCCTTAATGGCAGGACTCTGGGGTCCTTCTTTGCAGACTGACAGCATTTATAGGTTAAATGAAATGAATTAGCAAACAAGTAATTATATTTGCATGTAACTTTGTTAAGATAATATCCTGTCCATCTTAAACCTGTCATATTAGACATATTTAATCTTTGTGACGCATGGAACAGTATATTATGTTTGACAGCTTCTAAAGGAAGAAGGACGAGAGCCTGTAATTGGAATGCTGCCATTGGATAATAATGATGAGCACTGCTCATCTTCAAAGGGTTTTCAGCCCCTCTAGCTAATCCACACATCCGCTGAGTGGGGAAGGTAAGTTTGATCCCTTTTTAACAGATGGGGAAGCTGAGATGGAAGAAGAGTCACTGAATTAGAACTTGAAGTGTCTAGGTGCTAGTTGTCCTGTGTAAAATCAAAGTTAATTCTATTTGTGCACTCAAATGAAGTAAGTGTATTGTTTAGATTTAGATTACATAGCTAACATCAATCATCCTGATATTTGACCCTTCAGATATAAAGTCAACCTCATGCTCTACCAATATAACAAGTTCTCTAGTAATCATACTACTGTTGAGTTCGATATTATTTACAAGTAAAATGTGCAAAGTTTCTGGATGTTTGCACTTGAAAGTGAAGATCTGATCCTGAAAGCCTTCTGGATATAGAATCTGCTCTGTAATTCTGGAACCTCAGACTCAGAAATTTGTGTGAACATCACCTATTGCACTGGCAAAACTCTCACTATAGTGGGCAGTCTCCTGAACAGTTTTGCTTGCTGGATTGACATGTTAAGGCAGTTTGAGTTTACTGGTTATTCAAATAGCAAAACTAACACACTTGCTGAAGTGGACATCTTCTTATCCCAGAGTGATGCTTTTGGTATTAAACCACTAAGTGGTTTAAACATAACATTTTAAGTCTCTAACTTACATGTACAATTATTTGCTGTAACTTACACTGGAAAAGGTTTTAAATTAAGTTTGCCTACTGCTGTTCATATGCCATATTAGATTTTATATAAAAAAGGGTGAGTCAATTATCGCATATATAATTTGCTCCTGTGTGATTCTGTTGTTCCAACAGCTAGTGAGTATCAAATACACATTAGAGATATTCACAGGAAGTCTTTCATGAAAAAATAAATACTAAATTATTTTCTTCTCATTTTCAATTTAGTAAAGCTTCCTTAATGTCATCAAATTTTAATGTACAGATGAGCCATAAACCAAACCATACTATTGTCCCTGATCAGAACCCAGTGGATGAACTTTAAGCAGCTGGTGAGCAGACATGGAAATATTCTGACTGATGACATTTGTAATTACTATCTACCTGGAGAAAGCTTCATATATACAAAAACAGCAAGCAAAAATGGCAACATTTAAAAACTTCATTGATAAAGCCACAAACACTGCCTTTTACTTTTTGCTGGTCATATTCCCTCTTCATGTAGACATCCCTTTTGTTTTCTTTCCCTTTCGCATTTTCTGAGGAAATTCCTGCATGCATTTCTTAGTTCCCCAATAAAAGAAAACGTTTTAGTCTTTACCTGAGTTCTATTGGCTGAAATGACAACATTGTTAAAAATCAATGTGTAGAAAGCTGGATCATTACTGAGGTTTCCCCTTGAACAGTTCATAGAGACAGCAAACTCAGGAAAACAGCCCGAGTACATTGCATCGTGATTGATTTCAAGTACATCTGATGGAGTATAATTGTCTACCCATTCATTGCTCTTCATTCTCCTCTCTATATGCTTCCTCTTTCGCGATCAGATAATCAGTAGCAATAATCAAAAGCAGTAAGAATAAAAATTAAAAAAAAAAAAGGAAAATACGTAGAATTGATTCCCCATCAGTTTTGGCTGCAAAACCAAATAGTAGTAACTTTATATTTCATGCATGAATTTCCATATTGTGCTATAATAGCAGAATCTTTGGGAAAGCCTTTATTTCACTGTATATTAATTTAATAAAAATGCACACTTGTGTTTATATCAATGGTTTTGCTGTTAGTGGCATTGAGACCAGATTTTCAAGTGTGTCAACATCACCACCAACATATTCTCCTTAATTTCGTTTATGATCTGACAAGAGAATCAGTACCATGAGGGGTTAGGATTGCAATATTTCTCTGTGGTAGGGTTTTTTGTTTGTTTGTTTTTTCATTTATAAAAACATTTATGGTATTCAAAATGGAGACTCCAGAAAGTATGACTCTTAACTGGCCTATTTAAACAAAATCATTGTGGAATATGCTCTGAGACCTACTCAATATAAAACCAGATTATTGAATTTATGTTAATAAACCTCCTTCAATAGTAGTACCAATTAAAAGAAATTGAGATTTTACTCATATTGTCCACCCTATAAATTTACATCACCACAAACTCTGCTGCTGCAAAGTCTTAATATGAGAAGAAATTGTTCTGTGATTATCTGCCATGGGCCATAAATCTGTTTTAAAAAGTCACACTCTGCTTAAATTATTATTCTAAAAATTTTTTATAGATTAGTATTTTTTCTTTCAGGCACAAACAAATACCTTGAGGCTGCCTAAGCAAATTTTTTTAAAACTATATAATAATACTGTCATCTTACTTATGTATAGGTATAACATACCTGCAAATTGCAGTTGTTGTCATGAATGCAGACCTTTTTTGGTTCCTCATATGCTTCCTACCACAATTGCTTTCATAGCATTGAGGATATTGTCTGACCACTGTGATTTCTTGGGACTCTTTGCTCTAATATTGTATGTTACTTTTGAGTTTTGCTTAGTCCTAAATTCCTCTCTCAAATAATGCCTTTGTTGGTACATCCTGGGGTTCTGTACTTGCAGCTTTTCGATGTTTAAGTATCGAATTTCCTAGTGAAAAATTCTGCTTTTTTTTTCCCCTCTCAGACCCATAAACTCAATTTTGAAATGTGAGAATTAAGTTATGTTCCTCCTTTTTCTGTGTGTGTGCTTAAATCTGTCTCCAGCAAGAGATAAGCTTCTTGCAGCAGAAGGTTTGTTGACTGTCATCAGAAAAGAAAAATCGACTTTTTTTTTTAGATTCTGCCTTCAGTGACCTCACCCACTGAAGGCGATGGGACTGTGCAGTGAGAACATGGTTCTGAGGAATGAAAGGAGTAACACTTCATTTTGTTTAGGTATGTCTCTGCAAGCAGCTGTGGAAAAGATGGTGTCATGTTAATTTGAAGCTCTTCAGAAGAGAACAATGCTTTCAAGAGTCACGTCTGCTGTCATTTTTATAGGGACATCATTATACACTTTAGCTATTCAAATTGTTTCTCCTTTTGCACTGGGTTTTAGGTGTACCTAAATCCTTCCCTTTTTTTCCTTTTCACTTTTCACTTAGTTAATCATCAGCTACATTGATGTTTCCTTCTCTTTCCTTCAGCTCAGCCCTCACAGGTTTAGCTTCCTTCGCAGTTTCATTGTAGGCGAGTCCCTCCAGTACTGAGCACAATTTATTACTCTGTGAGAGCTCTCCGGTTTAACGTTTTCTAAATAATATTACATGTAGAAGTGCTTGTTGGTCAACCAGGACTGTTAATACAGTTATAATACTGTTAGTAAGTGATTTAAATATTTTCAGTTTTGTTAATATGTGAATAGAGGTAAATTTGATCAGTAATATATTGGCAAATGCATCCCTGCATTATACAAACTTTTCTATACTCTTCTCCTACTTCATCCGTGACTTTAGGGAGTGCTATTTACTTCTGCCATTTTGGCTGAATTCTTTCATCTGTTTATAAAAAACGTAGGATAACTTTCTGGTAAAGAACGCCCTATCAACATTGACACATTCACAGAGAGTGAAGTTTTATGGGAATCAGCAATGAACGGTTTTCTGATGAGAATTATAATTGCATTAATTAATTATTTAATTGTATTAATTTCTGAATACAAACTGACATTGTGAGTCTTTTCATTGTCTCAAAATGTGTTTAATTAAGCAAGATAGCATAAGGCATAATTAATCTCTGGTTTAAAATAAAGGAAAACATTTGAGTCTAATGTGTGCAGATTGTGTGAGTTTGATATCTACTTTCTTCTTGTATTCCTTTGCTTCTTGTATTTCAGGGAAGTTCAGATGTATTGGTATATTCCGTGAAAGTGTTCAGCAAGGAAAAACTGTGGAATTTGACTCTGAATTAAATATAAAATTCCACACACAATTTTATCCCTATATTTATGAGCTTGCAGCCTATTTTTTCTTTTCTTTTATTAATTATTACTAAAGTATAGATGAGTAAATCTCCTTGTTTTAACTTCTTTAAAAAAAACCCTCAAAACCAAAGAAAAAAACCTGTCAGTACATCAGAAATAAACCTCCTGGCATGGGAGAAGAGACTTTGAAGTGTGATTTTCAAAGTCAAACTTTTGGGCCATGATAAACCCTTTTAGGTACATATCCATAATCAGATAGCCTGTTAAATTCTTGGGAGAAAGACTTTTAATAAATGTAAGAGCTGATGCATTGTATGTGACTAATTCACAGCTCTGTTCCAATTCCATGTTAAAGCACAGGGACACACTTCTGATTTCATCTGCTTCCAAGCACAAAATTACATTGCTCCTCACTAATAATATTTTTTTAAAAAAATAGTACAAGGATGAAGATAAAGCCTGGGCTATCACTTATGATAATATCCTGGAGCATTAGAGATTCTACAAACTTCTGATCTCGATGTGAAAAGAGCAAGCAAATGGAAAATGTCCATGTACCAAGACGGCAGTGAAATCTCTGTGAATATTCTCATGCCCTTTCTCTTTGTTTTGGTGGATTTGGGTCTGTACCACCGTGTTTTAACTCCTGTCACACATAATACATTTGTTTCTAATTACACTGCTCTTCAAACCAATGTAGTCCTTCAGGCTGATATTAGAGGTGATTGTTTAAGGCATTAACACAGATTATCAATTACAACAGTTGTTTGTTGCTGAAAATACAGAAGCTGTGCTGTTCATAGAGAGGGAAGACTACCTTGGGCCTGTGAAACTTGAGAGACTGAGACTTAATTTCTTTATGTTCCCTGGATTTCCTGTGCAACTGTGGGCAGTTCTTTTAGGCTTATAAAAGGACTTGGGTCCTTGTATTTGCTTCTTGTTCTGTTTATTTTCCCTCTCCCCTTTATTTTTTTTCTTTTTGAGTTGCTAAATACCTAAATAGTCCCTTATATGGGCAGTAGAAGTGTTGGAATGTATCTCTATTCCAGTCTTTTTAATGGCCTGGTGGATAGAGGACCCTCTATCACAGCAAGAGATGCAGTTTTCACTGTAGGACCAGAATCCACTAGATAAGTGTTTTCTCCTTTGTATTAATCCAATGACTTGTGAATAATTGAGAGTTGTGAATGACAGGAAAAACTTGAGAATAATGAATGTAAGTAAGTGAATAACTGAATTCAAAATTAACTCTTTTGCCAGGAAGCTTTGCATTTTCCTTGTTGCTTTCAGTTATTTAAATTTCTCAAATAAAACTTGTTCTGTGCAACTTCTGGTGAAAAGAGGAACTGGTTTCAACGGAAGCCTCTGCCATTGGGATGAAGTACTCTCCTCGGAATCCTAGGGAAAATGCTTTTGGGAATTCTGCCTATTGATGGAGCCAAAAAGAAACCATAGAGGGACCATAACAACAGAGATAATATTGGAAGCAAACAGAAAGACATTTTGGAAGGTAATGCAGGAGGACTGAAGAGCAAGATACTGGGGCAACCTGTTAGAAGAGTCATTCTCTTGCTGCCATAATGATTGTACGTACTAGACAGAGATGAAAGACCAAAACTGAGTCACCTGTGAGGAAGACAAAAAGGTGCAAATCTGGCAGAGGTACCATAGTTGCTATTTCTGCATTTATGCTTTCATTTCTGAATACTGCAGGGTGGTTGACCATCCCTACTACAAAGCCACTATGCTTTTCACCAGCTTTCAAACTGCTCAAAACTCCTGGATTTCCTCTTCAATTCCTTTTTTGGTACTTTGTTTTTTTCCTCCTCTCTGCCGAGGTTGTTTACATTTCATTGCTGTGTATGGCTTGTAGGCTATTTAGTCTCTATAAAGGACCTCTAGCAGAAAAAGGCCTAATAGTGTGAGATGCTTAGTTCTTGTTAGTGCAGCTGCCATCGGCGCTAAGGGAATTCTGCACGGGTGGCTGTAGGTGCGAATGGAAAAAAATGGGGAGGTGGTGAAGAAATCGAAGATGTTGTGAATGTGAATGGAGAAACTGGATTGTTGAACATTTTTTCTCCTGCAGGATAAAATAATTATTGCTGAAAGTTTTACTCTGCAGAGAATCTGTTTTGAGCTTTGTGCACATGAGCATTTCCATTTGGTGAGCAGATTTAAACGATGTGGAGAATGCAGTCTCTATTAGAAAGTAGCCATTGATGATAATGGCACTGACCTGGAATTTGTTTCTATGTCATGTGAGTTTGGCAGAACGGGCTAGAAAAGCACTGAGCATCCTTTGCTATTCTCATGATGGAGAGGACTGATCTTTTGCACTGTGCTTTGGGTTCTTCCAACTCTGCAGAATAGATTATCTGTTGCTTTTTCAGGAAGAAGTTACAATAATTGTATTGATTGTCTTTCATTTGACTCTTGACTGAGACGAATAAAAAGCTTCACTGTTATTGATTTAGTTTGCACTCAAGTATGTTACTTTTGTTTTCTCTTCCCATAGGACCTAATCCCAAGGCCATTTATGCAGTTGTGTAAGGCCTTAATGCAGTAGAGGTAATGCAGCTTGGCTGGGCAGAAGCCTGAATCAGCAGACAGCCTGTGTGCCTATCTCCTTGCTCAGGCATTTACAACTATATCATCTCAAAATAAACCTAAAATAAATTAAGAGAAGTTGAAATGCATGGATTTGTTTATTCTGGCTTTTTAGGAACTATTCTCTTATGCATCAAATGACTTCTAGGCAGATCCTTGCTGTAGCTCTTCCTGTCATTGACCAACCAGAGGGACAGGAGTTCAGGGCTAGAGATTTTCGGGTGCCAAGCACACCTTGATCTTGTTGCTACTAAAATGCTGTATCTGCATTGTGCTTTGGAACACCCATGAGTAAAAGTTGGGCAATGTTGTCATAGTCAGCACTTAAATGTCAGTGTTTAAATGTTATTTTCTTCTCCTTACACCCTATTCTGCATCCACAAATAAAGTAGAACCAATCCAAACAATTCTGTAGGAAAGGCTATTGAACTCCATGTGAGCTAGAGAGGTGATGCCCAGCTCAGAGGCCAAAATTGAGAATCCTTTTTTCAGTCTCTCAGAGCTTCAGTGTTTGTGGAAAATAATCTCCCATAAATGTGTTGAATTTTATGTTTAATATTGATTTCTCCAATTCTTTTACTTTGAAAAATAATTAAATAAACCTATAAATGTAAGCAAAATTTGGTTGGGCAGAAATATTTAGGCACAAAACACAGGAAAGCAAACAGGTAGTACAAGATAAGCACAGAAATATGCCTTTAACTACAACAAGTAAACTTATGAATTAGGGTCTGTTGAACGTAAAAGCCTTGTGGTTAAAAGATCTCACATAGAATTAACACAACTTCTGTATGTGGCAGTTTATGTTCTGTGCCCATATATGTAGTACCAGGGTATGCATTATTAAAATCACACAATCCTGTAATTATGTAAATTATGTAAATCACTTTCAAACATTTTCACAGGAGTTACACTAGTGCTATATCCCTCTGCCACCTCATTTTCAGGTAAGGCATATTAAAAAACAGGAAATGCTTTGGGACAAAAAGGTGTGTGCATTTAAAATTGTTTTATTATGTTCAATTCAGCTTCCACTCCACTCTGAAGTCTTTTATCCTAGGGTGGTTGGTAACTAATAACGGAGTCAGGTTTTCTAGTCTTAATTTTCACTTACTAGATGGTCTTGGCAAATCTTTGCTGTGTCTTTTCCTCATTTAAAGACAAGGAGGCAGAGATCCATTGCACGATGCTTTGTCATCTCTCGATGAAAAATGCAACTTCATTTCCAAGTTTTCATTGTTTTTGTTATCATCCAAGTGTGGTCATTACTATACTGTTTTCTTGAGAACATTAAGCCCTCTCCAATGTGCTCTTTTTTCCGTCAGAAAAATTTATGTGTATATACCTTATGTCTGGGAACCTCCTAGTATTTCAGAAAGACTGGGGGATAACATTTTCTCAGTTTTACAGATGTAGCAATGGAGAATCTGTAATGAGCAAGATCCTTCTTGGATAATACACACCTTGCTCAGTGGTCCAGGTTCCTGTCTCTCTGCAGCTTTAATCGCTAGAGAACTTTGCTCCCCTTTGTAAGAGAGAGAGGAATGAAAAAGCCATCTGCTGTGGTGGTTGCTAGGGAGTTACATGCTGCCCTCAGGTTAGGCTGAGCCACTTTCACATTTGTGTTTGTTTGGGCCACTGCTCTGTACCAAGCTGAAGTTAATTTAGCTCTTGCTTTTTTCCTTCCCCTCCCAGTAGTCTGGCAACCGGACAATTCAAGGTGGGCTGCACGAATTTAAATGTATAACCTCTTAATATATACATACAGAAAGGGAGAGTAAATGTAAATTTTGTAAAGGGTTGCTCTTCTACTTACTTGTTGTCTGAGGTTTGCAGCATGGATGGGGAAGAAAACTGCTTTTACTGAAGAATACTCACACCCAAGACACTGGCAGAATACTGAGGTTTATATAAATCTGTTCATTATGGCTCTGTGGGGAATTTCCAAACGTATTAGCATTTTTAGGTCCTCTTATCAGCACTTCAAAGATAAAGTGGCGTGAGATGAACGCTTCTCCCTTTGCACGCTGGGTTTTACATACACTGCGCACCCAAAATAGGTAGGAAAGTCTAAAAGGGATTTATAAGCAGATGTTTAAAAATGCAATGAATGATTTTTCGTAGGGTTTTTAATTATGGTTTGTCAGATGGCTTCTCATAGGAGCATAATCACAAGGCAGATAATCACTGATGGTTTATTTAAAGAAAAAAGAAGAGAAGAAAAGGCAGGCTGGGTAGTGTTTTTGTGAGGTACTGCTGATGGGGGCCCTGTGTGTCTCCATCATGTTTATCTCCCTGCTCACTGTCGTCATGGAAGCTCAGAGCCAACTGGGAGATCCTGCTCTGCACGGGACTGGATTACTGACCCTAACGCATGGAAAATTGAATGTATTAAGCAGCAGCCGCATTTTCAACCCCAAGGACTTCACAAGGAATTTGAAACAAAAGGCCAGAGCCCTCTGAGGAGATTTTCATCCTAGGGGGGAGTCTCATTTTTAAAAAACAAATTAGCATCACCATAGAGAGGCAGCTTCCAATGACCAAAAATTAGAATACAAAATGAAAGATTTTTTTCATTCTCCTGGGTGCTGCTTTCTATCTTTTTTTGCCAGCTGAAGGAGCTCTCTTGTCTTAAATGTAGCTGAGGTGAGCTAAGCTCTGACCTCAATGCAGTCAGTTGCACTCACATTGGAAGTGGGAAAACCAGCGACATCAGAATGTCTTGCCAATCCATGGGTGAAAGATAAAAGAGACTCATTCTTTTATAGAGAGTTAACAACAGTGCTGTCTTGATTTATATGTATATAAATTCACTAAGGTCCATGAAAGGAGAAATCTACAGGCATTAATCTAGCAGGGACAGATAGGTGGTTTTTTCCCCTCTCCTCTTCCTCCTGATGGCAAATATTGCAGATGTCTAATAAAAGAATTCTGAAAAGATCTGTGAAAGAAAGCTCATGAGCCATAAAAGCTTGGCTTGCGTGTACTAGTAAGTGGAAAATGGGAATGTCATATCCTTCAGAATAGGGACAGCTAGGAGCTTTTGGGAGAGGGCTTAAAGGTTTGCATTTGGAATGGATGGATGGAATTGCAGCTGTAAGGCATAGACAACCTCCATGTATCTCCTTAACTCCAGTTTGCTGCTTTGTTGCACAGATTTGTGTTGCAGGTTGAGGGGCATGGTGAGGTTAACGGCAGATGTGTGTCTGTGCGTGAGAAATGGAGGGCACAGGACAAGTCTGAGACGTTTGTTTTGCCATTTTGCCCCCTGGGGCAATGGCAGAACAGCTCCTGCCAAGGAATTCAGTGGGGACTGTGTGCTGAATTAATGCCAAATGTGTTTCACCTACCTTTTCCTATGATAGATGCTGTCCCCTGAGCTGAGTGTACATCTTTTGAACTCCTCAAAGGAGCTGTTTTAGCCTCGTTGCAAACGTAGCAGATTTATAAGCTAACAAGCTTATACTGATGAGTATTTTCTCCTTAAGCCTGGCTATCCAAATGTACTCTGCAGATTTTTCCCTGAAGGGTGCCTGAGTAGCCTGTCACTTCAGAGGATGTGCATTAAGCCTGAAACAACACAAAGAATAAGCAGATTTTAATGATAGCTGTTGTCGTATGAGATTTTGCAAGTGAAGCATGCATTTGTGGTGCAACCAAACCAAGACCAGAGCCAGCAGTAGTCAGTTCTTTTTGACTTTTTGCTGTAGAAAAATACTAAAAATATGTACTAAATAATAAAACAGTTATTTTTTTATATGCAAACCACTTTATAAATACTAAACAATTAATTCTTACAAAATATGTTCTTGAAGCCAAACTTGTCCCAAAGCCTCTCTTCACCTCTTAGATTGTTTCTTAGTTTCTGTCATTCCAGAGTTATTCATGCAGTGCTCTGTGTTGATTTGTTTTTGATGATATATGTGTATATATAAATGTTGGGAAAAACCTGAGGAAACTGTAGTATAATAATGAAATAGGTAACTACCTAATTTATTTCAAAGTATTATATGCTACAGCATTCTCCAATATATTTTTATGTAAGTCTACATGTGGACATATGTCTCTCTACAATTAACAATACTGACACAGCAGTTTCACCAGCAAAAGCTCTGGTTCTGGGCACTCTGTAGAACACAATTGAAATCTTTTATTGTAAAGGTGGTGACAACATATCCTTTTTCTGCCCTGTACACTGAACACTTAAAGGTCACACTTGTCAAGCACAGTAGCTTTATTTTTTGCAACCCAAGTGAAGTGTTTTGTCCTGGTTTATGCATTTTACTCTGAGTGAGTTTTGGTGCTTGTGACGTGACTTTGCACAGTTTCAGTTTGGTAAGCGTTGGGTGACATACACTGCACCCAGCAGCAGAGGCACCAAACACTCTGACATGATTTTGATAAAAAAATGTGCTGAATCACTGTCTGCCCTGAAGAAATCTCCTGCAGCAACACAGTTAAGGTTAAAGGACAGTAACTTCTCAACTGTTCACTTTTTTTTCCTTAGTGTTTATTAGCTTGAGCATATAGTAATGTGGAAAGTGGGATGGCCAAACACTGAACAGGGTAAGATAGTAAAAGTAAATCATGATAGGAGAGAAGATGGAACAGAGGTACCTTCTCCAGTGCCAAAGCTATATGGGAACATGGAGGGGGGGGAAGAAAGGAAAATCTCCAACAGAACCTTACTCTGTTATTAACATGGCAAAAAAGCAGAGCTGCTGGCATGCCTGGATGTGAATGAAGAGAAGACTGTGGTGACAAATGGACACGCGAGAGGCCCCCAGACATTTGCAGCTGATTAGAAGCGCGACAGACGAGCAGCTGTCATGCCAATGAAATATTACAGAATTGAAATGAACTTACAGCTGGTTGGGGTGCCACCCCTTGTACTTTTATCACTGCTGCTACAAGCTCCTACTCTTTACCTAGTCAATGAGTCTCTCTATCTCCCTGCATTTAATTGCATTCACTTTAAATCAAAATGGGGCTCAGTTCCTGCAAACCTGTGCTTTATAAGGCGGTGAGGTGTGGAGCAGGCTGGAACTGTGCTCCTCCAGCACAGCTTGGATTGGGTAGGTTATCACTGGTACATGAGCGATGTTGATCAGTTAATAGCTACCAAAGTTTGGAGACCACTAGCTTTCAAAAAATTCTAGTATCTCTCTGCTTTCTGCTCTTCATTTATATCGCCCTTCTTTTCCATGCTATTTTTCCTCTAGCACTGTACAAAAAGCACGTTAATATTTTGTTCAGCTACCAGCTAACAGAGTGAGGTTGCAAATAAGGGAAATAGTTCCCCTGAAGTACCTGTATCCTTAAAAATATATGCCTATATACTTAAAATGTTGAGCCTTGGTATAACATGTGTAAAGTGTATTTGCAGATCATTTAGCTCAAGCCATGGTGTGAAAGGTAATTCTAGTTGACTGCTGGGAAATAGGAAATGTAGCCTCTCATTTTCTGCTTTCAGTGCTGAGCTATTCATGGAATCTGCAACTTTTCTTTTTCTTTTTAGTCTATTATTTTCGATTATTCTCTAGATTTAGCAGCTCTAAATCCAAAGGAATACTCTGGATTTAAAATATTGCCTCCAGGAGCAGAAAGTCTGTTTTCCTGTAGGATGGATGTTTTGCTCTTGAGTCTATTAATTATGGCCTTTTCTTTCAACGGGAATAATTGTGTTATTAATAGTCTTTTCATGAACAGAAGAAAGGCCTCTTTGGAAGGAGAATGCTTTTGCTTCACAAAAGGTTTCTGATAGCCTTAAGGTGGATTTATCTGGTGGAGCCTTGGCTAACCTTCATATTAAACAGACAGAAACAGTTTGGGGAATTTGGGGATGTGAAGCAAATTAGAAAATAAATTAAAAGCATTATAGCTCAATAGTATAAATTAATGCAGCTGCCGTAAGCTTCATCCTGAGAGAGTTGTCAATATCTGCAAAGCTCCTGCTACGGGGAAGAAAATTAATGTGTATTTTAACATTTGTGTTTTGCCCCACAAGAAGCAATTTGAAAGAGTCCCCTGTAGCTTTGATGACTTTCCTTATCTTAACTCCTTCCACACCAGTGCCCTGGGTGTCCCAGAGGACTGCAGAAGGAAAGGGCTAACAGCCCATCCCAGGCAAAGCATGTTGTGAGTAAAAGCTGTGCAAAACAGATGCTGATTGCAACACTGATGGCCAGGCTTCCCCCTGCAGACACTTCTCTGGGCTCACGGCTGTGCAGGTTGTGGCAGGCTTAGTCCATCTATTTCTCTGTCTTGCAAGTGAATATTTGTTGAGTCTGATGACTCTACAGAGGAAAATTCTCTTCTGTTGTGCTATGGTTTTGTTAGTGCTGATGGGAGAAGAGCACTAACCTCCCTCCCACTCCTGTATCCCAGCACACTGGGGTGCCATTTCCTCTGCAGAAGCTCTTTGTGTCTGCTCTTCTCAACAGAGATTTTGGTATTGTCTCTTTCCTCCCTGAGCCCTGGGTGGAGGCTCTGCCAAGAGATCAGAGAGGCCAGTGGTGTGCCTTTTGCTGTCGTTGTATTTATATTCTAGCTGTACAGGGCACTCTTAGTCAGATCTGGTCCATGGTGTTCTGAGAACTGTGCAAAGTCATAATAAATGAGAAATTATGTTGCAGGGAGCTTGTGATCTTGATCAAAATAAGATATTTGAAAATGTATGAAAGGATGGGAAGTGGTGACAGCGACCATGATGTGGCCCATGGCTGGATATGTAAAACTCAGGCCCTGCAAGGGTAAACAGGAGGAGATGGTGCCTGGCCACAGTTAACTGCTAAACTTAAGAGAAATAGATTTTACAGAGGAATCTTTTCAGCTGGTCCTGAGACAGCATTTCTAGGGCTGAGTGTGTCAGAGAGAGACTTGGAAGTGACAGGACAAATGGCTGTTTGAGGTTGCTGTTACTGGTGTGTCGGATCCCACTGGAGTCAGACAAGCAGTGCCAACGTAGGCTGTGCAGTCGCTTCCTGCAGGGGACAAGGAAGGTGTCCGTGAATGAAAGCCACTGGAGGGAGTTCAGTGATAAGAATGATGTGCCAGAGCTTTAGGATGGTCCTCATGGAGATGAGCTGGGTGTGATGAAAATGTCAGGTGTGCATGCTGGGTGCATGTGTGCATCCTCCGTGATGAGGAGGAAGAGGCAATCTGTGGCAGAATGTGGCAGCAGCAGATCTGCAGAAAATTCGACAGGTTTGGCTAGGTGCTGATACCTATGAGGAGATATCCCAGAGGCGTCATTCCATGGTTGTAGACAAGAGAGAAGATGCTTTTCTGAATTTTAGTTTTCTGGCTCTTTTTAGGGTTTTTTGTGTCTCTTAATTTTTAATGAAAAGAACGACTCACTGACTTTAATACATGCTACTACTCTTTAAACATGAATTTTAATCCTAACACTGTGAAATAGATTATAGCATGCTTCTGGCAGAACATGACTTGCCTCCAGAGCAAACAAGGAAACTCATAATCTTGAAAATCTGACCTTTGCTTAATTTCTTCTTACTTGTTCTCAGTATGTTTTTCTCCTGTAGTCTTCTCTTTATTTAAACCATGAGAGAGTAAGAATATTAGCTTTTTCTTTCTACCTTCTTTAAGGTAGTCAGTGAACTTTAGATGCCTTGTCTGTGTAAGGAGAAAGGTACAGGAAAGGAAGATGGGGAATTGCACGTATGCAGAGAAAGATGGAATAGAGTATCTGGAACAATGTTGAACTGAAAAATTGTTATCAAATGAAAGCTCATTTAGGCATAATTCTGCATCTGGTATGTAGCCTAAACTTCTTGCAGCCTCTTCTACAAAACTAGAAAAATGCTGTCTAGGCAATTCGTTTGAGCTCCAAACAGTATGAATGGAGTAAGGAAGCCTCATGTGTGACAGCAGGCACTAATATCTTTATTCTGCTGCACCTGAGACCCTGGCATTCCCCTTCCAGTGCTGCTGAAAATGCAGGTCAATTAATAGGAGCAGAGTGCTCATTTTTGATCCTGTATTTAATTCCCTGAAGCTATTAATGCCTTGAGGGAGTGGGGGGAAAGTGGAGAAGATAATTAGACTTGACCTTGTGCTATGGACTTGTGCAAACTGTTGGATTAGCAATGAACACTGTCAAACGCTGGTTAGGAAGCAGTGGGGGACACGACACTTTGTGTAAAGCATGTTGCTGAATATGCAAGCAACCAAAATTGAAATGGAAAGGACAAGAGGGAAGCAGAAAACAAATATTGAGGCCAACCCTGTAAGTGAGATGCTGTCAGGAGTTAATGTCTTTCTCTTTCTTGTTGTCAGAACATCAGTGATAATCAGACAAAATAGTACTTACTGTAGAGAAACAATTAAGTTGTGCCTTCACAGCCTAAATGATTTAAAAAAATAGGAATTACACTAAAGGAATGTGTTAGAACAGAACTTGTGATGTCTAAGCAGCCGCTGTACATCAAATAGATGGAGCAGAAAACTGATTCTGATCAGCTTTGCTTTTCTTCACCATTTCTCACTGCACATTCTCTCACATTATCCTACCATTAGCACTACCAGCTTCCATTTTGGTATGGATTACAATGTCTTGAATAAGTCTTTTTTGGGAACCATCTGGCCTCAGACGTCAAAGAACAGCTGTAGATAGAGCTGGCTTTTAATGTAGATAAAGTTCACATCCCTCTGTAAATAAACCGGAGCAGTGCCCACACTGATACTGACATGGCAACACTGAGCCTTGGGGAGTTCAGATTTTCATTTTGGTTTTCTTTGCCTTCAGCCTCTTCCTCCATTAGGGATTCTGAGCCAACTCCTGTTCACCTTGCTTGTATGAAAATAGTTTTTGATATCCATAGGATTCTTTGCTTACATTTTTAGACCATACAGTCCATGTCCTAAATGTAAACCTTGTTTATCAAGCAGGGGTGAAAGGGAAAGAAAGTGATATGAAACGCAACATAATTAGAAACTTCGCTATGATTCAAAATTTGCTAAATAATTTTGTTTGTTTGTTTGTCCGTGTCTTTGTGGCACTGGAAATCCAAAATCAAAAGCAGTTCAGCAAAATGAAACCACTTCAAAGGGTGAAACTGTAGGGCTGGATTCTGCTTTTGTTTTTACTGGTGTAAATGTAAAGGGATGTGGATATCTTATAGATTTATGTAGCTGTCACAAACTGTAACCAGCCAAGGAAATGGAAGTGATTGTTGTTTTCCAGACTGAACTGAGTGCGGGAGGGAGAATTTGAGAACTTGACATGATATATGAAAATGTATTAATTTTCTGAATTCTTAGGACTTAGCAGTAGCGTTACAGCTCAGCTGGAGCTGGAATGTGAAGTTAGAAAATTTCAAAGCCAGCATTAACAGGCAGACTGCTTCCAAGAATGGGCACGTGGTTGTTGCATTCCCTGTGCATGGGTCCACAGAAAGGACAGCAGTGCCATGATCCTTTCCTTTCCTTCCTGCCCCTGGGGTTTGGCACAGCATGCGATGCTGATCTGGCCCAGCCCCACTGCAGAGGAGGAGAGCAGTACAGGAACAGATTCATCGTCTTCATACCCTCTTCTGGCTTTTGAGAATATGAACAGAACCTGGGAATGACCTGGCTTGCTGATCATCCCTTTCTACTTCCATTTCTGTAAGTAAAAGTACCTGTGGCCGTGTGTACTGTGGAGCAAGCAGAGTTGTATTTGTGTTACTGCTTTAGTAATGGGCTGTGCTGTCAAAACAGAGCAAATGGGGAGTGAGCAATGAGAGAGGAAAGTAATCCCCTGTTTATACCGAATCATCTTCCATAGCCCTCTCTGAGAGGAACAAAGAGAAAGTAAAGTCAAGGGAAGAGGGTGCTGTAAAAACATGTTTTGATTACTTTATGAAGAAGTAACTGTTAATGTTCCTCTCTAAAATTTGCTAAGTTTCGTTGATTAACACTGCACTCAACATGGAAATTTTCCTCCTGAGCAGCTAGGTTACATTACACCTGACCTCTTTCCGGTTTGTTCTTCTGTTTTTCAAGAGTGACTTTTTAATAATGATTTGCAAAACAAAACGAGACTCACTTTTCTAAGTGCTCTATCTGCTTTTCTGTATTCTTTGACCATTGAAGTCATTGCTTGTAGGAGACTAAATATGTTCATGTGATGAAAACCATCCCCTATAAGTACAGTGTATATCCAAACTCATGTCCTTATCCTGACCGAATTTATTTTTAAGATAAAATGCCTTTGCATACAGTCTCTCATTTAACAAAGTGCCATGACCTATGAATTTTCCAGTGAACATTAAATGAAATAAGTAAGGGCTAGATGAGTTTTAATATTTTGTACTTCCTCCATGAAGCCTCTGAAAGTTAATCCAAACCCTGCTTCCCTTGGGCTGCCAAGGTAATGAGGAACAGAAAAAAGGGGGAAAAAAAGAAGAAAAAAAATCTCCTTTAGGCTGCAGGGTAAAAGACTATTACAGGATGGAGTGAAATGCTAAAAAGAGAGGTTAAAATCACTGCCCAGCTGCACTGTAGGTTTATACCTGGATTATCTAATGAAAGCAAATGAGAGGAGTATCTATGATGTATGTTGTGTGATGTAATGTAAATTATATGATTATCAACCTAAATCTAAGGAGGTAACAGTGCTTTAGGTAAATTAGTTAAAGTTTATTTATCTGAATTGCAGGAGGTTAGGTGATGAGCCAGAGCTCCTGGGCCAGTCGTGGAACTGAGATTAATTTTCAGTAACCTCAGAGCAAGGGACTGTCCAACTGTGTCAATGGCAGAGCTGGGATTGGTCATTCCCCCCATGAAATGTCATCACCAGGATAAAATTACAGATCACATACAATGTTCTGGTCAATTAAGGCTGAAAATAATCTGATTGTTGAGGATCTTTCCCTTCTTTTCTGTTTCAGTTGTTCTGGCACCTATCTGAGGACTTTTTCTTGCTGGGAGATTTCTCTCCATGTCTCTGGCCCTGTGGTTAGACAGCAGTCAGCAAGTGGTGTTCAAGATACATTTGTGAGCTAACTTGATCCTGAGGAGCCAGGTTTCAT
This sequence comes from Pipra filicauda, assembly GCF_003945595.2. NCBI lineage: Eukaryota > Metazoa > Chordata > Aves > Passeriformes > Pipridae > Pipra > Pipra filicauda. The sequence continues at coordinate 6,220,387 of NW_024104487.1, forward strand.
ACTTGTTCACCTCTTCCGAAATGAAAAAGGTTGTGATTCTGAATTACCTTCTGCTGGCTTTGTTTCTCTTCTGGAGACTTTGCTGTTTGTGGATGTGTTTAAAGTTGACTTGTCTTCCCAGGCCACGATTTGCTTTGTGAATGTCTGTCCAGGAGTCTTGCTTCAAGGCAAGGGAAGGATGGGTACCTGCTTCAGCTACTCCATGTTCTTTTGCTGATATCTAACTGATGACTTTCTGGATTTGGGCTTTCTGGGAATTGAGTCTCATTTTTCTTTGCACCACAGTTCTTCAGAGGAGTCAAACTGTCCATAGATACTGTTGCTTAACCAGTGACTGTGAATCAGCTAGGCTGTGGTGGCTTCTGCGACTGCTTGTTCAGGAGTCTTACCCCTAAAGTGTGCCCTGATTGCTCACAGAGATTGCCAGTCAGATCTCAGTGATTTGACTGACTGCAGCAGCTTGTTATCTGCTCTCTTTGTTTTTCAATGGTGTATTAGTACTTCAAAGTCAGAAAAATGAAGTTTTAAATCAGTTGCTGATCCTTGAGAAAGCTTATTTTTTATTCATCTTAAAACTCAGTTTATTGGTGGGTTTTGTTTGTTTGTTTGTTTTTGTTTTTGTTTTTAATCAGAATGTGTATTACTTGATAATTTGATCAACTCTTCAGCAACAAAGGCCAGCCAGTGCCTCATAGCCTGTTGTGCCCTCTGGTTTGAATAGTAGCAGCACATTTTCATGCTGAGTTTAGATGAATTGGCTCCTGCCTGTGTGTGCTGGGTAATGTCCTTTCATATTCTTGGCATTGGTAATGAATAGGATTTTGAACACAGCTTGTAGATGTTAAGGCTTATTGTAGGAAAAATGCTCACAAAAACTTTAAGCTTCTAATAAGTGCCTAAAAGCCAAAGAGGGTATCTGAATTATGGTACTAATTCAGTTGCTATTGGTTGCTTGCTAGATCTCTAATTGCCTGTACAAGCACTTCAAATCATTTGTTGACAGGTGATTTCACTTTACAGTTCCCAGATTTTATATTCTTGTCCTTTTGCCTTACATAAGAGAACTTTGTCAATCTGCTTACTTTTAGGCCTGCATTTGTCTTTTAAATCCCAAATATCTTCTTGAATATTAGCGGTGTTCTTGCATCTTAATTAAGATAAAAGTTTGACCCGTTTTTTTTCCCAAAATAACAAAATAGCTGTTACTAATACCATGGTTTACTATAGAAAATCCTAAAAAAAACCCCCATCAAACATCCCCAACCAAAAACCTGAAAAAAAAAAAAACCAAACTCCAAGACTCTACTAAAATGTCTGTTGCCTGAAGATGATCAGAGTATTTCCCACCTCATGATTTGTTATTTGCTTACAAGACCAGAAACCGAAAGAAGAGCTTTGCAGTGTCAAAACTCTCCACTTCTTATTTTAGCAGAGTGCATTTCTGAATAGTAACACAGATTATAAACAGCTAACAAATAACAAATCTCCTTTTTTTGAGGAATTACTGAGATTTGCAGATCCTATTTGATTTTACAGCAGAGTAATGCTATTGAAAAGCTGGATTTAACACAGACAGCTAAGAGGGATTCTGTGTGTTGAGGTTGGTTTTTTTGGTTGGTTTTTTTTTGGATTTTTTTTTTTTTTTTTTTTTTTCTGTGGATTTTTTTTTTCCAAGAGAGATGTTTATTTCAGCTGTGGATCTAATCCTTCCTTCAAAGAGAAGTGGCGGATAAAGTGAATGCCGGAGAAGCACTGTGGGTTCCTACTGTACTTTTCCTCTTTGTTGTTGCAGTGCTAAACAAGTTTCTGTTAATGTGGTGGTGCAGGTGAAAATGCTGGGACTTCATTAACAGTCCTGCTGATGAAGTGTGAGCCAGAATAAAATCCAGTTCCTCCCCTGTTCGCCGAGTTAGATGTGCAGGACGAGCAGAAGCAGAAAGCAGCGTGCCCTGCTCGTGTTATTCTGCTGAACAGATTTCACTGAGACTCTATGTGGGCAGTAGAGTAAAAGAAAAATAGCAATAAAAATGTGAAATCTTTATGCAGTCACATTTCTGAGTAAAACCAAACATCTGAGACCTTCCAAGTGAGATTTTGCAGGCAAATTACAATGGGTCATCTGTGCTGTAGCCAAAATATACTGAGAAAAATAACTGGAGAATGACACATTAACAAGGAAAAGGTAAGGAAATGAACACATCGTTTTACCTTGCAGCCTGTGTAATTCAGCACAGTGTCAGGAAAGGGGGTCAGACTCCAGCACAGGCGCCTGTGGTTCTACTGGTGCCTGGTTTGCCACCTCCTTAACTTCAGCATGCATAAAATGGATGGTCTTGTGGCCAAAAACCTCTCTAGGTCTTACGAGTAAATCTGAATGAATAATAATGATTTTTCCAATTTCCTAGTTAGAATGAATTAAAAGAGTTGGAGACCAAATAAAATGTTTTAAACCAGTTTAAAGCCATTGATTTTTTTTCCTGTCAATTGTTCCCCACTCTCATGTGAGAGTAAATTCAGTGATGTGTGGGTACTGTTGCAATGGGATGGTATTAACAGGCAGTGACGAGAGAGTCCTATCTGATTAAAAAAGTATCCAGCTCACAGATGAATTACAGCAGATGCTAAAGAAAAACCTGGTTTTGTTCTGCCTTTCATAATCTCTCTGGTAGAGCTCTTTTCTAAACAATGTTTTATATAAAACAGTTTAACTCATGCTAAAGAGTGCCTCAATGTGTTTTTTAAGACATGGACAAATAAAACCTTTTTCAACAATGGCAAGTGCATCTAACACTTCAGTGTTCTTAAGTGTCACAATAGAGAGGAAAATGAAAAATAGAAGAAAATCAGTGTCAGGTGAAGGTGGTAACAACAGAAATTTTTAAAAATCCAGTGCTTCTGGTCTCTTGGTAATGCAATCAATATATTCTCTAAAAGCTTTAAGGCAGTAAGAGTTTCTTTAAATAGTGGAGTGGCTTTGAAATTCCCTTTCATACCTGGGTAGAGCAACATTAAATCAAGAGGAGGCATCATCAAACTTACTTTGACTGATGAAAGAAAAAGGATGTTTTTTTTTTTTTCTCCAAGAGATCTTGCCAGCTGCAAATCATTTGTGACAAAAATCAGATTTTGCATCCCTATTACCTTTCTAGGGAGATCTTTGCAGTTCTAACCAGTGCTTTCCCTTTCTACCTAAAGGTCACCAAAATATTTACAGTTTTTCACTCAGTCATGTATACTGGAGACTGCTTATTTCCCAGGACAGACTTCAGATGATGCATAAAAGTTAGGTCATGAACACTGGTGGTAATTAAAGATCTATGGTATGTATGTTCTAGGTTGTTAACTTGGGTATCTGGGCAAAATTCCAGCTTGGGTAATTATGTGCTGTCTCGCTGACTTCTGTCATCAGCTTCCACTGGGTAAGGCATTGTTTTCAAGTCTTCTCCTACATGAGTGTGTGATGTAATTGTGTTGGTTGATGAGAACCTCAGCATAGGCTGACAATGTGCTCTCACAGCCCAGAGAGCCAGCTGTGTCCTGGGCTGCATCACAAGCGCCATGGAGGGCAGGTCCAGGGAGGTGATTCTGTCCCTGTACTCTGCTCTCCTGAGACCCCACCCAGAGTCCTCTGTCCAGCTCTGTGGTCCTCAGCATGAGAAGGACGTCAAGTTGTTGGAGTGGGTCCACAGGATGGCCATGAGAAGGCTGTCCTACGGAGGCAGGCTGAGAGAGTCGGGGTTGTTCAGCCTGGCGAAGAGAAGGCTCTGGAGAGACTTTACAGCCCTGTCCAGTACCTAAAGAAGGCCTACAGGAGAGCTGGAGAGACTTTTCATGAGGGCATGTAGTGATAGAACAAGGGGAAATGGCTTTAAACTGAGAGAGGGCAGGTTTAGATTAGACATTAGAAAGAAATTCTTTACAGTGAGCACAGTAAGACAATGTCACTGGTTTCCCAGACAAATTGTGGATGCCCTCCCTGGAAGTGTTCAGGGCCAGGTCGGAAGCGGCATGGAGCAACCGGGTCTAGTGGAAGGCGTCCCTGCCCATGGCAAAGGGGTTGGAACTAGATGATCTTGAAAGTCCCTTCCAACCCAAATTATTCTATGATTCTGTGATTCTACTAGTTGCTCAGTCTCCTGGGCATGTGCTTCTGGGATTTACCCTTTGAAAAATCACTAATGATTTTATATGTCTCATAAAAACGTCCAGTTATGAAAAAGCACATCCTCAACACTTACTGAAAGTCAAGTCCTTTCAGTATTTCTTGTAAAATTAAGCATGTGAAATCATGTGGAAAAATTAAACTTTCAGCAGAAATTCAGCGATTTCTGCACAGGTTTGGTTCACTCCTTTTTTTTTTTTTTGTTCCACAAAATACCTCCTCCTTTCCCCCCATTAATACTGATTTTGCCTGAGAATATGTGTGAGAATATTCTGTTGGAGAAAAATCAGGGAGAACTGCAGTTCACGGTGTCTTTGTCATAAAAGACTCCATTAGTAGAAGAGAATTCTCGTTGCTATTATCTTAATGTATTCATATATTTATAAATATTGACACTGTTCCACTGTGTTGTCTGAATGTTAGTTGAAAGCTTTTGCATATCTAAATCATTAATACTGTAACAGATTCTAGTTTGAAGGAAATGATGCCACTTTTTATTCCATCAAATGCTTTGTGAGAACTGTATTTTGTCATGTACCTGCTCTGCTGGCAATTACTGCTAAGTAGCAAATTCCTGAAGACACTGGAGGCGTAGTCCTAATAGCATCATAAGCTGCTCAGAACAGGGGACTTAATATAGGTGTGGTCATTTTTACTTTTAAAATTGAGTTTTATCATAAGAATACATTTCAGTGATGTATCCCAAGGGATGAAGTTGATACAGCAGAGATTTTATGTTTGATAACATCACCTGCGGCAAACCATGTTGTCACCAAAAACATGCTGCCCTTGTGGAAATAACCTCCTCAGGCATAATTTTGGTGGTTTCTTGAATAACAGGAGTGGAACTCTAGAATAAAAATTTCAGAAAAACAGAGATTAGATATTAGTGGGATTTGATCCACATATTGTGCCTCTGAGAAATGGATACCTAGAGACAGCCTCACCATCTGTAAGTGTGATGCTGGGACTGTTGACTGCACGCACAGACTTTGCTTTCTGGTGTTTAAAAGAGTGACAGCAGTTAATGTTGTGGATTCTGAGATGACAAGCAAGCAGATTTTATCCCTTTTTCAGCTGCATTTTTTCCTGTTAAATAGAAGGAAAACAAAAGGAGAGGATAAAGTATGTCATTACATCTGATCAGGAAGACTGTGCTATTAAGGTGGGATAGCAGTAATTCAGGGACATTCTTGATCCATTGCTGTTATAAAGCACATAAAAATTTAGATATTAGTAAAAACTTTTTCACCATGAAAGCCATTGGTGGTTAAGCATTAGAACAGGTGTCCAGACATGTGGGATCCTCACCCTTTGATTTGGTACAACCCTCAACAGCCTGCTCTAACCTGGGAGCTGACTCTGCTTTCATCAGGGCATTGGACCTGATGACCTCTAGAGATCCTCTCCCTTATATTTTGTGATTCTAAATATGCATCTGGATATTTGGAGATGAATTTATCACCTGTTATTCCACTAACTTCACTGAATTCTATCTAAATGATCTGTCCACATGCCATTACAGCAGGTGGGGATGTTAATTTTGACTTCACTTGGAATTAGTACATGTTCCAAGTCTCCGTAGTCCTGTTCTAGTGCCCATTAAATCAGACCTCTTATGACTCTTACTCATTTCTCTAATTTCTCTAATCCATTTATATATGTGACATCTATGATAATGTGTGGGAGGCAGTTCCACAGTATTACTGTATGAGAAAAATACCGTTTTGTAACCTAAAAGTTTAGCTACTCTTTTATTTGCATTCCTTCCCATTGCCCTCCCTCTACAGCTTGATACGAGTTTGTCAGGCCATTTATATGAAGCAGAAACAGTAAGAAAAACATCTTGAATAAAAAAGCTTAGTACATAACACTGGATTGGGAACTGTCAACCATGACAGAGGATGAAAGTGCTGAAATTTAAATAAGCATCCTGGGCAGTGTAATTCTGCCTCATCCTCAATGCTAATGTGCCTCGGCTGTGATAGTAAGACATTGTGCATGCAGAAGTTACAGCCTCTTCTCAGAGCGGGGCTGGTGTGCAAGGGATTATTTTTCAAAACTTGCTGACTAGCAGCAAGCCCTGGGCTGGTTTAAGAGCATCCTTTTACCCACTGAGGAGCAGCCCAGCAGATCATTGCTCCTGAGAGGAGCCAGATTTTAGCTTGTGACCCGGAGGTGAAAAGCTCTGTATCCCATTAGCTATTCTCTGGGGGATGCTCAGTCTTTCCAATCTTAACTGTTTAAAGTTTGCTGGATTTTCTCTGATGGCTGCATTTGGCAGCAGTGAACTGTTGATAAGAAATGAGATCAGACCCCTTTCCCCAAGGTTTCCTCCTTCACCCTTTCCACTTTTAGCTCCACAGTTTGGTAACAAAGAAATCAGTTATTTACTAACACGCTACAGGTCTACTCTGGCCTCAAATCGGGAGGCCTGGAGACACACCATCTATAACGCAGCTGTCTCCTTTGAGAACACACGCAGGATCACTCTCGAGGAGAAAAGGCAACGCAGAAAGAATTGTGTTCTGCAGAATACACCATCTAAGGAGTCTTTCTGCTGTGCCTTTTGCAATCGGATACGTCTATCTCGCATTGGCCTCATAAGTCACCAAAGTGCCTGTAACAAATGTGGATAGAGCCTTCCCAAATCTTCGTTCGCGAAGCCCAGCCATGATGATGACAGTAGTTGAGCAGGAAAGTGTCCCAACATCTCTCTAAGAGAGTCTTTAGCTCCAAATTGTGCAAGTCACTTCTGGAAATGGCTGTAAATATTCATGACTGAAGTAAGCAGAAAAATTGTAGGTAACAGCTTTGTAATCAAATGAAGCTGGGTGTTGGAGCCTTCTCTAACTTGCCTGCAAGGCAGTTTGCTGGTGGGAACGGGGCATGTCGTATTTGCAGCCACTTCCCACACTCTTTAGAGCACCTAGCCAATGACAGGACCTCCCTGAGAGATGGGAATGTGTGGCATCTCTGTGTCTATGCAAGAGACAATTTGTTTCAATAAAAATGTTGGCTGTAAAAAGCAAATACGGACTTTCCAATGACCTAATTCTTTTTTCCTGGAGGGTGTATAGTATAGGAAATTACTTTTATTTCAGGCATTTCTGCCTTGAATGATGTGTGAGAATGGGTGATTCTACTTGAAAGAACATAAGATAAAAAATGAACAGTGATATTGATACTTTTTTAACAAACCAACTCAATTAATTCTGTTCAGGTGCTTCTCAGTATGTCCGTATTCAGCAGTCAGTTAGAAGGAAACCAAGGAAGACATCTCTTGCTAGGTATGGAGAATCGATTTGAGCAGATAGCCTGGAATGGGGGAGTCTGCCACTTCTGCCATGATGCTACCAGTGGAGCTGGATGGCATTCCTCGTGGAGCCTGACAGGATGCCTCAGTGCAGTGTAGCTCTGCCAGCTGTCTCTCTTCCATGCAGTGTAGCACAGTCCATTTAGATTCAATTTTGTTTTTATTCTTTGATGAGTGTTTAATAACCATTTCCAAATCTCTGCACAGTTGGAAAGTGACATTGTCAAGAACAGGTGCAGTCAGTTGAAATTATGTGGTAATGCTTGTTGTAACAGCACTGGGAAGAAGTAAAGCGGAAAAGTTTTATTTCCTTCAGGGCAGAGTTAGCTAAATGGAATTGAGTTATCCTGGGATAAAATAATTACCCTCTTGGTTTTGGCTCGTTTTCCGTTGTGAGAAAAATGGGATGGCATTTTTGACTAGGAATAAAAAGTCGTATATTCTCATCCCAGCCTTGATATCAGCTTGCTGGATGACATCTGAAAAATCACATGAACAAAATGTTGAGTTTACTTGTTCTACAACCAGGTGCTTTTATGAGCCACCTAGTTTCTGAATGTAAACCCACAACTTGCTTTTCATTCTGAACACCCAGACGTTCCCAGCACTTGCTGTTTGGGTAATTACTGTATATTCATACAGACATTCAGCTTTATTTCTGCTGTAGGAACTCTCTGAGTTGCCAGGAAAATTAGTGGAACCTAGAGGCATGCAGCACCTTCTGAAAGAATTCTTTTATTTCTTAGTTTCTTCCTGGTTAAATTGGAGGCAATAATTCATATGTCATTGTATTGTTTTGAGGCTTTTAATCAACTAGAATTGGGTACTGTGAGATCCTGAATATCATTGGCTCTGATGGATATTAATAGCTGAGTACGCAGAGCACCTGGTGCAAGAAGGAATCTTAATATTTGCAATTGCTTTGAGATCTTTGCTTTGAGATGCTTTTCCAGTGCTCAGGCTTATTAAACTCTATTCTAATAGTAGGAACCCACAGCTCTGTCAGTGGGGATGAGCTGTTTGTAGCAATGTTCTTTTATTCACTACATGTTTTACTGCTTTTTCTCTGATATCTTCCACTGGCTGCTTCATATAAATGTTTTGGTGAACTCTGAGTGCTCAAAAGCCTCCCCTGCAACTCTCCACTCTTTTCTCTGTTTCCTTTTTCTGGTACTCCACCTTTTTGCTTTGCTTCTTCAGTGCGGCAAAACAGCAGGCACAGCAATCCCTGTCCTGCAGAGCAAAAGGATTACAAGGGTTACACGTTGTAAAAGTATACATGGAATGAATACTTCCCATTAGAAAACCAGTTTGTTGACTAAGGGAAAGTGGCTGGTGAGGAAGGGAAGAAAAAGATTTACTTTAAATTATTATTCCCTGTTAAATCTTTGTCAGTGCGAACAGCTGATGTCTGTTGAAATTCTCTAAACTCCTTCCCTTTACCAGGAATCCCCTCTTCCTCGCTTTAACTCCCTGTTTGCCAATGGATTCGTTACCTCAGCAGATGGCAGTCTCTTTCCTCCGAGCCGGCGCAGGGGCCGTGAGCCGGAGCTGGAGGGCGGTGCTGTGGGTGCCCTCTCTGGGAGGAGACATAAAGCCCCTGGTGAAGCCGGAGCAGTCAGGATTGCTGCGCAGATTGCCTGAACGTGGGTGTGTATCACGGGCTATATAACGGATTCTGTTATAGTGGGCTATAGCTCTCATTAATTACATCTCATCTTTCCAAGGTAACAGTTGCTGTTTTTATTATACCATAAAGTTGGAAGCAACAGGGACATGAGATCCAAGCCCTGTCTCATTAACAGTAGCTTTACGTGGCTGTTGAGCCTTGGAGCTGCTATTCATTCAGAACTGGAAGGGATGTCAATCCTAACATGTTGTCTTTAGCAAGGTGTTTGTCCAAAAATATGAGAAAAGGCCCAAGCAGGTAAGTAATACAGGTAAAACCCTAAGGACAAATGACATATGAGGAGGTGTGCTGCTCCCGAGTGCAGCTTCTCACACAGAGACAAATGTCCTCATGAAAGAGAAGCTCTTTCTTACTTCATTCACATTGTGATAGCTGCAGCAAAAACCTGCACTGTTTCTAATATAGCACCCAAAATAATTCACTTCATATTTTGTTACTAATACTTAATTAAATGTTAAAATTTTATTAAAATATTTTATGAAGAAATGAAATTTGCTATGCATTTCCTGTTAAAATATTGAAAACTTTCAGTCCTGAATTAATGAATTACATTAAAAAAGTCACTCGTGAGACTTATAAAGAATTCAAAATGTATTTTGAGGTTGAGTTTTTTTGGCTTCTGAGAGAGGTTTTGCATGGTGACTTAACTCCAAGAGAAACTGGTGTGATTCTACATGTTAGCTTGAGGAGGCAAATCAGTTTTCAGACCCAGACACCATCATATGATGGCAGAAACTCAATCCTGGAGTTTCCCATTGAAGGTCAAATCATAGGATAGATTTGAAGACAAAAACATTGAGGTTTTTTTGTTGGTTTGGTTTGGGTTTTTTGTTTGTTTGTTTTTTGGTGTTTTTTTTTTAAATTTTACTCTCATCAGTGAGCAATGTCCAGAGCATCAATGTGTCTGTGAGACAGTAAACCCATTACTAATTGGGCAGCTGCCTGTTACACCAGCTGGAGTTTGTTTAGACCTCTGCAGCCTTTAGTCCCATGCACCATGCACTGCAGTAGTCAGGCTTGGAGGGCATATACATATATATATATATATATATATGGATGATCCTTGTCTCTCTTCCATTAGTACAGAAAACATACAGGCATGAAAAGATTAGTTACAGAGTTCACTCTAAAATGCCCTAGCTTACTGTAATTTTTTTCCTTTGATCTTACAAAATAATTTTTAAAAATTAGTTATTAATACCTGTAATTTTAGAGCCTCTGAATACATTTTGGTTAAATATTTTGTACCCTGGATTTTGACATCCTGTATGCTGTCATAGCATTACTACCACACCTGCTTCAAATTCTTCTCTCTCCTACCTGTCAGTGCATCATTTCATGCTCCACTAAGTGGTGCAAATAGCAAAACCATCTGTTCATTACTCATGTAGCCATTGTGTGAAATATGAATGGAACATCTCATGTCTGAAAGAGTCATTGTCAACTGAGTCCGGCTGGTTTGGCTGTATTCTGCCCAGAATCCAGAGTCCAATTTCTTCCTTCAGTTGTGCTTAGTCTCAGCTCAGTCCAGTTGCTTCATTCAGTTGTGTTTAGTCTAAGCTCAGTACTGTTCAAGCAAATGTCTGATCTGTCACTCAGAATCCTCTGTTTATTCAATTTCTCCCCCTTGAAGTGTACTTTTTAGGTACAGGGTTGAGATCCTTGCTAGGACATTAACTGTGGCATGGGGTCATTCTTTGATTTTATTTTCGTGGGCACAGATAGTAATATATGTGAGTATACTTACAAATGAGAGAAAGGGATGAATCTGTTATGTATTACAGGCAGTTAATGAATGTTTTAAAGAACCTGTTTTTTCCCCCACACTGTCTTTACTAGAATAACTTCCATCAAAAGTTTTCTCCACCACGTGCAGAGTTCCATCTCCATCAAAGCTATTTGTACTGTTCTTTGGTTTGGCAGAGGGAATTGTTCCTTGGGAAGCCATCATTGTCAGTACCACACAGATCAGATGGCAATGGCTTCTAAAATAGCAGGTTAATATCCCTGTCTGACAGGATTAAATGCTTAACAGTGATTCTTGCTTTTACAGCTATCAGGGTAAGTGATGCCATATGCAATGATAAAGATGTGACATTGTTCAGCTTGTCTTTTGGAGAATGATTAAATGACATGCTTAAATCCTTTGTGGCCTCACAGGTTTGATGGTACTGAGCGATACAGTGGAACAGAACAGCTAAACCGTGAGGAACAGTGGCTAAACTGCATACCTAAAATTTAGTTTGTACTGAAAAGTTGCAGGTAGAAGGAACATCACACACGATTTTCACTTGTAACTGAACAAACTGATATATTGTAAAATCTGCCTCTGGTGCAAGCTTTCTCACGTTCCTCATGAAGGCCCTCCTCCCTTTGGGGTGGAAAAAACTGGATGACAGCGCATTCGGTGAAACTGGAACCTCCATCATCCCTTTAGACTTTAGGGTAAGATTCTTGTTTTGAATTTAAATATCTGAATAGAGTTGTCGACATGTGCATGAAGCAGCAGGCAAAGATTTTGTTACCAAGTGGGTAAAGATCTTGTAAGAGTCTAAAGCTTTTCAGCTTCTAAAGCAACAGTCTAGGGCTGTTCAGCATTGTGTGCTGGTTGCTGACATCAGATTTGAAAAAAAAATTGTTTGGAGTGGTGGTTTGGCCTACTTTCCTATTTTTTTGTTGCTAGCATAGAATTAAATATTTGTCTTGTGTGATATTAATTATTCACACTAGGATATTGCAGAAGACAGTGTTGGGAGAGAGAGATCTCAAGTGCTAAAATGGTCATTTATCTGCAAAGTCAGGATTAGCTGTACCAGTACATTCAGAGAAAGCCTTGGAAGGGTGGATCATGGCTAGCAGGGACTTGGGAGCCTCATCCACCTCTGACATGCTGATAGTCTCATTGATCTGGATTCTGTTATAGGTGTTTCAGAAGCTTATCTTTATGCTTACGTTTTTCTCCACTAAGGAGGTAGGAAAAAAATACTTTAACTTTGGTGTCTTTTGGCTGTTAATCTGTAGTTCCTTAGTGTTTTTCTTTTGAATATTATACATTGTTTCACATATAGAAATGACATAATTAACAAAAAATATTAGGAATTTGAGAATTCTTTGACTAAATTTTAATATAAGATTATGTGTTTCTTTTAAAGTAAGAAGTTGTAGCTTCTCCATCAAGAGCAAAACCTGTGATTCTTCAGTCTCTCTGTTGTGTAGCTTTAAGAGATCCCCCATCAGTAAATTAACCCTTATATAATCAGGCAGCCAACAATTTACAGTAGGATAAAACATAACCTGTAGGTTTGCATTATGTACATTGTCCAGGCTTGTAGGACATGAGCAGGTCTGGGTCAGCCCTAATGCTGAAAAATGACTCAAAGTTCAGAAATCTGGAAAGCTGCCGGTATTTGCTTTGCTTAATAAAGCAAACTGTAAGTCAAACATTTAATCACAGCATTCTGGTAACGGGGGGCCTGTTTTAATGCAGCTCTTTTATTGGCCTCTTTGTACTTCAGAAATAATAATGGCGATCCTGGTGGGTAAGGTGTTTCCAATGCAAGTCTCATGTGGAACTTTTATTTTCAGACACAGACCTTGTATAACAATATGAATCACTGATGTGAGAGCTGTTCTGATCTATGGTGGTGATTCCAGTAGGGAAATAGCCTGCTGGGTTTATTAATGTTTGTCTAATTTACATCATTAGGGTCATTTTTTAAATAGCCCTGTCTGTTTGCTTTATTGCCGGTGTATGTGTTGGCAGGAGGGACCCACAGTGTGAGGCTACTCATTTCTGAGTGGGGCAGGAAGCTGAGCATTGTGTCCTCCTGGATGCTCCCTGACTAAAGAAAATCATCAAGGCTTCAAGCTCTGAAGGCCTGCACAGCACTGCAGGTGTTCCCGTTTCAGGATGTTTTTTCTAGTTCCTCACCTTTGTGACAGTCAGAGAAGAGCAGGGCAGGGGAGGCAGGAGAATGGGTCTTGTGTGCTCAGCTGGGACACAACACAACACCTGTTTCAGTTTCAAGATTTTAAAGGGGAGTCTGTGTCGTTCCTCTTCTTACAGGTGCTGCACATGTCAATTATAAAAGGGGGATTTTTGCAGCTCCTTGTGTGCTAGTGGTCACAGCACCAAGCCTGACAGAGTTCAGGAAGCGTTTGGGTGATACTCTTGGGCACAGGGTGTGACTCTTGGGAATGGTCCTGTGCAGGGCTCAGGGTTGGACTCGATGATCCATGTGGGTCCCTTCCAACCCGGCATATTCTGTGATTCTGTGTGATTTTGTGGTCATTTTGCAGTGCCTGCAGACCTCAATGACATTGTCCTTGTACTGCTGGTGGTGGAGAGCTCAGCAGGGACCCTGGGGAAAGCTACAGTGTTTGTGAAAGGCTTGTCCGTCCTCTGAATCACCCTCTCCTCTGAGGGGTGGATTACAGGAGGCAGTATCACATCTGTTACTAACACTGCTAGCAGTAATACAGGTGAGACTCTTTAAAGACTGAGCTGCAAATCAGACTAAAATTCTGTTGCTGTTTTTTTTCTCCTCCTCGTTCAACTCAAAGGCAAATAAATCTAAGGAAAAGGTAGTAATCCAGTTGAAATCTAACAGACCAAGTTGGGATCTCTGTCTTCAAGTGAAAATCTGTAATCTCTCTTTGGTTTGCTGGTTACTCTGGATTACTGTGATAAGAATTTGTTCAAACTGCTAAAATTTTTGTGAAGTGGTTTTAATTGGTATCTATCTGTCTCTCTACAAGTTTGTAGGCAATATGTGGACTTGACTAACATTGTACTTCATTGTTGTAGTGGCAGAACTAATTCAGTTTGCAGTTTCTGTGACTGAATCCTTTTTACCTGAGTGGGAAGACGTCAAAAGGAATCCTCCAGTCTGAGCTGTAATGCTTGTTGAGTTTGTCAGCAAGAAGCTGTGAGGTAACCTGTCCCACAGTGCAGGCAGGTAAAGCACAGGCTGAGAGTTGGAAAAACCCTCATCATTTCCCTTTCTGAGTTTATATTAAGTTTCCAAGTTAAATTTAATTCTCTTCCTAGTACAGCTTTATACAGATTCCTTGAAGGAATGTGTTTGAATGACTGATTCTCTTTGTGTAAATACATTGCAGAATTTAAGGTTTTGAGGTTATTTGGATTTTGGATAAAAAGGTTCTCCAAAGGAGCTGTTTAATCTAGTACACTGGCTGTACTTAGTTCAGTATTAGACTGTAAGGAAGAAGTTACAGGCAACATATTTTCTTCTTTTTACTGGATAGGAAATTTTTTTCTTCACTTTGTGTGGACAGCTGCTCAGCTGCAGGTAAAAAAAAATGTTTTAGTTTATGGGACTGCCAGCTGGAGCCAATTAAAATCTAATGGACCAGAGTTGGCACTAAAATATCTTATTCTGCTCTAGCAATGTAAAGGTTTTATTCTGCTGCTTATACGTGGTTTAGAAGGTTTACAATGTTAAGAAACAAATTTACTTACCATTTTGCAAACCACACCACGTTTGAATTTAAAATCTGATACAGAAATATTAGCATTTGGGTCCTTTAATGAGGTCATGGTTCTACCAAGCATGGAGTTGTGATGGAGGGACTGTCCCTGCCTGACATTCTCTCCTAAATATATGAGATGGAAGCAGAGAGTTGAAAGGCATGCTTTGGTCTGCTACAAGGATCTACTACATACCTAGGAAAAAAAGTGGCTCTTAATATAATCTGTCTTTTGGTGCTGACTGCCTCAAGCAAGAGAAACTTAGGGCAAGATGAGCAGCTTGAGTTACAATATTGGGAGTGAAAATCATTATTATTGAGAGTGACATGGGCAAAGGGAGACGTCGATGAGGTGTGCTAGAGGGACACAATAGGGAGTAAGAGCTCAGCAAAAAGAATTGAGTTGTGGAAAAAGAATTCAGTTCATTTGAACTGGAGGGAGCTGTTGTTTGTTCTTGAGAGGTATGATTCAGACAAGGTTCTTTGTGCAAACCTAAAGGCTTAAAAGACACTTTTGGCCTTTCCAAAATGAAGTATTTTCAAAGATTGAATTGAAACTTTTTCACTTCATTTGGAAGGTGGGGAGAATTTTTTTTTCCAAAACATACAAAGTTCACCAACACTATGAAACACGGTTCATGTAGGCAGTCTTTTTGTCTAGGAAGCCTTTCCATTTCTGTAGTTTGTGGTGGTTTAAGTGCATTTCATTTCATGTTTTCAGTGTTAACATTTCATCCAAGGTTTGTGTGATAAGCAGGAACTCGATTGCTTGTGATTGTTTCTCCAACTTCTAAAAGATGGCTTAGGGCATAAAAGATACCCTGATAACAAGTACATAAGTAATCCTGTAGATACATGAAAAAAGGAAGAGATGATTCTCAAGGTCTAAGCCTGGAGTGTGCCACCCCTTGGTGTCCACAAACAAACCGGCTGCACATTTGAAAGAGTGAGAAATGTGAATAGTGGGCATTTGAAAGTATCTGGTTTCTCTGGTTTGGTATTCATGGGGCAGATCTCAGCTGCTTTCAAGTGTTTTCCCACTTATTCAAAGATTCATGTGTTCAAAGAGACTGGTCAACATGGCCAATTTTCATCCTGAACTGACCATTTTTAACCCAGAAATGGGTTATTGGACACCTGTGTTCTTATCAAGTTGCTCCAGAGGGCAAGAAGAAAATCAGATTGGGAGGACTATAAAAGAGCATGAGAAATAATTGAGTTTAGAGATACTTGTATGGAACAGATTATACAATGCCTGAAAAACTTACCTTTGGATGAAGTGCTTCAAAATGTCCAAGGAGGATCACAAAATTTAGAGTGCATCTAGTGTAATGGTAACCACAAAGAGTTGCTGTTTGTCTTGCTTTGACTTGTCACAACGTTTCACTGGTTCCTGGATGACCAGTCTGCTTATGGATGAAGTACTTTCTGCTCCTGTTGGGATATAGGCATTTATTTGCTATCTTGAGGGAATGCCAGCCTTGGATGGGTTTGTGTTGAGGAGCATTTACTGTTACACGACTCTGAGGTGAAGATGTGGAGCTCAGAGAGAACTGTCCTCAGAAGAATGCAACTGGGGCCTATTTCAATCGTAATTTTCATTTTTTTACATAGTTTCCCTTTTCCTTTGGGAAACCATTAATATCTACAAGTTAAGGAAAATACAAATAACTTAGAGCTTTACACAATGAAAACTAGGTAGGTCTTCTCCCCTAGATAGATTCAGCTCCTCTCAATACTGAAACCAAGGATTCCAACAGAACCAGAGATCACACAGCTACAGGGTGGTCCTCAAGCACAGGGCTCAGAGATGCTCCCATGGAACCATTGGAAATACTCCATAGGTGCTGGTATTGTCCCTGTATGAAAGCCAGAGCACTTCCCTCTCTGAACTTGTCAATGTGTCACTTAAAATAGACCTTAAATTTAATATTTGAAGAGACACACAACTTCATAATGTTAATAACAGCTTCATAATGTTAAAGAGAAATATATAACCTAATTGGGGAATTAATGTAGACTTTTTTGGCTGCTCTTCAGGCAGGAGATTTATTAGAAGCACTGTAGTACTCGAATTCTTAACCTCTCTCCTCTCCCTCAGTTTACAGTACATTTCTCCATTTGCCTCTCTCTCAGGAGCACTCTTGAAATGGAATATTTTTATGTACCAGTTTTTAGAGAAGTTTGTGGAGGAGAAGGAAAAAGAAACCAATCCAAGCCAGATATGGGTGATTCATAGTAAAAATGATCGAGGTTGTAAAACACCCTGGTAGGGATTCTGACTAGTTGGCATGTCTCCTTCCACATCAATAAATTTGTCACTGGTGAAAATGTTTATTCCTTCACAGTTGTATGATTTGTGCCTGACCTTTTGTATTGCACATGTGGACCTATAGCTCATCCTCAAACAACAGAAGATGAACTCTGACTAATAGGTCTCTGTGACCGTTCTGCAATTTATGCAGGATTCGTGTTTTAAAAGGGTAGTGTGCATGATTTAAGTAGGATTTGAGTATATAGCCATGGTTTGTCCTTTGCTGTCAGCAAAGCCATCCTAAGTTCATTTCTTTAAAGAAGCTCCAGGCCAAATGTCAGGAAAAATTAAATCAAGCAGTGATGTAGTCCCATAGGGAAAATGTGTTTCAATTGTGAGGTATTCATGGGTATAATATGTCATCTCGTAGTCTGTGACTGTTGGGTGCACTTACAGGCAACGTGGCCTGGTAATTGCTACTTGTTAAGAAATTTGGCTATGATAAAAAATGACCTGCCAGGGAGAGAGACAGTTTTGTTAATTCTATTTATGAGACTTTCATCAAAATTGAAATGATATGTGTAGGTAGCGAAAAATCCTCCGTGTTACAGCATCTTTTGTTAAAGAACATTGTTTTTGTCTTCCAACAAGGAGATACCATAATCTTTTAGAGCTTTGGTTTCTGCAGTCTGAGAAACAAGTTGGACACAAGCTCCTTATTTTGCTCAGCCACCAACATTTTGCTGTACAACTTGCCCTTCCTGAGGGATAAATTTTCCATCTTCCCAACAGATGTGAAATGAAGCTAGGCTTGTCAGATCAGTCTGGATCCAAACCTGGAAAGAGTTAACTCTATCCTCTGTAGTTTTGTTTTTGTAGAGGGTTTCTTTTTTTTCCTGGGATATTCTAAATAAAACAAACCAGACCCTTACAGTTCAGATTATTCTTTAGTGTGGATACCTGACTGAGGAGCAAGATTGAGGAAGTCATAGTTGGAGGCCTGGCAAGCTGAGATGGAGCCACAAACTGCCTCTCCATGAGACACTTCCCTACCCATTCTGTTGTATTAACTTATTCTCTCAGCTTTTCTGGGGGCATGAAGGCTTGCAGTGGTTTTCTTTATCATCTTTAATTACAGATAGGTCAACTTTGTGGTATCAGTAGCCATGAGCACTGATGTGTAACGTTCAAGCCTCCATGCCATTCTTAGCCCTGTTATTTGATTACTGTGAAGCACTGCATGTGCAGCACACATTATAATTTGGGAAGAGTATCTTTTCAGATGCAAATGGATGTTTAAATCAGAAGAAGCTGATGCACATTTGATAGCAGCATCCTTCTAGAATGGAAAGGTTTATCAGCTATTGGATCCTTATGGAAGAATAGACCTGCTCCCTCAGCTGGACAAAATCATTGGTATTGCTTTGGGCTTTAGCAGCATTCTGACATTAATGATCTGAGTATTGTTCCTATATCTGAGGAAGGGGGTAATGAAACCACATTTCATGGATTTAAGAAATAGAAGGGGCCAGATTCTGCTTGAGCTTGTGTCACCCTAACCTGAGAAGAGGGAAATTAAAAACCCAAAGTAATTTTAAGCAGAGTATCCACGTTATTCTGCAGTAACACTTTCATAGCCAGTAGCCTAAAACCAATGACAGAAAAAGAATGAATCATAAGAATTTCTGAATAGTGTCATTGTGTGCTAACACAATGCACAAGATGTTCTGGGTAAGGAAATAGGTTGCACAGAGCTTTGAATAGGAAAAAGCTCTCATGTAGTTAACCCTTTAGAGTCTGCTGTAGGCAGGAAACTTAAGGGCGGTTTGTCATCAGATAGGTTCATCTGGCCCTTTTGTGTCTGGCATGGCTGTTGTTTTAGGGAACATTTTATTTTTCGTGGCCTATTTGCAAAATAGGTTTTTTCACTTCAGATTCAGCTTTATCACTTTTTGAGTGTGTGTGTGTGTGTCAGTGTGGATTTGTTGAATTAAAACACCCATCTAAAGGAAGACAAAGTTTTTGTTATATTCTTTAGTATTCATTCTTCTTCTGTGTCTTAGAAGAATCATAAATTACTCGAGTTCTGTTAGAACTTGAGTACTTCAGGATACAGTTAACCAATGTCTCTTCACTGGAAAGGATCTTGATTCACAGATCAAAGTGTATCTTTTTCGTAATAGTAAGCAAACGATTTTAATCAAACTGGCCATATGACCGTAAAGAGACAATCTCTTTTCCTGGGGAGTCAAGGCTGATTGTGAATTCATTGAATCTTTCCAAAGTGCATTTCATTACAGTGGCTTTTCTTTGTTGTATTGCTGGAGTTTGTTGTATTGCTTGGATTTAGTACTTTTTCCCAGGTCATTTCAGGGTCCAACCTCAGTGACGCTATGCCACCCACAGACATCTGTTTTACATTTCTAATAAAGATGCTACATAAGCCAGAAGCTACTAAGAGCATGGAAGCATGTTTAGGGATTAATTTCTGAAATAAATCCTTTATATATTTCTTATATAAATGCTTTTCTAAACATTGGTACTGTCTGTTTAGACCAATACCTAATGTTCACTGCTCTTGGGTAGAGTAAGCATTCATTCCCATAGTTTCTTCCTCAGGTTCTCCATTACTTTGTTTCTTAACAGTTTTCCTGTTTTTGATATTGCTGCTTGCAGTATTTTTCTCCTTTGGTTTGTCTCCTTCCCAGTTATTTCCGCCTTCCTTCACTGGAACCAATATTACTCTGTTTTTTTCTAGAGAGTTGATTTCCTCAGCATTTCCTTGTTCCCTCTTTTTATTTTTTTTTTTATGTTCTCTCTGTTTTTGATTATTGAGAGGTTCTTGCCTCCATCTTAATTATAATTTACGAAGATTATTCAAATATATTTCCCTGTTCTACCTTCATTATATTGGACATGAGACTGTGCTTGTAGTAGCTGTTACCTCTTCTATTCCCTTCCCACTCTGCTCTGCACAGGGGTGGCCTCACCTTGAATATTGTGGCAGTTTTGGTCATCACAATATAAGAAAGGTATTAATCCATTACAGAGTGTGCAAAGGAGGGCAATGGAGATGGTGAAGGGCCTTGAGGGGAAGCCATATAAGGAGCAGCTGAGGTCATTTGTTCTGTTCAGCGTGGAGAAGACTGGGGGGAGACCTCACTGCAGTTACAACTTCCTTGTGAGGGGAAGAGGAGAGGCAGGCGCTGATCTCTTCTCTGTAGTGACCAGTGACGGGACCTGAGGAATGGCCTGACGTTGTTTCACGGGAAGGTTTAGGTTGGATATTAGAAAAAGATTCTTCACCCAGAGGGTTGTTGGGCACTGGAACAGGCTCCCCAGGGAACTGGTCACAGCACCAAGCCTGACAGAGATCAAGAAGCATTTGGACAATGCTCTCAGGCACATGGTGAGACTCTTGGGGATGGTTTTGTGTAGGGTTGGACTCAATGACCCTTGTGGGTCCCTTCCAACTCTGTGGTACAGTTGATCAGCAACACCTGCAGGTATTTCCTTTCTTTTTAGAGACTCATCGATGGCCTATTGACCCTGGCTGAGGCTCCTGAGAGATGGGACCTCTCACTGAAGCTATTAGAAAAGGGTTGTTATGATGCAAAGAAAGTACTGTGTAATTGGTAAATGAAGCAATCTTTGCTGAAGAAGACTGGAGACAGTACAGTTGTTGGGAGTTGTGATTCTTAACTGTTCCCTTTGACAAAGCAATTTATGTAGATGTTATCGAATGATGTTCTAGGGAAGAGAGCATAGCCCAGAGCCACCCTGTGCTGCAGGTTGCTGTGGGAGCTGAACCAGCTCCTCCCAGATCAGTTGGGACTGAACTGTCCAGGCCTGCAGCTTTCTATTTCTTTGCATTTAGCCTTTGAAAAGTGTGGGTAAAGTTTTCAGACTCATTTATGTAGTTTGGTGCATAATGATAGATGTGCTTTTTTACAGAAGCCATTTGTAGCGTAATGGTTTTGTTACAGTTTTATTTCTAAAGACTTGAGGGATTCTGTTCAGGCCATATGACTCACAACTTTGAAGTCACTGAGCAAAGGGTCAAGCCCTTCTTCACTCAATAGATGCTTTCAGCTCCAAGTGCTACTACTACATTCAGGGCTAAAACTCTTGTTATTGAAACAGCTGTAGCTTCAAAATGTCGTGAAGCTGCACTAACGCTTCATTTCCTGCAGTGAATCATTTTGCTTATGAAAGTATAAGAGCTAGGGACATTTAGGAACACAAAAAGGGAAAGAAATAAACCTTCTGTGCTCTGAAATGGATTTTTTTTTTCCCCCCATCGGATAACTTTATCCTATCACAGCAGTAAAATGCAATGATATGGAATAATTATGTGCTCCTAAGCTTTTCCAATTGATCTACTGTTGTGAAAATATATTCAGTAAATTCACCTGACTGACTTTGGACAGCAAAACACAAGGACATTATGAATAAAAGAAACACTAATTTGGCTGATACAGTGGAGTGTTGTGACCACAGGAACATCATTGTCAACCTCTATTCTAGATTGGAGTAGGTTTGTTGTCAGAAAAATCGGTGTGTGGTTCAGAAGGTGACCTCAATGATTACTTATGGGCTTTCATATTTATTCCCTCCCTCTACTTTCTGGTCTCAAAGTTTAATTTTGGGTTGGAAAACCAAGCTCTCTTCTTCCTGTTACTGATAGCAGGAAGGTGATTTCTTTTTTTATTCTGAGAGAAACCAAATGACAGTTTTTCTGGTTGAGCAAACAGGAGAAATAAAGCCTAGTATTCTTCTCTTGATTGGCTTTCTGATACTGCTCACATTTAAAATATAATTTAGTTTTAAAAATACTTAGATTTAAGGGAGGAGATACTTGGAAAAAAGAATGTGCCATTATTAGTGATTTGCATCTATCAGTAACTGCATTTTGAAGCAGCACTGTCTTCCCCAGGCTGTATTAGCACTGTGAACAATGAAAACAGAAAAATGCAATGTCATAGATAAAAAGTATACTCATTAGTATTCCCCTGTTTTCCTGTAAGTATTCATCTTCTGCATTTGTCAGCCATACTTTAAAATACGAGGTAAAAATTGTTTAAATGTTTGTCAAATGGAGATGTAGGAGTTAGGAAATGCTGTAATGAGAAGTTATTTCAATACATGAGATAATATATATGCTTTGTAATACACACAGTTTGATATTATTAAGACATTACTGCAGAATTAACAGATTTCAAAAGACACTATGTAACAGCCAAGGAATATGATATATTGCAAATAAGGTCATCTTGTTATACAGCTAGAAGTAATAAATTTATAGTGCTCATGATTGTTTTTCTGTATACATTTATCCTTCGGTGGCATTTGAATGTTTCTCTTTGTGTCTTAAAACAACAAAAGAACTTGCTATCAAAGCTCAGAAACAATGAAAATAGAAGGACAATTAAGATAACAACTGAGGCAAAGTGCATTTCAGAGGATGGGTAGCAGACGAGAATGTGTCTTCAAAAATATATGTTTATATATTTTAATGTCAAGATTATAATTTTAATGAGACAGTAACCGCCCCAAATACACAGCTGCTTTAACAAATTTCCATCTAGCTGCCTCCTGGATGATAGGATTTGGGAAAAGAAGAAAAAAAACCCAACTATGGAGAAAAAGAAAAAGGAGACCTAGAAGTTTTGTCAAAGTAATTAAACAAAATCTTTACATCTCTCTTCAAAAATGTTGGGGGTTTTCCCCCTGTTTTTAATTATGAAGAAGTCAATTTCTGTCTACAAACACTTACTTTGAAAAAAAACCAACCTTGTTCTATTTTTTCAGTTATTATGGTAGAAGTGAGAGCATCTAGCCTGTTTCTGCATGGTGTGACAACGATAATTACCCTCACAGGGAATAATTTTTGAGAGTAGAGGGATCTTCAATCCAGGTGTCAAAGACATGGTGAGATCAAGTGGCTGGAAACTGAAGCTAGAAAAAATCAAGCAGAAGGTAAAAGCACAGGTTTTAACTCAAGTGTGTGTAGGTGTTATTCAGAGGAACTTCTCATCAGGGGGTGCGGCTCTATCTCCATCACTTGTTGTTTCACATAGGTAGGAAGGCTTTCTAAAACATGTACTGGGAGGATCTGGGAGATTTTTGGTATTTATTCATTCCATGTATTCATTTATTCTATCGGGGTGGAGTCAGATGAGATGTCGCAGCAGTCCTTCTCGTTTTAGAATCTATAAAACATGTATTTGGGCAGCTTTGGGAGTCTCTCCTCTCTGGCTGTGAGATTCATCCTTCATGCTGAGCTGGAGGAACCAGAAGTGTTGCAGAGAAAGGGTTTTCTGACCATTTTGAGGGGTTCAGGTTCAGAGGACCTGTGTAATCCAGTTCAGCGTGTGGTACAGTCAGGGCTGTCGTGTCATCTGCGAACCACTTGACAGCTGTGTGTGTTGGCTTGTAGATGCATCCAGCTGGGACACCCTCATCACTTCTCTGCATGTGCCTCTCTCTGCTTTATTCTAATTCCCACCTCATCCCCAACCAGCTGGTAAACACGCAGCAGTGTCTACATGGCCCCTCTGTGATGTGAAGACTGTATTGCTCAAGCTGCTGCAACCCTTTTCTTGAAGAAATTTTAATTTGGGAAAATTAATTTTTGAGCCAAACTATCTGCTGTCTTCTGTAGCTTTTACCAAGGATGCTAATTGCAAAGGCAGGGAGAAGAAGAGGACCTCCTCTTCTGAGCTGAGGTCAGTGGTGGAGGAGGTACATTTTTCACCTGTTTTTAGTCCTGCATGTGGTGCCAATGGCACTTCCGTTCCTACAGAAATGTACCATGTTAGTCACATCCTGTAATTTCAGACAAAGAATAGGTGGAAGAGTCAGACTTAGCTGCCATCATTAGTTACTGAGTTGTTAACGGCATGAAAATAAAGATACTGAGCAGAGGGTGAACATCACCTGAGGAAAAGAGGCAGTTGCATGTAAACAGGAAGGTTTTACTTTAATCATATGAAGATGACTGAAGAGTTGAAGAAGTTATTTAAGGATATGCAGGGCTAATATTCATAGTAGATGAAGAAGTGGGGAGATGGGAGAAGAATTTTGCTTAGTTTTTCTTGGTTCTCTATCACTTTGAATGCAGTGACAAGAACCAGGGTAGTACTACAGATTTGTAGACTAGGACGTGTAGTTCCCATTCACTAAATAACATGGCTTTATGGCTGTCTTCAGGATGAAGAAAAGTAATTTTAGGTTAACAGTGTAAAGTAGGGAGATTGAGACAACACTATCTGACCAAGACCAGAGCCTGTGTTATGCCAGGGTCAGCTGCAGGTGGCTCTGGCTCCTGGTTTGCCCAAACTTGTGCCTGGGTGATGGAGCAGCCAGAGTAATGTGTCTGCCAGGGTTCAAGTCTTCCCAAGGAAGAAGCCAGGGGAAGGGCTATTGGGTAGAACTGAGACTGTGACTTTGTGCCGGGCAAGACTTGCTCTTGGGAGGAGACAGGAGACCATTTGGTGGATTTTTGCAATCCTAGTGGATGAGTGGAAAGTCGCATCCAGTTAAATTACATGCTCCTGAAGAATTCATTAGTTGACTCTTCGTAGACCAGAGGGTTTGTGCAGCATTAGTACTGAGGCATTAGCAGTTAAATTGTTTTCCCAGAGTCTCAGAAAGGAATGGAATCAGAGCCAGCATTTGAAGCTAGCTCCTGTGGATAGACAATGAGGTTCAGCTCTCTTTTCATGGGGTGTAGGGCAGCTGGGTAGAAACATGTCATATATGTATTCAGAATATCTGCACAAATTAATTGTAGCATTGATCCTTCAGCAGTTGCATTTGAGACCTCTGTGGACTAGAGGATTCAGGCTTTAGTAGACTTTATGTTTTCTAAATTGATATTGTAAATTTTCCCCCTGAAATATCGACATTTGATACACTTTTCTCCATCTGTCTCTGTCTGGATTCAAATAGTTTGTGAGGTAAATTTAATCTCTCTGTTGCATCGTTAGATTCAACAGCTTGTCAGCATTTCTGTCCTGAGCTGTGTTATGGAGGTCTTTGTAACTCATCTGTGTACTAGTGAAATGTGGACTTAAATGACTAAGATGTGAGTGGTTTCCCCCCCTGTTGCTTATGGGTAATTAAAATAAATTGGTATGGAATGCATTTTTAAGTTTGAGGAAGAGCTAATGTTTAGACTGGGATTTGCTTAGGAGGTTATTTTTTGCTGCTTACACTTAGATAAAGCCTGCCTCATTAGTGAAGTTTGCAGTTATTGTTAATTAGTCCATGCAAAACAAAGCAGGGAGATTGCCTAATTCTTTTCTAAATCTCACCTTTTTTTACACTGATGTTATTCCAGCTTTTGTTGTAGAATGACTGTAGATTTACACTTAATGAGTACCATGACATGCTGAATAATGCTCTCCAAGTCAAATGTGTTCCTTGCTTGGTAAAACCTGAACTCTGCTCTTCAGTTGCACTGAGTAGTATCTCAGGTCGAACAAGGGTATAGCTCATTACCTGTGTGTACTTTGGGCACCCCTGTTTTACTCCAGGCGTTTACTGCTGTAAGCACTCTGTGCCCAGAGGGTGCAGATTTACACAGCTGTGTGCCCTCTTAGATGCAATTCATTTATTATTTGCTGCACTGCCACATAGTAAGGCAAAAGTGTTGACCCTGTGCTTGTGACAGCATGATGTCTGAACTTTGGCTGGCACCTACCTCAAGATACTCTCACTTGTAGTAATTTCCACCTTTTGCTGGGGTCAACCTTATTTGTTCCATCTCATTAGTCTTTTGAAATATAGGTATGCACAGTGTGTACCTTAAGGGCATTAAATCAACTTTTGAAGTGACACCTTAGCAACCCTGCCTTGTGTGTCCCATGTGTGCCCAGAGAACCAGGAATGTGGTTACTCCGTTGTGAGATTAATCCACCAGGAACGAGTAGGACAGAGGTAAAGGATATGAAGACAAACAAATATGATGATTGAAAATGTTTTGCAATAAATTGCTTCCTGCACTAAGTATCTCAGGGAGAGATCTGTGGTGTGCTGAGATGGGCAGAGCCCGAGCACATGGATGCAGATTGCACAGCATCTTTTACTATATGTTATCCAAGAGGCAATGCAGGACCAGTAGAAATTAAAAGTGTAAGTGAAACCTTTTATATGCTTCCGTTCACAATGTAGAAGGTAGAGACCTAAAGGGAAGTCTACTTCTTTTTACCAGAGGGATTTAAAAAGGCAGTAGCAGTAATAAGGAATAAGCCCCAAACATTTGTGGTGCTGAAGCAGGAGCCAGCCTGTAGCATTTGTGCTGTTCTGCTGCAGCCAGTGTCTCTGTTTCACCCCTCTGGAGGGTCCTGCAGGTCAGGAGGCTGATTGTCAGCAGTCACGTTCTGAAGCTGCATGTCTTTTCTTCTTTGTGCTTCCTGATGTTTGCTTACAAAATAAATCTCCCATATTCAGTGTGGGATGAAATGCTGACTCATCTGAAATCATCGGGGCCAGCATTTGACTCCAGATCTTTCCAGTATTTATGCTTTCTTCTACTCTGGGAAGGAATAGAGATGGTTGCAAGCCTCTGTACAAGAGCTGAAGATGAACTCTCCCTTTCCACTCCAATTCCGTGGGATGCTTATTCAGGAATAGTCCTCATCTTGTCAGAAATATTTACTGTATATGCTTTCGATCTCACTCAAGCATAAATAATGCTTTTTTTTTTGTCAGTTGTTGGAGTCAGTTGTGTGCACATAATGTAGTCCAACAGTCAGAGAAGTAGGAAAACTCTCCAGAGTGCTTCTGGCTTTTCAAGAATTTTAGGCTTTGGAAATTAAGTTAGCTTTTGGCAGATGTCTACTATGAAGGATCTGAGTAGAAAATAACAATTGTTATGTATCTACTGTCATTGTTTCTGTGTTTGTTCAGTGTTAGTTTGGCAGTAAGTAATGTGCTGGGTTTTTTTGTTGTTTTTTCTTTGTTTATTTTTTATATTATGGTACAGAGAAGAGTTGCAAAAGAACACTTCTTGTTTTAAATTTTAGAGGTAAGACAGGATACTTGTCAAAATATGAAATTACAAATGTCTATGGGCTGGGACCACGAACCAAATCCTCCTCTTGCTTACAGTGGTCCAGCCATTGCCTTGTGTGGCTTGTAAGCACATGCACATCCACTGGATCCATGACATTGCACTCATGTACAAAACTGGAGAAGAAAAAGGTGTGCTGCCTCTGGTGA
Organism: Pipra filicauda; assembly: GCF_003945595.2. NCBI lineage: Eukaryota > Metazoa > Chordata > Aves > Passeriformes > Pipridae > Pipra > Pipra filicauda. Next base: position 6,247,526 of record NW_024104487.1, read on the forward strand.
TGGTCTTCCAGATATTTGCTTACCACAGTCCTTTTATCCAGCTCACTGAAGTTACATGTGGAATACAAAGTGCTGTGTAGTAGCTTTGTGCTTGATCTGTTTTACAAGGGAGGAAAAACTAGCAGCTGAATTAAAACAACCAAACCTCAGAAGAGATCGTCAGTACCTTCAATTAAAATCAGTAATTTTGTAGTGTAGGCCTGCCTTATGCTGTATATTTTTTTCAGTCAAATGGGTGGGATCTTTGCATGATGTTTAACATGCATGATGTTTAACCTCTTTGCATGAGGTAAAAGCTGTGTAAAAGAAGATGCCTCCTTAAAGCATGAAGCAGAGAAGCAGAAAACTATGTTGGAGTGGTGTTCAGCTGCAGTCTCTCCCTACAAACTGAGAAATGTAATACCGTGACCTCCTAGTGAGAACAGTTATCATTAGAATAGTTAAATTCAATATGGCTCAAATAAAAATGCAGATTTTAGGCAATAGTCACAGGGGGTCTCTGCTGCTGCTGCCGCCCTAAGTATTTATGACTAAATAGCTTTATATTTTAGATGACAACAAATCCAACTATTCTGACCAAAAAAGCTTCTAGAAATACAAAAACTATGCATATGACATATTAAAAGTGACCAATGTCTTATATTTAAGTAACTCAAATACAGCCTGTGTGTGTGGAACAGACTGATACCAAAAGCCCCAAAGCTGCACAAGCCTTATCTTAGTTTTTTACTTAATGTTGTTTTCCCTGTTTATCTTGAAGGTTGACATATTTTTGTTATTAATCTCTCTGTAATATCAAAATATTATAGATAACAAGTTCTAACTCAATTTGTGGAACTTGACTATATGTATTTCTTGGTTTTGCCATTTTGGGTTAAGCCTAAACTGCAGTTAGGTCAAAAGTGAATGAAAGGGTATTAACTGTCCCTTAGTTTTAATCCTGCATGTGGATATTACCAGGGAGTCCAGTGACAGCAGTGGCTTCTGGGACTTGTGGTGGAATAGGAAATCGAAACCAAGAGACTCCATAGTTTGGTTTAACCTGAGGCAGAAAGGAGAAATATTTCTGAGATCTGCTGGATTGCTGCAGGAAGGTGGAAGTGGGCTCAGGGCAGCATCAGAGTTGCCAAATGTCATTGTCAAAATCTTTCTTGCACACTTAGGAGAAGTTTGAGAGAGGTCAGAGACCAACATAGAGGTGAACTCGGTAAAGGACCTGCCAATGGGGCAATAAGGGGAAGCTATTGCTTTCTTTGTATGCACTTCTACTTTGTCCTATGTCATTTGTTGGTATCACTATGAGATTATATTTATTTTGCATTTAATATGATGGAACAACTCTTTTCAGCTTTATTCAGCTTTTCCCAGGCATCTAATTTCTAAATGAGCACTTTCTGTCTGTGACAAATGCCAGGAGTTGGCAACCTAAAGGAAGAGGTAGCAGGAGGTGGGGGAGTTCAGTAAAGAAAAGACAAGAATTTGACTTCAGTGTGGAGAGAAAGACCAATAATACCGTGATCATTGCATTTTTGTAACTGATTTGACACAGCTCATTGGTGACGTGAGCCTGCTAAATCCATGTGGTCACTTCACATGGATGATCAATATATAAATGCAAGACAGACATGAGTGGCATGGTGTTCTTGAATACTTGGCTGCTTCTTGCCAAGTACAATATATAGATGCCTTTTAGAGATTGATGGACGAACATAATTTTTGTGGTCTCACGTGTAGGAGCTTAAGCTACAGAAATAAAACCCAATTTAATAGTGTTTCTTCAGTGAAGGTCCAGGAAGGTTAGCTGTACTAGCCAGTTCCAACTGCAGTCTCACCAGGGCTGGTTATACTTCTAGCTCATCTCTGGTGGGAGGTAGGAGGATAGTCTGAATGCACCACTATCAGTTCTTTTTGAGCCCCTTCATTAGATTTCTTTGGTGTTTAGTAGTCTGCAAGTGCCATCCTTGCAATTTTTTCAGTTTGCCTGTGTGGGTGAGTGATGCTGAGAGGTGAAAATGAACTGTCCCGTTCTCCTCCCTACACACTTCTATCTCTCTTTTCTTTTTGATCTTTTTTTTTTTACTTAATTCTCCCTTCACTGTTATATGACAAGGAATGTCATTCTTTGATGAAGGCTTTTGGGAATTTGGTTAAAAAGGTAGGGAATTTGACATGGGGAATATGCAGACAGAAGATGTGCGTGTGGCAGATGTTTCTTCTGCTGCTGCTGAGCTCAGCTCCTGAGCTTTTGTATATATCAGAAATCTAAACTTGGATCTGACTTGGCAAAGAGCCCCTAACTCTAGATCATGCTGACTTAAAACCTCAGGACAGAAATCTTCCTGGTTTCCTATCAGCCACAGCTTTGAAGTGTAAATAAGTTAGTATTGATTTTGTCTATGTGTGTGTGTGCATACCTGCATATTTCCTGCCCCCCCCCCCCCCCAAGTATTTTAGAATTCTCTTTTCTGCAATTTTTCTTTCCTTCTATTGTGTCCAAGACCTTACTGCCATTCCAATACATACAGGATGCTGTGGAATAAAAATCTATGTAGAGGTAAGCACCTTAAACCAGCAGTCAGCCCTTTGCCTGCTGTGTGGGCAGACACACAGACCATTGGAAGGCATGCTAGTTTGAGGAGAAAGCCAACTTCAGAGGAAAGACAGTGTTTGAGAAATAAAACTCACACTTTCAAGGGCTGGGGGCACAGGTTGGATGCCATTTGGATTTTTCTTTATCTTATCCTTTCTAAAATTTCCAGTTTTAGGTCAAAACCATGTTTCTTGCAGAACTCCAGCAACTTCAAAGTCATTCTGCTAGCTAAAGTTTCACAGCTTGGGCCGAAGTTTCTGATACGATAGAACCTGCTGTTGGCTTTGAGATCTCATGGGGTGTTCTAGCCAAAATGTTCCCGTTCATTGAAAAGTAAAGAGTTAAAAGCAAACCATAGTAAAGAATGTGTAATGTTTTTAAAAGCCTAAAGTTTTTAAATTAGCGTATTTTATTATTGTTTTTCCAGTGTTAAAAAATACCATGTATCATTCAGAATAATCCATTTTTTTGTATTTGTAATTAGCTATTTTTATACTGGTGGCATCTACCTGTTCCACCATCCGTTAGTACCTTGTCTGTTACAGGACAGAACCAAGAAACCACTGTGATTTAATAGACTTGCAGTCTAAATATACAGGTATTAGCAGTAGATGAAGGAAACAGTAGTTCACCTTTTTGCAAACAAGGGGTATATATGAAGGGAAATTCAGTAATTTGGATTTATACATTCTGCATCTGCTCAAGGCCTGAATCCTCAGGAACAGAGCCCACATTTTGCAAAATCTCTGAGAATATGAATCTGTTTTGTTTGACTGGGTCTGCCACTGAACAGGTCAGAGTGAGTTACAAATCATGCAGAAGGTACTCTTCCCAAATACCTGCAATGTGAGTTAACTGTCAGTATTCTAAGCCCCATTTCACTGAAAGGAGAACTAATAGAAGAGTGGATGAGGCTTTTTATGGTATTCCCAAGCCAGACATCCCAAAGAGGGATTATAAGGCTAATATAAGAGTTCCCTTGCTTTCACTGCTCAACTTTTACCACTGGTATGTGAGCAGAATCAGAGTCTTCATTACTAAATGCCACTGTTTACTTAGAAGGCGGGTATGTGAAAGAGTGCAAACCACTATATGCCTATACATGGTCGAAGCTGTAAAATGGTACCACTATGCTAAATTTAAAAAAAAAAAAAAAAAAATTACCTGTTAGTATTGAGTTTTTCCAGGTTCAGGCTTTAAAAAATTCAGAGTTTGGGTCCTGTGTAGCTTTAGAACTAAACCATATAGTATTGTAATGTGAAAAATAATGTCATATTTTTATCTTTCTATATGTTTTTTTTTTGTATTTATTCCTATCTGCTTGCAAAAACCAATCCTTTTTTTTTTCACTGTGAACTTTGTAAATACTTTAATTAATCTCAGATTTTTATACAACAGCTTCTGCTTGCTAATATTTCACTAAGTTGGTTTTAAGGCAAATTAAATCTACCTTTTTGAGAGTAGTTTTCCTTTTTAGTTAATCATCTTTGACTATATAGCAGGAATTGTCTGCATGCTGCTTCTTGCACTAAATGTTTAGTTCATTTCCTTTCTTATTATAAAACTACTTTCTGTAACAGGATTGGCATTTATTTCAACAGTACAAAAATGTTCTGTATCATTATCAAAGTAACCACCTGGAGTGCTATAAGTAATGCACATACATGGAATAAAACTCTGCTCTTTATTACAGATTTTTGAATGCAAAGTAGCAGCATATCAATTCAAAATAACTACTGACTTCAGTAGGGTTGCTCAAGATTTACATGTGCATAATTGAGAGCAAAATGCAGCTTCATGTATACATCTAATAATGCAGCAGCATTGCATGAGAAGTAAATCTAAACTTTATTGCTGTGTGATAAATTATCTGGTAAGCACTATAATTAAACTACAAACCAGTTCATTAGTTGCAGGCGGCATCACTAAATTGGTTCTAATAGAAGCTGGGTAGTTGCAGAATGTGAGTGTCTGATTGTGAATATTATTGCTGTGACAGCAACAGTTAATTCAAATAATGATGGAACTTTAATGGATGAGGTTGTGTGACAGAAGTAGCAAGAGCAGATTTGCTTAATAATTGGTTCTTTCTTGCTACAGTAAGTCATTGATTTCTGTTCTCTTTCTTTTCCTCCTTCCTCTTACAGTTGTAATCAATCTGATCATATGTGCACCATGTCCTGAGACTTCAGCTACAGCTGTAGCAGCAGTTCGGTGCCCATTGGAATAGAGCAGGCCTGGCAGAAGAAATGCCAAACCAAATCCAGCCCGAGGCCTGCAGGCACGTGGTCCCAGGGATGCTGTTATGAAATACAGTGGGCAGAAACAGCGTCTGCCCTGCACTGCAGCCAGAGTGGGGACAGCAGTGGGGGTTCTGCTGTAAGCCTGTGGAGCTGTCCTACCTGCTGCTCATTTTTTGTGGAAATGTGGCAGCCTAATGTAGTGCTTTCCAAGTTTAAAGTGATGTGCCTGCTCTGCAGAGCTGATGCATTTGTTTTCTTCATTCACTTTTCCTTGATTTGATCTGTTGTTATTTTACTCACAGATCAAACATGTTGCCCTTTTCTCTTAGAGTGTCAATGCTCATATGTTTGTATATACATGAGCCATTGCAGGGTGTGTGCTTGCATGTGAGCTCAGGAATGCACACATCTGTGACAATGCACGTGCTGCAATGTTTGCAAAGCTGTAATGTCGTAGTTTCTCAGCAAATGCTTTCTGGGTGCGTAGCGTCATCTAGTACATAATCCTGTCCAATGGATTTTTTAATAGCACCAGACTGTGGGTTGTACTGCCAGATTCAAATTGATAGCAGTTCTTGTAATAACCATTTTAAGGAGATATGAAAGACATGAACTAAGTCACTGGAGGCAGTTGGTTAAAATGTGGCTCGATAGGCAGGTGTCCAAAGATCAGATATAGCTCTAGACTCTGTATTAGGATAAATCAATTTTCTTATGCATTCCATCTTTCCTTAACATTTCTCAGGAAATTTAGAGTCGGAGCTATATTTAGTACCTCAAGGGCCCTGCTTTGATTTTGTTTTTGCATGATGAAAACTCTGATTGGACCTGCGTGTTAACTTGCCATCACCTCGAGGAAGTGTTACATGGATTCATCAGTTCTCATTTTCCCGTGCCTTGACTCCCTGACGTGTTCTGCAGCAGGCGGGTGGAATGACAGCTCCCTGCTGCTGCTGCCACTGCAGTCTGTACACTCCTCTCACACACGGAATCTGGTTTTTAATGCCATAGAGCTGCATTTAAGGGTTCAGAAATTTGGGGCAATTACTTTGCACGCTCTGACAGCGCCGAAACAAGGCTCCTGAATAATTTGTAAAAATAACATTTTTCGTAGGTCTCCATACGCTGAAGTGACAGCTACAGGCTATGGAGGTACAAAGAAAACTGTTTTCTATGTGCTCTGTGTCGTTTCCTCACCAATATTGTATGTTCTGGAATCACGGATGATTCCACATGCATTCTAGAGTTCTTCTAATTTTGGACTAACCTTTTGGGTTCTAATTTCATTGAATAATGAAATATTGACCCAAACTATCAACTTAAGTGTCCACAGAGCTGGAGGAGAGAAAGAAATGATTTAGATAATAGACACATTTTGGTTCCTCTTTTACTAGCATGCAAATTTTTTATTGGATTCTGGAGAGTTGAGAAAGTCAGGCTTTTTAATTTGCAGTCTGTAGGGTTCTTGCAGATGCTTTGCAAATACTTTTATACTCCAAGAACTCAGGACTGATCTTCTGCCAAAATCTAGGAGGTGTTCTCCTGCTTTTTCTGATAAAACAGGCAGTCTTTGCTTGGTATCCTGTCAACCGGGATCTAGACCAGCATAATGAAATCTGTGCTGCTCTATTATAACCTTTAGTGATTAGATTCCATTTAAAATAATGTCCAAATGGTAAGCTCAGTTGCAGTTCATCATTATGTCCCTTGTCTTACAGAGAGACAAGATTAGGTACAACAGATTAACAGCTCAAAACCTTTTTTAAACATTATAAAATCTGAAGACTTTCTAAATCTGTAACTTTATACCTTGATTCTGAAAAGAATTAGGCATATATTAGTTATATTGTGCGCAGATTCTGTCATTCATCCTTTCCACCTGAGTATGTTTTTTAAATGACAGTGATTTTTATTTAATGATAATTTGTAATATACCAAAGACAATCTGATATATATGCTTTTTCAGCACTTGGATACTACTAGCTAACTTCAGCTTTTACTCTGTGCCGTGGTCCGAAGAGAGGATGGGACACGAGGAAGGGTGCAAGTAGAATCCTTTATTCAGGCGTGCGCCAGATTCTTATCCGTTCAGGCAGGGAAAAGACCAGAACATAGGGTGGGGTATCAGACAGACAAACGGGGGAGCAAATCAGGATGGGGACACAGGCAAAAGAGGGAGGAGCGTGGGAGGAACCGGGGAGAGAGGCGGTGAATGGAGGCTGTTTCCTCCCTGCAGCTCCTCCAGCCAATCAGCAGAGAAACAGGGGAGCAGGGAGGTGGACAGGCTGGGATATGCCCGGAAGATACAGATTCTGGGGGAACATACAACGTGTGTGTACATAATAACTATAAAGTCTGCATCATAAAGTCCGTTCAATCACTGTACATCCTTTTCCGCTTCTGAGATTTTCCCCATTCTGATTCCTGGTCCTTCACAACTCTGGACATTTATTTTGATAAAGCATCAATTGCTGTTTACACAGGTGTTAAATAAATAACAGGGTTCAACTTCCTTATGGACTGTTTCTTACCAGTGCTCACTGCAGCATCCAGTTGAGAAGTGCTGCTGGGAACCACGGGGACTGTGTTTTGATAGTTTACATAGAAGCATTAGACAGTTCTTGATTCCAAATTCTCTTCATGTTTCCAGTTCTGCAGCTAATAAAAACCATTCTAGAAACAAGCGGATGTTCCCATTTCTTGTGAAAGTCATGGATTTGCCTACACTTTCTCTACATTTAGTCTTTTCCTTCTGGAACAATAATAGATGTAAATTTACTAACAAGTAGCTCTGGCACCAATCACTTTTCTACTGTATCATCAGTATTTGTGGAGCAGAGATCCACAGACTAATGTAAAAATATGTAGCTTTCCTGGTTTACTTAAAACTGTAGATTTTCTGCTTTGTAATATTGAAATTAATATCTCTGTCAACAATCTGGATGAGGGCAATGGGGGAAGAGTAGCTGGAAAGTGGCCCAGCAGAAAAAGGACCTGGGGGTGCTGGTCTCGACAGCGGCTGAATATGAGCCAGCGTGTGCCCAGGTGGCCAAGAAGGCCAATGGCATCCTGGCCTGTATCAGGAACAGTGTAGCCAGCAGGGCCAGGGAAGTGATTGTCCCCCTGTACTCAGCACTTGTGAGGCCACACCTCAAATGCCCTGTCCCATTCTGGACCCCTCAGTTCAGGAAGGACATTGAGGTGGTGGAGCAGGTCCAGAGAAGGGCAATGGAGCTGGGGAAGGGTCTGGAGAGTAAGTCTTACATGGAGCGGCTGAGGGAGCTGGGGTTGTTCAGCCTGGAGAAAAGGAGGCTCAGGGGAGACCTCATCACTCTCTACAACTCCCTGAGAGGAGGTTGTAGCCAGGTGGGAGTCAGTCTCTTTTCCCAGGTAACAAGTGAGAGGATGAGAGGAAATGGCCTCAAGTTGCACAAGGGGAGGTTTAGGTTAGGTACTAGAAAAACTTGATGGAAAGATTTGTCAAGCATTGGGACAAGCTGCCCAGAGAAGTGGTGGAATCATATCCTTAGGGAGATTTGGGATGCTCTGGGACATGGTTTCGAGATATTTTGACAGTGCTGGATTAATAGTTGAACTTCATAATCTTAAAGGTCTTTTCCAGCCTAAATGATTCTGTGTTTCTATGAAATTGTGGAATGGCGTGTTATATACGAACTTTACAGCAAATCACTAATAGGGAGTTCCTGAAGGATTTTTAAATTTAATTCAACATCCTGGTGGGATTAGCTTTCATCTCCTGTGTTAGTGTAATGAAGGTTCCCCTATAGAGTTGTATATAAAATAATATCATGCAAAGAATAATGTGGATAGTTGCTATTCGACTCTTTGAGAAGTATTATCATTGTTAATCCTTAAAGATCCAAGAAGCTTTGTGAAACTAATTTTGAGCTCTGCTATGTTTATCTAACAGTACTTCTAAATTTAGTTGGAAATTTACTTTTTTTTTTTTTTAAGAAGGGGTATAACGACACACATGTGTTTAAATGGATGTATAGTCTTCCACGCACAACTGTATATTTTTTAAAAACCAGTTACATCACTTTAATTTGTATTTGAATGTTTACTTATGGAAATTAAACCTACCTGAGTCAGATTTTTTTTTTTTTTGCGGGCAACTGCATGGTGTTCAATTATGCATTCAGGATTACATTTTTTATGGTATGGATGCAGCTGAGTGTGGAATGACTAATGGGAAGGTAAAGCAAATTGATTTAAACAGCCTCTAGGGATGCTTAATATAAGTACCCACACAGTACAGTTGGTAAGTGGTAACTTCTTAAGTGATTGTAACTCCATGACTCTCTGTAAAGTGCTGGTATCTTCAGGAGAAACTTAGGGCTCAGACTTGTAATCAGTTTATTACAGCTTAATAAATTACCGTGCATCAGCTGAAGGACAGCAGTGAAAGCCCAGCAACATAATCTACCTTAAATCTCAGTGTAAGAGGTTTGAGCTCCACGGGATTACCTGGCTGTGGGCTGGGAGTGTGCACAAGGATAACGGCGTTGTGGTATCGTGAATTTGACACAACAATGAATAGGATGTTGATATAAGTGTTTGTGTTCTTCCTGGTGCATTGAAAAACCCCAGTGGATTAGAGCTACCAGTATGTAAATGAAGCATCTGTAGTAGAATTATTCCAGTGGCACTGCCCAAGGCCCATAAATTAATTACATAGATATTTATTAGAATTTTCTTTGCAAATTTCAGTAAGCTTGTGTTTAGGTGTTTAAATTATATACCTTGATGTCTTCAAAAAATTTTAAACTTTCAAATCATTGCAAGTTGCTACAGGTTGATCACTTCTAAAAAACAAGTAATCTGTTTAGGCTCTTAATAAAGTATGTGACCCTGATTTGAGCACCCTAAGGATATGATATATTACATTATAGTCTATTACCTTTCCCAAATCTTCGTTCGTGAAGCCTAACCATGAATTCTATTACCTTAATAGAAGGTAGTAGAAGCCTTCAGTTTACCTTAAAGATATTTAGTCAATCCGTAACGGATTCTGAGCTATTACTGCTTTTTTAAAAATAACTTTTTTTTAAAGGATACCTCATGCTGCGATGGAGGGGCTTCTGGAGAGGTATTCACATACAGTGATCACTTCTGTGTAGCTGGACAAAACAAACCAGTGACTCAGGTCAGAAGGAATTGTTCAGGGACTGAGGTCTGTACAATACAGGTCAGCAGGTGAAAAGGCAGACTGTGTAATCGGTTGTGTTTCTGTTATTTACAGGTGTAATGCCTCCTCTGAATTGTTCTGAAAGGTAAAAGATGTTGAAAACCAATATTCTGATTTGGGCTCGTCTCTGTGAGGTGAAGCAGTGCTCCAAACTCACCTTGTGCTTCCCAGCAGTGTCAAAAAGTTGCCTAAAGTATGTTCCTTCACACAGTGGTCGATTTGAAAAAGGAAAAGAAATCAGGACGTCAGGACTGCAGGCATTGTCCCATTGACTTGAATCCAGCCATTTTAGTTAATACAGCCCAAGCTGGTGCAGAGTGCTGTTCTTTTCCCAGTTGGATAGGTGGTATGAAGCAGGAATTAAGATCTTAGTATAGTTCTTCCTGCACAGGCATTTCTCTTGCCTGGCAAAGCTGTGGCACTGGTGCCGCACAAGTGGCAGGAGCCAAAACAGGCTCTGCTCTGTTGAATCACCTTCAGGTGAGCTCAGAGGCTTGTGCTTGGGTGTGCTGGACCTGCTCTGATAGCCCAAGGACAGCAGGCTGTCACTCTGTCAGCTCTGTCCATCTGGATCTCTGGAGTCCTGTCCATCTGAGTGTTGGGGGGCACAATTGAGTAGAAATATAAAGCACTCTTTTGAGACTTCAACATTTTAGGGCAACACTCAGGTTTTTTTGTTTCTTTGATTAAACGTCTTTCCAAATCTAAGTACTATGTGTTTAAAATTAAGATATATAAAATCAAGATGAAGTAGTAAACTGGAATGATATTTTTTAGGAAATTAACCAAGATAGAATCTTTACTGTCACGTAGTACAATATTTTTTATTAATGCATTTAAATTGTCAAACTTGGATGTGATCAGACAATTAATGAGATTACATTTGATGCAAATTTCATTTCATTGTTACTGTCACTGTGTTCATAGATGCTGTAATAACATCTGTGTGCCATGTTAGTTCAAAAGGATAGCTCTGCTGTGGAACGCATTGATGAGCACGCACAGTCGGGGAGTGTCTTGGAATGAGTCAGAATTGTGTGTTTAATATTGAAAGATTTCTGTGATACTGTAGTGATCTGTAAATATTAGGCCTGAAACAGTAGCTCATTAATGCAAACCTCGCTGTCTTATGAACAACAGCTTAGATAACAATCAATCCCAGCCTGGGTAAAGGAGAGGTTTTGATTTTGTTCTTCTTTTTCTTTCCAGTTTTCACTTTCTTCCATTAATTATTGGGCAGAAATATCAGACTGCGCAAGCTTCATTGTAACTTTACAAGAGTTGGATATAATCCCGGGGGAAAATATCCACATAAACAATATAACACATTTCTTATTCTGGGGTTAACAAATAAGGACGAGATGACGTGAGATTAAAGAACTGATAGTTTCTCATCAATCCTTTAATCAAGTTTTTCCTCCTTTCACTTATAAAAGTAATTTTGACTTCAGGAGCCTCCATATGTATTTTATTTCCAGCTCACATCTTCTCTGGCCTTACTTTAGAAGACAAAAATGTGCTTGCATTCTCTTTTTGGTGTAATCTGTTTTCCTCCTATTTCAAGGGACATTATGTTAGTGTTACAGTCTGCAGGAGAAAGGGTCCAAGACACTACCTGAAAGCACAGGTTTAAGAGTATGTGCTGCAAATGTCATTGTATGATTCTGTTTGTTGCTGGACAATCTCTGTGATCTTTCCAAAAGGCTGATGGGCTTATTTGGATACTATTTGAAACTAAATTAAGGTAGGAGAAAACCCCATGTGAATGTTTGAGTTAGAAGTGTAGAGGAAGCCCTTTCAGCACACCACCTGTGAATAATGGTGTCAGCAAAGGAAAGAGAAACAGGACTGCACCTTAGTTGTTTCCTTTTACCCTTTCTTGTTCTAGTTTTTCAGCAGCAAACTATGGCCTGGAAGCTGCTCAGTGGCACTGTGCAGTGCTGTGGCTCTCCTGATGAGCCTTTCCCAGCATTGTCCAGGTATGAAAAAACCTGTGAACCCTTTTATAGGCGTGGTTGAGTGTGACTATTACTGATAGTAATTCTTTTCCATGTTTTCTTTATCAGAGAGAGTGACAACTGCCTCTTCTCTAGGAGCTGAGATCTGACCCTGGGTAGCTTTAGTTGCTGTCTTTCATCATTCTGCTTCGAGGAAGAGGTCAGGCCACTTCAAAATGATGAAGACTGATGTATCATGGACAGGGTCAGAGGCAGAATTTGCTTTATTCTCCTAGAATTATGTTAACTCTTAAAGAGCTGGATTTTGCTCCATCTTATACCCTGTAGGCAGTATCTTCAGCTGACTTTTGTGGAACAGTTAACAGATAAAGCATCTACTGTCAAGCTGAATAGATCATCCTAATCACCGCTTACATAAATCTTTTTTTTCCCACCTATCACCACTTTGTGAACAACTGTCTTGCATTTTCCTTTTTCAGAGTTTTAGTTTTCTTTTCAGTTTGCTTTAGTTACTGAGTTGCATAAGAAGTCCTTCTTGTAGCCAAAGTAGGAACTATCATAAAATTATGGTGCATAAACTTTCCTACATTGCATCATGTGTGCATTTGTATCAGCAAATTCAGTTATGTGAAGTACATGGCATGGAGTCTGTTCTAAATCCTTTACTGATGGGAGGTTTATCAACAGGCCCTCCTTGAATCCCCAGTAGAGAGAGCAGTTGGCAAGGTCAGGGTCAAGTAGTGACCAAGGTGGACCAAATGCTTGGCTGAACCTGTATTTTGCTAAGAATTGTCAAGGTTTCGGAAGATTGCTGACTGAAAAAGCTGAGCAGTGATCTATCTTACTGCTTAGTTTTTGCATGCCAAGTCCTTTGAAGCCAGTGACTTGAAAAGGTATGTCCTAAAATGTCCACGCAGTACCAGGTTGAGAAATGTTGTTGCTCTAAATACAGAAAGGCTGATGTTGCTTACAGCTTCCTCTACTAATTCCATGGCTATTGAGTCATTGTTGGTCATGTCATTAATGTGACATGTTTAATGAAAGTAACTACTGTTCTGGTTTAATACCTTGACCCAGATCTGACAGTCTCAGAATTGTCTATCACACAGGAGTTTCCCATGTCCTCCTCTTGACAGGTTTTGTGCTTTTGTTCCAGAGAGAGTTGCTCTCCCCTCTGATGCAAATGTACAACCACTTTCCAGATAGTATCTCTATCTCACGAAAAAGATTTATTAAATCAAGAAGTCCCTTTCCAGATTTAATTAGTGACTCTCTTAACCAAATTGTACTGGCACCATCTTTCTTATCCGTTTCCTTCTAAAAAGGCTCATAAACTAACAGTGGAGCTAACAGTGAATTGACAGTGAATGCATAGAGAGGTGAGTGAATGCAAGTCCAGAAGGTCCTAATAGTGGCACAATGTTCCTGTTGCAGAGATTTCGTTGTTTAAATCCAGTAAATGAAACTGGAACTTTCAAAGTGAATGTGGCTCCTATCTAGACCCTTCTAATCCTTTGTTTCCTCTAATAGGATAGTGAAAGAGTCCTTAATGCACACTTGTCATGATTATATTCAGTTCACAATGAACCACAGTGTAGCAAATTTTGGGATTCCATCTGAGGTGGTAATTTTCATGACTTCTGATAATATTTATATTAGAGGTTCTGTACCAGGGATTCTGAAGTTGTTGTTAATCCCTATATATGTGGGATGGCATTTTCCAAACTGTCTAATAAAGTGTGCTCCCACTGGTTGCATCAATGACAGTTTTATTTCTGACTTCAGTGATGATAGAATTATGTACCTACACTACATGCTTTTAGCAGTCTGGTTCCCTGACTGTTTTAAATTTGGATGCAGTTGTCCCTGACAAATGTACTTTGCTTAATAAAGTTCTTTCTGGACTTAGTTCTTGACCATATCCTATGACCAATATAACCTCGCTAATAGGGAATTATAAACTTGTGGGTGATTTCATCTGACCTAACTTTCCATGGCAGTGCCTTTATATTCTCACTTAATATTTGATAACCTTTTTGTCTTCCTTGAGCAAAGACTCTTTGAAACATTTCAAGTCTTAAAGGAAATTCAGTGTAAAGGGATTTGAAAAAAGGTTTTTTCTTGAACATCCCATTATCCAGAAAATACATAGAAGGAATAGTTATGGTACCATGAGGCTCCATATGAGAGTAATTGAGTGGAAGGTAGTATTTTAATGGTGACATTTATACTCTATAAGAGACTTAACTGAGAATCACCACACATTGAGTACACCAGTAGGCGCGATCACCATTTTGGTAGTCACAGAAATGACTGGACATATCTATCTGTCTCCTTGTTATTCTCTCCTTCATTCTCTGCCATTCTTTCCTTCTAGGTCTTCCCATTCAAATTCAACATGCAGAACAGCTGCCCTGGGCCAGCTCCTTCCTGCTGAGCCAGGCTGATGGGAGAGTGCAGATTTTTGTTGCTTTTCTGTGCTAGGTTGTGAGTGGATGTTGGACATAATGAACCCAGACAAAAAAAAAAAAGTTAATACTTTTTTTTATTATTATTTTAATAAACCAAAACAGAGACCAGGCATTTTTGGGGAGGGTGGGGTGGTGTTCTGGGAAAATGCACTTGCTGTGTATTCCATCTGTGTTGGCATCTGAGAGGAACGGTTATTAGAGCAGGACCCAGAGCATCACACCTGCAGTCCAGTCTCTGTGGGATCAGTAATTACATGTTAATTAACAAGTCTGGAATGAGTGAGAGTTTGCATGTCAGCAGATAATCTGTATAGTGACTAATAAACTGCAGAATGTTTTCAATTAGCAGGCTTGAAAAGGAAATCCCAGCGAGTGTTTTGCTTGGTTGGGAAAGGACAGAATGAATGCACTCTGTTGTTAGTACCCTCCAAATAGGAAAGTGGCAGATTTAAAAACTATGTCGTAAAGATTAAGATCTGAGAACACATATGCTTAAGTTGCTTGCTGTGCATTGGTGAAATCATACAGAGTAAAGTTCAGTGAAATGAAATTTTTCACTTGATTAAATAAGAGCAAACAGGGAAAAAAATCCATTCTTGCATAGATCCTTTAAGGCTTTAAAGTCTATAATGTATTTTTATTGCAATTTTTTAAATGGACTGAAGTAGGGACAGCTCCAGAACCTGTTCACTGGGGATGGAAACAAATGTTGCATTCTTTATTTGGCCCAGATTCTGGGAATCATTGGCTATACTCCACCTCTATTAGGCTTTTCACTGTGATCTCCAGGTGTTAGATTCCCTCCATTATATGTTTACATAGTAATGTAAGGATGACCTGCCTTGTCTACTTTGACTTGACTTTATTTCTGTTCTGTCCATGTTTGCACTCAGGAGCAACATTTGGAAAGGGAATTTCCAGAAGTGTTTGAGCAATTTTATCATTCTTTTTTTTTTTCCCCCCCCTCCTAGGATGATATTACAAGGGCAGGCAATCTGAGACCCCGCTTTTTAATTAGCTACAAGTAAGGAAAGCTTATATAAGGGAAGAATGATGAAAAATTTGTTTGGGATGTTACAATTTATAAAAGTGGACTATAAAACTTTTGCATTAGATTGGACAACTTAAGAGCTTCAAGATATATAGTACATAATTTTGAACAACTTTCAAGCACTTCAGTGGATCAGAACAGGTCAAATTAATCTAAAGGCACAGTTTTCAAGTTAATTCTTGATGACTGAGCTGTATTCAAAATTAAAGCGAGTCAGAAGACGTGCACTGTGATGGCCATGGTGTATTGAGAGTTACTGTTATGGAGATACACTCAGTATATGAGTGGCTTTCAGCCTTGTGAATATCCAGAACTGCCCGTCTCTGGCTCCATGTTGTGCAGCTGCTTTTAGTGTTTTGTCCCAGAAATGAAGGTTCTGGGAAAGAAAGGCTGATAGAGACCTGCTCTGTACATTCCTCACCTCTGTGGTTCATCTTCAGCTTCTCCCTAGCAGGACTGGAGCTGTGTGGAGCTGTGGCCGACCTGAGCTACAGGAAGAGGAGTACAAACTCCACTCCTGTGCTATTGCCACATCACATATCTCTGATAATGAACATTTTGCAGCAAGAGAGTTTTTTATTATCTTGGAACAAGTGCAGCTTGGATATGAATAATGTCGACAGTTGTAGCTTTTATTCTTGATAATCATCAGTCTTCAGGTTGGCAGTGAGCTGTTGGGATGTCTGAAGTACAGAACACGGAATCTCTCCTTTACATCCTGGGTGGTACCTCTTACCCCATGGAAACCACTGAACTACTTGTGTTTAAGGCTTGAGTTGCCCTTTATGGACCTTCTGTCAACATTAATTTCCCTCCCTCACCCCCAGCCCTCAGATTGCTGCTGCTGCCACGTGTAGGGAAGCAAGGCAAAGGCACATGGGAAGGTGCTAGATCATTTCCACGTAGTGGGATGTAGCAGAGTTGGGTTGGTCACTTGAAAAGTCCAGATGATATAAGAAGTTTTTCCTAATTTCTCTTCTGTTTCCTTCAGATCCCTTCCTGGCTACACTGAACTGATGATATTGGATGTAAAAGATCTTGATACAATCTAAGGCATCATGTCCTTCATGGAGCTAAAATTTTTATTACCTTGTAATTAATTTCTCTGTAGTACAGTTCTCTGTAGCACCTGTTAGAAAATTGAATTGAATTTACAGATTTGGCCAAGCCCCTTCTAGATCAAGCAGGCAGGTGTTCTGCCATGTCACATAAACTATGGCCCTTGACTTCAAGACTTTTCGGTTCTCATGGGGCTAATTAGTGTTCACCTCCATCAACGGCATGCTAGTGGGTTATCTTTAATTAAATTAATCTAGTTCAAGATTTCCTCCCCCCTTCCCCCTTTTCCCTCCCCTCCTTCCTCTCCCCTATTTCTGAAGGCTACCTGAGTTTGTATCTCGCTCAGATCAGCTTGCAGATTTTTTAGTCTTCTCTTGTCATGTTAAATCCAGGATTGGTTGGAGCCCAAGAAATGGCTTACATTTTTCACTCTGAAGACAGTATGCATCTAGAATTATGTCCTCACAGGTAATTGAAGTTGCATCTGTGGCACCAACCACCTTTTTTCACACTGTCAGGGAAAAGAGGCACTGTGGAAGAGTACAGCATCTCAAAACAGCAAGTTGGTATTTCTAACGTGCAGACCTTTACATGTAAGGTGACAGCAGGTCATATTATTACTCCCTTACATGACTTTTTTCAGATTGAATTGATTTAATTTAATTATTTTTAAAGGAATTTCTCTCTTACTTTTGTGTACATGTAGAAATGATCTATTTACTTGTGACTCTTCTTAGAAAGTGGTTGGTGCATTGCAACTTCTCCTGCAATTTGACAGGTTATGCTATACAAAATGCTAAAATAAAAATGCCAGTGAAACAATAACAGCAGGACAGGACTTTTAAGTTACTATGAAATAAAACCACATGGAAGTGGTGTGTAAAGGACTTAGACTTTCAGATGTTCAGCCAACCTCATGGAAGTCATTTAACTCCTCTGTGCCTGTTTGTCTCTTGTTTGCCATCCCATGTCATTTACAGTTTCTAGAAATTCCTCTTACAAGTGTCTCTAAAATGCTGGGAGACGCCTGGATGCCAAAGAACTATAAATATTAGCAAATAGTCTTCCAATTCTTAGAGCAGTCATACTGCTGTCTGAACTGGGGTCACCACCGTAGCTTTTAAAATAGGCTTTCAAACCATGCAGTCTCAAATGAGAAGTAGTTTTCAAAAGCTGATGTTTTCCCCAGGTTCTATGAAACCAGCTAATCCCAAAGAAAAGCTGATGTCCTTAATTCATCTCACTGTAATTTCTGCAATGTTAATGCCTCTTGTCCTGGCTGTCAGTGTGGCTCCAGGGTGAATCCCTCTGTGTGCTGTTTGCAGGGGCTGCTTGAGATATGGTGGGATTCCTGAGGTGAGGTGCCTGGCCAAAACTCCGTCCTGCTGTCTGCTGTGTGAGAGTGCATTACCCCAGCCAGGCAGGGGGCCATGCTGAACCTGCTGGGTTTTTAACTAGGCATCATGAGTCAGACACTTTACTGTAAAAGTGCAGAGTTTGGGCTATTTAATTATTTGTTAGCCATAAGAATCTGAGGACTCACGAACCGTCTCTTTTGAGGAATGCAGTGATTTCATCAGATAAATGTTTAAAGCGGGGCTAAGATAGCAGCCAACCACAGCAGAAAAATATTTTTTCCTTTGAGATAACCTCTTAAATTTATACATATTTAAAACCATTTTATCTTCTCTGTCTAATTCTAAGCACCCCTTCTGTCAGCAGCAGACAGAATTTAAAAGAGAAAACCCTCAGTGGATGCCTTTCTTTTTTTTTTTTTTTTTTTTTTTTGTGAAATGTGTCAGATGATAAGCAAAATGTAACTGGGTATTTATTCTACTTTTCATGTGCCCTGCAAATTGTGGAAGGCAGCAAGAGATAGATAGAGCAGCAACAGCCTGATAAGCCTGGCTTTTCCCTTTTTGCTGGCTTTCTGTTTATACTTCCTTTGAGCGAGCACTGGGCTAGAGACCAAATGTCTTTACTCATCTGGGAGATTTCAGAGCTGTTGGGAATAAACTGGAGCGAAAAACAACTCCTTGATTACAAGATTTGTAGGTAAATGTTACCCCTGCAATAATTGCCATTTCCCCTCCATCTCCTCCACAGCACACTCTGTTCTAGCAGTGCCTAACAAACAATAATAGCAAAAATAAGGCGTATTTTTTTACACTGGTTATTTTCTGTCTCCTTACTGAAAAGGACACATAATGGAATGAATCTGGCTTCCCATCTGTTGCTAGGTGCAATTCAAAGTGGCAGTTTTGACCTATAAAGATTTGGCTGGTTTGCGTCATGCTTACCCTAGAGACAGCCTCTCCCCTTTAATTTCTGTGTGTCTCCATTTTCCATCTGTGAAAAATCAGGATAACACTAGTTTTCTACTTCACAGGGATTTTACAAGGACACGTTATTAACAGGCACAAAGCATAGGCTCCGTATTAGACATCGCACAAATATCTATGTCTAAAATCTTGCTGCCACCCTCAGTCCCACAGAATGCGAGTTGGTTGACCTCCACTATGGGACAGAAGGTGATTCATTGTCTCAGGCTGTACTATGGATTACCAGCTCTGAATCTTCCCATTTTTAAACACATACATAACAGGATACTTGCAAGTCATCCAGCTGAATTTGGTGTTGCCCATTAAATAGATTGGGACATCCCAGGGGTATAAGATTAGAAGTGTGTTTCAATGTGGTACTTTTGGGTCCCAGATAAGATAAAGGCCAGCGGGGACCACAAAGTGTTGGATTGGAGTAGGTGTTTGTGAGATACTTACTTGAGAATGGTTTCCTCAGAGCATGTATCTCCAGAGTTGTGGTTGCGTGTTGTATTAGAAGGGAAGCAGTTCTTCAGTTAGCTCCATAAATCAGTAGTTCTCAGGTGCATTTTTGCAGTCACATGCAGGTCAGGTTTAAGCACTTCAACATGCCTGTTTGAAAAAAGATGTCTCCAGGGCATGTTGGTTGATCAAAGTGATATTTAGACTTGTACTAAATTATGGACTTAGTCCTACAAGAGTTCAGGGGGATGGGTAGGGGTGTTTTGAGGAACTGTGGCTTTACAGCAGCAATCTTTCAGTCCAGACTTAGGGTATTTCATACTTCTCCTATTTCTGATGTGATTGTTGGAATGACAAAATTCGAGCTCAGCAGTGACAGTAGTTCTGCAATTGAAGAGTGGACAGGGCAGCAACGTTCCTTGTGGATGATTACAAGACACGATCCATCAAGCTAGATGGATTGACTTTGGTCATTTGGCCATTGATGTGGCTCTTACCAGGGCTCTGTACCTACCACATTGCTATAACCCTTAATAAAATCTTTTGAGTCTTATTTCCAGGTCGTGCTAAGCATGGCTAACACATACACTACCATGACATTAGCCCCGGTGGGGATTTTGGTGACTATTCCCAGGCTCACAGAGACAAAAAAAAGTTGCAGGCTATGCCAAAGTAGTACACAGGAAACTGTTATAAGGTCTGTTAAAGATCATTGTTGTATTTAGGTTTTTCACCATATTACATCCAAATATTCTATTTTTTTTCATAATATTATCTTTGTAAAGTAATGCAAATTGACCTTGTTTGATAAGATACTGTTGTCTTAAAACTCCTTTGTATTGTATGGGCATGCATATGCAGGCTTTGCAGAAGATGCAGTCTTCTGCAGAGAGCTGAACCAGCTAAAAAATAAGAAAATCAAGCTGCCACTCTACCTAACTGAGTAACTCACCTTAATTCTATTCTTGGTTTTTTTAAATGTAGGATTTTATCCTTCTCAGGTCTAGCTACTCTTTAGGAATCTCGTTGAGAGAATTTAAAATAAATAGATAAAAGGAAACTGCAGCAGAGCTTTCTTCAGCCTGTGCTTAGGAACATGTTAACATAACTGCGAATAAGTGGTAAATTAAAACTTAGCTTAAAGTGTATTCACTTTAGTTAAATAAACAAAACACAAGCTCCTTCATTTGAACATCAGTGATGTGGAAGCTGCAGTTTTGAGGCTTGGCAGTGACACAGCTTTTGAGAACTGGAAAAGTATATCAGGGAAAGATAGAGACAGGGCCTCATCCTGCAAGGCTTTACTGATTTGATAGCTCTTCTTATTTCCTTAGGGCATGTTTGCCTGTAGCACTGCATTCCAGTGGAAAGGCTCCTAATTTTGCTCAAAGGATGGGGTCAGGAGGAGGTGACGTCTCCCCGCGTATGAGGGAGCAGGCAGGTCGGGCACACGGGGCCTCCTCCCGCTCCTCCTGCTGAGCTGGGGAGCAGCGCCTCAGCACGACCATGTGAGCTATCTCACGGCACCTCGTTAGCATGAGATGATGGCTTTATTGGGGGAGTGAGTCATAAAAAAGCTTCCCTTGGTTAAAAATGAGCAGTTGCATTTTAGTGCGATGACAGCCTTATACTGCGGATTGAATTTTTGTGTTACAGTGAGTTTTGTGTGTGTGCAGGCAGGGGAAGGGAGCTTGGGACACACATACCTAGAAAGCAGCTGCTGCAGGGGGTGAAATCAAAAGAAAGAAAACCTGCTGTGATTTTTTTTATTTTTATTTTTTAAACTGCTGAGGTTTTCAGGCTCCTGTCAGCTCAATGAGCATCTCTTTGAGTAGCAAATCCCTTGTGTGAAAGTCCTGGCTCTGAATCTCACTTAAAAGTGATCATTTGCAACTATGGATGAGCAAACTACCCAGGATGAAGTATCAGGTGTGGTTTTTTTACTGTGAGTTATAAAGCAAACATTTAATTAACGTGTTGCACAGTCCTGTATCTTGTCATCATGGAAACACAGTCTACAGAAAGCTTCGGTGTTACCTGTTCCAGTGGAAAAACCTGTTCTGGGAAAATGTGTTAAAAAAACTCCCACATAATCTAATATCAGTGTTTAAAAATCCATGCTCACCTTTCATGTGAACATCCCAAAGTGCTTTTCAGATGGAGAAACTGGAGCCCCGATTAACTCTAGCTCCCTGTTACAATGTATTTATTTCATCTTTTTTTTGTGTCTTATTACCTAGGAAGGGTAAGCCTGGTTTTTGTTGGTGGTTCACACCATAGCAGTGCCTCTATCCGGCCCTGCTCCAGAGGTCTCCAGGTGCTACTGCAAGGTAGATAATGCATATCAGCAGGTCACTTGGTGGAGGATAGGGAACAGGGAACAGAACCCAGGCTCCAGGGCATGTTTTCCTGACCACTGGACCAGATTGCCTCCCTAATGTTGGTTTTCCTCACTGGCATTACATGGACGTCCAAGGAAAATGCCACAAACAAGCAGCCGTGCATTTGCTGAAAACAGAAGCAGCATAATTGTTAAATTTCGAAGCATAGTGCATCCATAGCTCAGCCAAAAAATATGTGTGATTATCTGCTGTCCATCACAAGCTAATATCCTGTCACTGGATAACCTCAAACGTGCACCATGAACAACGTGATCGAAGTTCTTCAATATTAAAAGGACAGTCCTCTCTACCACAAAAGTCGGCGTGAGCAGATGGACCTGAGCGGGGCCTGACCCAACCTCCGATCAGTGCCGGTTATTTTCGTGCTGTCCGCCGGCAGAGGGAGCTGGTAGATTCTGTAGAGTTCAGAGCATCGCTTTCCCTGAGAGCCCAAATAAACCCGCTCCGGTCCTGCGACTCGCTGACACCAATATGCTGCATTTCTCGCCACAGTGCTTCCTCCACCAGTGGTTTAGGTTTCCTTGAGCTACCAGCAGGTAGATCTGGTTCTTCAGCATGTATTGTAGAGCTTGTGCTTTAGGTCAGGAGGTCGTCATCTGACTCTGTCGACAACCAGAAGGATAGTTCTTGTGATAGAGGATATTTTGCTGAAATAGCAAATAATATTTGCAGATAATGCATTGGGATGTTCATGAATCTGCAATTCGGGTATCCATATTTAGAGATTAGGTGGGGAAGGGGAAAAAGTCTTACATATCTTGTGTAGTTTAGCCACCTTGATTGGAGATGGACCTAATTGGAAATACTCTATTTCTGTCCTCACTGATTAAGGGTTTATGTGCAGCTCTTCTCTGTGATGTTCCTCCTTGCCTGGACAGTGTGATGTGCAACCAACATACAGACATTCTACTTGCAAGGGAGGAACTAATTTAAAAGAGGTGTTTGGTGTCGGGAGCAGGTCAGCAAATGAACTGATCAACTGTATGGACCCAAATTCTCGTGTCAGACACTGTGACCCTGGGGCTCTGGCCCATTCTCCGCTATTTCTATATTTAATATATATTTGTATGTGATGGCTCCATTTAGCTCCCATTCTTTGTAAAGTAACTAGCACAGTAGTGCCCAGGTTGTGATCAGAGCCCCTGGGCATTATCACATCATGAATAACAGTAATATCATTTTCACCTTTAAAGCCTGTGATGACCTCATCATGTTCTTCTATGAAATATCAATCTTTTAAATGTTGTCCATTGTTACTCCTCATAAAGACTGCAAGAGGAGCATCAACTTGCCACGGAGAATATTGAATTTTAGAGCAAACAGATCAGTTATGGCCATTTTGGGATGTTTTGGTGCCTTTGTATTCTTCAGGTTAAAGTGCTATTTATTCTTAATGCTGTTGACCTGATTTTAATCCTAGCTAATGTCTTGCAGCCATTGAATGGAATATATTGAGTAGAATAATAAATTCAGTCTTACAGAATGATGCTATAAGAGCAGCTTATAAAGGTCAAAGATGGAATTTATTTTCTCTGTGTTGCTGGAGCTCCTGTGTTTGAGTGTTTAGAAAGCTGATATGCCTTTACAGCAAGTGAATAAATCAGAGAGAAGTTAGAGCCAGTTAGAACATATATTGGCAGTTCCCGAGTAGCTTCTCCTTGGAGGTAAATCAGTGAGAGGTAAAAAGTGTTGAATGTCTTCAGCTATTCATGGATATAGAACAGATCAGAGCAGGACAGAATAGAATCCATCCATGAATTAAGTCACCACAAATGATTTTCAGTCAACACAGGTTTCTGCACATACTAGAATAATAAAGAACAGGGGTGGCTGTATCAGAGGTCATTAGAAAGAGCTGAAGTGTGTTAAATGTTCACATCTGTCAATCCTGCTCTTTTTAGGATGGATGGAAATAGCTCAAGAAGTCATGAAGCCTGTCCCTGGTGACTCTATGCACAATATGGGAAGTCTCTAGGGATGGTATTTGATTCTGAACACACTGTTTTTTCTCATCAGTCATCAAATTGGCATTGCATACTGTTATTAAGCTATTACCCAGTTTTTGTGAAACACACAGAATCTTTACAACAAGATAAAGCCCTGAGTGAAAATCTCAGTGGCTCACAACAAACACTTCTTGAGCAAAGCAAAGTTCATACTGTGGCTTTCTTCTGCTGGTGTTCAGAGCCATGTACATTTAACACAGTAATATATCAGCAACTGTAATCAAAATGGGAGTAATAGAGAGCCTAAAGACATGAAAATATTTCATGAAACCTACTCGTGGAAGTGAGAATTTTGTAGATTGCTCCCTGGAACAATAAGATCTGTTGAGCACTTACATGTGATTCCTGTAAGTTGATCAGGGCATGTGAAGCTGCTCTTACAGGAGGAGGGAAAGGGCTTCCTCACTGATAGAGAACAATTTCTTAAAATGAAAATTGGTGATTATATTAATTCTTGACAAATGCTTTCAACCGTACCAAAGTACCAATTTATTTGTGTATTTAAACAAAATACTGATGACTGATGGTAAGCATTTTTATTGTTTTGGAGTCTGTAAGGACTATAGGTTTAGTACAGTCTGACTGTGATTTTCATTGACTGGTGTAATAGGATCAGAAAATGTTTCTCTGTTTTGGAAAAAACCCACTTTAGCTTTTTCTCTAGTGATTACGATGTTTAACTTATTGGACATAGTTCTGCTTTTCACTTTTTAAATGTGCAATGTTTATCTTGTGCTGGGTTTTGCTCAAAATAAATAGACTTTTAGTTTTATCTGCTCTTCTCCTGAAGAGAAAGAGAAATATTTATTATTTTAAATATTGTATTTTTAATGGAATCTCTAAAAAGTATCAGAAATACTTAATTTACACAAATTTTTACAAAACCTTTGTTTTTTATTTCTTAAATATTGTATCTTTATTTCAAAATTAGGGTACCCATCCCTTTTGAATATGGGAAATGTAGACAAGGAAGACAAGTAAATTATTCCAAGTTTTCTTTTCAGTTTTACACTGAAAGATATGAAAGATTCTTCTGGTGTTCAGTTTTCTACAGATGGTTTAGAGCATATATTAATCTACAATGGAGGCATGTGTGTGTAAATCCTCAACATTTGGAAACAAAATCAGCCTTCTTATAATCTTTATAGTTTTTTTCAAAAAGACCAAATTATCTTCCTTGCTGTTCGGCAGAAAGGGCCATTTGCAACAGGGCAACAGCATTTCTAGCAGAACTCTGCCAGATGTGCAGTAACACCTTTGTTTCACTTTAGGAAGGTGAGTGTTTTAAAATGGCTTTTTTAATTCAGGATATTTTGATATTCAGTAAATAATTTAAAATATTATGGATGAGAGTGAATGCCTTTTAATAGGTGTATTTCAAATTAAATAGGATTAAAACAGTTACTTATTTTTTCTGCCTAGCTCCAAGTTGCCCATCAAGTCATACTTTCTGTTAGCTCCAGGTTCTTCCCTGTGTGAAGTCACAGGCGTCAGCAGAGTTAATCTAAGCAGATGTTTTTGCCCAGTGTCATTTTTGGTAACTTAATTTATGCTTAGCTGCTGAACATAATTGCAAAGAGTACTTTAGTGATAGCTTATGAGAAATAGTCTCAATGAACCATTGCTAACACCATGGCTCCCCAAACAAAACGTTGCATCACAGTCTGCCAGTTCTGGCATCAATTTCTTTGTTAGATAAATAAAAGGTGACATGAGCAGATTTGGTGCTGAGCTCAGTCTGCAAAAAAGAGTAATTTTCCCACTACCACATGAAGGTTTCTTGCTCCTTACAGCACTTCCCTGCACCAAGCATGAGCCATCTGCACAGTCGAAGAGGACCTTGTGGAATAGGCTGGGGGATTCCTGCTTGCTGTCTGTGGGCTGTGGATGGGTTGTAATAATGACACAGCACGCAGCACTGGTGGTGGAATTGTACTGGAGAGTCTGCTCTCCAATAGCATTTTTACAGTGCCTGTGTTGCAGGGGGCTGCATGATTAAACTTGGGCTCCAGCATCTATTACAAAAGACCAGGTTGGCTTAAATTGATATTGCAACTCAGAACACTAAGGAGAATGACACCATCAGCAGCTGTGGAGCTTTATAAAAACTGACCTTCATGCTTGTTGTTAAAAATAACAAAATCAAAGCTTGACACTGAATCCTAATGAATGAGATCTTTGCATTAATTCAGCAAATGTAATCTGATTTTGAAGACCTTTTCAGATGCCTAGAGTAACTTTCCACTGCAGCTGTGAAAGGATAGTTCCAGTTAATGGTGTAATACTTCTTTTCTGAAGTGCCTTAATAGTCACTCAGTTCCTTGATCAAGGCCCTTCACTGTCCAGTGAAAATGATATAAATATTCTGAATTTTTTTTCATATGTAAATGGTAGTATCTATTAATATAAAAGTAACAGGAATAACTCATACCTGCTTTGTAGGTTATCTGGAAATATGCCTGTCTATTAGGATGCGAACTTGCAGTAGATTTGTATTCTCTTGTCTTCAGCTACTCACAATATTTTCCTTTATTTCTCTGTACTGCACACAGATTTCTGAGGTTCCTTTCAAGCTATTTCCCTAAATATTTTATTTCATTAGTCTTATGTAAATACCACCAATCTAGGGCAAGATTCTAGTCTGCTTTCATTTGCCAAGGTCTGGAGTAACAGTGCTCAGCTGAGTTATTCAGGCTTGTGGGGTAAAGGAGGTCATGGTCTGGTCCCTACCAGAAAACGTGAATTGTAGTCTCCCATTTGATTCATGGGCATTGTTCTCATTATCATTAATGGATGTTGCACTCATATATTAGGAGAATAGGCCCTATTAGGAACTGTCTAAGGAGTGAAATGAAAATGATAATCACTTTGTCTTGGATGAGGTATTGTATTTTTCTATGGGATTTTAAAGGCTATTTTAGTGTTTAAATTATCTGGTGCATTAGAGAATGGTTTAGATAGGCTTTGCTTGATTGACAGTGGTGGGTATGTTTTAGAAAATTATTATACGCATTGGGACTTCAATTTTGCTGTGAATTACATTATTTTTGGAGATGTAAATTGCAGTCTCTCCCAGGAGAAAGAAGTAGTGCGCTGCTTATTTGATTTTTAGCAATAATTAAAATGATATGTTAAATTAGGCTCAGGTATTGCCATGAAACAGGACAAACCTACTTGCGTGTGTGGGAGTTCAGAGTCCTTGAGAAACTGTGATTTTTTTTTTGGTAGTAAAATAAACGATGTGCCTTGTGGTTCACACCCTAGAAATCACCCTTCCCCACGTATATCATCACGTAAGAAGGCCAAGTAGTCTGGCAGAGGGACAAGGCGGGAGAGCTGTTCACTGAGATGGAGGGTGGATGCACTCCAAATGGGAATTAAACTAATTGAAGTGGACTGGAGCTATTGCCTTGCCTTACACTTAGCTGACACAGAAGACTGTAATTTTGAGTGCTGTCGATCCTTTAATTTTCATCCCTTGCCATTCAGATGAGATGAGGCTGTGACTGAAGCAATAAGTACCCACGGAAGGGCTTCGAGGGAGAATTCGCTGCCAGCTGCATAGTGCAGAGATCTGCAGGTTACATCTCACTTCTCAGATCGCCATGCTTTGTGGTAGGGCTGTAGGAGGGAACAAGGTTAAAAGAAAATCATTTGGTCTCCCTGTTGTTTGGACTTCATGGCTTCCTACCAGCTGCCCCAATTTAGTTAAGGTTGTTTTTTCCCCCCCTAGAGAAGAGAAATAACAAGAAAAGTAAAGTGACGTTTGTTACAGCTGATGGGAAGCAAATTGAGTGCAGTGGAGTGGGTGATCTTTATTGAGGACTAGGTGGCAATGTCACATATCACCCTGTGTGTAGAACCTGGCAAGTGTAAAGATCCTCTTTCCTTCCTAACGGGAACAGGGGACGTTATACGAGATGGATGAGGAGAATGTGCGAGGACTCAGAGAGTTCTTTTATGTCTGTAATTGAGGCGAATCTGAGATAAACTGCTAATCTCCAAGGGACAGCAAAGAAAGTTTTATCAGTCAGTTGACAGCTTTGTTAAAAGAAAGAAAAAGACTTAAGTGTGAGTACTATCAGAGCAGAGGAAGTTGTTTCTAAATACAGGTTGGTATGTGTGTGTGCTTACTCTTAAATGTTCTAAGCACAAGGTGTTTGTCTGAAGCACAGGTCTGGGATTTGGAATAGCATTCACATAATTTCCTAAATTCCAGCAAAGACAAAACTACCGTATCATGGACCTGTGGAATTGAGACTTCAATTAGTTTCTGTTGTACAATATTGTCTGCAAATGCTCTATGTATAATGTTGTAAAAATGAATATGCTCTGCAATTTAACCATGTCACTTCTTAATGAGGTCATCCAGTGCTTTGAGACCACTTATTATTCAAATACTGGAAGGAGCATCAAGAATTATTCTGAATTTGTTTCCATTTTTGTCGTGGGCCTTAGCTCAAAAGGCTTGTTTTTAACTTTAATTGGAAATCCGTTATGTGTTATTTAATCCCACCGATGACAATGTGTACTCGTAACTTAGGGTGTCAAAATTCAGCTGTGGGGTCTATCGTTATATTTCTCAGTGTTTGCAAAGTATAAACAAAAGTGAGCAATGTGGTATTCAAATTCTGTGATCAATTTAGGCATCTCTCAAGGCAAAACTCTGAATTTTCAGATACTCACAGCTGGAAGGGACCCACAAAAGCCACTGAGTCCAACTCTTCAGTGAATGGCTCATACAGGGATTGAACCCACAACCCTGGCATTATTAGCACCATGCTCTAACAAACTGAGCCAACCCACTCCAAATGTGACTGTCAACTAAACACAGAGAGAATGCAAAACTTTCACTGCTGCATCAAATGAACTGTGCAACTCCTATAGTTTCTATTGCCAGGTAGTACTTGATTTTTCCAAAGACAGGGATAGAAAATGGCCAGTAATAGGTAACTGCCAAATAAATACAAATTTCAACATTACTGAGGCTTATCATATGCAAAGTGAAAAAGTAACTAGTATTATCTCCAAAATATTATTTATAACATTAATTTGTATATTGATTGGATATTGTCTCAACCGCTGTTTTTATTGACTTTATGTTCATAGCTGTTCATCATAGTAGTTATTCCTTTTCTCATTCCTTTTCTTTTTCATACTTAAAGGCAAAAATGTAATTTCATCTCAATAACAGTAGGACTTGATGACTTTCACATTCATAAAACATAAAAAAGCCAGAGAGGTTCCACAAATCCTCCACTTTTCAAATTGTATTTTTCTCTATCACTTTCTCCAGCTTCCTGTACCTGCATCTTGACGACCGCTTTCTTGGCAAATCAAAAAGTCTTCCTGCTGTCAGAAAAACTCCTTATTCCTGTCTTCTATTATTTGGAACAATTTCTTTACATCTCTCTAGCTCATCAATTCACTTTATTGACTGTTCTTTGTGCTTCACATTTTGTCTAAGAATGTATCTTTCTCCCTTATCTCTGTATGTTCATTCTGTGTCATTCTGCTCTGTCTTGGTACTGCAGTCATTAATTGTATATTTTCAAGGTTAAAAAAAAAAAGGCATATATTTTGCTCGGAAAACTCAAAGTAAGATGAAACTGTATAATATTTACTTTATTCTGTTAATTTCCCAGGCTGCTTCTCTCCCTGCAAAAATGTTCTGGAAGTGTTCTCTATCAGCTCCCAGCCCTGTCATGCAAAGCTGCATCTTGAGGTCGGTTTATCTGGGTTCATTATGACTGTGTAGAAATAAAGAGTGAACCACCTTATTCTCCTACTACTTCTGCTAGACCAAATGAGAATCATTCCTTCTCAAAACCATAGGCAAGTATTATGCAGCCATTTGCTGTGCAGCCTATGTAAGGAAAAACCTTCACAGGAAAATATCTTTATCAGGAAATATTGATACAATTTTTCTAGAGCTGAAACTGTAAGACAGAATCACAGAATCATCTGGTTTGGAAAAGACCTGAGATCACCAAGTCCTAGCTTTGCCTGATCACCACCCTGCCAAATAGACCATGGCATTGAGTGCCACATGCAGTTTCTTGAACACTTGCAGGGATGGTGACCCCATCTGCTCTGTGGGCAGTCTATTCCAATGTTTAACAACCCTTTCCATGAAGAAATTCCTCCTGATGTCCAGTCTGAACCTCCCCTGGCACAGCTTGAGGCTATGTCCTCTTGTCCTGTCACTTGTTACCTGGGAGAAGAGACCAACCTCCACCTGGCTACAACCTCCTTTCAGGGAGTTGTAGGGAGTCATAAGGTCACCCCTGATCTTCCTCTTCTCCAGGCTAAACAATCCCAGTTCCCTCAGCCACTCTTCATGGGACTTGATCTCCAGCTCCATTACCCTTCTCTGGACATGCTCCAGCACCTCAATGTCCTTCCTGAATTGAGGGGCCCAGAACTGGACACAGCACTTGAGGTGTGGCCTCACCAGTGCCAAGTACAGAGGGACAGTCACTGCCCTGGTCCAGCTGGCCACGCTATTCCTGATCCAGGCCAGGATGCCATTGGCCTTCTTGGCCACCTGGGCACACTCTGGCTTATGTTCAGCCACTGTTGACCAGAACCCCCAGTTTTTTTTCCCTGGGCCACTTTGCAACCATTGTTACCTAAGCCTGTAGCACTGCCTGGAGTTGTTGTGACCCAAGGGCAGGACCCAGCACTTGGCCTTCTTTTGCCTTGGCCCCTTAATCCAGCCTGTCCCGATCCATCTGCAGAGCCTTCCTACCCTCCAGGAGATCGACTCCCACCCAGCTTGGTGTCATCCACAAACGTACTGAGGGTGCACTTGATCTTCTCATCCACATCATCAGTAAAGATATCAAACAGAACTGGGCTCAACACTGATCCCTGGGGGGCACCACTAGTGACCAGCTGCCAACTGGATGCAGCCCCGTTCACCAGCACTCTCTGGGTCCAGCCCTCCGGCTAGTTCCTAACCCAGCACAGAGTGCCCCTGTCCAAGCCGTGGGCTGCCAGCTTTTCCAGGAGAATGCCATGGGAGGCAGTAACAAAGGCATTGCTGAAGTCCAGGTAGACACATGCACAGCCTTCCCCTCATCCACTGGGTGGACCACCTGGAGATCAGGTTGGTCAGGCAGGACCTGTCCTTCCTAAACCAGTGCTGGCTGGGTCTGATCCCTTGGTCGTCCTGTAGGTGCTGTGTGATGGCACTAAAGATGATCATTTCCATAACTTTGCTGGGCACTGAGGTCAGGCTGACAGGCCTGTAGTTCCCTAAATCCTCCTTCCCGCCCTTCCTATCACATGGCCAACTTCATCTGGGACCTCCCTGGTGAGCCAGGACTGATGATAAATGGAGAGCCGCTTAGCCAGCTCTTTCATCCAGCTCCCTCAGTACCCTTGGAGGAATCTCATTCTGTCCCCAGACACCTGTATCATCAGGTGCCTGGTAGGTTTACATCCCCTTTGGACAGCCATCCTTGGCCCTTGAGGCAAGGTCTCTGTGACAGGGTATTGCTGAGTGGAGGTAAGGTTGGCAAAGTTGTTGGTAAGACTAAGGCAGCTGAGTCAGTAACAACCTGGGTAAAGAGAGAAAGACCCAACATAGAACTGAAGAGAAATTTTTGCTGGAATAAACCCTGTTGATGAAAACTTGAACCATGTTTTTACTGTGAGCAATTTTTTGTACAGTACAACTGTAAAGGCAAAACTTTCCCTATAGAGAAAATGGCCAAGGAGACCAGGGTCTGCCCCAGCCCTCCCTGAGCCTGCTGTGTCTGTGAGCACCCTCACCTGTCCCTGCTGCTCTCTGAACAAGAGCATTACTTGTCTGTTACCTCAAATGGCTTTGTGTTAAGGAGCTGTGCTGTCCTGTGGGCAGGCTGCATTTCAGACAGTCTTGGCACAGAGCAGCTGTCTGGTCTCAGGCAGTGATGTTTTCCTCTGCTTTTGAGTGTATCATATGTTTTTCACAAATGAATTTCTCAGTCTGAATGTGATGCCATGGTGCATGGATCAATAGTGCTCCTCTGTGGTAAGGT
Source organism: Pipra filicauda (assembly GCF_003945595.2). NCBI lineage: Eukaryota > Metazoa > Chordata > Aves > Passeriformes > Pipridae > Pipra > Pipra filicauda. The sequence continues at coordinate 6,279,325 of NW_024104487.1, forward strand.
GTGCTGAATGCCAAATCTGTTTGGCTGTCTGTTATTATAAGGCAACTTAGCAGAGACAAGAAGCCTGTACCACCACTTTCATTAAGGGTAATTATCCTTGAGCAACTGGGATAGGAGCCGGAGCCTGAATGGTAATTAGCTGCCACTGCTAGGAAATGCATTTTCAGGTTCCTGTATGATTTTTCTCTCTGTTTAAAGAAGAGACTGAGGGAATTGTGATAAATCCCAAGTTTTTGCTGTTGGAGAGGCGCTACCTGCCTACTGATCAGCTCAAATTAGGATGTTCTTTGCATGTTCATCCATGTGGTCTTGTGCAGTGAGAAATCTTCCTGCACTTGGATGGTTTGGGTCTTTGCAGCAACATTAATGTTGTCCTATCTGTTTTCTCAACAGATGTGTTGCTTTATCGTTGATTTTTGTGTTGTAATAAAGTGACAACTACTGCAAATCTGTTTCAGTTTTGTTTTACAGGCAGAGAGATATGTATGCATGTCATCCCTGAACAGAATTACCAGACTAGTAGAACCAGACAGACACAACCTCAGTCCAGTATAAGATCGATGTGTTTCTATCCAGCAATATTTTCAAAATGTATATTTTCAGTAGAAGTTTGGTGCTAGACTTAAATGGAAGAATAAATTTTTATTTTAAAAGGATTTTCTTCCCCACAGCCGTATTTGGTATTATGTTTTGGTTTCAGTAAGTAGTGTCAGAAGAGCTTGATAAGTAGTATGTCCTTCCTGCATCATTTTTCATGTTAGGAGTGAATGTTTAAAGACAGAGAAAAGAATTAGTAAAGCTTTTATCGTGCAGCACAGATCTGCTAGACACTTGATGAGCCTTGCTCTGTCCTTGGATAATAACAGTAGTCCCTACCTACTTATGTTCATCTTCAAAATTTTATACAAGTATTAGTTAGTGAACTCTTAGAGCACTATTTAACCAATAAAAAGAGGTCTATGGTGGAAAACTAAAGATGTTAGGCAGTACATACTTGTCCTGTATTGTATTTCTGTGTAGGCAACACTTCTCCTCCTTAGATTGGAAGGAAAAAAGAGAGAGAAGGATTGCTTCTGTGCTTCGCGAAGGACCCCTGACAAACTGTGTCAGTGAGAACAAGGGCATTCAGCATGTCTGTGTCAGATGCTGGGGCCTGGCAGGATTTGTCCTGAATGTACAGTTGCCTTTTCTGGTTGCCTGATTATATTTTCCATGGCTGGCATTTGTAGTTTACTATGTAGAGTAATTATTGATTTCTTTTCACACTGCATGTGAGAATAAGCAATAACAATCTGTCTGTAAAATAGGCATAAGTTTAATAATATTACAGATTTGACTATATACCCTTAGAAATGCCTTTTATCCTGCTACTTCAGGCTTTTGAGTTAAGGTTTTTCTGCTTTCTGTTGGAAATCTAAAACAGTGTTCATTCCCTTTTCCAGCTGTAGCAGAATTTCAGTATACGGTATTTATAACAGTATTGAGAATCACTGATGCATCGCATCGGCAGGAGTGGAGAGGAGCTCAGCAGAGCCTGAAGTGTTTGAGGAGACAGACACAGGTCTGATTTTTGCTGTATGCCTTGAGGTGTGTTTTTCAACTTTCTATGAAAGCCTTTGTGTAAGTCTCTGCTGATCTCTGGAGAGGAGGCTGTGGTTATCTCTCTGTTAATCAGTAGCAGCAGTTTTCATTGCCAGGTACATTTCTTCCTTTGACACTTTTCCTTTGCGAACCACAAAGTCCAGCAGTTCACATTCTGCTCTAAGTGTGCTTTATTGGAGCTGCTATTGCTTTGGCTCCTGCTTCTTTGTATAGAAAAGAATGTGGTACAAAGGCTTGCTTATAGTGAAGCCTAACAGAGAAGAGCTCTGAGGATGGAGTAGAGATGTCCTGACCTTAAAATAATGATCCATTTATAAATAACAAAATCTTTCCAAATACATTCTTTTGCAGCAACTCTTCCCCCTGCCTTCTTCCCTTTTCTTTTGCTGATCTTCCTGTCCAGCAGCTTATTGCTTGTAGGTTGTGTGAAGTTACAACTTAATAATTGAAATTTCCCTATTTGTTGGCTACATATAGGCCCCCTGGTGCCTTGTTAAGTGCTCTGTTACCAGTGAATGTTTTTAATTATGTTCTGGGAGATGTTCAAGTCACAAGTCATTTACTCAAGGTTTGGGCCCAGCAGGTAAACATTTTCAAATTAATTTAAGTTGCTAAACAGAAACAACTTAGATCTCTTGAGTGCTGATAACTTACACTTTCTACTGAATTCTGTCGGAGAAGGGATTATTTACTGCATTTTGAAATCAGGCTGACTGCTGGTTAAATGACAGGGTATGCTGGTTCTACTCTCCCAGTTTGGAATATGCTGAATATTATTTGCCTAGAGAGAGAGGTGTCTATAAAGTCTCTGACTTGCATATTTAGAAGGGACAGTGGTCATGTGCTAATGGAAACAATCACCTATAAATTACCAGGAACAACTTCTGATCAGAAATGACTAACCATAAAGATTTTTACATCGAGTAAGACAATAAAGCTGTCTTAAGAATCTCTATCATTCCTTTGGGCATGCAGATATGTACTGTAGCAAGTGCTACAGACATTTTAGATACAGAAGGTATTTATAGGTGAATGGGTTTTTTTAACTTTTGTCTAAGAACATAACTCTGTTTTTATGGATCGTCACTTATACGTAATTTTTTTCCTCTTCCATTGAAAATCAGAATCTCTCTAATTCCTTTGGTGGCATTATCAGCAGCAGCAGCTTTGTTCTTATGCCCTTATTAATTAATGAATGACAGCCATTAGAAACCCAGACTCAGCAAAATTGGTACATGACTGTATGAAGCACGAAGGGCAGGGGTGCACTGCTGATGGATACAGAGCTTTACAACAGCAGACTTTCATCTTGACTAAAACTAGACGCTGACAAATAATAGGAGAAAGTGTTCCCCTGCCCTCCATATCCGGTTGTAAATAAATCAGTGAATAAAGCTATCAAACAAGTAAACTAAGAAACCTCTGAACACATATAAGTTGCCTTTAGCCTAGCTATAATAGTTCCACGAATTTTTAGTAAGAAGAGCATGCCCATGTCCTGCTGGCCAATAAAGAACTGGAAGGTTGGGAGTTTGTCATGAGCATGGCCTCAGTTTCAGATGCAAACCTGCCTTAATTATTATTTTACCTGAATTTCCAGAATCATAATTTGAACAGGGTCTGTTGGCAGAAGCATAGAGTGTATTAAATGCTGTCATGGGGGTTTATGTAGTAAACATCACTCTGGGCATGTAATTATTTTTGTATCTGGAACTGGAGACTCCCGTTACTGTATCTGGAAGTACATGCAGTTTTGTTTTTTATTCATTCCCACTGCTGATAACCTGTCCACCTTTGGGAAAACACGTTAGCTGTTTTAATCTCAGCTAATAGTGGTGAATACCAATACTTTTTAGTGCTATCCTTCAGTTTCCATCTGTGACTTTGTTAGTATAGAACTTCTGACTTCCAGCAAAGCAACCTTAATCATAGGAAGCATTGAGCTTGCAGAAAAACTGTCAACCATAAAATTTAATTTTATAAATAGCTGTAATGCTATACTCGTTAAGATTTTCTTGGGAAAAATATAACTTGAACGCACATCCGCATCCACCCACAGTAAAAAAGATGATTTTCTTTTCAGCTAGGTAAAGCAAAAAAATTACTGTCAAATATCATGCAGGTTGTTCTGTCAGGGTTTATGAAATAAAATCTATCTATTTGTAAGTGAATTTACAATAAAAATTCAGATTTTCATCAGTGAATCTTGCTCAAAATATTGTAAATGTAGAGGAGAGGTGGGAGACATCAGACCCTGTGGAAGTGTACAAGAAATACAGCCCCTTACGTCTCCTGCAAAAAAGTGGGGGACTTGACAGGCATCTGACAGGAAAGCTATATGTGGATGGACTACTTAGTCATCAGGAGGTAGGTGGCACTAAAAATGGATTTGTGAGACTGGTTGTGTGTATCATGCAGGTTGTGTAGGTATTTGACAGCTGTATGTTGATGCAAACTCAGGGGCTTCTATTGGAAGAACACATAAATAATGGGGATTTGGGCTACTTTGGGCAGAAAAGCAAGTAAGTGGTTAGGAAAAAAAGGATACTGGGTGCTTGAAGGGTGTATGTTACAGCTGGATTTGGAAGAACACAAGACAGCTACTAAGTCAGCACAGTAGACCTTGACCTTATGGTCGTGCTGCCAGGTCCCTTTGGTCTGTGCTGGTAAGCACAAGGCAGCTGGAGGGGAGGTCCCCAAGTGCCATTTCTCCAGAAGGGACTGTGGCTTGAAGCTCTGGCTGTGCACTTCCAGTGTTCAGCAGGCCTTGAGCTATGGGTCAGAACTGCTCTGAGGTATGGAGAGGACCCCTCTGCTGACAAGGGAGCAGCCACCAGGTTTCCCCAGGTAAACAGGACACAAAGACAGAGGTCCTGCTTGAGTAAGCACTTCAATACATGGTTAAAATGAAAAAGTACCTGAGTAGAGCTGACAGGAATGGAAAAAGCTGCACACATTGTGGATGTAGTGGTTAAAACAATTATCAAAGTGGAAACTGATTGATTGATCTTTGTAACAGACACTTCAGCTTCTTATTTTTTAACATATGGGATGCTTATTTTAGTTCCCTTTCCTCTGAAAATAGAGAGATGATGTGCCTCCATTAGGTTCTTCTGCCCTGCCTTCCTTCCAGGTCAATATAGGTAAGAATTTCTTTCTGCTTTCCCAGATATCACTGAAATCTGTTTTATAAATAGTTCCCAAAATTTTTCCCCTCCATCTGAAGTCATATTTGCCTGCCATGGCACAGATATCCCTGTGTGCCAGATGCCTTCCTCAGTTTTTTCCACAAAGAATTCTCACTCTTCCCTCTTGCTGGGGATGTGAGGATATGCCTCTGCATTTCCTAAGTGACCTAGATCAAAAGGGTCAGAGCTGACAAGAGTTATGGTGGCTTCCTCTGCGGCCTATTCATCCTACTTGCCTGCTGATCTCCACATGCTTTTCTCTTTTGCCAGTCTTTTTAATCACTTCAATGGGACAGTGACTCCTATAATATTCATACATTGATATCAAAGGGTTTATTGGAATTCAAGAAGCAGCAATTGCTGCTGTGTATTAGCAGTAATTAACATTCTTTAACTCCTCATCCATAACAATACAACATCAAAGACCTTGAAGGTAAAGGAGCAGTAGCATCTAATGGTGCAGAGTCTGTTTTCACCAGGTCATATATCTGCATTTTTAAGTATGAGTTTGAAAGCAAAACTAGCAGTTCTGTTATTTTTATTACTTACAGGAATCCAGCTGCTTTAGTCTATCATGTATGCAGAAGGTGTGTACACCTGCCTACTCGTATGATGAAGAGCAAAGAGATCATGGATAGGTTGCAAAAAGCTTTGGGAAGACTTCCACGAGTTGAGATTCTGGGTTTATTTTGCCAGTTCTTCAGAACTGATACCCTGTATCAGTGCTGTGCTGTGCAGTGAAGTGTGCTGGGAAGTTACCATACTGTCCTTCTTGCGTCCCTGTGGTTCATCTCCTTCCTTTTTGAGAATCTAGAGTTGGTTTTTGATGTATGAACTCCTCCGTGTTTTTAATCACTAAGAATAATCTATCTAGCGTCCAAACAACAAAAACCACCTGGTAGCCATGATCTGAATAGCTGTAGATACTGAGATCTGCACTGACATATCTGATCTGCATGGTGTTCTCCACAACAGAAACCCTCTACTGTATTATGGAAACTTCCCTGTATTAGTTTGGGTGACCTCAGTGAGAACACAGCCCTGAGAAACCTGCAAACAGAAGCAAATTGTTAACTAGATCAGTAGACTGAACTGCTATTGAGCTACTCCAGACTCAGCAGCATTAATTTCCTTAAGTAGACATATTGATGAGCCAACACTAATTCTTCAAGCTGTTTATGCTTCATATTGTCAGAAGACTAATCTAATGCTTTTTCACTCTCTTCAGGTGGCTGATAGAATACTAAACTGCATTTTTCTTTCCAAGTTAGTATTACACTGAAAGACAAGTATTCAGCTAGTTTCAGCTGCTCTCCTTGTGTTTTGGTCCCCCCAGCTGTGCCTACTGATCACTTGCACTAGTTTCCCTTACTCAGCCTTTATCTTTGTCCCACCTGGCATCAAAAATTGGTAGAAACAGCAGCCTCAGCTGGAGCTTTTTAGCTTAAAAACACTCTTCCAGGTTTATTGCAACAATATCCTGAGGGACATGACTTGATTAGGCGATGTGGAGCTTGTATGAGCCACCAAAGAAAGCAATTGATCCCTTAGTAGGCACGCTAAAAAGTCTGAGAATGAAAGAGGACTGCTTTGGATGGGCATCTGGTTGAACCACTTTCAACGTCACCCAAAAGTAAGTTTGCTTTATTAGTATGCTAGGAAGTCTTATGATCTTGTCATCAAGGGGTGAACCTTTTTAGTACAGTAGTATTAGAAATACTGTTTTTTAAATGTGTGTGTGTGTATATACAGTGAGCAAAGACTTCTCATTCCACTGCAAATAAATTTTTCTTCATTGCAGAGGCTGGTGATGAATTATGAGTAGTTTTTAACTTTTGGAAAAGTAAAGGGAAAAAAAAATCTACATTCACAGTTCAGGAGTTTTACCTCACACACAGAGTTGGTCCAGGGCCTTGTATCAGACCACGGTGTGGTTCTGCAGCACTAAGTATCCCCCTGTGTCTATATACCAGATACCAGCAGGTATCTGGGCAACATCTTCTGTAGGCTGCTGTACTAGTTGCTGCTGGTTACCTGCTCTTCTGCATCAGCCAGTTCCCTGGCAGGACTTGACTCTGCAGTTCAGTCTTCGGTGTTCTTTGATTTCATATTACTGCTATATGTCATGTGGTTGGAGACTTGCCTTGTAAATGATCTTTCTCATCTGATCCTCATGATATCAGTGACTAACTTGCACATGGACCTTTTCCAGTTTTTTTAATCCACTTCCCTAGTAGGTATTTCTTGAATTGTTACATCTGGTGTGAAGTAGTTGCCCTGAGGCTGAGAATTAGAGCTGATATCTTTAGGAAAACCTCAGATTCAACATATACTTTATAAGTCTGCACACGACTCGGTCCGTAGGTTTGTGCGGGGTGTTTGCATTGCTCACCAGTGCCTTAGGAAGCTCCCTTAGTAATTGTTTGCAAACTGACTTTTCACAGATGATCTCTTATGTTTTACATCTGGGCACAGAACTCTGGCTGGGATGTCCTTGCCAGGTTTGGCACAGCTGGCTTCGCTTCACTTGAGCTGTCTCTTAAGACAACTGGCGCAGGGAAAACTGCATGAAAGTATTTGCAGTGCATACAAATAGGCATAGAGAAGTACTCCTGTCTGCCTTCTGGCTTGCCATCCCCCTCGATGTTGCAGAAAGCTGTTCTTTCATGCCTCCTCCCCTGCCTGGAAGTGCTGTAAGCTTGCACAGCTATTTCTAAGAAGCACTGAGAAACCATAAGGAAGAGGTTTTGGTATTACTAATGAAAATTCTCATAGATACAACGCACCTTTTCCTTTAGCATTTTCATACACAGAAAGCAACAACTCCAAAATTCAAGAGCAGAGATGCTTGATGTGATCAGTAAGTTTACTCTCATGTGAAAATGCTATTGCCACCTGAATCTGCTGGCAGCACTTACTATTATTTTGAAAGATCAGAATTTTTGAACACAAAATTTACAATTTCAGCAGACATAGGTAGGATGAAACTATTTGTTATCTGCTGTAATATATAACTACTGTCTTGTTATCCAACTTTAACACTAAGATACAGGTCCACAAGGTTTTTTGGCTGGCTAGGTATGGTTTTACTTGGCAAATGCAGCCGGCTTGCTGTTCTAGTTCACCCGGGAGTTATGCAGCAGATGATACTGGTAATGACAGCCAATATCATACTGAAATAGTGAAGAATTTCAGAACATAAAAGGAGTAAGAGGGAAGAAGACTAAATTTTTATAGAAAATTGCTGTTTACTTAAAAATGTGGTCTTTCTGCATTGCAAATGTGAAAGGCAAAGGGCCAAGTCAGCTTGTGGCTCATGTTAGTATAATTCCATAGTGGAATAACAGTATTTCCCCATTATATAAAGAGATCACAACCAAGTTACATCCTTATTATACTAGAAATGCATAACCATGTGGAGTTGGAAACACTGCACTTTAGAAAATTGGGTTCAGCAATGAGTGAAATAATTAAGCCAGGAAAGGAGAGGGCAGAAATCTGTGTGCTGGTGGTACCTGCATCATTAGCAGTAATCCCAATTGCCCAGCCATTAGGACAGAGTCCTTATGTCAGGCAGATGAGATGCATAAAGCGGTTTTGTAACAAGAGACGCATTACCTTTGACACTCCTAAAAACAAACTAGCCAAGGATGGAGTAAAGTAGGGGAAAACTGCGCCATGTGCTTGTGGGTTGTACTGAACCCCACTGCAGAAAATCTGAAAACCAGATGGGTTTCTGTGCCTCTGCAAAGGCAGAGTAGGTGTTTGGAGAGCAGGCTGATGGAGGTAACAAAATCACTGCAATGTTCTGCCAGGTGCCATCCTAATGTGGCTTGGAGGCAAGCCTGAATGAGCTTCCTGGCCCCATATCCCCACGTATAACTGTGGCTCCTGCTGCTTAAGCCTCCATTTTGTCTGCACAGCCTGCCAGCATCTCCTCACCACTGCAGTGGGCAGAGGCTGTTGTAGGGAGGCTTTCCTGGAGAGGAGCACAGGGCTGGAGCTGGCACTATCTGCTGTCACCCTGCAAGTGGAGTGTCCTGGGCTGGGAAGGCAGAGTGGGGGTAAAGGCAGGCACTGACTGTGAGAATGGCTGGGGGTTCCTCTGCTGACGCGACCAAACGCAGTTTAGTCTGTACTTCCCAGAAGCTGAAATATGGCCCAGCTCTTCTGAAACAATTTAGCTTTGAAAAATTGTTCATCCTGCCCACAGTTGTTCAGCTTTGGAGAGCGGAAGGTCTCCTTGGTCCAGGATGCAGTGCCAGTGCACATGGCCTTGGCCTTGGCTTAGCTTTCCTGCTTGCGAGGCAAGTAAAGTGCACACTTCATAGATACAGAGAAAATAAGAACCAAATTTGAGCATGGTTTCAACAGAGCACATCCTGGTGTGATTCCTCTTCTCCTAAGCTCAGAAACTGGTTCCACCTTGTGGGGTTAGCACTGAGGGAAGGATGGGCAGCAGGAATCAGCAGAGGCACAAACCAAACTCCAGTGGCATAGGAGAAGTGTCTGTTAACACAGTTTGCCAACATCTTCCCAAGGATACTTGTCTCGTATGTTGAGAAAAACCTGTTGTTGTCCATACCCAGGGATTTGTAAGTCCTTTGAAATGTTCTTTTTAAACAGATTTTTAGTGCAAGCAGAGGCCAGTGACTTGAAGCTGTCACAAGGTGTGGGAGCACGGCACAGCGATCCAAAGAACCTGCTTGTTTACAGACATGAAGGAGCTGCTCAGGATTTCTTGTTTTGTTTTTTGTTTGTTTGGCTTTTTTTTAACTCATCACATGATATAGGTCCTAATTATATTTTTATTCCATAAAACAACAGATTTAAACACATTTCTTAGTATTGCATTGCCTGGAGCTGTTAAATACTTTTTCAGAGTAATTAGGTAGTTAACACACTGTTAGAGCATGTGTAGAATTGAAAGATTTTTTTAATTGTAAGGCTTTTTATATATATCTATATATATAGATATACATATACACATAGAGTGCTGAAGGAGAGTAAAAAAGCGCAAACAACAACAAAAAAAGGAAATTCCACTATGGAAAATAAACCAACATTTGCATAAATAGTGAAGAGTCTGGGTTAAGCTCAAAAGTCAAGGAAATTCAATATTAAGTCTGAAAATTCATGTTGATAATCAGCCCTGATTTTTATTTCTTTGTTTTTACAGTAATGGGAATGGAGTCTGGAGTTGTCAGCCCTTCAGCTCAGAATTTGATTCTAAGTCAGGCACTTAAACTGAAGAAGAAAAAAACACTTGTGTTCTTGTAAATCAGTTATAAATCAGTTTTTCTTTTAATAATACAATGGTGCTACTTCTATACAGAGAGGAATGTCTTAAAGAAGGCAATTCTTCCAGGTAGCAATGTCTCCAGCCTGGCATGCTAAGATCAAGTGTGAATGTAGTCTCTCAACAGCAGCAAATGGTCATAAGGATCACAATGTAGGTTAGAGAGAGGAGTGATGTGAAAGTAGAGAACTTGCAGCATTCTTCAAACTGCAGATGATGAAAAATCAGGAAATTAAACTTCAGTTAGTTTAATCAGTAAAGTGAGAAATCAGTAAGCATCTTAGTGCATATATATGTGTACATATTCTCTCTCTGTGATCAGAACATTATATACAATAAGTGTAAATATAATAAAACTTATATAATAAAAATATAAAAATAATCAGTATTATATGCAATCAGTGTGTATGATATTTATATCACTGTTTACTTTCTGACCTCTGAACCATCTCGATTTTGCTTGCTGAAGTATTTTGAGATTTTTCTTTGAGCTTAAATATTAAGGACAAGTGGTTAGAATTTAAAAAATAAATAAGTTTCTGTAATAAGTGTTTAATTGCAATAAAATTCTAAAAGTTAAAAATTGTAGTTATAAGTGATTGAGACTGAATTCCTTTCCATTTGGAAGCATTACTTAAAATTTATTCATGTGGCACTGTCATATTTGCAAGAACTTATGTGAAATGGAAGACAGAGACTAAAACTTTGAGTTTGGTGAGGGGTTTTTTTGTTTGGTTGTTTTTTTAAGTCTAAAGAGAACTTACTATTCTTTCTCACTCCTTGGCTGTCCAGTGTCACCTGCAGATGCAATGAGACCTCCTGCTATTGTTCATTTTATTTTAAACACTGAGTGCACTCAATGTCTACTCAGGGGTGGAGATCTTGACCCCTTTGAATGAGAAGTATTGAAATCATACAAACAGCTGGTGCACATTGATCACTCCTATCATCCCAAATGGCCATGATCAAATCTTCTTCCCAGGAGAGACAACTTTTCCTGCTGGCCTCCAGTGCTTCTCATTTCAGCTGTGAAGGAAGATGCTCTGATGAGAATATCTTTAATGCAAGTTCCTCTCAAGTCCTTATCAACTGGAATCGAAGTTATTTGCATCCGCTGCCTTTGAAATAGAAAATAAATCTCATGATCTAGAACTCAAAGAAAATGTTCCTTGGATTTCCTTTGACAGCACTAATCCCTATTTTTAATTGGGAGGCAAGACTTTAACTGGAGGATTTTATTAGGTCTCACGTTCCATGAAGTAAAAGAGCAATTTGCACAGCAGCAGCTTTGTATTCCAGGGATAGTGAAAGAAATGCTCAAAATGGGCATAAAGGTTGAACAGAGGTGCACTTCAAGTGCGTTAAACATCTTTTATGAAAATGTTGCTGACATGCTGTGTTGTTGTTTTTGTGTTGTTGGGCTTTTTTTAATGCACCTATAAAGAAAGAATAGTTGTATTTTAAAAAAAGAAATCTAGTTGATACGTTACTACCAGGGCTATTACCTGTTGCTGGCTTCTTCACATTTTTATTTAAAGACATAGAGCTTTCATATTCTGACTGTATCTGGGGAAATTTCTATGCACTTCAGCCATTTCAGAATTTTCTGAGTTTAAATTTTTTTTTTTTTTTTTTTGCAAACCATGCTAATACATTTCATTGGGAGACAAATGTCAAAAAACATCAGTGTTTGTATTGAAGGTAATTTCCCTGGGTGGTGCTATTGAAATAACTGATATCCACAGTGCTCTTGCAGTGCTAAGTTGTCTTGGATAAAATTCTTCCCTTTACCCTCAGTCCCACTCCAGCATCTCATGCTTTATAGCCCCTGAAGCCGAGGCTGTTGTGAGACCACAGCCATGCTCTGAGACTTGTTTCCTGTAGAGAAGTCACATGCCTCTTAAGGATTCCTGTGGGCAAAGACGTTTTGGTTGCTGGGAAATGAAGGATAGTCAGGACAAGGACAAACCAAAGTAGCTTTGTCATCTTACAGCACAGAGCTTTGTACTTGCAGAGGAAAATACTATGTTGAGGTTTGAATTATTCAGGATCTGCAGGTTGGAAGCGTTGACATGAACTTCTCAAGAGTCCATGCTGTTGATAAATATCCTGCTAGGGCCTTTTTTTTCCCCAGTTCCCCTTCGGAATGCAGTTGTAGTGGATTCTTAACTTTGGAGTTTGCAATCTTTCTGCCAAACTTGTTGCATGGGTGGTGAACTTTCAGCTGTGGAATTCTGAATGAAAAGTATTGGAGGGACACAAACCCCCAAGCTTATTTCCCCTCATTTTTTTTCTCCAGCTAAAAAAAAAAAAAAGGCTCTTCTGGTGTCTATCTGGTTTGTATTCTGCATCTTCCACTACACCTCACAATACAGAGTAAGAAGTCAGGACTGATTTTACCTTAATAGGATATCTCTATGTTTCCAGGGGAAAGGAGAATCTTGAATTTAGTTGAATTCCTTAGCAGCTCTAAGTGATTCAAGACATAGCATATTCCATGTAGATCTGATAGCTGAACCACGTATCAGGGAAACACAATAAAAGTAATAAAATGTAGATTTAATCACAGTTTGGCCCAAATGTAACCCTGAAATAAGTGTCTTACATTAATATTTACAATAGATATCAATCATTGCAATTAGTAGTAACACTAATGAGGGAGAAGCAAAATAGTAACTTTATGAAAATTTTCATTTCAGTAATGTAATGTGACTCAGACTTTTGAAGTGAAAATGGATGCATGCTGATTGAATTTGAAAAACATTCTTTTGGTTCTTTGATTTGTCACTGAGGTTTACAGTTACCTGTAGTGGAAGTGCAGAGCTCCACTGAAGTAAATGGAAATAATTTCTGGAAATGTTCAAGCCTGGATGGGGCTTTGAGCAACCTGACCTATCCCCGCTCATGGTGGGGGGGTGGAATGGGATGATCTTTAAGGTCCCTTCCAGCCCAAACCAGTTTGTGATTCTGTGATCAGGAGAAAGAATAGCTGGAAGGTTTAGTCTTGTAGCAGGCTCCTGCTGGAGCAACTTCGGTTACTATTTATCTCTAGGGTTATGTGTCTTGCAATTTATATATCATTTTGCATAACCTAAAGTCATCAGGGATTAGGAGTATTTATGGGAACCATAATGCTGTCAGATGTAGCATTCATAGCATCAGGTGTGGTAAATATGTAGCGATCAAAATACTGAGTTTTCAGGTACTTCTCCTACTCTTCTAATCAAAACAGCACTATAAAATATAAGCACTTAATTTCTTATTGCTCTTATGATTTTTCTGCTAAGTCATACAGTAGAAGTACAAATCCTTCTTGCCATACCTTAGCCAAGCAATGCAGATTTTAAAATGAATTCTGAGTAATTTTTGCAGCATTCTGTATTCTCCTGCCAGGAACCCTGGGTTCTGATTATTATCAAGCTGTAGACATGTAAGCCATAACGATAATGAAAGATATTTGGTACTCTAAGAAAATATCATAAGCAAGAGAGTAGGAAATTATTTCAGTGCTGTCTTGGGCTTTGAAAGCTTAACAGTGTGACCCGTCTCATGACTGCAATATTTGCAAAATGCTTCATCTCACAGATTCTTTCCCAGCTTTTGATCTTGGAGATTCTCTCCATCTCCTTTTTTTCCTCTTCATTTCAGACTTTCTTAATTGCTACAAGACTTAGCTCACAAAAGTCTCATCTCAATGCATCATGCAGAATCTTCTTGGCTGTAGCTGAAATGTCTCTCCTGGTTTTGGGGGTTTTGTTTGTTTGTTTGTTTGTTTTATTTTAATTTAAAACCCCTACTATCATAATTAAAGGCTCCCTTCTGTTTATATTGTAGGAGTTACATACAAAGAAATTCATCAGCTTCTGTCTGTCAGTTGTAAGCCTGTCTTTTCTCTCACTAAAAACATACTTTCTATAGCAGCAAATGCTGCAGTTGCCTGATCGTGTTAGCTGTCTTACATTAGGTAAGCATGGAGAAGTACAGTTTGTAAAATTCTAGGTAAACTGGGATTTTTGAGCCACTTACTTTTGTTCTTTGCTGTAAAGAATCTCCATTACTTCCTTTATTTTCATAAGATTTTCCCTCCAGTCCTTTAGTCTGGTGTTTACAGTCTTAGATGATTTTATTGGTTTGGTTTTTTTTTTTTTTTTTTTTGCTTCAATTCTGCACTCTCTTTGGCTGGTCAAACTTCTGAGAAAGCCTTGTGAATGCTGCTTTTTCATGTCACATCTGAGCACAATATTTGAGATTACCCTTCTAGAGGGGTATTTTGTTTTGTTTGGACTGTTAGCATGCTGGAACAATTGTGTGTGGAATGAGGAAGAAACCCCAATTCAGTTTTTGGGCATTCCTGAATCGTTTGCCAATTGGATCCATAGATGTCCCTTATTTTCCATGTGGATATACAGGCTTCCCTGATCCCATGAATGCAGTGAACAAGAGCTGCTGTGCCTTTGGTGCCTATTTCATAGCCAGCGTGGAAAGGCTGGCTTGGCTTTTCAGCAGGAGAAGTTGCTGTGTCTGAAAAAGTGCATTTTTTTGACTGAGCAAAGACAGTGATCCAAAGTTATTTCCACATATGTAAAATGAATTTCCTTTTCGTGCTGCCTCAGTTCCTGGGTTAGGCCCGCTGGCTCTAGAGTCCTGTAGTATTGTTAAATGTGCTGCATATACACTTTATCTGGGATTATCTAGACTTGTAAGTTCTTTGGGGTGGAGATCCTTTGGGCTTGGTGCTGGTGCAGCACCTAGCACCATGGGTTTAATTAGAGGCCTGCTGTGCAGTATCATCATGAAAGCTAATGGTCTGTTAACAGTCAGGGGACAGCTTAAACCAAGCTTGTACCAAACTTTAGATTCACTGTCTTCTCAGGAAATCTTTGCATTTAAATAGCTTCAGATAAATCAAAAGCAGAAAATACAGAACAATTACAGAGGAGACTCAGGGCTCCATACTACTCACCAGAATAACCACCCTGGCATTCCTGTTTATTTTCACATGCTTTTACAATGCTTTCATCCTTTCCCACCAATTTGAAAATCAGTTATTTCCCTGTTTTTTGTCACAATACTTCTGAACTCCCAGCATGTTGTTAGAGGCTCATCATTGTTTTCTTGGGTTCAGGACCATTTTCCCTACCCTTGACTGGACTTCCATTGCTAACTGGGAATTTGACTGACAGGAGAAATTGTAATAGTTTTCTTGCCTCTCTTGCTGGTGGTTTGGAAGAGAAATTTCCGACCCATTGCACAGGGCTAATAATACCTGCATGTACCTCATACCAGAGTTCCATATAAATTTGGTGTTATTACTGCAAGCTTTCATTTCTTGATAGCTCCTGCAAGTCATTCCCTCACGGGAGATGTTTTGGCACCTTAAACTTTATTTACATCTGGATATTGTGCCTGCAGACTTACCAAAGTAAGATGCTGACTGATTAAAAGTAGTCTCTTTGTATTCCAGTTGAAGAATTCACCATCTGTGATCTGTAATTAGAGTTCTTACTAATTAGATGTAACAAAGCTGCATAATGCCAAGTTTGAGGAAAAATTTATTATAAGTATGATGCAACATATCACTGATGTTTTTTCTTTAGTGCTTAACTGTAAATAAAATGTTCCCCTCATGTCCTGAGCATAGTTTCCTACCCCTGTAGGTTTAAAAAAATCCTTTCAGTCATTCATGATCCTATGCTGGTTGCTATAGTGATACCAATTTCCTGTCTCAAAGTATTGTACTTCAGAGGTACACGAGGCCTTTTAATCTTCTTTCCCCATTCCCCACATTTCACTCTGATTTTACAGATGCTCTTACTCAATGACTGCAATTCCTATATTGTAGGTCTATTTTTTCCACTATCTAATGGAAAACAGAATAAATATATACCTTTCCCCCGTAGGACTAATGAATATTCCTGCTGCTTTATTGGTACCCTCACTGAACATTGCTTTAAATCAAAGCTTTAGAAAAGTTATATTTAGTTTTATTGTGGATCACTAAGCTAGAGAATCACAGGCTGTTCACCTCTAGACCAAAGCACTGCATCCAACCAACTGTAATTTACACACTTAAGAAAAGTATCTTGTCAGCCAGGACGCTGCTGAAGACCAGTGTGAGAAGTCCCGTTGGACCAAGCCTCCATAAGGTGGTGTAATGGGGACTGAACCCCAACTGAGACAGTTTGCTGTTCCTGTGGTACCTATGATGGAAAGAAACCATAAAGCAGTATTAGCTGGTCAGTGTTCCTTTTATTTCTCTGCATATGACAAAGTTGATGTGATGGTTGATTTTTCTGTAAGGATTAAGCTCTTTCTGTGGGGTTGTCACTGTGCTGGGAATCTCTGTATTGCTTCCCGTTCTCCCTGTACATCCCTGTGGGGGCCACTCTGATCAGAGATGGGTGTGCATTTGACCTGTTAGTCTTCTGATACAACATTCTTTTTTACTATGTACTCTAATTCCCTCTGAATTCTGCTTTCCTTCCCACAGTACAGCATTGCCACTGTGACATCGACCATCAGCATATGTAGTATTTGACATGTTTTGTGAGATGTGTAGCCCTGAGCAGCCTCAGTTTAAAGGTCTGTGCTGCTAAATGCCTTTCTGCTCAGAAATCACTTTTACAGATGAATGATGCTGTTTCTGTTACTGATCACATCCTGAAAAATTTGTGGAATCAGGTAGACTGCTAGAGTTCTAAGCAGCGGGGGGAAAAAAAATCATTGCTGAATATATTCCAGGTGAGATTACTGGATATCAAATGGGCAAAAATTGTGTGGGGAAGGTGTGTATAGAAATCATTCAGGAAAGTCAGGAAAAGGAAGGGATCTGTGTGTCTGGGAAGCAAGTGATGTGTTTCTATTTTATCAGGTAATACATGCTAAAACTGAAGGAGATATAGGAAATGAAGGAGATGGATGTGTGTGGATCCTAGGGTGAATTCAGATCCCCACGGAATTGTACATGAATCAAGCAGGGTGCCAATGATGATTGTATAACTGAGAGGGAATATATAATATGCTCTTTATGAATGTATTTCTCATTTATATATATGCTATTCTACCCCATTTTCTTTCTAATTTAGGCTCTCTTCTGATTTTTGTCCCTTGAGTGGCTGTCTAGTGTGGTGGATTTATACTGTTTGTTCAGCAACATTCCTACTTTTCTGAATTCTGTCCCACATGCATTTAGCATAATCTTCGTTTGCATTTCCACTTGCTGCCTGCTTGTTTAGCTTTTTCTCCTAGGCCATTAGTTCAGTTCTATTTTCTTCTGGGGAAAAAATTTTTCTTTCTGTGGTAGAAGTAATTAAGTCTCCTATGCTAAAATCCTCTTCTCCAAGATACTTCAGATTTACTCTGTTATCATTCCCTTGAAATCCATATGTGATGCTGTGGATTGGCGCTAGAAAAAAAAAAACTTGGCTTCTCATGCTCCTTTTCCATATGATGGAAGTTTCTGTGGCTGAACTGGTTGACAGCAGGTGGGTCCCAGAGCAGTACCTGCACCACACCATTAACAGCTATTTGCTTTGGCAGCCAGAAGCTCAGCCTGTGATGTTGTCTTTCTTTATTTGTGCAACGGTTCTCAGCAGCTGCTTGCATCACTGTCTGTTTTCAGCTGCCTGTGGGTGGGCATAAAACCCATACAAGGATCACTGTAGTGTGGTTGTAATAGCAGAAAATAGATGTTTTTTCATTTCTCAGAAGATCTTTAGATCTTTTCAAAGAGAAGTGAACTGTGGTGCAGGGTGAAAAGGGTCTTGTGCTTTTTAACTTCTGTATGATGACACAAGGGACAACTGCATTTCTTTTTTCTTTTTCTGTTCCTTTTATTGATGCTGGGAACTCAAGGCTTCTCTGGCTCAGGGGAATCCACAGGATTTATCTTTTCTCTTTCTTTTGTACTTATTTGATTTCATGACAGTGATTGGTTTAAAAGTATTTCTATTAACTTTTTAACACTAATTGAATTATGGTGCTATCTCTCCACCTCTGCTGCCAATCTATGCTGTAACCACCTCTCAGAAACTGGAAAAATATTGTAGAACAAGCTAGGAAGAGCAGGTCAGCCAGTGTCTGAAAATTTGTAAACTTAATTTTTTGTTGCTTTTTACGTTGTGGGAATAGCAAACCTTGATTAAAATTTATGTAAAATGAGTATTTCCCTAGTTGTGGGCAAGGTAGCAAATCAGGTCCAAGGTCAATCCAGGAGATCTGAGTAATCGTTCAGGAACATCAGGATATGGGAATGGGAACAGGCACAACTATAACATAGCTTAGGCCAGGACTCGGTGCCAGAGCCGAAATGAAGATGCCAGACTGTGGAAAAGGGAGTGCATGGGGGTGAGGCTGACCAGGGCAAATAAGGCCTATTGGTGCTCTCAGGACCCTGACAAATTTAACTTTTGGAAAGCATTTACTGGGAGATTTTATGGCCAAAGTCACTGTGACGTACTGAAAGTGCCCAGTAGAGCTGAAAGGTGGGGGATGCTGACTGTGCTGAGAATGAGCATGAGGAGCTCTTGATGAGTGAATGCTGTTTTTCAAATGGAGCAATTATGAGCAAAAATGGGGAGGAGATGATGTCATTGCAACAGCAGGCTCTATGAAGTCCACAGAGACCTGTGATTCCTGTCCATGCTCCTTTGTAACAAGACTTCTTGTACAGTAGAGGAAGAGGGAAGAGGACAAATATATTTTTTAGAACCTATGAAAAATATTATAATTATAGCTGATTTACTCAGAAAATAATGGACTTAGATGACACTTGCTACAAAAGCCTGGCTTTCCAAAATCTTTTTGTGCTTTTGATCTGTGAAAGGAACTGCAGGTGATGCTCAGGTCACGTTCCTATAAAAATACCTGATTTCAGACAAAAATAATAAATAATTTAAACTGCTGGCAGCATCATTTTTGTAAAAGATATGGATGCCAAAGATGATCACAGTGAAGAATGAAGGTCAAAGATCAGACTCCTAATACTAAAAATATTTGGTTTCTCAAGTAAATTGTCTTTTAAGTAGAAGACTCTTGTGGTAGGGGTATTTTTTAAAGAATGCACTTGGCCTTCTACCAACAGATGAGCGCTCAGTGTTGATACTAATGAAAGAAGTATTAATGCACCGTAGCATGTCAATTATCTTGAAAAGGTCTCCAGCAACCATTTATCACTTAAATTTCACATCTTATAGCTGGGGACCAAATTGTGTTACATGTTAGAATAGTTCTGCCAAATTTGATCCATCATTAACTTTCATTTGTTGATAATTTGAACATGAATTTTTATTTAGGTCATGCATCTCTGTCAACTTGATGGAAACATCCTGAGTTGTCATATTGTCATAGATGAGTGATGCTGTTTCTCAGTTGGGATTCAACCGAATTCTGAAAGGACATTAAGGATATGTCCCCCAGGGAAAAATCCTGAGGCCAGGGCCTTTGTTTGTTGTATTTGAGGGGGAAGGTGGGAATTAAAAAGAAAAATAAGAGAAAAGGAGAAAATTGGTTTTATGAGTTAAATCAGATTCTCAGTTTCTGAATCATGCACTGAAACTTCTGGGTTTGGGTTTTTTTTAACCTTACCAGTGTGATGGTTTTCATTGCTGGGGTTAACAGGCTTCCAAGCAAAACATCAGTTGCTTCCGACTTCAAAATAAAGGCAGCACTCCAGAGGAGTTTCACCAAGGAGGGTCAACACAAAAGCATCCCCCACTGTAATATCAGGGAAAATCCTTTGGCTGAAGGAGAATGTTGGACTTTTGCAGTATGAGATGGCTACTTCTACTTATTAGAGTGGGGCAGCAAGTGGTAGGCTGTGGAAATTTTTATCATTCTGTGTAATATTGGACCACTGCAAAGCTCATCAACTTCTTTTTCCTCTGCCAGGCATACTTCTGCTTGCCTTTTCAAAAAGCAGGTTAGATTTGTTAATTTGTTAAAGCTCTCAGAATTCTTGGTGGCATGCAGAATTCTGGCCGGAAGAAGGTTGGGGAAGGCTCATACACAGCAGGTTTTAATCACTCTTTAATGTACTTCTGTAATGTGCTCAGATATTGTTTTCAGCATTGTGGTGTAAAAGACCTCTGTTGAATAAACAGAATGAAAATCAAATAAAATGTCCTTAAACACCGAGTAGATAATTTAACAATCTCAGGTGACATCTTCAGATGATACAAATTAAAACCAGAGAGAAAGAGATAACAGAGGGTTAAACATGGGTTGTAGGTGCATGAAGCACCTTGGAAAAGGAATCAAAGCCTTGGCATTGCGAAGAAAGATTTTTTTTATTTTATTTTTTTTCTGGACATGCTGTGTCTGTTCAGTATTGTCACCTATGCTTAACTGGATAGTGGAAATGAATTCTTCTGGCAAAACTCAGGATTGCTGTATATATTTGTGCCTGTCCGTGATCTAATTTTCTCTTCTGAGAATCTGTAGCAGTATAAAGGCCTCAGGTGGCCTTTCTCATCAGTTGGTACAGTGATTAGATCCTTGCATTGTAAGTCAAGAGATAATGGTTGTAGTAATTTCTCCTTCATTGGGTATTGGGAGGTTGGTGTAGGCTTTGGATAATGTACCTCGTCCAGAATATGCTTGCAGTGCAATTTAAAGACCCTTGTTCTGAGCCCCCAGGATTTTGGAAAGGCTAATTAGCTCAAGTTGTGAACATGAAATACCTCTGTTCTGCTTCTAGACAAAACCTGGGCAAGAAGCAGCAAAAATGAGTTGTTGCTGCACCTGAGCTAATAAACCTTAGTGTGCTCTGCAGGGAGCTGCATCCATAACCCCGGACAGTTAATTGGCAGCTTAAATAATCTGATCACGTCTGGGCATTAGTGACAGAGTTGGCAGCATTTTGCACCTTTGCCATGTTGTCCCAGCCTTACAGTGACCAGCAGCTGGTTGTCACTATCTCTTTGGATTGTTCTGACCCCACTGCAGCAACCCTTGTGTGTAGGGTTGTGTTTTGCTTCGGTGTGTAAAATCCTGGTGTCTGCCAAAGGCCCTTGTGCTGGGTGCAGAGTGGAGAGGGGTACATTTCTCAGGCATAATATACGGAAAGAAAACCTGACTGACCGCGTGGGTTTTATGGTGGTGACTCTTTAGGGAATCATGGGGGAGTTCTTTTCTGCTTCCCTTAGGTTCTAAAGCAGAAGAGCCATGCTGTTAGGGCAGGCTAGGTTCAGAGGGAGCGCTGCTGAGATGTTGGCTCAGTTATGGTGCTGTCAAATGCACAAGTGTCAGGTCACCTACATTACCTGGTGTTAACATCCCTGAACACTTAATATATCTGTTCTTAATTTTTATGTTGCTTTAAAAGCACCATGATTCATTAGTGGTACATGAAGAAAATCACCTCAATTTGCTTGTTTTTCTGCAAGTTAAATAGTGCTCTGTCATTGAGAACATCTCTTTATCTAATGGTAGGTCAAAGATATCTGATACATGTGCCTGTATCAATGTAAGAAAAGCCTTCAAAATTTATTAATGGTTTGTTATTTTCTAGTTTGTCTAAATTGTTCTAGAGCCTCTCTTAGAGTTTTTGAATATATTTTATACATAATTTGTACATCTTTTTGGATCTCTTGTTTATGACTTCTTAATGATAGTATGTCATCTCCTTAATCACCTCATCTCATCTACCTAATAGCATTTAGAGTCATGGTTCTTGTTTGGCTTTGTTGGAAAAAAATCAAATGTATGGACCATCAAAAAAAACAACCAACAAAGCAACCCTGGTAAAAACATTTTTCCTCTCTCTTTGAGAGAATTAAAAAGAATAAAATAAACATCTGACTGTGTGTGTGTATTAGAGGGCTCTGTGATAGTGTATATTGTATAAAAAATGGAGATGCCCCTATATGTCTTTGGAACAGGGAGGATTTGAGTCTGGCAGTCACTTGCTGAAGAAAGAACTTTAGGATTTTTTTTCCAGTGATGATGCATATATTTAATTTAAAGTAATCTGGGGAGGTTTTAGTGAAGCTTATTTACTTACTAGCAAAAAACTACAGGGTCCTAAGGTGAAAACCTCTGTGGTAGGAGTATTAACAATCTGCTTAGCCCATCACTGCACTAAGCGATGTGACTTATTCACCTTCATTCTTGCTGTACCATGGAAACCAGCTGGATACAGAAACTTGTTGTTGGACAACAAGTCATGGTCAGTCACCTTAGCAGTGAGGCACTGGGGAATTGTTGTAGAATTGATTCTACAGAAAATACTCTATAAGAAGGAATAACTTACATTTCAATTCTAAACTTTCTGCTTATGGGTAACCTAAATAAATCTTGCAATTTAAGCGGTCCTCAGGGAAAGCAAGAGTGACAACAAACATCATTACACCAAAATTTTGCTTCCTGTATTCCCCATGGAGGTTCTGTTCTCTCCCATTACATGCATTCACCTAAGTTTGATATTGACTCAGAATGTTGCCATTTCTGCCTTGGAGGTTTTAAGAAAAAAGAAATTTATATGTTGGGAATCTTTGTTGTCAGCTTATAACACCATTAAATTGGATCCAGTAACGAGGTCCCAGACTGACAGTATCTCAATATTTTCCACTGAATGGCAAATAACCTGGATGGCTTCTGAAAAGCATAGCTGCATTTTGTAACCAGACTGGTCCGATCAGAATTACACCTGTGCACCTCTGCTCAGTCGAGGATGGATAGGGAGAAAATTCACCCGCATTTGGGGCTCTGCAGTGTGAGCCAGCTGCTGTGAGGATGTTGCTCTGTCCCTGTGCCTGATTTAGGTAAGAGAAATCTGACTACTGGAGCTGCACAGCAGTGAATGGGCTCTGACAGCCTTCAGATCCTTATGACCGAGGATGCCTTGGTGCCCAGTTGTGAGGGAAGGTTTTTCTGCAGGCTCTGGTCCTGGCTGTGCAAGCTCTGGTCCCGTTGGTGCCTGGACTGTTTGATCTCTCAGCACAGGAATGTGCTGGCCAGCATGCTGTTCCTCTGTCCTCTCTGGGAGCCTGTTGCTTCTCCCAGGTCAGCGTGAATCAGAAATAAGAGTCCAGCTCCAGGATCATTAATCCCAAACCAGGCTCTCCTTCATCATCCAGCAGACCAAATGTGATCCAGAGCAGCGCTGTCAAATTAGCCCGACAGCGCAGCGTGAAATCCGTTCTGGCTCTGTGCCCGATGCTGGAAGACAGATGTTACCTGATCCATAGGGGTGATTGGAACAGTGCAGGCGGGTAATACCTGAGCCAACATAAAGCTTGACAATAGCAAATTAACTTTTCAGCATTTGCTCATCAGATTTGAACTGTCAGGCTGAGTTAACACTGAAGCAGTGCTTTGGTGTTTTTTTAGGAGCCCGAGGGGTAGCTCTGCAGTAGTGTCAAACTACAGCCCAGCTCTGACTGAACAGCTGTTTGTGTAAAGCCTATGGTGAAACTTTGAAAGAAAATGAGTGGTTTTATGTCCTCGATGCTTTGGAAACCTCACCATGAGAGACCCTTGCATGCAGTGAGTGCTGTACCTCTTCCTAACCAGCAATCAGACTCTGCTCATCTTAGTTTTAGATTTAAAATAAACAGTCTGAGCCTGGCTACCCACTTGCTGCCTGTATGCAATGCCACTAAATGAAACCAATTGCAGATGAAGTACAACTAGGCATAGTGCTGAATACTTTCATATTCTTTCTTAGCTCTAAGGGTATTCTTAGGAAATTTTACTATTATTTTGAGCTTCTTCTTATTTCTTTCTTTTCCACAGCAGGAGAAGGGGATTACAGTAAAATGAGTTTTCCCTTCACATTATCAACAACATGATTTGTCATTTTAAGGGCTATGTTTCTAGTCTAGCAATGTGTTAGATATATTCTATAGGTTTCTATATTTTTCTTAAAAGAAAGGAATGCTTGGAAATAAGTCTTTCTGCCAAAAGAAAAAAAATAGTAGAAGTGCATGTTATAGTGTCTTTTGTGAGGAAAATCTGGTTGTAAATTCATGCAACTTATTTGCACAATTTTAAGAACTGTTTAATAGTTTACAGCTGGTTAATACTCTCACTTCCAAATACTGATCAGCTGCAATGAAGCATCATTTCAACAGATGATAATTTTGCAGTCTGCAGAAGAAGTTGCTGGAAAGCCATCTCTGTAAGATAGATGTCCATAGCAGGATCTCATTGGGGCAGATAATTTGCGTAAATTTGATGACTTATTCTTTACAAAATTAGTTCATTTTTCAGGCTGAAACTACATCAACTATCAGAACATTGTCGTAAATTGCTTTTAAAGGATGAGTAGAGAAAGCGTGTACTTTCGTGGTGCTGTGTGGTATTACAAAGTTACAACCATTAGGGGGATACTTTTTGTTTTAACATATCTGCCATTATCCTGTTGGGAACAGGCTATTGTTGGCTTTTTTCTAGTGTGACTTACAGTACTTTGTAGTTACCAGATGTTGCAACAGTAAAATAAATAATTTTATTTGATATTCTTAAAAAATATAATTTGAATGACTTGTGGACAGATTACTTTTTAAAGTTTTGTTTTGTTTTGTTTTTCAAGCCACCAACACTTTCTATTTAAAATAAAATTATCTGGTTCAGAAAAGGAGACGCAGCTTTAACAAAGTAAAGAGGTTTTTGTGTATTCATGTAGGATCCAATGGGACTTATTCTGATGCATCACAATGGACTGTGTAAATGATGACATTCAAGTAAAAGGAGATATTCATATAACACTGACTGAGTCTGTAGAGAATGAAATAAGAATCAGACCAGACAATTTTAATTCTGTGGGAAGAATCTTATCCTGGCTGCAAGTCTTATCTTTCACACTGAGACATTCTTAAAAGCAGATATTCATTGGTGTCATGAACATACAGTCTTTCTATTGGGGGCAAGAAATAGATGCTGTAATGAAGTATCTAGTGGGGTTTTTTGTTTCTGTTTTGTTTTGGTTTTGTTTGTTTGGTTTGGTTTGGTTTGGTTTGGTGGGGGGGTGTTTGTTTTTAAAAATGAAAGCCTGTGACACTTCTGATATTTACAGAAATAACATCCCAGCTTATCAAATTATACCTTAATACTATAAATAGATTGGAATTACTGGGGACTTCCAAGCTGCTACCAGTATGTAAGAGATCATTGTAGAAATTTGTGTGTGTTGTATAAAATAAATCTTAGTTGAACATCAATTAAATGGCACTCTTCTTTAATATACTGAAGTTCAGTCAAATTCAAAGAATTGACTCCTGCAGGAGGAATATCAGAATTAAAAAAATAAACTAATAAAACCCCCACTTGTTGCAGTGCATTTTTTCTTTAATTCTAAATTGCAGCTGATCAATGGCATTCTCTCGCCCATTGTATGAATGGAATAAAAGTTGGGTTGGAACAAATTGCTGCTTTCTAGGTCAGCGACACAGTTGTCCTTTAGAAAATGAGCTTTAGGAGTTGAGCCCTAATTTGATGAATACTTGGTATGTGCCTGGGTGCATTGCTGAATCATGGTTTCTGTGCTGGAAATACAGGCTTGACTCCTCCTAATTGACTCCCCTTTGGGCTGTCTCAGTGTGTTGGCTGGCAGGGATTCAGATTCTGGGAATCCTGCACATTTAGATGGAGCTCTTTTTGTTGAGGGAACATCTTGTGCAGCAGGGAGCTATGTGAGCTTGCCTGTCCCTTCTGTGACACAGTTAATATATTAGGCTCCTTTTGTTAAATAGAAGTCTCTGTTTCCACGCTTCCTAAGGTCATGATTTCTGTCCCTTTTGGGCACCCTGCACAGGGTGGTAGGGAAGGGTCATTTTAAGTTTTTGACGATTATTTGAGAAAGTCACCATTCAGGCTTGGAAAATGTTGCTCATGCAGCTGAACAAGTCCGTGCTTGTTGCAGTGAGCTGTGGCCACTTGCTGCAGCTGCGTTGCTCTTAATTTTTTTTTTCCCTTAAGCTGTGGGTCCATTTTCTCTGACAGGTTCTGAGTTCTTTTCTGTGTTTGTGTGCAGTTTATCAACAAAAATACTTCAGGATTTTTTATTTAATTTTATTTTTTTATTAGCAGCAGTGATGAAGATGAGGATTTCATGACAATTTGGCCAGTAGTCTCCATTGTGGTTTTCACACATACACCATTATTTTCTTTCTTCTTCATAGTGGGCTACTAGCCCAGAATCTTTCCACTTCTGCTGCAGTAGCAGGATAGTTTAACAGGAACCTCCGGGTTCAAAAAAAAGTGACTCATCTCCCCCTGCTCATCTGCTCCTGTACATCTTATTAAAAAGAAGTTTGTTTAATCATTTTGTTGTGAATGTCAGGTAGAGATTCAGTCTTGTCTTTGCAGTTTGCTAAATTTTTCATTTAAATAAATATGTTCAAAAGAGTTAATGATATCTTAGAGCCAAGTGAGTACTCAGGGCAGATCCTGCTCACTCACAGCAGCCCTGCTGCCCGTTCTGGCTGCTCCACCTCATTGCAGTAGAGATGTGAAAGACATGCTTTGCAGTTACAGCCCTGGTCGCTCTGGGAAACCAGGCACCCTAGCTAAAAATAGGCTCCTCTAAGTTAGCAGCTTTGCTTGTGAATGCACAGGCATGAGAAGCTGATTTGGGTAATAAGTGATTCCCAAGGACTGGGACCGGGGCTATCTGGGAAGAGACAGGCAGGAGAAACAGTTGGCAAAGCGTCGTGGTTTTAATCCTAGCATTGGCCATCTACAGAGTGCTTGGTGTTTCATTCTTTAATTTTGCTAACCACTGTATTTCCGTAAGAAATCTCAGACAAGGTCAGAGTTTCATCCCACTAAATTCTTTACCCATGTATGAGAGAAAGTGTTTGTCTCGGAGACCTTAAGGTTTTAGCAAATCAAGGACTATGTGAGGAAAACAAAGAATTATTGTATCTATTCTGTGCTCATGGGGAGTTAAAGGGAAGGAGACTTCCTTAAGAGGCTGGAAATTCACCATCAGAGGAACTTAGTCTGAATTGTCTGTGTTCAGGATGTGAGCCACCAGACTAGTTTCCTTCTTCTCCTTGTTCCCTTTGGCTTGGCTTTTCCCCCTCCCTCTGCAAAGCTGTCTTTAACCCCGCTTCTGTTCAGTGGTGCAGCTGAACTGAACTCATCCTGCTGCGGGGGGTAATTCCTCTGCTGCCTGGTGAAGCTGTACTTGTTAGTGTTTCATTTGCTGGTGTAACCGGCTCCTTTTATCAGCTGAATCGTTTGTGGTACAAGGAGGAAAATATAGTTGGGGAATGCAATAGATAAAGGCTTAAGTGGTCACAATTTAAATCTTAAATTGCCAATTGCATGACTGGCTAGAAGAAGGAAATGTGAGCGGAAAAAGAAGGCAGTAAACATGATGATTAAGTGGATCTTACTCAGAGTAAATTATAGCATTCCGGAGTGAAAGTCTTCTCTTTCACAGAGAAATCATTAAATGTTAAACTCACACTATTATTTTCATTGAGTAGACTTGCATGTGCAGAAATATCCATTTTAATTAGTGTTGAAAAGAAATCTCGTGTACAGAGCACTGCCTGGTAGGTATTTTTATACTCTCTCTCAGTGAACTCATTTTATATGATGATGATTTCTTCTAATTTTTAATTAACATGTCTAACTTAGAGTTTGGGAAAATGATCAGTGTTTCATTAACTGCCTCACGCTTGGAGATCTATGCAAATCTAACTGATGTGGTCGCTACAGGGTACTTTGTCAAAATGAGCCATCCTGCCACTACCTTTCTCCTCTTGCTTTTCAGTTGCATGAGTTTGAGTGAAAGGCACACTGCAACAGCACATAGTTTTACCTCCAAAATGACAGCATATGATGTGGCGTTATATTTCAGTGCAATGTTTCATCAAGAATATTTCAAAACGTTTTATAGACTGCGTATCGGAAGGTCGGTTGTTTATCACTGGTATATAGTGCCCCCCCTTTGCAAAGAGTGTATATAACAGTGCTTTGGAAAAGAAGTGAGAGTATTTCTTGCTCCTTCTCTGAGGAAAATTGTTGGCTCAACTCTGAGCATTGCAGTTTAAAATATACTTTCTAGTCTGTAAGAAATACCTCTTATTAATAATTTTTACTATCACAAAATATTAAAGCTTATTGTTGTTATTTATTGATTTACTTAGCCATATAAATGAATGAATTACAGTTTCTCACTGGAAAAAATGTTGAGATGTGCGAAGGCTGCATGGTCTAATGGTAAAGGAGGTATCCTTGGCTCTGGTCCCAGCTCTGCCACTAACCTGCCTAATGATTGGGACCAAATCACAGAATCTCAGAAGGGTAAGGTTGGAAGGGACCACAATGGGGTTATCTGGTCCAATCTCAACTGAGTGCAGCTGAGTACAACTATTGGCATACTAAAGAAAGTAATTTTAGTAAGTGATTATATTCATACTAAATGTTATTCAATGGGTTTAGGTTATTGTACCTATAGTGGTTTTGTTCCATACTGTGATAATAAGAAAGGATACGAAAACAGCAAAGGGAAAGAAGAGCTGAAACCCATTAACGTACTTGGTATTCTGCCCATAAATTATGCCATGGAACTGAGTTAGAGATTTTAAAGTCTGAGTAGAAATGCTGTCTCTGAATTTACTTTATCCTAAGAAAACCAATACTTTTTACTGTGTGCTTATCATTGTGAGAACAGCTAACTGCAATAGCAGGAAGGGAGTTGATATGTAATAAATTATTCAAATATGTTTTTATTAAGCCATTATTTAAAGGATGTAATTTTTTTTCCTTAAGTACTGAAAACAGTTATGGTATTAATATATACTTGGTTTCCTATAAAATTTTGGACTTAGAAATTTGATCAAGAGATCTTTTGCCTTAAAATATGATATTCACATAAGATGCTAAGGCACATGGGATTAATTTAAAAGCAGTTCATGTGACATAGAATCTCAGAATAGTTGAGGTTGGAAGGGACGTCTGGAGGTCATCTGACCCAACCTCCTGCTCAAAGTAGGGCTCATACCAAAAGTGAGATGGACTAGTTAAGGGTCTGGTGCAGGCATATTTTGAGGCCACCAAGGTTAGACATTGCTCAGCCTCATTGGGTGACCTGTTCTAGTACTTAACTACTCTCATGGTGAAATTATTTTTCCTTTTATATCCCACTGGAATTTACCCTCCAGCTTGTGGTTTTTGTTCTCTTGTTCTCAGACACTGGAAGAGTCTGTCTCTTTCTTCTCTTTAGGTAGTGGAGGCTGCTGCCTTAGTCTTCTCTTCGCTAGACAAATGGAGCAACCTTACTTCTCCTTATCTGACATGTGCTTCAGCTCTCTAACCGTGATCCTCTACTGAACTCACTCCCGGCTGTCAATCTTTGTTGCAACAGGATCCCGGTCTGGATGCCCAATACGGACACAGTATTCTAGATTTTGTATGTTGCTGTCAACAGGGAGTTGTTGAATGATAAATATCAATGGTAGGATCCCCACAACTGCCTGGATGTGAAGGTACTTAGTTTATGTGCCAAAATTGCCATGAGAAACTGAATGCAACCAGAACGGATAAGATTCATAGATCTTTGCACATTGTATTCCTGTTCTGAGAAAAAAAAGGACAGGGAAGAAAAATAGTTTGAAAGAAGAGAGGATAGCATTCTTGGTTATATTATTAAGTAAAAATTCTAAAGCTTCATTTTCCTGGAGAGGTGATGAAGAAGCAACTTATGGAGACATGAGTGAGAGTATGTCTTCTGACATATTGCAAACCCTCAAGCTCCCTGAGACACTGGAGCCACATTAGTGCTGAGCATGATGTAATGCAATGAACAGTTTCCTTTTTTAACTGTTTCCAGTTCTGCAATTAGGAATATAACCCATTGCGTTATGAGAATAAAATT
Organism: Pipra filicauda; assembly: GCF_003945595.2. NCBI lineage: Eukaryota > Metazoa > Chordata > Aves > Passeriformes > Pipridae > Pipra > Pipra filicauda. The sequence continues at coordinate 6,309,245 of NW_024104487.1, forward strand.
TATTTTTCCTGGTAGGCTTTTTAATGTTGGGTAAATATGACAGTTGAAACACATGGTGTTTCCTTAAAAGCTGTGAATTCAAATGATGGCTTAGTGTTGAAAAAAGGATATTGGGTGTTTACGATCCAAGGCAGGTCTGTCAGCTACAGAAGTCAGAGCATGTTTTCCACTAGCTGGAATAGTCCGTTTGGGGAAAGTGCCAGGAAAAAAAGAAAAATCTCCCTCAGGAAAGCAGTGGGGACTTAGTTCACAATTTTGTGAAAACTCATTAACTTAGTTTCTAGGCTTTAGTTCTGAATCCCGTGCTAGTCAGTATTTCCATATTTTCAATCAGCAGTATGGATACTGACATTCATTTTGTCAATAAATTTGTAGATAGCACAGAAATTGCTATAATAGTGGAGGTTGTTGCAAGCATAATCTGAAGGGGTTGGTTAGATGACAAACTTCCTGCAAAATTCACTTTAATACAGCCAGATGCAGAGCTGTACATGCAAAGATATAAGACTTGCAGGATGAAAGGTTGCTTTGGGAAATAACAGCCCCTGAATTCAATGTAAGGTTATTGGTTATTCCTCAACATGTAGTTCAACTGAATTGGTATGGCAAAGGGGGCTCATGAGGTTTGTTCTTGATTCTGATATTCTCTTATCTGTATTTGTGAACTGAACTTGGAAGATTGTTCTTGCTTTCATTTTTTTCTCTCCTTGTCTCCAGCTGCAGACATTTTCTTGAAAAACTTACTCCTTCTTCAGAAAATCAGTCGAATTCTATTGGCAATTAGCCCAGGGAAGCAGAGACTAGTTAGAATAATTATTGCTGGAGGTGTAGGTGTAGGTCTACAAAGCCTAAGGCTAAACAAGAGGAGACAGATTAAAACCAGCTCTTTGGAGTCTGAGAGATGAATAATGTCTGGGCTTGGAAAGTTCTCGCATTCTTAGGGAGAACCTGGAGTGGTTGAAAAATGCTGATTATTTTTTTATGTATCTGCATTCATTTAGTCCCACTTCTGCATACCCTGATTTTATTAGGCATGCTTGCCAAGTGGTCTTTCCCTTTTAGAAGAACAGAATATTTTAACTTAGCTCTCCAATAGCAGCACTGTGCTGGCTTATCCCAGAATCACTATCGGTGGAAACCTGTGATGAGGTTCCTGTAAGCTGTCTGTGGTCAGTCCATAAAGAGTATATCAAGTACAAGTTGGAAAATTAACTTGCCTTTGCCTCTGGTAGCTGCTGCTGTTTAGATCTGGTGTCCTCACCTCAGAAGTGTCCTGGATTCTGGAGGTATACTCTGAGGATAAGGAATGAGGAGAGGACTCACAGAAAATAATCCAGATGCTGGAAAATCAGCTTTGTGGGATGAGTTGTAGGGAGGTCAGTCATTAATCTTATCAAAGAGAAAATGTCAAGAGGTAATGTGATTACTTTGTATAAGTACTTATTTATGGAGAATATATTTGTCAGCAGGGTTTTTTTAATCTTCTATATAAGAACATGACAAGATCCCATAGCTGAAGATTGAAGGCAGATAAATTTACTCAAGAAATAAGTAATCATTACCTGCTTGGCTGCATAAATAAATACTGGGACTCTTTGCTAGAGGAGAGATCGCTTTTTCTCCTGCACATGTGCTTGACTTGAGTTGCAGTCCCACGTGCCCCAAGTGCACCCCTCAACCAGAGAAAATTCCTTCAGGGAGTTGAGAAGAGCCACAGCCTGGCAGTGCCTGAGGTAATGCATACAAAGACTTAAATCTCTGGCTTACCATGTCTCTATAAAGGGAGCCTTTTGAAAAATGTGATTGTGTTTTATGCTATATGAGGGCCATTTCCACTGTTCAGAATTGTTGCTGCTCTATTTGAGAGACCATCTTCTCCTTAGCCCTGTGTCTTGACCATGGGAATTTCGTCTCTGTCCTCCCTTCCCAATATAAAAGCAAAACATCAAAGTAATCATTTAGAATAAATCAGTATGTCATACCTGTTTCTGACACACAAACCTTCAGGAACAATCATAGGATCTTACACAAAATACAAAGACTGTTAGGGTAAGCTATACTACAGGTACATCTTAGGACTAGAACCTATAGTTTAGGGAATCTAAAAGCTAGACTACAAAATGCCTGTCTGAGATAACTACATACAGAAATCATACACTTTACAATAAAAAGGAACCACTGCCAGGAAGCAAATTTTTTTTTAGTTTTCTTCAATTTCTTTTTAGTTCAGGAAAGAATTACCTTGTTTGCTATCCTAGTAAACACTTACTTCATAGCCTTTATCCACTTGGATTCATTATGAATTTAGCTAGAAAACATTTAGCTTTTGTGATCACTATCTACCATTGCCTGCTATGAGGACTGTTATATTTCACTGTGTTGAACATTACTGGAATTAAGGTTGTAGTTGCAATTCCTTTAAGAAATATCTATTTCCATGAATTTGCAGCTCAATTCAAAGCATTCTGAATAGGAAACATTTAGCTCCAGGCAGTTACTTAATTTTTTACTTCTGTCTTTTTTCTTTGGTGTTGAAAACAAAATTTTACACAGCATAATCTTCTGAAACTATAAAATAAATAAACTGTCTTAGAGGGTTGCTGATTCCTCTCCCCTTTTTACTTTTGTCCATCTCCCTACCCCTCTTTTAGCTGAAGTGGGATGGACCCTTGTTTCTAGTATGTCAGTGTGAAAGAACCATAAAAATCACTGCAAAGCTGTGATTAATAATTAAAAACAGATCCAGAGGAATGTATCTATAATACAGTGATTTTTGGGGGGGAGGAATATGTAAGTTGCTTTTTTTCATTTTCTAAAGAAAAGAAACAATTAGCAGCTAGTCTTGGTTTTGCACACAAATACATTTTACAAACTTATTATGACTAATAAGCTTCTTATTAGTCATAACTCTGCTCCTGGGTCTGGTGAGTTAGGACCTCATTTTGCAGGTCTCTCAGTCCTTGTTCATATGAGCCAGTCATGCACAGTCACAGTTGGTGGCTTGCCTCAGTGTTCTTGCCCCAGGTATCAGGATACTAAAACCAAAATAAAGATCTGCCTGAGCTGTGATCAGAGACCCTGCATATTTCCCTAAGATATTTCTCTTCAGGCACTGAGGAGTAAATATTTCTTAGGGACTGACATTTCTCCGAATAGCTTTGCCTGCTGAGAAAATGGACACTGCTCGAGTTGGATAGGAACCAAAGAACTGAACTGACATGTTTGAGCATCTGTTTTCCCTTTCCTGGTTGATGCATTTCTCTGGTAGCACATTTACTGCCTTTTTATTTTATTCATGGAGAACTTGCATTATTTCCAACTATCTGATAATTTCTGTTTCTTCACTGTAGTCCCCTGTGCTTTGTATCCATACTCTGACCTCTTCTTTCTTTTGTTCAAAAATTTTTTGATCATCATATTTTGTGCCTTAGTTAATTAGTACAACTGATTGATATATGTTATGTCTCCTCCCTGAGAAATGCACTTCAGACTGCTTGTATCATGACTTGAGAAAGGGATAAGGAAGCTACAAAAAGATGCCGCTTAGGTGAATTTCTGTCTATTTGTTGTCACAGAGATTAAAGGATGCTTTTACCTTCTCTAGACTAGGGAATGTGGAGGGGACTTGATTTCTTTCCCTGCTGATGGGGATCAATGCCCTTGAAATTGCTTAGGTTTCTGTGGGTAGCACTCTGAGCTGGGTGGTTTGTGGATATAAGTGGGAAATCCCTGGGCTGAGTTAATGTCTCCCAGCACTGAACTTTAACATTTGTAATTTCTTTCTTCATATAGCAGTAATAGAGATGCTGTATTAATTAATTAATATGGTAATATGCTGTCCTTGCTCATTTACAGTCTCGGAAAGAAAGTCTTAGCCATTTTGATCTATATTCTTCCTATATTGTGCTCAAGAGTTTTCATTGGGTTACCATTCACATGATTCACTATTGAAAGTCAAATAAATATTTGCTTCCTCTTTTTTGACCTGCATTTCCTAAAGAAATGTCACTGGTCTTCCACTGGGAGAAAGGCAGTTCACTGAAGAATTGGCAGGGAAGAGAATTTATTTATTTATCTATTTATTTATTTGTTTGTGGTTTTGTTTGTTTTGCTGTTTTGTTTTGTTTTTTTTTCTACTAAACCTTGATCGGTTTTGACATGCTTCTGTCTTCAGGAGGTAGCTGAGTAATCTTCAATGGATATTTTATTCATTTTATTGTATCTACAAAGTAAACTTCTATAGCTGCTTCTTGGGCTGCATTGAAAGCATCTTTCCCCTTCTACGTGCTGTTGAAAAATACAGGTCTACTGCCCTCTCTAAGGAGATGATGGGCTTGGGAGAGGTTGGAAAATTCCTTCTGTGCTAATGAAAAGATATTTTTTGTTCCTAAGTGGGGAAATTAAAGGATTTGCCTGTTCTTTTAGATGTATGGGTGATGTATTTTTCCTGTGACCTCTAATCTTGTAAAATTCTTGCAAAATACAGTATTTAAAAAAATAACAACAAATATATGTAGGTAGTCAGGGATTGACTTAATAGGTCTGAGGTAATTTCCAGTAGAGTACTTCTGCTTACTTGTACACTGGGAGTGAACTTTTACTTTAAGAAATGTGTATTTAGAGAGATCTTCAGAAGTGTAAGTTCACACTGTATGATAAAAAAGCTTGCATCATTAAGTTTAACTCTAGCTATTCTCTTTAATTAGCCTCATGTCCCTTTTAACTTGACATTTAAAGTCATGAACTTGTACAATTACATGCATTTTGTGGAAAATACAACATGGTTGTTTTTCCTGTGCACAGAATCTATGAGACTTGCAAATACTGGTTTTATCAAAACTGGATCATTCTCTTCATGTAACGAATTTCAAGATCTGATTTACTGTGTTTAGAATGGGCTTAATTGAGATTGCCATTGGTTTAGACTTTGGATCAGATACAGATAAATGCATGGGTATGGAAGGGTGGGCAGGGACCAACAAAAACATCTGGTTGTTAGACAACATTGAGCTGAAAAGCTGCCACTGGGTTTGAGCTGTAGCCTCTGTTCTCTGGCTATTAGTGTCTTTCTGTCATGGCGTCATTTAAACCCCAAACTTGAGAAAAACAATTTGAAAGAATTAAAAGATTCAGACTTTTTTCTTTGTTTTGGGATAAGGTAATTTCCATAAGAAAAAGACCGTTGACTGGTAAACAGAGCAGGCTATGCTCTAAGTTTCAGAAAAAGAATATAAATGGTGACAGGCATTTACAGTTCAAATATAGAACAAACTCATTAGAAAAAAAGATTGGAAAATAAATAGCAGTTCCAGGGAGATGCTCAATATAATGAAGGACAACAGTAAATGTCATGTACACTGTACAGAATTTTTAACTGTCTAATAGAATAAAGTTCTGTTCTAAAGTACCTTGGTATGAAACACATCCTAGTCGTACCTACTGTTTTTAAGAAATGAAATGTGGGGTTTTTTAGTATTTACAAGTTTGCTGCACCTTCTATCTATCTGTCTGTCTACCTACCTACCTACCTACCTATGTGTGTGTTGATATATATATTTACATAAGTTTCTTCAACTCTTTCCTTAGATTTTCATTTATTCCTTGGTGGAAAGGCAGGTGAGGGGAAAAAATGAGTGTTTTTTCCATATGGAAAGTGTTGCCTCTGTGGCACAGCTTTTATTAGCCATCAGATGGGACACTGGTGCTTTAGAAGCAATAAGTACTGTGGAGCTGCTGGCTCTGCAGTGCCCGTGGGTTGCTGTACGTCATTGGTAACAGCGTCAGGGGAAGTGCTCTTGAGTGGTTGTGAGAATTGGGTCTGGAAACATCCTGTTTTGGAACAGAAGATCCTTAAGGTCAGGCACACAGAATTTATGCCATGTCTGTGGATGCTGCTTCTCGGTTTGTCCTCCGTTTATATGCTGTTATCTGCTCTGTCTCGACTTCTTATGTAACTGATTTGAGCGCGGATTCATCCAGTCTGTCTGAGGGGGTCAAGCTGGAAGCATAGGTCCTCAGCGTGATGATAAATCAGTAGGAAACAAAGTACTTCCAAGGGACTGTTCTGACCTACACAGGCAAACCTGATCTCCAGAGGTATTTGTCTCTGTTCCTAAGGGCTGGTCCATCCTAAAGTTAGGTGGGAGAAATCAGAGTGATACATCTCTGCCTCCACCTGTAAAATAGACAGTACTACTACGTTATGTAAAGGGGATGTGAGAAGCCTGAAATTACTGCATTTCTACAGAAAAGAGATGTGAGAAGGTGTAAGTGTTAGAGATAACTGTTTAGAAGTGTTCTAGGCATGAACTAAAATAATTTTCCTTCCAATTCATGTGCTGCTTAACTGTTGTACCTATCCTTAGATCTATGAAAATAGAAAATAGTAGCGCTCATAACGTGAAGAAAGAAGTACTTCGTGCATTTCTAAAACAATCTGGGATCACAAGGAAGAGACCAAGCATGTAAAACATCCATCTTTAAGGGGGAGAAGTTCATATTAAGAGTTTGTTACTGAAACTGCTTTGCAGCCCTAGCCACAGCTGGTTAAATGCTGATGTGCAAAAGCTGTCTCCAAAGAATCTGTCAAATGCCTAGGTCTCTACTGGGGTAAAATAAAGAAATATAGACCTCATTTATCATTTATCAAATATCATTTATCAGGACCTATGATCTTTTCCTACTTGTATCTACTTGATCTGAAGGTCATTTAAAATGTATTAGAGGCTTAAGATTGAAAGTGAGGCTGATTTGAAACCCGGCTCGAATATGACCACTTGTGCTGATATTCTTCATACTGTTTAAACGAAAGCACAGTGTCTGTGTGACAAGACACCATTAGGTGGGGATCCAAAATGATGTGGCCTGGTGAAATAGCTGGGTTTTTTTCCACAGATAATGCTGTATAATTCCCCTTAGCTTTCATGTCCCCGTGGCTCTTAAAGTAATGGACACCTAGGGCAGAGGCTGGGTGAGGAAATACAAAAAGCTGGCGAAAATTCAGGGCTCACAGATTGGAAACCTTCTGGTTTGGCTACAGACTGAATGTGGAGAACTCTCCAGCACTCCCTTGGTCCCTTCCAGTGTTTTCTTTGACATATTTGGCCCCTGACCAATTTTCCCAACTGCTCCCAAGCCCTTTCTAATAGTCTCCTAACCCACTTGGATGTTCCTGCGGCTCCTTTACGCCCTTTCTGTTGGCACAGATATGAAGTTCTGCTGCTTCAGGGATAATGCTGAAGATAAATGTGCTTTCATCCTTCTTCCTCTCAAAGGGGGTCCTTCCCAGTATTTTACAGTAGCTGAATTCAGTTAATGTCGTTTGAGGTGTTCCAAATTAGTTCCAAATGTGGCCACAGGGAGCAGACAGGCTTGGCGTTTGAGTGGGAACGGTTCCCTCTCACACTACGCTAGGGGCAGTGTGTTGGTAGTTCTGAAATGGATTGTTTTAGCAAGATAAGTGGAGGTGAAACAGTTAAAATGAAAGGCAGTTGTAAAGAGACCAACTTCCACCCAGTAAAAGCAGGTGTGTTGGGCCCTCTCTGTCCTTGTGCAAAAATGGGGAGCGAATGGTCCTTGCTTGGAGAGGCACCTGGGCATCCCTCACTGGAAGGGTGATCGAGCTTGAGGACTGGAGGATGTTTTTTTAGACAGCACTTGGAATATCAGCTTCAGATCTGTTTTGTGTTATTCCTGTTTTACTAGGCAACCTTGAATTTTTTTTTTTTTTTAAATCCCCTTCACTCTCTTTTTGTGTCATTGTCCAGCCCTGATTTTTACCTTAACTCTGCTTATTTTAAAGTATCCCTGTGCATGTGCATAACACTCCATATTTCAAAAAGTGTGAAACAAGTTTTGTATCTACATCTGCTGTGTCTCTGGTTTTCTGACTGAAATATTAATGAGCATCACTCTGTCTATGTACTAGAACAGCCTTGATCTTTAGTATATTTGTCCTGGTGGAACCCCTTCCAGCTAGGAGTGTGCTCATGTTCCCCTCTGTAGATCATGTTCCCATGTTTGTCTTTCTCACTTATAAAGAATAAAGTCAGGTACCTGCAATATTCAGGAAATATAAAGTTCAGTCCTTATTCATGATAAAGAAGGATATTAAATATTTGTGGCTCTTTGGCTGATCTTGATGCAATATCAAAGTCTTTGCTCCCACATACAGTCTTTATAAAGCCTCTTCATGATAGGTAATTAAGTCTTATTTGAACACCATAAGCCATTTCAGAGATAATTGAATGTTATTTTGAGGTTGATGCAACCTCTGATAAATATGATGTTATTTAGTACAGTGATATTTAATGTTGTGGTTCTGGTGAAGACAGAGCAGCTGTGAGGGAGAGTAACCAATATGAACAAATCTACAAACAGCCCTGCGTCAAAGGAATGGTCTTCTCAGCTTGTGGTATCCTCTACAGTTGTTTCCATATGTCTTGCATAATAATTTCTTTTTTGAAATAAAGAGTGTAATTATTTTTATGGTAATGTAAAAAAAAAAAAAAAGCTCCAGCCTTGAAAAAGGATTTAATGTTGCAGATGAGAAGCTCATTTTCAATTTTTATATTTTACCATTGGGCAGTAGCACTGCATGATAGACTGGGAATATTTCACAAACAGCACTTAAAATCTGATTTTTCTTTTCTGGTAGTGAATAGCTATATAATATTGATGACCAAGGTGAACTGCCTATCCATACCGTTGGATTCCTGAAATATCTGGAAGAGACTAAAGATGTTTTACATGTGTTGTCTTTGGATGTTAGCTCTGCTTCCTCTTGGATTTTCACGGGAATGAAAAAGAATATTCACACAATAGGTTTGGTTCTGCAGGAAGTATTGTTAATTCAATTTACATTACATTACTAGAGGAGGTAAGTAAAGCTGGTCTGTATTTCAGAAAAATTTACAATTAGTAGACTAGACAGACTAGGAAAAAAATTCTTGCTTCATGCTTTAGAAATTTATTCTCTTGGCATGTTTGCAAATGTGGTTTTAAGAGCTTATCAAATAATATGTTAAATATTGAAACTTAAAAATTGCTCTGTGTGTGTAGAAAAAGACAATGACAGAAAACTGGAGATTTTTGTATCAGAAGTGACATTGGTTTAGGCTGTTTGAAAAAGAACAGGAAGTCTAATTGAAAAAGTAGTTAAAATGTGAGACAGTTTCCCAAGCTGCAGATTTAATCTAGAATTTTGAGTCTTGTAATTCTGTGGCTTTTGAACTGAGTTCCCATTGCTCTGCATCTGCAGCGTGCCCAGAAACCTTGGACCTGCAGCTCACGGTTCTAGAGAGGAGCAGTAACATGAATGTGCTCGAGTACCAGCAGTCCAGGTTGGCTGACCAGTTTTACATATGCTTTGATTTTTGAGGACTGACCACTGACAGTTCCATTCACAAGAGTCTCTGTTGTTTTGTGGGTGGGTCAGGCAGTACCACATAGAAGCCTGTGCTTATCCCAGCAGCCAACTGCTAAAAACCGAAGTAACAGCCCAACTGCCTGAGTTGCAAATTACTGAAGACTGGAAAATATATTTGGGAAGCATCTTTATTTATATGCACTCCCCATTCTTATAATTATTTTTGTTTTGTTTTGTTTTGTTTACTGCTGTTCTAGATGGACCTGTGGTATGAACCAGTATGGCTGCTTCAGCCATGTGGTTATCTGTCTCTCTGTTAAATATGATTGAAATCAATCAGTGGATTTAGAATTAAAGAGTAGGGATCAGGAGCCAAAACTATATATATATATATATATATATATATATACACACACACAGTGTATATGGAGTGTCATCACATAAACATAATTTTCTTAGAAACTTGCGCTGAAAATGTGACATCAGTTGATGATGTGAAGTGTTCTGAACTGGAACTGTAGGCTCCTGAAAGCATCAGGTCATCTTTTTCTCTTGTGTTTATACAATGCTAACAGAATATAATCCTGTTGTGTGCTAGATAGTGGATTAAATATATTTGATATTTTAAAGTTACTATTCTGAATAAATGTTTTCAGTGTCAGTGTGTAAAGTAAATGTGTAAAGTACCATATTTAAAATGGTTTTGAATCCAGAAGCAATCACAACTACTGCTTTCAAGACTATGCACTTATTCAGTTCTTATGGAGGGAAATACCTCCTAGAGAACACGAATTGAGCCATTATTGTGTCTTGCTTTGAATTATGAATAAATTCACTGTACAAAATTATCACTAATGCTTAAGACAAGTGCATTGGTCCAGTGACTGACTTCATATGCACTAAGTTCTCTTGTCTGCCAATACAATTTATTTGGAAGAACTATAAATCTCATTCTTCAAGTATTTCATGTTAAATCATGGGTTGCTTTTAAGAACTTTATTACCAGGGAGGAGTAGAAACTTATACAGTGAATTCTTAATAGGTTTAGTAATGGTCTAAATGTCTGCTTTTTCACCTTCCATCATAATGCTGCAACAGAGTAAACCTAAAACCTTTTTTTCTGTTTACAGTTTTCCCAGCATAATCAAAATATGATGTAGTTGTTAATAGTAGTATGGCAGTTGCTCCATATAATACCCTTGTGGTAATATACCTTCATATTAATAATCTCTGGAGTTTTATTTTCCTCATAAAAGTCTTTGTTTTAAATAAGAAATGTGAAAAGTAATGCCAGCCTTAGCATGATGATTGAAGACCCTGCTGCTGCAAATGCAGAAGTGGCTTGAGGGATTGGAGCAGTGGTTGCCTATGATTTGTTGGGGAGGTTTTTGATTATTAGTTGTCAAGAAAGTTTGGGAGGTACGGGGGGGGGTGGTGGTGACGAATTAATTGGCTGTGCCCAGAACTTCTTGATCTCCCCAAAATAGTTGTGGTGCACAGTGGCATAGTTACAGTTAAATAGCTGAAAAGGTGAGTAAGGCTGTGTTCTTGAGCAAAACAGCTTATGTTCCTGTCACACAGAGCATTAAGTACCTGTTCAAGTGACTCTCATAAACACTTCTTTGGATTTCAGTGGGTTCATTTACTTGAATTAAATTAAACAGATGCTAAAAAGTTTGCAGGAACTTGAGTCTGTCTGAGCAATTTATTTTCCTGGTAGCTCTGGCTGCCCAGAAGTATTTACAGCGTGCTCTCACCTTCTAATAAACCTGGGAAAACACAAAAACTTGCAATCACACTTGCAATTACGCATTTGAAAGTATGAGACTTTTGCTAATAAAGTTCTGAATAGATGCCAAAAAAAATAATTACTTCAAATCACAAATGGCAGGGGTCAAATAAAACTTAATCTGAAAGAATCTGTGTGGAGATAGAAAAAGAGAGATCTCTGTTAAGAATAGTCCATGGAAAAAAAAAGCCTTCATGGAGGGAGCATGGGGTGAAAAAGAAATTTCCACAAGTTGACGTTTATCAAAAAGGGAAGGATCTTAGCAAATCCTTCATAGAAAAGGAAAAAGACCCAAAGATAAAATATAAACACCAGGAAAGATCAAGAATTTGTTCCTTTTTCCTTCCTCAACCCTCCTAGCTGACATGGTGATGAAAAGAGAGGATTAAAATGGGCTTCTTTAAAACCAAAGTTATATTAGGAAGTGATTAAAAGCACATTGTGTTCTGTATAGTGAAGTTTTGCTCTTTTTGGTCCAGAGTTGCTGCAAAACATTTTCAGAGGAGAGCAACAGAAAAGGAGAGGGGATAAACATAGATCATTCTAACTTTAATTATTAATGGGTAACAATATCTATGGAATTTTCCATTTGTTTTCCGGTCTGTCAGGCACTGTAAACCCAGTGCACTCCTGAAGACAGGCCTACATCCAGAAAGGATTTTGTGTCAGAAACTGCTTCAACACTTTTGTTTGGAGAACAGTTTTGAGCTGTGACTGCTGTAACAGTGAGAATTCACACAGGTAGGAACTAAGTTATGGAAGCAGGAGAATGGCATGGGAGAATCAAAATGTGTGCAAATACCCCCCTGCCCCGCCCCAAAAATGGATGAGGTAGAGAAATTTCTGAATGCCCAGCCTAGACAACTTGACCAGAACTACAGTTATTATTCCAACTGAAAACTTACTTGCAATGCACATGGCATGTGATTTTTGGAATCCTGAGGGATTTATCTTCCATACCTTGCACATATGCAGAAATACTGGCCTACTCTGGCTCTATGGAGAGGGCAAAGGCTTTGGTAAAGCTAGAAGTTTTCACTTCTTTTTTTCGCTTTAGGGTTTTTTTGTCCAGAAGCACCATCACGTGTTCATAGATCACTAGCATGGAACAGTAAGTTACTGTTACCCCTTCTGTCATACTCTGGGAGCTAACTCAAAAGAACTGTGAGTGAATTTAAGATTCAATGGTTTAAAATGCTTTCACAAGTCTCTGGGAATCTGGATGGGTTGGAGATTTCTAGGTAACCCATCTGTAAATAAAGGATCTGGTAAATCTAATTCTCCTCCATCGCCTAGATTTATTTTAGCTGTAAAATAATAACAGAGAAAAGTTAAATTTATTTTAGCTGTCCATGACTGATTGGTAGTATGAGCTGGTTAAGAATCCTATCCTTGATCATTGCTCAGTTGCTGTTGTGCCTCAGGCCTCTTCCCATCTAAAGGCCACCCAAGTGCTTTTACTAGGAGAGCCACATGTATGAACACTGGCTTCCATCCAGCCTGTAAAATACTTGTAATTATGGAGTCTCATTAAAATGAAATCAGTGAAACAGGGTTCTGCTCTTAAAAATGCCGCATAAAATCCAGACATCCTGAAGGCCTTTGTGCTTTTACTGTGAAATAATTCCTTCTGTTCTTTTTATCTGTATTAATTTAGAAAAAGTACTGTTATGATTAGGATGGTCACCTGGAAAAGTGCCCACAATCCAGAGGACAGTGCTGTAAAATCTGTTAAATAGCTGACCTCTGTTTTTTGGATACTGGGATGAAATCCACTAGCATATTTGAAATGGTGTCAGCCCCCCAGCAGCCTCATACTTCTTAAGTTGTGACAGGAATCTGCTAATGGTGTTCAAGAATTCAAAGATGGCTCATTATTGCTTTGTTTTTCCTACTAAGTTCATTCTCTCCACTTCCAAAATGCAAAATAAGGTATTTTAATTTTTCAGTTAATTTACTAGTGAGATTGGAAAGTACCGTCATCTGTTTTTCAGAGCTGTGACTCAGATTAAGGCACCGATCCTGCAGTGTCAAGAGGCTGTTTCACTGCTTGTGGCTGCTCCCCAGTGCAGTTTGCAGTTACCTGAAAGCCAGTCAGTTGAAGTGTGTGGAACAACTGTGGCTTTCTGATTTGGTGTGTGCACGCCCTCGATGAACTCCAGCTAACCAGCAGTGCAGTAAGCCTGAAAATCTTTAACACTTCCAACAGGTGCTGAGTTACAGAAATGGCTTACCTGGAAGGTGCTTTGTTGACGCTCCCATACAGGTTATATTCAGAGCAAAACCCAATAGGATTTTCTGTGTGTGATTTTAACTGGTTTAATTCAGGAATGGAACATCAAGATTAGCTTGTGGCACGGTGGCTCCAACATACATTGCTGAAAATCATCTGAATTTTAATGATTGTGGGATGTACAGGGATGAAAAAAGTTGGCTCTCTAATTTCAGGATTCAGTCTCCATTTCTGTATGAATGGAAGGAAACAAGAATGTGATCTCTTATATCTTTAGACATTTTTCTTTTTTATTTTCATGTACCAAATATGCATCCTTGTATCTCTTAAAAATACATCACAGGTCGATTTTTGTGCCTAAGAGGAATTTCAGTTGTTTGGAAAAGCAGAGTCTGAAACTTTTTCCTTAACAGTTGAAGCCAATAGATGCTCCCAGTAGTGAAGTTTCTTTCCCTTTCCTCTTAATTGCAAGCACCAGCAAAAAGCTGTAGTTAAGACACTGACAATAGAATAAATAGCTGACCTGATGGAGTGTGCTTGGGCTGTAGCCAGGAATCTCATCCATAGATACTCTCTGCTTTGGGAAGTAGTTCTTTCTCTTGGCTTTGTAAGTCTTGTAACCTATTACAAAGATTTTTTTTTTTTGCTTTGTTTTAAACTAAATCTTTATTTTTATAAATAATCAAATCCCAACTAAGTGGTCTGGTAGATTGTGACTCTCTTGAGAATAGGAGGGAATAATACTATTTGTGAATTATAGATTGTTTTTGCTTTTACTTATATCAATGTACATCAAAGAATACGTGTTGTGAATTTATTAGGTTTAGATAACCCTGAGTGAGACTGGTATTATAGCTCAGTTCTGTAAAACACTGTGTTATTTCCAAAGTACCCTGTAATAACATCCATGGTCTGCAATTCTGTTCTCTCGCAAGCTCCAGCATGCAGAGACTGCAGCATAAATGTATCATCGGCATATTAATTATCTGAATAATCAAAGTGAGTGCCTACAGTTGCTGTTTGCTGCAGGTTTCATCTGGGGGTCAGAAGCAGAGGCAGTGCCAGTTAAATAACAGCTTGCTCCAAACTGTTGGAGACCAGGGTTGACCCCACATGAAAGGAAACCTACAGCTGTGTGAGGAGCCAGATGTTTCTTCCTGTTCTACCCATGTGGGGTTGTTATGGGAACATGAGTCTAAGAACCACTAATGTGGCAGCAGGTGAATTAAGTCTTTAAAGGGTATAAATGTAAACCATAGCATTCAGCTTGATACACTGGTCATGGACTAGTGCTTTACATTGTTTAACCAGGGTATTTGTCAGATATTGAGTGGATGGAAAGTGTTTCTTGCTGACTCTTTTCATTGGGTTTGTCATAGGTGTTTTGTCTGTGAAATTTGTTCATGTATTTTATTGGCTGTTGGTGATGCAGATGAGTAATTTAAAGAGCACAGAGCTGGTTCACAAAGGGAAAAATGTGATACTTCAAGAAATGAAAAATGATAGCCATGAAAGTTGCATTTCTGATCTTGTAGGGAAGACTAGAACTAATTTTTTTTTTGTGTTTGTTATCTGGATAATCAAAGTTAATCACCATTTTTTAACACTTTGGATTTAAAAAATAATTGTTTCCGTAGAATTGCCTCATAAATTTAAACTAGCAACCAGATTGGTTCTTCCTGCTGAGAAAGTCATAAAGATTGCTTGGGGGGTGTCATGTTTGTGGTGGTATTTATGTGACTATTCCAACTCGACTGCTCATGTGAAAAGGGCAATCTTTCACAAAGTCACTGGGTTTGCAGGAAACTTCAAATTCTGAAATCACTCTCTCCAGAAAGAGTAAGGAAAAAGCCAGTCTAAAAGCAAAACTTAACAGGTAAAAATTGAGGTGAAATACCATTCAGATTTTCAGAAGCCTCACTTTTGTGTTCCCCAAAATAATGCTGCCTGTGATCTACTTCTGTTTCTTATATCAGTTTACATATTTAAATATATATTCTCATTTTCTTTTAGGTGATCCTGATCCTTACCAAGTATTATCATACTGACATGGGGAAAGTACTGGAGAGCTCTTTGTGGAGGTAAGTTCTCTGTTTTTTCTATAACCTTCCCCCCTGCTGTTCTTGGAATAGATCCATCTCTTCCTTTTCCAGACTGCTGCTGATTTGAGTTGGTAGCTGACTGATAGTAATGTAGTATTATACAGATTGTCATTGGCTCTTACTCCTTCTCTTCAATGTAGTTCCTGTACGTCAATAAGAAAGAGTTTGAAATGAACTTTAACAGTAGAGATGAACAATGATAGAGAATATAAGGAACCTTCTTGATGCCACTTTGCAGGATGCCTTGCTTTTCCTTTTCCTAGAAATTTTGCATCAAATTTACATAAAAAGTTTGGAATGGTTCCTGTGTTGGGATGTGTCTGTTGGGAGTTGTTGCTGCTTGAGTACTGTACCGAGCTTAGTAAATAATCCTGCTTCAGAAGCAATCATGATTGTCTGGATGGAATGTACTACCAGTGTAGGTTATATTGTGTTTTATGACAACTGGGAATAAGTAGTAATCCAAATAAATTTCTGATTGACTCTCGTTCCTGTAACGTTTGCGGATTAAGATATCAATATGCTTCTTGCCTCCGTGTGTGCACAGATTGCACGCTCAGGTGTATATCAGCACAGAACCAGGGCTAAGGTAAATCTATGTTATACTAGTCATACTGGTTATCTTCCCAAGTGTTAGTTTTGTTTTGCTAAGGGGGCTTTTTGTGCTCTAATTTTTTTGTGTATCTGTATGAATCTTCCACAAGAAATTTTTGCTAGACCCATCATGTACACTTGAAAAGTGAAAGTATTTCACTGTTATCAATAAATATAATACTGCTCAAATGTTTGCTATGCTAGTTTTACTGGTTATCTGTAGCAGTAGAAATAAATGACAGGAGACTTAGTTGAGCAGTCTTGTGTGAAATTCTTATGTAGCTCATAAGCTTCAGGTCTAGAAAAAAATGGTTTGTCTAAAACCTTGTGGCTTAGGTACTCATAAACTTCATATTGTCCCAAGAGCTTGTGTGGGGACTCAACCTTCATCTGTATGTGTAAGGAGTTGTACAGAGACAATCCAAGAGAAGGAGTGGGTAGGGGAATAGAGAGTGGGAGAAGCCTATGAACAGGACATGCTGCACACCAGCCTTGTTACTTGTTTTGAAGGAGGCAGCGTTGTTTTAACCCTGTGGGATTTCTCAGTGACAGTGCATCTGCAGTGGGTTATTGTTATACCAGTGGCTAAGGAGTGCAGTCTGGCCAGGGCCAGTGGTCCATGCAGGGCAAGGGTATTTTCAAATAAAAAGGAAATTTCTGGTCATAGAAAGGGGGTCTTCAGGAAAGAGAGTAAGATCAAATGGAGGCTGCTTAGTATTGGCTCAGGACTGGCCATTTTAGGGCTGTGATGGTTCATTTGTAACTATCCTTTAA
This sequence comes from Pipra filicauda, assembly GCF_003945595.2. Classification (NCBI taxonomy): domain Eukaryota; kingdom Metazoa; phylum Chordata; class Aves; order Passeriformes; family Pipridae; genus Pipra; species Pipra filicauda. The sequence continues at coordinate 6,326,104 of NW_024104487.1, forward strand.
ACTTACAAAATGCAAAATTAATTGCACATTTGTTTCTGTTTTAATTTCTGTCCAACATCTTGTGCAAAGAAGACAACCAAATGGCAATTTGGATACTCCCAATTGCGTAAGCACACATTGCTTTCCTATTATATGCCAGTGGCCCATGCAACATGTGCAATATGTTTCAAGTTTTGCTCTCCACGCTTCAGTGTAATCTATCATACAAGGCTTTTAAACTTATTCAGTTGGACTCTTCAAAATAAACTCTCTGTTCTTTTAAAATAAACATAAAACAGGCTTCAGATAATGTTGCTTTCTTTTAGGAAAATAAACCCTTTAAACAATGTCATTCAGACCTTGCTGACAGCTGGTATAAAGAACTGGTGTGAACTGCATTCAAATAAAATGATACTAGTGTGCATCATCAGGAAATTCCAACCCAAACCATTCTGTGATTCAGTGATTTATAAAACTAGGATGGAAAAGCTGAAAGGAAGCAAGTGCTTAAGATTAGCACTTGGGTCAGGGGTCGTAGCTGATCCATGCCTGGATATGTTCTGGTCTGGGCTCACCTCTTTCCTCTACTTCTGCCCACTGTGGCGTAAAAGTGGCACATGCAGTTGTAGGACTGGGGGAGCTACAAAGTGCCTGGGTCGGGAAAAGCACAAATCAGACCAGCTACTGCAAGAATATCAAGTAGTGCCTCTCTGAGATGTAGCTCATTATTTGTACTAAATTACTGAACAAAACTGTCTGTGCAGTCAGGGAACTGCTTTGTTATTCCCTGCCTAAAATGATTGGAGCTTCACCAGTTTTCACCCACGTTTGTTGATGGAACTGGGGTGTTGCACTCACAGTGGCAGCCTGCCCAGAATGCATAGTGTATATATTTTTCAACTTTTTTGTTTGGTTCTCTTTTACATTCCTCTCATTTGCATCAGAACAAATATGCAGTAAAACAGGTGTGAAAAATGGTATGGGTTTTTTTTGTCAGTGGAGAAATGCCATTAATCTGTTTCTGTGCACTAGGGGGAATAGACTCTGTCCAACTATTTCCTGAATTGGTTCAATGTTTTTCTTCCTGGCTAGATCATACCAGATACAATGTTCTCTAAGTGACTTAGTCACTAAGTGAAAATAAACCAGTTTTATAATCTGATCAGTCCCCACCAGAGTAATTTTTTTAATGTCAATCTCCCAGTTTAACTTGCTGGTCGGTAAATATTATCCTAGCTGGGTGTTTATCAGTTATCTAGTTTCTTGAAACTGCATCTTTCTTCCTCTAAAACATATTTTCCTCTTCATTTCTTTGTTTTTCTCTCATCACTCCAAAGAATTTTTTCTTCTTGCTTAGTGAAACAAAGAATGAAAAAGGATGGTTCAATGATGCTTTTTTTTGTTCTTAGTAACCTTGGAGTTGCAGTCAGACTTTTAAAAACAATGCAAATGGTGGTGAAAAACACCTGTCGGTGGTAGATGCCTGGGTAGGGGGAGGTTATGTGAAGAAGATTTGCAGGTGAATGAATCTTGGTGACATTGTTTCTGTGCCTCTGCAGAGCACTGTTAGTTTGTGTAGGTAATTTGTGCCTGCCCAAATAAGTCAGGTTACAGGCTTGAGAGGCCTAAGTTTGTATTACCTTGGAATTTTTTCTTGTTGAATAAACAAGGAAAATAGTACTGGATACTGAAAGCCTTAACAAGTTTTTTACTAGTAGCAGCCATGTCTGGCTGCACTGAAGAGGTGAAGACAAAATCTTGGTGGAAGTATGTAGTTAGAAAACACCAGTGTGCTTCTCTAGTCAGCTATTTCTGATGCTTTCCTAGTTTGCTTATTAACTAATTGTTCAGATTGGGGTACATTGAATCATTATTTGACTCAAATAATCCAGGGAAATAAATAGAGATGACATTGGTTGCCTCTTGAATATAAACTAAAATAAATTTTTGAGAAGAAACAGAGAGTTGTTTTTGGGTCTACTTTTGTGGTACGTACTGGGAAAAAGTACGTTGGTTGGTTGTTGTGTTAGGCCTCATTAGCATAATGAAAAAACTGATGCTGTGACTAAAACTGAAAATTCAAGTACCAGAATTATTGTCATGAGTTGTGCATACATAGAAGATACTTTGCACACTAGTGCTGTTCCTGTCAGAGCCCACACACATATTTATTCAGCACATTTACAGTATAAAGGAGCTGAATCAAACTGACCATTTAGTTTGTGTTTTCATACGCTTTATGGACCAACTTTTGCATAAATATATTGGTGCACATATTTTACAACCTCAGGTACCTGTTTGTACGTGTTGTATGCCTGCAACTTTAGATGTAAATACTTGAATCTTACAGTCAAATAGTTTAACTTTGACTTGGCAGCCCCTAAAAAATTAATGCTAGTGCTTATCTGTACATCTGAGTTAAAATTATTCCTAATAATGTCTCTTGGAAATATAGATTGTTATTATTCCATTTTTGCATGACACAACTGAAGTGGTAATTCTGCTGAAGGTTATGCAGTGACTCAGCACTGTACAGCCATGGAATTGGCTTCCAACCCAGTGCTTAGACTGGCTTTGAGTCCTGTTTCTGGTATGAATGCAGCCTTCCCTTCCTTAGCTTGATCTCAACAATGAATAATAGATGCTGCTGCTGATTGCTAATAAAGTTTTGATTGCATATTATCGAGCTGTAATGATATGGTAGTGCTAAAGTGGCTTGCTGTGTAATTGCCATTGTTCCCAATGGCATCACCATGTTGTTATTGCTGCACCAAAGCAAAACAAACGGCGTTCCTTGATGTTCACTGCAGATCTTAGCACTGCATGCTCAGTGCTAGGTGGGCCTGCTTTCAGGTGCCCCATGTTATCAATAAAGAAATGCTAAATGAAGAAACAGACTTCCCCACCTCCTTAAATATGGTTGGATGTCCCAGCTGAACTTCCTGGGACTCCTAACTCCAAATGCAGCCTGAGGAGGGAGCAAAGTCACAGTGCTGTGTGAGGAGGTTGTAAGTCCAGGTCAGTGGCTGGGCAGGTGGAGGTGAGAGCAGTTGGGAGAGCCTTACTGACAGCATGATGCTTGCCAAACCTCAAGGAGTCAGGAATAGCCTTTGGTGTCACAGCTGTTTCTGTCTGCACCCACAAAAAGTCAGGTATTCAAGGGCAAGACTCATTTGAGCAAACCCACTGGCCGTCAGGAGCGATCGGTGCACAGAGACTGCATGATGCTTTGGGCATTCCCACAAAGTGCATGCCTACACTAAGGTTAAAATCCAGACTACAAAGAGCAGGAGATTCTTATAAGGTGATGCAGTGAACAACATACTGCTCAGGAAAGTAAAATTTCCAGACCCTGCGTGGCTCACAGAATGTGTGAAAATGAATATGGACATTTGTTTCCAAACTGTGGACTTGTAGATGAAACTCATTTTACCTATTTCCTGAAATTAATTTAAAAAGCAAACAAAAAACTCAATATACAGTCTAGTGCCTCAGTGAAATTTTTGGTCTGAAGTGCTGCTTAATAAATGAGCAACTGTATTCTGCAGCAACTTGAACTTCCAGATGGCCTTATATTGTTGTTCTGCTTTGAAAAGTGACTTTGCAGAAATGGCCCCAAGGGATGGAATTATTGAGTCTGTGATTTTCATATCAAATTTGCTCTGTTTCCAAGTTAGAAAAAAAAAAAAAAAGCTTTCTAATTATTAGCCCAGTGAACTCAGCTTGGGATCTAATGTGTAGCTGTGCTTTCTTTGGCTTATGCATCATCGAGTAATATGGGTTCTGCAATCAAAATAAACTGTCCTTAACTATACCTGTGCAGTTCTCTTGTGCTCCTGTTATATCCTTATTTATACCTGTTCTGCTGTACAAAGGTTTTGGACAGTAGCATTGAAAAGGCAGTCCTACAATTAGAATTTTATTTCTCTTACTGAAAAACAGATTTTTATGCTCTCTTTGATAATATTTACATATTCACCTAATAGTATTACAAAGACTTTAATTGTCTTTGCTCAATTTCTGTCTTGCTAGTACTCTACAGTCCATCATTATGAGTTGAATTATGCAGGAAAGACTCTTCTAAATGTATTTTGGACGTTTAAAATGAGCTGTAAAACTATAGTTAGAAGGTGAATGTAGTGGGTTTCAGCATGTCAGCAGTGTTTTATTATGGGTGTCAAGCAGGAAAAATATGTAAAAGAGAAAGGAAATTAAATGAACATGTCTTGACAAGCCTTGGAATGTGCAAGGTGTTGAAGAGATGATTATTGATGTTTCTAATGGGCAGTGATATTGATTCAGGAACCCAAAGGGGGCCGATGTTGCTTCTGTATGACCTACCATTGACTGTTCTAAGACCAAGACCCATCACAGTGGGTTGGCAGTAAGCTTGCTCTTACCTTGATGTTGCACTCAATAGAGAAATGAAATTTGGTCGTGGATACTTGGGACCATTCTCTGAGTTGTGACCTGTGAAAGACATCTCCTCTGAAGGAGATGTCTTTCAAAAGGCTCCAGAGCACGAGATGTAGCTTAAGCAGGTACTTTTATGCCTGTGTCCATAACAGCAATTAAAATATATTTTTCTGTCTTGGTATATATGAAGGTCTGAACTGAAACAATAAATCTTACAAGCAAGTAAAAGCAGAGAGGACTATCCAAATTTCTTTACGAATATCTGTTGCTTATAGATGAGAGTGCTGTCATAACTGCTCTTCCAAATCTTCAATAACTTGGAGTAGTGATGATGCTTTGGGGTGTTTACATGTTTCTACACTTTTTTTCATGAATACACAAAGAATACATGACATGTGGATTAAGATCCAGCTAGAAAGCTGTGATTTATGCAGTTAGGAAAAGGCTCTTGCTTGCAGTACACTTGTGTTTATTGAAGCTGATTGCAGCACTGCTGCTGACCATGTTAAATATATCTTGGAGCATGGGATTTTGCTACTTTACAGGAGGAATTTTTTTTTCTTCTTAATCTTCCTCCTGGAAAATGAGTTAAATCATTGCAGTATATAACTCATAATGAGTGAGTCAATTTACTAAGAAAGAATAACCATTTATTTTAAATGGCCTAAGAATCCTGTCGTATTGCTTGAGTGACTTGGACCCAAGTGACAGAACTTCTGATTGTCTTAACTGGAACTGCAGACTGTGTGGCAACTGTACCACAGGTTCTTGTTCTGAGTAGACTCCTTTTAGCTGGAAGTGACAGTAATAAAGTGAATCTCTTCTACCCAAAACCCATCCAGACTGGGTAGGAAGTTCAGGAAAGTTGCCTCACTGATGTTTCCTCAGATTTGTCATAGCATCTTATTGCATAAGCCTCCTTACAGAAATGATCACATTTCTTGGTAGCCTCAGCAGGCAGGTTTAAGGTGAGGAATAGGAAACGTCTTTCTATGCATTAGTCATCTGTGGGATTTGTAATTTTGCATCTGCATTGCTTTTGCCCTCCCTCCGTGCATAAAAGAGGGAAGTTTTGCCCATGATCCACTTCTTTGTGAGCAAACTGAGAATTGCAATCTTGGAGCTTTTTTTTGGCATGATTCCTCTGTAGTAAATTCATATGAAAACAGTTGAGCCATCAGTTTTTGGCTAATCAGAAGTTCTTTGCTGCATTGTCATCCATTAAGTCCCACTGTCAGCAGGTCAGCACAGCAGGGAGGTGCAGAGCCCATAACCCAGGGGCAGATGGAATGACACCATATATATATTAAGCAGTGTTTCCTTTGCCACTCTGCAAAATGAAATAAATAAGAAACTACAATCAAAGCAGCTAGTTTCATTGCTCATCACATTTTTGTGATGATTAATGAGGTATAAAAACCTGAATAGGATATATTTTTAAAATCTGAAAATGGTGAAGTCATGGCTTTGGTGACCTTATGATAAAGTACATATGACATTCCACTCAGCTGCTGGTTCTACCTTCAGCCTACTGTGTGACCTTGTTTGAAGAACCTGCTGTTACTGTGCTTTCCTCTGCTTGGTCCTTGCCCTGTTTGTTTCTTTGGAATATAAGTAATTTGGGGAACTGATTGTGGGGCCCCCATCAGTGCTGGGGCTGTAATACTGCATTAATACAAATAATACAAAGGAGCTGTAATGTTTATGGATGTTTAATGCTTGTGTCCTTCAAGTTTTTGGCTTGACCCTGAGAAGGACAGGAGTCCATCAGAGAGCACTAACATACTCACCTGAGAACACTTTTACCCGTAGTTTCACTACAAGGCAGCTGATGGCGCAGTGCTTTTTCTCAGCTGATGTTTTGAAAATGCTGGTTTGCAACCCCCTGTTACATCTCCTAGAACTGAGCACCTTGTGCACTGATGTGGGATGTGGCACGTGAGCAGCTTCACTCGCCTCTGCCTCTGTAGTACGTGCAGTCTGCTCCAGAGCATCCTCTGCAAACTGATTACAGATTAATTTGGGTGTTGGGGCCGAATGAATGAACAGCTGCATAGTTAATTATGCAGAATGGTATAGAAAAATGTAGTGTTAATGTTTTATACCCTCATTATCCCTGCAGTATGGAATATATATTTCAGCTTGAAAATTACAAAGGCAGTATTTCCCACATAACTTACTTACTAAGATCTTTGTATTGTTAGGCAGTTTTCTCTGCTTTAATTTGGTAAGGATTGGGACAATTAAAAACTCCATACAGAACAGTTTTTAAAATGTAAATATAATCTTACGTGCTGAAGAATTTGGGGATGTAGGTAGTTGACAAAAATTAAATCCATTTTATGATAAAATTTAAATGTCTTGATTTTTTGGGGGGGGCATTTTGAAGTAAGAAAGGTTAGTTGAGGGCTCTCCCTGCAGCCTCTCATTGAACAGAGGACTGATAATTTGTCAATTAGTCAATTGTTGAATCTCTGTTCCAGCTAATTTTTTATTTTTTTTTTTTGTTTGTTTGGTTGGTTGGTTTGGGGTTTTTATATCTAATATTTATATGTAATTTGGGTTTGTCCCTTCCTACTTCTGCTTCCCTATTTCCCCTTTTCCAAATTTCCCTCCTATTTCATATAGAACAGGGACAGCAACTTACTTTATTTCGACAAATACCCATTCTTGAACTAACCTTCAAAAAAGATATTTCACTTTCTCACTAATTTTCTCTTAGTGGCCTTTTCCTGCTGGCTATTACCCTGCCTCTTTCATAGGATTAGGTTTCTGCCTCTTTCATAGGATTAGGTTTCTGTCTCTTCCAGGCCTGACTGTCCCAAGACTGGAGAAGCTGCATTTTGGATGAGGTATGAAGTACCTACCAAAAGTTTTTGTACTTTGGCCTAACATACCAGCTCCAAACCTGATTTTTGAAGCTGTTCCAGAGCTTTGACAGACTAGATATTTCAATGAACCTATGAATATATTCGTTCCTAACTTTCTATCTTAGGATCTGAAACTCTCATTTCAATCAGGGATGGGGCAATACTTATCGCCTATTTGTTGAAAAGCACTTGTCTGAGTTAACTTTTTTCTTCAAATCTGGTATGTACTTTCTTTACCAAATGGATATAGTTTTTCTTGAAGAGGGCAAATGCAGTTCAAATTACACCCCTCAATAAAAAGACGTCACAGTATCAGTGAAATACAGCCACCGCTGGGCAAAAGCCAAGGAAACAAGTAACACAGATATGTGGTACAATATGCTTTCTTAAGTCAAAAAAACTTAACAATTTAGCTCAAAAGCATTTACATCATTCAACCTTTTGATAGCCAGTCTTTCAAGCTTTCCTTTGTGGCAGGAAGAGGATGTATGGCCCTGCTTTGTGTATGATTTAGAATGTATTGCTCATCCTTCCTCAGCATCATTGGCTGTTCCGAAGACTTCAATATAAAATATTAATTCATGGGAGAGAATTATTTTAAATTTTACTCTCCTCCAAGAATTTGGATACTTATCATTGTTTTATCTTAATTCTTACCATATGTTGACCAGCTCTTAATTTTGGAATATCTTTTTGGGCTAGAATTTAAAAGTCGAGTTGCGTTATTCTGAAGTATACTGACCAGAGTTTGAGATTTCTCTTCCTTTACCCTAACCCTGGCAGTGTCTGTGCTAAATGCTGGTCTCTTAGGTTTCAGTGGGTTTTAATTTGCTTTTTCTTCAGCATGTAAAATTAGAAAAATACTAATATTTTACTTTTTAACCTCATTAAAAATAATTGGAAGCAAAATGTACATGTTGATGGAGTTTTGTATGTATGATGATTTCAGATGCATAATATTTAAACTCTTGGTGCTATTTTGGTGTGGTTTTCAGAGTACTCAGTGCTAATGGGAAGGATGCACCAGTAAAAGATTATTTCTCTGCACTGTGAGAGTGCAGCACTTTCTGGCAATGTGCAGAAGTCTAGAGTGAACACTCTCATGCTTTGGCTTTCTATGTGGCCTTGGGTGAATATACAAGTCTGTCGGTGTTCCAGAGTGGAAAGCATCCAAGAAACACATTTAAATAAAATTAAAGAAGGAAAGAAAGTTAATTATTTAAAGATCAGAAAAGTATGTTACAAATATGCTTAATAAACCACCATGAACCTATCATAGCATTGCCTTAACAGGTCACAGTTAGAGGAGACCTTGACTCCTTGCTTAAATATACTTCAGGGGTTATGTCAGCTGACATTTCCCATCTTGCAGCTTGTGCTTGCCTTCTATTGCCTTTTCCCTGTGTATCCTGATCCTGTCCTGTTTATAACTTTCCTTTTTGTGCTGGAAGACTGAAGTCAGATTCCCCATTAGCCTCATTTCCTAGACCGACCTAAGCCAGCTGCCGCAGCCATTCCTTGTACATTGTGTGCTCCAGTTCCCTCAACATCTTAGTGACCGTCCACCAGACTCACTCCAGAGTCCTGAACTCTCTCCTCTGTGAAGCAACACAATTTTTTAAAATTCCATTTGTAGAACTGGTATTATCTGTTTTCTGGAGGTCCCTCTCTGCTGCTCTCCCAATATGAAATAAACTGTTCTATTGTGAATGGTTTGGAATAGTTACCTTATTTATATGAATGTAAAAATAAGTGTGAAAATTCCTAAATGCTGAAATCATTAACAGGGGAAATTCAGTTCTTTAAAACTTGTTTAGACACCCAAGTCACTTCATTACCTGTAGAAAAAGATAACATTGGTCTCATTTGCGCTGAACCGCTCAGCGTAAGAACAGTGTGGATACCAGCATTAACTTTTTGTCCTCACTTTTGTTATGCAGTATGAATTCTTGATAGGTTTTGATTTAGTTGCTGGTACATTATTTATGACATCTCTTGGCTGCAGCTGCTGTAATCCACAAACCAAAGCCAAGCCTATTATTTCTAGTCACAGAATTGTATTTTGTTGTAGAGCAACTCCCAGGTAATTAGGCAGGATGTGCTGTAATTGGTTGTAACATGGGCTCTTCTAAATAAAGCTTTAGTCAGACTGAATGGCAGATTAAAGTGTTTTTTTTTCTTTTGAAGATTTTTCTACCACAGGTAAACATTAATGTGACCACAAACATTAGGAAGATTAACTTTACCAGGAAAGGAAGGAGAATCTTTGTTTTAATGACGCTTCACTTAGAAGAGAGTTATTTCAAGTAAGAATACTAAAATGTGCAAAGCAGAGTTTTGTGAGGGCAAAACATCCCACATCCCAATCCTGGGATGTGGGTAAAGCTAAAGTCTTATTCAAAGAGTGGACTTCAAACAGCAGTTTGAATTTGCTGTTGGATTTGGGGTTTGGACAACTCTGAGTCGTCTTTAGCTTGACCTATACTTCTGTACATGTATGTTGTTGATTGACAGGGTTTCAAGGGTTAAATGTAGACACCTGAAATCACTGGAGTAAAAAGTGCTGATGGCTTTAAAAAGTGATTATGAACTGAGAAGAAATTGTACGAGACTCAGTTTGGTGGATATCTTGTCTCTTGTCATCTTACCATCAAAGCTGGATTCTTTTGTGGAGTGTGTGATGGATACAAGTTAACTGGAAACAAGTGAAAGGAAACGGAATGAAATTCAGCATTAGCTTTGAAAAACAAAATATGCAGTACCCACCCCAGAATCTATGAGAACCTAGTGGATTTGCCTCGATTCAGTCTTTGCAATGAGAACATTCAGGACAGGGGTTGGGAAACAAAAGGGAGTCAGGTCACATTTGTTTCATTGCAGCTTGTTCCCTTGAACATGTTGCTTTACCATAGTGTTTTGTTAGGAGAGAAATTAAAGAACAAAGAGCCAAAGCTTTTCTCTGTTATGATTCTGTCCTGTTTTGAATCTATATGTCCAGTTTGGCTAGCTAATGGGGAATGATGTTTATGACGAGGCTTTAGCCTGCTCTCCTGCAGGTAGTGAAGCAAAGTGAATTACTGTGTTACACATTACAAAGCAAGTGTTGGGGTGACACTGAGGCAGAGCCTAGACCACACAGGGTTTACTCCAGTTTTCATTTTGGGAACTCCACAGGGTGCTGCATATTCACTGTTTGATTTTCCTGTGCACTCTGTCTGTAAGATTCCCATGAGAAGTAGCAGCTGTTGTTGCTGCCGTGCTCACAGTGAGCAGGGTTTCCCCATCAGCGAGTCACAGGGTGACCAGAAAAAAGTCACTCCAGAAGAAGTGAACTGTGTGGTGTCACCCTTGGGGACAAGCTAAGCTCTCTTTTTGAAATCAAACTGTATTTTAGGGCACAAATGCATGTGCCCTACTGGGGGATGTGACAACAGGGTGGCTGAATTGGTTTAAAGTGTGCCAGTGCTTTTGGAAGCAGTGGGACTCTAATGATTTGTATGGGTTACTAGTCAGGTCTAAAACTAACAATAGACTTCAACCACAGTTTTGTACCAGTTGTGGATTTTGTAGACTGAACATCTGTGCAATGCACTATTATTTCTTACGTAGTAATCATCTGTTCCCATTCCTTTTTATGTCTGCTTGATGGCCTTTGAGGAGGCACTCATTGGATTGCTGGAGTATCTGTTCCACAGATGAAGCCCTGCAGCAGAAAAGGGGTTAAACTCAAGCTCAACAGCAGGAATTTTCTCATCTTGACAGTTTGCACAGCAATTTTCTTTTTACATCACAAAGCATTTTCATCTAGGCAGAAATTGGGTGATCTTCCTTGGGGTAGGAGGACAGCAGTGTTGACTCTGTATAGGTCAGATTATTCTGAGTAAAAACTGCAGGCTTGAAAGGCCTTGGGCTTCCTCTAAGCATCTGATGATGATAGTGTTGGTTTGGACATTAAAATGGTGAGTAGTGGTGTGTTAGAACTATGTCTGCTCATCCACTCGTTCTCATCTCCCTGACCTATTCTTTGCTCTGTCACCAGCAAGGATCTTTGTTGAGCCTCATCCCTTACTATTCATTTTGCCACTTACTGTAATGGGCAGCAGATTTCAAGGAGGCACACTGGAGGCAAAGTGGCTTGAGTAGATTCTTGGCTCCTGGTTTCTGTCTACCTTTGACAGCAAATGGCAAGAGGCCTAGTGTTGAACCAAGTCCCTCTCCTCTGTTAAGTTAACCAGGCTTAACTCAGTCCTGCCTAGACAGCTGACTGGCAGCAAGACAGCTGGCTGTAGAAAGGCAATAGGTTCTGTCACAGTTTGCTCACAACACCTGGCTTAGCTCCACATGGAAAACAAGCAAATGGATTAGTACCACCACTGTTTAAAGATGGGAATATCAAAATGTAAGAGTAAGAGATCTGATTGCCTCCAGCTGTGTGGGGCCATTGCTCAGAATTTGGTCAGTGGTAGGGTGCACATGAGGTGTGGTTTCTGGTGCTCTCATATTTTATTTCCAAATCAGCATATGACTCGCCCAGAGTATTGTAAAACTCACCAAAGCTGTTAACGTGTGCTTCAAGTTGTTCATTGTCTTTGTTCACATGCTAAATAAATAAGCTAAATATTTATATAAATGATAAGTAATTCCTGGTAACACACCTAATTTTCAGAGAATGGGTGTTTCTTATTATCAAATTCTTCCCTCTGATTACTCTGAGAGTAACCCAAAATATCTGCAATTAAATGGTGAGATGTCCATGAAAAAAATACTTGATAAACAAGCAAAGAAAATACACCGTTGATCAAGGTTTGTGTTTTAGTTACTGAGCACCCAAGTCGCTTGGGATCTGGTATGAGATCTGGTATGAATGTGAACTGTTTTGTTTATGAAATAGAAAAAGAGGTTTCACCAACAGAAATTTACAAGTTAGATGGCTTTTCTTGATTTACATGTTGTTTTCCCACATCTTTACCAAAATTCTGCTTAAGCTGTTTTCTTTAGAAATTAGTCTGGGAGTTTTTGAACTGTTACATTCTGTTACATTCTGCTTCACTGATTCTTTTCTGTGTCATATTCTGGGAGTTTGTTATCTTTTTAAACTGAATTTTCCAGATAATTATTCTCAATTTGAAAGCACGATGCAGTATCAATAAGGCACATGTTGAATATATTAAAGCTGGTTTATTCACAGATATTTTAAAATTAATTAACATTACAGAATTACAGAATCAGTTAGGTTGGGAAATACCTCTGAAGTCATCAAGTCCAACCTATGACTGAACACCACCTTGTCAACTAGATCATGGCACCAAGTGCCACGCAGAGTCTTTCCTTAAACGCTTCCAGGGACAGTGATTCCACCACCTCCCTGGGCAGCCCATTCCAATGTTTAATCACCCATTCAGTAAAGAAATTCCTCCCAATGTGCAACCTAAACCTACCCTGGTGCAGCCGAAGACTATGTCCCTCTGTGCTATCGCTGGTTGCCTGGGAGAAGAGGCTGATCCCCACCTGGCTACATCCTCCTCTCAGGGAGTTGTAGAGAGTGATGAGGTCTCCCCTGAGCCTCCTTTTCCCCAGGCTGAACACCCCCAGCTCCCTCAGCTGCTCCTCATAGGACTTGTGTTCCAGACCCTTCTTCAGCTTCATTGCCCTTCCCTGGACTCACTCCAACACCTCAGTGACCTTCCTATAAATTGAGGGGCCCAGAGATGGACACAACACTCAAGGTGTGGCTGCACCAGTCCCGAGTACTGAGGGACAATCACTGCCCTGGTCCTGCTGGCCACACTATTTCTCAAACAAGCCAGGATGCCATTGGCCTTCTTGGCCACCTGGGCACACTGACAGCTCATGTTCAGCTGCTGTTGACCAGTACCCCAGGTCCTTTTCTTCTGGGCCACTTATCAGCCACTCTGCCTGTAGTGCTGCCTGGGGTAGTTGTGGCCAAAGTGTGGGACCCAGCACTTCAGCATTAGTAACTGCCTGGAGTTTAGCAGTGATAACTATCAACCTTTTTTCTAGTCAATATTTTAACTATTTATGTGGCAGTAAATACAAATTAATGCTGATTAGACTTGTGGGTGACAAAAAAAGAATTGACAGAGTTATGAGAACTGTAGTGACAGAACTCTCTTTTGACCCACTAAAGCAAAATTCAGCTTAATGGGGTGCTATTTACCTGAGAAGAAGAAATGTGGGATATGATGTACAAAGTGTGTTGGCATATGGTCAAAGTCTGTGATGGTGAAAAGGTTGTAGGAGTCAGAGAGGTGCCTTTCATGGCTGTGTCTTGGGTAATTATGAGCTCCACGTAAACCGCACTCATGATTAGGGAGAAGAGTTTTCTGTGTGTGGTGCTGTGAGAGTGATGCTGAAATACATCAGGGCCTCTTGTCCATACATTCAGATGCATGTAGAAAAGGGGGGAAAGTCATGGGAGCATTTGAAAGCTGAAGGAAATGGCCTGCTGTCAGAGGTGCGCAGCATTCAGACTTTCAGCTTATCAAAGGAAAGTTAAGGGCTCTTTAATGTTTCAGTTTATAAGAGGGCTTGGTGTTGCTCTGCTCAACCATGTGTGACCCTTACTGTAGCCAGTAGGCTGCAAGGAAGTGACAGACATGTCTATTCCTTTGTTTTCTCTTTCTGATATCTCCCATCTTATCTGGTTTGACCAAAAATACCTTTCTGACTCTTTGCTTCTTAGCCATATTTCTCTGGAAACTATTTTCTAGTGAGCTTCTTAAAAAAAGAAAGGGAGGTAGTAACTGTTCTGTTGGATGGGCATGTTTGTTCTCTGTGTTTTCAGGGGTTGGATGGAGTGAAGGATGGTCAAAGAGTAGTAAGACAAGTAAGAAAATAACTACATGGAAGAAGTCATCCCTATTCTTGACAAAAAGCTTTATAACACTCTGACATGTCAAAAATGCTTTTAAAGCAACATTAACTTATAAATTTCATCCCACTTATAAATGAACAGTACATAAGACCAATTGTGCATTGGAAGGATTGGTAATCTCGGTCTGATTGCTCACGGCCAAGAAGTTAAAGTGGTCAGAAGCCCCAACAGAGTTCATTATGTTCCTGTCGGCAGCTGCAGCAGAAGGACCAGGAAACTGATACAAGTGCAGCTGTGAAACATGCTTTTCTCCTGGGATGTGGACAATTCGGACCAGAGCTTTGGTCATTAGCACAGCGATTAGTTTATTTTTGTAACTGTTTAGTTTCATCAATATTGAGTGTTGAAACTCTGAAACCTCATTACTCAATCCTTTTAAAGACAATGTGAAGTAAGAAGGTATCCTTACCTTTGTGCAATAGAGAGGGAGGAAGACATCCAGACCCATGCATGGCAGTTAACCGAAAGCCTGATTAACCAAGGTGTTTTAGCAAAGTGCAGCATGTACAGACCATGGCTGTGTGCCTTTGGGTGCCTGTGCATTCTAGGGCTTTGGCATTTCCTTCTGAGGGCAGTGGTGAAGATATTATTCCTATTCTGTCACTTCGAATGGGAATGTTTTCCCCAGCGAGCATTAACTAAAATGAAACAAGATAGTTCAGATTGAAAGATTATGAACCAATGCTGCATGAATGAAAACACTAATGAGTGAATCTTTTGCATGTCTTCTGTGTCAGTGCTGCTCACAGAAACAATCCCAAGAAAGATACAAAACACCCAATACCTCAGATTTGTAGCGTTTAACAATTTTAAATACTCAAATTACCCATATACTCATTAGGAAAAGGGGTTGGTACTCAGAGGAAGAATGGATTTACTAATTTATAGTGTTACTGAATCATGTAAATGAGGGTTTTGCTTAGGTTTAAATAGAGGCGTTATGCATGATGTTAGACAGCTTGGATGTGGGGCATTTCTCTCAGCAAAGATTGTATGTTTTTGTTAGATTTTAATGGTCACTTTGAGTAGCATCCATGCTGGGTAAGCAGTCTTGTCTAATTTTAGAAATGATTCAGGTTTTGTTCTGAATTGCTCTGTTACCTTTAGATGGATTGAATATTATTATAGTATAAAATAAATGGGCAGGAAGGGGAACCATAAATCAACATGAATTCTCCGTTGCAGGATATGGTTTTGAAAACCCCTACTATAAATACCTTGTACATGCAGAGGCAGCTATTTAAGAGATTATTGTTTTAGGAAATTTTTCCTTTGCATATTCCCTTCCTTATCATTCATTTTCCCCCTTTTTTTCCCAGCAGATAAGGAGTGAGAGAAAGTGAGAATAAACTCACTGAGTATTGTGAGAATCATAGTGATGTAGTGAAAAGCAATATTGGAGTTGTTCTGAGCTACACATTCATGATTTTCTGCTCTGTATTCTTTGAATTGGAATAAGGAGCTATTGGGTCCTTATGAATCAGTTCTGAGCACCTTCTCCTTTAGGAGGAAGATTAGGAGGAAAATAGATTCTTCAAGTAACATAACCTCCATTTATATCCTGTGGAAGTTATATTAAAAGAAGAATCTCTCCCTTGAAAGCTTTTGCAATGTGAATTTAACAGGCTAAGCTCTCTGTGATAATAATTGCACAGCTAAGAGTGATGCAAATTTAATGGCTCTAATCAGATGAGGTGAAAGAAAGCAAACATAGGTTTATGCTTTAATTTGTGATTTGCTCTACTGTTGATTCTTCCATGAAGGAAGAAAGGTGAGTTGTATGTGTTGTTCTTTTCGGGTTTTGTTTGTTTGTTTATTTGTTTGTTTGGTTTTTTTAATCCTAGAAAACTTTGGAAAATATTAACCATGCTAAGTACTCTTCATGAAAATTAATTGATTCAAGCTTAAAATGATACATTTTACATTATTTAAATATAAAATTGTTTACTGAAAATTATAATCTAAAAAATGAGCATGACCACCACAGAGTACTGAGCTGGACAGTCCTTTGTCTCTGCCAGTTGCTCATAGCAAGCTGAACTGACAGAAAAGGACAGAAGTCTGTAATGGAGTTTCACAGACTCACAGAACGATTTGGAGTGGAAGAAACTTCTCAAGATCATCTAGACCAAGGTCCCTGCTCAAAGCACTGTCAGCTATAGGTTGCCCAGGACCATGCACCGCTGGGTTTGAGTATCTCTAAGGGTAGAGACTCTAAGCCCCTCTGGGCAACCTTTGCCAATGTTTGACCTTCTTCAAATTGAAAGGCCTTTTTTCTGATGTTTACATGCAATTTCCTGTGCTTCAATGCATACCTATTGCCTGATGTCCTGTCACTGGGCATCACAGAGAAAAGTCTGGCTCAGTTTTCTTTACACCTCTCCATCAGGTACTTATGCAGATGAATAAGGTGCCCCCTGAGTATTTTCTTCATCAGGAGGAACACTCTCATCTCTCTGTCTCTCATGTGCTCCAGTCCCTTGACTATCCTTGAGGCCCTTGGCTGACCTGAATCAATGTGTCTGTGTCTCTCTTGTACTGCGGAGACAAGACCTGGAGCCAGCACTCCACACTGACCCACCAGTGCTGAGTGGGAAGGATCACCTCTCCCAGCCTGCTGGCCATGCTCTTCCTAATGCAGCCGATGACACATTGCTGGTTTGTGCTAAACATGTTGTTCACCCTTACTGAGTTTCATAAAATTCCTATCATCCTATTTTTCCAGCCTGTAGAGGTCCCTCTGAATAGCAGCACAGTCATGTGACACGTCAGTCACTCCTCACAGTTTTGTATCATCTGCACACCTCACTACCCCCTTATCTGGCCCAGACTTCATCAGATGGTGTCAAAGCTCTGCTAAAGTCAAAAGAGACAAAATCCATGTCTCTCTCCTCATCCTGTGAGCTGCTTAAATGGTTTGACTAAGTATGATTTTCCCCTTCATAAATCCATGTTGACTACTCCCAAACGTTCCTATGTAGAAACGGGTTTCAGGATTATTTGCTTCCTCCTTCCCAGGGATGAAGGTGAGGTAGACATGCCTGCAGTTCCCCAGATCCTGCTTCTTGCCTTCCTTGAGGATAGGAGGGACTTCACTCTTACATGAACAGTCTCCCTGCCTCCTTGGGCATTTTGAAAAATGTTTGGGCACATTTTTCACATTTTTCCCCCACAGCTGTGGGTTATGGGGAAACAACTTCTCCACCTAATCTTGGAATCTTTTGATTTTAAGGACACTACAGTTTTTGGTCCGTGAAGAGGAGTAATTTCATTCTTTTGCTTGCCCTTATCTGGCTCAGGTGTATTCTTATGCTTCCCTTGTGTCCATGTTTGAGGTAAGTACAGCAGTATTGAACATAGTGTTAAAGGTAAGGGCACACTGCAAGGGGCTAATACAGTCCTGTAGTGGCATTTTCTGTTTTGTTCTCTGTTGCCTTAAAAAATTTTCTGATTTTATGTGTTTTTTGAATTGCTGCTGAATGGTAGCTTGATGTTTTCACAGTACCCTATATCACACCACTTGGGTACCTTTATGGAATTATAGTAATTAGGGCAAAAGCCTTCATTTTGTATGTAATGTTGGAACATTCCTTTTAATTTATGTACTGTGAATGTCTTTTGCCGTTTTAACGATCAATCACTCAACATCATGAGGTTCATCTCTATCTCACTTGATATTTGTCTTTGCTTTATTACTTTCAATGACATAGTGTTATCAGCATTCCTTTGTCACCATCTGCCCTGTTTCTATAATTACTATAGGTTAAATGGGACTGACCGAAGTACCTTGTGGGACTCCTTTGAGGACTTTTCTCAATAGCAAAAACAAATCAAACCTAATCTTTCCTACTTTTAGAGTAATTATTCCTCCAAATGAAAACCTGTCCTCTTATCCTCTAACAAAATAGTTTCTTGAGCACATTTTGTGGGGGATCTTTCAGAAAGATTTTTAGAGGGGATAATTTGCTTGAATTTTTCTTTTTATATATTCATTGATTCTGTCAAAAAATGAGGGTGTTAATGAGTCATGCATTCCCTTTCCAAAGTCATGTGGACTTTCACTCAGTACCTCTTATTTTTCTGTGTGTCAAATTACAGAATTGGAATAGTTTTTGCTATTTTTGTCTAGTGCCAACATCAAACTTTACTGCCCAGAAGTGCCTCTCTAAATTGCTCTTGAAGACCTTTAAAAAATTGGAATCCATATTTACAATGTTCATTTCCCTAATACAAACATTATTTTAAATGAGAAGACACTCTCTGCAATTAATGGCTTAGTGATTTCATCCTTGAGTTCCTTTAGAACATTTGAATGAATACCATCTGGTCTGGGCAGATGAGCAGTGTTGATTTGTGTAAGATTTCTTTCATTGACACTTCAATATGAGACACAGAGCAACAGAAGAAGAGCTCTGACGTGGGAACCTTTCAAAGCAGCTCTAGGGTGAACAGAGACACAAAGTATTGGTTTGCTTTCTCCATTGTCTCTGGATGCTCTTTTCTCACCTTGCTCATGTGTTGGTTCCACAGATTGTTGTTGCAGGCTTCACATCTTTTGGGAGGTTGACAGAAGATTTATTATTACAGTGTAAACTTCTTCAAGTTGTGTTTCAAAGGTTTTTCTTTTGGCCTATTGCGTGATAGTGCTATACTTCTGAGGTTATTTTTCCCCCTGTTATCTTCAGCAGGTCAAAAATTCAGCTTGTTAAAGCTGTGTATCTTTTCCTTGAGTCACATTTCTTTTCAGTCCTACCTTTTTTTTCTTTGGTCCACTGAAGACTAGTGCACTTGCACTGAAATTCAATCTTATGCCTTAAAAAAGAAATTTCCAATGTTTTACCTATAGCACTCCTTCTTTTAGTGTTTTCTTTTTTAGCCAAGCTTCTTCCTTTTTGTGCAAGAATCCTGTTGAACCCACTCCCATTGCGGGTATTTTGGCTTCCTTACTAATGCACAGATGTTGAATGTGCGTCCGTGCTGATGGTGGTTGCAGAGTGACTCACTGACAGCCCTGCTGAGACCCAGTGAAGAGTTGCTTCCCCTTGGAGTTTCCTGGATAGCTGCTCACGAAGCAGGCTGTGAAAATTTGCTCTTGGCGCTGTGCCCCAGTATAACATTTAAACAATCTACATGGGGTCGTTGACATCTCCCATTCCTTCTGTGTTTCCTGATCCTGCAATCGTTGAGTTCATGAAACAAATCTGACTGCTCCGATCCAGGCCAGCCTGGTGGTGATATGCTAAATACTGCATGCTGTGCTCCCAGCCCTCTGCGGGATGAACTTCCAGTCCACAGGGATTGCATGTTGCTTCCTACAGTTAACTTATTTATTGGATTTAGCTTTAGGCTTTTTCTGACGGATAGTACCCTTGCTAGCTATTCTGGTTCTTTTCTGTATTCCCCCTGCCCCCTCCTCCAGTATTTAAACAATATTAATTTCTTTAATATCTAACATTTATTTATTGAAGGACATTGACTTTTTTTATCCCTTGGTATGCTTTTCTGCTTTTTTCATGCTTGTTTAAATGGGACTTTCTTTTACATGACTGCTTATAATCATGTGCAGTTTCAGATTTACCAATATCTCTCCTATTCTTTGCTTAACAGTGTTTGCCTCCCTTCTCCAAAAGGTGCATTGTCCAAAA
Source organism: Pipra filicauda (assembly GCF_003945595.2). Taxonomy (NCBI): domain Eukaryota; kingdom Metazoa; phylum Chordata; class Aves; order Passeriformes; family Pipridae; genus Pipra; species Pipra filicauda. The sequence goes on from NW_024104487.1 coordinate 6,345,909, forward strand.
CTGTGTGTCCTTCTGTGCCTTTGAGCATTCTTTTTTCTTAGCTTGTTTTCTCGTCACGGGGCTATCAACATTATTGACTTCAAATGTCAGAAGGAAAGAAAGTAGAAAGATAAGAGGAAAAAATCTCCGTTATTATTTCTGTTTAAAAAAAAGAAAGTAATTTATGCTAAATACTATCACATATATACACAACATTTTTACTATCAATATATTTTTGGGACTTCTTTTATTTTCTTCTTTTCTTATCACTGTGAGTTTACATACTGGAGATGCCAAAAATCAGGCAGCGCTACATTTCTTTTTAGGGATGAGGGTCCAAAAGGATTCCTGCCTTTCTCCCTCACTCCAGCAGCTTCCCTGGGAAAATTCTCACTAAAGAGCAAGGAAGCCATTATAAAATCCTTGGCCATGTGTTTTGTGTACATTTGTCATCTCGCCTTTTCTGTTTTTCTTTTTTTTCTTTTTTTTTTTCTTTTAGTTTTACATATATAGTATAAAACCAAGTTGAAACTAACCAGAATGCAGAGACTGATTTTTCTGATGAATCAAAACAAAGATAGTGCACATGAATAAAACAGACTTTGCGTGTCTGCAGCAGCTTCCCACACTCCTTCCATCAGGCAGCCAACACTTTCCATTGGTTTTTCAATTAAAGCTCTGTGCATTGGGATGGATTTGCATTGTTTAAAATAAAACTGCTTCATAGACATTACCTCAGAAACATTATTATTCGTTAATTTTTATAGCTAGAAACAGCTTAGTCATCATTATTATTCGTTAATTTTTATAGCTAGAAACAGCTTAGTCATCTGGATTGTAGTTCCTCCCACTACTGCCTATGCCTGTAGTAGATCCTGCCTGCCTGTGATTTGAGCAGTGATGTTTAGAAGTCTCTTTGCTGCCTGTGCCTCTTGCTTCTGCCTTCCCCTTTATAGGGAGACATCTCTTATGTTCTTTCACCTAAGACGAGATCTCTCTCCATCTTCTGCCACTCCTTTTTTCAGGGTGTTTTAAATACAAGGAGAAATGTTAATAACAGGAGATCAGCATTTCTAAGAGAAATGATCTAGAATTGTATTTATTAAGAAAGTAATTGTGGATCAAATTTCCTGGAAATTTCATAAGGTTTCCATGTACTGCCAAACATGATTTCCTTTATATTTAAGATAAAGGGTTTTGTTTGTTTTTGCAGTAGTAAAACTGACTGTGACCTTCCCGTACAGCAGAAGGTCCTTTCTTTGCTAAGGAGCCCATTACAAGAACAAGTCTTTGTATCAGAGCTGTCAGGAAGAGGAAAGGAGGAAGCCTTGTCCTCTTGTCTGTGCATATCTTTCTTCGAGTCTATTCTATGTCTGAGGGAGAGGATAGTAGGAGGTAAAAACTCATAAAAAAAGAAAAAGGGGGATGGGAGAAATTCCTAGGAGACTATTTCATACTTTCTTTTTCTGCAGAAAATACTAATATACAAATAAATGCTGCATGTCAACTAAAACTTGTATTAATGTTTCTATCATCATTAGATTGTCGGCTTTTATACATCAACTGGACTGTGTGTGTTTAGGGGTATATCATTGCACAAAGAACTTACTTGGGAAGGTGAAGTGCTTTGTAAGCAAGGACTAGTTGTCCTTCCTTTGGGATTCTGCATTGTTCCTCATCATCAGGACCAAACGAAGGTCTGAGCACCAAGAAATGCCAGTTAAAAATTGGCATTTCCTGCCAGTTTAGGATGGGACTTCATAATGTGCCAGGTATGTGCAGAAAGTGGACTTGTCTGCCATGAGGTGGAACTCTGTTCTATTGTTCATCATGGCAAGTTCAAACCCGGAGCTGTGTGCTGAGTGTAGTAGGAAGAAGGAGGTGGCCACCAAGTAACTCATACTGCCCAAATGACAGAAATTGATGCCAATGCTGCCCCTTTGATAAGGTTCTAACTAAAATCATTATCTTTTGTTATTAGTAAACTAGTCTTTATAGAAAGAGAGGATTAACCATGCTATCCTGGACACACTTCAACTGCTACCCACGTACTTTTAGACGTTGTAAAGGTCTTGATCACAGGTAATGGGTATGTGGTACTCTGTGTGTGAGTATTGCTGTTATGCAGACATTTATACCATTTAGGAGAATCCATTGTACTCTCAGGCAGAGGAGGTAGCAAGTACTGGTGTGCTCTACACTCTAACAATAAAAAGGCATGAATAAAAACACTGGTTGGGAATTGTAGCAAGACAAATTCAAACTAGAAATCAGACACACATTTTTAGTTAGATATGTAACAGTATACTGAAACAAACCAATCAGAGGAAGTGATAGGTTCATCTAGTCAAGACTGGGTGGCTTTTAGAAAGACGTACGTGGGTCAGACAAATTGCTGTCCTCTCACATAGCTGTATTTGAGCAAAATGTTCTGTCCAGTTTTATGCAGCAGGTCAGGTTGGAGGCTCTAATGCTTCTTTCCAGAAGCATTCTCTTAAAACCAAGTGAATCTAAATGAAATTGTTGTGGGACAAATGTATTTAAAAGTGCAAAACAGCACTGATAAAATGTAGGGAGGCAAGTGTTGAAGGCAGGTTTGGGTTAAATTCCTAATTTAAATTTATAATTTCTAGCTCTGTATTATGATTTTTGATTATTTTTTTTTTCCTACTCATGAGCATGTTCTTCACATGTCTTGGTAAAAAATCGAATGTAGAAAAGCTTTAGAACTTAGGATTGAACTACATTTCTTAATCACTTTTGTCATTGATTGGATTGGGGGATACTTAATCCAATGAAGAGGAAGGAGCAACTAATTTAAAATAGAATTCATTTTCCTTCCTGGGTTGGGCACATTTGACCCTTTTCACATGTAGACTTAGGAATAAGTTTCTCAGTGATTTTCCTGTTGTGTTGACTGTATTCTTCCATTTATTATTAATTTGTGACTTCTACGTCATCTAGAAGCTTGGACTAGAATATTGGACATCGCCTATGAGAAAGTTTCAGTGGTCTTGCACTGGAGGAGGCAGCTTTCTCCTTTCCTGCATGGGCTGCTCCCTCAGACTTAATGTCAGAAGGAAGGAGGAGCTGCCAGAAAAGTAGGGTCAGGAATGCTGGAAGAACTGAACTATGCCAGCCTCTGAGGAAATTGTAATGATTGTCCCAGTATTCTAGCAAACTATGACTCTGTTTGTATATTTTGGGGATATGAAGGGAAGTAAGGCTTGAACAGGCATTTTTTAAACTGTTTTTATGTTCCTTCTTGTGACACTCACTGTTCTGCCTGACAGTATATTGGCAAGCAGGGACTGCTGGCATCCTCTGGAGGGGGAGGAGGAATCCTGCTTTGATGTTACATGGACACGATCAACTTTTTGTTGATCAGCTGCAGGATCTCAGCCACCTAAAGCTGCTGTTGCCACCCATCTTCTTAGTTTCAGAAATTTGCCTTTGAGTGCATTTCCTTAGAACTATAGAAAGATGCCCTAGAGTTCTTAGTACAATAATATGCAAGATTTTACATATGTGGTGTACTCTAGGAGACTATGAAATGTATAGGATCTCTTGGGGAGCAGGTGTCTTTCTGTCTCTTTTTTTGTTTCCTTCTTTTTTTATGTGGTGTGCAAATTACACAGGAAGTAAAAATACCCGTCCAGCTGTTTTTCCAAATTTTAAATAGGTTTGGAAGCTTCCTATGAAGTCATCAGTCACCTAGTTACTATGCATAAATGTGTTCCTCAATGTAACAGGTTTCAGATTTCTGGCTGAATTCCTCTTTGCCTGTGTCAGAAAAGCCTCACAGACTACAGACACCTGGAGCTAAACAGAAATAATCATTCCCTGGAAATGCCTTTACTGTGTTTGGCAAATGGACCACAGTTACTTAAATGCTTTTTAGGTTTCTCTGTGTATTTTTGTGAGGACTGTACACAATATTAAGGACGTTATAAATTTTAAATTGCCCTTTTTGCTACTTTTCTCAGAGTTGTGAGTAATTTGGAGTTGAGGAACTTATTAGTAAGGGCTTGAATCCATTTGTTCTGGCAAGCAGAAACTATCTAAAATATTTAGCGGTGCTACTAGAAACAAAGAGGAAAACAAGCAAAAAGAAAGATACTAAAGTTTTAATGAGCAGAATTGTAGCTAATTCCATTTCTCTCTTCTCCTTGTAGGTTTTATTTTTTAAAGGAAGAGCTCTTCTAAATTCATCAAGCGACTGTGAGCTCCAGCCATTCCTATTAACTTAAATGCCTAAATTAAGTAGGTAGTTGCCTGAGGACATATGTGTAGCTAATGGAGACGAGTAGAGGCCTCCAGAGACTGATTGGGAAGATAGGAGTGGTGACCTGACTATGGCAGTAGCCTTTCTGTGGCCAGTAATTTCTGTAAGGTGAATGTTAAGTGGGATGGACCTGGATCATGAGTCCCATTGGAAAATGAGGAGTCAGTAGGTACCAGCTCTCTCCAATTCTCTTGTTTTGGATCTAAGATACATTTAAGGGAGAAGAGGAAACAAAAATACAACAGGAGCAATTCTGGGGAAGTGGGATCGATGAAGTTCAGTGTGATGCTTTATTGAGCAAGAAACAGTAATGAGGGTGGGAGGAACACAGTAGGAGAATGACTGAGCCACAGAGTGAGGAAAACAGTAGCAGATCAAATTCATCCTTTCCAAATACTGTTCAGGCGATGCTTCTGTCTGCTTCACTCCCATCTCTTAGTCCATTTAGAACACTTCTGGAGTAGCAAAAGATTTGCTGATTGTATATTGTGTAGTCAGAGCTCTTGCTAGGGAGGTGATGACAACCACAGTTGTTGCCTTTTTGACACAAGAGGGATGTTGCTGCCATCGCTTCCTGCCTTGTTCCCCGTGTATTGCTAGACTTTTCCTTCTGAGAAGTATCCAAAGAAATGGACACCACAGTCCTCCTCAACAAATTCCTGGCTGTCTGGGTAGGGAGCCTTTCTTTCGGAAAGGAACAGCTTAGTGTGCCACCTTCATCTGCTGATTGAGCAGATTGGCAACAGGGGTATCCGAACTGATTTCAGAACGAAGAATTAACACATTCGGAAAATGGCAGTAGGAAGGTAGAAAGTGTAACATACACTTTAACCCTTACTGAAAAAATGGAATTTAATCAGCAAGATTAAAATGGATGATTTAAGTAATCTTTTATATTTTCATGGCAGGGATATAATTACATATTGTTTGATTAATTGCATAAGATATTACTGTGGAATATAACTTGACTGATACAGGCGTATCAGCATATCTGTATTTTTGAATATATGGTTAAATAAACATCTTTAGTTGGAGAAGGCATCATGATTTGTTTTAAGTTCAGCCTTGTGTAAAGCAATTATATAAACAGTATATTTTACAAACTCTGTGTTTAGTTTCTGACGATGTGTTTGATAATTTTAGTGTTATCCTTAGGGTGTAAAATGACTTAATTGCTAATTAAAATGTTCAGCCCACCTGAAAAAATGTATTACCTAAGTAGTTCTAGTAAATATGTTCTGTTCATTGAAGTATTCTCTTTCTGTTGCTACACTTTATCATTTGGAATGTGCTTAGAGGAGGAACTTAGGAAATGTATTTTCCTTGTCAGACCTTAGTACATAAAATATTCTGAGTGACATGCTGATAACCTTCAGGGCAAAGGGATTTCTTCTGTGCCCCAATAATGGAAGTGCACATTCAAGGCTTTCCTGGAGCAAACTAGAAAGCTTAAGAGGGCTAGAGGTGAGCTCTACCAGCTGGCAGATTGACTAAAATAGTGTCTTAATGAAGTCACAATCTGTAACTTTAAAGTTCGATCATTAAAAGGTGCATATTTACATATTTTTAATTTGAGTATGTGTATATTGCAAGTATGTTCCTGAAGGTTAGCATTTGGACCTTCAGCATAACATTATATCCTTGTAGTTTCCCTGCTGTTGTTTTCATCTATATTCAAAGCAACAACAAAATGAAACAAACAAAACCCCAAAACTAAAACAACAACAAACCCCCCCCAAAACCAAAAGAACAAACAAACAAAAAGTTAAAGCTTCTATAAGCTTCTATCTTCCTTTATTTCCAGGGAACATGATTACTTTTACATACGTTGATATTGATCTATCCCTTTATTTAAATGTGTTTTTTGTGGATGTATGTGTATATGTACCTACTTAGAGAGGCCGAGAGAAGCATGAATTTCTGAGCTGTAAATTTCAGTGGAGAGAAAGCCAAAGTGATACAAGAGCAATTACTGTCAACATCTTCTCATGTCTCTGTTTAGGGTCGTGGTTTTGCATCTGGATATCATAGTGACTTTTTAATGGGAAAAACAGTGTGGCTTAATCTTTTCTGAATCCATTGATTTGAAAACAGTGAGAGTCCTGTGGGTTTCAAGTGTGGGCAACATATATTAACCACATAGTTGGGGACAGAATGTAATTAATTTTCTTTATTTTTACTAGAGGGCTAAATTAAAAAAGAAGTCAAAACAAAACAGCGTGAATGTTTTAGGATTTTGGAAAACATTTGAGGTAGAGTCCAAGCTGTTGCTAACTGTAAGTAATCAGCAAATTAAAAAGTTATTATGGTAAGTATAAATTTAAAATAAACCTTGTGCTTTGCTTAATGTTCCTCCTCTTCCAGATTGGCAGACAATATAATTAGTATTATGTAATTGCAACATGCAACATTAATTATTTGGTATAACTAGAAAACGTTTCCTTATTACATCAAGTTTTTGTAAAGCGTTTGGATTTGAAATCACCGATGCTTAATTTTCAATGTTTTACCTACTAGTAGTTCTTTCAAAAGCAACAGGATATGGGAAGGAATTAGTGTGAACCCGATCAGCTGTTCATTTCTCAAGAGCTGTTTATGATTAACATTCCGTTGTCCAATCTTTGGTAGTTTGTTAAGTGTGACTGGCAAGAATATATATCTAGTATCAGAAGGAAATGCACTTGTCTTGAAGTCTCCTACAGACGGTTGTCTGATACACATCCTTTTACCCCTTTGAGTTTCTTTCCTGTGAGAGGAGATAGCTTTGCTTTCATGATAATTATTTTCTCTCAGCAAGCACACTTCAATTAAGAGAACATTTCTATCTCAAAAAATTCAGCCCAAGTAGAGTTTGAATAACCATCAGCAGCTGTGCAACATTTCCATTTCTTCCTATTAGAATATTCAGTACATACCCTGGCATTGCAGGCAGGAGACTAGAATATATAAATGCTCTTTGAAGAGTAATAGCAGTCAACCTTTTCATAGAGAAGTTGATTGTATGTTCCCTGATAACATACCATGACTAAGAACTTCAAAATCTGTTATTTGTTGCTGCCTGGATTGGTGGAAAATATTTTAGGAATGGTAAAGTCTGTAAATGTTAGGTCAATGGGCCTATTAGTGGGGCTTTGTGCTAGCTCCCACTTCAGAGACACTGACTGATGTTCCTTCTTCAACCTTGCCTACAGGAAACTTAATTAAAAAATGAGAGCGTGTTTTATTGCTCCAAGATTTCAGATCCGAAGAGCAGAAAATATACTCAAAGGGATCTGAAAGGATATGCTGGTATGTCTGCCACAGAAATGTCTGGTTTTGATGTCTTCCCTGGAAAGAAAAATTCATTCTTGCAATACCCCTCAGGCTTTTGAACTCTTAAGCCATTCTTCAAACTGCAGATTATTTGAACAAATGACCCGTATCTCTCTAGGTCCTTCCTACAGGGGTGATAACACTGAAGATTTTTTTTTCCTTTGTCTTGGATTTGTTTCAAGTGAAGATACAGAGTTCTGGTAGTGTCTAAAAGAGGCTAACCATATTTCATGTACTATATACCAGGTGCTTATTGTAAACCCCTCTGAAGGGGAAGATCCACCCCAAATCAGGATCACAGCTGGAGTTGCCCACTTGCATGGTATGTGGTGTTGTCTGGGCTGAGCATGCCAGGGGCAGGATTCTCACCTTTGGAAATGGTGATTGGAATGAAGCCTGACCTCCAAGAATGAGAAGACACCAGAGTATAACTGTGATACCTGGATGAGTTGTGGAGCTGATGTAAATCGAGAGGTGAAAGGAAAGGAGCTTTCCCAAGGGTCTTTTATACTGCTGAAATTCTTCCTCCATTCAGGTCCAGGACCGTGTGTACAATTCTCGTTTCTCTTCTTATTACTGCCTTAGAAGAAGCATGAAACTGTTATTATTTTTTTAACCTTGGCGTCTTGGAGACCTGGACCTCCTGCCAGATGAGAGAGACTCCTCTGTCCATGTGCCAAGGAGTAGATGGAGGCAGCAGATGTCAGGATGCAGCTGAGCTAAAGGCATCTCCCAACTGCCCCTGGACTAGTGATGGTGGCTTAGGGGGAGATGGCATGTCACAGAGGTAGTGCAAGAAGTCTCTTGACATCAGATGAACATGAATTCCCTTTGTAGGGAGTAGAAACAGATTTGTTTGTGTGTGGTCTAGTCTCTGAGACTTCATTAAACACAGTTTAGAGCTCATGGGAAAGGGGTAAGTGAGCTGTAGAAGCAAGATCACGGAATCACAGGTGTGTTGTCTGGAAGTGACTACTGGAGATTATGTGATGCAGCCTCCTGAGATCTTTGCACTGGGCAATTTCACCATCAGCAGCTGTGCAAACTGAGGTGAGGGATTATTGCTGATTCATCTGTGGGACTGGGTATTTGGCTTATACATATGCATATGTTTTAAAGTTTGCTTATTTTAGTACTGTTTCTTCTTGTAATAAAGGTACCTGATAAAGAATTTGAGAGAAGGATCAAACTACTGAGGTGTATTCTTGTAAGTAAGAACCCTTGAATATTTGCATCCTTCTGCCTTAGTTGCTTACAGTACTGCCCTAAACAAGAATTTCAGAACTTGGCTCCAGACATTTGGCTTTGAATGAAAGTGAATTTTGGGAGAGGGGTTTTTTTTTGGACAATGGCAATATTTCAACACATGTCAGGTGAATACAGACTGGTTTTAGTTTGGCCATATAAGAAACCGAAGTGCACATATTAAGTGACAAGGGAAATAATACAGAAGTACAAATCAGGCTTGCATGCTCATGGGGAACTCCAGGATTTATTATGTATCATACGCATTTATCCCTTAATGTTATTTTGAAGATAGATACTAGCTGGGAACTCCCTCTTGCCCTGTTTTTGAAATATCTTGTGGTATCTAAAGATAAATATTTAAGAAACACCTAGTGGTCTTGAAATATGAATCATAGTGTTGGGAAGTAAAGGCCACCTTTTATCTTCAGAAGTGGTTCAGTGAAGGTCGTTGGTGGGAGCCGTTTCTCAGCTCTGTGCTGTTGGGAAGGTCCACCTCTAGCAGGGGGAGGGTGCAGCCTCTGTTGCTGTTGCCTGTTGAACCACTACCATGTAGTGTGTGACAGCCAACAGGGCTGTGCATTAGTGCTAATTGTGGCAGAAGCGTTTGTGAGTCTAACTTACTTTTTCAAGCCGTTCATATTACTTCCCCTGGTCTTGCTGGATTATTTATTGACACCAGCAACCTTTGAGAAGACGTTTATGTTGCACTGGTACCAAATTAGAAATTTTAATGCCTAGACCTTGTTGAAAACTGATGCATGTGGCTTAGGAGTACCTGGGTGGAAATAAACACTGGCAGCACCCAGGAATGATAATTTGGTTTTCTCATTTCTAATGGCAGGCTTTTGGATACAGATGACATGTGCAGGTATTAATAAGCCTATCTGCTCTTCCAGCATTTTCCCATTAACTCAAATAAGCCAATATTATAAGCAACTTGATTGAGATATATGATGGGCTATGTTTTTGAACACATGAGTTTACCACCATCAGCTCTCACGAGTTTTAGTTTCATTTCTGTTATCCAAGGGTTCATCTGGGAGTGTAGTAAAGGGGGTCTGTTTTTCTGTACTTACCAGAGTTAGGGACTAGGGTTGAGAATTTACAGGATATAAAAGTGATATCTCAGGGCAGGGGGGAGGCTGCAAGCTGTTAGTTTTCTGCTTCGCAATATAGTTCAAGATTTTTCCTGGTTATTGGAGGGATCCCCACACTGATAGGAGCACTCAGCTGAGTGCTCTGGCGTGTTGCCATTTACTAAATTTCATTTGAGTCCAATCTGCAAAGTAATACTAATTTTTCAAGTAAATGTTTTAAAGCTGCAGGATGTTCTCACACTGAAAGAAACCCCAGGGGATCATCCGTTTCCTCTTTTCTGCTACAGCAGAGATTATTTCTGCCTCTTTCTTTCCATACTGTTTTTTCCAACAGTACTTATTGTCCCAAGCCATGCAGTAACCTAGGTAGCCAGCACTGACAGTCACAAGTGACTCAGGAACTCAGTGTGCAAGTTATAAGCAGAATAAAATATTTCCTACCCTTTATTTGGTTATACAGTGCTGTATGGAAAGAAAACTGCTTTGCTTTAGAAAGTGTTGAACTTCTGTGCTCCCTAGATTAACTTGCTGTGTATTCAGAACTTGATACATTCTGGCTTTATAGAATGAAGTGCAAAATTCTTGTTCCACAGAAAGTTGTTACACTAAGAGGTAAAAAGCGTGCTTAGTTGATCATTGAGAAAAGATATAAAAATATAAATAACCATTGGTGTTTTACCTGTGTACAATTTAAAAATTAATAAAGGAACAAGAAAGCATGTGAAGTTGCTTGTTTGAACGTGTTTTTAGAGAAGCTCCTGTAACGCTTGTTCTTGCTAAGTAGCAATCTATCCAAGGTGAAAAATTAACCCTGGATCCAAATGCAGTTTGTAAGCATCCAGTCTTACTCTTAAAAGCCAGGGACCTGATACCATGTCCTTAAAGAAGTGTTTGAGGGCTGAGGGCACGTTCAGAATGTGGGCTTGAATCTGCTCCTCCGTTGTCAGATTTGAGAACCTCTAAAAATTCTGAGGTTATGCCTTGGTCTCAGCAGTTCTTCTGTTCCTTAGGCTTGAATACTGCTTTTGCTGTTCAGGGCACAAGAGAATTTCTTTAAAGAAATTTATTGCTGAAATAAGGGAAGAAAATGAAATTCTGCTGGCTGCCACTAAAGACTTATGGACAAAGAACATACGGACAATAATTACTTTTAAAGCCTCCCTGGAAGATATAAAATCTCTTGCTATTAGCTAAACTGCCTTTAACACTAAAGAAGGCATGTGCAGGGCCTGCACAATTTTTTTGTGTGCGTCCATGTGTGATTCTTTGAAGATTTTTCAAGTCTGCATTTGCAATATTCTCTGCTTCTTTCTTCTTATTCCATTAAAGAAATTCTAATGCCCGTTTAGACACAGAGAATCTAGAATTACACTGTCTAGTTGTTATGATCAGGTTCTCTAAAATTATTAGAGAGATTCCTCTGCCTGAATTAAGGTGAAAACGAGACCATATGTCAAAGTCAAGAGTACGGATTTTTATTTAACAGTAAATGTGAGGTAGAGAGAAAGAAATAGCAAAAAATGAGGGGGGCGGGGGAGATAAAGACAGTGACAGAGAGACAGATTAAGTAGAAAAAATATCACCACTCCGTGGATTCTGGCAGCTTCTCATTGATCCACTTCTTGTGGTCTTCTCAGTGGTGAGAGTCCCAGTCTTTTCAAAGTGATAGTTGCAGTCCGGATCCACTGAGGGAAGGTTGAGGTGGAAAGGAAAGTCCCATGTGGTGAGCGAAGCCTGAGGATAAGGGAAGACACCTGAGGTGATGAGGGAATAAGCCCTGTGTGGTTTTATTGTGCCTAGGCCAGTTAGGAATGCCCCCAGTACCTCCCCTGGGGCGGGGAGTTTTACAATGGGTGGTGTAATACTGGATCATGGGATATTTCAGAGTCTTTGACACATTCTAGGAGTTTACAGCTGCCTGTTATGTCTGTGCAGTTGAGTCCATTATTGCCCATTATGGCCCATAAGCAGAGATGAGTATCGTCAGGATACCTGTCACTGTTTGATACTTCCCTGGAGGGGAGTTATCACAGAGTTATCTCAGTCATTTGTGTAAGGACAAAGAAACACTACCCTGCCTCCCAGGATTTACCTCTTTCCTTATTTTGTTCAACACCCAGCTTGAACCCTGAGGTGGCAGGTGTGCACCCTCAGCACCTGGGTGGTTACTTTACAGCTTGGACCTTGATTGTCTGAGCCATTAGCATTCATCTTTCACACTTGTGGATACATTCTTCTCCTGGGATAATTGGACAGGAGTAGCACCTTCATCTTATGTGAAGTTTCCCGTCACAGTCCAAATTAGTAGGCATGTTCAGGTAGAGGTGGGCTTCCTTCGGTGAGCAGTTGCTTCTTTGCACAGTTTGCTACCAGTGGACAAAAGTCTTTCAGTGATTTTAACAAAGTTTAAGCTATTAACCAATTTCAGTCTCTCACACTAGGTTGTTTTCCTTTGATTATTAGGTTTTATTATAATATTGCATGGGCATCGTGGTTAGCTAAATATATGTGTTGATTTGATACATTTGCAGTTGGAGGATATGTCTGAATACAGGCAGTTCTTTTCACAGAGACTTTTCTGGTCGCTTGCAGTCTATTTGTACTCTCCTTGGTAATATTTCCCAGAGATGGGATTTAAGGAAGGAAATGGAGCAAATCTGGATTCAGACTTTGCTTTTGGATCTCCTCTCTCTAGAGGATCAGAACAAGTCAGTGAATTTAATCATGCAGTCAAATGTGATGAAAATTTGGATATTAATCGTCAGTGGGAACCAGTATTTCATGCTCATTAAATAGCAAATTTTGGTGAGTGCTTCCTATTCCCTTATGAGTTACCAGAACTGCAGGTAGACATCAAGCAACATCCAGTCATAATGCAAATTTTCTTTCAAGTAGAGCACTGCATATTGCATTAGTTATCAATGAAACCTCAGATTCCACTTTTACTTATGTAACTGCAACATCATAAATATGGTAAAACTGCTTTATCATATGCAGTAGAGGATTCTCATCACTTTTGTTAGTGGAAGTCTGGACTATTTAGAATGAACAGTTGTTAGAGTCGACTGTGAATTAGATTAAGAATCATATTTCAAGAGTGGGGAATAATAATTCAAGTGGGATTAGAAATAAATGACATGTGAAATATTAGTGAAATAACTAGTGAAGTATATACATTTTTAATTAATTATATTTGTAACAAAAAGAACATGATCTAAATATTTGGGGTCATACAGGACTTTAGGCGATGTTGTCAATCCAGTGCATTCAGAATTCAGAAACAGGCTTGAGTTAATCAATTTTGAATCCTTTTTGTTTGTCTTCTAGCATTTTTTTGCCTTTAGGGTTGATATTTTGAAGGTTTTTTCCTACTTTCACAGTGAACAGGAATTTTCTTTTACAATGCTTCAAAAAAAAAAAAAAAGCTGTGATTTTTTGGTGATTATATCTCTCTGAAAACAAAGGTCACTTAAAGGAAAAAAAAATTATCTGTAGTCTTAGGATGACAATCAGATTTGTCATAAGATTTTAAAGTATGAAGCAGAGGATAATTCTCATGGCTAGACCTGTATCTTGCCTATTCCTAGGACAGGGTTCCCTTCTCTCCATAGTGCCCCGCACCTGGTGCAGCCAAGGTATGTTGAGTTATGGTGCAGGTATTTCCCATTCCCATGCAGCAGGGCTGCAGGGCTGCAGGAAGACATCTGGAATCCAGCTACAAGTCACGCTCCAGGTTGCTTCACCTGCCACCATCCTCCCTCTTGACCCCAAATAAGTCTGGCCTTGCACCATGTCCTGGTGCGGGGCTGTCACACAAGTGGAGACAGTCAGGACTTGCAGATTGTAAACCACGAGGGCTCCCATGGCTCGTGTCACTGAGGGGTTCTGCAGAAACATGGTATCGATGTGACGGCTCTTCCACCATGCAAGACGTCCGAGATTTTTATACTCTGTGTGGGCACGTGGAGCTCCCCTTGAGTTATTCTTTGGTTTGCGCTGTAGGGCGCAAATGGCTGATTGAAGAATGTTTCCAGATCCTTGTGTTGCATCAGAAGGAAATAAACCCAACAACAAAACAAAACCTGAGGGGGTTTTGGGCAATCAGTATTGGGCACTTAGGAGCAAAGCAAATCCCACAGTGAGTTAAATTGTTTTTTTTCTCAAACCACTTTAAAGATGGAAAAGCAACATCTATGCTAACCCATAAAAATACAACTGAAGGTGCGTAATATCTCAAATTATTGAGTCCCAGAGATAAAATTGCATTTTTAGAATACGAGTATTAATTCACAAATGCAAATGTTTTAAAACATGCAAAAAATCCCTAGATGAGGAAAGCAGTTGGATCCACACTGTTGCATTCCCTGTAGTGTTTGTTCAGTATCACATGGGCAGGGTTTTGCTAAAGTGGATCTGGGGAGGAATCTTGTTTTCCTTCATTCCCCTGGCAAGTGTGATGTTCTAGGTTCAGGACACCCTCTGACAGCTGGTGAGTTGAATGTAAATAACCTGCAGTCCCAAATCCAGAACACAACAAGAATGTAAAGAACAGTATTTTTAAATGCATACTCATTTACAGTACGTTTCAAGTTAAAGTCTGTGTTTTTATAAAGAGATAGATTATTCCAAATGTTTAAAAAATGCAAATCAGAATAGCATATGTCAGTTTTGGTAGGTATTCTTTACAAGCTAATATTATTTCCAAACAGACCTCATATGTATTTATTACATATATGTATGTTCTTTTTCTCTTTGTAAAACAAAAATGAAGTTTAAAATTAATTATTCTTTTAAAGACAAACTAGCAGGTTTGTCCTTAACTGTGTTTTATAATATCATATATTAACTCGTTGTATGTTATTAATTAAAAATGATGCCTCAGAAGAGATTTTAACTTACTTCTCATTGTTTGTTACTGATCTTATGCAGTGGTGCTTGAATATTCTTACTTCTCAGCTCTTTGTGGGAAGGGGTGGAATGGAATAGCATTAATTCACTAGCAGCACTTTCTAATTGTTTGCATTGTTTGGCTCTTTTGATTTAAAGAAGCAATACTTGTGGAAATATTAGCTATATATTTAAGTTTGTCATGGTAGCTGAGCAGCTCTCCTTCCAAGACTGGTCTAAGCTTGCAAAACTATCTGTGCATTCTTATATTGATGAATTTAATATTAGATTTTAAACAGTCTGCTTAACAAAATCCAGTTGGGAGTAGGCTATTGAAGATATCCTTCTAAATCCTCCTCTCACGTACAGTTTCATACTGATCTATGTAATTTATAGTAAATTAGTATCTGGAATTATTGCTCAGTTTGCATTCTTTCCTAAATGCCATCTTTCTGTTTGCTTGGTTTGTAGGCAGGGGAGGGCTTGGGGAGACCGTGGTCTTATTTATTCTAATGTTATAACACATTTTAGTTTACTTGTGTATATCAGCAAATGTATGTTCCACGCTGTAAAAGGAAAAAGCATGAAACCTCTTTTCTAGTGTTTAGCATGAGTTTTTTATTTCACTTTAGGTTTAAAAACTGAGATCATCTGCCCTGTAAACCCATTTGTCTGTAATTTACTCGCTACAAAAGGCTGTTATTTGTTTGTCCTTCCCATCCTGTGCTGACTGACTGGTTTGAATTTCAAGAGTAACTGAGTTTGTGAGCAATGGTTTGTTCCATTCTGGCTTTAAGGCTTAATGAGACAGTGATGTATCCAGCCTGAGATTTCTGTTTGATCTCATAATAATAGGAAATGGACAAGTAGATTGCACTAATTGTTGGCAATTGCTAATACATTTGTTTCTCTCTGTTCTGACAGAATTACTGTCTAAGACATGGGTTGAAGTTGGACACATGGTAAAACCAGAAGGGTTGTATTATTTTACTTATGTAATGTGACTGGCAAAAAATACAGAGCTGGGTATGGAGAAGGCTGGCCATCCTTCATGTCTCCTTCTGTAGGAGCTGAAGATAGAAGGGTCAGTGCTGTTTGAAATAGCAGAATGTTTTTACTGGGAACTTCCTCCTCATCCTGTGAGCTGCTCTGCAGGTGTGACAGCTGATCTTAATGCCAGTGGAGGACAGGAGATACTTTCAGTCATGCTCCATATGAATTAATAGTCCAGAGTATTGTGCTGGAACTGGTGGCACATTTGTCCTGCAAAACTTAAGAGTTCACCTTTAGTGTAGTGACTCTGGTGCTCTCTGAATTAATCCCTGAGACTCAATCCTTTTGTTCCTTCATAGGTGTTGGAGTGAATTATCTATCCTGCCAGAACAGTCTGAAATGAATATACTTCCTTTAGGAAAACTGCAAAATTAAATTAAACTTTAAAGAAACCACAGAATCCCTTTTGAATATTTAACTTAAATCTTGACTTTTTTTTCCTTCCTCTCACTTGGCCCGACTTGGGACAGAACCAGAAATGAGGGATGGAAACCAGGAGTGGGAGAGCAGCCCTGAGGTAGAAGTTGGGTTTTTTGGAGGGTAGCCCATCATGGGAGAAAGCCAAACTGGAAAACTTGCAGAGGTGTTAAAGGCTCTGAGCCCACTAAGCTTAAAAAAAACTGCTGATCTGAAAAGGTAATATGAAATGTGTTGTAAAACTTTTGGATGATGAAATAATATATGCAGTGAAATGGGAAACAATCTTGGACTTTTTAGAAACATCTGGATGTTCTGAAGTTTTTTTTTGTTATGAGGTTTTTTTGTTGGTTTGTTGCTTTGGTTTATTTTCCCCCCCTTAAAATAAGGTAGGACTTAAAGAATCCACAATGTATGGGAGCTGCAAATTCTCACCATGTGTTTCTGCTAAGTGTAAGGATATATGGTATGTGCAACAAGTTCTATTTATTTATTTACTTATCAAAGTGTTCGTGTGATTTGGCTGCTTGCTTTGTTTCCCCCTCTACTCCAGTGAGTGAAGGCTGTCATCTTGTGGCAGGAGAGACCACTAGAGCCATTGCAGATGATGTCATGATGATCTGGAGATGGACGTGGATCCTGCCTGAGACAGACCCTGGGAGCCTAAAGTTTCCAGAGTAACTTGCCTGCCCAGCTCCCTTTCCACAGACTCTGTCAGCAACACTTGATTGTGGTGCCGATAAGTACTATAAAATGTCATGGGTGTCGTCTGGAGCCAAATCCTGATGGTGTTGCAATAGTTTTGATCATGGGAATATACATTCTCTTGGAAACAGTTCTGATATTAAAAATAATCTTTTCTTGCACCAACATTCAGTTGGCATCTCTGTGGACACTTCTCAGTAATAACACAGATGACTTTATTTGCTTTTGGAAGGTTTTGCTGCCCAAGTTCATGCTCCTTCTCTGCCTTTCTCCACTTGATTTTTTCCCTAAAACAGGACTAGGTCAAGGCCCAGTGGGTTTTGCAAGAAACCTTATGTTTTTTGGTGACAAAACAGATAAGGAAGTCAAGTGTCTCTTCCGGACATACCAACACTTATTGGCTGGAAGAAACAGAGTGTGAGGTGTATTCCAACACATGGAGAGAGAAGATTGGCCGTGGCAGCTGTGCTGTGTTTTATAACTGTGATAAAGATAAAAACATTTTGGTGCTTTTTGAACCTAAGAAAATGATTTAGTGGAGGAAAAAAAGGACATTTTCCGGTGTATATGAAGGAACCCACATGCCTGCTACACTTAAATTGAAGAGCTGGGAGTGTTTTCTGTGTGACACAATGTTCCCCTGGGACACTTGGAGCTCAGACAGGGTGTAGCAGGTTCTTGGGGATCCCTATGCCTTGTGATGTCTTTTTTTCAAAGGGCATTCAACCTTAGGTGATCTGCTTTTCAGGAGTGAGTACTTAGCAATAGGCTACCTCCTTTGTCTGAAAGTTTTGAGTGTTTGAAATGCTAGAGTTACTTCATAGTTCAGACTGGGGTATACACATCTTGGTGGCGTGGTGAAAATATTAGAAGATGCCAGATGGGTGATATGGTAATGTGGGCAGATGACAGGGACTATGACTAAGACTTGTGGAGATCCAGTCATAGAGGAGACCTTCAGTAACAGATGCTGTGTAATTTTTTAGTGCAAATGCAACGAAGAGTATCTCCCTGTAATTCAGAGCATTAGCATCCTGTTGAGTAAGCAGATGGTTCTGGAAGCTACCAGATGAAGGTATTAGCTACCTGAGTGTTGCTTGTAATGATGGTTTATTCTTCTTAGAAACAAGGCACACATGTTCTTTTTTGTTTCTTTTGAAATATTTCTTTGCATGTAATTACTAAGATTTCTAAGATTTTCTTTGCCTGGAGTATTCATTGAGATTTTATTTGGTGTTTTTTGGGATTTTATTTGTTTGGGTTTTTTTTGTTGTTGTTTGTTTTTTCTTCTTTTTTTTTTTTTTTTTTTTTACTGCTTTTAAAGACACTAAAGCTTGTAAAAACAGTCTGCTAAGTTAAGAGATGTATCACAGGATTGTGCCTAGCCCTGAATAGTGAAGACTAATCAGATGACAACAAAATGCAGTCTTTTGCCTTGTGTTCTGGTACACAAAAGATGGACATTCTAATTCAGGCATAAATCCTGGGTTTAGTTCTACTAAAGGGTTCATACATGGTGCTCTTAGAGATTCTGCTAGGGGCTTTTTTGAGGCATCTACAGAGGGTCTTAGTGACAGGTTTTGTGTGTTTAGGAAACATGAGGCTTCAGGGTCAATTGTGGCTCTGGGAATGTGATTCCCTGGGCTGGGTACACAACTTGCATCACTGACGGCCACAGACACTGCATTTCACAAATCTCATATCCTTCTGGATCCCCTTCTCTGTTTATAATTGTGATAATATCAATGCAATTATGATCTCCACCAGGGCCACTGGTTACGAGTCTCTCATGTTTTATTTTTGGCATGCTGGAACTCAATATGAAAACTATGGAAGATGCAAACCATACTCCACAGCGTTTCAGGCCCAAAGGAACCACTAGAGGATTGAGTTCTAATTTTCTTTAGAGAAAATCATAGAAAAATATTTTTTGTTGCACTCAAGGATCCCATTTTTCAAATTAAAGAATTTATGTCCTGCCAGAAAGCAGGAAAGATCACAAAACCTCCAACACCTCCCTTGGAATGACAGGGAATTTTTTAGTTATGATTATGTGAGTCCATCAGAAAAGAAAGTTCTTGGTACCATTTTTCTAGTTTTATCTTTTGATAGCGTTTAATCTCTAATGTTATGGAATAAGCTTAGTAGAGTTCTTTCTCTTCTGCCTTTGGAGTAAATTTGGCCCATGGAGTCATCAAACCCATGACCTTAGGTGTTATTACCACCATGCTCTAACCAACTGAGCTGATGATACTTCCTGTCCAGTCCAACAAAGCATGTTAACTGCAGAGAATTTCTGCAGGAAAAAAAAATTGAAAAAGAAGAGAAATGTATTCTAGAAGGATAGCATAATTTTCTTTTAAAGACTTCAAGCAATGCAGAGTCCCCTGGTAAAATATTTCAATTTGATTTTCCCAGCTGTGAAAGTAATCAAAAGCTTCTTTCAAGGTTTAACTTGCTAATGAGATCCAGTGACTGGAAGTTAGTTATGCCATTGTCTGCATGATTAACTATTTCCATCCTGTTATCAGATAGCTTCTATGTGTGAAAATACCTGTATATGGTGATGAAGTCAGCTTATAACCTTCTCTTTGATGATCTGAATATGTTGCAGTTCTTAAGTCTCAGATCATAAATCATGTTTTTTAGGCTGGAGTAATATTTGTGGCCCTCCTTTTAATGTTTTCCAGTATTTCCACATGTTTCTTAAAATGTGAACACTATGCTGGTATTCTGTCAGAGATCTTACAGATATAAAATGAAGTGAGATGAGTTCTGTTTGCTTGAGCTTTATATAAGAATGTAATAGATGCTTTTAACTAATAAAGTCTTTCAAGAGTTTTTCCCTGAAGTTCTCATACTTCTTTTTCCTTTGGCTTCTTCTTTTTTTATTTTTTTTTAATCTCAGTTCCACTGAAGATGTTCTCCAAGTTCCCAAAGTGGGTGACTTCCTGGCAGTGACTAACTGATCACCTTCAGGCATCCAACTCTGGAAGTATCTATTTCTTTTTCTGTAATTCCGTAGGAAACATAGACTCTTATTTTAAAAATGTCGACAAACATCTAACCTAAATTCTCTAAGTAGACAAGTCAAGCACAGTCCTGAACTTCCCATTAGGCACGTAAAAACTCCATTCTGAATCCCCCTTCTGTTGCCTTGCATTTGGTTCTATTAAAATGATTTCATTAGATTCTCCTTGTAGGCAGCAACTCATTTTGTTTCTTAGGCACCTTGTTTTCTTCCCTGACCTTGAGAAGCTGTCTCATCTACTGCTGTGGCCACAGGAGTTTTTATATTTTTTATAAAAATAACTTCAGATGAAGGATTAGTTCCTTATGGTTCCACCAAATGAGGAATTGTTGGTATCAAGAACATTTTGAGACCTGTGAGTGTACTACAATTGAATCTACCTGAAGTACACTCTGTTAATTCCACATCATAATTTTTTAATTGAGATGTCATGTTGTACTAAGTCAAATGCCATGGAGAAATCAAGTGCACTACAGCAGACAATTGCCTTTGTCAAGCAGACCTGTTATCTCTTCACGAAAAGACAATAGGTTTGTTTTACAAGACCAACCTTCCATTAAACTAACTGATTGACATTAATTAGATTTTTAGCCTCTAATTCTTTGTTGATGAAATTTCAAATTAATCGCTCCTTTTACTGAATGCTAAATAACTATTCTGGAGGTCTCTGGCCCATCTCTTTTATCCTTGTTTAAATATTAGATCTCCTTTGGCAGTCCTTCATTTCTTTGGAATTTCCCCAGTTTTCAAAGGTTTGTTTAAAAATAATATTAGCAATTCAAGGAAGCTCCTCAGCATGTCCTTTTAACATTCAGAGGTAAGTGTTATCCAGGCTTCTGATTTGAACATTGTTTAATTTTAGCAGATGTTGCTTAACATCCTTTTTTATCACATATGGCAAACTTTTATTCTGTCCGCAACTTTGCATGATGTGAATGCATCCTCCTGCTTCATTCTGAATACAGAACAGAAAAAAAAATTGAACATTTCTGTGTCCTTTACATCATCCTTTGCAGTTTTGCCACTCACCTCTTGCAGATCTGCTATACCTTTCTTCCCACTGTTCTCTTTTACGCGTTGTCATTCGGTTACCTTTCTTCAGCCTTATACATCCACATGCTCGCTTTTTTTCCTATGTGTGTTTTATATGTCCTAGTTTCTTTTCTATTTTCATTGCTAATTCCATGTCTCATTTTAAGCATGATACTTTTATGCATGTTTTGTGTCCATCTGAGTAATGATGACGTCTTGGGAATTTAGTAGTTTTCACTTGTAAAGACATCTTTATATTTTGTTAAAACTTACAACTTAATTTGTTTGTTTGTTTTCAATATTAATGCCAACTGTTGCTTTAAATTTTGGAAAAATGATACTTCAAGGTTTTCAAACTTCCTGTAAATATGTGCTTGTGTTTTTAAATAATTTTGTTTTTCTTTAGGGAGGCGTTTTGCTCATGATAAGCACAGTGAAGTCAGCATCATGAATATTGCAGTCTGATGTTGAGCATATTTTTTTAAACAGTGCTTTTCATTCAGGTATCTGAAACAGATTGTCGGTGATGAACCTGGAGGTTTAGAGATTCTTATGTGTTGATTTTAGTGGATGAAGTAAAATATTTCTCTTTGCTAGAATTTCCTTAGCTTTTTTCAGTAAAGCTGAACAAATCAGATCATGCAGAGCCCGTGGAAAGCTGTGCTGCTGTGCCAGCGTGGAGATCAGTGCCACCAGTGAATTCCAGCAGCCAGTATCTGCAAATATGACATGCTTTTAACAGTACTCAGTGGTATTTACACAGCATTACAGTGAAAACTGTTCATTCAGGCCCTCTGGTGTGTGAGCTGTTAATGCAGCATGCTGGATCTCCTGCTTGCTGTCCCTTCTGTGTTACAACTGCAATGGTATTGTTATGGCTTCCTCTCCCAGTGTTTGAGGAGGTGTATTTTGGGGTCTTGTTAAGCTGTTTTGGCTCCCTAGGGCATCTTCCTTGTGCTGCTCTGGCACCCACTCCTGCCCTCAGCAGTGTTTAGTGTTTTGGCAGCAAAGAGCTCTGTAGTGCTACAGATTTCAATTTACATTTAGGAAATTTTGTAGGGGTAAAGCAAATACCCTAAAGTGGTTGATGCCTGGTGTGACCCCAAAACAGACGGCATGGCCATCCTGTGGCAGAGTCTGTTCATGATGGGGGTCTGTTCACTCATCTTTCCATCTCCTCCATTGTTCATAGAGCCCAGGTAGGGTCAGGATGCTTCCATGGGGACAAAGGGCTGTGAGCAGGGAGGTTTTGTGGGACTGAGCAGGAAATCCGCTCCTCAGAGAAAGGACATCTATTGATATTTTTTTAAGCAGAGGGGAGAACAGGGGCTGATATTTGAAGGCAGAGGGCACATCTGCACTGGGGAAGCTCATGTGCACATGACAACTCATCGTGCAAATATTCCTGTAACTCCAGCAGGATTACTTCCAGTATCTGAGTTTTAGGTACATATCTTTAATATCTATTTCAATTAGAAGTGGCTCACATAGCTGTATGTTGCTTTTAGCCCCAAGAGGGTGGGTGGGGATAAAATCTAGAATTTGAAATGAGAGGCTGAAGACACTGTAGATTTGTTGTCCTAAGCATAATTGCCTCCTTCAAAATCTGACATGTTTACCACAGTGTTTTCTAAACACCTTGTGCATCTCTTCAGATTTTGACTCTGAGTCCTGTGTTTTCTTCCCTTGCTCA
The DNA here is from genome assembly GCF_003945595.2 of Pipra filicauda. Taxonomy (NCBI): domain Eukaryota; kingdom Metazoa; phylum Chordata; class Aves; order Passeriformes; family Pipridae; genus Pipra; species Pipra filicauda. The sequence continues at coordinate 6,368,648 of NW_024104487.1, forward strand.
TTAGTATTCTTGCAGATCTTGGAGCATCCTCAGCTACTCTGACTGCTGTGGTAAAGATGACTTTATTATGAATATAATTATGAATGTTATTTATGGTTTACTTGACCCTTTTTAATCACTTTAATCACTTTACTGGCTGCTTTGTTTTCTAGCTGCCACTGAATGTGTGAAGACTAAATAACCTTGTACTTCAATCACATCTTCAATGTTTGTGTCTCTAATAGAAAATTGATGGATCAACTAATTGATAAAATTCAGCTAGGAATTCCCTAAAGTGCTTGTTGGCACCACAGAGGTGAGGAAAAAAAATGGAAAAACTATTTATTCTAATTAACTCCACAAAAAAAAGATTTTAGGACACAATGCCTGCCTCAGTGGCATGGAAACCTACAGATATAGGCAAAACAGCTTTATATAGTGTTTGTCATTTTATTAAGAGGGAGTTTCTGATTTGCCAGTGAGTCTCACTTTGTAGCATTTTTGCTATACAACTAAAGTAGAAGAAAATTAAAACTACAGTCCTGGAAGTTTGAATGTAAAGTGTGCTCACCAGTGGTTTTTGTTCTTGCAGACCCAAGCACAGAGTACCTTCTGTTCCATTTCTTGCCTCAATGCATGTATTTGAAGTAAGCCTGAGACTCAAAGTCAGAGGTAAAATTCAGTGCCTGAGAGATGGGAGTGAAATGGAAAGGAACTGCAAGACATTGGCTGCATGATTCTAAATATCATTGATTTTATCTCCCTTTGTGTGTTGAAGTTCAGGAGAAGCTTTTGCCCTTGACTTCCAGGTCCTCCGTGGGAAAGACAAAAGGGTGGTTTAGACCTGTAAGTGCTTTGGTTTTGGAGTGTATGTGCATGTTTGGATTATTGAGTCACTTTCTACAACTCTTTTTGCAACACTTAATATGCTGCAGTTTATTCCTTGGGTTAAATCTGATCCCGTGTCTAAGATTTTATTCAAAAAAACCAACAACCCAAACCTCCACCACCATCAACAAGGAACAAAAACCCCCCCAAATCTAAACAACAGCAACAAAAAACCCCCCCAAACAAATCAAGCTTCTTTGTTCAATACTTCCTTTCAGTTGTTAGAAGTGCAAACCAGCAACTCTTGGCTTGTCTGATTTTGAAGCCTGACGGCAAGAATAGTCTGTAAGGTGTATAAACATTTATTTCACTGAGATGCCAAACTTTGAAAAAAAAGTCAACTGATACCGGTGTGAATAGCAGCTCTTTGAAGTTTAGTTAATTATTTCATTGCCAAGATTAGGCAGCGAAATAATTGACTAAATAATATGCTTGATTTTCAAACTCAGATGGCTTTCTCATATATCTAAACCTTGCAGTATTTCCTCTCCATCTGTCATTTTTTCTGCTTTCCCTATCGCCTTTCCTGACAGGATTTATAATGTCCTTCTCCATTTTCAGTGCAAAACTTTCTCCATGTTGCCATTTAAATCTTCAAAGCCACCCAAGTTAGTCAAATATGTTATAAAATAAAATATCGGAGTAAATGCAGACCTGATCATATTAGTTCATTGTAAAATTTCATTTTTTGTTGTCCTGCAAGATTTTCCCATACATTGCAGTAAATGCCAGACTCTTATGTTTGAATTGAGGCCTTTTCTCCACAGCATTTGGTGCTTGCATGCAGGAAGGTTATTCCCTATGTGCAGGGCTGGAGTAGGCAGCAATGGACACTTGTGAACTTGAGCTGCCGTTCACTTCTGGCCTAAACAAGGTTATTTTTATCTCACTTTGGCATCTTTAGCAGATGTACTTTATAGATCAGATATAAAAGATACGACTTTGAGCAGGGGGCAGGACATTTTCTTCCTAAAAATCTTTGATTCCTCCTCTCCTTTATGAATAGCACAGGGCTACTGCTGTTGCTGCCAGTGCTGCACTGAGTGGCGAAGAAGCTCATTCAGCACAGCTGCTGCTCATCTGAAAGTGTCTTCATGGCTCTCCTGGCTGCTTTGGAAATGCTTGGCTACTGGAAAACCAAGAGTGATGTTGTAGTGCTTTGACTAATCTTTATCTAAAAAAAGAGGGAAATATTTTTGAAATGAAAGAAAATATATTTTTACCAAACTGCTTTAAATTTTCTACAAGAAGCATTACTATATTTTATAGCTATATTACAACTATGAAATAGGATTAGATTTAGCACAGAGAGACTGTGACCTCTTCAAAGAGTTTGCCTCATTATGCTTCTGTGTACCATGAGCTATATATTGTCAAGTGAGAATATTGTGTCCTGGAAGCTACAAGTTGAGTTTGGGATGCCTTAGCTTAAATTGCTGCAAACTGAATAGTTCTGGTTCAAGGGTCTAATAAGCTCCTCAAGTCTGAATGTCCTAGCTCAAGATATTTATATCTCCTGCCTGTGTGAAGGCCAGGGTAGTTTGTTTGTTCTGCAAGAACAGCCTGAGACTGCTTTTCTCCTTTTCTATTTACTTCATAATGCACTAGTGTGGAGGGTTTTTTTATTACTTTCTCTGTTTTTCTTACTTCTGTGCAGCCACAATACTGTTAAATAAACAAGTCCCACACCCATGACTTCAGTTCAGTAGGGGTGGAAAAAACCATACACAGACATCAAGAAGCTGACACTAATTGAATATCCAGTTCTAACTTGACCCAGGTTGTCACTGCTGTAAGATAATGTGTCACTTTGTACCACTGACTACTTAGCATATAATAAAATCAATAGTGCTGTAAAAAGTTGAGATTGTCAGATATATCACACATTTGTCTCAGCCTTTGAGAGCAGTATAAAAACTAGTCTGTCTGTGAAATGTTTATATTCTTTAAAGTTGCATACTACAGACTGAGGGCCTTTAAAATAGCATTCATTTCTTACAACTAAAAACCTAGCTGATATGAATATTTAATGTAGGAAATTATATTTGATGTTTGGAATGCATTATTAATCATTGATTATTTTAATGAGAAAATTTCAAGCAATTTTAGGTTAACCTTGGAGAGTTGGTGTGATGTGTGGAGAGTCAGGGAGCCAATACTCTGGAGGATGTGAGACAGGAGCCCCTGCCCTGAGTTCACGGTGTTTGCAGCTCAGAGACGACTTTAAACTCCTGGTGCAGAAACTGTTGTTGAAACACAGCACCCAAAATATGTCGTCTCTATGGGAACTTTACCTGGCTTTATATTAATGAGAGAAGGAATTTAGAAAACTTCCTTTTTTTGAAAGCCCTCTGCTAGGCAGCAGTAATGGTGAAAGAGGGAAATGGTCTTCTATATGTATACTTTTGCCCTAAGGAAACCCTTTTCAAAAGTATGTCTTCTACAGGTCAGCATTTTTTGCCTTATTGGGGCATTTTTTATAGCATTATTTACATATATTCATGTAAATAAGTTTACTGGTTAAAGCTGACACATTTTCTTTCCTGTTAGCTTTCTGATGTTGCTTTCCCTTCTTCCTCCCTATTCCATTAATAAAAAGAAATTAATGTTCTTCAGATTCAGACCCTAAGGGATGAAGTCTGTGAACCCTTGCACATTATCATTATCTATGTCCATATATAGATGTAGATTTTTATTATGACTTAATCTTTCTGATGCTCCAGAATTGTCACTGAGAGCTTTTGGTTAAAAAGGAAATAAAAGTAAAGGTGAAAATAGAAAGACAAAAGTTGGGCTTTGTCCTTTGATGTCTTATAAATAGGAAGTATGTATCTGGAAAATGACTGCCTTCTGAGGCCTCCTTCTGATACAACTAATCTTTTAAAATTGATGCTGATACGCACTTTTGCTCAAATCTGAGAATAAAACCTGTTCTAACAATGACCTGCGATCTCCTTCTGTTTTTCTCTTCTCTTTTCTTTGCCTCCTCCCCTTCACATAAAGCCTGCTTGTAATGGAAAAAAAGGTCAACGTTCTATACACAGCTAGTTTTGAAAGAAATTTAACTATGTAAAATGAGTTCACTTTGAGCAAACCCAGTTACTCTATTTCTCCCTTAATGCCATTCCAACAAGTCCCCTGTCTCACTGAGGGTCATCCATTAATTTTTTTTTTTATTTTAAGTTTATGGGTTGGAAAGATATATGTGATCTGTAAGTGAATGCACACATATTATCTGTAATAAAATATGAATTGGACACAGATTAAGTGGAAATTTGTGTGTCTGAGTTCTAGGCAGAATTCTGAAGTGCACACACTTGTGTGCAAAAATGAGCCCTAAGTGGTGGTTGCCATTAAGTTTGATTTCCTTGAGGTCTGGTCACAGGGTTTTGGATTACGTCAGGTGACAAAATTAGTTGGTGTTTAATGTAGTTGATGAAGGGATCAGCATTATTCCTTCAGCATATGTCATCATGATAAACAGACTATACAAGGGCTAAAACTACTCTCCATTGTATTCCAAAACCTGCATGAGAGTGCTGATGAATAATTCCCTTTTACTGGATTAAGTCTAACCAAACTTCTACAAGGAAGCCAAGCATTTAATGGAAAACTTTGCATTTTAATGTACAGACAAGGCAAAAATGATGATTTGTATTTCACAGAATTTAACACCACCCATTCCCCAAAAATTCTGCTCATTTAACTCTGAGTATGTTGTCTCTGTTTCTGTTAGAGCAGAGAGGACTGAAGGAGGTCCATGAATAGTGGGAACATGATGGCCTCGCAAAGCAAGTGTGTTGGAGCTTGCAAAGTTGTTTTCCTTTCCACCACTTACAGTTATGAATACAGTGGCTACTCTGGCAAAGCAGACAGACTTTGCGTATCCCTAATGGATTGGCCTAGGATGCAATAGTAAGATAACTCATGGTCTGTGAAATCACTTTTTATGAAGCCAGAGCACAAACGCGGAAGTAGTTGGGTGTCAGTGGCTGAATTCCTCCCTGGGAGTGGGAGATGAAAGGCTGTAGTGCAGTACACACAGTGAGGTAGGCTGCCACGCATGCAGCCTTCCACAAAAAAAAATAATTAAACAAAAAAAAATGTGTGTTTTGCATAGCTCAGAAATAGCTGCCTTTGGTAGCAGCTGTTGACATAAGCGGAGAATGGGAAAGATGGGAAGGTGGTGGCAACGAATTCCAGGGGAATTTTGCCCAAGAGTGGAGCTGGATGTGTGAGAACACAGGGTCATCTGGGTTGTGAACAGACACTGTTAGGTCTCATAACTTTGCACAAATGGTTTTGTTTCAGGGGTGCCCATGTGTGGCTGTCAGCTCTGTGGGCTGCACAGGAAGGCAGTGTGTCAATGCCATCAGTTAGAAAATTCAGCCAGGTATGAAGTTGAACGGAGTCATATGATGATCTTGAACAGTTGTTCTCAGACGCATGGTTTGGCCTGTTATTTAGTGTCTCTGTGCAAACACATAGCACTTAGCATCATAACATCTTCATTTCCCAGCAGTTAAGACTTCTTATATGCCACAGTACTGATGCAGATAATGATAACCGTCAAACAATTACTTTCTGTGCTCCAGCAATTGCTGTGACATCTCAAGATAACCTTTTTCCAGAGAAAAGAAATTTTGAAATCTGGAGATTTGTCTTTCTCAGAGTCAGTTAGAGGTATAGCTAGCGTTAATCTTGCAGAAGGTAATACTGAGTAACTGCAGATATGATTACAGCCCTGTCAATTTTGATCTGAAAAGGTATCTTAAATTCTTCTCAGCATTTTTGCTGGATCATGCTCTTGTTCCTTATAACAGAATTTATGTCCTCATGCTACTAAATGGTCATAATACTTAAGTGGGATTATATAACAGAAATTGAGGTGGCTGCATTTTTGTGCCAGCAGTTTGGAAGAGAATTACAATCTTTGTTTGAATTGTGCCCATTTTCATAGGGAGTTCATTTTTACCAAGCTAAGGCAGCACAATTGTAAGTGATTGAAGAAACCTAAATGCTTGTCAAAACTGGAAAATGTTCAGCACATGGGTTTTTGAAGCCCAGTGTCCTCTCCTAACAGTGACCAACAGCCTCTGCCAGCAATCAGTTTTAGTCTCATGGTACCACAGGTTGCATCAGGATTACTGCAGCCACTGCAGCCATTCCTGAATTCTCCTTTGCTGATCAAATACTGAGGAAGAAGACCTGCAAAGAACCAGTAAGGCTGATGTCTGTTCTATGCACACCCAGGATTACTCACAGACATAGGAATGTCCCTGCTGCCCCTACTATGAGCACATTTTTTGGAAAGCTGTCTACCTTTTTCATAACCTACTTGTTATCTTCCCCCTTCTATGCATGCAAATTTTGCTATACTACCTTGGTGAAACCTCATCTTCTAAACCACGTTTTGTAAGGGGATTTATCTTGTCCTTAAAGACAAAGGCTTGGTTTGTACTCTTGTTTCCCAAGTACTTCATTCCCAACTCTGTAAATTATTTGCCTTGATTTTAGACAAGACTCTTTATCCATTTTGTGGAAGTAGAGGTAATATTACTTTTCTCTAGAGAGGAGTTTAAAGTTTTTTAATATTTAAAGACACTGCACTACTAGGTCCACACTATATCATAGTATTTTATTCATGAACTGGATGGTGAATATAGCTTGAAGTACAGTGAGATCATGAGATATTGCTTGGGAGCCAGCTTAAATTTAACTAATAGTGAAAATTCAGTGCTCAGCTGAATATCTCTGTGTGGCATTTCAGAAATATATGTCTGAAATACATTGAGCTGCTTCTTTAAGCAACACTTCATTGTAAATTTTTTTTAGTAGAACTAAGCAGAAATACTCTGTCGTATCTATACACGTGAAGAACTTGACTCCTATGGAATGGTGGTTAAATATGCTCTAAATTTTCCTATTAGGTGTCCCTCCCTTTTTTTTCCCCCAGGATTTGCTTATGTTCTTAATATGTAAAAAGAACTTTAGTTCTACTAGCTTGCACTGTCCATATTTGGTGGCTTACCCAACCTGGCATGCAAAAATCAGTTTGCTGATTCCAGCTCTTCTAGAAATTGTTGAAAGAGCCAAGCTATATTTTTGCCTTGGAACATGTCAGGGAAATAGTGATTTATTGCATTTATTTCCAAGTTGAAGTGCTGTGCAAGAGACTGGTTTTCATCATGTTTTCTTCTGGTGTAAAGCACGCACTAAAATGGGTGTGGCAGAAAGAAAATTGTTCCCATTAGCTGGTGTGAATGGCTACTTGCATGTGGGTGATGCTGAGCAAATGCTTCTAAAATTAGCTGCTGAAATGTAACAAGGAAAACGTCTGTTGTGCTGCAAGGTTCCCGTAGGAATCCATTCTCCCTGATCTAAAGTGTGGAAAGTGTGTTATCTCTTTATAGCTGCTGCTACTTCTACCTTATTGTCATTCTTTTTTTGACATTTTTTAGAAGATTGTGAAAATATGAATCAGAAAGGAAGGTCACTTACTTGGCTGGATATTTTTAAAGGGATATTTATCCTCTGTTGTGTTGTAAATGAACTGAAAAACAACTGTGCTATAAATAAATGGACTGCTGTGGTAAATTAGTCAAAAATTATGTTGTTCTCCATGCATTATTCTAAATACTGTTCTGTCCTGTTCTATTCCATCCTGGTTTTCTTTTTTTTTTCTTTTTTTTCAATTCTTTCTTTTTTATTATGATACTGCATTCCTTAAATGATGAGTTTGAATGCAGCAAACAATGTAGTCAGAAGTAGTGCAAAGTGGCTGCTGGGCCAGTTTCTCTGTGCCAGCTCAGGGCTGAACTACTCTGAACTGAACAGCCTCTGTTTTCAAGTTCTCCACGAACAAAAGCAAGAAATGTTTTAATTGTTGACCTTCAGAGTGAAAAAGCTGGTCCATTAACTTATAATGTCTCCTATTATACTGTGTTTATTGATTCATGGGGCCAGAAGTGTGGATAACAACGAACTGATGTGCTTTAGCAGTAGGTTATTATAGTAGTCGTGATTGTTTGATGATACCTCTTCTCCTTTTCCTTCTTTTCTGCGGTACTGTCTCATCTTCTATACTGTTGCTGCATCATCGATCATCTGTCCCCCTTATTAGTGTCCGTTTAATGCCAAGTTTTAATTCCTCATTAGGCAATCAAAGAATTTTGTATGCACCAGGACAAACAAGGTTTTCATAGCAACATAATTTCAGTTCTTCTCTGGGTCAAGTTCAATAGAAAAAGAAAATATTTACTGGATACCTCATTGCAGAATTTGTTTTGTATCTTCAAAATAGTGCAAATACTGTTTTTCTAAGAAATGAAGAGCTGGTGTAGACTGACTTGTACACGTGTTAAACTCTCTCTCTTTTATTTGCATCTTTGCTCCTGATTTTAGCCTTGGCAGGTTGAGAGCTCTGCAGGGAAAACTTCATAAATGCTCTACAAATCTTTAGTAAATTAGGCTGTAAGGAACATCGAAGTGTGTTTGATCTCATTATCTAGAAGAGGCATGGCTTGCTTCAGAATTTAATGGTGATTGTTGAATGAGATAATGGTTTTTATGCTGGCTACTGTAATCTCTGGTGATATAGATGGGTAAGCCATTATCCAACATGCATCTTATGGAGATACAGAGTAGATAGCTCAAACTTGGACAGAGAAATGCTGAAGATATTTGAGGGAAAAGGGTGAAAAGCTATTGATCAGTGAATGTTTATGTTTGATGCATTTAATCTTTCTCATAATGTACACGGTAATAAATGGATCTGACAAGGTTGTATTTTGTAGATATAATGTTTAAAGAGGAGAATGCCTAATACATTTAAATGTGAGTGGCCTAAACTCCTACTAACAGGATGTACAAATGCTTGTGTCTGCTAAGAACTAAAACCTTGAAAATACACACTGTGACAGGGAGTTACTGCAGCTGCTGTAGGTGACTAAGCCACAGTAGAGAACTGCTATCGTTTTTCATCATTTCTATTAGTTCTTGACTCTTTCCAACTGCTGATCAAACTAAGTTTTAAGGATGTGCTTCTTTGTCTGGATTTGAAGCCAAGGCAGTGGAGTGTCCTCCTTATCAATAATATGAAAAAACACAAATTATTCTCTTAATTCCCTGCCCTCTACAAGAAAAGATAAGGCAAAAAGCTTCTATAGATATGAGAGGTTAGAGCAGACTTGTAAAGTAAATGAAAAGGTTAGTGATTTACTTGTAGTTTCACAGAAAACATGATTTTCTGTATACACAGCTTTTAGGCCAAATTGGATGTGCGATTTTGAAAACTGAACATCGGTGCCATGGGATACTAAAGTAGAATTTAATCCAGAGTCTAAAGAATGAATTTGACTGTCAATTATCAAACTGCTGCCTGTTTATTCCAGCATTACACACTAGGTTTCTCTGTAGCTCTGCAGCCAAGAGAATGAAACCAGTATGTCTTGTTCAGGTATGACCATTCATTACTTCTGGTGCGCGTGGTTGAGGTGAGACTCTGGAACTTGTAGATGACCATTGTGTGCCCATGGAGATGGATAATAAAGCTATCCAGAGGAAATATGTTCCATCACCTGCAAGGCCTCTAGTGAAATCTCACCAGCACTATGAGGGTTATATTTCTAGTGCTGTGTGTAGCATGATTATGAATTGATTTATCAAGAACCAGTATCACTTGTTGGGTTTCATTATATCGCTCCAGATACAGAGATGGTCTGATATGGCTTCTGGATCAGTTATTTTGCAGTTATTTTATTGGCTTTTGAGTTATGCAGTGCATTGGTTAAAACACTTGGATATGATCTTCATTTTCCATGTATTACTGCAAAAGAAGATAATATTTTAATGCAACCAAACTACCTGTTAAATTACTTGATGGAAGATGTAAAATAATTGTGCAGACAGCAGAGAAGAAAGTTCTACTAATGGTTGCAAAGTAAATACTGATTCCTTCTTTTCAAGACTTACTCAACAAAGGCTGTAATTATCTGTGCTTGGTCTCTGCCCAAAAGCAAGGTGGTTTTTTTTTTTTGTGAGAGGGGGATGTCTATCTACTTTTGTTTTTAAACTCAAGCCAAAATAGTTTAGTCATTATACAGAGACATGTGAAAACTAAACAATACAATTGTCGCTGCTGTCATTATGCAGAATTAGAAAAAAAAAAAGAAAAGGCTAAATAAAACAGGAGTGAAAGCTGGAATTTGAGGTTGAAAAATCCTTCCTTTGAAAGGATAGTGGGATGTTTTCATTATGTTCAGAAATGGGAAAATTTTCATTTTTTTGTTGCCTCATACATCTGTTTTTAACCTCATGTGTCAATGGTCCTGGTGAAATCTGGCTTAATTACACATACTTGAGTATCATTCTCTGTGAGCCATGGACCTTGGATGTTTTGTGATGCACTTACTCCTGGCCATATTGTTTCTTATGCATATAGAGGGTGTTTTTCTCAGGCCAGGGGGAAAAAAATTAAGATGGAAACCTTTGCTTGGCTGTTTGTCTGAGTACAGGGCAATCTACCCACTGGGGGTTCAGTTTTCCGACCGTGCCTTTGTCTCAGGATCGCGCTCAGGTTCACTGCTCCTTAGAAATGTTCATCAGTGTAAGGGTGATCCTTGAAGATGAGGGTAGAAAGTGGGCTCTGAAACGTCTCGATTCCTGTAGACTCTAAAGAAGGGTCTGGCTAGGGAGGTTTGAATAACCTCTTTAGGACTGGAAGACATTAAGTCTGAAGACGGAGTCTCGTTTGACAGGTTTCCTAGAATTTTTCTGGAACTTTTAAAAATTTCCAAAATGTAGTGGCTTTTTACTGTTAGTTCATTAAGGAAAACCCCCTGCTGATTTCCTTAGTAATTTGCTTAATGGACAAAATTGATACCAAAAAATGTCCAAAAGAAGATCAAAACAAAAACATGCTTTGTATTAGCCCAGTATGTGTTTTCCTAATAAAGAGCTTTGATTTTGGTTGGCATTGGTGGAGATCTGGGACGTTGTTTGCTTTGATTCCGCAATTTGAGCTCAGTTTGAGAACAGTCAATTATTGACTAATTGTTTGAGACAATTTAGACTTATAGCGACTTAGGAAGCCAAGTGATCTTAAATGATAGCTGCCTAGTTTCTTAAATAAAGCTATTCACAACATTCTTTTAAAGATTTAAGTTAAATCTTCATGGTATTATCCTTGTTAGTTCTCAAAATAATAATTTCCATTTATAGTAGTAACATGCAATTATTACAGTATAACACTCTGCTCAGTGTAGTATTTATTAAATGTTTTTAATTCAAAGAACTCAGAGCATTTGACAAAGCATTAATAATCCCTGTAATTTTCCTCTTTAAAGAAGTATTCCTAGCTGCAGTTTTCATGTAAAAGAAGACAGAGGCATTGAGTCATTTGCCCTAGATTACAGAACAAGGCAGTGGGAGAGTGAAAGTATAACCCATGGGTCCTGATCTCTAAGAAGTGAAATAAATTTAATGCAGGCAAATGTTTCTCACTTCATGGGAATTCCTTTATATGAGCAAGGGGAATAGGATAGAGGGGTAGGGTTTGTGAGGGAATGCTTGTGGAATTATGTACTAATATTCTTCAACTCTTTCTCATAAATTTTTTTGCATTTCTTTTTGAAAGAGCAGAAGTAATATTTTCAATAGGGCTGTATAAGAACGGTTGTCTTTGATACTGTATTTTGATATGGTATTACAAAAAATAAAAGTATGTTCAGTGCTTTTGTGAGTATTTGAATTGTAGATTAGTTTTTAACTTTCAGTTGCAATGATATCAAGCACAACCAACCAGGGCTGACACAAGTGATAAGGAAATATAGAACAATGCAATTTTTGCATTGCTGAGGAGATTCAAATCATTAGACTGTGTAGAATAAAGCATATTTGAACAGATATCAGCCATATGAGAATAGACACTTTTAATTGAGTCAAGCTTAGTCCTTGAATACAAAACTTCTTTATTTACATAACCAAAATTATGCTACTGTAGAATTTTTTCTATGAGATATTTTCTGTATTTAGAGCTATAAAAATGTGAAAGTTCAAATTAGTGTTATGATTTTAATAATTAAAATTCTGCTGTAAATCAAGTGTATATCTTATTTTGATGTCATTATATTCATTTATCAAGAAGTAAAAACTTATAAATTAAGCTTCATATGACAAAAAAAGCAGTTCTATATTAAAAAGGAAATAGCTAAAATGAAGAGATTATGTTTCAGAAGTTTCCTTTCTTCATCTAACACAGGCCATTTTATTCTCAATTTTCACTCAGCTAAGAGAGATGATTACAATCCTTTCCATGGTCTGCACTATATTAAAATAATATTGATGGCTTTTGCATTTTGGAAGATAAGAAAGGTTCAGCCCCACTGATCTTAGGATCTTCTACCTTTGCTATTGAAGGAGAGGAGCCTGGTGCTGTATTGCTTTTTAACGTAAATCGTGCACAAGTTCACTGCATTCCATTACTGTAGTGATACGGCAGGAAACAAAGACTATTTTATAGTTCCTGTGGAGAAAATAGCCTAGGAGGGTGCTCTGCTCCTTCTGCTCCTCATGTCTTCAAACCCCAGCTAACACCAATCTTTTTTCTGCTGTTAGTGATTTTGGAAAATTGCTATTACTTTGCAGTACTGCGATGTTTTGTAAAAGGAAAACAATTGAATTTTAAAAATAAATGTAATGATAAAAATATACTCAGTGATGACTTTGGTCTTTGTATGTGAGGTTAGGCACTTTACTGAAAAGGAACTGTTAAACATACTGTAAGTGGTTCTGTGCTGACTTTAGCTGATGAGAAATGAGTTGTTGGTATTAGGATTTTCAAAATCAGTATTCAGTCTGCAGTGCTGCATGAAATGTTATAGATTGAATGTATTCTGAGTAAGTATTACTTCAGGGGAAGTAATTAATGCTAATTGCAAGGCATGCTGTTGTCATGACAAAATCCAAACTTTAAATTGAACACACCTGACCACTGATTTTTGTAAGCATCTCATTTGGAGGCTGTTACATGTTTGTGGCCCGTGTCTGAATGGCAACTGTTCTTCCATGGTCAAGAGAACAAAAATTCACTTTTAGTGATATACCTTGGAAGAAAAGTCAAGTATTTAAGAGCAACAGGTACAAGATTGTGGATAAGCAAAAGAAGAGAATGAGAAAGGCAGAATTTGTCAACAGTGCAGTTATACTTCCAGGTAACCAAATTTCTTTGTATCGCTGATGCAAGAAAATCTGTACATTGATCTTCCAGCACCTCGTGATTACTGGGAGACCAGTGATGCAGCCAGTCCAGTGTAAAACATCTGAGCACCAAATGCATAAGGAAAAGTGCAGAACGTGTTAAGAGGTTTCTTTGGTATCTGAACTGGTTGAGACACTGAGTAATTGAGTTCAATAAGGTTTCCAAAATGTGCTGGAGAATTTGCCAGGAAGTCTAGAAACGGCTATTTCTCTAAATATCATTCCATGACCTAAATATCATTCCTAGTCTTTCTCTGCTTGATTTCTTTACCATGTGACAGGGAAATCCATGCATTGGTTGCTTGAGAAAGATTGCTCTGCTTGATCAGGTTTGATTGGATACATTCTTTGTTTCATTCAGAATGCCTTTGTCATGGTGCTGCATTAAAAAAAAGAGGTGTTATATCAGCCCTCCATAGCCTGTGCTTTTGTTATACAGCACACTTATCATGTTTCCTCAAATTTTATCTTTGTAAAATAATCTTTCAGTCTTGTAAATCACACTTTTTGAGGGAATATTGCTATCACTCTATACTCCCTTCCCCAACCCGCCTTCAGCTCTTTCATAAATGGATTTAGCCATTTGGATTAAGCATAAAGCAGACTAATTCTTCAGCTAGAAATGGATTTAAACTTGTACTTTTATGTTTTGATGAACCTTGACCTAAAAGAATACATTGGTTAATTCAGAAATGTTTCTTAATTAGGATGCAGACAGTGGTGAATGAATATTAATGTCTTATTAGCTATTTTGGGATTAGGTTAATAAAATTACTGAGCATTTCATGAAGGACTGTTTTTAGTATTTTTACTCTTGTGCACTGCTATACAAGCATGTGAGGATTTTTTCAGATCATAAGTTTCTTTTGCTCTATAATGGATCCATATCACATTTCAGAAACACACTTGCATTTACTGTAGGAGCCAAGTTGTACAGTGCTAAATTTTGGCATATAAGGAGTTCAACAAAATAAATCCTCCACTTATCAAAGGCTAGAAAATAAACCTTGACTGACCTTTAACTATAATGTCATAATCATGACTATATAGCATAGAACACCATATAGGATTTCAGGTGAAATCACTGAATTTATTTTAAAACAGTTATAGGACATTGGAACAAATCTGTTCCCTTTGATTCCAACAAGCCACATGCTGTAGCAGCTTTGTTAATCTTCCAGTACATGTAAGGCACACCACAGTTTAAATCTTTGTGAGGGATAGGTACATACACAAACAATAAAATGATTGTATGAATTAGGTGAAAAAAGTTTTATATCGTGGATTTGTTAGGATTACCTTCTTTCAAGGCCTGCGCTGTGGGAGCGCAGTGGGAAATGTAATATGGTTTGGCTGATGGGTCTCGACCTCTCCCCCTCTCCCTCCCCTTTTTTCTTCGGTTTCCAGCCCGAAACCTGAAGCTTTCCCAAATCCACGTCCAATCCACAGGGATAAGTTGATGAAAGTCGGTTGGCCTTCCAGTGAAACGTGGCTGGTCTGGGGCACTGACATCTGTGGCTGTGACCTTCCTGTGAACCTCCAGCAAGTCTATTGCTGTTTTTCTGCATTTCATTCAATATATGTGGCAAAGATTCACTAATTGCATTTACTGGGCTATGCTACCTTTAAAACCGTTGCTTTTACAGTGTCCTTTCCCCTCAACCAGTGTTTTTTTTCCACATTTCTGCAGAATCTGGAGAGTGTCAAACTGATAGTTGCAAACAGAATATGAGCTTTTGAAGTCCAGATATTTGGAATATTGCTCAATTTTAGTGGTGAGAATAAATATATTATGGAGAGATATTAAAGACAACTGGAGTCCTAATGATGTAAAGCTGAAAAGAATTTCTATTATATCAGTAGAACATTTAACTTCCAAAAATTAAATTATGCGTAATTTCCAGATTTTTAGTAAAATAATTAGTGCCTACACTTTCTCATTATTGACTGATTTGCTCCAATTTCTTTGTATGAAAGGAGCTTTGTCATTTAGTGAGCAGTCATAATATAGTCAAGTTTTACACATTTTATTGTCTCGACTTCAGCTCCAAGAATTACATGTGTACTTGGGAAATGAATTCACAGTACCACAGAGGCTGGCAAGCTTCCAGATTTTAATTGCTTACCAGTGAGGTTCAGGGCAGACTGTTCTTCCGAGGGTGGGAAAATGAAAAAGAAACAAACCTCAGTTGTGCTAAAGAAGATGAAAATTACTTTCCTAAGAAGAGTATTTACTGATATGTGAAAAAAAGAAGTGCATTGTAGTTATCATTGCATATTGGGCTCTGTGGCCGAATTAACAAAATTTGGGAACTAAGAAAAGTTGGACCTGTCACGGTATTTAGCCAAGTCCTATGTTTTTTTGTAAGTAACATCTTTTAGGCAGACTGAGGTAGGTAAAAAGGAACTTTAGATCAAAATGCATGGGAAACGTTGAGAGCAAGGATGGGCTGAAAAGCTCTGTTGTAGCAAACCAGAGAAGTAGCCCTGAGCACATCAGCTGCTATGTAAAGGTACTGCATGAGGAGGACAAGTGAAGAGATCCTGTTACTGAAAGCCAAGAAATCTGGATTTCGATCTCTGGCTCCATAAGAGGCTCCTCTCAGGGCCTTGTTTCTGATGTGCTCTGTCTTGCAAAGGGGGAATAGTTTTTCCACCTTTTGCCTAAATATCTCTTCCCCTCTCTTTCAAAGAAGCATTTTCCATTGTATAACTTCATGTTATACAATGCTTTCATGTCTCCATCTTGTGAGTGTACAACCATCATGATGCCAAAAAAACAGTGAGAAAACAGATAGTGAAGGACTGGTAAAGGGTAAATATTTGAAGTGAAATAGTAATTGTATGTGTAAGAAGATCTTTGCAATTTATTGCCATCAGGCTGTCTAGATATTATCTACAGATGTTATGTATTTGATACAGCTTCAAAAGGGATTATTGGTGCTTTGAGAAGGAGAATGATGTTGTGTTTCACCTGCTGACACTAGTGCAGCAGCTACATAATACTGCAGAAGGGAAAAAAAAAGAAAGAGAACGGCGTTGAATAGGCTCAAGACTAGGCTCTTCTAGACAGACTTATTCCAGTAAGTGAAGCAGTTAATAAGTGGGAAAAAAAGTGAGTTTTGTGTTTGCTACAAAAGTGGGCAGAGAACTGCTCGAGCTCTGCTAGGAAGAATCTTTATTGCAGTGTACATGAATAGATGAAAAATAGCATGCTTGAATTTGGATATGAGCGGCTTGGGAGACTGTAGAGGAGGTGAGGTGCAATAATCAACAGCTGTGGGCAAGCTTGGCAGCTGGAAGGGTGGCTGGATTGGCGGGTGTGTGTCTCTGTTCCAGTACTTGTTTACTTGGAGTGCGCACAGCCTGACATCTGGTTGTCTTCTAATGAGACTCTGAGTCTCAACTTTATTGCCTCTTCTTGAGGCAATTGAGCTTTCCTTTCATACCTGTTAATTGGCTTATACTAAAATTTGAGCAACCCCTGTATTTTTCATTTTTCTTTTCATTGCCAGCCTGGTAAAGGACAGAAGAGAGATCAGGATTTCCATGCAGTACAACATGGACTCCAACTTATCTTCACTATGCAAGAGGAAACATACTTCTTACATAACTTCTCTTTTATCTGTCAACAATTACATGCTCCAATAGGTCCTGTTTAATCTCAAAATGCTAATAATATGCATGCTAGAAAAAGCTCTAGTTACATTTGTCAGATCTAAAACTTTATAAGCCTTGCTATTCATTCACTAATGTTCACACTCACCAGTGTTCATGCTTGTTAAATGTAACACTCATTAAAAATATATAATCCATATTCATCATTTTAGTTATCCATCACTAAATCAAATTAATAGATCACCATGCAATTTTACATTCTTTTTACAATTTCATGGAAATGATCCATTATTCAAATACTGAGCATTACCCATCTGCACTCATCTTTTTTATTTTTTTCCTCCAGCTGAGTCACCCATTAATGAGTGACAAAAAGAGAAATGCTGACAAATGAGTTTGGATATCTTTGAGTTGTGGTTGCCAAGACCCCTTGTAGGCTTTGTTCAACCTTCTGAGTCACTATTCTCTGCTTCTGTCTTCTTGTGCATCCTCAGGTGGGATACGTCTGCTTTGGCAATGCCTCTGAAGGATGACATCTCTCTGACTGGATTAATGGATTCCCTTATTATGTTTGATGACTTTTCATATTTCTCATTTTAATCCAGTTTTAAAAAATGGCCTCATGTCTTGGAAGCTTCCTTCCCGCAAGAGGAGGTCTGTTTTAATCAAAACACTTAAAAGGGTTTTTTTTAAAATATTGCATTTATTTTGCCAATACTGCCATATATGGTTGTCATGTGTTTTAAAATATGGTGTATCTGGGATAGGCAGGACATTGTATGTCTTTTTATTCCAATTTATGGTTTCTGAGCACACTAAGGAAGCAAAAGATAATATGAGAATCACTATTGACTTGAATATTAATCACAACAATACCTAACTGCAAGCGAATCCCTCACTGATTTTTTACATTGGGGTTTAGCTCAAGGAAAATCTTAACTCTAAGGGATTTTTTCCTCAGGATTTCCTTACCTCTCTCTGCTATTAACTCTAATTGTTTTTGTCTTGAACAACAGCTCCAGAGGAGGTGGTTGCTGAAAACCAGCGTGTAGCAGTTGGTCCTGAGACGACAGCCTCTGTCTCTCAGACCTGTCACCATGTGAATAGGGTCTGAAAGCTTCTAAAAGTGTTAGCAGCTTCTCAGCCACTGTCAATGCTAAATGGTGCAATTGTAGGAGAAACTCTTGGCAACATGTTCTCCTATTCACAGTCAGCAGTGAACTAGCAGATGTACAGGGTGCCTCAATTCCTGCACAGCTCATGCCGCTCAGTACACAGGGGTGAGCAATACTAACCAGGCTTAGAGTTTAACAAGAATTGCTAAGGGATAGGGGTGAAAAAGGGGTGGAGGAGAGGTAAAGCTGGCTCCAGTCATTGCAGGAAAAATGACTTTCCAGCACCTGGGGAAGCTTGTACATCTCATGATGAATTTTGTCTCTGTAATGTTTTCTGTGTGTCTTTGTAATTCATTTGGCCAGAGACTGGCAGGTTGGACACATAATATACTCTTTTAAATTAAAAAGTACAGTTTAGTAAATCCAGCACCTTCCCATTTATTCTTTTGTCTTCCTTTACCCTTAATTTTGCTCCTGCAATTCATTCTATTTAAACTTACCAAAGAGCTGCTTGTAGAGGCTGCAGTCAGTAGGAATGCTGGGCAGGTGATGTACTGGGGGCACAGCGGGGACATCTTTTGCTTCTGGCCTTCCCTGACTCGGCCAGTGCCCAGGAGTGCTCCCAGAAGCAGTGTGGTGCCCTCTTGAACCTGCTCCCCACTGGGCTGTTGGCCTCAAAAGTCTGTACACTGAGCCAGGTCTTCAGTATTATGAACCTGCTCCTTTCCTTCCAGTTTTCCTTTTCCTTTCTACCTTGTTTCCTGTGTTTGCCCTCTGCCTTTCTTCCCAAGTTGCCTCCTGAGGTCTGCTGTTAAGGGGAGTGGGTGCAAGCTGGGCTCCCGTGTGTGAAAGGTTTTCAGAGAGGAACTTTGTAAGAGGCTAAAAGGTGAGAATTGTTTTCTTTTTCCTCAGTAAACACTTGAAAAAAAACCCAGCTTTTTTTTTTTTTCAGCAAAGAAATAAACCTCCAGAAGTGATACTGGAAGTAAAAGGGAAAATGTTTCGCAGTGTGTAAAATACATCGTGCAATGTGTGTTTTAATTACGGGAAAGCAAACAAAGAAACCCGTGAAGTCTGCAGTTTGTGTGATTTGATAATAGTAGCTTTGTGAATTGCTGAGAGAGAAGTGTTGCCATGCTGTGAAATCATCAGAATCCCCCATGCTTGCCCTATATCTGTAAGGCAAAACAAACTCCACTTTATGTGTTTATCAAAACTTACTCACTGCTGCTGTAAGCTTCTTCACAAACCAAGTCTGGATCTGAGTTACAAATCACTCAAGAGGGAGGCACTTGAATTAAAGAAAAATAAAGAAAACAGCAGTATCAATATTTTGAACATTAAACAAATATGTTTCATACTCATCCTTTCTTAATCATGCATTTTTCAGCAGATTTTTTCTGTATAGGTCTGGTGATGCAGTGAGTTTGTTCACATGTTGTACAACATTTGATTTCACCTGCATACTTCCAGCTCAGGAAAAAGTGACTGGATAACCTGTACAGATAGGATGTGAGCTTTGTCCTACAGCTAAATCATGATGAGCCAATTTGTACTGACCTTTTGAAGTATTTGGATAGGCTCTTAGATTATGAACATTTTCTTCTAATGTTCAGTGATTTGCTAAGATTACTATTTGCATTTTCTGTTCTCATCTCCCTGCCTGCTCTGCCTTCATATTTCCTTTCCAAATATACCTTTTCTGTATGTCCTTGTGTCTTTTTCTGTCCTTTCTAATTTGAATTCCTTTGATATCTTTCAGCACCAAATAGCCTCCCCTGCATCCTTACCAGGAGTCTGTGAAGTGTTTCAGGAGCAATGCTCTTCTGAGATCCCTTAATGTCAGAAATGAAACAAAACAACAGAAAAGAAGAGCCCAACTTAATGCATCTTTCTGCATTTCCGCACTTAGCTTGTGTTTTTTGTTGGGGCTGTGTGCTTGTTCATGCAGTAGAGACACTTCCTTGGAGAAGTTACAGGCTGAAAAGCACCACTGGAGAAAGCAATTAGTTAAATGGGTTGCTATCCCATGCAAGCACAGTATGTTGGACAAAAAAACCATTCTAGAAGAGAAAGAATTTTTTTTTTTTTAATATAATGGCAGTAGGGGGTCTTCAGAGGGATGTGAGCAATGAGAAATCTGTAGATGAATCATTTGCTCAACAGAGCTTCTCATGTGTAAGGGGCATGGGAAGGAGCGGGGAGGAAGTCACGCTGTTGGTGGAGGAGAGAGGCAGGGGAGCAACTTCATGAGAGATCAGGACAGTTTCCCAGACTTTGTGCTTCAAGTTCAATGGAGCTTCAAACTGGAACGAAGAATTTTGGATGACAGTCTTGCCTTTTGAAAAGATGAAGGAGTTTGTATCCGCCTTAAATATTTAAAGAACACAGGGAGCACTTTGAAAAGACTAAAGCATCAAACCAGGCAATTAAAAGAGAGAAGATTCTGCTGAGACCTTGTTTTTGAAGATGTACTGGAGAGGTAAAAAAACAGGCTAGTTCTAATGCTTAGTACACAAAAGACAGCAGATAGTAATTGCTTAAGCAAATGCGTGCTGTAAAAAAAAGTGTGTGATGCAAAAAAAGGTCATTGTTCCCAATTTGCTGTTGAGAACCTGATTACAGCTGTGCATGTTTGCAGTAGAGATCCATGCACATGCGTGGCAGTGTGTAATACCCCTCTGGTGAAATTAGGAGCCTTCCAGCATCACCCATCCCTGGAAGTTTTTGAGGCCAGGTTGGATGGGGCTTTGAGCAACATGGTGTAGTGGAAGGTGTCCCTGTCCACAGCAGGGGGGTTGGAACAAGATGTTCTTTAAGGTCCCTTCCCACCCAGATCATTCCTTGATTCTGTGATCATTCTACTTGGATAAAGTTATTTCATTCAGCCTCTGCCCATCCTGTCATTGAGAACTGATGGGATATCCTAAGATACAGATTGTGCTCTATAGGTATTTGAAAAATAATGGATTTTTCATGGCTTAAAATCTCTTCTAAGGAGTTAATTGTAAGATTTATCAATCAGCAACAGCTCCAACACCCCTCAATCCCTGCTGCCTCAAGGAATTTTGTCCTGAATTAGGGGTATCCTTGATATAGTTGATGGTACCTGTAATGTGCTTCAGAAAAGGCATAGGTCATTCAGTAGGATATTCACAGCTGAAAAAATCCTTGGAAAATAATTGGCTTCAGAAGACTTTTTATTTGTGATTAATTTTTCACAGCACAATTTCTCTAGCCTGTCTTGCTCTTACACTTTAATCACTTCAATTTGTCTGGTTTTATTTGTAAGTTTGTTAAAATTAATCTTTCTTAAAAAGAAATCTGAATATAACGTTGCTTGCGCAATGCATGTGGACATTTTGATTTGTTACATACACACATATTTTGTGGAGCTGCATATGAAAGGGTGGTCATGTGGGTTAGATGAATGTGCAATAAGTTGTCTCTGAGCAAAATATGTTACATTAGTGAGTTTAGGTACTCATTAAGATTGATGTGTGATTTGCTGGAGTGGAATTTTAATATATTGGCTGACAGAAAAAAAGTAAAATATTGCTTTGGCAAATTTGATATTCTTGTTCCTACATCTTCTCCGGTGTATTTGACTGGAAAGTTGTGTATGGTCCCCTCTGATTTCAGTCTCTGTTTTATAGCTATTTGTTTGAGTTTCATGTGCCTTCTTTTGATCTCCTCAGAAGTATTTCTAAACCCCTCAGCAGGTAGCTTCTTGATCAGGTGGCAGTGTTTCATCTGAGCTTTTTTCAAAATTATAATGATGCTCTGTTAGTTCCTATTCCAGGAGGAGTAAGTATCACCTTGTTTTAGTCACTATGAAATTATTATTACTATTTTTTGTCCTCTGTATGGCTTTTAAACATGCTTTGTGGCTCAGCTGAATATAGTTGAATTTGCTTAGCACTCTTTTGTGAAAAAATAATAGGCCTGAATTAATATTTCTTAATTAGCAGTTCTTAGTCATTGCTGATAAAAGTCACTTTGCAAATTAATCCAACCAAGGTTGCTGTAGTGCTAGAGATACTCATTAGGTATTTCTGCCCACAAGACTGTTCCAGATGTTCCCCTGTGTTTTACTGCTATTATTTGGAATGATAGGTAGCGGATAGGGAGGAGTTTGGGGAGTAAGCCCTCAAAACAGCAGATCTCCAATTTAGCAGTTGGCCAGTATGGACCAGAAGCCAGCAAAAATAAAGTGTAAGCGTCATTTAAATCTGAGCTGAGATTTGAGACCTCTGCCCAGAAGGGTTGTTTGTTAATTTTTGCTGATAAAGGGCACTTGGAGCTTTACATGTAGGATGTAGCACATACTTTCCTCTTCTTCCAGAAGTTAGTATCAAAGTCTGTAGCACTAAGAGGCAAGAAGAAACCCAAACCTTAAATCCTGTAGCATTAGCCCAGTATCTAAATCAATATTAATTTTTTGGGAATTACAGATACTACCACAATCGTATGGGACCACAGATTCATCCTCACATCTTTTTAATTTTAGAATTTGATTTTATTTGGTTGCTTAAATACTGACTGTATATGGAACACCAGCAGATTATTCTTAGTATTTTGCTCTAATGACTTGAATTTAACTTTTTAACTTTTTCAGAGGTTTGGATTAACTCTTAACTTTTTAGCTTACAGAAGCTGTGCTGAACTTGAGATTCAGAAAAGAGACTTTATATTATCAGGTAGTGAATTGGTTTGTTGCAAAATATAGTGATCAGCTCATCCATTTACATATTACCAATGTAGTGTTAAGTAAATATTAACTTCAGTTGCACTTGCTTTGCCAACTGCCTTCGTGGATGAAATTTTCAGTCGGTATATTCACAATTTCACAAATTTAAGGGGTTTTAATTTTTCTGGTTTTTTTTGTGGATATATGTCAGGCTAAAGATTGCTTTAGAAGACTGCAGTAGCCTGTGTCTAGGCAGCTAAACCTGCTTTGTGTGTGATATGTTTTCTTATAATGGCATGTATGAAAAAAGATGGATATTGGAAATTCTTGACTATCCATACATTAATTTTGCTGACACTTTTGCCTTCATGTAGTAGGTGGTAGAAGAATGGTGGTTGTTATTCTTCTGGTTGATGGCTTTGTCTCCACAAGTGCATTGCATGTGAATCGCTTCTCACCATGTGTCCCGAATAATCCAGCCAATATCATCTCCTTCCAAATGGGCTGAAATTGGGCAGTCAAATGGAAACTCCTATTCACAGTTTGCAATGAAAAAACTAGTGAAATGCTCCATTAATCATTTAGTTTGCCCTTCATTCCCACTGCAATGAAGACTGAGAGGCAACATTAGCCCATCTGAAAGGTTTAAGCATTTAAGATTGATCTTGAATGGGATAAGACCATCAGTGATATGATACAGGATTACTAAAGGCTTTAGTAAATAAGTCATGTCTTATAGTTGTATTAACACAATAATCAGTCATACATAGTACTTCTAGGTATTGTATTTAAATTTCATTATTGAAATGCCTCTCACTGCTGGGATTTTTGTGTGTTTGCTGAGAAACTTGGTAAGGCCGCTTACTCCGGCTATTCAGGATTTTATTGCACTACTTATAATGCTCTGAATGTTAATAATACTAAGTAAGGAAGGAATTATTTTTTAATACCTGTAAAATAAAAATACTGCTGCTTTGTACAGAGTTTTGTCAGTCAGTGTTGGTAGCATTCTTTTCTTTGTGCCAGATGATACCAGACACAAATCCCACTTAGCATCACAGACATTAATTGCGGACAACATCTTGACACAGGGTCTGGTGTTTTGTGTGTGAGATGTTGAGCCGTATCCATGCTTGAAGTGCAAATTCTGAAGTTATAGGCATGATACATGGAAACTGTAGAGAAATTTTGGGCACAGTGTAATTTATTTTTTTTTCTTTCGTAATACTTCTTTCACAACCCTTATAATTAGGACAGAGCATCTATGGAAACAAGCATTGGTATTCAAAGGACTTTCCATTATAAGTGTCTCCATTAAGTAAATAGATGTAGGAGTCATAGCAAAGCAATTTGTTGTTTAGCTGTATAAAACAGCAGTGATTTGTGCTTATTGAATTTTAAAACGGTGCAGAAAAGTTCGAGTCAAATTTAGGAAATAGCTATGCAGTTCTTGTTCACTGTTACAAAAAGTTGAGTGATGCATACAAATAGCACTAATTAATTTTTCAGTGGGGAACCAACACTTCATGCATACTGATTCTTCCAACACTGGCATGAAATTGGTTACTCTATTGCTATACTGGGAGCAAGCAGCACTGCTGCAGGGAATTATAATGTGTGTAGAAAGGTGTTATGCAATCAGCACTTCTTGGACCTGTGCTCTCATTGACTGAAAGCATTACAACTGGGAAAACGTATCATTCTGGTTTTACCAGTTACTTACTTTGAAAATGTATGAAATTGAAATGTAATTTTCTGATTTTTTACTTTAGGTAAATTAGGCTATGATCTGTCTGTAACAAATGGAAGGATT
This sequence comes from Pipra filicauda, assembly GCF_003945595.2. Lineage (NCBI taxonomy): Eukaryota > Metazoa > Chordata > Aves > Passeriformes > Pipridae > Pipra > Pipra filicauda. Next base: position 6,393,009 of record NW_024104487.1, read on the forward strand.
ACTTGAGTCAGGGTTTCTGGCAAGCTCTAGGCAACACTAGTCTTTAAATGAATTGAACTTGTTCCTTGTCGAGCCATATTTGTCAGTAGAACAGATTTAATGTAAGACTTTTAATAACAATAAGACTTTGTGGTTTTGCAGAACTCTGAAGATCTGCAGAATTTCTTTTGTTCTGTTAATGAACTAGACTCAGAGTATTTTTTTCTTTTATCAGTTTGCAATATCAAGATAATAAGCCTTTAAAACAGCAGCAGTTAAAGGCTGCAGCTGTTAATGCTACTTCTTTGCATTTAACTGTTTTTTACATGCAGTGGAGAGGAATGTTTGTGAAATTTCTGTACAATAGGAAGCTGAATTGCGAGGGTAGGAATAGGGAGAGAAAATTTTCTGAAATGTTTTTACAACAGAAAAATGTGTCAGAATAATAAATGAGTCATGATAGCTAAAACTTCAGGTCACTGAGGCAATGCCTCTGCACATCTGCTATGGTCTTAGCCCATTAAGTATTCTTCACCTTTGGATGACAAGGCATGAGACGGTGGAAAAGCACTGCTACTGCCAGAGCATAGAGTATAAAAATGGTAGTGCAGGGCTTCTCATGGTCACTGTCACTTTGCACTTCCCTTTGATGTGGCTCTATGCATTTTTCCTGGGACAAAAGTACAATCCACAGAATTAGCAGTTGATGAGATTCCTGCCCTGCACCAACAAAAATCTTTCAGTAGCTCTTGTACTGAAAAACTTTGAACTAATTTAGAGTGGGCATGTTTGTGGCTTTATGAGTTGACCATATTATGTTGAGGTCTTTGCAAAATTATAGTTCATGGCTTGGCTGCAGCCTCTGGGATGACTTGTCCAGATCTGTAACAACTAGAAAGTTGGTTTTTTCCCTGCCCATGTCAGAGTGATTACTCTGGAAGCTGTAATCTCATGTTTCCTGAGAACAGGGTGACTTGCTATTGATATAAACCTGAGCAGTCCAACCACAAAATGCAACAATAGAATTGCAAAATTTTGGTGTTAGTGAGATAATTGCTATCAATTTCACTGAATGCAAGCTCAGCTGTTAGAAATTTAGAGCATGATACAGTTTTCATCACTCCTCTGAAAGAGGAGTGATTTCTAGCTCACTTCCAGCCCTTCTTTATGTCTTCTTTAGAAGGTTCCCCTGTTGCCTAACCAGCTGATACAAAATGGTTTGAAATATTTTGGAAATTTCTTTTGTAATTCTCTCTGGCAGTAGCAATTCATCCTGCCAGGCAAAGGCCTCGAACAGTTGTCACCAGGCTGATGTATCAGGATCATTTGTAAGTACCAGCCTACAAAGCTTCTGTGAAGCTCTGGGAGCCTCAGGGAATTTCATTTCACAGCTCCCTTATGCTGTAAGGCATATCTGGGGCTATTTTCATAGGGAAAGACCTTTCTCCAACTGGAAAACTTGAGCCAATCTGAGGATTTGCTAAGTGTTTCTAATGATTTTTCAGCCCTACATGCTTTGTAACAAAACACCCAACCGAACAGACTTGGTGTATAACATTACATTTCCTGATCTGCTCTATCAAATTTTGTGTGCATTAAATGATTAAATGACTCAGTCACTCTTTACACTACTCAGACTGCAAACTGCTCTGTGGTAGTGGGGCAGAGTTTCTCCTTACATAAATCTTGGTCAGGGGAAGAGAAAGATTCAAGTCCCACTCCTTGAAGAGACAACAGAATGTTAATTGTTGCTTTTTGACTGAACTGTGTTAATATTAGAATGATACAAACCCAGCATAGCACAATTTGTATCTAAAAGAGAAAAGGGAAAGCACTTTGGACAACCCAACAAAAATTTATTGTCAGATGGTAAGAATGGGGTAAGGTAACACTGTTGAAAGGGATATTTTGCTGTTAATGCTAGAGCCTTAATAGAGGTATTAAACTTAAAATAATCTCAAGAATTCAATCTGTTTCATAAATACAATTTTATTTACATCTCAAAGTTTTTGATGAAAGTCATTATTATAGTCAAGTAAAGGGGGGTACTGTTTGTAAGAAAGAGAAAGGTTTTGTCATTTCTCACTAGACCAACTGGGAAAGTGTGCAGAACAAAAGATTCCTTATGAAAGAAGTGAATCTGTAGCCTGGTGGTTTGCCTCAGTTGTTGCCCCTTCCTTATTGAGCTATATTGCTATTTTTATGCCCCAGTATATTTCCTGATAGTATTTTTTACCACCCCCCTCTTCCCCCATGAGATACCATCACTACCTGAGAAGCATGTTCTATATGCTATACAGACAAGTCTCTGTGTAGAATGAATCCCTCTAATGCCTTTTGTGGCGAGCTTTTCCCCTCCTTTCACAACATGTCTCCTTTTATTAAGTATGACACTGATTCAGACCGTCTGATTTGTTCCTTTCAGACTTTTGTCACTGAGATTCTTCTCCCCAGTGTCTTGTGGCAGATGATTACTAAGGTTATTCTTCCCTTCTTTTTTTTTTTTTTTTTTTTTTTTTTTTTTTTTGTAACCTAGGCTTTGTAGCTTGCATTTCTCTCTGGAGTGTAGTAGAATATCTGAAATACTTGTACTTGTCTCGCCATGTCTCTATATTTCTAAGTCATTAACAATTTTATTACTGCTTCTGTTTCTATTAACTGTAGGCTTTTATTATCAGTAATTTCTTAAAACCTATTTAGCCTCCTTCTGAGGCTTTGATCACCTTTAATATTGACCACTTTTAGATTCAAGCTATTACTCCTTTTAGTTCTCTCTTCACCATTGTAAATAATCCCTTGCCAGAAGGGATTATTCTTGAAAAGTGTACTCTCACCTTTCCTGCCAGGTATAAACAAAGCAATCTCATTCCCTCTCCTCTGGGCTTTATCTTTACAACCTTTTCATTGTTTTGCTTGCCTGCTTTAGATTCTCTCTAATTTATTAATGTCCTTTTTGTAATAAGTGCCCAAAATGGCATGCAGTACTTTAAAGCATAGGTGCTAAATAATGTATTTTCTATGAATAATTCAGTCCATACTCTGTTAATGAACTGATCCTGCCTCCACAGAAGCATCCATTGTTCATAAGCCAAATTGTTTGTGCAAACAAATGTCAGGTGATGTGATCTTGAATAGTTCAGCTGTTTGGTTTTGATGGTATAAGACTATTAGCATAAAGTTTTGTCTTAGCACAGACTTCCTTAGTGAAATTGGGGCAAAGGTCTTATGTCTTAGGAGGACTTTAACATGCTTAGAATGTTAGTGGTGTTACAGGTTCAGCTCATCAGCTTATTTTCGTCAATGGAATCTCTGCTCTTAGTCCATCACAGATGTGAGATGAGATTTCTGCCTCTCTTTTAGATAAATTTATTCTAAGACCCTGAGTACAGCTGTTGCTGCTCACAAGCTTTTAGCACATATATCTGTATAGTTGGTTGCGTGTCTAAACTAAATTTACCCTCAGCGCGTTCCTACGCCACTTCAGCTAAATTGAAATAAATACATGACTTAAGCTGAAATGAGAGCAGATACAAACAGCTTGCAGAGCTGGAATGTAATTCTGCAATCCAGTCCTGTCCAGGTGTCTGGATTTTAAGAGTGAAATTTGTCAGTGCAAGAAAATATGATTATAGAGGGCCATTCAGTGACAAAAAACAAAGTTAGGCCTGCTAAAACGGGCAAATACTGGAGTTATTACCAGAATCCTTCATCTGTTCCAATACTCATAATTGGAATCCTATTCAAAGGATTAAAGCAGAAGCAACATGTAACAACATAAGCACAGCCTTTCACAGATTAAGTGTCAAGAGTATAATTTGGAGTGTTTTCATTCATGGTTATATCATTTTTATAATACAAGATTTTTTTTTTTTAAAAGATGTATTTGGGAACTCATCATTTGTCAGCGTGTCAATGAAGTGCATTACACTTTCAGTTATTAATCTGCTTGCCACAGTCTGTGGGACTGGAGACATAGAATTTTGACAGGGACATTGAATCTTGTTACAAGCTATTACAAGAATATTCTAAGGAAAGTATCATTTAAAATTATTTAACAAGTAATTTGTTATTTTGACTTTGTATTCAATAATATAATTGCGTACACTTTAAGGCGTTGTGTCAAGACCATCTTCCTCTTCTGTGCTCTGCTGTCTGCCTCAGGTGGGGTGATACAGATATAGTAATACAGATGCATAGTCATACTGACTTTCTGTATTAGTTTAGGTCTATGATAGTTTGAATTTTTTTTAGTTCAGCCACTCTTTATAGACTTAAATATTAACCCACAAATTTAAAACATTCTCACAGCATGTAATATATCTGAATTTAGAGATAAAGTATCTGTAATACCATATTCTGAGGCGAAAAGGCAATAGTCTTTGCTCTTGAGTGTTGGATTTCAACTAGGCAAACCAGTTGTAATTCCTTTATCTGCAAATTGAAGCATCATTCTGGTTTTGGTTAATACATCTGATTTTAGGATTTCTCAATTAAGGAGACCATTTCATAATGGATTTGAAAAATAATAGAAAAATTCTGTCCCATCCCTCATGAAAAGTTATAGGAGATGGTATTTCTTTGACTGATGGGCTGATTTTGACTTCTAATAAAAAAATGAATTGCAGCCATAACTATGAACTCTCTATTTCCAATTCCCGTAAGTGCTCTTCTATTGTATATTATGGACATGAGATCTGAAAGAAGATTTAGTATGGAGGGTTATAATTCAGAATTAATAGAGTATCTGGAGTTATATCAAGGTATTTGATTGGCTAGTGTACAACATTACTTTTTTAGAGTTCATTTAGAACACATTACTTCAAAGTAACCATATGTCCATAACATTTATTTTTTTTAGGACAGCAATAAAGTGAGTACAAGTAATTTTTGTGGAATTGATTGTCAACAAAGGTTAAGAGTCCCAAGAAGTACCTTGTGTCTCAGTCATTATGCCTGAAAGAAGTGTGGATAGCTTAAAAACTTGAAAAAAGTGTTGATAAGTACAGAAAAGTCTGCTCTAGGGCATAAAGATGAGAAACCATATCTACAGGAAGATGTGGGATGGAGTATAAAGAGGTATTCACACTTGGACCAAGAGGAATTAAAAAACTGAGAGCTGTTCTACAAATATTTCCTGGGAAATGCTAGGTCAGTGTAAGGAAGACCAAGCACATCAACACTGAATTTTAATACAAAGGTATAGCTTGGGTTTATTATGATTTGACAATTAGAGAAAAACAACAAACGTTGCAAGAGGAAAAAAAGGTGAAGCTTTAAAGGATTCAGAGATGGCAGAAGTAAAACAGAGATTAACACAAAAAAGCCCCAGAGCAACACTTCAAAGATTTGCTTTAGCATATATGCAGTGGCATGAAGCTCCCAGCACACTAGAATTCAGTTTTTTTTGGAATTCTTTGTGTTTGGTGATGACAAGAATACTTACTGTTAATGCATAGATTTGTGAGGAGGATTATTTGGCAAACTGGTATAAGTAGGTGACAGAAAGCTGGCTGATGTACTTGAGACAAAATTATTTTCTACTTTTTGCCCATTGAGCCCAATTCTGTAGTCTTTGTAGAGTGTTACTGATTTAGTGTCATTTGGAGAATCTTTTAAAGGCAATTAAACATGGACTTTCAAATATGGAATGACATAAATGCAAGATTTTTCCTCTCATTAAAGAGAGTATTTATCTAACGCTCCAGGATTATCTTTTAAAGGCCTGTGGGTGTGAGGGTTATTTTCAGAACAAAGTTTTTGAACTTTTGTACTGATTATGTTATGTAATAATGAATTGACAATAACAAATACTAACATATTCTGTAGGAAAACACATATATCCTTTTTTTATTTCTAAAAAATATTATCTTCTAAAAGCTAAGCAAATCGAATCCCCTGATTAGATGGATGTTAAGAACTGAGCTCGGGAAAAGCACTCAGAAGAGCTTAGGCATGATCTCCTCAGCTTTTAGTGTTTTTAAAGCCAAAATCAAAACAATGAAAGCCACTCAATCCTCTTAGAATTGTGTGCCCTGAGGGCACCAATGGGCCTTGGTAGCCTTGACCAACCTCCCTGGGGATCCTCATAGCCTGAACCACACCATGGGTGTGCCTGTCTTCAGCTCTGCCACCACACCACGTGCCCCCGCCTGGCCATGGGCTGTTTTGATCTGGACTGACAGGCAGCTTGACCTGTTGTCTGGAGCTTCATCACTGTGACATTGCCTGTTCTCCTGGACTCATGGTTGGACCTGGACACTGTCTGCAGCTTGCCCAGCTCACTTCACTTGATGTGCTACGGTGGAGCCCTGGTAAGTGAGGTTCTTGCCCTGCTGACCTTGTCCTTTAGGGAGCAGTCACCCCTTGTTGTACCTTGACCAATTAAAGATAATTCCATCTGATTTACAATAGGAAGAGTTGCCTCTGCATGAATTCAAACACAGCAATCCAGTGTTTCAGTAGTTGCTTGACATTCACTCCATTATAAATCCTGGTAAGGGAGGAAAGGAGACAAAATACACAAACTCTACACTCTCTGTTGCCTGCTTCTGCAAAACAGTTTAAGGGGAATGTCCTATCCAAAAGTGGAAGTCTGAAAAGCTACTTTTCCTTATATTGATAATTGACTTCCTGGAAGTCAATTGATAATTGATAATTGACTTCCTGGAAGTCAATTGATAATTGATAATTGACTTCCTGGAAGTCAATTGATAATTGATAATTGACTTCCTGGAAGTCAATTGATAATTGATAATTGACTTCCAGGAAGTTGGAAAAAAGTGATGTTGGTTTCTGGAACACAAATGTGAGAACAAGAAGAGATCAACCCACCCAGGGAGACAGGTTGAAGAGTTTCTGAATATCATAGTCACAGACTTATTTTCCAATAATAAAACTGCAGTAAGTATAAAATTGCATCTGTTATATATACACACTGCCAGGGATCGTTGAACTTTTTTCTTTATGGGGTATTTTACCTCTAACAACTGCCTGGATGGACAAAGGGAGAGCAGTGGATATTGTCTAGCTTGACTTCAGCAAAGCTTTCAACACTGTCTCTGATGAAATCCTCATAGGCAAACTCAAGAATTGTGATTTGATGAGTGGACAGTGGGATGAATTGAAAACTGGCTGACTGGCAGATCCGAGAGGGTTGTGATCAGTGGTTCAGAGTTTAGTTGGAGGCCTGCCACTAGTGGTGTCCCCAGGATTCTATACTGGGCCCAGTGTTGTTTAACTTCTTCATCAGTGACTGGCATGAAGGGACAGAGGCCTCCTCAGCAAGTTCACTGATGATACAAAACTGTGAGGAGTGGCTGGTACCCCAGAGTGCTGTGCAGCCCTTCAGAAGGTCCTCGACAGGTTGGAGAGATGGGCAAAGAAGAACCTTCTGAAATGCAACAAGGGCAAATGTGGCATCCTGCACATGGGGAGGAATAACCCCATGCTGGGGGCCGACTTACTGGAAAGCCACTCTGCAGAGAAGGACATGGGGCTCCTGGTGGGCAACAAGCTGTCCATGAGCCAGCAGTGTGCCCCTGTGGCCAGGAAAGCCAATGGGGTGCCTTAGAAAGAGCATTGCCAGCAGGTTGAGGGAGGTGATCCTGCCCCTCTGCTCAGCCCTGCTGAGGGCACATTTGGAATACTGTGTACAGTTCTGGGCTCCACAGTACAAGAGAGACATGGAGCTCCTGGAGCAGATCCAGTTGTGAGCTACCAAGTTGGTCAAGGCTCTGGAGAATCTCACTTACAAGGAAAGGCTGAGGGAGCTGGGCCTGTTCTACCTCGAGAAGAGGTGACTGAGAGGGGACCTCATCGATGTCCATAAGTATCTGAAAGGAGGGTGTCAAGAGGATGGAGCCAGGCTCTTCTTGGTGGTGCCAACCAGGAGACAACAGGCAGAAACTGATGCATAGAAAGTTCCACCACATGAGGAAGAACTTCTTTACTGGAACAGATTGCAGAGAGATTGTGAGTCTCCCTCACTGGAGATATTTAAGAACTGTCAGGACACAAACCTGTGCCATGTGCTCTAGGATGGCCCTGCTTGAGCATGGACGTTGGACCAGATGACCCACTGTGGTCCCTTCCAACCTGACCCATTCTGTGATTCTATCATTTTTCTGCTATGTTTTCTGAATCTGTAAACCTATTGGAATGTTGGATTTAATTTTGTTTCTGAAATAAATGTACCAAACACACACACAACACCAAACTCAAAGAGGTTTCTCTTATATAAGAAAAGCAAATGATTAAGCAGTTCTGCAGAGAGAGACTGTACATTGATCATGGCAATTTAGACTGATTTATAGTAGAAGATGCAGCATGCTGTCTATCCAGGTAAGTGCTGATAAATTCTTAGTCTACTCCATGCAGGTTTTGATAGGTGAATATGTAGAAACCAGTACACTGAGCTGCAGGCATCTTCAGCATGCTACTTGTATTTACCCTTTATTCTTATACTACTGTTAGAAAAAGAGTGGGAAATTGGGCATCCAGGACACTGGCACAAGATGTGGTGGAGCTTTTCAGGGAGATGCAGCAACTCTTCTTGGCAGGACATAGCTTCTGAACAACTTTGTGGCAGCAGCACAACTTAATCGGTGCCTTCTCTCTGTCTCCTTGATTCTTCTCTGTGCTGCTGCAGCCCTAGCAATAACAAACACTGTTATTTTTTTAATGGAATTGTTTTACACTGTGACAAGTTTCCCCATTCTAGTCATGAGATGGGCACACAAACACCTCCTCAAGCACAGCACTGCATGCCATGCAAGGGCAGGAATAAGTGGCTGGGCCTGAGGAGGATGATTAGTTAATCTGCAGTAGTCATTACTGCTGGTGTGTAATTGCAGCATAGCCTCCATTGGCCTTCAGCCCCTGCCACTTTTGCTTATAGAAATCTGAATCATTGTGTATGGCCCAGCAATAATTCCTATTGTAGACTTCCAGAATATTTGATCTGACTACTTGGCATTTTAAAACTGAAATTCCTGATCTCTTTTTGTGAGATCCTGATCTCTGCCTTTATGTGACCCCCTGAGTCAAAAATGACTTATTTCCTCTACAGTGTGAAGACTGAGATGCAGCTGTAATTACTGGCTCACTCAAACATTTTGGAGAATCTGAGCTGTTGTAAACAATTGCATTAGATGAGCACTTTCCCTACTAGTGATGCCACATGCAGTCACTTATCACAGCCTGCTCTCATTTCTCCACCTTGGAAGAACTCCGTTCTTGCAGATTACTGCTGCTTAACAATTCTCAATCTTCTTTTAGCTCTTTTGCCCCTTCTCCAGAGGGGCCATGATCCATAGTGTAAGATTACATTCGTATTCATAAACTTAATATATGAAGTGTGTAACTCAAAGTGAAATTGAAAAGAGGAATATGAATTTTGGAAAAGGGGAAAAAAGCCTTTCAGAGTCATTTAATCTCTTTTTGAACTTCATCATTATAAAAGAATACCTAGAAGAATATGTGTCTTTTATTAACCTGAAGACCATATTGCTTGAACCTTATATTAAAAGTCATCCTGCTGCTTTCACGGGGGCTATTTAAGAGAGTAACACGAGTCAGTATAATATTGTTCAAATCTTGCCGCATGTAATGCTTGAAATTATATTTTCAAGGTTTTTGCTTTTTCATCTGACTTGGGCTGCCTTACGAGCATATTTTTTTTAAAATTAGAAATTAATACTTATTGTAGTTTTCTGAAGCTGCTATAGAAGTGTCTGTGACTGACCTATCAGCAGTCTTGAGACCACAATCTGAGAGTCCATTAGAGTTTGAGAATAACTTTCCATGTTTGATTCTGAAACTCAAGGTGGGATTGCTTATAGTAAACATAAGGGTATTCTCATTCTATGGTTTGCTTTATGATCTGAGAAAATTAAGAAGCAGTATCTCAGATCTCTGAGCCAAAGCCTTCACAGTCTTATATGAGTTCAGAGTTCATGTTTGTTAATATAGTGAAGTTTCTCCCTCACTTGCTCTCTGGGCAAGATGAGGCTCATAATCAGCCACTAACAATTAACTCTTGACTTCTGCTAATTCAGTGTATTTGTATTTCAAGCTGGATAATGCTTTGGTTCTCCTCTCCACAATTTATTTCTTTTAAGTATGAAAATCAAATGGAATAAACTTATTCTAGAGATGTCTGGGCTTTAAGAGATCCAGCCAGTTCTTAATTATTACATTCTCTTACATTGTTACCCTTATACCAACAAAATACATCATCTGTCAAGTCTTACCTTTCATCCTCTTTTCCTTTAGATATACAGTTACACTTTGGAACATAGGATGGAGAATTTCTTATGAGTCTTATCAAAGTGTGATGGCTCCCTGTTGGCTCATGCAGGAGATGGTAATGGAAATCTTCACACTTTTTTTTCTTGAGCTTGAGCCAAGGTCTTCAGCCATAGCACGCACGGACTGAGCCAGCCCATACTGCCCACTGGGTTAAACAAGCACTCTAAAACTAGATAAGAATCATTCCAAGACTTAATAAGGTCTGGGCTTGATCCTAAATAAACGTTAAAAAGTTTGAAAGGGATGTAGTCCCAAGATGTGCTTTATGTTCATGAGCCAGAGATTTTCACATGGGGCAGAAATAGATTTTGGTTACTGAAATGGCTGTAGTTCAGCTGGTGGTGCTAAGAAATACATTGGTGGCATGTAAGCAAATAGATTTGACTAATATATGGTTTAGTTGCCACATTGAGCCCTTCCAGGCTTACATAAGTTAGAGAGAAATGTTTCATGCCTCCAGTTTTATCCTTCAATTGGAAGTGTATTTGTTTATGGCCTAGTAATTAGCTATGCTGAAGTTGTCACACATATTTTGTCATTTTGAGGGACATAATATATGTGTGAAGCAAACAACTTGTTATGTTGTAGAGGTAGATGAGTTTTTTAACTCTTATTTTTATGAGAAATATTTTAGAGGGCTTACAGCTGAAAGCCAGCTCTCAACTGCTACTGTGGAGTGAGAGTTGCTCTGTAATAAACTTATGATGCTGTCGTAGGATGAAATATATAGATGTGGGCACACAGTTGTGTTATAGATATTTGATTCTGTGTTTTTTCAAAGACTCACAGCTTGAATCACAGGCTTTGTTGATTTCCTTTGAAGATTATATGAGAGTAAGTTGATTCCACATTGTACAGAAAAAAATAACATTGGAGGACAAAAGAGAGATATTGAATATCGAGCACAAAAAGGTTTATAACAAACAGTAAAAGGAAGACAAGCAAGAAAAGGAAAAATTGATACGGAGCTTGTGAGAGTCACTCCATCAAGCACTAAAACAGACTTGTTCTCCAGCTTGCCTGCTCAGTCTGTGCTGTTTCAGGCTGCTGAATCCTGTACTCTGTCAAACTCCCGAGGTCTTTGGCTCGTCTGTTCATTTTTTTTGTTGCCATTCACAGCAAAAAAGTCTTCTCCAGAGGACCATTGTGATAAATGAATAAAAACAAGGACATCCATCTTAGTTATAATTATGACCTTGCAACTTTTAAGAAGTATTGGAGGGATTTCTCACTCAAAAATTCCCCAGATACTGCTTGTTCCTAGTAACATTGTTCCAAATGAAACTGGCAATGAACTGTTCATAACACAAGGTCAGTGAATCACCTAATGCTACACAGGTGTGGAAAAAAGTATTCTCTAATGTAAATGCTGTTAGCATCCTAATAGTTTATATCTGCAAACATGGCATTGAATGTCCAATATCCTCTGTAAATTACCATTTAGCTCAGACACGCAGGGAAAAAAGTCTACCCTCATATTTCTGTCTTCATATTAGTCATGGTTAACACTGTCACCCAACACTGGAGGTTGACTAAGGCTGTCCAATACTGAAAGACCCTGCATCCCTTTATAGTGCCTGGGGTTGCAGAAAATTTTGCTTTAGGAGTATGTGATACCACTTCCACAGCAGGAAGCATTTGTACATGCAGGTTGCATCCTTTTGCTGTGCAGGAACAGCCTCAAGGCCAGACTTGAGGCCAACTTCATCATCTGTACGCTTCAGTTTCTCCAGTGCCTTCAGGGCTGCCTCTGAGGTAACCCAGCAGTGTTTCTGGGAACTCCTGATTCAGTGCACAAACTCAAGTGTGTGTTCATTTGTGTGCAGCCTGGCAGTCTCCTGTAGCTCTGGCACACGTGTAACAGACGTTCATGCAGTACTTCTTAAATGACCACCAAGTTTTTTTGCCAAAAACATAGATGAATTTCAGTGGTAGCAGGAGTTCAGGATGTCCATTAAAAAAATGTGGAAGGATGATGCAAGCTGAGTACAGGAATGGCCAGAGCATCTCTAGTGGGGCCAGAGTCTTTGATGAAATAGAAACAACAGTATTAAAGAAGAAATTGGTCCAGGCCTTGGAGTATAGAGGAAATACAAAAAGGTTCAAGCTAGGCTATTGCTTCTTATTCCTTTTCTCTATTTTTTTTTTCATTTTCAATATGATGTCTTCTGTGGATTTCCACATCCACCATCTCTCTGCCTTTGTAGAGCCTCCCCAGGTGTCTTGTCTCCAATAGTTTTGCTCTGTATTCTTTTGTGTAGCTTTCCTTGCTGCATCTATTATTTGAGCTACTTCTGGTCAAATATATTTGTCCAGACAAGGGAATTACTTCATGCCTCAAACCCTAAAGTAGTAATAAAAAAGGAGTACTGGATAGAGAATGAATTTTTTCCCTTAGTCATCATATCTATTAACTCTGCTCCAAACCATTTTTTCTTTGTAGACATAGCCCTACAGTGGAGCTACTTCCAGCAAGAAAAATAAGGAAAGCAGAAAAAAATCCCCTAAATTAAACATCAAAGAAACCAACACACAAACCCCTTTTGATGTTGATAAAATTGTCTCCAAATATATGGCATGTATCTGCCTAAACAATACAATTTAGACAGTAGCGCAAGAGTGAGAAAAGCAAAATGTGGAATCAGCTGCATCTTGTGCTGAAGCAACCAGGGGTCACATTACCTGCCTTCCTTACTATCATTATGATGGCAGTAAGGCTGGCTTGGTTTGTCTGACTGCTGTGCTTTAGTGTGCAAGATGAGAGACAAGGAAAGAGAGGAGAATTTTGTGAAGAAAGCACATCTCCTAATTGAGCTGGGACTGAAAGTAGAGGAGTCTTTATGAAAATGCTTTTTTATTATCTCTCTGCATCAGGTACAAGAAGTGACCTGGAGGGTTTTATGTTAGAAATATTTTCCACTGTTAGCATATGCAAAGCAAACAACAGCACAGAAGTCAAGACACGAATGTGCATTGGCAGTATATGCAAATGCTCTAAAAAGAGGTTTTCATTTAGTTACATACACTGCTATCATTGTGGTAGGAATTGAAACTAATAATGTCTCAATTGTTCTATTGTTTTCTGGATAAATGAAAACCATCAAATGTAGGAACTTGATATTATATATATTAGTTTTTTAGATGGGGGTAATTTAAAATTGTTTTTCCATACTGTATTCTAGAAGGTGCTTTGCCACTAAAGACACTTGCTCTGTTCTCTGAGGAATTGCCATACTAAATGAGGCTGTTTATTGAGGCATTATCATTTTTCTACTAGAATATGGGGTGTTCCTTTTCTAGGTACTTGAAAGCTTATTCTCTAAGGAAGGATGTCCATTACTCAGGCAGGTTGTCCTGTTTCCAGCATCGTTTTCTTAATCTGAGAACAAGTGTTGAATTTTCAAGACAGAAAAAAAGAAGGATTGATCCAGCTCAAGCTAGACAAGGAGAAATTAAAGCTTAGCTGCTTTGAAAGATGGATGTCTCCCAGCAGGAGCTCAGAGAAGAATTGCATGTAAGAATAGAAAGTGGGGACAGGTTGCTGGGAAACGGATTAATGAGCTGGAAGATAAATTGAGAGGAAAAATTAAACAGCAGATAGACCCTGCTTTTGGTGTCACAAAGACCGATGTCCAGTTCCCTGTAAGTGAAGAAGCTGTGAGTAAAACTGCCATGTTAAACCCATGCTCCTGCTTTCCAGACCAAACTGTGGTCTGTAATCCCATCTGTTGGTGAGGCAAGTTGGCATATGTTGCCCTGCACAAATGTACTGTTTCCTGCTCACAGTGGCTTCAAGAGCTGCTGTGGTGCCTGGGCAATGACTCTGACAGTGTTCCATGGAGGAATGCAGACTTGGGCCCTAAAATGAGAAGAGTTACCAGTAGTGTGCTCTGTTAAATCACATTTGGATGCACATATCTTACTTCTCTTGCACAGATGGGAAAATGTAATATTTTCTGACATGTTTTTAAGGGGGAAAAATGCTTTCTTACTTGATTTTACAGTTTATCTCTAAAAATGAACAGAATACCTAAGTGATTGCTTTTGAAAACAGATTATTAAGATGCATGATGTACATTCATTGGTACAGAATCAATTTGTCATCATTTTACAGTCCATACATTTGTGTATAAGGCTGAGTCAGCCTTATAGGGACACCTTTGATTGTCAAAAAAGTCCTTTTCTTTTGGTAGAATAATGGTGCTGGTATGCCATTATGAGTGAACCAGAGATGGAACTTGTAAGCAAGAAGGAACATTTTGGATATGCATGGGAATCTACTGCAGATTCTTAGAGAAAAGGAGAACATATCCTATTTGGAGAGACAACAGTCTCTCCAAAGCACAGATTATGGAAATGGGTCACGCTCTGCAACAACAATATATAATGCCTGAAGGAGTATCCAAGAAGCATCTAAGAGCTGGAAATGTAATAACACGGTTATGGATGGAACAGCTCTGCTCATCCATTGGAGCAGAAAGAAAATACATGACTTTTCAAGAACGAGTGAAGACAGATGCAACAAAAACTGAAGGGAATTACAAGTTACGTAGTGTGTAAAGCCTCTTCTGTGCTGAGGCCTTTGTGTTCAGTCCATTTCCCAAAATATAAATTGTAGGGGTTTTTTGGGTAAAATCTTAGATGTCTGAATTATGCTTTTAGTTAATCTGATGCAAATTTAGCCTCATTCTGTTTAGTTTGGTAGAGTTACTTGCTGTTTCTAGTAAGGCAACTGAAGCAATGTCTGACCTCTGTGGATTTTACACATTTGAATGCAGGAGAGAGCAGTGGTGTGAAATGATGCTCTTGTCAGAGCATGAGAACAAGAATGTTAACAGGAAGGAGGTTGTCCTTCTAAGTTTATAAAATTGCATTAGATTAAGTTTGTTAAAATTTTGGCCTTTAAACCAAGCAAAGGCTAGCACAGGACTGAATTTTATAGGCAACCCAGCTGATAATAGGCTGAGATGACTGTGTAGAGAATGATATTACTGTTTTTTACACCTGAACCGGATCACACTGATCTCAGTGTTTCAGTGTTTAGGCTATAGGAGGATAGAGATGGAAATATTAATATGAAAATTGGGACAACAGCTAGGTGATAGACTAGTTGGATTCAAAACTATTTAGGCCATGTGGATCTGGTAGGCAAAGAAAAACAAATGAAAGAGAGGGAAACGACACCTAAAGTACAATATTTTTAGACAACATGGAATATTTTACTGCTCTAACACTCATCTTCTAGGTGAGAGAAGGAGGGAAAACAGGGTAAGATAATGTTGTTTAACCATTCTACATATATAAAGGGTAACTCAAGTAATTTTAGGTTTTTGTGCTATTTTACCATTGTCAAAATCTGCAGAAGAGCCCTTCTGGTCCTGATGGTTGATGTACAGCATCAGCTGCAGTCAGAGTTGGGCGATGCTAAAAAGATTGGCTTTGAAAATGCAAAGACAAAAACATCTTTGGTGTTTCAGCTCCCCCAGCCTCTTTCTGTAGTCCAGCAAAAGACTGGAGACAGCATCAGCTTTTACCGGGTTCTCTCAGATTTCTACTTGCTCATACTGTCTGCTAAGTTATGACAGTCATATACCTGGTGAAGCATCTGGTTAATCTTTAATTCTGTGGTGAATAAATTCTTCTGCCTTTAGCACTGATGTGAAATAATGGGTCTGACCTTTAATTTCAGACTCTGGTCTTGTGGGATAAAGGGAAGCATAATGCTTTTTTCACAGCTCCAGGAGGTTCCCTGTTTAATATTGGCAAATGGACAATAGGATCTCATGTCTCATTATCATTGGGCAGTTTTAGGTTTTTCAGTAGAAGAATTTATAACAATAGCAAGAGATGCCCTTTGCAAAAGCCTGTGTATTGCATCCTGATGAAACTTTTCAACGGAGCTTCCCTATAAAGCATCTCAAGGCCTATTGTTAAGAAGACACCTGTCTGAAGTCAGGTAATTGTGCCACATTTTCCTCACTCTATCATATGTAAAAGTCCACAGAACCCCTCCTGTCCTTCAACTGTTTTTGGTTCTGTGGTTTTTTTTTTTTTTTTTTTTTTTTTTTTTTTACTATAGTCCTATGATTAATAAGATATTCACCTTGAATCAGATGTGAAAAAAGAAGTTAAGATGAATGTGAATTTGCAGACATAAGTCAGGGCTCTGAATTCTCAGATCTCTTATCATGTAGATAAAATTCCCCCAGTGCAGACTTTGGAAGTGTGGTATTAGGAATAACTTTACTTGAAAAATATGAGAGAAATGCTCAAAGGAAGTGCCATTGTATTAGGGTAATAAGAGGAAACATTATCAAAGAATAAGAAATGTACTAGAAATATGCTTTTGCACTCATAGTTAGACTAAAAAGATTTAAAACTATGAGGCATTTAGAGATTTTTTTTTTTAAAACGGTCTTAAAATTGAAAGGATTGCATGACATTTGTTGTGTTTCCATTGTACTGTTAGGCAAGAAACTTTCCAGTCCTACCAGTATGGATGGACAGAATTTTTTATGGTTTTCTCTTCACACTGATTTGCTTATGCTTCACTTTTCTACTAATGTGTAGTTTATTGCCTGTTAAGAACAGAGTCATTTTCAGTAATGCTGATACTGGTAAAGTAAATCTCAGCAGTGTAACCCAAAGTACTGATAAGTATCTTCATCTCCACATCTCTGCTGTTAAGAAGTCACATTACAATTATGTCCACACCTACTACTGTTTGTGAAGTTTGTTTTGTGAAATACACTATTAGGCATCAAACGAAAGAAGAAATGACTGTGCCCAACCCCGATGGCTGTGCCCTCTGCATTTCAAACACAGTGGTGATGGGAAAAGACCACTTTCTTTCATTTATGTTTTTTAAAGATAACTTTACTTACTTTCATGTCATATATTACTTCAATTTCAATTCATTTTACTTGGTTTTGTTAGTTTGATAGATATCTAAACAAATAGAACCAAGGTATATGTCTCCTTTCCTCTTCCACTTAGAGTTTGCTGTAGAAGACAATGGCAATTTCAAAAGCCCCATGGCTTTCAAGGATGCCAAAATTTCACGTGTTTTTGCAAGCTTATTGAAGCAAGAGAGACAGTTGTCTTAAAATATTTTGTTTTCTTCTGTCTTAAATGGCTGTTATGTAGAATTTTCAGAGTTTCAACTTTAAGAAGATGGTAGAATTGAAAATTTTGAAGAAAATAAAACCTTGGAGGCTTTCTTCTCTAGAAACCAGTTTTATTATCTGTAATTTATGAGCATGGATAGAGGTGTGTGGCCCTCATTCATAGTCCCCCAAGTGTCCATTGTGAATGGAAGTTATAAGGACATGGCTATTATAATTTAGTAAGAAACATTGATATTTGCCATTGATCTGACTGTAGTTTCAAAAGATTTTCCATTAGTTCATTTATTGCTAAGACATTGATAATTGACAAATTTGTTTCCAGTTAGACTTATTTATTGATGTTTCCATTTGTTTGACTGCCAAAACTCTTTAAGTAGGACATATCATGAGCTATGCATTTTTGGTTTTATACTTCACTCTCATTTAAAAAAACACATTATTTGGAGAGAGAAGCTCTAGGTATTGTGCGGTTCGAAGACAGAAATTCTGTTTTTCAGCTCTTAGTAAGAATTTTTTTCTGTCTGAGGAAACTAATTTGTCACCTATGATGACTTCAACTTCACATTCAACAGTTGCAGTTAATATTATTCATTCTATTTCATTTTTATTTCTTTTCAAGTAAGGAAAGATAACCATGGGATTCCTAAATTTACAGGCTAGAAAGGAAAGAACTGAGAAGACAGCTGGTAGAGGAGGATTGGGGTGAACATTCAGAATTTTGGGTCCTTTTTAAAATCTGTAAACATAGAACTAATTTCTGCCTTTATAGTTTCATAATGGAAAAACAATTGTGCTCTACAGGAGTCTGCTTGTCCTAATCTAATCTGCACATGGGTTCAGAGTCACAACACTCAAGTTTCTAATGAATACATAAACTGAACTAAAATCATATCTGTCTTTTAAACAAGGAAAGTATAAATTACATTCATTCTGCCTTGGAGGGAAGGGAAAAGTCCATGAAATGTGGGTGGTCAAAAGTCTGTGCAACAGACAAGAGCTCTAATTTATACAGGGGTCATGATTTTTAGGGATAAATGTTTATAATCTCAGATGGGAAAAGGTCTTAGAAAATAATTTTGCAGTCATGGGACTGTCACTCAGAGAAGAATGACTTTCTTATGGACATACCTTCTGTTATAATTCAGTTAAATATGTGTATGTACACTAGTAATAATTTAACAAATTCCTCCTGTTTTGTCTCACCATGATGGAGAAAGGTTTTACTTCATCAGTGAACTCTCTGTTTCCCACCTCCATTGGTTCTTCCAGATGTCTGTATTAGATACCATAAAATGATAAAGTATTAAGCCATCTGTTGATGTAAGTCTTCCTAGAATTAAAAGCTCTAATTACATGTCTCAGCATGGTACATATTTTCAAGGCTACCTTTATTTCATTATCGATGGTCTCCTTGTAGGGTCTTTTAAGACATAGATTTACTATTTTACCCATTTTAGAGATCAAACAAGTATTCAGTACCTTGGTTATTTGGCAGCCAAATATATAGTATTTTCACTGATATGTCCTTACAAATATTGGAATATTTCTCCTATCTTTTTAATTTTAGTCATGAAGCATATTTATTTAAGTCTATTTCATGTTCTGGGTTCATTAACAGCATTTTAAGTAATCCACCTTTTTACTAAAACATTTAATGTTCCGAATTTTTAACTGCATTCCCTTGAGGATCTGGGCATGATTCACTGCAAGGTCCACAGAGCTCATGCAATACAGTGTGATGGAAATGAAATGAGAGTCGAGCTTCTTACACTACACTTTGTACAGTTGCTTTGAGAAGCCAAATGCTCTCAGTGTAACTGAAGCAGGCAGCTCACAAGTGGCTGAGAATTGTAATTATAAAATTATCCAGTCTTTCAAAGTGGATCTTCATTGCAAGTGCTTCTGAGAGAAAAAGTGCTCGTGGGTGGACTCTGGAGAGATTGCAAACGTGTACTGTGTTTCTAGGACTCACTGTTGACACTCTGCTCAGCTTCCACTTAATTTTCAGAATAGTAAAATGTCTTATGGGTTGTAGTGGTCTAGAAAGGCATTGCAGGCACAGGAAGTTTCTAAACATTAAATGGTCAAAGTTATTCAAGGCCATGTTTTGGGTTTTTTACTCCCGCTAATTAATTTAAATAAGTAGGAATAAATTGGCAATATTGGCCAAACCCCTGCTTTTTGGTGGGAGAATAATGCCATCAGATACTTTGTGATCTAATCTACTTGTCAGTGATGTAGACGTCCATATTGATTGTCTGCATCATTTTCTGGATTTCTGTTTTATTTGTGTTTTTATAAAGATTGCCTGTGCACCATTAGCGCAAACCTAAAGCAGCTTTCCAAACCAGAGCCCTCATATGCCTGTTTACTCTCAATAAGGTGAGCCCGGGTGACTCTCTCAGATGTTGTCAGTTATAGTGTAGAGGTATAACATTTGGCAAGATGAGTCCCACCATTGCCATGGCAAAGTCAAAACCCCCTAAACCTTACTTGGTTGCTGACTTTAATGTGCAAGCTCACTTCTCAACTGGGAAGGCCTCATAAAATAAAATTGCAAAGTAATTTATTGCAGTGACATGCTGAACTTGCTTTGAAATAAGCTGCATCTCACAACATGTTTTAAGAAGAGAAACTTTGAGTTCAGTTATTAAGGCTGGTTCCAGCAGGGAACTACCTCGAGGCAGGAATTCATCAAAGCAGCTGCAATGTGAGAACCCCTGACCACAGTGCGAGGCAAGCAAGAGCTTCTTAAACCCATATCCACAAGGACCTTTACCTGCAGCAAATCAAGGAAAGTTGTCAAAACGAAGTAAAAGGAAGACTTGAACACTTAAGAGTCTTCTTTTGGAAATGCTGGTCATACCCATTCATAAAAGAAGTGGAATTCGCCCGCAGGAAGTTCAACTGCAGCTGGAATTTCTAAAATGAAGAATGATGTTGTGGGTAAAACCCAGATACAGAGGAGTTTCTAACTGACCTTTATAAAATAAATTACTGGTAGGTTTTCCTTGCTTTACTATAGCCAGTTATTCATGTAAGTTCAGTTATTATATTCCATACCTAGGCTCCATCTTACTTTTTCTTAAAACCCATGAAGTCCTAACCTAAGGCATCTGAAATGAGCCCACAGTAAATTTTCATCCCCTCTTTTAAAATTCAAGTGAAACCGTTACCCTGTCGTATACATGAAATTCTTTTCACCTTTATTAATGAACTTCAGCCAGGTTTTTGTTTTGGGAAGGTTGACTTTTTCTCATCTAGGTTGGCTGTTCAATATCTTTTTCTACCCTTAGGATTTTAGTCAGAAGGCTCTATTTTCATTTTCGGCTTTAGGATATAATTCATTCTGAAAGACACAGGATATCTCATTGCAGTAATTATGAAAACAGGGTTTGGGGCTGGGATTTACCTGCAGCCCCCAGGTGACTGTCAAAACCAATATGTGAATCCCTTTCCTTTGGGAAGAGGAAAAATGTTTAAAGCACCCCTGCTCATCTCTTCAAAAGTAAGTCACTTCAGATATTTCTCTAGACTTAACACCAGTGATCCCAAAAAGGAAGAGATAGACCTGCAAAGGGCCTATTAATAGTCTGAATTTAATATATCACTGAAATATCAGGAAATACATTTCAGAAAACCATATTGGAAATATGAATGACTTTTTAACTTGTGGGATTTTTTTGAATTTCTAGCTCAGATGATTCTGTGCCATGATGTATTTGTTTCTCGAGCTCCCTTTTATAGCTGGAGAACTTGTGTGCACTCATTAGCAGTAAACTGGGATAGGATTTAGTATCTGTTTCTCTTGGCATCCAGTTTGCTTTTCTTTCGAATAACTCTACTTTTTAAAGATTTACAAATGTTCTGACCCATTTCAGTAAAACTACAAGATCACTAGCAAGGGCATTGGCCAGTTCCTCCTTCTCCTAATAAGTCTGAAGTTTAACAGCCTCTAAGCAGCCTTTCTCTTCAGAATGCGTCGGGTTTTTTTGCTCAGGATGTCCTGATTTTACTCAGGAAAGAACAGAAGAACTGATACTGTGATCAGGGCAGGGGTCTTGCCAGCCCAGTTTCCTTTCTTCAGGAAAGATCAGTACCTTATGAAGAAATAGAAAAGATGTGGCATTGAAAAGAATCTTCAGAATACATTAATTTGTTGAATTTATTCTAGCCATTGATCCAAACAATGTAATTCTCCCTTAGCAAATAGCACTCTCTTACATGAAAGACTTTTTCATGGTTTTAGCAGCCTTACGCAGTCAATAGCTCTGTTTTATGTTCAAGCATAATAGGTACTTATTAATTTTCTCTCTAGACTCATATGAATTGCTGTATGAAATAGAAAATCTTGATAAAAATGCAAATATAGCACCTACACACTCCTCTGTTCATGGTTTTTCACTTATTAGGCCCATGTACAATAAATCTTAATCTACTGTGTTTGCTACATGCAGAAAATATTCTCCAGCTGTTAAAAACAAGTGTAAATAATGTCAGAGAAAGCAGAAGCTGACATAGATGAAGTGACCTTTCTAATAAAAGGAACAATAATTGTAAATTAAAGTTTCAATTACCCAACATACCTATGGATCAATATCTACAGAAGCATCTCCTGTTGTGGCAATAAATACTAAGGGAAAGGTCTAATTTACAAGAGGGGTTTCTTTTTAAGATTCTTCCTTCAGCCTCAGGGCTTTTTTATTTTTTTTTAACTGTAATTTCTTGTATGGAATTGTGTTTCTGTCCACAAAACTAGAACTCCTTTTCCTTAATTTCATTTTTGTGGATATGCCCTTGGCCTCTCTCTGTTTTTCATCCCTCCTTCTGCCCTCCCCACTGCTCACTTTCTTTTTCCCTGGATCTCTCTTTGCTAGCAAAACTAATGTCATCCATTTATATGCTGCTCTCTGATGCTGTTTACATTTCTGATCTTCTCACTTTCTATTTCCTCAGCAAGCTCTTCATATTCAATCATTTATCTTTGTTTTATTTTTCCAGTCTGAACTCTGATCTCTTATTTACACCTGGAAGGTTTCCTCCATTCAATGGGAAAATAAGCTCTCTTCATTCATACCCTTACTGAGAACTCATCTCCTGTGTATGATTGATACTGATAAGTCATGCAAATTATTTTAGGTATTCTTAAAATGATTTACAGTTTGAGATAAATTTGTCTTCAGCTCTGCAGTGTCTTATGTGTCTGTCTTGTATGTGATTATAGCTGCCTTGGGGCAAGGTTCCTGCCTTCTTTCTTTTGCATACAGCTCTGAGCAGGTTTCCATCACGAAACAAGTCATGATATTATTGACTAATAGATGGGACATTTTACTTCTCCATTTTCTCAATTTGAACCTGTGTAAAACCGATTCCCTTTTTAAAGTATTTAAAACCTACATTACAGCTACTTTTAGTCTCAGCCCAATGGAAACAAAGAAGGTATTTTGTCAGCAGAAGCATTTTAGACAAAATGTACTGATGGCACAACTCCTGAATCTTGATTTAGAAGACTTCAGAACAGACATTTTGAATGATTTCTAAATGAAATGCAGGGACTGATGTGCTGTGTTTGCTTCAGAGAATGACTGACATGTAATCTAAAATTTCTTCACAGTTGTGTAGTTACTACTTTTGATTTTAATGTGAACTTCAAGTCGCCACTATCAATTTGATTAATGGGGTAATACAACTTGTGACATTAAAAAAAGTTAAATGCTGATAAAGATAGCATTTTTCTAGGAAGCTGAAAATGCATTCTAGTTATTGCAGAAGAGTTATGAAGTCTGGTCTCTTGAAAATGGTAGCATGTTTCTTAATGTTACGATTTTAAACAAAACTAGTCATCTGAACATTTGTGCAGTTCTCCATTCTGTAAGACTTTACACTGAAATCTTAATCTCTGCAGGGATGAAGAACTTTGTTACATAAACTAATTGGTTGTGAAGAAAGGAAAAGGGCATAAATTGAC
The DNA here is from genome assembly GCF_003945595.2 of Pipra filicauda. Taxonomy (NCBI): domain Eukaryota; kingdom Metazoa; phylum Chordata; class Aves; order Passeriformes; family Pipridae; genus Pipra; species Pipra filicauda. Next base: position 6,416,391 of record NW_024104487.1, read on the forward strand.
ACATGAATAAGCAGAAATGCCACTCTTTGAAATCCACTGAGTAGAATACTTCTGAAAAAATTACATCTACAATATGAATATGCAAAAAAGCATGTTGGCCTTTTTAACATTTAATTTTCTTTTTGTGTAATATTACAATATATAATATTTGTATTATATTTGACTAGTGCGATAAAACAAAATATTGTCCATTTAAAAGCAAACACACCATTTTTTGTCCAGGTAAAGTAAGAGAATGCAATTACAGAGGGAGACAGCAGTGCTCTGTATAAAGTGTATTTTAACACACCCTATATTGTAAGAGGTGATGCTCTTTCAACTGCGGATGTGAAACAGGGAAAAACAAGGAAGATTTAGGAGGAGATTGGTATGTAAGGGTAGAGGAGATTAGGATATGTAATAGGAGGAATGGTACAACTGAACCTTTCAGTGTCAGGTTTATAGATCCCTCTTTCTAGAGGTAGTGATAATAGCACCAAGGTAGATTAATCTGGCCACCATTACACTGTAGTTATCCAAAGGGGCATATTTTCACAGATGGAGCAAAGCAGTATTGGTGGGAAGGTAAAGTAGATCACCAAACTAGACACTTTTCTCAAGAGGAAGAAATGTGGCCATATGCAATCAATTAATTTAATATTCTTTTGTTTTTGTAGTAGAGTAGAGCCATAATCTGAGAAAAATAGTTTTGTTAGCTGTGAAAACAATGTTGATTCCCATGTACCAAGTCAGGGCCTGTTAGTTAATATTTCTTAGTATACATTGACATGAAGTGCTTCTCTGTGGGAGAGGGAGTTCTCTATGCCAGAGTGAGTAGGTGTGTGCGAGTATTGTATGTGTGTCTGTGTGCAACTGATTTTGTATTCTTATCGGGCAAGAGGAGTTGAGATTGTGAAAAAAACAAAATTTACCCCCATTTATAGCTGCAGAGCTGAAGAACAGAGAAATTAATCAATTTGAGGCCACAGAACTAAGCTCTAGTGACAGAACTAGGATCTTCTGAGCCCAAAACTTCCCTCCATAGCAGGAGTGTAATCACTGCCATTCGTTCCTCCAGCTCTCCACTTGTAGAAGACTAGTCTTGTCCACAAGGCACACTACAAGGATGTTGAGATTCATATCACAGAATACTTCAACTTTTAGGAGAGAACGTTGTCCTCAGTGCTGTCATCTTGCCTCCCATCTCTTCAATGACTTGATTAATTTAAACTTGTCTTTAATGTAAGATTGGTATTCCTCACAGATTTTGTGGTTTTAATTACCCTTGGTTTAGGGAAGATTGGCTTGTTGTTTCAGTGCTCATGTAAATTCTTTATGGAAAATAAGGAGCCTCAAATGGCATAAATTGTATGTTTTATCATCAGTTTTCTCCAAATAAATTGACAGTTTCAGAAATTTAAATCCTTAAATCCCTACTCTCATTTAAGACTGTGAGCAAGCCCAAAGGGATTCATGACCATGTTTGAATAATAAGGTATTGCACAGAATGAATGAAAATAGCAAATGTCAGCCGTATGCTGTTATTAAAATGTTGATGCACCAGAGACATACAAAGCTGTGGCTAGAAAAAGGCTTTGAAAGGAAAGCAGAATAGAGACAACTATGAATGAAGCTTTAAAAGCACAAAGATGACCTGAAAGGAGACTAGATTTAACATACATCTTGCAGAATGAAAATTGCATTCCTTCCCTTCTCCCCACTGGTATTTTGCTCACATGCTTTTAGAAATCAGCAGTGACAAGTTATTGCGTTACACTAATTAACATTTTCTCTGTAGTAGATGTCAAACTTTCTGTGCTCTCGAGGAAATCTAAATTGCATGGTGAAATATTAAAATGGTCTTGTTTAAAATCTGTCATCATCTTATGCTTGTGACAAATGAGAACCCATTTGCTTCTTTATTTTCACTCATTTAATTCAGTGATTGCCACAATATTGACTGTCAGTTCCCAGGCCTGGTAAACTTAGAGGGCTTTTGTGTCATGTTTGAGTATGGACTGGTCATATCAGGCCCTAAATCCAAAATATTTTCCAAGGTTCAAGCACAGATGTTGCATTTGTTTCACTGATTTTTTTTCCTCTGTACAAATGCAATTCAGTGTCCCAGGGGTGCATTTCCACCTTCTTGGTCCTGTGTAAGAATTTCTTTGAGACCACAGTCTAGTATCTGTCTCCAGACAAAATCCATTCTTCACAGAAGCTGTCAGTGTACTGGCTCCAAACTGACTGATGCCATCTGTATGTTGATTTCCACATGCTGCATGTGCTTATACCCTGAAATACAAAAGTTTTCTTTATTATATAGATAAAATCAGGAGCAGAGATATGTGGAAGTATATTGCTTTTCTTGGTGTATAGTATTCAAGTGTAATGAATCTTTTTTTTTTGAGTTTGTTGTACCAGTAGCTACTGATTAAAAAGCAAAACCAGAAGTTGAGCACCAGTATGTTTTAATGTAGCAGTGAATCAGGTTTTAATGTTGTATCTTTATATCTAAATGATTTCTTCTTCCTATTTCTGTTCTTGTTGTTCTACATTTTAATGTCCAGATGAAGCAGTTTTATGGTTGAGAGGTTATTTTCTAAAGCAAATGATGAATGTAGCTTTACGCAAGAATTTTAATGCAACAGATGCATTCACTTATAGTAGAACATCAAAGACTCTTTGACAGCAAAATGAAAATATATTAGCTTGCCATTAAAGGAATTTTGAATTTCTTGCTAACCTAGATAAATGCAACAAAGTATATTTTTGACGTCTCATTAGTTAAGTTGATTCCGATGGAGTCGTACATTGTTAAACATGATAAAACACAATGTTAAGACTCTTGATTGGAAAACACCATACAGAACAAACTGGAATTGATTTGGTTTGTGTTTTTTTCTGCACCTACGTTTTATATATGGTCCCCAAGAACCAGGGAATTTGAGTGTTGATTTTAAGGAGATGGTTTGTTAACAAGGATGGTAATACTAAAGTTTTGCCTGACAGTCAAGAAATAATAAGATAAGCAGATGGAGGACTTTTGGCAGAAAAATGACCAGTGGGGATGACTTGTCTGTCCCAGAACCCCATTTATTTACCTACTGCATTTTTGAACCTATGAATTTGACTAAAATTTATTTTCTCTTGACCTATTACTATGTTCTTGAAACAATGTTACATCTCTGCAGAGGATTTGGACTCGCATCCTTCTGTAGCCACCTGCAGTCAGTCCTCTGTCTACCAAGTAGTTTCATCGGAACAATCTAAGAAGAATTAGGGTTTTCTTGGGGCCTTCTTGCAAAAGTTGTGCAGGGTTTGAGACTGGTACATTCAAAGGTTTCATGTTAATTTCTGTTAGTAAATACAGGAGGCTACATTTTAAACTGTTCTGTGTGATTATATGAACACATTGAGAGTATCTGGCTATTAATATTTTGCATTTTACCCTTTTACCAAAGACAAACTGAGAATAGCTCCAGTTCCAGACAACCCTGCTTGTCCTCCTGAAAATATTCTTTTGATCATCTGATGATTGGAAATCCCTAGGTTCTTTTTGGTTTTAAATCAGAAGACATTAAATATCTTTATTCTTTTGTCATCCATAATTAGTAATTGCTGGTAATATTGTCCCCTGAATATCTTTTCCTTCTTTCATTAAAAATAGTTTGGGAAGAAGTTGGTAGATACTGTCTTTCCCAGGTTACCCATACCACTGGGGCTGATTGCTTGAATATACAGTTTTCTGAAGAGCTGGCAGGCTGGTTGGTGACTGATGTTATCTCCTGGGATCTGGCTTTGTGCAGAGACAGCTCAGGGCAATCAAAGTTTAGGACTTCAGGAGCACATTGCAGAAATGCATCTATACTTTTTTGTTGCTTTGGTGGGGGGATCACGACAGGACATGGCAGATGGACATGTGACCCAACACTGATGCTGTGTAGTCTATCACCAGCTTGGTCAAAGATAGGTTGCAGACTCCACCTCAATCCTGATCACACTGACCAGATGAATCCCTTGTGTCTGCCCTACATCCCTGACCTGGGGCCTTTGGTAGGGCTTCTTGCATTTCTTGCTTCTTTGTGCTGCATGAGCCGAATGTCGTGCAGCTGATACTTACCCGGGTCCTCCGTGGGTGTCTCTCTGTGTGCTTCCATGCTGCCGTTTCTAGGAGGTTTTTCCTTTGCTCACTTTACTGATACTATGCCTATGGTAATGTAATGCAAACACCTGAGCCAAGCTGGCTTCCTACAGACAGGTGTATTTATTACAGAAACTAGTCAAACCTCCCACAGTGTCTCCTTTTTGGGGGCTTTATCCTCCTTGGGAGTGTGCCAGCCTCCTTCCTTGCCTTATATGATAATTGACTCATCAAACAGATCTACCATAATGATAGACCAGGAACTCTTTCAGAGGTGATAAAAACAATTACTTGTCCTGTTATTAATTCTCTTTTTTTTGTATTTTCCTTTACAATCTTGAGAGATGTGGAACATGGATCAAGAAGGAGTTTTTTGTGTGTATATACATTTTCATTTTCATTGAGAATATATGGGAGACAAATTACAAAACGTGATGTTGGAACATTATTTGACAGGTTCAGTCTTTCCAATGCAGACAAGATTGAATACTGCTTCAAGTATGGTGTTGAATCTTACCAAGATGACATAATGTTCAACTAGTCTTACTCTTTATGTATGAAATCAGAAAATGTGCAGAATTACTAAATGTTCACTGCTGAAATATAAAGTGCAATTCAGGGTCATGAGTAAAATGCAGATCAGCCAAACTGTGTAGAAATACTAAATTTATTTTATTCTTGTACAGTGAGCCCAAATTATAGTTAACAATGTGTGCAGGAGCACGGATGCAATTCCCTATAATATGATTCAATGATTGTATAGCTGGATTTTATCCTTTCTATATATACATTTATAGTAATAAGAAAAATGAAGGAATTTACAATGGCTTAGTTGACAAATTGGCCAAAAGAAAGAAAGAAATTGAGCAAAGTAGAGATACACAATGTTGCAGAAAGACAGGATGGACAGCATTATAGGAGTGACTAGTTTAGGGCAAGAGAGGTAATGAGCAGGAAGAAATGAGGCAGCTAAATGATAAGGTGGGGAAAAGTAGATGTGGAAAGACTGATGCAAAAAGAAAGTATGCTGTTTGGCAAGAGAGAAATTACATGATGGTCTATGAAATTAGAGAGGAAAGAAAGATAAGATGAAGTGAAATTGGATTTAATGAGGTAGAAGAAAGGTGATTAGGGACAGAAGAAAAATAGAATTTAGTGATGAGAAAATCCTATTAAATTATCCAATAAATCTTCTTGCCACTCAAGGATTTCTGTTTCTCCTCCTTCTCCCCAGGATAATTTCCAGGGTAGCTGTGTCAATATCTAACCATACAGGAATGCCCTTTTCTATATGAAGCACTTCACCATCTCTCCACATTACTAGGAAAATGATACAAGTGTAGTCCTGGCATGTAGTCACAGGCTTCAGGCTTGTAGTCTGTGTAGTGTGTTAGTGCTTTTCCAAGACCATGTTTAAGAAACTGGTATCACTTTTTAAAGAGCTCTTTTGCTTAGGGTGTTTTTGAGGAGGTGTTTTTTGAGGAGGATTATATCCATTTATTATATCGAATATCGTGCATGAAGTAAACATCTTTCTCTTTTTTTTCATAATCTCTATTGCATAAGTTAAGTCTCTGGACTTTGTACCATTTGCTTCCTTTTAATATTGTTCAGTTCCCTATTAAAGGTTGTTTAAATCCAAGCAAAGTAGATAGAAACAGTGATACATATGTGCATGTGACGTGGTTTAACCCCGGGCAGCAGCTAAGTACTGCACAGTTGATTTCTCACACCTTCCGCCTTCCTCTCCCACAATGGGATGAGGAGGAGAATCAGACAAAAAAAAAAAGGTAAACCCCCGTGCTCAAGATAAGAACAGCTTAATAATTGAAAAAAATTATAATAATAATAATTCTGATGAAAAAAGGCAACATAGAGAAATAAAACCCAAAAAGAACAAGTGCTGCACACCAAAATTGCTCACACCTGCTGCCTGTTATGCTTTAGCTACAAACTGGGAATACTGAGTAGAAATAAATGTGTACTAACCAACTCTTCCACCTCTGTGTCCTTCATGGGAAAACATTTTGAGTGCTGCAGTTTCACAAGTCTATTTGTTCAGCTTGAAGTACATTTCAAAACTGTTCTGGTCAGTTCGATAATCCTGATGTTGCTCAGCAAAGTTCTTAATTTTTGGTGTCATCAAGTTGCAAGGAAGTTCCCTTAAGTGGTAGTCTCCTTGACATGGAAGGTGCCGAAATCCAAAATTTCCTGTAGTCTCTGGCTGATAACCCTGTCTTCGTTAATTCATGTTACCCATTGTCATGCTGAAGCTGCAGCTGGCAGCATTTTAGAGAAATAGAATTGTTAACTTGTTTAAGAGGAGAAGCAATATCCAGATAAAGCCCGTGTACCAGGATTTTGGAAATCTGTCTGAGTATGAAGTAAGACCATTCCTAATGACCATGGAAAAGAAAAAAAATGCTGAAGTAACCACACAATTTAAAGAGCAAAATAAGTGTATCCTTCAAGCTCTGCACTGTAACTGTTTCTTAAATATTTGGTATTAACAGTAAAGACTTTGCGTATTAATCCTAAAACCTCTCTTTATGGGGAGGATGATGCACAGAGTAGTTGCTATGCCAGCTGTTTTTTCAGCCAAATGAGTACAGTCTGTCTTTTAGTGATGGACCAAACACCCATTCTTTTATTGGTGATTCTTGCATCAGGTTCTGGGTGGGTTCCTGCTGTATCAGAGTCAAATTGTATGTGAAGTGAAATTTGAAAGGAAGACAGCAAGAAAGAATGTCATAGGGAATATAAAATAAAACAAGATAGCTGTTGAAAACTAAAGGAAGCTTGAACTGGCACGAAGAGAGGAAGTGTTCTAAATTTATAATGAATATTAATTATGCATTCATTGCATTTGAAGAGGTCAGACATGATGAATTTAAATAGTACATGAGAATGAAGGCCATCTTTTATATTAAAGGCATTACAACAGGGTGATGTGAGGAAAGGCAGAGAAATAAAGGAAGCAAAGGGGGAAAATTGCATGACTGAGGCAGTAAGGAACAAGAACATTAAATTGAACAGATCTGCTTTGTGACTAAATTTATTCATGATTTTCAGACAATTCAAAATAATGGTAATTTATTAGCCATAAAATTATACTGGAAAAATGTTTAAAGCTTCCGAGAAAGTTAATAAAAGAAAAATTTTCAAAGTGTGTTCTCACCAGCTTGCAGCAACCCTTAAAAGTTCTGTACAGTGGAGTATTTTTTTATTAAAATTTTATTCCTTTCTTGCACATAGTTGCTATATACACTTCTTGTTCTTATGGGGACAATGCTAATTTTTTTTTTCTGGTTTTTGCTATCTCCTGTCACATCTGTCCTGTTTTCACTACCCCATTTAATTTGTGAATATAGTATACAAGCAAAGAGATTAAACGCAAGCCTTTGTAAATGCCGTGTGGGATAACCAGCCGTAGGGCTAAAGCAGAGCATGTTGCTCCACTTTCTGGGTTACTGGAGCAGGGAGTTATTCTTAGCAGGGGTAGACTATAGTGAATGACACTGATAGAAATACAGCAGAACCTTTCTGCTTAACCCTGTTTTAGTACGTGTATTCTGGGCCGTATGAACACACCGCGTTACTTGGCCACCTTTCCGTTTAGAAACTCAGACACTTTGAGCTGGGGACTGTATACCTTCCGTGAGAACTTGGACAATATTTATATTGATAGCTAAACACCTGTCAGGCCCAATAGTTTGGTTCGACACAAGGTATTGCTGTGGAGCTTGAGGATTCGTAAATAGTTTTTGTATAGGAGTATGACTGGGAAGTCAGAAACGCGCCCTGATTTTTCCAGCAAAGGCATACCTTTAATTATGGAAAGTACAGGTGAAATGAATCCTTCAAGAATTTCATTTCTCTGGCCCTGAGATAAGCACCACTGATGGCAAATGAAATCAGAGAGGCTTAGCAGTTAAGAAGGCGGGGAAAAAAGGATAGAACAGAAAATAGTAAATTGTCATCTCAGTCTTTTACATAGCAACACAAATAATGAGTTTTCCCCAGAGGGTGGTTGCGTGTACCTTGTTGTCCATGGGGTGCAAGGTTACCAGAGCAAGAAAGTGTGCTGGATAATTCCCTTATGGCAGTTGCTATAATTCTCTGATTTTAATAGTATCCCCAGCTTCACTTGAGGGAATTCCCCAGGCAAGCTTCTAAAGCATCACGTGTAACCTAATAGCTTTATTGTTTTTATTTTTTTTTTTATTATGGGCATATTCTTCATTTACTTATTGTCTACACTGAAAATAGCACCATAATTCCTCTAGCCACAATTAGATAACGACAGTTAGATTTAATCAATATGTATTCTTCTGAAGAATATTATACTGACATTGTGGAGTATGTCTCTCTCTGTCCTGACAAATACAATTACCACTGGAACAGCAGCCTCAAGTTCCCCTAATTAACGTAATTGGTTATTTACCAATTAAATATTTAACACATGTATGCTGTCCTCATATTTTAGAATGCTAGGACTTCAGCATTACTATCTATTGATGACTAGTTATTGCACTGTATTTGGTGAAAATCCTAATAAGTTTAACAGCCAGTAGTGTTGGTGTTGGGCTTTTAGTGCATGAGATTATTGACACCTGATATGGAGCATCAGGTTTTCATGTTAAATTTCCTTTTTCCTTTTATTTCCCTTATTCTTCACCCTAGAAATGAGTGTTGTAGTTATCATGAGGCAGAAAAGTTGTATGTTCTATCTTCTTACCCCCAAAGTGCTTGGTGTTACTTCCCTCTCAAGCTGTGCATTGCATTTTGAGCTGATAAGTGATTGGACTGGCACGGTTCTACTGAAATCATCAATGGTGAAACCACTCATATGAAGGTGTCACTTGTTATTAGAGGAATTTATACTTCATTCTCTCAGCGCTGGAAAACTGATTTGCATTGATTTATCTCTACGAAGTTTTCCTTTACAAGGTACTTCTGCACAGCTGTGTGTTAGCCTGCTAGCACCTATGAATATTCCTAATTTACCATTGGTTTTATGGAGCCCAAATATGTTACCAGGTGTAGGTCTTGGTGGGTTAATTTTTATGGAATCTGACAGCCTTCACTGTGATTAAAGCATTGGCTTTGAATAAGCTTCATTTTTGCTGCAATTGGTCCAGTATAGAAAATGAGATTACATATAGGGAGCTGTACCAAAGATAGACTTATGTTGTCTAACAGGCAAGTCAAGCACAGGGTTACAAAACATTCAGTTATGGTTAGTTATTAGTTATTCAGTTATGATTCAGTTATGTTAGCTAGTGCCTTTGCAATATCAGTCAGGCCTGTCAGCTGTGCATTTGCCCCATGAACAAAGTTCTGGGCACTGGGTAACTAAATGGAGATAATCCTCTCTCTTCTCCATGAAACTTAAAGGTGGGTTTTGGGTGGTTCTGGGCAAAGCAGTTGTAGATGTCCATGAAAAAGAAGTACTAACAAGAATATGGTGGGCTATCAGCAGACCAGATCAAGCAGAAGTTTTTTTCTTGCAGGACCATTAGATAAAATAGGACATTCATCTCCTGTTTCCAAATCGCCATTTTAATGATCTCCAAGGGCTTAATTCAGTTGCATTCATGACCTAACTTTTGCACTAAATTTGAGTTTAAAATTAAAATCTTATCCTTTTTCAACTTCTTTGGGGTATTAAAAATATTTGACATAATTTTTCTCATTTCAAGACCTCTGTCCTGAACCAGAAGTAGATTTTTTTTTTTTTCTTTTCAAAAGAGCACAGCAGGGAAAAATCCTTCCCTGCTAGGATCCAGTCAAATTTTCCTCATCAGTTAGGTTGACAGCAGGTTTAGCACATTTATTAATTATGATTGCAATTTGTTAGAACAAACAATATTCCAAACCTTTAGGAGGCCTAGCATGACTATAAATAAATAAAAAGCTTTGAAAAATTCTTCAAGGCAAGAACTCAGCAAAGAAAAAGAAGGGATCATACTTTGACAAAGTGCCAGTTAAGTGGAGAGTACCTTCTTCTGAAAAATTATACCAGATAAGTTAACAATATGTTAATGGTTTACAAGTGTGTATATATATATATATATATATATATATATATATATATATATATAGTGTGCTAGAGGTTCATCAAAACAAAAAATGTTATGAACTTGTATGTGAATCTCCTTGTGAACATCTGCTTTCGGGACTGGCAGTCATTCTGTCCTCTTTCTTGTGAGTCTGATTATATTTCTGGCTTTGGGGCACCTGTCTTTGCTACTCAGTGGATACAATTCTGCAACAGCAGTGATTATTGTGGGAAATTCACTGTGGGTTGGCATATGCTCTTCTTCAAGAGAATGGATGCTTTCCATGTCCTTAAGGGGATCTCTGAAAGTCATCTCCCTAGTAGTAGTCAAACTCCCTACTCGAAGTGCAACCACTTTCTTCAAAATTTCCATCCATCAGAATTAACCAGAAGGGAAGGTTAATTTTCAGACATAATTTTCCGTGTTGCATTTGTTACCTGCTTCTTGAGCAAAATCCAATACTAATCCTGGGACCATCAATTGTCATAAGATACTACAGAGCTGCTCTTAGTGTGCCAACAGATAAAAGAGATTTAGATGATTATCGGCTGTCGTGGTCAACTAGTGTATTTAGAAAATCTTAACTGTTCTGTGTTAGAGGGAGGCAGTGTGGCAGTTTAGTTGCATAGATCTAAGTTTATTGATTTCAGATTTTGAGAGGCTTGTTAAATATATCATGAAGACCAGTATTCATTCATTTATTTTTTTAATGAATGGACATCAAAACTGAAAATTGAATGTACAGTGGTGATATGAATAAAACTCACATTGATGTCTTCAAAAGAAGCAAATACCTGTTTGTAACAGGCAAAGTCCTATTTCCCGTGCTGACCTGCCCCACGTCTCACTATTTACAAATATTTGTGATTTTCGTGGTTTCCAATTTTATATACTTCACTCTCTGTACATATGCCTTCCAGTGCTGTAGCCACTCCATTCCTTCGTACAAAACCAATATGAGCAATTGTGTCTTGTCTTATTGTCTTGGGATTAGTATATCTATATTTTCTTCTATGGCAGGGAATTTGCATCCAATAGTTGCCGTACCTCTATCCCATGGTTATACATTCTTCCATGAGAAGCAGAAAATAATGTGATGCAACCAAATAATATGCTCATCCCTGACAGTATAACTTCAGGAATGAACATAAGTTTTTCCATAACTAACCTGGATGACATTTTGTCAAGGAAATATAAGAGCACTTGTACTGTGAACTGGACTCACCTCTTTGTTACACTGAGGATAAAAAGGGTTCTGTTTGCATTTTTGGGGCAGTTCCAATCAAATTCAGGGAGCTAGTCCAGCTATACAGCTTTGTAAAACAGAGCTGAATTTGACTCATTAACGTGTGTTTCTTCAGATGTAAGATTTGGTTTCACCAATGTGCTGCTATTGTGTGCTGCTTCTGGAACTACATTCGCATCTTTGAAGTTGCAAATATGACAAAGACTTGCTGTCAAGGTAGGTCAGACCCACAGAAGGATATGAGATAGTCAGGAGGAAGGATATTGTGGGCTGTGAGAGTGTCTCTGACACAGAAAGTAGCACAGAAGTGCATTTGCTCTGTGTGCTGATGACATACTCACTTTGTTTTTTCAAGAACTCAGTTACTCATTTTCCCACTCTATTATGTTTATTGGACAAGTTCCACATAGTTCATGATCAGCAGAAAACTGAGGTCACACCATTAACATTTTTTGGCATTCACAGCTAGACACATTTTTTTCCCCTTTTAAGAGAACACGACTTTGAAATAAATAAATTTAAAACCCCTAAAGCCAATTGTAGTACCTTGTAGGTCAATGACTTGGTTTTCCAAAAAATAGTGGTGCCTGACAATACCTGTCAGCAACTGCTCAGTCATTCTGAAAATCAAGGCATTTGCTTAGGGACATGAGTGTAAATGCCACTGTCTGACTTAAGGATTCTGTCTTATTTTGTTGGGGTTTTTCTTCCACAATTTCTTTATGGCCTGCAGGGTCTTTTCCCTGACAAGGAAGTTAACAGCCAAAGAAAACAGAAGTGAAGGAGTCTCAGGTTTTGGACATTTGATATACGAGCTGTTCATCTTTGTCCATCTGAGAAGTTGGTGCTTTCATCCAAAGGTCTGTGGGATCAGTTGAAAGGCTGATACTTATGTCACTGTTTTAAAAACTCCCTAAAAGCTTTGTGCAACCACTTCTGATTTTTCAGTAAGATGTATTCTCTTTCTGAATATTTATATTAAAATTCCGGATGGACTAGATGGTAGAGGATTCACCTAGTGATTGACTTTCAGGCTGCCCTGGACTTTATAATTTGAGATTTCAATTCTGATTTAACTCTGACTGTGTATGACTTTGTCTCACCCTGGGTTTCTCGTGTAGCCTCTTCTTGCTTTCCCAATGACTTGTAAAGGAGAAGGAGACTCCTCAGTTGGATGATTACAGCTTTTATTTGGGTTTGCAGACCCTTTTGGGCTGTAGGTGATTGTCCCCCCCGTCACCCACCCCACACGAGGTCTGTGCTGCAGGACGGCTGCTCGGTCCATGCCAGGAGCTGCTCTCTTTCATTACGCCTCAAAGCCAGAAAGGCATCAATTCAGCTGCTGTCTGTTCCTGGGGTTCAGACTGTACAGAACAAGGAAGGTTTCACAGGACTCATCTGTGGACAGCTGTATTCAATGAAGATCTTCTGAAGATTTTTGGAAGACATTGTATTTAAAATTACCAAAATTCGGGCTTTACAAATGCTTTTGTGAATACTTCATAGCCAAGCCGAGACCGTTCTCCATGTTTTGTGCAGACAAGGAGAAATTATTTCAAAAGCAATATTCTATGCCTTTCTGGATGACACCCTGCTGCTTCCCAACCATTTTTTTTTTGCCTTTTTTCCCCCCACCTCCATCATATATTAATTCCGTCTCTTCCTCCTTCAGAGACAGATGGTGAGCTGGTGGTACTAATGAGCTCCCTGCTGCCCAGGGAAGGCAGATTGAAATGCTTTGTGTTCTAAGAACTAACAGGCTGAGCACCCTCACTAAGGATGTAACTCATGTGATGAAAGGTTTGATGCACAAATACTGTAGCAGACTTTTTTCACAGGCACCTATGAACCGTGTTTCCCCAAGAGAACAACTTCCTGAAACAGCCTACCTAATAGTCCCATCCTTACTGTGTTTATTGGGGTATTGCTCTGAATGGTACAGTAATCTCTCTCTTTTATGGAGATGGAGAGAGCATTAGATTGTGGACACATGGCAATTGAATGCCCTGCTTCTCTGGCATGAGCACACTGAGAAATAAAAACAAAGAGCACCTGCTGTTCCTCAGAATGAGTCTTTGAACATTATAAAAACTTTCTTGGCAAAAAGCCATTCTCTTCTGGGCTGACTTTAAAAGGAATGCAATTAATTATAGGAGCCACAGACCTCTAAGGTAAGAAAATGCAATTATCCAGGGATTCACGATAGATTCAGTTATGTCTTGTTTAAAATGTAACAGGGTTGTCAAAAGTGACTTGTACTAAGGATGCAATTAAAGACAGATCAGGTTGACCATGAAGTCTAATGGCTGCAGTCGTGTGGCCAGTTCAGGGCTGCTTACAAATTTCCACGTGGTAGTTATGTGGATTCAGCATGATCCTGAGGAGTGTTTCAAAACCTAATGAGTTGCTTAAGATTCTGAGAAATTTTGTAGTGAATTCATTAAATGTTCTCTCCCCAGCAGAGACCACAAAGATGTATCCCTTTCTCCACACTCAGCAGAAAATCTTCGGTGACACAAGATTTCTAATTGAGTGAATGTTAAACGTTCACTTTTTTGTGTTTAAAAAAATATAAATACTAATATCAGAGTATCTGTCTTTTAATGTGAGGTCTCTTTTTAAGAGAGATCATTTTGTAATTGAAATGGAGAACATTAAAAAAATCAAGGCTTTATTTTCAATTTTTGCATAGAGAGATATCACATATATTTAGGGGATGGATAGTAAATGTAGCTCTAACCTGAGCAACTATTATAGCTGATAAAAAGGTGTTGGTCTGTTATCAAAGCAGGTGCTTTGATATCTGTTGATTCAGAATAGTATCCAGTCCACATTTAAGTTAATTACTGTATACTAGCAAGTAACAGATGTGCTGCAGATGGCTAGGTGATTAAAATAAAAAAGCTCATAAATAAAGATTTTACAGGTTCAGAAGCTAACAATAAATAAATGAGTTAAAAAGCACCATATTAAAACTTAAATATTTTAATAATTGGACTAAAACCATATTGGTTTCCTTACTGTCAGTCAGTTACTTTGAATAGGTTTAAAGCAAAATATTGAGTTACACGCTTACACAGAGATGTTTTTCCAGTCTGACTTTATTTGTACTATGCCAACAGTCACGATGGGATAAAGTGTGTGAACTCTCTTCTTGGTTCTGTGCTTTCACCAGCTTTCAGTAAGAACATAAAATGAGGGTCAGTCTGAAAGTGGCTGATGGTCTTTTTATTAGCATGTACATTTACATTTATGGAAATAAAGCTTTTTACAGCACTGTACTGGTTTCACCAAGAATCCTTTTACAAGCATTTCTAGTTTATGACTGGAAATTCTATGCTGAAGGGAGAGGGAGACACGTGTAGACAAGCAAACACCTATCGCAGAAAAAGCAAAGTGGTCCTGTAGGCAGCGTGGGATCAGGTAATTGAACAGCGATACCCCCAGGACTAGTGGGTATCTTCACGTAAAGCTTTTTGACCTTTTTTTTTTGTCCTGGGATATTGCTCCTTTCCTTGTTTTTCTTGTTTTGGGGTTGTTCTTGTGTTGTTAGTTTGTTTTGTTGTTATTTTTTGGTGTTGTGGTTTTTGTTTGGTTTTGGGTGTTGTGAATTTTTTTTGTTTGTTTGTGTTTTTGAGAAAAACCTTTACAACTGTTATTTCATCCTTATTTTTATCCTAATTCAAACCACGGCAATTTATGGGGTCTCAAAACTTTCATATGACAAGAAAGTGGTTTCCTGCCTAGCTGTGGGGGGCATCTTTGTAAGGTGAGAAAGATTATGAAATATTAGTTAAAGGAAATTATACTATCTCAGTAATTTAAGTATGTATGGATAAGTTTACCCAATTTCCAAAATGATAATAAAAGTGTAGACCACCTTGTGGTGAGATCTGATCAAGAAGAACCACTTAGATGGATATGTGATGTAACATTGAATTAGCCTAAGGGAGTTCAGTAAATGGAATGTACTACACTAAGTAGCATGTACAGAAGA
Organism: Pipra filicauda; assembly: GCF_003945595.2. NCBI lineage: Eukaryota > Metazoa > Chordata > Aves > Passeriformes > Pipridae > Pipra > Pipra filicauda. Next base: position 6,431,819 of record NW_024104487.1, read on the forward strand.
CTCCTCATACCCATCATGCAATATCCTGGACTGGATTAAAAAAAATTTTTTTTTAGAAAGAAGCATCTTTTAGAAATTTTCTTAAGTTTTTGTTTCTTGTTATTTTCTTTTTCTCTCATGGGATTGCAAGTGGTACTTAATCAGTAACAAAAGGCATTAATATTTTGTTTTAAGAGGGTATTTTTAGTATTAAGTGAAATAACTACTCTTTGAGAGCAATGACTAACCACAGGTGAACTGATTATTTCTGGAGTTTGCTATAGCTATTTTTTCAAATACTTATGAAGAAGGAAATCATAAACAAATAAGTAGGGAATGCTCAGTTTCTATTTGTGATTATAGACTGCTGTGTACCAGTGGGACATCAGATAACCCCATTCACTGCACAGACAGTCCATGGAAGTTTCTCCCCTTATCTTAAAGCATTCTACTTTTTAATGCAGTAAACCTCTGCAATGTATAGACATTTACACAATATCCATATGGAAGTAACTCTGGTAGTAGAATCACAGAACACTTTGTTTATGGTTTTTTCTTCTATGTACTGTAATAATGAACTTCTTTGCTACATTCCCCTGACCTTTCTCTTCGACTCCTGCAGTATCCCAAGGTCATTTCCACGTGCTACTTGGGACAAGAGGCAGTACTGGTTGTGGCTCATGGTAAGCTCCCTGCCAGAGCCCCCAGTGGCCTCTGCCATTTGCCTTTCTCACAGTGGAGATGCCCTTTGGGTCTGTATTCTTTATCCAGCTTGCTATTTGTAAAAGTTGTAGAGGTTCATGATTTTTGAGGTCTCTCTTGCTCTGAAATCTGGGTCCAAAAGCCATTTTGTATGGGGAAAGGAACTGGAAGGGGAAAAAAAAAAAGATTGTGTAAGTCTTGTTTTCTTAGGGACTCAGATTAAACATGTGGATCTAAGACTTGTCTTGCACTTTATATATCAAGCAGAATGCATCCTCTGGTGTGTAGTTGTAGTGGGGAAGCTAAATTAACAAGGGTGATCAAGAACTTAAAAGTGTGCCAAAAAGTGTTGCCCTGTGCATTGTTCTGTCATATGACAAGATTAGCATGAGATCCACTACAGAAGTATTTTCTTTTCGCACATATTAAATTTGCTTCCCTTTCTGTTAGTTTGGATTTTTGGGTATGGTGGAACATTATCAAGTATAATGAAATAGTGTTGTTCAGATATATTTTAGGTTTGCATCATCACAGACACTCCCTTAAAGAGTTAGACGGGAAGAAAAAATGAGAATGCTGCCTTTTCCTTAATTTGCATCATGAAGTACCTTCTTAGAAATCACTTTTAAATTTCCATCATGTCATGTGAGAAAGTCCTTCCTTTCCCTTTAGTTGTGAGATAAATACCCCACCCCTCACCCAGATGTACAGAAGTAGTATTTAGAATTAAACTTTCTAGTTTGAGCATATGCTGGTGGCACGGTGGAAACCTGGGAAATTCTCTCCCAGTAAAGTGAGAGAAGATGCCTTTTCAATGCAGAATAAAAAAACCTCTGCTTTAAATATGGAGAAGCTTTGGTATTTTGGATTTAATGAAACCTAAATATGTCAATATTGTAGGCTGTTTGCTTTTGTTAAACAGTTGGCATGCTATACTGGCTGGCATTGTTATATTTGCTCTGCCAAAATCCTCTGCAACTCATTGTTTTCCAAGCTATATGGATTCTGCTCTTCGGGTCTGTCTTCAAACTAGGTTTTTCTGTTTAGTTTTAGTATAAGCTACATCTGCTTTCTATTTTTTTTCCTAAATGTCTTGATATTTCTTCTTTTAATCATCCTACAGGCACTGATATAGACAAATTACTGTGAATAATTCTTTTGAATTTGAAGTCAGCACAAGAAAAGTGATGGATTTGGAATGTGAACAGTGAAAGTTTAGCACATATAGGTCCTCTAATGTGTCCTGATCATATTCAAAATTGGCTTCTGAATGTCCAACAATACAGTTCTTTTGGCCAGGGGTACAAGGCTTTCATGCATATAGAGCTGGATTCCTCTGCAGTCCCAAGTCTGAAATCTCCTGAGCTTGCATTACAGGGGATTATACTTGTTACAAGTGACAACTCTAAAATCCACTATCAGATTTCTCCACCAAAAATAGTTCTAGTCACGAGGCCTACTTGAGTTAGTGTCTAGAAAACATATTTTCTCCGCAGTTGGTGTAGTTTTTAATTTTTCTGTGTGTGGGTAGCATGCAAAGGACTACGGTAAATAATCTCCTTTTCTGCTGTACACCACATCTCTCTTGTAAGTACAATGCCAGAATTATGATGTGAATTGTTAGTATTCCAATGCTGAGCACTGAAGTCAATGGAAATCTGGCATGTAGGATGATGGGATTATCATGATGGGAGCTCAGTAAAAGGCATGTACATTTTATTGCTTTAGTCAGTCATTCTCCATGAAAATATTGGAGTATCCAGTTCTTTATGTTTATCCAAAGATTTTGACAACTTCCTGGAAAAACAAACCAGCATCTAGGGGTTGATAATCAAATGAAGCTGCTACAGAAGAGGTGAAGAGCTGGTAGAAAGACTTTCTCACATAGTCAGAACTGCTTCAGTGGGAAAACAGAAAAGTGAAATGAGTGAGATTCTCTAGAGAACTGTGTGTTTGGGGTAGGTCAAAGTTTGATAGTGATCTGGCTGATGGACTAGGCAGTGTATATATTAAATTTATATATGTCTTGGAGTCTGAAAGGTTTCTAAGCATTGTTGGAAAAGAAAACTGGAATTCAGAATGATCTTGGCAAACAGGAAATGACTGGAAAAACAGAGGAGATAAATTAGGAGGTCTAAGTGTAAACTATTGCACTTCAGCTACCAATTAAGGGGAAATTTTACAGAAATAAAACTTGAGTTTTAAAATTAACCACAAACTGAACTTTGGTCTTGTCTTCGTGATGCAGAAGAGCCAAACCTCATACTGGAATATATGTATATCTGAATTTACATGCAAAAGATACAGATAAGTTCTTCTGGTCTATTGGTCTTTGTAGGGCATCAGACAGGAATGAGCCTAAAGAGTGTCAGGGATGAAGGAGGGTCTAACATGTGACCTGTGACAAAGACCAGAATAATGTGAGGGTTTTATTTTAGAGAGTAGCAGTCAATGTGTTAACAGTCATCAAATATATTAAAAAATACCAGCAAAGAGGATACAGTCTCCAAATGCTTAGTTCTGGATGATGAATAGCAGGCTTACATGTCAGCAAAGAAAACACAAGTTAGAAATTAGGGAAAACTTTATGGTGTAACACCATTTGGATTATTTGCCTGAGAAAGTTATAAACTCTTCATTACTGGAGGTTAATAAATACATAGACAAACATCTGTCAGAGATAACAGAGGTATAATTCACCTGCCTTGGCAGTGATGGAAACGAAGTATAAGTGATAAGAAAGTTTCTTAAATTAGGCTAATCAGTAGTGGTATGTTGATTCATAATTATTTAATATATCTGCAATAGGTTAAAATAAGGTGTTCTTATCCTTTTGGGTATGTGATAAATTGTGTCTTCCTTCTGAAAAGGTTCTTTTATGACCATGTCTAAAATAAACACTTCTATCTGCTCTGACACCTTGATGGTAAGCAAAATATATTGCTACTATTTTGGCTTTTTTTAAAGTGTCAGACTTATTCTGATTACTATTGTGACCTTCTGAAAGTGGTAATTTGGAAAGCACATTAAGAATGTTAATAGACTCCACCAGCACCTTGGCCTACATGGCACTAGAGTTTGTTACTAACTTCACTAACAGTTTGTACAATAAAGCAAAATTTGCCTCATTGCTACAGATATGCTGTTCTTTGTGGTGTGATATTCCTGTGTAAAGTAGTATAAACTCACACTGAAAAGTGGTGTGACATTTTTATCACAGAGAGTAATAACCTACAGCAAGATCTGATGGGAATTTGAGAGAGACAAATGCTTCATTTTGTTGTATCCCTGTAACTGCCTTTGCCAGGGTGGAGATGGGCGTGGCAGAGCAGGCAGGGCACCCTGGAGTGTTTGAGGTGGATGGGACACCTGAAAGAATCCTCTCTGAAGGTGAGCAGTTCTCCAGTAACCCAGCAGTTGGCAGCTGTTCTACCTGCCCCCAGGATGTTTCATTTCTTATAGAGAAAACACGTTTTTGATCCTGTGAGGTTCTTCTGTCATTGTGAATTACCTGTGTGCTGGAAACTTGTTTAGAGTCACAGTTCAGCAATGGACGGATTGAGGACTGAAACACTTTTGCTGAGATGAAAGTTATTTTTACAGCAGTTGTATACAAAAAAAAAATATTTTTAGACACTGTGACAGGAAATTGGAATCTTGACTGCTAATTGTGATTTATGCTCAAATCAAGAAGGTTCATTTAGATGTTTTTGTGCTTCGTGTTATGTTCACATTTCTACCCTAATGCATTTTCAATACTCTTTGTTACCTGAAATACCCTGCATCTTTTAGATCTGGAAGAATGAACAATTTCTACCAGGCTTGCATGTTCAGAGTTGCAGCATTACCTCCTGGTTTTATGCTGTCAAATATAGAAAACAGCTCTGCTAGCTCTCCTAGATCCCCGTGCGGACTTCACAGAATCATAAAATGGCTTGTGCTGAAAGGGACCTTAAAGAGCATCTAGTTCCAATCACCCTGCCATGGGCCAAGTTGTAAATGAATTTGATCTTGTACACAGATGTCATCTCTTATAAAGGTAGAACACTGAAATCACATTACTTCATTATTGAACTTAGGATCCATTTTAAAAAAGAAAAGCTATCGATGGCTTTGGTATTAACAGTAGCCCATAGCAGTTACTGGAGGATGTGAGCATTGTGCATGGCAATACCTGTAGGACCTCAGCTAGAGGTTGATTTATATATGACTGTTACGTGGTACAGCCATTTCCACTTGAAAACATTTTCAGACAAACATGAACACTCTCCAAACATATGTGAAGAAGAGGAGCTAAGAAATGTTTGTGGTTCTGATTGATGGCATTTGTAATTTTCCATAGTGAAATCAAATTTTTATGAAAGTTGGAGTATTCCAAAATACATTAGATGGAGTAATTCCAAGGTTAAGATTGAATGTGGGATGTTTTCAAGTGGCAAAACATTGCCAAAAAGGCACAAGTGCGGGCCAGCTGATGGAGGACTTGTTCTGTGATTAGGTTTGTTGGGACAGGTACAGTGACAGTTCTGCATCTCCGGTAAGTGCAGCAAACATCACTTGTGTTTTACAGTTCTGTTTAGTCAAATTACCTCTTCTGTTCAGTCACTATTAGTTCCAGAGAGAGGAGCAGTGTGCTTAGGGAGTACTTAGGCAAAAGAGTATGCATTATTGAATGCCTATGCAGTACACAAAGACTAATTGAGAGACCTCGTTAAAGGGTAGAAAGCTCTGTTGCAAGTGGTTCATCAGGTGAACTAGAAAACCTCTTGAACTGCTCCCACTGCACACTTCTGTTGAGATGGACTCAAGTTGTTGGGGAAGAGAAACAGTGATTTTTGATTATGGAAATAACTTTTGCTTTGGATGGGGACATGTTCTCAATTGAAATGATTCTTAACCACTGGGATAAGCAGATTTCAGGAAGAAATAGTGTATTTATAAATGTTTCTCTATAGTGGATGACAATAGGAGAATGACCTCTACATTTTGAAGCACTTTTTAGATAATGAATTGTTAAGTTAGAAAGTATTCTGCATCAGCAGGGATAGTGGTAGCTGGCAGAGAAATGGAAGGATAATGCTGGAATGTTTCCTTGTCTCTGGATGAGCGCGTGGCTTTCCTCTGGAACACAAAGTGACCAGGAGCTCTGGCTCCTGTGATAAACTTCCATGACTGAGAAGGGCTACTGTCATTACAATTGTTTTCTCAAGTTCTGCCAAGCTCCTAGGTGTATTTGGGATTCACAGTGTGGCATTTAAACAGAATCAGCCTTGCCTAGTAGTTGTTACCATGTACTTTATAGCATGTAGACACAATTCCATATTTCATATCACTGTTTTTCAAAACCAGGTGTTCTCTAGGAGCAGACTGGACCCAGCACTAGTACTCTGCATCTCTCTGCAGGTTTTTGTTCTGAGGTTAGGAGCTGTCATTGTTTTGTTCTGTGGATGGTGTGATTTGATGGACAATATGGTAGCGTTCCTCCCAAAATGAGGATTAATTGATGACAATACATCATGGAATCAGTGAGGATGCAACTCAGAGGAGTGGTTGTGGCTGTTAATTTTCCCTTGGAAGTGTTCTCTGTATTTGAGTGTATTTGAGGTTGCAGCTGAGTTTGGTTTCAGACAGGAAGAACGTGGCAACAGATTGAGGAGCCAAAACTTATGCTGGGACACAGGGCATAAAAACCCACATGCATAATTGAATGTCTTGTTCTGCTTGAGTCAAGCAACAGAATATCGTTTTCTGTGAATATTAGCTCATATTTGAGAATTAATTTATTTCAATCCTGTCTAGACACGTCTTGTGTTCATTTTCTACAAATAGACTTCAGCATATGGCAGGATTTGCCAAATCAATACATTTTAACTATGCATTACAGAATTCTTGAGGATGGCAGTTGGAATTTATAATCACAAACACTAAGGACTCATCTGATTCTACAAGTCACAAGCTGATCAGGCAAAATTAAACTTACCTGAGCTCTGATAGGGCATAAGGAAGCATGTTACTTTATACCTAATAAGATATAGGTCAAGGATTACTTTACAAATATTCTGAGGCAACTACTGTTGATAATTTGCAAACAATAGAGTAATTTGTCTGGAATATAATGTTCTGTGATATACTGCTGTATTGAGATGAATTTAGTGTTCGTATACATAGAAAGCACAGAGCTTGATTCCAAGTGATTTATTTAGGTAGGTGCCTTTTTATTTGGGTCTTAAAGGATGGACTGTTCTCTGCCTCTTAGCATTTCTTCCTTTCCTGTATACACCTTTGAAGAATATTTACCATTTTCAGAAAATGCAATGTGTCTCACTGTTCTCAGAGTTTCACCTTTTCTCTGCTGTAATGGAAACTTGGGTGGTAAGGGTGGCAAGTCCATGGGCCAGTGCTTCACAGCTGAGCTCTGGATCTACATTGCAGGTGTGTTGTTTTCAACTGGGAGCGTAAAGTATAGTGATATTTGAAATATTCCGACCACTTATCCAAAATTTTTGGAACCAGTTGCCTGCAGACAACCTACTGATATTTAAGGAATTTGATGTCTCTTGTCTGAGATGGGACACAAAGGCACTTATATGCTAAAAGAGAGCATAACAGGAAAATTCCAAAGCAAATGCAAACAGTCCTTCTTGACTGTGTGCCAAGGATGCCTGACATTGCTACCAGTACTGTTAGTCATGCTGTACCTGCAATTTAGATGAAATCTGTGCCCAGCATGTCCAGTTTTCAAAATAAGGACTAATGCATTTCCCTCCCCTTGCTGCTGCTACACACTGAGTCTTGTGTAATCACTGCCAAAAGATAAGGAAGAAAAAGAAGAAAAAAACAATGCTGTTCTGATGGGGAAGGCAAAGAAGAGATAGGTATGAAAGAAAGATTGTATGTGTAATTAGTGCTATGATAATAATTTGAAATGCAGTTACTAAAGGTCAGCCATCTCCAATGGCAAATTCTTCTTTCCTGCTCAGAGACTTTAAAGCAGTGGGGAAGTTGAGGGAAGTAACAAGCAGAGGTGGGGTGGGCAGCAGAGGATAATAGATCATGTTTTCCTCCTCAGGACCTTAGGTCTTAGAATGATGAAATCACATACATGTCTAGGTATTGTATGCCTCACAGTCCTGCTTATTCCCTACAACTTCAAGATATGGAAGATGCTGCTGTCTTCTTGTTTTGTTATACCTCTACTTTTGCATATCTGGTGCTCAAGAGATTGAGGAACTGCAGAACTAATTCCTTCCCACATTCTTCTGTGCCATTTGATACATTTACTGACAAATGGAATGCATTTTTTCCCAAAATTTGTACCTAAAGATTTGAAGAGAGCACTGCAAAGCATAAAACTAAAGCCTGAAAAATCTACATAAAGTAACCCAAGCTGTATTTTACTTTCAGATATTCCATTGAAAATATAACATAAATGCTCTTATTTTCTTTCCTCTTGTACTTGACAGTATGTGTGTAAAGATGTTGGTCTGAATGTGGTGGTACTTATTATTGTTGTTGTTATTTAGTAAAGCCACAGAACTGAAATGATGAAAGATCAAAACCTCATCATAATAAGTACACATGACTCATGGATTTTGTATTTGTTCCATTAATTCAACTCTACTGTGTGATTTGAAAGTAATTACATTTTGAATGTCAGTGTGAATAACTTAATAATTTGGAATCACTTGAGATTTCTTATCAATCCATCAGCTAATATCTCTTACTTATAATTTGCATTGTTAACGGGATAAGTGACTCAAAGCTACTTCTTATTTTACTTCTTTTTATAATTATTTACAGCTTTCTTTGATCATATGGTAATATCCTTCATTTTTACATCCTTCAGTGTCTTAGAGGCAACAGGTATCAACTTCGTTCTATTTTAATGCTTTATTGAGACAAACCCAGAAGTTTTTCTGACCTTTTGTAATATTTTAGGAAATTTGAAGTGTCTGAAGCTCAGTTGTGTTGAGTACACTTCTATTTATCTATGTAAAATATGCAAAATGTTAGGAAAATCTGAGACAGATCCAAAAACTATAACAAAAGTAATTATAAACTTTAAGTGCTAATCAAAATGCTGTCCACACATAGCTGCTGAATAGTCCATATGTGGCCAATGCAAATATAGATGTGACGTGACTGTTCCTTGTTATGCTAGATTAGTCAGTTCCTGGAGACACAGTACCGATACTGGAGGACAAATTCTATGGGATTTGATGGGTCATCTGATTATCATATTTCGTATCATTCTTACTAATCTCGTGATGTAGAATAGATAGATTTGTGAGCAGGTAAATAAGGAGAATGCAATTATATTGGAAAGAGTTGGAACAAAAGATCACTTTTCCTTCTCTGACAGTTATGCAGCAATGCAAAGGGTCTTTAGCAAATACAAAGGAAAATTTTTGCCATATATAATTTTTTGATGTAATAATCCTAAGGAAGGAAGAAAGGAAAGTATTACCACTGCATAATATTTCCTTCCTTCATCACCCTCCTTAAATCTAGCTGTCTCAATTTTGTGACTCCGGAATGCAGGAATGCAGGCTTCATGTTGGTGACAAAATGAGGGACAAATACATTGTACATAATGATGAAAGAGTAAACCAGCTTTGAGTCATGGAGTCTGCTTCTAAAACTTACCCAGTAAGAGTAAGCTTTTTAGGTTCTCTAACTGCTTCTGGAAAGTGTTTTGCATCTGTTGAGTCAAGCCCTTTATTTGACAGTAAAGTTCTTTTCTTGATCTAATGTAATGTGGTCTGTCTTGACTTCAAAACATAAAGAATGTTCCCCAGTTAAAAAAAAAAAATAATAAAAAAAGTTCAAGTATAAAACATGGTTTAAAAATGGTTTTACTTGTCTTTAATCATGAGGTGGAAGAATGAAATTTGTCTCTCTTTCTAAAAGTACATTATAGATGACCCTACTGTCCAAACTCATTTACTATTATTAGATCTTTTCAAACCTGAGACGTGCTGACATCCTGTCTTTAATGCTCTTGTAAATTCTGAAGTAAACAGATTTCAAAGACACTTGACTGTTAGTGTGAAGACAAGGTCAAAGAGTTGAATGACACGTCCTCCTGGTACAATAAGACTACCTATCAATCAGTTTTACTAGCAAATTCTTAATAAAAAAAAGAGATCAGAACATGACAAAAAATTATCTTGGAAATATATGTGCATGATGTCCATTTTGATATCCTTGGACTAGTAGTTAATAACGAACCATTATATATGGCCTGGAAATATGGTCGTCTCCTGTAGGAGAACGTTTTCTGCAGTTTAAAACTTCTGAAAATTGGAAATAGAAAAAATTCTATTATGCCAAAGTGTTCTGAATGATACATACTAAAGTAACTAAAATAAGCGAGATGGTTAAATTTAATTTAAGAATTATCACATTTTAGTATTGATAACTGAAGGATGATAATTTACAACCATTAAAGAATTTTTTATTTCAATTATTGAATACTCTTTTATGTCAGTCTGCAAGCTTCACTCATGATGCATTTGGCAAATACACTCTCAGAAGTTGGTCATTTTCCTCTGTCTATAGGCTGAAAGTTTTTAGCGTTTTTTAGCCTGCCCTGTGTTGCCACTGTGTTTAAGTTCATTAAATCTTCTTTGACATTTGTTCTGCAGGGTTAGCTGTTACAGACAGGTTAATAAACGGTAATGTTAAATACAGCCAGTCTCCCACTTTAATAGTAGGACACAGTCTAAAGTTAGACAGATGGCTCTGGAAGAAGGATTTCCCTTTACCTACTAAGTAAATGTATAGGAACAACAAAACTGTGACTCAAATATCTCATTTTTATTAGCACAGGATATTAAAAATTAGAGAAAATATAAAATGCCTACATGATAAAGGACTTCAGATGCGTTCAGCTGTCAGTGTATTATTTGTGTCCTTAGATACATAGTGGAGCTTTTTCATTTGGTCATTATCTCATGAGGATAATGAGAGTTTGTCTCAGTAAAAGCAAATAAGTCCATTTGTACCTGGAGATCAAGTCTGATCCACTCTGCACAGAAGATACATGAATTTGCTGTTATTTATATGTAAATGTATCTTATGTGGTGAATTTGGCAGCACTGGGTTAATGGTTGTATTTGATGATCTTAGAGATCTCTTCCAACCTAAATGATTCTATGATTTTATGAGGAAGGAGGGCAGATTTCAGTCTGTGGTTTTCCATGGGTTTTCTGACAACTGTGGGGCAGTAGGCATTGCATTGAGTGACTCCTCCTGACCACCTTACTCTGGCTTTCTTCAGTGATAGCCGGAGTTTGGATTTCTTTGAAAAATACTACTCTGAAGTGGACATGATTTGGAAGTAAGAACAGCAAGTGTATCTTGGTCTCTTCCCAAACACTGGCATGTCAGTTTTCAGTTTATTGGGGTAAGATCAAACTGTTTTCTGAGTCATGTATAAAAGGTACTTAATAAAATATGCCTGCTGGGACTGGTGGCTAGAATTTAGGATCTGTACATTTATTTGTAGAGTAGTAGTGTTGTACTGAACTTTCCCTATGAACCTGAGGCTTGACCACATATACCAAAAGGTTTACCAGAGCTTTCATAGGTTAAATTACTCAAAGTAGTGGTTTAGAGTGGAATCAACAACAGCAGAAAAGGGGGGAAAAACAAGCCTTCATTGGACAAAACCACCTTTTTTTCTTTTTTTTTCTTTTCATTTAAGCTTGACTGCTTTGGGCAGAAACTTAGTCATATGACTGCAAAAAAGAAATGTAGATTAAATGCTTTTGTGCCACTTTTCAGAGCGCAAATGTAGAGTTTGGGATACAACTATAATTTCAGACTTAATCCAAAGATTGTTCAGGCCGTATGTCATAAGTACTTTGCTTATCATTAAATGTGAACATTTTTTTTTTGGCTTAAACAACACTGCTGCCAGTTAGGAACTTCTTTGGAACAAGCACACTCCAGGCAGAGTTCAATTATGCTGAACTTAAAGACAAAACAAAATGACAAAGCTTTTGGTTTTAGTATGGTCAAGAACTGTATGTGAAGCTGTGGATTTCCTAGAAAATATGCAGCTAAATTCCTTGTATGATTTTTTTTTCCTAAAGAAAATTGGTTTTGTCACACAGTGTCTTCAACAAAGACAAATCACGGAACGTAATTTTCAGTAACTACAGAATCACAAATGGATTGAGGTTGGAAGAGAACTCTTTGACATGGTTGAATCCAGCCCCCTTGCTCAAAGCACAGTGGTCTAGATCTTGTCTAGTTGACTTTTGAGTATCTCCAAGGATGGGGATACCCCAAGTTCCCTGGGCACTGTTCAACTGTTCAACCACCCTCATGGTAAAAAAAGTTTTTTTCTTATGTTCAAATGGAGTTCAGTTCAGTTTGTGTCCATTGTCTCTTGTCTCTGAGCACTACCAAGGAGAGTCTGGCTCCATCTACATACTCCCTCACATCAGTTATTTATGCACATTCATAAAATTTCCTTTGAGTCTTCTCTTCTCCAGGCTGACCAGATCCAGCTTGCTCAGCCTTGCCCTTGGTGATAGATGCTCCAGTTTCTAATCATTTTAGTGGCTCTTTGCTGGCTGTTATTCAGTGTATCAGTGCCTCTCATACCAAGGGGCCACATTACTGCAGATGTGTCTAAGCAGTGCTGAGTGGCAACGATCACCTCCCTTGGCCTGCTGGAAGTGGTCTTCCTGATGCAGCCCAGAGACTGTTGGCTGCCTTTGCTGCAAGGGCACTTTGTTGTCTTAGGTTCAACTTGATGCCCAGCATGACCTCCCAGGGCCTTTTCTGCCAAACTGCTTTCCAGCCTGCTGGCCTCCAGTATGGACTGGTGCAGAGGGTTATTCCTCCCAGGTGCAGGACTTTCCACCTCCCTTTGTTGAGTTTCATGAGATTCCTGTTTGCCTGTGTCTCCACAAGATATATTACTGATGTATCAGCCACTCCTCACAGTTTTGTATCATCCACAAGCTTGCTGCCGTTATCCCGTGGATCTCTTTCTCATTGTCTTGGAAACTGTGAAGTCAGTTGACCTCCATCTGCAGCATTTCGCTTGGTGACCTTCCACCACCACAAGGCTCCTGCAAAGGAGTTCATCCTCTGCTGTCCAGCCTCAGTGAGAGAGCCCAGACACCCCAGCAGCCCCAGATCTGCAGAGCTGCATCTGCTACTGGCAGCTCCATCTGAGCTTGAATAATAGATGATAGGAGAAGAAGGAGAACAAGCAATAACCTTAATTCCTACAAAAAGAACTTCTTTTTAGACACTGGGTCACTTTTTTCTCTTCCTAGTCTCCTTTAGTGTCAGACAAGAATATGATTGAAGTTTTCACATTCTTGAGTGCTTTGAGTTATTTCGAATTTAGAGAACTATTCTTATTCTGTGGGGGTTGTTTTCACATGCATTTGAAATTACATGCCAATAATTTATAGTGGACCAATCTTCTGTTAAGGGCAGTTAGTCATCGTCAAGTGAATGGATGTATTAGCACGTCTCCCCTGTATATATCAACCCTCTCTCCTATAAAGCACAGTGGCAGCTGTGAACACACTCTTAAGTGCAGCTTTCTTTTTACAAAACAGATCCAGCAAGGCATGTACTCAGAAGATCCCTTTGACCAAGGATCATTGCCTTACTGTTTTATTTTTGGAATGTTCATTAATGTGGCATGGAAGCACCCTAGATCCATGTGAAGATGTTAACAGCCATAAAATTGGCTGCTTCCTGTACTTGTTGCTATGAAGCACAATCTTCTCAGTTTGGGAACTCATATGTAAATGCGTGTATTTGTCTTAGGATTCTGTTTCCTAGCAAACTGCGACACAGTGCAAAAAGTACTGCATTTGCTGTGGCTGGCCCTCATAATCTGTCAGCATAATTTATGGCAACACTTCACGGCACCTTCTGCTGCTAATGTCCTCTCAGGGTCCTGCAGAAAAGGCTAGTTCTGCCTCCTAATTTTAAGAGCCGTGATGGTGGCACTGTTTGTCTCTTTTCTGGATCTATTTTGGATTTATGTCTGGCCAAGGGTTTGAAAGAGCTGCTATTAAAGCAGAAACATCTGCTGGGGCTTTATGTGCTGCTGGCTTGCCAAGTTGAGCAGCAGGCCAAACTACAGCTGATGGGCTCAGCCCTCCACAGGTGTCACTGCAGTTACAGGAGAATGACTGCAAGGGAAATTGGGCTGCTGAAAGCTCTAAACAAAATAAATCCCCCCAAAAAAACCCTTCAGCAACTGTAAAAGGCTATTAGGAGATTACAGCAAGTAACAGAAACAAATCCTGTTGAAGTGGTTGTGATCATTTGAATTCCCCCGATGGCCCTGGTTGCTGCAGCACCCTCATGTGTGCCTCCTCCCATCCCTACCTGCAGGCTTACCACTATGTTCCTCACACTGCCAGCTCAGGCAGCACAGACACACAGTGATTTAGAGGCTGTTAGGAAAACCTGATCTTGTTTCACCATCTGAATGTTTTCATGATTCAGACACATCATGGCAACCTCGTTCATGGGCGTGGTTGAGGCAGATGATGTTTTTGACATGGACTGTGAACTTCTGTTGCAGGACAGGAATTCAAAACAATGCTTTAAAATTCTTTGTAAAGGTTTTGTTCCTGATGTAATAGTAATAACTTGAAATAATCACTCCTTTGATGTAGGGGACACAGGAACTGATATCCTGGATGAACTTGAGCTGCCTCTGAGCACTGCCCAGCCTCCATCCCTGATGTGTACTTGCAGTTGTGGAAAAGCATGCCAGAAAACTTACAAGAGAAAACTGTGGGTCTCTAATACGCTCAGCATAAGGCTTGATACCTTCCAGAGTCTATTTATCTGAATTTACTTATTGTTTAGGATTTTTATTCTTTATAAAAGGTCTAGTTACTCCCTTAGTTCTGCCAAGCATTTGGCTTCAGGTGCAGAATACTACAGTCAAATTACTGACAAAACATTGACTTCATTTACCTTTTTATAAAGTGCTACATCCTGGCCAGATAGTTCATTCCCCCTTTCACCTCCCCCAAGGCAATCATAAAATGGAGGTCAGCATTTCAGCAGCAAAAGCAAAAAGTTCTACAAATGGAGTTGAAGAAGGGTTCTGCTTACTGAAGAGTGAGTAGCAGACCGTTATAGCTGGCAGAGCCCATTGCTAGAGGAACAGATCATTGCATGTGAATGAGCACATACAATTAATTATTATCAGTTCTTTTTTAATTCTGTAAATGTTCTCATTCCAACCAGTTCTATCCAGTGATTACAAGAAAATTTCCTGGTCAGAAAGCACAAGGCCAGATTCTCTCATACATCCCAACATGCTTCTTGCCTTCCAAGGAGCTGCCTGACTGAGAATGAAGTAGTCTCTGAAATATTTCAGCTGTGTGTAGTGGTTTAAATAAAAAGCCTGGGCTGTGGGAAATGCTTAGCATTTTACCGTGGTAAAGAATTTTAATATTCCTTGCAAACCTCAAGAAAAAATTCTTAAACCATCTCCTTTCCCCAAAGAACACAAATATGTGAGATGAAAAACTTTCCTTTGTAACTACTTATTTCCACTCACAGCACTCATAAAAGAGGAATCCTACTGGAAGTGATAGATGGATGTTTCCACTTCTGTCAATATAGTTAGTAAGACTAATTTTGGAGAATTACATTTTAGCAACAAAGACTTTTGTTTCTTTTTACTTTTTCCTAAATTATAAAAACAAACAAACACCAACCCAAAAAACCCAACCTTTTCCTTATGTAGGAAGTGAAGTATTAATATAAATATATACTTAATGGTAAAATTCTTCCCCTACTCTAATCTAGCTAGCATGTTTATGGTAACACCCCCTCCAATTAATATTAATAATTTTTGCAGCACTGAGCTATCAGTTCTGGTATTTTATTTATGTTTCTAATACACCAGAGCAGTCTTTCAGTAGCAAACACCTCAAATGCTCCATGATAGACTCCATTCCTTGCTGGACTTGCAGCTGCTGAATCTAAATCTACACAGGACTGTTTCTTGGGATAAATGCTTGCATACTAACTGTTGGTTACGCAATACGTTGAATTCAATGAAGAGAAACTGTGCTAAGAAATTGGTCTGTCCCTATTTCCCAGAATTTCATTCTTGTTTTCTACTCCCTCTTGTAGGTCACTACAACTGTTTGTGGGAACGGGTTGTAAACAGGATTAGTGAAATGATCCAGGTTAAAAGCAAGACTTCAAAACCACTAATTTGAACATGAATAATTTCAGCAATGTTTTTAACAGGAGCAAACAGCTGGGGTAGAATGATGTGGGGAATTTTTAAGTTGCCCACAGGCACCTTCAGGTGCCCCCATGTCCCTCGAGGGCACCGTGCTCTGCCACCCGCCTGAGCCCTGCTGTGGCTGCAAAGCTAAGAATGAAGAAATAACCCAAAGCTTTTACTTTTTGCAAAAGTAAGACATAGCCCTGTCTTCCTGGAGGTGTCTTGTCTGCTTTGTCACTGTGACACTGCTTGTTTCATGGCTGAATGGATTCATCACAAGTATCTGTGTACTGCAAGCGTGGCTGCAGGCTGTGCCTTCCAAGATGTACCATCAGCAAGTGCTGTGTGTTGGTGGTGGAATTAATGCACCAAGGCAGGAGCTTCAGAATAGGTGTCTAGTTTAAACTAACAGTTTCTGAGAGAAAAGGTGATGACTGCAGCCAGTAGAAGATAATGTGATGTTTTGTGGGCCTGTAGAATATGAAGGCTAATTATTGGAGCTGTGCAGGAAAGTAATGAGGAGCTTGGAAATGTAACTGATAAGCAGAGTGATTATGGGCTAATGAGCAGGATGTTTGTGGTATATTGAAGGACAAATGAAGGACTGAAAAAGATAACTGTGATGGTGTACAGTGAATCTATGCAGAGTAGGAATGTTTAAATACAGCACTGAAAGATATGTAGTAGATTCTAAAGACACAATGCTGCTAACTATTGGAGTTTAAGAGTGTGTGTGTTAAGTAATTAACCAAAAACAGTACCTGATAAATGCATGAGAGAAGACACAGTAAGGGAAAAAATGATATAGTACCTAAAATATATATTATGTAATTCAAGTATCTGCATCAAGTAACACCCCCTTCTGTACAAAGAGCTCTGTTTATCACCTTCCATGTTCTCTCATAAGAAAACATGAGTGGTTCCTGTACATTAGGAAGCATTGGGTCCAGACAGCTCTGAGACAGGATAATTCCTGGAAAATGTGGGCACCAAAACACTTTATTCAAAGGTAATTTCAACATCAGGGTAGAAAACTGCAGCCTGGCCTGCCAGTGTGGGGCCCAGTCAGGCTGGGTACCAGTCAGGGAACCCTGTTGTCAATTCGTCAGGGCAAAACCCAGTGTAGTGTCATACAGCATTTATCTACTGTGAGATTTAAGTGCATTGCAAAATAAGGTCATGCCTTAATTTGTCACTGGGAAATTAGGAACCATAGTTCCTGAGGAAGAATCTGACTCCCTGAAGTCACTTAGCGTGGTAATCCTTACTTTTATTATTGGCTACAGGGGACTGGTTTTCCCTCTCAGTGTGGCCAGTTGAATTGCATATGTTTAATGCATTGAATAAAAGTCTAGTTCTAGTATTTATGATGTTTATGATCCTCCTAGAGTTCTCACTCAATATAAATGCAGGTTTTTTGTTTAATTTGCTTTTTTTCATGTGCAGTTTTTCAGGTCAGCATTTTACAATCAAATATATATGGACATTAATAACTGTAAAAATTGCAAGGAGTCTCTATAGCTGTGTAAATGCAAAGTTGCACC
The DNA here is from genome assembly GCF_003945595.2 of Pipra filicauda. Taxonomy (NCBI): domain Eukaryota; kingdom Metazoa; phylum Chordata; class Aves; order Passeriformes; family Pipridae; genus Pipra; species Pipra filicauda. Next base: position 6,449,291 of record NW_024104487.1, read on the forward strand.
ATGTCCTGTACACATCAGAGCATTACAGAGCGGGACACTTAAAAAAGGCTGTTATGATTGTCCACAGCTCTTAAAAGGATATATGCTATCAGATATGTTATCAATATATGTTGTCAATAATGGATTGTTAGTGAAAACAGGACACATTCATCTTTGTGGTGCTTTTGGGAAAAGAAAGTAAAATCTGTATTGACTAAATGTGAAGTTGCTAAACTATTTATTTGTTACCTCTTGCCTACGCCATTGATTCTTTAGCGTAAAAGTGGATTAAGGAAGAAGCATTTCTATATTTCTGTTTTTGAGAGAAAAAAAAGGTTGAACTTTTCTGGAAAGTAGAGAGAGATATTTCCAGAAAGTACTCCAGCAAAGCTGATAGCTGATGAGTAATCTGTTAATTGGATTGCTGGGTGTTAATTGGATTGCTGGGAGTCCTACTCTTCTACAGCCTTTGAAGAAGCTTTCATCTGCATGAATTCCTTAATATATGAGTCACGTATTGGAATCCAATGTTACAATGTGTTTGTACTCTGAAGAAAGGCTTTGGGGTTTTGGAGGTTTTTTGTTGCTGTTTGAAAGGATTTTATGAGGCTAACCAAAGCCTCTGCAATTTCCACATTGGACATGTAAGAACCCTTGAAGTCTTCTGTGCTGTTCAAGTGAAAAAGATATGTTAATGTTCAACTTCTTTAAAGATATTCCTCTGGTTACTTTCCTTTCAGTAGGTTTGTCCTGGCAGTTGTTGTTGAAACTTCTGATATATCTGTTTTAGATACTCCATCAACCAGTTCTTCATTGCCCTGCTGTCCTACAGAATCACAGAACTAGGTTGGAAAAGACCTCTGAGATCATCAAGTCTAACCTATGACCCAATACCACTTGGTCAACTAGACCACGGCACTAAGTGCCACATCCACTCTCTTCTTAAACACCTCCAGAGATGGTGAATCCCTGGGCAGCCCATTCCAATGTCTGATCGCTCTCTTTGTAAAGAATTTCTTTCTAATGTCAACCTAAACCTCCCCTGGCACAGCTAAAGACCGTGCCCTCTTGTCTTACTGCTGGTTGCCTGGGAGAAGAGCAACCCCCACCAGGCTACAAGCTCCTTTCAGGTAGCTGTAGAGAGTGATGAGGTTTCCCCTGAGACCTCTTCTCCAGCCTAAACAACCCCAGCTCCATCAGCCAGTCCTCATAGGGCTTGTGCTCCTTACAGGCATTTGAGGTGTAGTAAACAGCGTTGTCTCTGTTTTTCAGGTGAGGGACCAGAGCACAAAGAAAATCCTACTGTTAGATATAAGTCTGTGATAGAGCAAGAACCTAAAATAATTTCTCCTGCATTTTAAAGTTCATGCTGTAAATCCTGGACTGTTCTCTCGACAGAAAGGAGGGATAGGCGAGAAGACAACATTTGCAATGCAGTCTGGAGAAAATTAAGTGGGAAGCAGTCCAGTGAGTTTTATGCACAGATCCACTCTTCCTTGATTCTGTAACGTGCATCTCAGTGCATCTTTTTTTTCAACAACTTACGAATGATCTAAACCAGCAGATCTTTTGTATTTTTTTTTCAAAGACTTTCTTTTTGTTTCACCAGTTAAGTAATCCATGAGTCATTTGAAATCTCTTCAGTGTTGTCTTCCAGGATTTTAAGCTAATGGGGCTTTTGCAGTATGGCTCATTTGACTAGAATGGAGCTTGAGTTAATCTTCAAGAAGAAAAGGTAGAGGAAATTTGATGAAGATGTGTGTTAAACATTCCAGCCATTCTCTTTCTAGTGTATCTCTTCAATTCATTAGAAAAAAAAAAAAAGGAGGAGAAAGCATTTTTTGCAGTTCATGTTTTCTTTGAGTATGAAATTTGACTTGTGAATGAAATTTTCATCTCAAAGAATCTTCATTAACATCCTACTATATTAATTTAAATGTTTCTTATATATTAATATCTACTTGTAAATATAATCTGGAGAAAACAACTAACAATGAACAATATTGAATCATAGGTGTGAGTCAGCAGTGGAGAACTGTATGATAGTGAAGTTTAGACAGGCAAACATTTGGTTCATGTCTCTTTTCGTATCTGTTAAATTTCTTCTTCTTTCTCAATATTTCTGTTGGAAGATGTCCAGATCCAGTGTTTAGATACAGTTCCAACTTATGTTAAGCATAGATTTATTTTAGCTCAAATATAAAAAAGTTACATTTTTAAGGATGAGACCCAAATTTACTCAGAGCTTAGGGGCTTTGGGAGTTTTATTTCATCAGGATATATATCTGTACCACTTGGACCTTTTCCTATTTTTTGATCTCACAGTATTAAAACAAGCTAAAAATACCTAATTATGTCTGTCCTGTAATATCATTGTATGATTTTGAGGATTGTTATTTGAACATACTGTTCTTACAGTGACAACTGATTTTTCCTTAAAGAAAAACAAAAACTATGACACATTTCAACAGATGTACATACTTTCAAAGAAACTGTCACCCAGCCACAAGCTCTGTCAAGGTCGGGTTGTGTGATGTCTGCACAGTCATGAGGAATCATGTCAATCCACCATCTGATGGTTCTCTGACCCATCACCTGAATATTGGAAGATATGTTTCCTATGAGTCCTTCACTGAGTTCTGCTCTACAAGGAAACATCTATGTGATCTGCAGCCTGTAGTGCACAGGTGGATACCCAGCAGGAGGGGGCAGCCTATATATCTCTTGCTGTATCCCCTGCAGTGTCTCACAGAAAGTCAAATTCTAACTAACTGCATCTGGATCACTTAGAACTGCAGGTCAGGCTCATCTTTGCAAAATTAATCTTTACACTTCTTGCTCTGGTTTATGGAGTTTTGCTGTTGTGCTACCACTGCAAATAAACCCTACTGTAGGTGAAAGTTTTCCTCTTTTCATCAGGTGCATGTGTATTCTCTTTCCATTATAACTTGAAATGTCTTTTAATGAATTTTTAGGGAGGAAAGAGAATGTGTTTGTACTGATGAACACAGATGTCTCATGTGGGTTTTTTCCCATCTCCTTAACACTTCTGACACAGCACAAGTTTGGTTTCTAGCAGACAAAAAAATCTCTTTATGACTGGAAAACCATAGGACTTCTCCTATCCTTAATTTGGTACAAAACACATTTTGTAATATATTGAAATAGGTATGCACTGAGATCCCAGAATTCATCCTCCCCAATCCTATCTGCAGCCCAGTAGTGCAATTAAAGGGAACTCTATTCTAGCTTTGTGCTACAGAATGTAAGTTCTTCATATATGCAGGGACAGGAACTTGGAATTTATATCTCAAGTAAAAATGTTGGCCTGTTTCCTCTGTATTATAGCAGATGTAGAAAAACCAATTATTTTGCACAGTGCTTCCCTTGACTGATGTCCTTGAACTATGTCCTCTTGTGCATAAATGTCCCAAACAGTAACTGACATTCCTGGGCTACCACAAATCTGGCCTATAATAAAAAAGTAGATTTCTCCATAGATCCACAGATCTGCTTCCAATCTGGGTCTTCCTGCTTAGGCCTGGTGTACTTTTTGGGAGATGTGTTAACCTATTGTCTCAGGTTTGCACTGGATGTTTTTTTTCCCCTTGAGATTGCTAACTTGTAGCAGAAAATAAAAGTTGTTTGACTATATAGTTTTTCTGCCTTTGAAAATACCATAGTAACCTTAGTGCACTCTTATTTTTTTAAAAATCTCGTTCTTTTCTTGCAGTACTTTTAAAAAGTCATGAGAATTAGAAGCGGAAATTTTAGATTGGAACTTTTTGTCTTAGAAATGGCTTATTCTCTTTGGGCTTCCTGCCCATATTCTTTTCATACCTTGATACAGTTGCTGCCACCATCCCTCCTGCGGTGTCACTCTCCAGTGGTCCCATTGTATTAATCCTGGAACTGCCTCTTCAGAGTAAATTGAATCATCTTTAAGGTTCAGAGAATTATTTCAGGATGTTATTATTGGGCAAACCACTGACCTGATATTCTTTCCTCAAAGAGAATAGACTAGGTTATGTTTCCATCATACATACTTGCCCTACATGATTTCAGTACATCTGGCTGAAGTCAGTATTTTAGTCTTTGCTTTAATTTCTTTTCTGTCAAACACTTCTGGCAAATTAGGTTTAGCACTGTCCATCCTATTCCCCTTAGGATTTTAATTAGTTCTCTGCTGAGCGCCTAGTACACTGCAGTTGTATGTATTTGATTTCTACATAATTATTTGTCAAAACTGAGTGGTAATGATTCCATTAACTTCTGTAATGCATTGCTGTATATCTGCAGGTGAAGCAAAATTGAGGGGGGAAGGGGGAAACCAGATCAAATCCGTTCAGATATCACTATAAAATGGTTAAACTCTCAGCTTAGGCTGTGAGTGTGTTCTGTGTGTGAGCAGTTGGGTTTTTTGACTGCTAGAGAAGGAAGAAAAACGAGGTAAACATGAACCCTTCTTTGCTTGGTGTCCCTTAGGACCTGATCCAGCATATCATCCTCTGCCATCCACTATGCTTGGTGATGCCAAAGACACAGAATGCTGCTCCATGACCGCAGCTGAAAGTTCTTGTATGCTGAGGAAAGCTGGATGTGTGAAAGCACAGCAAACACCTCTGGCTTCGTACAATGTGCCCTTTAACTTAGGTGACATCATTGGTGGGACTGGGATGCAGGTGGGCTGTCATGGCAGCCTCCTGCAGGCACCAGCCCCTCAGGGACTAATCTGCCTCATGTGCCTTGGAGGATACCTCAGGCAGTGGGCTACCTGTCAAGGTGTACACACTTGGCCAGGGATTTGGTTTGTCACTTTTCTCTCTCCTTGTATTCAGTCACATTCCCACAAACTTCAGCAGTGACTCCCCTGGGCAAGGAGAGCCCACCTCAGAGTAATGAACGTGGTAGAACTGGGTTTATAGGGCAGAAATCACTGCACAGGCAATCCTCAGTGTCACACTGGGAGGGACAGAGGTCTCCTCTTCGTTCTCTTAGACATGAGAGCTGTTGCATGTTCCCAGTTGTTTGAATTATGCAGAGGTACTGGGCAGGGTACCTTCAGCCCTGTTTGTGAAGGAGATTGTTATTGCAGTGAAAAGAAAGGGAGTACAGAGTGTGAGTCCTCACACCAACTCTCTACCCTAGGGAGTGCTTCTTGGTGAAGAGGGGACAAATGCCTTACACGTGTCTGAGTCCCTTTCCAAGTGCAAAATGAATAACTGGAAATATGGAGAGAGTGCATGATACAATTTGATTCTAAATAGAACAAGCAAGGTTTCATCCAAAGAGATTTAAATTTGAATGTGACTTCCTTTGAATTTCACCAGCATTGTCTTATACTAACATTTTACTTGTCTGTTCTTTTTATAATTGACATTGGCAATACAAATGAGTAGCATGGATGCCATTTGTCACTGCAGATTTTTCAGGAGTATGAAACAAATTCATCAGAGTGCTCACATTTGAAATACTCATAGATACGTGTGTGTGTGTGACATACTGATGGCCAAGCACTGACTTTGGTTTTATTCGTTCAAAACTCCTCTAAAAAAGAGCTGGAGGAGTGGATGGGTACCTTTATCAAGTACTTATTCTGGTAGAGGTCCAATGTGAGTCTTCCAGATCTCAGGCCAAATTCTTCTCTTACGCAACAGCAAGCTCTGAAGTCAGCTCTTCTTTCTCTCCATAGCTGAGGAGGTGCTGTTAGTTCTTGCCAATGAGCCTGTGCTCTTCATAGCTCTTTTTTCCCACCTTGTGGGTGGTGATGGAAAGGTGCACATTTTGGGCTTCTGTCACTGCACAGAAAAAAACCCCCTAGCACTGCATAGGACTGTAAAATACAGACAGAACTAACCATGTTTTTTTTCAAACCTAGAATAATATACTTAATAATGGCAGGTTTCTTTTAGCTAGTGAGCTCTGAAAAGAACAAAAGGATGGCACAGAAACATTGAAAATGGATAGTTAGTACCACAAAGCGGGGCTTTTTTTGCAGAGTTTCAATGCTGAACCCTTTAGAAGAGAGTACTTACAGATGTTTGATTTCTTTCAGGTCTTCAGATTTTGGGACATTATACACAAAGTTGAATCTACAGCCTGGGATTGCCACTGTTATTGACAATTTCTACATTTGTCCCACCAACAAAAAAAAGGTATGTGGCAAAAAAATGACTTTTTATAGTGCAGGTGAAATTCTGCAACTATGTAAAGTGTGTTTTACAGCTTTCAAAATTTAGGGGAGTGGTTTTCACAATGTTGCAGATCACCTTAGGTTCATTTGTGACATATGGAAGGGGGATATTTATTGTTCCTGAATAATATAGAAAGAAAAAAGTGCCTTGATGATCACCAAAAACTTTTGAGGGCATGGACTCCTGGCAATCAAGCTTTTGTGGAGTTTTCCATGGAAATGAAAAAGGAAATTCTGTCACTTTTCACACATCCCAGCAGATTCTGGGACTAACACTCAGCCTCTTCATCCTTTATGCACAAATTTCATTGCATGTCCCTTAATATAAAGTATAGAGATTGGGCAGGCTGTCATTAAGAATGTTGTTTATTCTGTGTAAAACCTTAATTAAAAAAAACCAAAACCCCTCTCCTTGAATCTCTTTCTTAAGAAGTGTTCCTGCATCATTACCAAACCAAACAGCTTTTCGTGGAACCTTGGAAGATTGAGTGGACTTTATAAGTGAGAGCAAAATTGACCCATTGAGTGTAGTGACAATAGATGTTATATTAGAAGCAACAGGAATTGTGATTATGAGAAAAAAAACACAATAACAACCTTTCTGTGTTGGCAAAATGCCCATGATTTGAACAGCAAGAATTGTGAAATATAATGTGAATAACACAAGCATAGTAGGTCTTTCATGAAATAAGGATTTTCTCCTGACAAGGGCCCATTAACTCCGATTAATACAGGAGCACTGATTTCAGGCAGAGGCCACTGGTTGGAAGGACAATGTTAGTTGTGTTTGTCTGTCTGTTTTGCTTAATCAAAAATCAGTGGAACTCAGTGAGAGTGACTGAAGGATTAAGTACATATTTTATTTCTCTTGAAATTGTCACTGGAGTTTTTGTGCCCAAACTAGGCTGTCTCTGAGCTCAGGAATATATTTTTAATCCGCTGCAAAGCCAGAATTTTTTTTTTTGTTTGTTTCTTGAGGTGGAACTACCACCAACTACAAAGTTTCTTCCGACTGTGTATATTAGATGTACAATCTATTGATGGTTTCAAGTTCAAAAGAATAAAACCAAAATCTTTACCCATCTCAGTTTCTTGAATAAAGACTAAAAGGATGAGCTTAATGAGAGCAGCCCTGTGAAGGATTTTTACCAGCTCAACTAGCTACAATATCAAAGCCTGCCCAAGAATAGGGGGTCAGTGACTGTGGTGGTGCCAATTGCCTGATAAAATAAGCAGCAGTAAGATCATTGCTAAATTTCAAACCTGAAGGACACACCAGTGTTTACAATAAAACTCGTGCTAACGCTTAGAAAAATCTATATTCTACTCAATCTCTTAAGTTGAAGTTCCAAGAGATACAAATCCTGCTTAGTAATCTGATATCATATTGAAATCCATCTGACAGAAAGTCCCTTTGAGCCATTAGATATGCTATTTTTATTCTGAGATTTCCTTCTACAAAGATGTTCAGTAACATACAAACAACAAAAACAGCAGAGCAGAAAGGGTTTCTAGGACCTGTAAATGATGCCAGAGGGAGATATATTTATACATGCAAATGTACATACATTCATGCATACATGGTACAAAAATGATGAAAATTACTAATTACTGCTTTAGCCAACAGCTTCAGGCTGGTCTTGGAGGTGTTGCAGTCACACAGAGAAGGTAAGAGGGAAGTTGTCATGCTGTAAGAGCTTTGTCAGTTGTAATGGGAAATTTTAGGTACTAGAGATTTGATTAGGACATAAAGACTGCCAGCTGACCTCACCAAAGTTATTTAGAATATTGGAAGAACATCCCTGTCCATGCATTTCAACACAGTTGCACTGGGGTGGAATAGACTATTCAGAGTTCTGAATCCCTTTTCTAAGCCAAGCAGAAGTCTCAGGTTTTCACTCATTCCTGATGTTACCAGCCTTCAGATCATTATGGTTTTCTTTAACAGTTCACATCTTTTGAAATGTGCTCAAAAGAGAAACTGGATTGCTGACTGTGCATACTGGAACTGAGCATGCACTTTAAATTTAAAGCACAAGTAATCCCACTTAGCATTTAGGGACTGGGAATATGCATGAAAGCAAAGATAAGACATTGATGGGGATTTTTTAATACTTTGCATATTAAACATTGTTCTATGTTTTCATTCCATTTACCCGTTGTAGTCCTCATCTGTGGAAGAACTGATTTTGCCCATTTAATGCTCATTATTTCCACCTCAATGTCATCAGAGCATTAACCCCACCTGATTTTAGCTCTGTGCAATATAGATATCTGGTCAAGCTCTCCTCCTCTAAATGAAAGGAGAAATGCAGGTACCTCCAGGCAGTTCATGCTGTTAAAATCATAGCTCTTTGTACTTATGAGAATAAGGTTGAATTTTCTTGTGAAGTTCCTGCCTTTGTAACTATTTTGTGTCTGAACAGAGTCTAACTGTGGCTTCTTACAAAGATATACAAGAGATGGGTCATGGCAACTAAGTACCACACTGCCACTCTCTCACTTCATCTGTCAATTCCCTCAGGACCTGCAGATGCGTCTCATCAGGTCCCATGGACTCATGTACCTTCAGGTTCCTTAGATGGTCTCAAACCTGATCTCCTACCATGGGAAGTTCTTCATTCTCCCGGTCCCCCACCTTTGCCTTCTTTGACTTGGGTGGTGTGGCTGGAGCACTTGCCAGTGAGGAGATAAACTCCATCCTTGCCAAACCAGCATAAGATGGGACATTTTTTGTTCGTTTGCTTTGGAGTGCAATTAAATTCAACATCTGCTGGAAGACTCCAGTCTAGTTCTTGGGTTGACATTATTTCTTCAGTTCACATCTGCTGGTATACCAGCTCCTGGAGCGACCAAGATGTCACTCACTCTGTGAGCTGCAGTTATACTGTACAGAGCAATGGGCTGTGGGCTTTATGAAGCAAATGTGAACATGTACTGTAAACTTTCAGTCCCTATGAATTACCCTACTTTGCTTTTTCTTAAGATGTCTTGAAAAGAAAAAAAGTTGATACTCCTTATCTTCCCTACCCCATTGTTTGGGAAATTGAAATTCAACAGAATTATAATGCTGTTGATGAAGAAGTACATGAGCAGATGTGAAAAGTACAGCAGCATCCTTTTCACATAGTGCTGTATGGAAAAGGGATTGTATGAAAAGAAAAAAAAACCAAAATTATAAGGTAAAATACAGGAATGGTGAGGACTGTGAAGTAGCTGGAGGAAGTATGGAAATAATTTATAAAACCCACTAAATCCATCCAAAAAGTGGCACATTCCTTTTTCCTTTTACCCCTCTATGAAAAAGTTGTGATGAGTACTGTTCATAGGTCTAAACGAAGAATCAGGAAGGAGTTGTATCAAGGTCATGGCTACACAATCTTTTGACAGTTGAGGTAAATTCCTTCAGTCTGTACCTTTTTCTGGCTGAAAGCAACAGAACTCTGATGAAGAAATTGTGTTGCTGCGGTTACCACAGGACTCAAGCTATAAACCCCAGTTTTGAGAAGAAATGATGACAAATCTCTGAGGATAGAGTTTTAGAGGGCTTTGTGTATTGCTCTGAATGGGCCTTTCTGGTGAAATCATGGGATGGACTTGTGAACTGTGGCTGTATTATTTGTGATCCAGAGCTGCATTGCAGTCAGTCAGCTGCACAAGTAGAAAACATTTTCACCTACCTGCAAATGACCATGTAGAATCCCCCAAAGCTAATGAAACAACGGAGTAATAGGTAAGGTAACACTGTAATTAGGAGTTCACACTTCCTAAGTATGCATTAATATATGCTTTGCATTCTCTCTGGTTTTAGTGTAATGTAAACCTGCAACTAAAGACACTGAAACCATTATTCTGATACAGTTTTGGAAAGTCATAGAGTAATGAAGGTGGGTTCTTCTGTGATGCTGACTTCTCCTTTTGAAGCACTTTTTCATTGATCTGTGAAGTAAAATAGTCTTACCCTGTGCAAGCCTTGAAGTACTGTGCAGTGATAAGGGATGTTCCTGCACTTTAAACAACACATTTTATGCAGTTATCTCCTTTTGAGTAATTACTGTATGCCAGTAGCATAGAATGGTGCAGGAATCCCGTAATGTACCATGTGGGGGAAATAATTTGTATTCTCTGTTTTCCAAAACAATATTATAATTGTGATTTGGAAGCGATGCACATGGTTTGTGGAGTATGGGACTATGGTTTCTGTGGTGTCAGTCTGGAGTTACATGAACAAAGTAAATTCTTTCTACAAAAAAAAAAGCAGAATTCAGTTTCACTAAAGTATCAACAAAATATTTAACAATTTTTTAGGGCATATATGCTGTTGGATGTAGAAATTACATATTTGCCTTAATTCTGTTTATATAATGGTGTTGGGGAGGAGTTGAATGAGCATACTGATTTTTTTTCCCCGCATTCAGTGCGTATTTTAGTTTTAATTCCTGCTGGTGCAACTGGTGCATCCATTCTTCCTTTTGTATGCCTTTGGAAAATAGGCAGCTAAGCAGTTTATATTCAGGCTTTTCATATTAAGAGAAAATAAATGTTGATTTTGCTTACACCAACTTATTAGTTAAATGGTTGAACACTTACATTTCCAAGCTGTCACAATAACCAATGGCTGCATGTTTTTCCAAACTAAAAGGCAAGATGACAAACGTGCTTAGGTGTTTGACAAACAATGCAGAGCACTTGAGATAGTATTAAGGATATAGGCTATCTTATACAGTATTTTAACACCTGATAATTTAAAATAGTATGAATTACACATCACAAAAGGGTATTTGCCACAGCTATAAAAGCATTTCCCAAGATGCAACTGGCTTGAGCAATGTTTGTAAGCACTTACAGGTAAATGCAGTCCTACATCATTTTGACATTTGTCTTTTAGAGCAGAACAATTGGTAGTAGAAGTTGTCAAAATGCAGTATGACTACGTTTACTCGTAAAGAATAATTCTACTCAAGTATCAGTTTCCTTAGAGACCAGTCCAGAACATCTGCCAAAATAGAGAGCAGAATTATCTTACACTTTTATTAGTAGTGAACTAAGGAATAGAGAGCAGAATTTTCTTACACTTTTATTAGTAGTGAACTAAGGAATATTCCTTTCAAGAAGGTGAGTAGTTACTTCAGGAAGGTTTCCCTGTGAAATTACAGAATATGAGTCTGTGTGTTGTGTTTTCTACCATGATGCCTTCTTTCCTTATAAGCAGTGTCACCATTCAGTTTTATTCTCGTGGTGCACCACCAGAGCACTGATGTGATCTGACTGCATCATTTTGCTTGAGAATTCTGTACAGGCCTGTTCAGTTTGCCTTCAGAATTTCCAAATACTACCAGAAGTATGCCCAGGAATCAATTTCTTTTTTCACCCACCCATACTTTGCTAGTAGGTAGATTGCTGTGGGAGGCAGTCTTGGGAAGAAATACCAGATTTTATTCACACACAGGTGATGAGCAATTGCCTAGTTGACAACCAGGAAGCTTGCTAGAAATGCAAGTGGAACTCAATAGGTTGAAACAGTCAGAGCTTTCACTGAGCTGTTAACTGGAGTCACTGTCCCCAGCAGAGGTTCATCCAGCACCACCAGAACCATGACATGCAGGGGGAGGATTTGATGGATGCTGTTTGATGGGGTGTGAGTGTGTATACGTGAAAAAAGTAGGGTAAAGCTTTGAGAAACAGAGAGTGGAACAGTTGAAAATTAAAACCATAAATGGAACAATCACTAGGAATCTGGCTGTTAGAGAAGTATTTGAGCTATTTACTGGATAAATGGAGGCTAGGAGCCACAGCTTTCCAGTTGGACTGATTTATGCTACGGTTGAGAGACCAGGGCTTTTTCACACTTGGCATGTAAATGGAGTTGCATAAAAAATGTGTAACTCCTATGTAATTTTCATATTGTAACTCCATGTAACCCTTCCAATAAGTCAAAGGTAGTAGCAGTGTAACTATTTTATTTGAGTATACCCTCTCTCTTAACCAGTAGACTATGAATGCATTTTTCTACATAGTGTGACAGAGAAAGGTTTGGTTTGGTTTCCATGAAAATGTTGCAAACACTTTCTAAGCATTTCTCCATCCTGTTCTTGTATGTGCAGAGCTAGAAAGGAATTCCCAGCTTTCATTGATCACATACATGTTTGTCTTTGAATACTTTTTTGCATGATGTCTGCTAAAATATTGAACCATGTGGTCTGAAGCTGCCGCTAAAATTTTTTGTGTCAGTTCTTCTTTTTTTGAACCTAGAAATATTCTATAGCACCTGAAGTACACTGTGGTTAAAAGCTGCAATTCATTTAAAAAGAGAAAGAAAACAACCCACAAAAAAACACCAAGCCAACAAACCTGACTAACAGGACAAGTGACTGCCACGAGAAGCGTGTGGGTTTCCCAAAGTATGTAGGATAATTGCTCATCAAGGTAGAGGGTGTGTGGCCTAAACGACTGCACACTTGAATGGACATTCTGTGTTATTATTCTATCCTATCATTCATTTGATGCTTGGAGATCTCAATTAAAGTTTTTGAGATTGGCCTTACATGGTGATTTTGTAGCCTAATGTGCAACTTTTGCATTCCTTTAAGCTCAGGCATACAGTTATTCTAAGGAAAAATAGACCTGTCTTTGCTGCATGCTTATTATGGATGTTTTTGTTCTGTTTTTATGAATTTCCTGTCTAAAACTCATTAGTCATAAAAGCAGACCAACAACTACCTAAAAGCCATAATGTTAAATTAAGTTTACTGTAGTGAAGCCAAAAATAAAATGACTAGTTGGTGGGAGTACAACATAAAAAAGATTTATGTGAAAATGGAAAAGACCTCTGAGCAAGTGTTAAGAGACCATTGTGCATATGATTCTGCACTTGAGAGACATCCATTTCCCTCCCAGTAATTCTGGGAAGAGAAGGAATCCAAGCATCGTATTTTCAGCAAGGTTTTATTTCCTATTATGATGAGCAGGGGTCATTGCTTGGAGAAATAGGACTAGTCAATCAAGAGCACATAGCAGAAAGCATGTCTGAAGCTGCCCTCAGTGTGCTGCTGAGGGACTGACTGGTCAGAGAAATCGTAAGTGGGAACGCACAATGTTATACACCAGAAGGGTTTCAAGAACAGGGATTTTGATTTACTATGTCTGAAAATAAGGGTAATTTTGCAAAATTTAGTCCAGGCTGTCATTTCAAAGCTCATTTTTTTAAAATTTTAATTCTTATGCCCAATTTTAAATCTGAGTCATATGCCAGAGAAAATGGGGGCGTGTGTGGATTTGCTGCACAGGACATGAGGTAAGGTGTGTGTTTCCCTTGGATAGCCTGTCCATGTGCTCACTGACCTGCAAATACTTCTGAAATCCTTCTCTGCTTAAGATATCAACTAAGGGAAAAACCAAACTCAACTAATCAAACAGAATTGTCTGTGGTAGGTCTCCAGACCTCAGCAAGACCTGAAAAAGGCTTTTCTCCAGCATGGCAGAGAATTTCTTGTGTCCTTGCAAGAGCTACAACAGCCTTCTAATCAATATTTTTGAGGGTCATGCACACCTTTTTTTTAAGGCTATACAGTCTCATGATAATATTATCCTGGAAGATCTGATGCAATATGGAACTTGCAGAATTAAATATAAGAAAGAGGCAAATCATAATATATGGAATAGTGTCCAAATGAGAAGGTGTCCATGTGAAGAATGAATAGTAAGTTACCGAATCTGCGAGAATTCTCTTGCACATAAAACCAGAAAGGAAGATGTGGTTGCATTAGTGAAGCTGAATCTTTGCAAAAGGTAAGAATAGAAAAGAGAAAAAAGCTCGTTGTAAAGAGGAAGTGGTAAAGGATTAATAACAAGCATCTTATGGTACTCAATAAGTATTAATTAGTTGCCCAGTATGCTTGGATGAAATGGGTACAGGTAAGTCTATAGAATGGAGTCAGGTTTTTGCTAAACTGGCATATGCAAAATGAGGGTTTTCTGTGATTAATTTAGACTATTTATATCAATTGCAATTATCCTGTGTGTTGAGATTACTCTTGTCTAATTATTTACTGAACATCACAACATGCCTAGAGGCTCTGTCAAGGTTCCATGCTGCAGAAGGGAGGAAATTGGGAACTCTTTTGTCTTAACTCAGTCTAACCACAGGAACAGCTAACCAGTAGGTCCATGTTAAGGAGGTTATGTGAAAACTCCTAAACAGTATTTGAAGAAAGATCAGTAATACCATTCAGGAGGTCTGCAAGGACAATATACAGTAGGCATATTCCCAGACAGCCCAAAAATAATGGTGTAGTGTGTTTGAAACATGTTCATCACACTTACTGATGGATCTTCTGCATCTCCTGGAGACCTGTGTGTTTCCTTCTCATTTCCCCAGTGATGGAACGGCAGCATGAGTCACAGCTTCCACGCTTCATGCTATGCTGGCATTTTCCAATCTACTGATGTGTCAAACGCTGCTTCTCTTCACTGTAACAGTTCGACTTCCCTTCGCTTGTGCTGACCACACAACCTCCTCTGGCTCTCTCAGCAGCAGCGATGCAGCAGGATTTTTTTCCCCAGAGCTGGCATGGAATCACAGTGGAAATGAGCAGGGTTTAAATTGTTGCCATGGCCATTTTGCAGGGTTGGCAGCATGCTCGCCCCCCTGAGGATCCCCGGGGCTGCTGCCCCCCTGCCCTGCCAGGAGTAAAACTGGTGCTTAAACCAGTCAACTGCTGCAATCTGGCTGTCGTGGCACAAGTATTTATACAGGACTTCTAGACTAATGTGGAAGTTAAGTATTCCATTGATTTTGTTTATTTCGCTCTCTTTGTGGCATTTTTTGGAAGGGATAAATGTAACTTTGCTTACCTGTTTCTAATTCTGAAACAAGCCCTGATTCTCAGTAGCCAAGGTCCCCTGCAGCAGTGGCAAACTGCTACTGAAAAACCAGGACCTGTGTGGCAAATATATTTTAATCATACCCTTCTAATGCAGCTTGCACCCATATATTTCAACACAGTCAGCAAAAATCCATGAGAAGATAAAACAGGATGTTTCTATTTTATTTTTGTTTTAACACAGTATGTGTTTCTGTCAGGCAGAGAAAGATTTTTCCTCCTGGAAACTGGATTCGCTTACATTCAACTAAGTCACCTCTGAAGCCACTTGGTGCTGGCCTCTTTGGGGCTTGTTCTAGACACAGACTTTTTCCGTCTGTGGAAGTAATGCACTAGGTTGCTGTCATCCCTTCATGGCAGAAGATTGCTATCAATGGAATGGTGGACTCTCCCTAATATTGTTGGTTTGGTTTTGAGAAGGGATCTTCTGCCAGCTTGTTTTGGATTGTGCCTAACTACTGTTTCTCTTCTTAACCTTTTTTCATGATTTTTTGCAACCTTTCATCACCTCTTTCTGTCCTTTCATCTCCTAATTTCTTTTCAACACTCTCTGTCTTCCATTTCTGAGCATTACTTCTTCCTATACCTCACAAGTAGATTCTGGACCAAATTAAAGCTTTTTATTTCATTATAATTACTGAAGTAAAATATTATTTAGGAGAATGTAGCTAATTGTCTATGTAACTATTAAAAAAATCACAATATTCTTGGGATAATAATAAATCTGCTGACACATCTCTTAACACATTCATAAAATGAATCTCTTCAACAGCGGTGGTAGGATGAATCAATCAGGGAGCTGTTAGCCACGAAACCTGACTTGAGTTTCCATGACCTTGCACAATCCTGAGCCTCCCTGAAGCCTGGCTTCCCATTGCCTCACACCTTGTAATATCATTTGCCTTGTGCAAAAACACAGTGACAAGACATGATTTGACAGCCTACCTTACAAGGTAAGGTTTTGCAAAAGGTGCGGAATTAGTCTGGTTTAGTTTCCTAGTTTAGAAACTTAAGATGACAATACTGAAGTCTGTATATGATCCTACATACCTATGATCCCTAAATAAGTGCTAAGTGTTTTTATGAACCCATTTCAAAAGGAATGCACATTTATAAGGTATTTTTTCTATCACATCTCTGCAGTGCTGAACAGCATTTTAAGATTTGCAGCATGCTGAAAATAATTGTTATAAATATGTTCATATGTTTTTCAAGATTGTTTAGCATTTATCAGTCATGGCTGGTTCAGTACATAGGTAATAATTTGAATATGATGGTAGTACTTATATTCTCACTTAAATGAGGAGAATAAGCTACTTGTCCCAAGCGGAACAGGATTATTTTTTGCTGCAATTGCTGGGTCTACAATTTACAGATTTACAAACTTATTCTCAGTCCTCTAAAGAATATTAGCAGTCTGGCCATTGAAATGACTTTTAGATTTGACTTTAAAATGCTCTCATTCTTTTCTAGAAGACACTAAGTCTGTGCAAGGAGGTCTGGTGGAAAGGTCTGGCGATGGAAGTGCATCAGGTAGCACTGAGGGATTGTGGAGTGTTTATCTTGTAAAGCTTGGTGCCAAAACTGGGCAGCTTGGATAAAGAGCTGTGCTTTCAGTGTAACTATGACTACAGGAATCAGCCTAGGATCCATGGGAATAAGCAAACTTCTCATGTCAATTAAGGATATTAAATGCACTGGAGTAGTTTTTTAGTTTTTTTACACATTGCATCACTTTAAGTGCTTTTACAGTTTGTTTCGAATGCAGTGCAAGCAGGCATAAAATAGTGGGTTTTGGCTAAAAGTTCCAGTCTGTCCATGAGAATAATAGTATCTCACACTTGGTTCTTTCTGTGGGCTCCAGCAAAGACAATTCTCTTACCTACTGCAACTGAAGATTTCAGAAATGCTTCTCTTCTCTTCAAGGTGCTGCAACACAGGAGCAACAGATCTGGGCCTCTGTTTTTTACATATTTGCTCTAGAGAGCTCAGGGATACAGGGTTTCATCTGGGTCTTGGGATTGCAAAGCCCAAAGGCTCCTCAGAAACTCTCACATGCTGTACATTATTGCAAGGTCCAACTGTAACTTTTCACTTGACTTAAGATGAAAAAGTCTATAAAACTGTCCTTTCTGGACTAAAATGCCATTCAGGAGGTACTAATGTTCCATTCCAATATTGTTGGTATATTAAAACCACTTGTGAGTTGTACTCTGCCATAAGATCTCAAAATTTTATATGCATGTAGATGATTTGGTGTCTCTTGTTAATAGCTTTGGGGATTCTGGGCAGGTTATAACGTTTCCCTTTTACAGATGTGGAAACAGAAAGATATAAATTACTTGCATGGGAAAGAAACTAGAGAAATTTAATAATATGCCACACATCTAAGTCAGTCTCTCAGCTTGAAGCACAAAAGTAGTCTTTTGCCTCTCAACAAAATAATAGATTAATTAAAAAAAATACATTATTACCGGTTTGGGCTAGTGGAAGGTCTGTCAATACTGTAAATATCAGCAGTCAAATATATGAAAGTGTATTTTGGAAAAAAAATCCCACATAAAAAACCAGAAAAGTTAATATTTCCAGAATGAAGGACTGAAATTTAGGAAGTATTTTCAATGGTAAGATCATAATTAGGTTTAAGCAAAGACCTAGTAGATTTTTACACTTTTTGTGTTGTTGTTTTGTAAGATTAAATAGGTTAATACACAGAATTTGATAAAATATTAATATCTCTTCTAAGACTAAAGATGTGACTTCTGAGTCAAATTTCTTAACTTTGTAGAAAGCCTATCTGTGAAGATAATGGAAGTTTTAAAGCTTTTATGAAGTGTTAGAGGCAATTTGCACAACATCTTTTAAAAGTTATACTCAGAAATTAAAATGGGAGTTGAATTTTAGGTACTTGGTTGGAAAACATTGGCCCTGTGATTCTGCACAATTCATAGAATTCACTTTTTATTAACACTTATCTACTATAAACCAGTTACCACATAAAGCCTGGATGTGTTAAGATCAGAAATTTTTATCAATACTCTCAAAAATTCCGAAAAAATAAAAAGTTTGGAAAAGATTTGATGGAGTCAAGATAAGAAAATCCAGTAAGATTAAGTGAAATATTTTGCTTAAACTGTGATCCTTGTAAATGTAGCATTTTAAAAGTATGTCAAGGTTTGCTTATAAAAATAATAAATACTCCTAATTAAAATTAGTATTTGGCCTCAGAAACCTGCCAAAATTAAAGTGCGCATTGAAAACATTGCATTTGCCACTTCAGCGTTTTTGGACCAAAATTTATTTTTTCTGAAAGTGCCCTGACATTTTAATAGCCTGTAAAGTGCCAGAATCTTATACATTTTTTACTCTGATAGCTTGTAAATTTTTGACTCACACAATATTTATAACTGTGAGTTTACCTCAAAGTTATAAGATATTCTGCTCTACTTACATATTTCTCAAATTCTTTGATTTGTTAGTAAGGGGATTATCTTCTTCCCCCCCTTTTTTTTTGAAACTAAGATATTAAGAGGCAAATTCATTAGGCTTATGCTTGCAGTCTACAGGTAACAGTGCTGTGTTTTTCTGTTTTCTTGTGTTCAGTGGTCCATCATTTAGGCGATTGTCAGTTATTTATCTCTTTTGAACATTTCCATAGCACACTGGGGTTTGTTTGTGGTGGTTTTTTGCCCTCTCTTGTCTGCTCTCTTTGACTGAAGAAACTACTGCAGCTTGTCAGCAGCTGAGGTTGGACATTTTGCCGTTCCTTTATGCTACTCTGTCTCCTCCCATGGCATATAAGCCATGTTCAGAAATGTAAGCTAAATATCATCCAGGAAAAAAACAGAGAAAGGCTAAATCTCTAAATGTTCATGGTAGAAAGTAAGTTTATTTAAAATCAGCAAGTGAGGAGAATGCTAAAGTCCCCCTTTCTGCCTTCTCTGCAGATCAGTTCAGAAGCTTCAGCTAACAAAATTATCCCCAAAGGATACTGTGTTTGTAAACTGGCAGTGACATCTATTGTGGCCTTTACCAGAAATCTCCACAGAAGGTCTATTCTCAAGGTTGTAGCCATTTTTGAAAAATGAAAAATAACATGAGGATGAACAATAAATTTTCAGTTTACTTTTTAATTCAGTTAAATATATGTTGATGGTTGCACAGTAAGATGCTATTGTACTTTTCCCCTGAAGGGTTTGAGTTTCCAGCTTGTTTTCATTTCTTAAGGAACCATAAAAACCAGGAGGAAACCTCCAATTTAAGCTTGCCCAGCTCTGTTGTAGTATATTATGTGGTAATCAGAGGTACCCCAGCTTGATGACCTTTCATGTAGGGCTGTTGTTTAGCAGTGTACAGTGCTACAATCTGGCCTTTCATGTGTTTTGAGTATTGATTTTCCAGATAGAAAGAATGGCAATAATAACCTGGGGAGGTCTGACATCACTATGACCTGGTTTTCTTTTATTCCTTGTGGCTGCAGTTAGTTTATGGGAGCAGTGGGCTGCTAGAAATGGCATATCTCTCCCCACTTTGCTTGTGTGAAAGCTCCAAAAATGTGTTTCAATAATGTCTCTCCCTCCAGCTTTCCTTTCCAGCTTATTTCTATTCTACTCCTCTTTTTCTCGTCCTACCCTTCCAGCTGTGGATCGGCCTGGAGGGGGCTTTTCCTGGCACCCTCACCCCAGAAGCAGCAGCAGCAGCATTAAGCTCAGCCTGTATTGCTGGGCAGCCTTGCACTGGCACCGGTAGTGACTGCAGCACTGGAAGCTGAGGGAGTTGTACATCAGATACAAAATTGTATATCAGATGGAACTTTGGTCAAGAATCACCTCAAACCGGTGCTCTGTTTTCATAATGTGTTATTTCTTTCCTTTGGACAAAGAAATGTACTGGCATTATTTTGTCCAAATCTCTTTGTAAACTCACTTCTTCCCTTTCTAAAGCTTCAGGGTATGAATCCCCAGTTCACCCAGGAATACCATAAAATCACAGAGTAATTTATATTGAAAAAAACCTTCAAGATTATCAAGTCCAACTGTAAGCCTAACACTGTCAATGCCACTACTAGACCATGTCCCTAAGTGCCAGGGAGACAAGTCCCCCATGTGAGGGTCACAAGGGCAGGACCTGGCACTTTCACCTTGTTGAACCTCATCTCAGTGATCCAGCCTGTCCAGATCCCTCTCCAGAGGCTTCCTGCCCAACTTCGTGTCATCTGCGAACTTACTGAAAGTGCGCTCTTTTGCCAAGAATGGTTGGACCAGATGATTCTTGAGGTCCCTTCCAACCTGGTATTCTATGATTCTATGGTCCCCTCATCCAGATCATTGATAAAGATATTAATGATCTGGATGAGGGGATTGAGTGCACTGTGGTGATGGGTGGCTTCCAAATACAGTGAGTGTGATGGTGGTTGCTGTGAGACTAGTTCTATGTGAAGAACCCATAATTCAGATGAAATGCTCTCCATGCCAAGGGAATGACAGTACAAGGAGTAGTAGTGCCACATGGGGTTGAGCTGGTGACTGATGTCAGTACTCCAAATTTCTAAAAGGAATGTCACCAGATGTCTTTGTAATCTAAGAGATGTTACTCAGTCTAAAAAACTCTGTGTGAATGGGGCTCTCTCATGGGAATGAGGTTACTTACTGAGCATTTCAGAATACAGTATATTGTCGATATTTGTCCATCACGTGTAATGGTGGGTATGCAATATTTATAGTCTTTCCATAAGGATTGCTGTTGGGAATAGTGGAGTCACAACTGATTACCTCAGCTGCTGCTTACAAAAGCCAGCTGAATTACCACAGCTTGGTTGGAATAATCTAGCCCTGTGTTAGAAGTATATTACCCAGTAAACACAATGCAGTTGATGCCTGTTTGCAGAGGCCTCACTCATTTCAAAAGTCTCAGGAGACAAAATAATTTGTTTCTGTGGCTGAATCGCTGAATGAAAGAGAAGCCATTTATTATGTGAAGTAACAGGACAGCATATGTTTCACTGCAGCGTGGCTGGCAGTCTAGAGCCTTGAAAAATATGTTCTTGTCTTCAGGGAAGCGTAGACATCAACTTTGTGCATCTCAAGAGGTGTTAAAACAACATCTGATGAGTCAAGTTGCAATCAAATGAGCCTTACTGGGGAAGAGCAAGCAATATAGTCAAGGTTTTGACAACAGCCATTTTACCTTTGCCTTTTTTAATCAGAGAAAATCTACTGTGATTTCTCATGAGTTTTATCAAGCTTTACAATAAAGAAAGGTGCCCTGAGCTGTTCTCTCTCTCTCTCTCTCCCCCAACCATCCTGAAATTTAAACCTCAAAAGTGAAAACAAAATGTTAAAGTAAAATTTGTATTTTAGCTTCTTTTCTCTTACCTATTAAAAATTACTGACTTTGTCACCTAAGATTTCCTGAGTCACCTGCTGAAACTGCCTTTATTCTGGAAAAATAAATTGCCAATTTTAATTTTGATAATTTTCTAGATCACTTTGACTGCCAAAAAATATCCTGAACCATTATTTCTGCAGATGTATGTAGTCCTAAATTTGTTATGTTTGTGTTCAGATATGCCATTCTATCTGTCTTCATATTATAAGAAACCTATTAGGTGTAACTTTGGGCAGTTTAAAGTTTGTATTTTCTGGTAGAAGACATCATTGATGCTCACATTTTTAGCACCCTCGCACCAAGTAAAATAGGAAGAGATGGTAACCATGAAAGGCTTTTTATGCCCAGCAGCTTGCAAACAATTTGAAAAATAGTCAGTCCTTGTACAAGATAAAGATGAAAGGTCTGTGAAAAGGTTTTCAAAGTGTGTGTGTTTCTAGAAGGTCAAGCAATTTCATCACCAGTGCTAGACATAGATGAGGGACTTCATTTGCTGCTGATGAAAACAGCCCCAACAGAAGAGGTAACAGTCAAATGTGTGGAGGGATTACGTGCTTTGGTTGGATCTATTATGCTGAGTAAAAGGTGCATAGCTAAGGAGTTTCATAGCAAAGCCTGAAGTACTGATTCTTCTCTGAAAGTACAGGGAAAGAGAAACCATATTCTGCCCAGATTTGGCTGGTTAAGGTTGGAAGCAAAGGTTGGTTCAACAACAGCTAAATATGGATGATTCACTCAAGGAGTCTCAGCTGGGACTATGACACAAAAATTAACAGAGGCTCAAACCAATATTGCAAACCAGTCAGTTCCTTCCATGGTGCCATGCAGTATTCTTGCACATCCACTTAGAAGCAATTGCAGCAAAAGGAGAGATAACTTGGAGACCTTATCTTCTTTACACCTCACTTGTTCTCAGTCAAAACTGATGCGATTGGTTTCCTACACCATCCTTTGTGTTAATTTAGAAGTACCCGTGCTGTTTGCTGAACATGCTGTAAGCAAATGGGGAGAGATGCCTTGGGTGTGAGGTCTCTCATTTCTGTTTATTTTTCACCTCAGAATTCTTCTTTCCTCACAGATGTCATATTTATAATGCAAATTAGGAAGGATTTAAGGAAACCTTTCATGTTCTCTCTTCTTGCCGTGGTGGGGAATTATCACCAAAAGAAACAGTGACCTTTTCCTCAATCAGAAATAATACTGAAAATGAATTAAATCGGTAGAGATTATTTCAGTAGGACAAAACTACTTAGTTGTGCTGTACCTATTACATCACAGGGAAATTGCTACATTAGGATGGCTAATAATTGCCTTGCTGAATGATCTCATTTTGTTAGTATACTTCATATTGTTGCATGTTCATTGCAAGGTAGGAGAGTGGTGACACTGCATTCTGTTGACATCTTTTTATCAATACTTGATCACTGCTCTCAGGAGCAGTGGTTTGACTGGTTCATGGGTGACAGTAGATAAGACAGCATAGACAAATCTTTTAAATATTTTTACTTTTTTTATTCTTTGGTTTCTCCATGACTGAGCAACATGGAAGAGCATTGCAGGCAGTGTGTTGCTCTCAGTGCTGCTATACGAGCTGACCTAAAGAGTTCAGTAAAGAGCTGAATACTGTGGGGAAAAAAAAAAAAAAAGTAAATTCGGTGGATTTACTCTTGACAATGTAAGTGAAGGGGCATTTGTCAAAATATTGTACTAAACTGCTGCTACGTTTGCTTGTGTCACTTCATTCACACGTCATCACCCTTCTTGGAGCATAAACCTTTGGTCTGCCATTAGAACTGTGAGTGCTGAAAATAATTTCTTAATTGTTCTATGCACTATGAGTATCTTTATTATCAAATTATATCCTTATGACACAGATTATAGCTGGATATATATGATATTCAATATAAATATGATAAGAAGTTTCACTACAGCTCATCCTTGATTAAGAATTTATTTTACTCTCCTCTTAACTAGGATTGACTGAATCACAGGCCATTTCATTTAAGAGGCTGTATGTGAGAGCTTTGTTGATTTTTAATTTTCCTCCATTGATTTTCAGCATCCAGAGAGCACTTGTTCTCTAATGGCTCTCTGTGTTGGTGTTTGCTTGCAAATTGAAGTAAAAGATAAATGGCTTTCCAGGTAATACATCTCCAAGGGCTTCCACTTGAGGGCTGGTGGCTGTTAGTAAAGCTGCATTATGTTTAGAAAAGTTCTGTGCTCAAACAAAAACATTCTTGAGCCTCTTAAATGTGGTAACATTGTTTTAAGTTTGGTGTGACAACAATCTCTAACTAATTTATAAATCTTTGCAAGGAATTGCCCATTTGTCCACATTTTTCTACAGAACTTAAATGCTCTGCACTTTTCATCTTAGGAATTCAAATGTGTTCCTTGCACACGTTTTCCACAGCAAACAGTTGATTTTTCAGTAAAAGAAGGGGAGAAGAGCTGCTGGTATTTGGTTAGTTTTTAACTAGTGTTTGTACTAAAATGCAGTGCTAAAGGTTGAAAGTTCTGGCCTTCCAATTGGAAAACAATATTTTTGAAAGGGCTGTGGATTTAATTTTGTAATCTTTGCTTGCTTAAGAATGTTAAGGTCATCTATAGTATAAATTTCTATATTTCAAGACTGCTTGTACACTGTTGCTGTGATACATTGTTACACTGTGTAATAGTGTTCTGTCTTATAACCACTGGTAATGAAAGGGTCCTTATTAGCACCTCTTGCCCATTACCTCCTCAGACCAGGCTTTGCTGTGTAGAAAAGACATATCCTTACTCTAGGCTTGAGTTAGAAAACCATGGGAAAAGTGTGAAGCCCTTGGAGCCCCAGAGAGATGATCCCATGGATTGTGAGCCTTATCTTTCGGAAATGCTGGGCAGCATTTCTTCCCATCACCTTCTCTGTAAATGATTGCTATTTGTTGCCTCAGACAGCCCTATTTTGGTATCAGGTAGCTTTATGCAGCGTGTACACATAGACTGCAGTATGTATTTTCATACATTCAAATTTTAAAATTGGGCTAATGCAAATTTTTAAGAGAGTTCAGTTATTAAACATATACTGCTTCTATGGCATCCATGTCTTTTCTTAATTAGGGTTTCAGCTTTTCAAATTCTTACTGTAAAAATCAGTAAGAATTTGGCTTAAGGGACCTGTGATACATTTTTGTTACTCTGTGTTTCTCATGCCCCTTATTGATCTTAGTTCAAGCAGCTTCAGCAAAGATCTCAAGTGAGATTCATATTCAAATATCTGGATCAGGACTGAATCAGTTTAACAAACTAGTCCATTGGCATATAGGTCTAAGAAATCAAAGATTCAATCTGAAATGAGAAAAAGTTAAAAATCCTGGGATCCTTTCTCTCCTTTGCTTCTGTGTCATTTTGTGTCTCCAAGATGGGTTATTAGAACAGCCTTAACAGTCCCCTTGCCCTGCAGAGTCCAGCACTGGTCAGAGTTTCATCAAATCTGAAGAAAAAAAGCCTGAATTTCAGGTTGGTTTCTGTGTTCTGCTGCAGCAGAAGTTTAAACTGTTCATATTTGGCACTAAGCACATGGATGATGCTATTGACTTCAGTGCATGAGGTTAAGCATTTGCACATTGCATTTGGGAACTGGGGAATAAAATGGAATACACAAGATTTAGTCTTTAGACAGAGGAGTGGTACAGTAACCTTTCCATATCTTAATTTATAAGTGAGAAGAGTAGCTTTTTTTCCCAAGCAAAGGAAGTCACTGTTTTGTAGCAAAATGCAATGTATCCGAAGCCTTCCCTTAGCTCTTTTTTTAAAGTAATAAATTGCTGATGGCTGCGTCTGCCACAGGGCATACAGAAACCTTTTGCTGGAGGCTTTGTTTCAAGCTTGGGAGGCTTTTCCTTCTCAGTAGTCAAGCATATTACATCAGATGTGCTTTTGTTTTGTTTCTTCGATGCAGCTTTCAGGGTGACCTCTGCTGAGATAAAAAGGACCAAAACCACTGTGGTTTTTCCTAAAGCAACATCTTCAGCAGCAGTGGGCAGTTAATCACTCTGAATGACACAGTCCCAAAAAGAACACAAACCAGACCAGAGCAGACCTGGCAGAGCTATTGTTTTTCTCTGTCCCTCCTGTATTGCTTGTGAATCAGAGCAATGTTAAATCTTGAAATGTGGTAGTCTATGTAATAAGCATAGTAATGATTGATAAAAAACATTAGTTTATGTTTTTATTGAGGAATTTAAGTAGTGTCATAACGTTGTTATATTCCTGGTCAGCTGTTCATTGTAGACTCTCCTGGAAGGGCTTGAAATTTGGGCTGTATCTTCACTACATGGCTCAGTGCTGTTTAAAATCAGGCAAATGTAGTGTGAAAGGGTTTGAAATTCTGCCAATAGTAGGAGCTGGCTTTAAGCTACTGTTATGGGAAACATGACCAAACAGGGATGTCTGGATCCAGACCATGCAGAAATGACACAGCTGCTCTGTAGTCATAGGAGGGATATGTATGTATCTGTCCCAGGGCCTTTTTTCCCCGTAAGTGAGTTTAAATATGGGTTTAGTCCAGCACAGACTTCCAGAAAGGAGCTTCTCCGTCTCCCTAAAAAGGGAGAGCAGCAGGTTGTACCTGAAGGAGCTCCTCTCACAGAGAGAAAGATATATCCCCTAAATACTGAAGGGTGAAGACCTAAGTGATGTTAAATGGAGTGAGTCCTGGTTGTCTTCTGTTTGGCTTGGATGAGGCTGGCTGCTCTGCTCATGCTCTAGGAGCTTGGTATGGATCCAGCAGTCTTTGGTGTGAGTGTAGGGTGGTGTGTGTAGCTGTGAAGGGCTAATTTGAAAGTCAGGGAGTAGAGAAATGAAACTTTCATTCTCTTGTGGAAGTGGTAAATAATAGTCTCAAAGTCTCAATTGTAAAGGTGGAAGGTGGCTCTCTGTTTACTTTCATTGCAATAGAAGTTAGCAGATTTTGTAAGTGATATTAGACCATTTCACAATCCATAAATCAATCCACGTTCTTTGAAATGGGATGTGGGGTGTATGCATGTTTGTCAGCAATGAATGTGCTAGAGTATTTCATGGTAAACAGGTAAGGCTACTGTCAGGGAGTAGTCCTGGAATAAGACTGAAATGAATAAAATTGTGAATATTTTTCATACTACTTGTTTTTAATAAGATGCCTAACAAGGGAGTTGAGGGAGGGCACTGGAGTGGTTTGAAGCTGAAAATCAAGCATTTTTATGGAAATAGACTCATTAAAGCTGCCTGTCATGGAAGGGCAACAGTTTTTCTATGAGCATGATATTTATTCAATAATTGAAATATGTTTCTCAAAAAAAAAAATACTGTCAGTTTGCTTTGGTTTTGGTTATGTAATTAATAAATGCCATTTATAAATAGACTAGATACTTTGCCCCAGAAAGACTTGAACATATTTACCTGCTTTTTACTGATCTGTTAATGTAACCAACCTGCAAAAAAAAAGGTTTGTTTTATTCCCTTTGGGTAAATTACTAATGTGGATCAGGAAGTAGAGATGTGGTTCTACACCACAGCATGCATTGTCTGATGTTGATGAGCCAAACTAAGGTTGTTTTAAGTTCTTTGCATTATTTAAAATACCTTGTATGAACTAGGAACTTATTTTACAATGTATTTTAAAAAGTTTTTTAAAAGTAATTTTTTCACCTTGAAACTTGTCTTGGATCTTAAACAATAGACCTTGTTATTGCCTTTGACAGTCTTGGCTTAAAGAAGTCTATGCAGTTTATTCCAGCTTCAGTGCTCCATGTCCAGGTGCAACGTGGGGCAGCTGCTCCCTGTGGGATGGGGAGCTGAGAGCTGAGGGGGATCCTGTGGCCAGTCGGGCAGGGATGGAAGTTGCCAGGCACATCATGGGGATGAGGCTACAGTCAAGGGTGTTGGCCTTGACTGGCATCCCCACAGGGGAAGGGTATTTGGGAGCCTCTTCCTCCTTCTCACCCCAAAACTTTTCACAAGTATTTTCAACCCAAGTTAGCTGTTCTGCTAATCTCATCAGTCAGCCCCCACGCTGGTCTGCTTGAGCAGGAGGCTGGAGTGGAGACCTCCTGAGGTCTGCTGGGCTTCTGTGATGACTAAGTACCACACACATTCAGAATTCAGTTTCATGGTTCTTCCAGTTAGACGTTATGGTTTAACTGATGTGTTTTTATTTTACGTGTCCAGTTGTTTAACTTAAATTCAAAACTGCTTAGGACTCTTTTTCATATAAGACGAGCTGTTTGTGTCGGCCCCTTTATGTATACAATCTGGTTTTATATGGTAGAGCTAAAGACACCATGAGAAAGGAAAAAGCTGTGAAGCATGAAATATAAATCCTTGAAATAGATCCTTTGAGTCTTGAAGTCACCAGTTTCTCACTGCTCACTTTACACAAATGTGCTTTCAATCCTCCAGTTGGCCACAGTCCCCATTTTAAACATTTATTTATAATTTCCTTGACATCCTTTCACTTTTTTAAGTATCTGAACTAGACCTTTCAAGACTGTAGCACTTCCTTCCCCTGCTTCCTCTGATGGGACAAAAGATTGTTCCTGTCATGCCCCCGGAGCCCAAGTGAGACAAGAACTAGTGCCTTGTTAGACTGAGAGCATCCCAAACTCTCCAAGGATGGAAGGCTGTGCTGTTGTAAACAAAATGACCCAAGTTCACCTGTTTTGGTTGCATTATGTATATTGATATTGGTTCTTTGTCACTTGGCTGACTTGTCACTGAACAGCCCTTTTTTGAAGTCTGGCACACTGGAGACCACTTGAACCTGCGAGACACTGGTGATCTATTGTGTGGGAGTTAAGGGTGTCTGAAGCTGTGGTTTGCAATTCAGTGAATGCTGATCACTTCCTATGGCAGATAACATTAGTTATGGCTTCCCTTTAAACAAAAGGTTTGCAAGCTCCTTTTGTATCAAGTTCATTGGTAGAAGAGAAAGACATAGAGTGCATGTGGAGTGTTCACCCCCCTCCAGAGCCATCCACTCTTCTGCAGATTCTTCCTTTATCTATACATTGCATAATTTGCTGGTTTTTGATGGATTTTTTTCACCTCTTCCATATAATTTTGTTTAGAATATGGCTGTGTGGGTAAGCTGGTTTATACTTTCCACTTCAGGTTGTTCCTTCACTTGATGTTGTTCCAACATCAAAGCATGCTACAAATTTGTCTAACCCGTAGCAACCGTGCCAATTTTTTGTGGAAAAAGAGACAGAGAAAGGTAGAGACCCTAGAGGTGGGTCACACTTTGTGTGTGACAGCATCAGGGCTTGCTTGCAGAATGCTTCTTGCATGCCAACTAATAGACTATGTTCTCAACCTGTAGTTTCTTAGGCATATATCCTCAGTATTCGTGCATGAACTGCTGTGTGTTTGGCTGGTATTGATGGTAGAATGGTATAGGACTTTTTTTTTTTTGGTGAAGTCTTTCTAAAGCAGGCAAGCTGTGAGAATCTGCAGCATACCTATAGACAAAGTGCGTTCTGTACAGAACATTTGGTGACCCCTTTCAGCTCTCCCCATAAACAGTAGAGCACCTATTGGTGAACTCGGTGTTGGTATTTTCATCAGGTTTCTGAAGAGGCAACATTGCTGGCTCAATCAATACAACTCAGTTAGATTTACTGATTACACAATTCTCTTTTCCCGAGACAAACAGCAAGTTGGTAATTGCTCAGTGTACTTTATTTTCTAGCAGCTGTATCCAACCACACCTGTCAGTCTGCACGTGTCACAGGAAAGGATTCAGACCACTTCAGATCTCTTTCTTCTCCCACACTGTTGTGGGTTGGTCGACTTTCTTCAGCAGAAAAGGAGAAACGTGGGTTTTAGGATCTGAGCCTGTCAGTGCAGTCTTCAAAGCAGTGACCATAATGTGAAACAAATGTTTTGAGATTTTCAGAGAGTAGATTGTTACAGCTGAACATGCTATTTTTTAAAAAAGAGATAGACTGTCTCAATATAGCATACTAATACTAAAAGTAAATTACAAATGAAGTTATTTTAGTATGTCCAACCGACCTACTGTCACTGATTTTAGTTTTATTTCTGAATACACATATCATTTTTCTTGTTTCTAAGACTATGCTTGGAACTGTGCATTCTGTTATGTGTTGTTACCTCTGCAACTGTACACCTGCTCTTTTCTTATACATTGACAGACAAGTCAGTCTTAAGTTTTGAGACTCTGAAGTCTGCAGTGCATGTTAAAACTCTGGGCTCAGTGTAACTGTTGGGCCTCTTGAGCAAAGTATATGCCAGTCAAGAAAATCCCCGGTAGTTAATCAAGCCTATCTGGATATCTGCAAACCACTGTGTTCCATGTTAATGGGCAAGTCTCTCAAAATGCCTTTTCCTCCCAGGTTTGGTAAAACAGCTATTTTCCTCTTTGAAAATGCAGGTCTTTTACTACTTGAAAAATATGTGCTAAATAACACAAAGTAGTTAGATGAGATCTACCATTCCCGTAAGCACATTTTCCCCAGAATTGCTCTTGCTTTTTAGTAATCTATTTACTGCTGTAAGAATGCTACAATTACTGGACTAAGGCATACTTATTGAAGGACTTTCTAAATAGCTCTGTTAGAGGTATGTAATTCTCTAATTTGGCTGCCTCCTAAAGAATTACAGCTATTGCCTCCCTGTTTCCTTTTTTTCTGGAACACAGATTCTCTGTTGACATGAACACACAAAGTTTCATTGATAACAACACTTGATTTTGAGCCCTCTTTTTCAGTACCCTCTCCTGCACTTTAGGTCATACTTCTCCAAGAAACTCTTCTCATCAGCTTACATAATTTTTTTTTGGTAAATGTAATGGCCTGACCATCCCTCTTGCTGGGGGTGCAAGCCTGATATTGATGGAAAATCCATGAAAGAAGAAGAGAAAGATTCAATGAGGCTGAGTGGATGGAATTGCTTTCTCTTTTGGTCCTGTCTTTTTTTCTAAGTAATTTTGATACTCTGAGGCTTGAGTCTCTGCTGACCTGAAACCTGCTTACTGATTTCTAAAACTGTGAGGAGAAGCTTCAAGCACACAACTACTGTGGCAATGCAAAATGGAGGCAGCAGAGAAACAAGGCTGGCTTTACACGGCAAGCAGAAAGGATGTGAGGAACCTAATACGAGGGTTAATAAATATACTCAAGGGTAGGAAGAACCCGAGTTTCCTAATGAGCATTTTATTGTATTTCAGGCAACCATTTCACCGAAGTTATCATCTTTGTTTTCTTTGAAACAGGATTGACCTGCTGCTGAACTGTGCCGAGACACAGTTTTAACAGAATTATACCAGCTGCTAATAGTTAGAAAAACCCTGAGCTAGACTCACAGCTGATGTAAACTGATGCAATTACATTGTATTCAGGAGAGGTCTGTTGCTCACATCAACCTGAGGGTCTGGTGTTCTGGGGCTATTCTGAGGGGCTTTTCTGAAGCTGACATGCAGCATGTGACTGCTGTTTTCCCCATGTGCTGTGCCGTTTTGCTTACTGTGAGATGAGGAAAATATCTAGGTTTAGCCTTAGAGATTCCTTGCTTGGACTTTGAAGAGACCTTTGGCCACCTCTAATGCTTCCCAGCTCTTGAAAATCGCAGAATGCCAACATTTTCCTGGCTGGGAGTGCATCAGCTAGTTACAGCTATGGAACCTCCTTAAGGTAGGCGTAAATACATATGAGATGTTATATCGCTGCATAGTGCAAAAGTGCTTAAAAGGGGGTTCCATTTTGTAAGGTGTTGTTGAAGGTATTTATATGTGAGCAGTATCTGCATTGTGGCCAATGGTTTGCAGGTAGGTGGAAATAAGGGGAAGAAATTGGTGGGCTCATCTTTTCCAGGTTGCCTGCTCCTTAGGAAAACTATAACTAAAGCTTGTTTTTTAATATCAGATAAAACTTTTACTTAATAGCTCAATCTCTTAATCTCTTTAAGTAGTTCTCCTGTAGTGCTCTTAATTTATAGAATTCCTAGGAGATGGGTGCTATCTAAGTCCAGAGGAACCTGAAAAAGATGCTAAGCTGTTTTTGTCCCAAGCTGTATTTTTCAGTATCTGTCTACAGTAATGCAGCATCTGCGATTAGCTGAGGTTTTTTCTGTGTTATTTTGACACCATGAAGTAATAGCTCCATGATATAGGTGCCATTTATCATCCCTTGCTTAGTCCTATATGTAAAACTAAAAGTCTTCAAAACAAGTAAAGGTAAATAAATATATGGTAAGACATTTTGAACATCTTTACTTTTTTGGGTATCTAAACTGAGACATTTCTTTAGGATGATTACTGCTTGCCATTTTCTTAAGTAGGGATTGTCTCCAAGTGGATGTGCTGGAATGAGATATCAAATCCACTGTGTCTTTACTCCCTAGACAGCCTCTTACAGCTAGAGGGAAGGGCAGCCAAATATTAAATTACATGTCTCAGACCACAGATAGTAATTTCAGAGACAGCATTAAAACAGTGAAAAAAAAGTAGCACCCTTCTTTAGGCTGATAGCTTTCAGTGGGGAAAAAACCCCACCTCCCTCCCAAAAAACCCCAACAAACCAACAATAATTTCCCCCCCTTGCAATATTTCTATATTTTTCTTTAAATATTTTTTTTTGCTTGTACCTCCTTTAAATCCATAATGGCTTAAATTACTTCTCTCTGCATATATATATAGTATCTCTTATGACTAAGCAAAGCTATTCCCTAGGTGTAGTATAGGTGGCTTTGTATTTCTAGTCTATTTTAATATGGTTTAGCAGGTGGAAGAGGGAGCAGAATTACCTTCAGGTGGCCAGGTACTCTTTGGTGTAGCAGCAGCAGGTGAACTGCTGGCCTCTAGTGGTAAATGGGGAGTAATATGAGAGTCTGAGTATCTCTTTCTCAGAGGTGATGTCTCCTGATGTTAGGACATGTAAGTTACACCAAAATTTAGTGTACAGCTGAGACCACGTCTGTGATTTAGTTTCAGTTACGTGAATTATTTAGTGTGATTCAGATAATCTCGAAATTAAATACTCTTCATTTTTACTGGTGTAAATAAAGCTCAAGCTGCATGTGAGCACTAGAAAAGTAAAATTTGTGTAGTTAGAGCCAAGGATAGAGTCATTTTGAGGGAACACAGAGTCAGTATTTTATAATTTCTGTAAAGAGGAAAAGCCTCTGTCAGGCTGCTTGTGACAGACAAATAGATGTCATTATAAAACGTAATCCTCTGAAGGGACTTTTTTCTTTTCCAAGTGCATCCGTATAGAGATATAGCTCTCCCTGGGCTATGTGGGCAGTTAATGAGGAAAATAAAATAAAGGCCAGTTTGATGACCTACAGGTAAGTGCTGTGTTACAGGGCTGATCTCTGCCCTCCTGGGATGGCAGAAGCCACAGAGGGGACAAGCTGCCGCATTCCCATTTTTAACACATCACTGAACTGTGGTCCAGTCCAGCAAGTGTTACAGTGGTGTTCGTGTGGGTTCTCCTGATGAAATTTAGTAGTTATCACATGGAAATGGTAGCCAAAACATGTGGAATCTGTCCAGGGCAAATATTCATTATAGCAATACCTTAGAGGGACTCAAAGAAGGGAGGCAAATGCAAACCTTTCAGGAAAGTTGAGAGAATAAAAGCCTCCTTCATTAACCCAAGAAGCAATTAGTGTGAGAAGTGAGACATTTAGTCTTCTTATTAATTTGTGTACTGCCAGATGCTTTTACATTACTTTATTTTCTTTGATGAATGTATCTGAATTAAAACTTACCCATTGCTCAAGTTGTATTTATACTAGATACAGTTACTCTCAGCATAGTTCAGTCCTTTTTTTAAAGGCCAGAAAAAATGGCCTTGAGTCCAAATCACGGAAACTGGTGTAATTCAGAGGTTGAAGCAAAGGATCTATGCCAAGATAAAACGAGAATGGAATTTGATTTCCTTGCTCTGAATGGGGAGAGACTTTGGCTTTGAGGTTGAGCTACTGTTTTCTGGTTAGCTCAGACTAGCTGCCATTTCTGCATAAATATTCCCTTCTGTAAGATCTCCATCCTCACCCCTTTTTCTGTCCTTTCCTCAGTCTCTAAAGTGACAGAAAGGATCTGCTTACGCTTACATGCACCTCAATAACGGTATTTCCCAAATGTTCCTTGGCAGGACATTTTGTGGTGACTAATAGTTTCTCTTTGTGTATCCATTTACTCCTTTCACCCCCTGCCCCACCCCCAGACCAAGTGCTGTAGAGCCCAGCTTCTCCTTGCCTGCCTGGCTGGCTGATGGTATTGGGGTTGTTGGGACCTGAATGAAGAAAATGGCAAAAACAAATTTGAAAAGCCAAAAATTGCAAGAAGCAGAACAGACAGGTGTCGTTTTCCCAGTACAGCCTCCATGAAGTTTTTAATACTGTAGAAATTTTCATGTTTAAGATTTGCGTCTGAAAGTGTCACTATTTCAGTAGCTCCAGAGTCTTTTGGAGCTTTTCCCTGGGTGTCCCCACCTTGGAAGAATGTGTGGCTTTACTGTAACTGCTGGAAATCAGGCTTTGTGTTCGGTTCTTAGTTCTGTTCCCCTCATTCATAGGGAGCAGTGGCTTGGAAGAAAAGACTGATGCCCCTACTGGCATTCATAATAGGATTTCCTTCCATTTACAGGGCCTTAACATTACTTACTCAGCTGTGCAGGGGTTGATGTCAGTGAATTGCTGGCTGAGTCATTTTTGAGTTATTTAACATGTTGAAAATAAGCCTGAAGCTGTCAGACAAGTAACATCTACGTAGGCTTTTTCTAACTGCAGCCATTCTTAATTTCTGTGCTATATTAAAGCTAAGCTAATAATAGTACTTTGGGCGATACTTTGATGGGAAACTTTGTTAATGCATTTGCGAGGACTAAAGAGACCAGTTAAGTCAGTGTCAGAAGTGTTAGAGAGGCAATGATGCTAAACTGGAGATTGAATGAATAGGTGGAGCAGCCAGTTGTTTTGCTAAAGCAGATAAAATACGTGTGTGTAGGTCTTCGCAGCACATTAACTAGTGAATAGACACAGTAGCTGCATTGTAGTTAGAGCTCCTTCTTTTCTTCTTTAAGAAGAAATTGTTTGTTAAAAGTGAGACTAATTTTATGAGTACAGGTATTCAGTTCCTTGTTACACATCAGTAATTATTCCCACACTGAATCTTTTTTCTTCTGTAATTTAGCCCAAGTTAATTGGAAAGAAGGAGAGTGGTACATCTCTGAGCTGTCAGTAGATGATGTACAAAAGGCACCCGTGTCTTCACTCCTGTGCAGCAAAGTAAAGTAGGGCCATCTGCAAACTGATTTGGTGACTTGAAGGTCAAGAGAAGAGTGGTGGCGGTGAGAGCTGCATCTAAGAAGAGCAGGGGATGATGGTGAGGATGGCTAGAGAGAGCTTTATAAAGCCACTGTTGTGGGCAGAGTTATGTGTCAAATGCATCTGTGCCTGGAGAACCAGACCCCTTTTTGGTGATATTGATGGAGTCAGTGGAGTTATGGTGACTTTCTACCTCTGAGATTTTTGTCTCAAGTGGTCAGCTGCCTTATTGAGACTGCTGTGAGCTGTGCATTAGCTGACATCCACCACTGACTAATCTGGGTAAGATATCATGGTTAGGAAAGTAAGATTAGGATATCTAATAATAAACACAATAGTCACTGCAAGACTGTAACCCTCCAGAAACCATTGATTTTTTTCTATTAAAATTAAGTTCAGAAAAACTTGTGATTTCTTAAGATTAATAATTTTATGTTTGTATCAGTAAGCTGATAATAAATATTGTAAATATATATTGACTTCTGTGGCTGTGTGTTTCCTTCTGTGTGGGAGGAGCTGCAGGGTTAGATCTAAGCGTATCCTGCCAGAGTTAGTTTCTTTACTATCTTACTTTTCCTTACCCTTCGATGTCTCTCTATGGAGTAACTGTACTGTATTAAATAAATTCCGTTCCTTCTGTAAAATTGTATAGATAAACTTGAAAACTATTTTGAAAGAAAACTTTGGGTTGGGTTTTATTTCCTTTGTTCCTATTGATTAAGGCTGTGAAGGAAGATTCATATGGTATATGGTATTTTTTGGTATTAGTAATAGTGGCAGAAGACAGCTTCATGTATTTGAGTACTATTTCCTTGGCTAAGCTTGTGAAAGCATCAAGGGCAGCACATAGGAACAGGCCAAGGTAAGAGTAGGAGACAGAAATGCTGAAAAAGATGGTGAAACATGAATATACATTAGTATTAAGACACTAAGCTTCGGATAGCCTTTCACTGGTTTCTCCATAAATCCCCATGTTTAAGGGGTAAGTTAGCATGGGAAGTCCTGTGGCAGGAGACCCACTGCACATGTGCTTGTTGCTGATTGTCACTGTCAGCTTGTCTTTGTCACATCCCGGCTGAGAAGTTTAGTACAATTTCCAAGCACTGTCAGCCAGACAGGTTAACAATCTTGTCTGGGGCTGTCCAGAGATACAAGGCAGGAGCCTGTGGGAGTCTTCTGTCTTCTCCTGCATAGCTCAGTGTGGCAGCTTTAAGGTGGGAACTACAGCATGTTTGCCTTTGGGTTGCATGTGTTACTTTATTTGCAGAAAATTGGTCACTGTAGGGTCATAAAATGTCCTGAAAGTTACCTCCATGGGGGAGTTGTGCGTGTTACCCTGTGGGAGATATTGCCTGTAATCCATATACAATATACAAAGGGAGGAGAGCCAGATCTCCAGCCCACCTTAGCAGTGGCAATCTTCTGTCCAGCTTGACTCCTGCTTTGGATGTGAGGAAGATGATGGGGTCAATGCCCTGTACTCTCTGTATCTCCCTTTTCTCAAAGTGTACAGTTTGCTCACAGCATATGTAAGCAGATAAGCTTCTCTCTGATATTCCTTTTGTGATTTCCTGGCATGGTTTGCTTTTTCCCCCCTCTTTGTACATGGACTAAGTGATAAACCTTGAAAGCAAATGTACAAGAATAAACAGATTGTCCACTCTCTGTATCCCTTACAGACCATACAGACTTTGAAATGTTTTTTTGTTTCAGCTAGAGATGTCAAAATAATCAGAGGCTGGAAAGTTACTGCTTTGCATTAAGGGAAGATGGTGACACCATTTTCACTAGCATCAAGGCTCTTAATGAGCAACTGTTAAGAGAGGACCAACACAAGTAATTGTGTTGCTCGTTGGGATTGCCATGTCAGCTATAGTTCTCCTTCTCAGAAAAGCAGAATCATATTTTTATGATAATTAGAAATGTAAGATGTATTGAGGACTGAGACTCTCTTTTTACACCTGGAATATGAAGCTTGCAATCATCCTGAAAAATTGAATAACCCTTTCTGCCCCTGTGTGTTGAGTACAGGCTTGCAGATGTGATGCAGGGCTGTTAATGAGTCAACTCTGTCTTGGCCTCCCTGTCATTCATAGGTAAGGTGTGAATATCTTCGGATGATGTAATTGAAAAGGATATCCACTTCTTGAGATTTCTAAAACTCAAATTGTCTCTTGCCTGGTACAAATATGCTTGCAGGGACAGTGAAACGGGGACATTTTTAGCAGTTAAAGCACTGAAAGGTGGAAGCTAAGGGAAGTAGTCCTGCATTATGGGATTTAAGCATGCAAAGTCTATTAATACCAGTGGTGCTAATGCTTTTAAATTCTGCTGGTATTCAAACGTAAAAGAATATGCAATTTGACGTAAAATACGTATCTTTTTTTGACCTGGATTTTCTGAAAACTGAAATATTGCTGTTCTAGAATTTACTGATATGGTGTTTGTTTTTATGAAGAAATAGAACCATCACAAACTTTACAAAATGGACATGATCACTCACTGGTCTCTGTACTGTGCAGCTTTGTGCTTTCGCTTCTGAGTCCACTGTCACTATTCCAGGTATAAAGGCTGTTCATGCAGGATCTGTACACAGTGTGAAGGTTTTTAGTACACAGACCTTTAAAAGATACCTCTGTGCAGGTTTAATACTGGGCCAGAGTGAGAACAGAATGCCCAAGTCCAAATTAGGTTCCTAAAGACTGCAAAATTTGGCAGGTGAACTAATTTAAAGATCTCCCTCTTTCCCTGCCCAAAAAAATTGTGTCCTAAGTATTTAGAAGTAATTTTTTGTTGTTGTTATTATGGGCACTTTTTGTCATTGTCATTTTTAATATAGGAGCAGATTTTTGTGTTGCAAAATAACATATCAAGGGACTGGATTAAAAAACCCAAACATAACTTTCTCTGTAGTCTCTCATTACTTTTTGCCTGCTTCCTAAACAATACTTCCTACTGAATTTCCTTCTTATATGTCAACTTGACAAAATGTGAAAATTTGATTTGCTTATACATATTTGGAATATTTACATTTTTTAATTGTTGTTAAAGCTTTTGGATTTATTTTGCTTTGTGGTTATATTATTGCTAAGGGCCTAATTCTAACAAACATCACTTTAATTGGGTTTATATTTTCATTTGAACCTCACCTGAAAAAAATTAGATTTAAACCTTATACTAGTAATAAGTAATGACTTGTTTGCTCCTGCATGCTTTGACTTCATGTCCTCATTTCTAGAAGGTCACAAGTTCCAGTTGTCTCTCAGTTTTTAAACAAAATGAGATCCTTTAGATGCATTTTGTGTTTCAGCCTAACAAATAATATTTGGTTATGTGCTTAATGAAAAAGATTGCTGGTGGATGCTCTCATGCTACTTTCAGTTGTTATCTGTGCTCATCGATCCATGAGAGCAGTTTAATTACACTAAAAATGAATGTCAATGGATGTAGAAAGAAATAAATCTTTTAAATCTGTGCAGCATACTTCACTGAAATAACTGAGTTTACTGCCCTTCCTCAGACTACCTTTCAGAAAGGTTAAAACGGAGATATAATATACTGTGTGTCTGCATCCTTCAGCACTTTGTTTAACCTGTCTGTCACTGCTCTTAAAATCAAGGGCTGGAACAATAAGTTGATTTGTAGAGAAGAGCTTTGTAGAATTCAGATGATCTATCTTTATGTGATATCTCATGTTTATATTGGGTTGATTTACTGTGGATTTATTTTAGCCACACTTAGAATGGCAAGAGTTAGCAATGAAAGGGTAGCAAGTGGGCTCAACTCTTACCCAGATAACATATCAAAAAGAGTTATTGACTGAGCTTAGCTCTGTCTCTTAGCTATTGTAGTGGCAACATTTTGGTTGAATGAGAAATGTAGACTTCATTCTGTTTTGCTGCAAGGAAGTGTGTTGTGGAGAATTTTTTTGATCATAGCATATTGTTCAACCGCCACCAGCTGTGTTTTCCAAATTGTGAGAATCAAGACACTTACTCGTATATATGTGAGGCAGAAGGGTAATTGATGTTTAGGTCAGTACCTTGAATGCTCTCTGAAAATAACGCAGTAGCTGTGTGATCTGATTGTTGCTAATCTTTTTTTTCCCAGTCTAAAGATCATTTGAGATTTTTGGCTGCATTTTCTGGCGGTCTGCTGAATTGCTGGGAGAAAATACAGTAATTTAAAACAACTCACATTTCTTTAACTGTTTTGTAAGTGAATTTCCCAAAGGGTTTGATAAAGCCTTTAATTACAGAGTAGCCATGGAATAAATATCCCTAGGACAATGCAGGTACCATTTAAAGCTCAGCTACATCACCCTTATGGCAATCATGCTTAATGTCAACTAATGAGTGTGGCGTTCGTGAGAGAGTAGATATTGGCAGGATAACACACACACTGCTGCAACTACAAAAGGTCATTGGATTTTTAAGCTTTCAGTTAGCAAACAGCTACTTAAATGGGCAGAAACCACGACTGATATTTCAACCATTGACACACTAAAGTCACTTAAATACATATGTACAACTAGTGAAAATCTGACAGCTTCCACCTTCATGGCAATAAGGAGAAAGCAGACCTGACCTTGGTGGCTCTTACATTCCCTGTGTTAAGTGCAAAGCAAGCACTATTCCAAAGGGTTCATGTTTGTCCCTCTCTCAAGCACTCACTGACTTCAGACACTGACTCACAAATTCAACTGTCCCTTCATTTCAAACAAAATCCCAAACCTTTCTATTGAATAGTAATTCAAACCATTCTAGATTTTTTTTTTTTGCCCTCCCCCCTCTAAAATTTATGGTATTTACTTTTGAAGCTGAGACTGAAGTGATTTCCCTGAAATCAGACAGAGGCTGGAATATGGAAACAAAAATTTTATTTTGGGTGCTGGTTTGATGTCTTGTCCCTTGAGATGTGCATTCCATACCAGCGGTGCGTGTCCAATGTTTCCAGCTTTGTCCTGTATTTGATTTTATAGTCACAATAATGAGTATTGCTCATCTTGTTTCCTGCTAGACCATTTATTGTATTATAAGCTGTGTGCTGTGTTATCCTCAAGTTGAACTCAAGGGTTGGTATCTAACAGTCCAGTGTTTATGGCTCATTTAACATTGCAGTTTTTAAGCAGTTATTCATACTCCTTTGTCCTTTATTCATAATCAGTGCAAGGGCTCAGTGGTCCTGACTGATCTAGTGTATTAGACAAAGAAGTAGCTTGCAAAGTATTAAAGAAAAGATGTATGAGGAAAAAAAGGAAGTTCTTTGTTAAACTGCACCTCTAGTTCATCATGACTTGGGAAAAGGAGAAATTCTTCGACTGTATATGATTTCGTTTTTTAAGAATGGCATTTCCCCCTCCCCATATTTCTTTGATCCAGTGACTTGTGAAAGAGAAAAAATAAAAGTACTGCTGCTGTAGTTCTGTAGTCTTGTACACAGTAGGTCAGATGCAGAACTGATACAAATGTTGATATTAATTACATTAATTACTCATAACCTAGTAGGGAAGAGGATCTTGCTTCCTTCAACTGTAGTAATCTAAAAAGTTAGGCATTTAGTACATTTTAGTTGTCAAAATTAATGAAAAACCAGTGACATCTCAAGATGAGGTCACAGAATTGGAGTGAGAGATATATCATTGAATATGGAAAGTATGGAAGTATGGAGGTGACCAGCTTTGTCTAGAGACTGAGGAGGTCTACATCACACAGGCTTTTAGAAATAGCCAGTGAAGAAGATTTAGAATTTGGCCTTTCATTGTCATTATTGACTTACTCTTTGTGTGTGTTTGCTGTTAAAACCTTAAGCATCTAATCCTGTGTTAAGTTTGCATTTCTAAATCAATACTACAAAAGGAGAATTTTGCTTGCAGAGTTTATTCTATGTCTGATACAACAAATGAAAACTATTGATGAGGAATTCCTAATTTCCATCTGCATTTCTACCATGTATCATAAGGTGGTTTGAAACAATAGATTGATGTTATGGGTTGCTCAGTCATTCATGTCTTCTGGTATAAATTGCTGTTATTATTACTCTTAAGAATTTGTTAGGTGGACTTTTGGGTGTCTGTGTTGATACTTCTCTTGTCACCAAGACGATTGTTGAACACCTCCCAAAGTGGTAAAATATGATTTCTGAAGCTGGGGAACTGTGGTGCAGACAGTGAATCAGTGTAATGAGAGTGCAGCAGTACAGAGAAAATAGGTAAACCAAAAAGGTCCTTTCAGCAAGATCACAGCATGCCTGAAGATGAGCAAAGTGAACTGGGGATATATGCTCCAACTTTGAGTTTGTTAATAGTTGATCTCCCTACAGTCCAGGTCTTTTGTCTTTGGAAAAGCTACGTTCTTTCTCAATTGTGTGTTCAACGTTAACCTGCAGGAAGAAATTACTTGACAAAAATCAGAATTATTATTTTGAGCTAAGTAACAATTTGTAGTGGGCATTGTTTTAATAGAGTATAAAGGTACATGGCCTGAGAAAGCTGGTAGTTCTAACAAGAAACTAGGGTCAATAATGTATGATTGAAGTAACGAAATTCCTTTAGAATTAACCTTAAATCAAAGTCTTAATGTGATTAATGAAGAATGGACATCGTCATAAAGGTTGTATGTTATGCTTAGGATGTACTGAAAATTACTGTGAGGTATTTGTAGAACTTGAGTGTCTTCTTCAGTTGCATACCAATATGTGCTTTTCAAAATATAATCAGTGGATTGCTTCAGTATGGTACAAGTCAGCTTTGGCAGCAGGTGTGACTATCATCTCCCTTCTGGAGCAAGTTAATTGTCAGTTGTTCAATTTAACACATCGGTATTTCCTCCTGGAGGTGAAATATCAGAGTGCTACCTGCTTGATGAGGATATTTAGATTTCATGGCTCTTTTTAGTAGCTGGATTTTTTTTGGTTTCACATTCACTGGGAATGTAACCTGCTGAAATCTGTAATTGTTAGGCACGTTCTTTAGCTGTCAGCTGTCACTCTGTTGCAGAACCTTCATTGGTGCTGTATGTGACTTAGAAACCTTCTGGGGTGAGCAGAATGGCTGTGTTAAAGTGTTGCTAATAAAAATGTAAATACCAAAAGGCACATTATCCAGGGAAATTCAGGTCTGCAGAATGTGCAGATATACGTGGTGAACCTTTGTGAGGAACAGCAGCAATAGAGATTTGGGTATTGAGATGAGCAGCGTTGGCTTTTGACTCTTCAAAGTGTCACAGGTGGCAGGGAAGCAAATTAACAGTTCTTTGAGAAAACATTTGTGTGTGCTACCAGGCTTTTGACAGATGGGTTTCTGCAGTAGGGCCTGCAAGCTATAGTTTCTGCTGCTGCTGTTGACTTACGAATTCAGGGGAGTTAGCGTTGGATCAATAGGGATTTTGGAAGGCTTCAAGGCTTATACTGGGAGGTGAGTGAGCAATATCCTTGTATGTTCGAGAGGTTACTCAGTAATAAATCAAGCAAAGACACAAATTTCT
Organism: Pipra filicauda; assembly: GCF_003945595.2. Classification (NCBI taxonomy): domain Eukaryota; kingdom Metazoa; phylum Chordata; class Aves; order Passeriformes; family Pipridae; genus Pipra; species Pipra filicauda. Next base: position 6,491,530 of record NW_024104487.1, read on the forward strand.
ACCACAACAGTGATATGAAAGAATGAACATTGAAGCTTGAAAGATGTTAATTTTTCTCTCTTCAAGAATTCTGCATATGACTGAGGTTCAAGTTAATGCAGTTCAGTAACTGGATCAGCAGTTTCCATGGTAGAGCCTGAGTAGTGGGCATGCTGATTATAAAAACATAGTTCTGTTATTCCTCCTGAGACCCTCAAAACTAAACCCCTTGGCACATTTTTCCTTGAGGTGGCTGAGCCTATCACCAATATCCCTCTTGATCAGTGGGAGCAGCACCCCATGGATCTGCCACCTGTCTGTCCTGTGACACAAATTTTTGAACCACCTGAGCTCCTGGAGAGGGGAAGGAGTAAAGATCCTAAAGAGAAGACAGGTACCACAAGTTGTTACTGGTTGGTTACAAAGGAAATCAGAAGAGAGCTAAATCTAAATACTTGATACAGATAGGGACCAAGGCATTGTCTTTGCTGTATACAGGGATGCAAACCAGCTCATCTTATGGGAAGAGAAGATAAGTGTATACCAATATTCTAATGTCCTTATCCTATACTTATTTTTTCAGATGCATTCAGGTATCTGATAAAAGAGAGAAAAAAAAAGAAAATATCTGGATTAAACTGACCTCAAATCTGCTACACAAACTCATTTCAACATAGATGGAGAGTACCTCTTAAAGAAAATTGAGAGCATTTATCTGAAGGGTTATAGAAATTCTTGTCATGTTGGGTAAGAGCCAATATGCAGAAATGAAGAACTAGGAAGCGAGGAAAAAGCCTAATATAAAAAGCCAGAGGGTGGTTGAGCATTGGAACAGGCTCCCTAGGGAAGTGGTCACAGCACCAAGCCTGACAGAGTTCAAGGAATATTTGGACAATGCTCTCAGGCACATTGGAATGGTCCTGTGCAGGGCCAGGAGTTGGATTTTGATTGTTGTGGGTCATTTCCAGCTCAGGGTATTCTACTATTCTATGATTCTATGATTTGATGAATAAGAACATCAGGATTTATTGGTATCAGATGTCAGTAAAAGGGTTGTGTCACTTCAGGAGGCATGGAGAGGATTGAACGGTGTATTTGGTGGGCATTTCCTCTTGGATTAAACGTTTTAGATGAAATGCAAAACAATTTATGGAAGTTTCCATGTGAAAAAAAATTAATCCTTTTGCCGAGACAAAAAGAGCAAATGGAGGGCACAGCAAAGTGGGCAATACACCACCCTAGCTGTCCATGGTTTGTGGCAGGTAATGCACTATATCCCTTTCCTGGGTCACCTGTAAATGACCAGAACCTGTCACTTCTCATACAAGTAACCCAGCGTTATACTTTGAAAAATCTTCATCAAAGTCTCAGTAGCACAAGACAGGAAGGCAGATCTACTGGAAAGCAGGGATTTTGCACATTAATGTGTGACTGTGTTGGATTTGGGAGTCCCCAGTGTCAAATTTTGACTGAATGCCTGGCAGAAGGGAACCATAATTGTTTCTGGACCGCTATACAAATCTGCACCAAAATACAAATGTATTAATTATAATCTTAATAAAAACAGCAGGTGCAGAGGGCGTTAACATCTTTAGGAAAAAAAAATTAGATAATCACTGTAGGTGAATTTTCGTATTCTAGAATTATTGAACTTTTAAATAACTCAAGTTTCCATACATTTGTAATTCTTCTTATTGCACTGGATCATTCAGCAGAATGCCTAATGCCAGGGAAGGAATGCTTCACACTGACAGGCTGAAGGAGTGAGGAGAAACTTAAAATTTTTCGGACTAAGAAGAAATACAATTCATTGCTGATGGTACTTTAGGAGATGTTAGGATGAGCCTGTCAGGTGCATTGGTGAGAACATCTTCTGGACATACTGATAGACAAGACTAATAAAAGCCAGGACTCACGAACATGAAAGAAAGAGTTTTTGGCAGGAAGACATAGGCAAAAAATTAATCTCTATATTTAAAAATGAGTAAAATTGCAATTGAAAGGAGGTGGAAAACAGCAGAGCTAGATGTGTAAAGAGCAGAACCAGAGCACTGATTCTACTAGCACAGGAAGCCCAGCGCTGCGTCTTGCACAGGGACTGACTGCAGACTCATCCTTATTTTACAGTGTCTGAGACCAGAAAGGGGAGAATGAAATAATGCAAAATTCAGACTGGCTATTAAGTTGTATTAAATAGTGTTGTACCAAGCCCAGGAGATTTGCTCAAACCAGTTGTGCCCCAAAGCACTCCATGCAAACCAGGGAGCTCAGGCACAGACTGTGCCTGAAGGCTTAGCAGTGGCATGAGATGCCACTTGCTCCGGGTCTCTGTTGAACACTTTTTGACCAAGAACAGTTCTTGGTCAGCACAGTCCAGGTTAAAATTCTGTCCCAAATCTCATGTGACCGTGGAGGAGGAAAAACCATGAACTTAAAAATTGGTTTATTTTTAATACCACAGCATCAGGTCTTATTATTTGTGCTTTCAGCTGTCAAATCTGAACATACATACAACACTGAGACTGAGTGTTTCTCTTCCATTGCCTCTTTTCCTTGTCTAAGTACCAACAGTTTGCTCTTGCTGAACAGATTGAGCTTGGAGACCTTACATGGTAAAGCTGGCTTTTCAGCTCTTAGAGCATTTCTGTGGCTTTTTTTTAAACTTACAGATTTGTGGCATTACAAAATTTTACATTTGAGCAAATTTATTTGTCAACTATACCGTGCCCTACCTACCTAATATTCTGTATTAGTCTTTTGTCACCTACGAATGGTACCAGCAAAGACTCTATATAAAAACCTGTATAATCTTTGATGGTGACTAATTTTGTAGGAGATAAAGAATCCTGGATGCTGCTTCACTTATATAAGCTCCAACTGGGACAGCTGCCTATTTCTTGAGTTCTTTAAAAAATATGTAACTGTAATTGTGAGGTTGCCTTTTCAAAGATTTTCTTGTTGGCCTCCTGCCGGAGATCATAGTAAACTTCATTTGCTAGCCTGTGGAAGAAAAGTTAGGCAGGCAATGAGAGCTTTAGAAAATCCCACCCTACAATTATAACCAAAAATAATTTTCTGTCAAGTCGTTGTCACTGCTTTCTTTTTTTTAAAAACTGAGCCACCCACTGGGAGTTCAATTCTGTAGGAGTCTGAAGATGATTTGAGGGCGGGGGAATTCAACCTAAAAATTATTTAGAGGAACTCTTTTATGCATCAACAAAGACACAGTTGTAGGTCTGTTATTTCTGGACCTCCAGTACTGAGAAATAAGTGTTGGATGCTTTGGAAAGAGAATATGTGCGTCTAAACATATGTCTGTCTGCTCTGAATGTATACGTAGAAACTCAGAAACTTCATCATTTTTTGCCCTCTTTGGGATGAATTAGGAATGTTTATTGAAGAACCTGGATTAATCTCTTTTTCTCTTTTTTATTACCTTTTTTTTTAATAGATAGTACCCAAAGGACTGCAGTTCTCTAAGACTGTTGTTAGCTAAATTGTTGGAAATCTTTCAATTACAGTTTCTAAAATAGTAAGAATGTTGATACAAGCAAGTGAATTGCTTTCAGCGGAACTGCAGAGAAAGCTGGATTTTCAGAAGCAATCAGAGGTGCTGCTTTGTAAATAGACCAGTAGACATAGGACCGTGTTGTGCTCACTAGAGTCGATCTTGATCAGCTCCACTTAACTTACCAAATCCATGCTAACTTGTGTTTATGTGAGAGCAGAATATAACCTGTGCTGTCCTGTGGCTTGCTTTTCCCCTGAGTGGATTACCAAAGTTCAGCACTCAAGTTGTTGCTGACTTGTGACTCCCAGAAGTGCATCCCTGTTGCCACACCCTGGCTGAAGCATCTTAGGACCTGATGAAAATTTCACGTGGGAATGAGGCACCCAAGTTCCTGTTTATAAAAGGCATCTGATTTTTTTTCCTCCTATGAGACTGAGTGTGTCATCTGTTTTTTTGCTTTCAGTTTTCAGTGTATCTGAGAAGCATAAAAAAAAGTTTTTTAAATGTATTTTATTTAAAGGATTTGGGAATACAGCCTTTTGGGTTCTCAGGTGTTGGTCCTGCAGTGCAAATGCATGGGGATATCTGCAATGTTCTGCTGCTGTTCTGCTGGAAAAGTAAATCAAAAGCCAGAAACATAGCTGATCCTGTTTGAGAGCTTCCACAAAGAGTTAATATTCTCCTATTTTTTTAAAGTGTGATTTCTTCATTTATTTTACTTTGAGCCTCCAGTAACACCCATCAAGCCTGATTATACAAAGGGTTTGCAGTCAGACACTACTCAGGGAGAAGGAAGGATATAAACATTGCTGCTTGCTTCATAAAGAAGCATATTAATCTCACTCTACCAGGCCTTTGTAAACCTTTGCAGTGGATAAATGATACTACAATTCTTCAAGCATGTAGAAAAGGAAAGCTGGTTACTTGACTTGTGCTGTCAGCTGTCATTGGAAACATAAAATCTGTGTTCCTACAGCTGCTGACAGTTTGTAGAAGAAGTGAATAAAAATATGCATTTTTAGTCAAATTGTGCTACGTTAGCATGATATCCTATTTCTGAGTGGAATATAACAGATTTGATTGAATAATTCTGTTGTGAGTTTAGTATTTCATCTTTCTGCCTCTATTTTCAAGGCTATAAATAAATTCATCTGATCATTTAGACATTATCTTAAAATAAATATCTATGGTAATTCCTGAATAAGAGATAAGAATTCATTTATAATTTTGATCAATCTATACTTATATGTATTCACTGTTATGCAATATAATATTTTTGTCACCATATTGCAGAAGTTTATAATCGTACTCTAAGACTGTAATTTCAAGAAACATCCAGTGTTGACTGCTGCTCAGAAAGGTAGATTTAAGAAAGGATTCTATTATTGTTTTCTGGAGTTCATAAATAGAATAATAAATATACCACAATAATACAAACTCTAATTCATATTTCTATGTAATTATGGAAAACATAGATGGTTGTTTGTCCCTGTAATTTTCTGGCTGTATTTTCTGTAAATGCCAGCTCACCTTTTTCTATATATTTTCATTTTCTTAGCTGAAGGAAAATGTCATTTCCCAGTAGACAGAATCAGAATCCTCTGTAAGTAAAGTAAAATCAGAAATGTAAAATGTCAGCAACTGTTTTCTTTTAAAGAAGGCCATTTTCTTTGTGTGTTTGCATGCAGTGAATAGGGAAAAGGAGTTACTTTTTTTTCCAGTATTGCCACTAAAGATGATATTTCAAGCAGCATTTTTAATTTGTTCTTCTCCAGGGGCTGACAATGAATTATTAACGGTTTTTAACAGTGATGCAGCCAGTTCACAGTGTGCCTGTAATCCAAGGCAAGTCCTGTCCTCCTGGAAGGAATAATACTTTGCTCTCTGAATTCAGTGGATTTTATCTGGGGTCAGATGACCTTCAGGAAACAGCTGAGATGGTGTCGTCCCTGAATTGTTTGTCCCTTGCATTGGACGCTGGGCTAGAAGACAGTTGAGGTAGCAGAACAAATCATCCAAGTGCTATTCAGCAGCTTTTGTTCAAAATCAACTGTCTTTGTTTAATCAAGTCTCACTAGCTATCCAAGTCAAACCATCCAAGTCTGTGCTGAAGAAGAGGAGGGATCCTTATACAATCAGCTCCTCAGTCAACAGTAGGAGCGGTAGACTTCAGCTGAAGTGTTAGCAAAGAGCTTATACAGGGAAAAGGCTTATACCTTGTAGAAACATGTAGCCATTGGAAATGCCAACCTTCAATTTTTCTTGGTTTATTTTAATCTTGGAGAAAAAAGGAGAACATGAGATTAGTACATTGGGATCCAGCTTAATTCCAAAAACTGCGTCTTTGATTTACCTTCCTAACCTCCAGCTTAGTCTAGCCTTGTAGAGAGGGCCTGGCCTTTCTGCATTTCCATCCATCTAGGATGTCAATAGTCCTGTGTGAGTGTGAGTCTTTTCACTCACTGTAAAAGGATCATGTAATACACATAGATTAAGTGATACCCTTGGATGTCTAGAATTGGGTGGGATGAATTTGATGTTAACAGCTCAAGCACACAATCACATTACTGTGCTAACATATTGCCTCTGACAAAGTCATGTAAGTTATCTTTAACAATCTCTTACTGTATATTAAATTGTATTGCATTCATTTGTATTTATTGTGGTCTAAGACTGTGTACACTGATGGTTACCATGGGCCAGGTAATATTTGTTAGCTGAATAAACTATAATAATCGGATTTAGAATCTAATCCCAGGCTGAATGTGTGCATGAAGTTTTGTTGTTATTGAACCTCTTTATTAGAGCATTTTTTTTTTGCTAAGAAACCAAGAATTACATTAATGGGTGTGATATGGGGTGGCTAGAAGTTACCTGCTTAGTTTAATATCCTGTCTCCAGGAGAAATTTGTTTAGGAAAAAGGTCAATATCTCATAAAAAGAAGTGAAGGGGAAAGAGTTAAGGTTTCCCTTTTTTTTAATTTTTTTTTTTTGTTTTAAGTATACCACTAGTCGCTTTTGGTGAATGACTCTTACTCTTCTGTCATGAGAGAACTAAAGCAGCCTCTGAATATAACTCATTATTTTTGATACATTAATTATGAATCTTCTTGTTTATTTCCCTTCTGGGATAAACACTATCAGTGTTTTCAAATCCAACTTCAAAGGAAGAAGCTCTGTTTACAAAGAATTCCTGAAAATATGGCTAATCTTAAAAGCATGTTTCAAACACAAACTCTGATAAATGTAACATGACTGATAACAAAGGATGGAGTCAGAAAATAATACCATTTCTGTCCACTGACCTGCCACTACTACCTTTATACTGAAGATAGCTGGAGTCAGTATGAGAAAATATGTCCTGTTATGTGTTGAAGAATAGTGAAAGAACAACCTATTTCTTATTAAATCTGCTATTTGTGTATATGTGGTTTTGAATGGAAGTGCTGGACTGCCCAATTCTTCAGCAGTGCATTAAAATGGGTAACAAAGGGAAGCATAAACCAGGCAGTGCGGTCGCTGGAGAGGCAAAGATAGTTTACATATTTATCTGAATAAACAAGAACAACTACTTCTTTTTTTTCTGTCTCATTTGATTCTTCCAATTATAGCATCCCTTTTTATCTGTCTTCATCTTTTTCTTAATTAAACTGGTGAAGTCATGCTCATTCATGTTGTCTAGACGTTTTTGTTTATGCTTAAACATTTTAATTATTAAAAAACTTATGTTGCCTGATGACCTCAGCAGACTGAGATGGTCTGAATACCCCTAGTAACGTTGTCCTGAGCTGCTTTTCTTATATATATATATATATATATATATATATATATATATATATATATATATTGAGGATCTGTAAGACAGGTACAAATACAGGCATTGGAATGAACTTCCCAGGGAGGTGGTGGTGCTAAGGAAACTTTCCTATCCAATCATCCAGGAGCCACTCTGATAGTCACTCTTGCACCACCCGAGCAGGTCCCTGTGCCCTTTGTTACACCAAGAGTTGGCAGCTCACAGCCTCTCTTCTGGGCCTTCTGCTACCCAGTGCAACTTGTACTGCAGTTGCACTGAATGTATTCCTCAACAGTGGAATCACCATCCCTGAAGTGTTCAAGAAATGACTGGATGTGGCCCTTTGTGCTGTGGTCTAGTTGACAAGGTGGTGATCAGTTAAAGGTTGTTCTTAATGGTCTTGGAGGTCCTTTTGAACCTTAATGATTCTGTGATGCTGTGAATTGGAGGACTGGAGTTGGAAGCCAAGCCTTCTATGTAATAACCCGTGAGAGTTATGTGACCTTGAGTGTGATCAGGAGATATATATCTGTCTATAAAATTAGAACACAAAAGTGGCTCCTCTGTAAAACCCTCAGACTTTTTCACATCTCAAGACTTTAACATTTCAGTTAGAAGTCTCTTATGCTAATGGTGGCCTTTCAGTTAAGTTTTTTATTTACTTGAGCACTGGCTCTCAATTTATTATTGCAGATGAGAAAGAACATTCAAGAGCATTAGAATGCATGTCAGGATGTTCTTCCAACCACGAGATTTGTTTAGTTTGCTGTTGCACAGGCACAGTGATATTCTGAAAGGACCAAGTCATTAGAGTAATTTTAAATTAGGTTTCACAACTCCATATATTTCTTGCATAGTGATAGATGACTTGTTTTACAATACAAATAAAGTATTTCAAATTAATTGTGGGGTATAAAATTAAACATAAACTTGCGGAGTTGTGGACTAGCAATTATTATATCCTGGAAAATGGTTAGATATAAGTATATCTCAAAACTTGCTTTTCACTTTGGGGGATAGATCTGAGCTGTCTGAGTACTTGATGAAACATATTTTATATAAAAATTGAAAAAGCAAGTTTGATGGCATTAGTTTTTTTCATTAAAAAAAAGAGTCCGTTTGATTGTTGAATTCTGCGTAATGAAGTCTTAGTCAAAATCTGGTAACTGTTACAAAAAGATAGGTCAGAAAGAAGCAACTCATGACCAGCATAGGGGCAAGTCAGAAGTAGTTGGTTCATCTGCCTATATACTGCTTAATTGTTGTTTTTCAAGGAGTTGGAGGGTGCTACAAGGAGGATATCTTTTGTAACTAATGCCTCTGCTGCCAGACCATGACTGAGGGCAGCAGACACTGCCCACACCTTGTCTGAGGAGTCTTTACATAGTAAAGAAGAGAGCAAAGAGGGACTTAATCTTTACTGTGTCTTTAAGTATACCTTCCCACCTTAATGTGCAAGGAGTTGCTTTTGCTGCTGTAGAATAACAGTAGAGATTGCTTGAATTTTTTATTAGGTCAGGGAAATTCAGGTTAAATGGGAGCAAATTAGACCACGTTCAAACTTGTGTTCTGTAAAAATAATTCAACTTTTAATATGCATTTTTGTTGACTTTTCATCATGGTTATATTTATTTGTATTATCTTGCTACAAGAAAGTAATTCTTGAAGGATTACTAGAAGACTTTTTCTTCTGTCAGTGAAAATAAAAACACAATCAAAATAAGTTTGATGTGAAAAATACAAAATGTGTGTCCATTTTATATATAAAGGCTGAATAAATGCCTATTTTGCATATTCCTTAATGAACTTAAATTTAGCAAAGATTTGTGTACTAAATATTGCACTTCCTTGCTTATTGATGTTGTCAGTAGGTGTGTGAAACATCAATTTCAGTACACATAACTGTACAGTTAATTTAATCCATAGTCATTATGCAGTTGTCCATTATTTGGGAAAGATGCCATGGCAGTCTGCTTCCATAGTGGTTCACATGTTGGGGCCCAGGACTTGGGATGATGTTGGTGGTGTCTGGCTGCTATTTAAATTGAAGGATCAGTGTTCCATTTCTGCTACCTAAAGATATGAGCAGTAATTGCTATAAAGATCCCAAGGATAAAATTAGAGCTTTTCATGGGTAGTATCTGCTGATAGTGTTGGAGAAATCATTGCAACATTGAATGTTTCCCAGGATTGTCTGAGACATTGAACAGTTTTGTTCGCAATTGCTCGTTTACTTATGTTTTAAAAGATACTAAAGCTGTATGGAAATGTTCAAGAAATTAAGTTACATTGGTAATAGGAGACTTTAGAATAGTTTTAATTTTATAATTAAGAATGTATTTGACATACTTCAGTATCACAGTGGTTAAGAGATCTAAGGATGTAATTCTGTTATATATTTTCCTCCTTTTTTTTTTCCTTTATTCTTTTCTAAGACTTATCCACTGTTAACCAGCAGCTACAGGAATTGAAACTTTAGTAATAATTTTTGGAATTCTCATACAGAGAGAAAACAGAGCAATTATTTATTTATTAAAAAAAAAAAAAAAAAAGACGAAAGGCAAACAGAATTAGTTCAGCTTGGAGTGCTTTCCTCCATGGTCAGACAATTTTAAAGTGACTGAATCAGTGTCTTTTATCAGAGACCAGATAAAAAGAGACCAGATCAACAGTTAGTAAAATTTAAATAGCAAAAGCCTAAGCCTGGGTTTTTAAAGGGACAATACTTGCTAACCCCACAACAAATTGCTGTTGTGTGTTACTCTACTCACATATCTCCTCTGTATATGAAGTATTGATTTCTTTGTCAAGATGGTCTGTAGGAATGGCAAATAAACTTAAATCTTTTTGATAACATTTGGCAATTTGCGTTTCCCCTTTCATTCTTTTTACAATTCCTTCTTGGTTGCATTACTATGTCCTTCAGATGGTCAAGATGTGCTTGAAGGCACTCCTGCTGCTGAACTTGGTCAACAAAGTATTTGAGATTGCAGTGGATGTTTGTTGTATTTGAGTGCATTTTACTGAGCATGTTTTGCTATTTGTTCTACTCTAGAAGTTAATGGTTCCCTGAAATCACCATTTGTCAGCAAGGGCTAATGGTGGGACCAACCTCCCAACCAAGTCTTCTAAGCATCTCCTTGCTGATGGCTGATGCAGACCTTTGAGTTAGACAAGAGCTGTGTCTGTTGTGAGAAGTGTTTGACTGAAGGTTGCCTTTTAGAACTAGAAACTCAAATGGGCAGCAGGCTGCCTGGTGCTTACACATATCTAAAGGTGTTACATCGCAGACCATAAATCTGACCATTGGCTGTGCATCATGATTATGTCATATAAGTGCAGCTGGAAGAATATTTGTCTGCCGTTAAACCAAACAGCTCAACTCTTTCAGGCAGCAGCACACATATAACAGTTTCAGATCGTTCATCCGTCTGGTTTTTGATATACTGTGAAAAGAAATACCAGAATTTATGCACATGGCCACAGTGCTGACAGATTCCTCAGGATACTTTGAAGAAATCTGACAGCTCCAATTTAAGTTTACTAATGTGATAAAGTGTTTTTTAAAGGGTATAAACATTTTATGTGGGAAGCTGCGGTCTTGACTGTGAAAGTGTTTGGCTTTCCAAAAAACATAAAGCAAACAAATGCCTCCTCCATAAAATAACCTGGCTTTACAGTAATATCATCAGACAAATTTATATATTTATATATACTGAGGAAACTAAGGGATTCCATAGGCCATTGGACTTCTGGGGCAAAATCCTGAAAGTCCAGAAATATTCTAACAGACGAAAGGTTAAACTGTGTGATTAAAAACTCAAAACAAAATACCTTCTGCTTTTTCTTTTTTTTTTCTCCCCTAAATTACACATGGTTCTTTATAGAAACACCTTTACAAAGGTCAAATCCAGTGGTTTGATCTATTTTATTAATATTCTTTTGTTGATATGAAACTTTGTATTTCAGCCCTCAAAGCTACCAATGTGTCCAAGCCAAGCTACTTTTTTCAGGACTGTCTCCAGTTTTAAATCTAACTGGTTTAATGATTTTCTTCAGTCATCTTGAATATATGGAAACAGAGTGAGAGTACAGTTAGTGTGATTGCTTTATCCAGATTTACAGAGCAAGTAGCAGTTCAGGAGAGAAAGCTACTACTGTTGTGTCCCCTGTATACATCAACAGCAAGAAATAAGAAAACTGATCTCTCCATTTCCATTCAGATTGGGCCAATTTCCTCAATGCTTTTAACCTGGCATGAATGAAATAGATTTTTAACTTGAACTTGTGAAGAAAATGTAATTGCTGTTCAGGATAATTACTTGTTTTCTCCTGTAATGTACTACATAATGTCCTTTTTTCAGTAAAATCACATCTTAGAGTGAGAACACTTCAATAGCAATTACTCTGACTTTATAACCGTCAAAGAAAGGTAAGCATCATGTTTTTCCCCACTTCACAGATGTACAGTGAAGATGATAAATTGGTTTGATTGTGTCAGGTGTAAACTCTGAAACGATAAAGAGAATGTAAGAAACTTCTGCTGTCTGAATTGAGTCAAGAGGTCCTTCCACCATCACTCTTGTTCACAGGGAAAATCCAAGAGTTTGAAACTGAAGTCCCAGTAGAGGAGACATTAAAATAAGTTGCCAGAAGCGGATGGTAGTTACCCAGGAGGGAAAAGGAACTTAGGGATGAAATAGCTCTGCCTTGTACCTGTTGCTAAAATCTGATGTGTCACCAGAGCACTAGCAGGTGAGCAGTACACCTCCAAATTGGAGGGGGACAAAAAGGAGGATGTGTGATCTATGAAACTACCCATTAAGCCCAATATGCATATAATTAGAAACACTTTTAAACAATAATGAATTAAATTCATATTGAATGAATTCTGTATGAATCTGAATATCTGAAATATGTTAGAGGTGTTTTTGAGGAACTGACTAATATTTGAATGAGAATGATTTGTTTGATAGTCTCTCTGGAATTTCTGATGTTCCTCCTTTCCTTCTCCTACAACTGCTTTGTGTGTTTCAGTGTTGGCGCAGGAGTCTGTGGATGCCAAACATTTGTGATGTTTTAAAAAAGGATTAAGAAATTAATGGAAAAAAACTACATCTATACTGTTAGACACAAAATTGCCAGTCTTGTCTTGACAGCTACTGAACTGTGGGTTGGTGGAAGATGGCAGTGTAGAAAGGCTATAGACAAAAGGTGTGGAGCAAAGATTTACTTTTCTGTAGTAGTTTTTCTCAGAAATCTGTTCCTCTCCAGTCCTGGAGAAAAGACGTTGATATGAACCCTCTGTCAGCACCAGTGTAACTAATCTTATGACTATTTGAAGAGCATAAAACTGCAAAAGCCTCTATGTACCATCTCCTTCTTCCTCTGGCCAGTGCTTCGTGTGGATATGTTACTTTTTAAAAATGTGAAATTATAAATGCACCCAATATATTTTAAAGTTTTGGTCTTTGAATAATTATTATTGAATGTTTACTCTTCTATAATTGATGATGCTTAATTAACAACTGTTCCAGTAGTATGATAGATGTATCACACAGTAAATGATCCTGTTCAGAAGATGTACCAGAATACACTTGAATGCTCCTGAAATGATTAAACATACTCTTTCTCAACATTCTGAATGGAATTCCCTTACAGCTTTTTCATGTGATGTTTTCTATATATTGTCTTTGTTAAGTGATGGATTCAATGGATGAACATGATATTGGGTGCTAAACTTTCTCATCACTTTCTAAATCTTCTCATTTCTTTCAGCAGATAGGTATGGATACGGTTTTCTTTGCGAATGTGGCACACGCCTCTCCCCAGTTATTCATTTCTTTGTTGCCTCTTACAGCACACTCATCGTTTTCGCCTAAGCCTAGCTCAAAATTTAGCATCTAAATACAGTTTTGATGGAATCGAAGTGCAGGAGAATAATCCTGAGAACGTCACTGAGGGAGTTACAGTCTCTGGGAGTCCAGCTTTTTCACTAGTAGGGTTAAGGTGCCTAGTCTTTTACTGCTGTACAAGCCCAGAGGTGCCTCAGCCTCAGCTGAGCTGAATGTCTTGCCTCCTGCTTGGTGCTGGAGGCAGTGAGTGGATCACAGAGCTGTGTCTCACTGCCTGATGTCCCCCAAGCAAATACTCTAGTAGGTATATTCAGAACATGCTAATGTATACTGTCAGTGTTGCAAAGCTCTGGCTACTGTAGCTGGGGGTAATACCTTTATATCTATAGGTAAGTGATAAGAGCATCTGTCCAGGAAATGTAAAACCAGGATCATGGACTGCTTTAGCTAGAGGGAATCCAAGCCAGAACTTGTACTTTTCAGAGATGTCCCCTAAATCTCCATTTTCCTAGGAGGATTTCTACTTTATACTAAGTGATCAGTGGATATAAAAGGTACTTCTGAAAGGCAGGGCCAAATCCGGGACTTTGCCTTCCCAGATGATTCACAAAAGGAGGGCCTAGAGACAGGATCCTGCTACTACTCCTTCTTACCTCTCTAAATCTCTTCTGGCTGACCCAATGTACAAGTATTACCATATGCACTTGTCCAGTTTGGCTTTAAGGTGGTAGGTGGCATGCTCTTTAACCTGATGTGTAGGTTATCATATAGTATAGTAAATAATAATTCCTACACTTCTTCCTCCAGCTTAAAAAAAACCCAAACCAGCATATGTCACTTATGTCTATACAAAGTGAAACATTTGATTTGGGAGGAAAGCTGATAATGCTGGCCTTCTGTCAGTATCAAACAGGAGGCTTTTGCTCAGTGTACAATCTCTAGAAGGAGGGGGTATTTTTCACTGTTTTATGTCACTTAGATTAGTTTCTCCTCTACCCCTTTCAATGTACTAACAGGAGTTGAATTCCACTCTAGATGCCTCAGTCTTTACATTCAGATGAGAGAGTGGATTAAAAAAAGAATAATAATAATAATAATAAATATATATATAAAAAAATCAACACAGACCCAAGGGAAACCCAGAATACACAAGTTTACCTTTTGGACCTCTGCAATGATATGTCTGTTTTTGCCTGATAGTTAGAAGTGTCAACTCAGGTGTCTTTTCATCATCCTTCTGCTTAAAAGGATGGCTCAGGAAGCCCTGTCAGGACAGTTGGTTAGACAAACTTTTACACTTCTAAAAAAAGCAGGGTTGTTTATTCTGTTTTGTCAGGTAGGTATCTTGACTCCCCTTGCAGATGTGACCAAAAGACCGTGTTGATAATTATGTGGAAATTCAGCACAGGTTTTCATCTTCTTCTGCATTTCCAAAGTATTCCCAAGATTTTTTCATAAAGAAACTAACTTCAGCTGTGTGAGGTTTAGAAGTAATTACATTGAAAATGCCATATAGTAGGAAGAAGATTTGAAAACATGGTTCAATATTTTGTTTTAAATGGATTTATAATTACATATGGGGATTCTTTGCTTCCACGGTCCTGAATGGGACAGAAGGAGAAGAATGACAGTGTGTGTGGGAGTATTGATTTTAAATAACTTGCCTATTAAATGATAGCAAAAAATGCATCACTCGGTAGATACCTCTAAGGACGATATAACATTCATCTGTCACTGTGGAATGAAAAAAAAGTTTTAGACTAATACCTCAGCTTTTGATATAGATTTTATGGACTTTTTTTGCCTTTATAATTGGATTAGAATTGTTGCACTTGTAACCTTTTTAGTGACTACTGATTCAAGTATTGACACATGTATGTGTTTTATTAGTATCACCCTTCTGGCTCAAGGGCCTGCACTACAAACAAATGGATATCTGGCTCTCTAGATATGTCTCTCAATTACTGAAAATTTCAAGAAAACATGTAATTTATAATAATATTGATTTTCACTTTTCCCCCTAATTTGAATTTAGCAGTATCTCTTCATGTTGACAGTGCTGGCTATAAAAATCCTGTGTTCAGGTTCAGATGGAACTGTAGTTCAGTCTTCCTGTATGATACTTAAATCATGTCAGTTCCTCTGCAAGGTCTTTTATGACTGTTAGTAGAGTTGAGAGGCATTATATTACCTGTAATAGTTCTACCCAGTGAAAAATGCAAAACTTTGCTTAATAAAACTACTTTTAAATTTGAGTTGAATTAATATCATTATTATGTAAGAGGTTTCAAACAGTGATATTGTGAGGTGCTGCATTGTTTTATTTTAAATTGATTTTCATTTTTAATGAGAAACGGGGGAAAAAGCCTTAGGGTAGGTGATTATATTAAGCACAGTTTCTAATCCATTTTTTACTTTAAATATTTGAGAATAAAGGAAACATATCTTAGAACCTTTTTTCAGCAAATTCTAAATCTAATTTAGAAATTCATGATTATAGGAATAGCATCACATAGATACAAAGCACACTGGAACTGGAGAGCAGACACACCATATTTCATCTGGAAATATGATGACAGAGAGGCACTCTGAATTTTCATGTGGATACAGTATATATTTGGGTTGCTAAAGTGGAAATTCTCAAAAGCAAATGTAAGCCTTTTATCCAAAATGCTTAACTGATATGAAAGTAACATTGATCCAAAGATGGTCTTTGTGATCTCAGAGTAATTTCTTTAATATCTATGAACAAAATGTAAGAATCTGAATTTTTTTTTTTCGTCTGCATAAAACCATATTAGCTGTCCTGTGTTATCCTGTGGGATGAAGTTTAAGGCATCTTAATCCTGGCAACACTGCTGGAAGTCTCCTGTGAGAAGGTGATATAACACCTTCTTAATAGAGGAAGGTTTCCAAACACAACATATTAAGGCCTAATCCTGTGCTTGACTTGAGGTGTGTCTCAAGTGGGACTATTTGTAAAGGCAAGGATAATAGTTTCCAATTCACTCTTTCCACAGATACAAGTATCAGGACTTAGATTATGTACAATGCCAACAATATGAAAGTATTCACCCAAAGAACAATTTTTATTTTTATTTTAAATAAAAACTGCTTCTGACTCATAGTTTTTTCTTTATGTTTTGCTGCAAATACCTGATATCAGTTGAGGAAACCATTTTCATGTAAAAGTCCTGTTAGCTGGGGTTTGGGGTTTAATAACAGGTTTATCAAGGTTTGGGGCTAATTATGCAGAATAAGTGGAAAATGGCACAGGCTTGTGTCCTCAGGGGATTTCCTTAGGGATAGGTAGTGCTTTCTGATTTTCCCCCTTTCACTCCATCCTCTGCCATTTTCAGTGCCTTTTTCTGGTTGTCTGTTTTGGGGAGATTTGGGGGGGGCATTTGTCAGCCTTTAAGCTCCAATTATGTATTTCCTTTAATATAAATGGAACTTTACACACATGAATAACCTTTTTAATTCAGTAGGGACTACCTGTGATTTTAAGACTGCAGATCACCCTCATTCTCTGGGACAGGCAGCACTTCTCATGAAGTGCAGAGCATATCAGCAGCACTCTAAACAAGCAAAAGTACACATAAAATGTGAGGCTTAGTTTGATAAATGTGCAGAAAAGTGCAAAAATTTCCTTTTTAAGGAAAGACACAACTGCTTTCTGCCTTGTGCTTAAATAGTCAAAACAGGCTAAGTGATCTTGTCTTAACCTTTCCAAAGGGTTTTCTTTTGCAACAAAGACCAGGCAGAAGACAGAACATCACAGATGTCTGCTTTTTGAGGAGGTATATGTGGAAAAGACCTAGTTAGAAGTGAAAAAAACGCTATTCCAACTTGACCTTTAATATCCATCCCCAGCTGTGAACAGCTCTGGTGGTTTTTGCTTTGAAAAATCTTGGTTTCACCTAGTTGTTGGCCTGCTGAGGCTCTCCCCAGTCCACATTCACATTATGGCTGATACATTTCTGATAATAAAGTCTTTGGATAGAAATATGCTGGTAGAAATTGTGCTGGTGGTGGTAGTGATCTGTATTTGCAATGGTGAGAGTCAGGTTGTGGTTGTTTAGTGGAGAGAGCAGAGTTCGTTCACCTGGGAAATGTGCATGAGGTGTGACTGCATTTGTTTTTTTTGTCTGTTTGTTTATTGGAAGCATCTTTCCATCAGCATTTCTGAGGTATACACCTCTCTCACAGGACTCTATCCATGCTGCACACAAAACAGAAATGACCTTTCACTGAATCAAAGGCAGACTGTCTGCAGAATAATCACAGTCTTTATATCCTAAAAATGCATTTTTGAAACAAGTCAGGTAGGTGATAAACAGATGTTTTCTGGATCATTATGTGCTGTTGTTCCTGCTCTCCCCTCCGTGATGTGCTGAGCGTAATCAGGTGTGAGTCAGTGATGTGAACTTACAGCTGCTGCTTTGGGACCTTGTGGATATGAACTCACTTGTATTTCATACCGTGTGTGGTGACGGTGAGAAAGAGCACCAACGTGATGACCCGACCTCTCCTTTCCCCTCCTTCCTGGTAGCATTCCTAAATTACATACAACTGCAGACTTGGCAACATTGGCTGAATAAACTCAGGCTTATAATTTAGGACATTTATGGGGTTTTTTAATCCTTCTGTAAAATTTGTTTTCAGATTACAGAAGGTTGCAGCAGGAGGCAGATGTGGAGTTAAACAGCAGATGATGCCTGCTACAAAGAGGGGCTGTAAGGGAGTCTGAGGACATTAAATGAGGATAAAGAGAAAAATAAGCTGCAACTTCATTTTGAAAGCTTTTGAAGCCATAATCCATCTCTGTTGTAGATTTTCATGGTGTTTAGAAACCCATGTCAGGGCAGCTTTTTCAGCTACAGACGCTGCTGGTGGTATAAGGTTAAGTTAAAAAAAAATTAAAAATGGTGTGAAGTTGTAGTAACTGTAGTAGCAGAAAAAGTTGAAACCACAGGAGTGAACAACAGCTAACATATCAAAGTGTAAAGTGTGTTTTATTTCAGTTCCCAGTCCTTTTGTAAGATATTAATGGTTCATTTGAAATGCAAATGAGAAAGGATGAAATTTTGTTGCAAAACCATATTCCACATCAAACTTTGATGTCTGATTATACAGAAAGAGCTTCTAAAAATTTTTTGTAGTTTTTAAAATCAGCTCAACATATTCTTAAAGGGCCTACATTTAAGATAAAAGACTCGGTAAGTAAACAGCAGTTGCTGTTTTTATTGCAGGTTCCTATTCATTAAAACATCAAGCAGGAGAATCATTAAGACTCCTTTGTTTAAGTCGAGTGGAAGGAGAGGGCAGGAGGTGAATAAAGACATTGTGGTAATTTTCTCAGAGACTATTTTATACAGCCCTTTTGTACCACCTGACTGGGAATCAATAGTACTTTACTGGAAAACAAGCAAGCAAAATGAAAACCTGGGAAAGCTCCTGAGCACAGCTGCTGGCATTGCCACTGGGAAATGAAATCTTCCTTTAACTTTCAATATTTGTACAAAAGGGCATTGATGCTGTTGGGCTTTTACATTAAATTTGACTTCATTTTAGGACCTTTCTAAGTTGTTGGGGTTGGTTGTTCTGTGGGTGGTTGTTTGTTTTTTTCCTTTTTACAGAAAGCATAGCCTACTGTTTTTGTGAAATAATCCCGTATGTGCTGTACCAAAAGAGTAGTTTCCACTGGGAAAGAAGTTACTTTTTTTCTCTAATTTTTATTCAGCTGTATATTCTTGCTCCCACCCCTCTTTTCTTCCTCTGCTTCCATCACCAGCTCCACTTCTTTACAACAACATAAATAGCAACAAAATTTCAAAGAAGTGCAGAAGTATTCTTAAATGATGTTGTCTCAGAGAAACTCTTGGTCTCTCGGTTTGCACTTTGAGTGTCTTATTTGTGTGCCCTTCTGCAATCAGAATGTGTTACCAACTCTTCAAAGTAGCAGAGAATTCAACTCTGTAATTCAAACCTGAGGTTGTCAGATGAAATGGAAGCTTTTTTCCTAAGAAAAGAAAAAAATTGTTTGAACAATTAATCAGAAAAATGTGACAAAGCTGTGAGGATTTGTGATTAGAACAACAGTGATTTTGAAATGTTGTCATCAAAATAAACAATGTTGACCCATTCTGCCAATCCTCTTTTTCTTTGACTTGGTAATGACCCCTAAATATAGTCCCCTAAAATTATTATTGTCATTTTTGTCTTTCTCATGTTTTTTTTTTTTGTTACTTCAGTGTTTTATGGTTTTTTAAATAGAAATTAATGGAATTTTAAAAATTAGAGATGGTTAACTTTTTGGGTAGGATTCCTCAGGCCTATGGCGTGGGTGTCAATATCTCAGTTAGTTATAACTAGTGGAAGGAACTGCACTTTTAGGATTGAGTTCAGTTTATAGAATGCATGTCTGAATTTGTGCCTTAACGTGCCTATTTCTCTTCGTTACTTAGAGAAGCTTGGGTAACTATTTCAAGTCTAGATATTCATGCAGATGTTTAAATTTAGAAATTAATTTTATGCTCTAACTTGACAGCATCCAGTCAAAAATAGGCCTTGGCATCAGTGTAGACAGCTGAATTGAGGCTTCTGTGTATTGTGCAACAGCTGCCAAAGAATAAACAAATATTCAAAAGTTATAAAAATGGGGGACAAAATAATACTGCAAATATTATGGCTATGATTTTATTAAAAACCAAGAAAAGTCAGTACTTTGCCCTCACCTGAGATATTGTGTTTGGTTCTAATTGTTGCATCAGAAAGACTCACTGGAAAGAGGGAGAGAGAGGGAAAGTGGTTGAGAGAGAAGATGAGAATGTGGCAGGTATGGAGGAAATACATCGTGTGAAGAGATTGAAAACTCTTGGACTATTTAGGGAGAGATGAATAAGAGGAAACAGTAAAATTAGCTAAAGTAATGATTATAGTAAAGAAAAGCAGGATGTGAATTTGTATTTTATTTTTAAAGCTTGAATAGAAGAACAAGGAAACACTGATTGAAACTGGAAGAGGGAAACAGAAAACTAATGGAAGAAAAGACTTTATTCACACATTGTGTAATTAACCCATGCAGTTGTTTCCCAAAGATGGCATTGAGGCTACTGTTTTGTCAGCCTTGGAAAAAGGGACTGGAAATATATATATATATATGTACGAAAACAAGTGAAGCATATACAGCAATGCTAGAGTGCAATATCCCCCCCTCAAAAACAAGGGAGTAGCTTTGAGTGTTTACAAAGTAATTTCAGAACTCCCGGAACAGCATGACTTTGGGATGATTTCATATTTCACCACTTCTGAACCAAGTAGAAAGTAAATGGTTTTGAGGAATTTTTTTCAAAAGTTAATTTATTTATGCAAAATAGATGTACTGTTTGAAACCATCAGATTGGATATTGCTTGGTTATCATCTGCTCTCATTTATTCAACTTTATGCAAAATCCGTTGTGGCTCTCTGTCAGAATGAAGACGTATTTTTTTTGTGATATATTAAGAGCAAAATAGCAGCAATATTTCAAAAGGAGTGGGCTAAGTCGGTTTCAGTGTATTGTCTGGCTGGGAGATGAGCTCAAAGGAATCTCAAAGCAATTCAAGCAGGTTGCAGCCTTTAAATGCTAATTGGGTTTGTCTGCAATGTTATTGATAGAGCCTCTAAGGAAGGGAATGGGAATTCATTATTCTTAAATAAATAACTCAAGGAAGAGGAAGTGAATTAAAGGGACATGTACTTTTTCTTCCTAAATTCCAGATCTATCAAACTTATTTCATTCACTTCAATCTTGTGTCTAGTGGTCAAGGTAATGTTTTAGATTTGGTTCTGTTTATAGGTCATTAAATATCTGTTGCAAATATCAGTGAGCTTTTTTTACTTTAACATCTAGAAAATATGTGATACTTTAACATCTAGAAAATATGTGATCTCCTGTTATTGCTCCAGTTGTGGGATGAAACACAGCAATGCAGTGTGCTCCTGTGTCTGCTTTGGTCTATTCCACAGGGCTTAGATTGGATATAAGGGGAAAAAAAGTCATGGAAAGGGTTGTAAAGCACTGGAACAGACTCCGTAGGAAAGTGGTTGGAGTCACCATCCATGGAAGTGTTAAAAAAGCATGTGGATATGGCACTTGGAGATGCAGTTTACATGGTGGTGGTGCTGGGGTGATGGTTGGACTTGATGATCTTAAAAGTCTTTTCCAACCTTAAAACTTCTATGATTGTATGAAGTCCTGTTTCTTTGAGTTAAGAATTAAGTTTTCTGAAAGACCAAAGATGGTTTTAACCAGGGCATGCAATCGAGATGCTCCTTGAACCCTCTCTTAAGTGCTTCTATGCCTTTTTTTGACCAAGGAGATCTGGAATTCCTGTCCTTGTCTCATTGTCCCCTCCTCTCGGTGGTATTGTGTTCTGCTGTGAAATTCCCTGATCCTGACCTCAAACTGGCATGGGGTTTGGGCTGTGGATTACTGTGAGAAGGCCACACAGCAGCTTCCTGCACTTCATTTTGTGGTCCATGGAGAAAAAGAGTGGTGAGACCATTTCCAGAAGGACATGACAAGTATGTAGGAGGTAGCACTTGGATTAGAGATGGTGGGGAGCAACAAAAAAGAAACTGCCTGGAACTAAACCATGAGGGTTTTTTGCTTCCTAATCAGGAATGATATTCTGACTGTGTGCATTTCCCTTTCTCAGTATAGTTTACTGTGGTCCAACTGAAAATTTCCATGAAGCTGCTGCTGCTGTGAGTGTCCGAGTGGGTTAGAATGGGACTTAGAATGAGCAAGAAGTTTAAAACTGGGCTGTATTCATTAGTGCATACCAGCTGCTCTGTTTTGATGTGAAGGATATGAAAACATCATCAAATCAGGGGATTAAACTGTTTATGGCTCTTACTTTCAAAGAAACTGCCATACTGGTGAATCTCTGTAATTTTGAGACTGGTTTGAAAAAGGAAGGCCATTCGTCTTTTAGATTTATTTTGTTAAGCCCTGGGAAAATGGATGTCCTTGAGAGGACTATTATTTTTCACAGACTTGCAGTAAAATCTGGAGAGCACCTGTAAAATCTGTGTTGGATACTGTGTATATGTACCGTGGGTAACTGTGACCCAATCATCTTAGAAACCATTCGCTGAAATTAATTTTGGGGTTCCCCTCCCCCAAGTTCAGTAATGATCTTTCCGTTCAATTATTTTTTCATAAAACAGATTTAAAACAGAGAGCTTGCAAAGTGTCAGATATTCACTGATGAAGTGTGCTAATTTATTTTTTTTTTTAGCATTAGTTTTTTACTGTGGCATTGGAATAAGCAATATAATTATGCTCTCTTAAACCAACTCGAAAAGGATTTTCATGTGGCTGGGAAAAAGTTAGTGCCCTTCTCCACAGCACTGTGGACCAGACCCCATATGTATTTCTTGGCACACTCCATATTGAATTTAAAACAGAAGAAGAACAACAAAAATTGTAGTACTGCAGAATTTTTTGCCTGAGTGATTCTGGTTTCCTCCTTGTCACAGCCACTCCCAGCTGGTTTTATGGGATCTCTCTAGCCATTCTGGCAATATTTCTTTCTTGTATGTCTTCATACTGTTGATAAAGGTATAATGACTCTTGCCAGCACAAAACAATCCAGCACAATAGCTCTTTATCTTTGTGCATTACAAACCTGTCTTTTTGGGCCTTACGTTAAAGCTCTTAAATCCCTTCTGGGGGGCTGGATGCACAGCAGACAAGGCCTGGATTTGCAAGGGTCCTAAAGAGGTCTTGTTTCTTCTGACTTCCATGGGATGTATTGCTAGTAATCTCCCCTGAAAATCAGTCCTTATGTTTCCAGGCAAATGTGTTAAACTTAGCGTGAGCTTCTGCTTTAAGTTTCATAAGCTTCTTGCTACCAGAAAAATTCTAAAGTAATAGTAATAATTTTCTCTGAACTATTCCATTCTCACTGCAATATATATTTAATGTACTTTTGTCTATTATGCTCCATTATTAAGTACTAAATCTATGTCATTATTAAGTGAAGAATGATAACAAAATGCAAAACATTGTAAATATTTCTGCATTCAGATCATAAGTGATGGATATTTAAATATAATTGCTATGTAAGACATTATATTTACGTGGTAGCTGACAAATGAAAGAAGAATGGATACATATTTACACTGAACTTGGTTTGAATTCTGCAGGCGGTGAGCACAAACAGCCAGATTCATTGCAGCTCTTTGTGTTACAGTTTTTGAGGAGGAAGAGTGCTTACATGAAGGAGCAGAGAAAGAGTTCGTACGGTTATAACTCTGCATGAAAACAAACTCTGAAACTAATGAGGATACTTGGCCAAATTCTTCCTATACTAAAGTATAGGCATTTATTAGTCATGGTAGATCTATTCTGCCTAACAGGGAATCACAAGTTGCCTGTAGTCAGTGTGTATGTGTAGAGATAAATGAAACTTTACGATTTATGTCTGTAGCAGAAAAAATGTTTCAGAATGAAAATTTAGGACACATACATTTAAAAAAGAGAGTTGAGCTGCAGCAAAAAAAAAAAGAACAACCCCATGTAATAACCTGTGCTTTGCCATAGGTGTGCTGAGAAACAAATGTTAAGAATTAGGAGATGATGAATAGTAGCATGGTTATCTTAAATTGTTAGTGCTCCTCTTTGTGTCATAGTGACTGGCAGGTCCCAGAACACGGCTGCTTGGTCTGTTGAGCCAGTGAAGCATCTCTCTGTCTTTTACAAATGCTTGCTGCTAATTGCTGTTGAATTGAACCCTGGTATAGAGTTTTTCAGAGGGTTTTTTGGACCACTTAATATTGAAGCTTTTTGATCCTATCTATATGCCTGCTTCGTGGTTATGTTTTAGTGTTCTTTTGGTGCCAGATCAACAATGATCAGATTCGCAGAGCACACAAAGAGCATTACTCTTTTTTTTTTTAACACTATTTTAAAATGTAAATAACATTAATGTAAATTCAGTGAGAAAGAGGAATATTACTGTATTTTCTTAGTGCCTTAGTTAGGAAGGCAGGTCTGTTTTAAAGTGAGCTTAAAGTAAAATGAAACCTATTCCTGTGTCACTGTTGTCACAAGCAGAGTGCCAGTGATTGTAGCTCTAAATTCGTATTAGTTTCCTTTAAAAAAATAATTTTTTTTGAAAAGGATTTGTCTTGAGAATTGAAGTGTGATAAAAAACTTTGCTTTCTTTAATGGCTAAGTCTTGAGAATCAGCAGAAATAATTATAGATATGTTCATGGTGCCATTAATGAAAGTTTCAAAATTATTGTTTACTCTCTTTGAAATGGATGACCAAAACTTTCCTTTACCACCTTTGTCTTTATCTGCAAGGAATATGATTCTTCTTTCAGTGCTTTCCAGAGGGAGACTCCACAAACTGGAAACATGAGAAGAGAGGTTCATTAAATGAAAATATGATGGTGTTTCAAAGCATTTAGAATTAGCTGTGCATGCATTAAGTGACTATCTGCTTTCCATTATGAACAATATAGAGCAATTAATTGGATGGCCCTTGAGAACATTTTCAGCCATCTGGATGTCTACAAAATGGTGGAAGACTTTATCTCTTCATGTTAAAAAAAAAAAGTAAACTTGAGCTTAATATCAATTAGGGCTTCAACATCTGTTTCTAGAACATCAGAATTCTCATTATCAGATATTAAAGGTTGCAACATACCTGGCTTAGCATTGGCAGTATAAATGTTATGCATCCTGTCCTAAAATAGATGTCTAAGATAACTAGTAAAAGTTAAGGCGTCTACCTCTCTGCCACAACATTAGAGAGAAACTAGTTTTTTTGGCTTTTTGGATTGCTGCGTTGAAATCAGATTAGTTACAATGTAACTATCAAATTGCAGTTTATTTAAAAAATAAAAGAAGTAATAAAAAGGAGTATGAAGTGGCAGTGGATTTCTCATAGCAGGTATAAGTCAAGTGGCATACCAGAAGTCCTTTATATCAACCTGTCTTTGGAATTAGTGCTATGCAGGAAAGGAACAGAGGAAAAAGATCTCTGGGAGTAGTTGAATAAGACAAACTGTTATAACTGGAACACTATCCTCTTATGTTTGTTTGGGTTTTTTTCACTTGTCCGACTTAGGTCTGAACCCCAGCGAGCTATACAGTAGGTGTTGCTTGGCTGTTTAAGATGAACCACTTTTTAGACTGATTTTTTTACAGTTCCTCAAGCGTAGATGCTGATGATTCTCTGCTGTAAGGGTAATTACCATTTTCTCACCTTAACAGAAGTTTTTCTAAATAAATTAAAGCACTCCTATCTCCAAGCTTCTTTCTTAGTGATTTACCATATCCCCTGTGTATTTAAACTGTTTATTAACCAGATGCTACCTAGATTAGAAGGGAAAAGGTAATCTACCATGCAACATGACCCAATACTTGCTTAAAAATGAACTAAATTTGTTCCAAACCATGGCAAACAGCATGGGCTTGTCCCTTGGGCTTTCCACTGAAAAATTCATGCAGAGTTTATAAATGTCACCTCTGTGTCCATATACACAGTTTGAGCACATGCTGTTTTGTATAATGAAGTATCTTGTCATTCTTGGGAAAATTGGGATAATGTTATAGGGACAAACCACAAGACATTACTTTTTTTTTTTTTTTGGAGAGTCAAATAAATAGTTCAGTGGGGATTCTGGAATTAGATCTGTCTCCCTTCTGCATAGATCTGTTGTCTGTTTAGGATTTCATGAAGGTTTAAGGACATATGAATAGAACTGGAGACCCTGGTTAAGGTTTATAAGGAGATTAAGGGACCAGAGAAAGCAGACAGACTTGTAGAATTTGTATAAACGCTTGAGCAATTCAGTGGTTAAAACCGAAGTTTAGTTAAACCGTTGTGGGGACTGCTGGAGCTCGTTCTAGGCACATATTTGTATTTGAGTGCTTCCAGCATCTTTATAAATCTGACTACAAGAGCTAAAACCTCCAATAAATGTATATTTTTTGGAATTTTTTAAATTAAATTATTTTCATTTAGAGTTCACAGCTGCACGCAGACCACTAGAAATGCTTAGGAAAGAATGGGTACTAGGTTAGGAGCCAAGGCTCAGTTCTCTCCACACGTTCACTTGTATTAGAGTTTTAAATTCTTATAGTATCATATGTAGTCTTTAAACCTTATGCTACACAAGCCACAAGAAAAGACCCAGTCCCTGTCTGAGGAACATGTATCAAAAAAATACAAATTAAGTATAATTACTATAGGTTTTGTGTGATGACTGTAGTAATAGTAACATATCAGATGACATAGTAGAGAAACCCTCTTGGCACTTGTGTGCCAATAAAAAAGCTGCCTGTAACCTCTGTGCCTGTTTTGTTGTTAAACCCAGCTGGAAGAGGAGCATTGAACTAAATTTTTTTTCTTTTGTATTATTGCCCAGTATTACTCCTAATGTTTCATATATTTCCTTTCCTCTTTCCTCCTCTGTCTAACAAAGCAGGTAACTGTTGCAATATTCAAGATCAAACCAACGTAATGGTAAGGGTTCAAATTTGGTGTAAAGCATTCACTCATTTTTGATAATGATAAAAAATTTGACAAAAAATAATTGATATCTATTATTTCTGAAGCTGCTACATGTATATAGCAGAAAGGCTGAATTTTTCAGTGATTTGAATAGTAAAGGTTTTTCTTCCTAGTGAACTTCTAATGTCAACATGCTTTTGCAACGTTATAAGCTCGTGTTTTTTTCTGTGGAAAGCCTAACAGATGGGTTTATTTTCATTTTTTTTATTCACAAAGGTGTTCAATTATTTATATGCTACTTTGCATCCCATCATAAAGCTGCTCAATGAACAGATTATGAAGGCTCTTGAGTTTGTGGAACAGAATTCTGTTCAGTATTTCCATTCCTACGTCTCAAGCCTCTCTCTTTCTCCCATCTGTCTTTACTACTGCCACTTCTTCTGTATAGTGTCCATAACTTTCTGACCATCATCTTCTGTCCTCCACTATTTGTCCTCTTTTCTGTCTACAAAATTTCTATTTCCATAGAAACATCCTGACCTTCCACAACCTACTCATAGTTTTCACGTTGTATTTTGAGTCATGAATTTACAGCAAATTGGCAAATTTTAGCTACCACAATGGAGGGAAGTAGAAATAAAATTCCTATTCTCCAATTAATGTATTTGCAAATACTCACTTGACCTATCTGCTGCATAGCTGGACATTCAGCCTTGTATTCTCTCTCTAAAACTGATATTTCTTTGCTGCTTGTAGCTTTAAGAAAAATTTCTTAATCCTGTCAGCACAAATGTCCAGCATGAAATACTGCCATTAGAGACAAAAAGGTAAATGATTCATATATTTCTGTATTTATTTTCTGTTCTGCAGTCTGACAAATTAACTCAAGAATTTTCAATGAAGAAATTAAATGTCATGGAAGGCTCTGCTGACCTCAGAATTAATGAAGTAAAGACCATTGATTTTACTGGGGATAGTGTCATGTCAATTAACAAACAAATTACTTTGTTATATATATAATTTGAGGATATATATATATAATTTGAGGATAGTGAGACGATCTGACAGGCATCTAGAAAAACTCAAGTTGGTAATTTCTTTCTCAAATCAGGGTCTCTAGTAATACCCACTGTAATCAGTGCATGAACTTTTTCTGCCACTGCACTACATTGATGCAGATAGTAGTTTACTGTGTTGAAGTATTGATAAATGTGACTTAATTTTTGGCAGATCTTTGGAAGATAAGGAATGTTCTATTTGTGGATATATGGAACCTATTTGATATTACCATTTAGAATCTGTTTGATTCTAAAATGTAAGTACTCACTAATGAGAATTTCCTTTTAAATATGTCAAACACTCAATGACACTACTGTATTGCAGAGTGTGTAGAGATAATTTCAATAAGATGCCATTGATACTCTGTTGGGTTTTACTAGTAATCCATAGAAAAGGTTGGCAGCAACATCATTTATATTAGCATATGGTTTTACTATGTTTTCCCATATATTGAGAAAACCAATAGTTCGCATTTTTATCTAAAACCCCTAAATTGTTGACAGGTCCTCACTCTTATGACAGTAAATTAATGACAAGAAATCTTGTCATACCAGTGCTACCAGTTAGAATATTTTCTGGGTGTGATGGTTTGCTGGGCTTTTTTCCTCCAAAGTCTTTTGCAAAGGAAGGTCGTTCAGCTGGAATTGGGAGCAGATGTCCTAACACTCATAGAATGGTCAAAGTGGAGCTAAAGGTAGTTAAAAAAGCCAGGAATGCTATAGTTCACAGGGACAGAAATGAAGGAGCCAGAGAGGGGAGTGAAGAGGAGGATAAGAAAATTGTTTAGGTTAGTATCAATGAGAGGAAGTTGTGTTTCCAAAGGCCAGGAAAAAGAAATTAATAGTTTGACAGTGTAATATATTGAAAAGACTGAATAATATGAGAGGAGAGTCATATCTTAGATTTGACATACAGTGCCTGAAAAATGTAGATGCACAATAAAAAGGTGCCTGAGAGGAAAGATGGGTCTGAACCAGGATAAACCAGTGCCATCTCCTAATCCAGAAGCTCTCAAATTGCTGAACTTTGAATTTGGTATAATAAAATAAAAATTCTACTAAATAAACCTATTACTTAAGGAAAAGTTTAGTTGTGTTAAGCATGTATACAGTTGAGATTTATAACAAATTAATGAGATCAATTTAAAAATTATTCAAGTTAAACCAGTTCAAGTTCCCATGAAGATTGAATTTCAGAGGGTTCAACTACTGGAACAAGAGATTATGGCAAGGTTTTTCCACAAAGAGAATTTCCAGATAATTAGCAGTTAGGAAAATCAGACTTCATATTGGTGGTTAAATCAAAGGTATGAACTTAACTCTGTTCTCTGTTTGTCTCTTGGCCTTAGTGACTTGCCCAGGGTCACTCTGTGAGTCAATGACTGAGCTGGAAATAAAACTGAAGAATTATTACTCCCAGTCACAGGCACTAACCACAAGACAATCTTTCTCCTCATTTCCCTTTTAATGGACTACACTTGCACTGAGCATTCCACACCAGTCAACAGGGGAAAATTATTGGCTATAGTTAGACAAGCGTACTAAAGAGTATCTCAGAGTTTATGGATGAAAACAGCTGTAAAAATGCTCAGTTTTATTATTATTTATTGTTTGCAAACATGGAGATTCAATAAAAGTTTACAGATAAAGGAGGCCCAGTGCAGGACTTAAGTTTCCCATTATTTCTCTTTCGTTCCAAAAACAATATGCATTCAAATATTTAGTTGAAAGAGGTTGATGCCAACATTTTTTTGATAATTATTCCTGGAAAAATATATGAAAATATGGAAGAGCTCATTATGAAAAATTATCTTCAATTATCCTGTTCCCATTCTTAGCTTCTCTTCTTCACCTAGTAATTCTTACATAGTTCTCTGCTAAGAATATAAAACAGGATCTGTTAATGAAATCAAGAGTACCTATAGTCCTGAGTAGTCTGTGAAGGGTTTTCTTTGATTGCCAGATCATTTTCAGTTCTCTGAATGCCAGCTGAGTTCTCCACATTGAGGTCAGTTCCCCAGTTTTTTAGTTGACTTGTCTTCCTGTCGTTGCCAGTCAGTGTGAGCGAGTGCTGTGAACGAGCTGTATTATCAAGTACCACTCAACATGAGCAACCCATAAAAATTAATGGCTGTGTTTTTCTTTTGGGGATTCCATTTATTTAAATGTGAATCATATTTGACAGCAAACATTTACACTGTGAGTTGAAATAATTGAGAATAGGGATGAAAAGCTAAGGTTAGCAGGTTATGAAACTTCAGTCAGTCTTACTGCACAAGCTGAACAAGGATATCACAGCATGGCCAGAACACTGGGTTCAGATTGGATAAGACGGGAGGGAAAGACTGTCTTCTTGGAGACATAGTCACAAAACAGAAGGAACAGATCTGCACACCTAGCAGAACCTGGCAGATGTTGTAAGGCTGCAACAAAAGCAGCTAAAGCATACATGTTAAAAGCAGCTAAAGAAGTTAAACACCAGGCAGTAAGCCTGTGTTTGGTTTGCATATCAGCTGCCAGTCCTGTAAAGGAGCTGCAGAGATGTGCCATGCAGCTCACCATGGAGAGCAGAGAATAACCCTCAGGAGGTGTGTGACAATGGAGCTTGAGGGCAACCCTTCATCATGTTCAGGAATTGCAAACTACTTCCATGAGGAGGGGACCTACCCCATGCATTCAGGGTGCTAGAAAAGTGCTATATCTATCAAGTTGCAAAACAAGGGAGCAGTGGTGTAAAATACTCACTGACGCTTCCAAGGGCCACATGGCCCTGTAGCAGCCAGTGTATGTTTTTTAATTCATAATCTCAGTACCTTTTGTTTGTGGCAGCATCCATGAGTGAGCCCAGTGGTGAAATGGGAAATTGGTGCTGTTAATAGGTAGGATGCTGGTACTGCTAAGAAAAGGTGAATAAATTAGCATAAGCAAGCAGTCCAGTGGTGCCACTGCAGAAATGAGACAGGTACTTTTGAATGCTGTTCTTGGGGAAGTGAAGTCATATGCAGAAGCATAACATATGCATTGGTATGTCTGGTATTGCTACCTATGCTGTACTTGAAAAATGTGACAAAAATTACAGTTTTGTGAGGAGCTGCAGACAAGTACAACTGTGCTTTTGTGCCTGGAACTGTGTGGAGCTTCTTGTCATTCATCATGCCCACCCTGTGTTTTTTCAACTTTAAGGACTTTCTGTCTTCCCTTTCTGTTTGTTTATTTATTACAGAAGGATTAAGAGTATAATCAACCTCAGTTGGCCGAGAAACAGCAATTTTAAAGCCTTCTGCTCTTTGGTAATTTGTGACTCATACACTTAAGTTTCCTTTATTCTTTAATGCTCAATCCCAGTAGAATGAGAAAAAAACAAGCAAGCAATCCTCAGAATCTAACACAAACTACAGTCAACAAGTAGCAGAATCCAATAGGAAATTTCAGGCTTCACTTGACTACAAATTAATTCTGCATTCTAACTGTGCTCTCTGGTTCATTAACATTCCAGTTTCCTTTGTGTTTTCTGAGCACCGCATTTAACTCTAACACATCCCAGTTTATTTCTGCATAACCTCATTCCACCACAACATTCCAGTAGCACACACCAAGCTTAGAGAAATGCAGCTTTTTTTTCCCGTTTTATTACCCCCCTCCAACATATTTCTCATCAAAGGAGCAAAAGATCTTGCCATCAGCTTCCGTAAGGCAGTATTTCACCAAGTGTGCATTAAAAATAGGGATAAAGTGTGTGAGTACATCGGTAAAAATAGGTTTTTTGCCCTTCCCTCTCTCTTTTTTTTTTTTAATTTTAAATTTTATATGCAAGCCATTTGATTCTTTCTCTTAAAAGTCATTATTATTGTTATGGTACTCTCTAGTGTCAGTAGAGAGACTTAACCTATTAAATAGACCCAAGGGGTGGGGAGAACCCTGCAGGATAGTAGGAAAACCAGGCTTGTTTTGTAAGATTCACCCTCTCCACCCCTTAGAAAAGTGTAATTCGTAACTAGTAATCTGAAAATAGCATGAAGAATTATTTTAATGCAAAAATGAGTACAGTAAAATTCACTGAATGTGAAATCATCATGCACACTTTTAATATAAAGTAGAAATTATGTAAACTGTTAAGCTTTGGGTTTGCAAACTGATCAACTGGGGTTAGAGCTCCTAATCTCCAGGTGCTTGAGGTTTTATGCATTTTTCTAAAGCATTAGATCACAGCTGGAAACAGATGAGGATGATCTGTGGCACTTAGTGTAACAATTCCCAGAAAAAACGCATTTAGCATTTGCATCCGTGAGATGACTACATTTATTTAATAGATTTCTGTTTTTTCCTTGGACAAACAGTGTTTCACAAATGAAATGTTTGTCAAATTGCAATACAAAGCATGATCCAGGTGGTTTTTTGGGGGGGAGGGGTGGCTGTTGTCCTTTAATAAAAGGTGAGGGCTGCAGTGTGATTCTTTCACTCTCTTCTGCTCCACACACCTCAGTCACAAATGCGTAGTGGGAATATGGTGTGACTTGTGTCACCTTTGCAAGCTGCTCCATAGTCAAATTTCAGAGGACTCAGACCCGACTCCAGAGCCCTGCTCCTGGGATTATCTCTGTTTTTCATATGGTGGCTGTGTAATGTACAATGTATAAACTAAGCAGGGAGTATAACCTACTTTCTCCCACTTCCCACTGAGCACCTTGAGTGGCCATAGAAACAGCTCACTTTGCCTGCAAATACTTTCACCCCTCTAATGTGTAGCCATGAAATGCATCTTCACCAGACTCTCCTGTAGCCTGGTGGACAGGCACTCTGACTTGTATTCCTCCTACTAACTTCTAGACACTTAATTGAAATGGTGAAAGGTGCTCAGGATCTTACCTCAGTAATGAATGTAAAGAGAGAAGCAGTTCTCCATCAAACATATTTACAGGTAATTTATCCATATGATGTACACACGCATATATGCTCTCTCAACCCGGAGTGATACACAACAAATTCTGTCCCAGTTTAGGAAAGCACTTGGAATTAGATGGGAGAAGACTTGCCTCTCTGATACTGACAGGTGGGTTTGTTTTTCTTCTACCCAAGGAAAGATCTCGATCCCACCTCTTCCATTCCTGGCTGTGTATTTTAACCTACAGGGCACTGTGTAAGTCATTCTTGTCACTCACCATTGGACATGGCTTTTAGATACAAGTCCTACCTGCAGATGTGGCACCTGGATCTCGAGTGGAGGGAGCCACTGAGCCCTTACTCAGACACCTTTGCTTCAGAGCACGGCAGGAATTTGTAGACAACTCTGTTGTCCAGCTGTAGATTTCTCATTGATAACTTTGAACCTTCCTAGTTAATTCTTTGGAAGCTTTTGGTGCTGATGATTTTATTTATTTTTTTTTCAATGGGGTCACAGAATTATTGGTTAAAAGAAAAACAAGTGTATGTTACTGCCTCTCTCTGTGAGCTGGCTGAGGTAGCAGCAATGCTCACAGTCTAGACTAGGAAGGTTTCTGACACATCCCAGATCCCTTCAGGTCTTCAGCTCTGCTAAAGCTGTTCTCTCTCCTGCTCTGTAGGATAAAGGGTAATACTCTTTTCACTCCTCCTTGCTGTTCTGGTTGAAGGGAGTGTGAGCAGGGCTGATAGCAACCACAGGAGATTACTAATCATTTCTGGCAGCTTGATATTAATATACCCATCACACCATCAAATCCTTGTGCTGCAAAAAGGAAATGCATCTTAAAGCTCTTAGCCTGGAAAACACAATTTAGTTTTGAATAGGGATATTTCTGCTAGAAATATAATCTCCTTTCTCCACTTTTGCACTGAAGACAGTCACCTATCTGCTTTTATTTGCAGTTGTAAATCTGTAGTAAACTGTGTGACTTAAACATGTTACCTATTGATTCTATACATAAGTCATGGTCAACTGAAAATAATCCAGATCCTTGCATATATAAAAATGTTACTCAAGTGAACAGAAAAATCACATTTGCTTGACCTTTTTTCCTCACACTGTAAGCACTGAAGACCAAGTGAAATTCCAGTTGTCGATAAGCGGTTGTGTCATTTAGTGTTGTTGAAATTTGTGGGGTCAATCTAATAGAACAGCCTCTCCACAATTATTTTTTTCTTCACCTGAAGAAGTGGTAATATTGTAATATCAGAAGAAGTTGCAGCAACATTTTGGTCAATGTAGTCTGAAGTGCCTTGCTGTAAATTGAAGTAAAGAGCATGTTAAACATTCTCTGTCAAGCACACAGTTTTTCATTTACTACCTTAGGACCTTCTTACTCAGTATGTCCCCTAACTATCTGTTCCTTCTCATTAGTTTCTTAAAAATATAAGGAATGGGTGTTTTGGGTGTTTTGGTTTGTCTTTAAATAGTGTGGAAGAAGTGATCTACCTCACCATATTTTGTAGTAACACAATTCCACCGACATCTGTTTAGTACAGCTCTTGTAAATAAAGCAAGATGAGAATTGTCTCTCTCTTAAGGGGTTACAACTGATGCAAAACATATCACCTGAGCTGCTTCTTACTTCTGTTCAAAGCCATGGTGTGATAAAAGCTTTTTGGTCTGCTGTAGAGCAGAAAATGCACATATGATCTCCCTTGTCTTTAGTACCACTACTTCAAAGACTGTCCTGGCTTTAGTAAAAATCAGAGTAATATAAAACTCAGTAAAATCAGTTCATTAGAGAGTTCAAAAAATAATTGGCTGCAGTATGCTGAAGCCCGAGTAGGTTTCTGAGTGTAATGTTTTCATTATTCTTAAATAAGTGATATATTTGAATAAGGTCATTTTCTCCCAACTCTTGAAACATCACAACTGTGTTTCTAAGAAGAAAAGAATTTGGTATTAAGAAGCCTACGCGTTTTAGGTTGCATGAAAATTGAATCAACTAAGCATTTAAAAGTGTTATTTATTTTAAATTAATATTAATTTTAAATTAACATCCTTTCTACCTAAGACTTAAGCAATTTGGTGAGATCTACTACATACTTGACTTCAATTCCTGGAAAAATACTGTAAGAAATCACTAAAAGTGCCTGTAAGCGCCTAGAAAAATAAAGAAGATGAGGGATGGTAAACATAGATTTGCCAAGAACAAAATGTGTCAAACCAATTTAATTTTCATCTCACCTAGAATAACAGGTCTCGTGGGTAAAGGACAGGCAGTAGATGTCATATATTTTGACTTTAGCAGAAGAAATTATTGTAGTTGGATAAAAAACTGTTGAAAAAGCTATAATAGGGGAATGTTATTAATATTTCACTGTCAAAAAAAAGCCTGTGTCAAGACTATGCTTATTAAATCTGTAGATGACACCAACCTGAGAAGTACTGTAAGCACTCGGAAAATAGTGAAGCAGATCAGGAAAGAAAAAGGTTATATATAATGTGATTACATAGTGAGAGGTACCTGGAAATGTAATGATGTTACAATAAGTAGGGAATGCCTCAGTTTTGCTAAAGTTTAAAATAATTTGTGGGTGTAATGAGGCAATTTTCATCTCTGTGTAACAACAATAAAACAAATATTCTTGGTAAAAGTAGTTTGGCATCATATTTGAATATTGTTGTTAAAAGGATGTTATCCCTTTGTTTACTTTGTTTTTATACCCTGTATTGCTTTGTATATACATCCTAATATGCTATCTCTACATATATCTCTATATGCATGTTAATTATACATACCTGAGAGCTTTACATTTTACAAAAGCTTTTCCTCAAACTCTCTTTCAGGAAGCTAGTGTTAGTTTAAGAAAATTATTTACTTACATTCACAAAAGAAATATGGAATGCCTGGAACTCAAATCCCAGTTCCCTTAACATTGTGTTAACCTCATTAAAGAAATTGTATTAAGTGTAGGAGCATTGTGGGGTTAAGCAAAGGATTGCCAAACAGTTTCTTTTCATTGTATCAAAATTATTGGTCTTATGTGATCAAGTCTCAGCAAAATAAATGCTTCCAAACTTTGTTTAACTTAAAAATAACTGTGGAGAATATTTTTTAAAAGTTTAGTTACCATGTTAGCATTTCATTTGTGGTGTTTCCAAACAATACATTTTTAATATTAATCCAAATAATATGTTTTACCATCTTCTTAGTAAGATTGTTTTATCTTCCCTGAAATCATTATATTTTCTTTAATAAGATGAACATTTAATATGCTCTTGGCATGAATTAACTTTTAATAA
Organism: Pipra filicauda; assembly: GCF_003945595.2. Taxonomy (NCBI): domain Eukaryota; kingdom Metazoa; phylum Chordata; class Aves; order Passeriformes; family Pipridae; genus Pipra; species Pipra filicauda. Next base: position 6,527,439 of record NW_024104487.1, read on the forward strand.
ACCATTAATAAGTCAGATCTCTACAGATTTGTTTCCCTTAAAAATCAAGCCTCTTCCAGCAAGAATTTTATGATAGATCCTGGCATTTAAATTTATTGTAGTGCTTTCAATATTATTCATAATAAGATGAAAGGAAAAAATCTGGCTAGTCAGACTGTAGCTGATACATGTTTTTCCCATTTGACACACGAGACAGTTAAAATTTCAGTGTCTAGAAAAGCTAGGGTAGTATAGCATGTGTTTTAATTTCTTAGCAGAAATTAGCAAAATTAAAAATTTCATTTATTTATCTACCTGTCAATATGTTTGTGTTGTACTCAAGTGCATATCCATTCTTCAACTGGTTGATGAGCTACTGATGGTTTTCATATTGATACTTCAAACATCTGTTTTGCAGAACTGATGTGGTTCAAGCAGGAATTCTAATTAAAACCTACCTTCGTAAAGTACTTTCTGTCTGCTCTGTCTAAGAAAAACAAAGCAGGTAGTATGAATATATGGTAGTTGATTCAGTATTGTCAATAGTCACTCTTAAAATGGTAAGTTAAACATGCCTTGGATTTACATGCAAACTCCATGAAAAAGCTGTAGGTTCCAGCTCTCATGAGGGGAGGGATGATGAGTGACAAGAGTATGTGTTACTTTTTCTTGCACTGACCATAAAGCTGGGAAAAGGTGCACAAGCTTTTAGTCTGTTCAGTACCAAACAGAAGTAGTTGAAAGGGAATGGTTTGTCAGTGTTTGGTTGTATTAATGCCAGTTATACCATTTGGGAGAGAGTAGTTTGGTACTTGTTGGGGTGGAGTGGAGAAGGCTGAGATGTTCTCTCCAAGGAGAAAGAGGTCAAGACTGTAGTTCAAACATGAACTAACCTTTCAAAAGAAAGCAATTTCTATGCTAATTGCTCGGTGTAAATTTAGGATATCTGACAGTGAGTTTTATCTGCTCACAAGTACTCAACAGTTTTACCAAAGATGTTTTGTTGGCCTCCAGTGGGTTACTGCCCTTAACTGAAGTCAGTGACCTTTCCCATTCAGTGGAAGTTGGAATTATAGCCTGTAACCTCTTGCACGTGGCCTGTTGTTTCATGGGCAGTATTTCTGAGTGTAGAACATAAAGCCCTTGAGTGGAAGGCTCCTCTTGGATCATTTTGTGCAGCTGGAGTTCTGTTTCAACAAGAAGTTGAAATTATAAAAATCTTGTAGGTATTTGCTTAAAACTTACAGAAGAATCAGTTTGCTTTTAATTGTAGACTGATGTATTTTGAACTGGAAGGAGACAAGTAGGTAAAAAACCAGTTGGTCGAGATCTACCCTGAGGGAAGAGCTGTCATTGGTTCTGCTTATACCTAATTAATTTGAACAACATTTGAGGCAGGGAATAAGGTCTTGCTCCAGCATAACATCAGCTCAACTCCAGCTGTGCTACCAGTTCCTGTGAGTTAGATGGGGCTACTGTCAGCCTTCCACTTGGAGCACTGAGTGTGCTCCATAGGGTCAGCCCATCCATAAACAGGGGCTTATGTGCTTTACTATTCCAAAGGTCTCTTATTTTCCCCACAAATAACTGTGTGTTATTAATGAAATGGTGGTGAACCTGACATAACTTTTTTTAAACAAACTTCAGCATTTTGAACGAACTGCATTTCTGTTTTCTGCGCAACATAATTTTTCCACTGAATTATGGAGGCAATGTTTTTCTTAGATCTGGGCTTTTTTCTGTATTCAGAAGTGTTGCTCTCTGCGTGAGTTTCAGAACAAGACATTTTCCTGTGCCATTGCTCATTTCATTTGCGTGTTGAGGATGTTCTCAGCCCGAGCCATTAATTTCAGAGGAAACTTTATTTTTGTTAAATTGAAGCTAAAGGTTTTTAGAATAGATTTCCAAAGAGGAACGTACAGAACAGACTGAAGACCATATAATTGGCCTGGATTTATAAACTATGTAGCTATTTATATCTTGCGGTTACTTCCAGAAAAACTTGCCAGCTTTTTGCTTCAAAGGTGCTGACAGTTTCTACTGTGGTACAGTTTAAATAAGCCTGCAAACATGCAAATGCAATCCAAGATAACCTTTTACTAACATTAAAAGCCGATTGATCAGGTCAAATGACAGAGGAGGCCACGTGGGGCTATACCAAAGTGTGGAGCAGATTCTTATTGCTTTATTTGTACTCATTTCCTTCGCTGCTAAATTGCAGATGTACAAAGGGAAGACCCACAGGTATTCCCATGGAATATGGTTCTATAATAATGATTGGGTCTTTTGTAAGCATCTTTTCTAAGCAATTACTGATGATTTGTGCCTCATAATATATAGTCATTCCTATTATTTTCTGACTTAATTACAGGACACTTCAGTATTTATGTTTCCTGCTTTCCTTGCCTGTACTGTTTCTGTCCATCCTGAAGTAAGGAATCATGAATAGCTCCCATATACTTTTATTTTGATAAGTGCAATTTTCAAGTTTTGGTTGTGGTTTTTTGATTGTTGGTTGTTTCTTTTTATCACTTAAAGCAATCCAGCATAGAGGATGATTATGGTAATCAGAAATTTGCTGTGTTATGTTAAATGTAGTGGGGGTTTTTTGTCAGTTATGAAGCTAATTAAAAGTATCACCAAAAGATACCATTCAAAGCTATTTTTGTTGGGGATGGGGATTATATGCTTTTTTGTCATTCAACTACTTCTCCAGCTATGCTTGTTGAATGTGATCACTGCTTTGTGTGTATGGATGGATTGAGCTAGGTATTTTTATGTATCAAGAAATTTTTCTTACAGTTTATCTAAGGAGTGACTAAGCATTCTTGCAGTGATGTTTTTATGCACAGAGACTATGTCACTACTTCTAAGTGCATGGCCTCAATCAGTGTTTTTCTAGCAAGATTTCAGTTTTGCTGATGTAAATGAATCTAATACACTGGGGTGAAATAGAAAATACTGTTCCAAATAGATTTGCTAAATATTAACATTGAGTTTTAAAGTGTATATATGTATAATGATTGATATTTTTAAATATTGTCAATTATAATAATTTGGACAGACCACATAACATGTCAACATTATTAGATATCCACGATATAGGGAGAACTCTCTAACTTTCAGGACCTTTATGTATACGATCTCTGTAGCTATAAACTAAGGAACTGTCATGAATCCGTGGCAATAACCTCCAAGGACTGCTAAGGAAGTACTTAAGCAGACTAGCAAGCATTGTGGTGTTTGCAATCATTGCACTTGGCCAGTACACATGCCTGGATTTCTTACCTAACCTGGAATAACACTGCAGTAGTTTCTGCTGCAGCCTGCTCAGTGGAAATGGGGCCAGGTGCTGAACAGTTGAGGATAAATGCTGAGCTCTAGCACCTAGTGTTCAGTCTCCTCGTATCTGGCATAGAGGCCCTACTGCTGGGTGCACCATAAGAAGACTAAGGAAACAAAGAGCTAAGTGTCTGAAATGAGTCAGTTGGGCATGAGGAGCCAATGAAGTAAACGCTCAGTTTACAAAGGAACTTGGTTCCTTTGCACACGTATTAATAAGAAAAAAATGAGGAAAATTAGTCTTAAATCACAGTAGTCTTCTAACTGTAGTTTGGATGAATCTTCTGAAGGTATTAATGTGCCATATTAGTGGAATATTTGCTTAGGAGATAAAAGAGACCAACTCAGTGCTGTCATTAGCATGACAGGGCTCTAACTCTCCTGTCCTTTTGAAACTGTCCTCTTGTGCAGTGTAAGGCACAAGAAGTGAAAGTAAAGGAGGAGGAAAGAAAACACAGGAGTGATATGGATCTTTGTGACTCAGCTGCTGTATTAAGCAAAGACTGTTTCCTCTAAAATATGAGTGGCCTTATAAATAGGGCTGCAAGGCTTCCTAATCCCTGTTCCTCCCTGCTGCATCCTCCCGAGAGTTAATCTCATAGTTAGAGCCACTTTGATAGGAGACAAGGATTTGAATAATTTCAGGTAGAGGAAAATGTTGGACTTCAATCTTCTACACTGTCACTGCTGCGTTTTGTGCCGGTCTTTATGCTCGTGGTAAATGTTCCTTTGAGAACACCTACCAAACTGAGGCTCCAGGGACATATAGGCAAGGAATACTCCATTTTTTTGGAACTGGCTGGTCTTCAGTGCCATGATACTTTTTAGCAAAACCTGAGTGAAAAGGGCAAACATAATAACATCTGTAAAACAAGGGAAGGAGGAAGAATCTCGGCATTACAAGGTTGTCAGTTTAACTAATTTTTTAGAAAAACATTGGAACAAATAATTTTTGTAAGCAACTTGAAGATTATAATTATGTGTAATAACTGTAATCAAGAAATCAAGGTTAATCAAGAAAAAAGTGTCATAAATTTAATTCTCTCTTCTGACAACTAAACAGTTCTGATAGATAGAAAAGAAGCTGTAGATGTCTGTATACATATACATTAGAAAATCTCTCAGAATGGGCAGATACATCAAATGGGACTTTTCAGAAGCCTGACTTCAGCCCAATTACTATTCTATATTTTCATTAAATACTTCGAATGAAGCACAGAGAATGCTTATTCAGTCTTCACATAATGGCAGCAACGTTAGGAAACACACAAGGATGTTTGGAAGACAAGGTTTGAATTCTGTGAATATAAAATCTTTCTAGTCATTCTGTTCCTGAAACATTGTGGGAAAAGTAAAACAAGCTTAGCTGGGGTGCTATGTAGAAAGGATAGATTTAAATTTCTATATTTAGGTTGGAATAATTAACTGTACAAGCAGAGGATGGGCATCAGCCATATAAGAAATACAATCCTTAGGCATCAGCAATACAAGAAAAAGTGTGAGTTAATAGTCAATTTTAACTTGAACTTGGGTAAACAATGTCTTGTCAGTGATGTTAAACACCATCTGGAGTGTGTGAGAGAAACATTGTGTTAAAAAACAGAAGGAATTATTTCTCAGACCTCCTAAGGTCAAAAAGGATATGGGCCAATTTAGGAGAATTCAGCAAAAAATAAGAAGAGTCCTCAGAAGTCTGTTAAAAAAAAAAAAAAAAAAAGAAAAAGGACTAAAAAGAAAAGGTTGAAGGAACTGGATTTTTTTTTCTTTTAATACAGAGAAGGTAAGACTAAGGTGACAACAGGTTTCAAATAAATAAAAGACTGTTGCAAAGAGAGAGAGAATACATTCGTGGTCTTTCACAGGGAGATCAGTGAGAAACACACTTGAATGGGAGCAAGGAAGATTTAGGTTATAAATCAGAAAAAAGCTTCTAAAAATAAGGATGATGAAACCTTGAAACAGGTGGTCTAGAGATAAAGTGAGGTTTCCGTTGTTGGAGGTTTCAAGAACAAGTATCTGTACTTGGTACTGGGGATATTGGGAATACAGCATAAGCAGGGAGAGCTCTTTATCCTAGGGTAATAGATCGAGGAATGTCTCTTGGCTTTAGGTTCTTGGAAACAATATTTCTATAATTGAATGTTTGTTGTATGTAACTGATACATGAAAGTACTAGGATATAATGCAGTTAAATATGTGTTGAACTTGGAAGAGGAGCATAATTTAGTCCATTACTCTCTCATTCTTCTATGCAAAGGCATTTCTACCTTTTAGTCTTGCAAAGGTGAAGTAGAGAACAAATTTTCTTACGGATTATTTCCCTCCAAATATGCTGTTTCAGCACTTGGCAGCTCAGAGCACAACACTTTCACTGGAGAGCTGTAGTTCTGTCCTAACCCCACCCTAATGGCCCCGCTGGGCCCAATGCTTCTCGGCCAGGCCTTGTTACTGACTTTGATTTTGCAGATCCTGACAGCAAAAGTCCTGCAAATTCCAGCCTTGTTATAATCTTGTTTCTATGTCTCATAATTTCTTGAGTGGCACTTTTCTTGAGCTTCTTTTTTTATTTCTATTTTTTTATTTTTCCTTCTCCACTTGCTTGTGTAACCCTGGTTGGGATTTTATCAAATGCTGGTCTTAAACATCAGATCCAAAGCCATCTCTCTGCTTGGTCCTGCTTTTGTTGGGAAAATAGATCTTCTCTGGTTTTGTTTTTAAACAACAAAGGGCTTCACTTCAGGTCAGACTGTTTATCTGAAAGGCACTTCACAGATAAAAAGAAGAATTACTGTGTTTATCTTGCAGTAACAGCAACATCCAGCAAATAATGCCTCCATCTCCCTTGGCTCTGGTGCCTGGGACACAAACAAGCCAAATACAGAAAGCAGTTCATGTTCCTGTAGACTCTCAATTTAAGCACTGTCTATTAAAGAACATCTACATGGCCAATTTTTTCTGGTTTTCCTCCCTCAGGAGGGAGAAAGACCTAACTGTTTTTCAGTGACAAAGGTTCTCAGTCCCAACAGATGGAAGAGCTGTCATCTCTCTTCTCCTGAAGTGGAAAAAGGACATTCATCAGCTCTTGGAACTGGGTGCAAAAATCAATAGCTCCTATGTTGTTAAAGCCATTCAAAACCGTGGTTTCAGCATATTGGTAAGACAGCTTAATGCAGTGAATGAAAAAAGAAAAAGGCATCACAGTAGGAAAACCTCACTAATTTCAGTATTAGCCAGAATATTCGCTATTAGCCTACTTAAATGTTAGTGTAGAACCCAAATATAAGATTTTTTTCTTCTAATCCAAAACAGACTTAATTTTAAAACCCATAAAGAATTTCTCACATTTCTTATCTTCTAAATACATACTTACCTCAAAATTCAATTTGTCACTAGCTTAGCTAGTGCTGTGTGCATCGTAAGCTGTGAAGGAATTGCTGGTTCAACCTGGGCTGTTCAGAAGTGACTCAAAGGCAAGAAAGAGCCGAATGGGTGCTGCTTCACTGCCTTCTGATTTTGAACTGATTTGTAGCGTGTAGTTGAGCCACTGCTGCAGTATCCTCCAGTGGTGACATTTCAAGGTACTGGAATTAGCCTGGGATAAATACATCAAGACTTTTGGCAAATAAAACTTTCTTTGCTCAGGCAAGGTGAGAGCAATAGCGGGAAATATTTTTTTCTGTAACTAACATTGATTCATTCACTGAAATTGGCCTGTGGGGTTTCTTTTTTGATTTTTTTTTTGTTTTGGTTTTGTTTTGTTTGTTTGTTTGTTTGTTTGTTTTAAGATATGGTAAACTTTGATTCTTTGCTGACACTGTTCATTTGAGACTTTGTGACTATCTGTGACTTTTTAATTTTTCTAAATTCCAGAATACATTATGCTTTGCAAATAGGGCTTTTCATCATTATGCAAAATTCTATTTAATCTCAGAATTAAGAGCTCTTTTTCACTGAATAAGGAAATCTGGAATGTGGCTACTACTATAGTAGTAGCCTTTAACAGAAATATGTTTCTTTTCTCACTTATGACAAAGCACATCCTAAAAAATAAGGTTGGAATTTATGTAACCTGAGAGACTGAGGTCTGATTTTTTTTCCTGTACATAGAACTGAGATATGAATGTTCCCATGCAGCAGATGAGTGCCCTAACCTATGTGTACTGGGTGGTCTGCCTTCATTAAGCTTTAATTTTGGGAAGATTTTGGGTAAGATTTGTAAAGAAAAATTTAATGCCCAGCAATAGTTCAAGGTTATAGCTACTCTTGGTAATGATCACAAAATGTTTGAGGTTGGATGGGAGCTCTGGAAGTCATCTGGTCCCATTTATAACATCACTCTCATATTGTATCATACTACATTTTACTATATTCATAAAAACTCATTAATGTTTCTATGTCATTCAGATTATTTACTGACCTGAAAGCAGTTGTACTAATAAAAATCCACTGAAAACATTGTTTTGGCATATTAGTAAAGTCAGGGTTGAGTACTATGTATTTGAATAACTACAATAATGATTTAATACATGAAACTATATTTCTGGTGATGACAAAATTCTGAGCAATTCAGCTTGACTTTGAGATCTCAGGTTGAGTTTGGAGTGAAGTACCAGTAAGTAGCTGTAAAAATCTCCTAAAGAGAATGTCTTCTGCTCTGAAGTTTTGCAGTCATATTTATAATGCAAATTTCACTGAATTTGTGTACTTCAGGATAAGCAGGAATTATCTTTCTTTGTTCAGACTGATGTATCCTATGTTACAGGGAAATTCCTTTATCTTATCACAGGTTTTCTTCTGTGGTAACAAGGTATTATCAGTCACATTACAGTGACATCACATTTTGTTTTCTGCTGGAGAACAAATGCTCTTCCAGTAGCAGATCTTATTCAGTGTATTGTTTCAAGGCAAAGCCTTGAAGATATCCTCCTCTTAATGAGAAACTTGGAATCCTTAGATCTCATTATTGCTTAGGTTTAGGGGAAGTTGTGTTAAAATTCAATTGTGTTAATAAAATGGTCAATTGGTTAAAGAATTCACTCTTGTAGCTATAACATCTCTTAAATTGCACCTTTAAAGTCACAGCTTGTGGCTTTAAAGATTAAAGATGACTTATGGGGTTGTTAGAAATGGATTTCACAGAACGCTTTGAAGAAAATTCTGGTCCACTATTCAAAGAAGACACAAAGCTGTAATTCTTTCTTTGATAAAGTCCACCTCTGTGAGATTTAACACTTGAGTCCCCATTGTACTCTGTACACGCATCATGGATTTCTGATAAAAGTACATGCTGCTTTCTCATCTGGCATTGTGTGTGTTTACATGTGTGTGTTTTAGAGGATACACGACATCTCTATCCTTTCCTGCTCTGAGTGTTCTCAGGATAAATAGTAGAAGATCTTCTAAAAGTTTTATTGTATAAATTAAATTGTAGATAAAGGTGAGCTTAGAAAAAAAAATTATTTTACATTGGTGGTAGTATTGAGAAATATGTATGCATAGTCTTTTCAGAATTTTGTTAAGTTGTCCTCAATGTAGTGTTTCCTCTCTTCTTTCATACTTTTTAATAAAGATGCAGAATTCAGTTTTGAATACTTGATATATGGCAGTTAAACATAAAAATTAACTAAATGTACTTGGTCCAATTCCTCGTAAGATCATTAAAAACTTTTTTCTTCAGACTGGATAAAAACTGATAATGCCTGAAAAATGACTTCGCCTCACATGAGCAATGTTACCAGTGGGAAGATACGATCTCTTCAACTCAAGAATTTTATACTGAGACTTCTGCATCTTGTTCCTTTTAAAAAAACGAATAAGTATGTAAAAAAAGGCAGTGTTCTGAGACCAGTGTATCTTAAACAATCCTTTTGTGGTATGTACTCAACATACCAGAGTACAGTGTTGTGCTTATGGCTTATCTTAATGTTTTTTTCTGTCAGACATATTGGAAGGTATTTTATTTCTTCTCCTCTTTAACAACTCTTTGCTACTGGCCTAAGGTACAGCTTCAATTAAAAGGAGTGTTTTGGAGAGAAGTGAGTTACAATTCCTTATGGGCATGAGAGTATCACAGCTTGTATGGCATCACATCTGCAAAAGATACGCAGGAATTTGGATGCTATGTGATTTGATTTCTTGGGGTCTGGATCAATGATGATAGGTTAATATATCAAGTTAATATCCTGATGTTAATTAAGCCTTAGATCTTCAACTGAATTCAAGGCTTATAATACTGAACATTGACCATCTTTACAGACGGATTAGAAGAATGGAAGAATTTATCACTATGCTGGAGGGATATTTTTACACTTGTCTGTTGATGGATTTTCCATTGGGCATTTGGTGAGGGTAGATCACAGAGGGGGTAAGGGAGAAGACAGATGGGAACAGCAGGAGGATTCAGAACCTGAGCACAGCCAAATCATTTATCAGGAAAATAAGAAGGGATTAGGCAACTGGGCGGCAGGCGTGTGACAGCTGCTGCTCTGAGGCTGTAGGAGCTGCACAGGGCAGGAAAGGTGCTCGACATACATGTGTGTGCTTTGAATGTTCAACAGCAGTTAAGGAGGCAGTTGAGGATGAAGTGCTTCAGTCCTGTCAGTTTAGCAATCAATCTTTCCAGTGTATTTTCCAAGTGGATTTTGTGTGTTGCTATAGGGATTTCTAAGCATCCACCCTCGTTCACAGATGCAGTTATCCATTCTGGTAATGGCTTCTCAGGTGATTAAGTAATACCAATACTCTAAAACCTTATCATTTAATGCCAGCAATTAAAGACTGTACCCAATATTGCTTTCCACTCAAACTAAATAAATTCCTTTTTTTCTTTGGCATCTGGGAAAGATTTTCATATCTTTGTTTCATTTGGCTGAGCAAGTAAGATAAGAGGGGCACCAAGACTGAATGCCTGCAATTTTTTTAAAACTCCTGAGGTAATCCTCTCAAATGAGTAAAAATCACTAGTAACCTCCAATGCTATTCAATGGATTTGTGAGTTAGATGGCAGTTTTCAGTTAATTGTGGTTCACCTTGTAGCTCTTGAGTTCATGCAGGGCTGGAATATTTTGCAGCATAGTAAAGAATTCCAAATTGTGACAAATTAAGTCCTTTACTGATAGAAAGCTATTTGGGGGAATTTTGTATATATATATTTAAAATATATTTAGGTAATGCAGTCTCATTAGTTTGACTGTGATGTGACTATGATTTATGAGTATGGTAAGAGGAGGTAGTTTTCCAGAAACACTAAGCCAGACAATTCAAACTTCATACTGCATACAAATTTTAATAGGTTGTGACTTTCACCTCTTGAGGCTCCTGGCTTTAAGCTATTGATTAATTCCATAGTATAAAATATACTGTAGGCAAATACTAGTTGAACTTGAGAATAATAAGTGGTATTGCAGCCTTTACTGTGCTGATTTCAGGCTAGGAGTTGTGATATACTTTTCATTAGAAACCTGTGAATCAGTGACTCCCAAATAATAAAAAAACTCCGGGGAAACTAAGCTAACATTGATGTCTTAAATTCTTATTAAAAATAAATTTGCAAAGTTAGACAAAAAAATGACAGTAAGCTTCCTCTGAAGATTGAAAACCTTCTTCAGTAGATCTGGAAAAACAGGGGTCTTGAAACTCATGAACTTTTCATGAAATCTTGGCAGTTACGTCTGGCTTGTCCTATGTTTTGCATCCAAAACAGAATAAACAGTTGGAACGTGATCTTTGGTACAGTCATCTGTAGCCATCTGTGTCACCGTTAGTGGACTCTTTCCCAAACTCTGTGTCCAGTTCTTTAGAACTGACTGAACATTTTGTTTTCAGTTTTCCAGTTCTAATAGTGAGCTATCACTTACTCTTCTTTTTTTTTTTTTCTGTCAGAATTGACCAACTCTGGCTTAAGTAGATGGCTGCAAATTTGTCCAAATTACCTCTTTCAGAGATTATCTTCTTCTGAATCTTTTCTGAGCTAATAATAATGTTTAGACTTGATCTAATAGCATGGCTGTCATTCACACCATTAGACGTTGGACCTCATCTCTTCCTCAGGGCTTAGCTTTTTTTTTTCTTTTCTTTATTCATGCAAATGTTATCACCTTTACAGGGGTAATATTGCTTTAGTTGCAGCTGCTAGAATAGGCCTGTCAATCCATCAAGTTTTGGTCATTTTCTGCCATTCATTGGTGTTTCTTTGTATTGATCACCTGAAACAGGAATACATCTCCTTGAGACTATTGTAATACTACTGTGATTTATTAGTTCCCTGCTAATTTTTGAATAGTATTGAACACCAGTCTTTGCTGTCATCCCCATCTTCTACTTTTCACACCATTGAAAGGGTTTTTTTTATTTTATTTTTAAAGGTTAGAGAAAGTGATATTAAATGAATGGTAAAAGCGGAATATCCCAAAAGATAACAGACATAAAGGAAATCTCATAAGAAAATGCTCGTGTCTAACAGAAAAAACTATCCAAGGAATGAAATTAAGTGACATACACTCAATAAGGAGAGGACGGTTTTTCATGCTGCGTATTAAAAAAAAACAAATACACTTATGAAGTGTGACAGAGCTGTCTCTTCTTTTTTGGAGGAATATAGCATTTGACACTAGAATTCACCAAGTTCTCAAGTCAAACTCAAGCCTTTTTGCGGTAGAGAGAGTTACTTATGATTGGTGAAGATGATGAGACCTAGAATCAGAATTATAGAATCATTAAGGTAGGAAAAGGCCTCAAAGGTCAGGGAGTCCAGCCATAAACCTGACACTTCCAGGTTCACCGCTAAACCATGTCCTAAGAACCACATTTATGCGTTGTTTGAACACTTCCAGGGACGGTGATGCCCCCACTTCCCTGGGCAACCTGTTCCAGTGCTTGCTAACCCTTTCAGTGAAGAAACTTTGCCTAATATCCAGTCCAAACCTCCCCTGGTGCAACTTGAAACCATTTCCTCTTCTCCTGTCACTTGTTACCTGGAGGAAGAGACCAATGATCACTTTGCTGCTCCTCTTGGCCACACTATTCTCGATATAGGCCAGGATGTCACTGGCCTTCTTGCCACCTGGGCGCACTCTGGCTCATGTTCAGCTGCTGTTGACCATCACCCCCAGGTCCTTTCAGCTGGGCCTCTTTCCAACTACTCTGCCCCCAGCCTGTAGCACTGCCCGGGGTTGTTGTGACCCAAGGGCAGGACCTGGCACTTCACCTTGTTGAACCTCATACAGTTGGCCTTGGCCCATCGGTCCAGCCTGTCCAGATCCCTCAAACTTGAAACAGTTTGTGAGGAGGCTGTATAACTGCTGTTGTGTTGCTTTTTAAGGAGAATGCATAAATTAATAAATCTTAGGCCTAAAGGTCCATTGAACTTTTTTGTATAATGCAGATCACAGAATGTCACCAGTGTGATGAACTGAAAAGAGAGTTTATCTGGAGACAAGATGCTTTGAGTATTAAAATATTAGATTATTAAGTCAGAAAAGTTTTACTAAAATATTCTGATTTATGGGACATATCTAATGTGCAGAAGTACTTTCGATAGTATAAATAAGAATTATAATATGTCTGCTATAGCATGAAACAATAATAAGAATAGCTGTTCTTCAGTAAGGGACATTTTCTGCTCATTGCAGACATTTTGTTTAGGTTTTAAAATAATTTATTCTAATGTTTAAATGTAATTTTATAATAGAGATTTCTGTAACTCAGCATATCTATAATTTCAATAAAAAGAAAAATGCAGTAATAACCAAACAAGAAAGTATCTATAAAAGCCATTTCCTGGTGCTGCTAGGCTGTTCTATCTGGAAATTTTCTATTTTGGGACAAGATCAAGCACCAAGTTATACATCTGTACCAAGACATTTTCTTTTGTGTTTTGCTTGTTTGCTTTTTAAATTCATACTGAATCAGTGCTGCTCCTTCTCAGTGCCTAAAAAAACTTCTTTTTTATTTTTTCTCCTCACCCTTGCAGTGGCTTCTGTTTAAAGAAAAGGAATGCAGTCTGTGACTACCCATGAGCTTTCTTTCCAGCTGCTTGTTACTCTAGACAACACTGAGTAGTCTGTTGCTACCTAATTGCAGTTGGTGTTAGAAATTATCTCCATCATTTTTATGCAACAGCAGAACTCAGAATTCCTTCATGTTGTGGATTATCTTGGTAAATTAAGGCAAACAGATGAATTATGAAGGCGTATTGCTGTGTACTTGTCAGTGAAATAGTCTAAAATACAATTCAGAAATACTCCTTTTGCAACTCTGTTTTGCTTCAAGGGGAAATATTTCTGTGGGAAACACTGTCATTGAGTTTGCTAAAGTATGTCATCCATGATTCCTAAGTTCCTAGTATCAGCTGGGCTCAGGGTTTTATTTGTCATGACTCACTTGGGAGGTTTAAGTAATCATAGACTCATCTTCCTTTCCTCCCACCTGTCCTGTCTGGCTCTTTTCTCCTGCTAATCAGTGACTGAGATGTTTTTATTTCCTTGAGTTTTGTCATCATCGTGACTCCTCTGGAGATAGTGCTGACTTCAGATAATCCATTTCAGTTCTGAACTCCAGACAAGTGCAGAGGAAAGACAGCAGGGAGTGATAGAAAATGGCATTTCGGAGGAATAGAAAATAAGCAATAAATTTTTCAAACCCACCTGATGAAGGAGTGGGGACACACAGGGAAAGAAGTAGCAGCAAAAATATTTCCAGAAATAGGACATCTTTTCAAGTGCTGGATTGGGAAATAGTGGGTCATGTTATGATGTCCTAAATTCTTGCTGCACCTTTTAAAAAGACATTTCACACATGGCTTCAAAAAGGCACTGCAGTGCTAGGTGGATAAATTCTTTATTAGATTGATTTCTCTTTGATAAGTATCCATGCTACAACATTAGCTGTGTTTTGCTGGCAAGCTCATGCATTCATTACAAGCAAAACTGCAAACCAGGATATTTACTTGTACTCAGCTTTTTAGTACAACATAGTTTGCACTAATTGAAATTTTCACAGTGATTTCTAAGTTCAGAATGTAAGTTTAAAGAAACATAGTGATTTAGCAAGCTGGAGCTGTTGACTTCTCAGGATTGCACTTGCATCTTTTAGCAGCTTACAGCACACATAATTTATAAAATTGAAATTTCAGGAATGTGCTCAGCCCCATAGTAGAATGGTGTTGCAAGGTGAGCTCAGATGACATGTCATCTCCAATTTTCTGCAAGATCTGAGATTTGTTTACACAGTTGTGGGTTTTTGTTACTTTGAATTGTTTGGGGTTTTTCTGGAGGGGAGGGAGGAGTTGTTTGGTTTGGTTTTTTTCTCAGATTAATTGGATGAATCACAAGGAAAACTTGTCTAAGGTCACTAAGTAAAGTTCATGGCTCAGTGTCTAATTTTCCCTAGGCTTTTTATCCTCTGCTTTAGGTATCTGATTGCGTAGTATCATCCAGCAGGTCTCCAAGTGGCTAGGGAGAGGACTTGTAACACTGCTGAACATCATCACAGTTGTTTTTTGAATATCCAGCTCCAAGAATGGAGCCCGCAAGACCAGCTTCCAGCACCTGCTCTTTATAAAGCACGTGGGGACTGTCAGGTGTCCAAGGTGTGAACTGTTCAGGACTGTCTGGGCCAGCTCAGAGCAGGAGCCAGTTGCCTGGGGCTGCAGGAGGTGATGCAAAGGTGTTGTAGCAGCAGCTGCAGACTGTCAGCAGTGTCATGAAGAAATTAAGGTAGAGGCTGAGATCCCTGAAGGAACTTGGTTTGGGGGAACAGAAAGAAAGAGATCTTCATCCATCTGCAGCTTGAGTAGCTGTGATCCCTGGTCCCTCAAACCCATTTCCTGCAAGTCAGGCAGATCCCAGTACTATACCTCCATCCTGCTGTTAGTCTTTCACACACAAGCCCCACCAGCCCCTCTTGCCCTTGAAATGCTGATGATTTGCTTCTGCTCCTTCTGTAGTTCTTAACCCTTGGCATTTCCATTACAAAATTGAACTGTGCTAATGCTATTGGAGCCTGGAGTCACCTGTGAGTCATTTGACAGGAAAATGTGAACAAAGACAGGGTGCAAAAATGTGTCTGTAGCCTGACTGGAGTGTCCCTGGGGTAGTCATTCATCTGTCAGGGCAGAGCACAGCTCAGAAATTGTGCTGCAGCTTCTGTCTGACTCTGTTTGATGTTTTTTATGTTCTTAGTCTTCAACAAAAAATAAATAAGTAGCTTTCAGGTGAAGATGTAGAATCAAGGTCTTGCACTTCCCAGCCAGAGGCCCCAGCCACTCGACACTATTAGGAAAATGTGAGTACTGCTGCTGTCTTTTGCTCTTAATTTTCCTCCTTTTTGAGCTTGGTGCTGTCCATGCTCATGGGTGTGGGATAATCTCCCAGATTAGTAGACACAAATTTTAGGTCCATAGGTGCCTGAATTTGTGAATCTGAGCTGGAGCTGGCAGGCATTTATAAGCACATCTAAGGAAAGCCAGCAAATGTGCAACAGCAAACTCAAAGCATCCCAGTCATTTTTCCAGGAAAAACCAGAAGTTCTCAGGGACCATTATGTGTGGAAGGTGAAAATTATTTTGTAGCTCTTGTGTTTGGACTCTGCTTAAATTTTGCCTGATTTGAATTTTGGATGCCTGAGTGCTTTTTCCTCCCTAAATATGGACAGATGACGTATGTCTTGGGGGAGATTGAGGCACACATCAATAGTACTTTTACACTGCTATAGAATGTTTTATGTTAGAAATTGCTTCTCAGGTCTACAAATGGATTGTTTTTTTTACCTTCCTTTTCATTAAAAGTATTAGTATCCAATAGGAGCTAATGATCAAAGGATGTAATAGGCACTGAATTTTGAAAATTAGGGAATATACAAATTCAATTTTTTATGAAAGAAAAGGTAAAGCAACTCAAAATGTATTTTAGTTCTTTATTTGACAAATTTTAATTAATAATTTTAATTAATAATGAATTAATGGCTTCCTAGAATAATAATAGTTTCAATAATGCTTGATATTCTTACTGTAATGTACAATTACAAATACAGTAAATTGCAAATCTCATTATGTCAGGCTTTAGAAATCCTTTCTGAGAAGAAAGTAGACAGCGATTATGATGCAAATTTTGGAGTGCAAATTAAATATTAGCTAGTAAGGTGCTATTCTGTTTAGATTTTATGATTCTTATTTTCTCAGATAGGTAGGCCTGCTGCATTCTTTCTAAAAATAAATAGTGTTATTGAGTTTCTGTGCCTATTGTACATTAGGCTAAAGTGCTAATTCTTTTTTTGTTTGTTTGTTTTTTAATTTGTGGTATTGTTTAATGCCACAAATGAAAAAAATTATTCCATTTATATGTGGAAACGCAGAAGAGTGCTCTCCTTTGCTCTTTCCTCCTGCTTTGAAAATTTTATTTTCTGCAGTGATTGCTTACTCTTGAGAAGTGGAAGGGAAGGTGATTTGAACTGGTGTGACATGACTTTCTGGGTTCCCTGGCACCTCTTGTGGCCTTAATTTCTTCGGATTGGTCATGACTTTCCTTTTGAGCTGTCATCCCATCTCTCCCCAAGATGATGATGCTCACAACTGCTTTGACACCCTTTCGTGACAGCGTGGTTGTCAGAAGCGTAACTTTTCCTCAACGTATGCAGTACATAATGAAACTGTCTTCATGTCCAGGGTGGATTCCCATGGCAACTGCAATGTGTTTGCAGGAAGGTTAATTACAGTCATGTTGGTAAATGAAAAGCTCCAGGAGCTGTGTGGTGACTAATCCCATCTACCTGTGCCTGCCAATGAAGTGACACTTGGTTTAGGAGAACATATAATCCCCTGTGTTTTTGAATTATGTAGCCCATGAAGCAACACTTTTTACAACAATCAGAGCAGAACAAATTTTATCGGTGTTACTTCAGTCAGATTCAGACTAACGCCACAGTGCAGGGGGCTGCCCCACCGACATCTCGTCCTATGTGACTGGGGGCAGTGGTGCCCCTGAAGCACCTTACAGGGGTTTTTCCCTTGGCCAGCTTGGGAACCTGACAGCAAAAGTTTTTAACTTCTGACATATTTATTGTGAATGTTTACTCTGGTTTTGTGAATGCAGCAATGTAATGCCAAAATTCATAACTGTTCTAGAAAACAAATGAACGGGGAGATAACGGTCTGGGGTTTATGAGCAGCCACTGTGTTATCCCTTCCTCCTTGCTTGACCCTATCACCAAGAGACTATAAGGAATTGGTACACAGAGTGAAAAGTTTCAGACTAAATTCTTACAGACTTACTAGAATCCATTTTATTGGTATCTGACAACAGATATGAGAGAGTGTAATCTTTGTATCGGCCCTGCAAAGGTATCAATCCATGATAAATATATTGAGAGAAAACTCCTCTGAAACCCCATGGGGGGAAATCTGCAGCTGTCATCTTTAAGCTGTAACTAAACTTTTCAAGGACAAAAGGGATTGAAATGTCAGGTGAAGTTTAATAAATGCATCTTATATTTCAGTTAGTTACTTTTTCCATTTTCACTTGTTGAGATTCATAAAATCATAGAATGTCTCAAGCTGAAAGGGACCCATAAGGACTGTTGAGTCCAAGTCTCTGCTCCTTGCAGGACTACCTGTATCCTTGATGCAACCTGTATCCAAAGCATCTTTGTTACGCTGCTCACCATAGTGAATTTCTACAATTCCCTTTTAAAAGCAATGATTCGGCGATTTTTTTGCTTTTATAGTGTAAAATGTAGGTCAAATCCTTAGTAATGTAACTTGAGCAAAACACAGGCGGTTTTGAGGCAGTGGGCATCCAAGGAATGTATTCAGGTGAGGCACTGGGATACTATTCTACCATTTAGTCTCAGCATGGATGATATCAGAGAGGAGTGTATATTGCAGGGTTTGTACACATTCTGCTTACCTTTTATCGGGCAATGACTTTATTTACAAAGAAATGTGTGCAGAAGTGGATGGAAAAGCAAATATAGTTGAAACAACAAAATGTGTACTGAGCTTAGGAATGCTTTTATCCATTCTCTTTTTCTTTCTTTACTTCTTTTATTTCATGCCCTTCAGAATAGCATCTATCTGCCTGTAGGAAGTGCATTACTGCTTCTTTCTGACACTGTGCAAGTGATAAATACTAACCAAATTTCCCCTGACCTGCAGTGAGAAGTCAGGGACACTTGGTCAGGGAAATTTACTCAGTAAAGCAGAGAAAGCCTCATATAAGATAGCTGGAATTTTAGGCTTTGGAAGACTGTAATCACAATTTGCAAATGCAGTTGCAAACTTCCTTGTAGAAATAATTGAGAAGATGCATAATGTTTAAATTGGATGTACAGAAATGTTTGATTTTCTCTTTTGGTTTCTGGGTTTTGAGTTTGTTTCTTTTTGTAAGAGAAAATTGTTTTATAGAAATCATCTTTTAAATGTATCTACTATGAAATGAGATGTCTTGGTGGTGATTTCTTAGGCCAAACTTAGATCATTCCAGTGATGGATGCAAAATAGTAAGATATCCTGTTTCTAGTGTGATGAGGCCTTGTGAGATGTGATAGCTGCTCATCAACAAGGATAGCTAGCAATATGTTTGAAGGACATGATAGAGGTCACTTTTTAAGAAATCTGTCTAAATTCTGTCAACGTTTTTGTATAGCCACTTAGTTTATATTGCAGCATTTAAGTTTGCTTAGTCTCAAAAAAAAAAAGAAAAAAAAAGAAAGAAAATAAGGGGGAAAAAAAGGTAGATAATTAATAAGAGGTAGATGCAGGGATTTTTTCCCTAATTTTATTTTAATTTCCAAACACAATGTCCTTTTGCAAAGAACAGAGCAAGTTCAGACAGAAAAGATTCAAGTAGAGGACCAGAGAAATATGCAGGAGCTGGAACAAGGAGGTGAACAGTAATAAATACAGCATCTGCATGTGAATAAAACGTGTGAAGGAAATAATTCCATTCCACATTTTTAGTTTGGTATCTATAGAATAAAAGTAAAAGCTGTGTTGAAATGATATGGCCAAGGCATGCCATGGGTTACTGCTTGGTGTGGATAATGTAGATGCAATGTTGAAATAATGCCTTTGGACAGCTAAACCAGTATGTAAAAAATTGTCTAACAGTAATTTTATTTCCAAAAACCTTGAAAGTTTCCTTGGGGGCACAGAATACGTCCAGAGGGGAAAAAAAACCACTATAGCTGTATGCTGTTAATATAATAGGGAGTGACTTCAAAGGAAGGGACCTTTGTCAATAGGTTTTGACCCAAAGCTCCACTTGCCCTTAGTAAGGCTTAGTCTCCAGGCTTGTATGTAAAGGCTAGAAAAGCACATATGCTTACGCAAAAGGCATGAATGTTGGCTGGTAAGTAAGTGTCTGGCCTGCTGCCATCTTTGGGAAATCTCCTACAATAGCATACGTTGGCGAGAAAACATGTTTATGTAAATGACCAATTTGTCGACAAGGAATGCTGAGTGGGATTTGTCTCATCTGAGCATGCCTGAGGTTAGAAGACTGGAAGATTAGCCTCATCAATAGTAATTACTCCGTCTTCCTCCAGCCCTTGCAGGGAAAGAACTATACCCCGAGCACTTTGCTGCTTACTACCTGCTGCCGTGTGATAATTGCTTTGGCTCGATCAAACCTTAATTAAAATGTTATTGATAATTTGTCTGTAAAGCAGCACTTGCTCACATTTCTTAATGGGAGGTCAAATCATGCCATCCCTTATCTTTAACAGCTAAAACTCTAATAGAAATGAACTAAAATTTGCCTTGGTCTTTCTGCTTTCCTGTGGTAGTGTTGGTCAGTAGCGAAGAGTACAGGATGATATGCAAGGACACGCAGGGATGGCATACAAAAAAAGATGTGTATATATAGAGATAACACTTTACAAGTAGGATAACATATTGATTGCTTAGCAACTATAGCTGAAAAAAGATCCGTGATTTTAGTTCTTTTATATCTATTTAAAGATTTTCTCTCAGGTTTTGGATCTGAATGTAACAATAAACAATTTTCATTTAAAGTTCCAGTAGGATTAAACCATATAGTAAAACTCAAAACTACTCAACTTACACGAGTTTGCACGAAATACGTATTTCAAGTGATTTTAAACAAAAATCACTGAGTTTGGCTTCATTCAGGTTGCTTCACGAACAAAGATTTTCTGAATCTGAGTGTTTGTAACATATCATCTTCTATCTAGAATTTATAATGTGTAGAGATAATTGAATAATGTATTTCAGGTTCGTTTGATTTGCTGAAAATAATAGATAAATTTTATGATTACAAATGCGGTAAATTTTGTTGATTTCAAGTTTGGTTGCCATGTTAGACCCTAACGCAACCATTTGTATGTTTTTAAATAGGCAGTATATGCATGGAGATGTCATACATGTGAGTAGTCATAGATGCAAGTGTTAGTAGGTATAAGCATCTTTAAATCATGTAGATGTATGCAATGAGTCAACTTCTATGCACAATGGGAACTTGCACTGCTGTTTTTTTTATTAAGTTGCTTACCTAGCACTGATGTTGGTAGCATAAATTTCAGTAAATACTGTTTGCATATTATGTGTGTGTGTATGTATATGAATATGTAAAATCCACATATGTACTATATACCTATGAATCTAAAAAATATATTGGGGTCATATAAGGAAGAAATTTGGTAATTTCTGAAAGTGATCAGATGTTTGGCCAAGAAATCCTGCTCCTTTCCTCCCTACCAACTCTGAGTCCCACATCAGAGGACATTGCCATTAGGTATGGACTTGAAGGGAATATACCTTGGCAAAAAGATTAGTGTGTGCAATGTTGCCAATGAAGAACAAGGTTTTTGTATTAGCTATTTTTATTGTATATACATGTTTTGATGTCTGGTTGAAAAAATCCTTTGGAGAAAACCTGTCATTGACTATGTCCAGTCTGCCTTTTGCTTGATCTTTCAATAAATATGTCATCAACTGTCTTTGCTGGATATATATCTGGTAAACTGTGACTAGTTTTTGTCCAGCATGTACTGGTCTTTCTTTGAATAAGCATCCTGCAAGATGTTGTCTCCACCTGCTTTTTCAGAGGTTTTTAGCATTAAATTGTAGGTACTTTGTGAACTTCTGTATTGTGGTATTTTTGTTCTGAGGCTTGAAAGCAACTTATGCTTTTAAACAGCCGGTTAAAAGCAATAGGTTGATTATGAACTTAATGGTGCTAGTGGATTTGATTCCATAGAAAATGGTTAAGTAAAACCTGACTAGCAAAGGTGTTGATGCTGCAAGAAAATATTTTATAGCACAGTCCCAAATTTCTTCCATTGCATGCACAGGAAGGAGTGATTCAGTTAACCACAGCTGTCATCTTACAACCTTATGTGTGTATTTGTTTGGGGGAAATAAAGGGCAAACTAGTACATTAACTTACAGAAGCTAAACAATTGTGCCCAGGAAAAGCATTGGCTAGGTTGTGTTTTAAGACACAATTATCAATCATTCATACTCTATTGATTTTGGATATTTTTATAGCTGTTATTTTAGAAGCCACAGTTTTTAATTTGTAGAGAGATTTTCCTCTTTAGCCTCCATCTTCACATCAAAGTCTAAATATTCTGATTTCTTTCATGATTGAGGCAAATCTCTGTGGGAGGAGATTCATCCCAGTCTACATCTAGTAGATAGGGTGGGGATTTTCTTTGCTCTCATAAGTAGATTATGTAAAAGGCCTAAATTGAGTCTCATTAGTGATGGATATCGGAAAGCCAGTTTCCTCATTCTCCCTCGACCAATAATTAGCATAAAATGTTACTGCATGCTCCACTATGTTTTTGTGATCTGTTTTTCGTATCTGACATAACTCAAATACATTTACGCTTAAATGATGCTCGACATTATCAGAGCAATGTGCGAGTCAGTACCTGTCCTTGTCATTCCCCTTTAATTTTAGTGGTGAGAAAGGTATTATCATCATCATCATCATCATCTTTACAGAAAAGTCTAATGGGAGAGTAAAGAGGCTTCATCGTGATTGACTGGCAGAGAGTCAGCCCCAGACAATGACAGTGCCCGGAGTAGAGCGGGTGGTCACTAGAGTACAATTCTGACTGCTGAACTGTGCTGCCTTGCTGGGAGGAGGAGTAAGATAGGATTTAATCAGAACTCTGATATGGCTGGAGGCAGTTGCTTTAGGAAATGAGGCAGTATTTATTGTGAGATGCACATAGCTGTTATATTTTCCTGCCAGGGAAGTGAAAGAATAAACATTCAGCCAGATTTCTATTTATTCCCATGCAGTCAAGGGCACTATGCAATCTGTTTGGGGTTGATGTTCTGCAAGCAGAATGGCCATTTTTAGCTGGAAGACAACTTCCCTTTCCTATCCTGTTTTTTCATGCAGGGTGTTTGTCAAGCATAGCCATCAGATTTCTGTAATTCTTCATTGCACTAGTCCTTTTTTCCTGCTTTGAATCCACTCAGTAGGTGACCAGTTTCCAGCTAGATTTTTTGGAAGTGGTTTTGTTTCAGTTTTAGTGAGACCCACTTTTTAAGTAAGAAATCTATTTGCACATACAACACATATTTTTTGACCCCAGTGAAGTCCTGCTTGAGCAGTTTTTCCAATTCACACTGGCCTTCAGTCTGTTGTTGGGTTACAGTGAATATTTTTGTCACTGCTATTTGAAGACATAAAGAACTGAAGACAAATGATATATTGAAATCAAGCACTAGAAGTTGGGTTAAAAAGTAAAGATTTGTGTTATCTCTTCCTGTATTCTGCATTTTGGATATGATGCATTTTGCCTTTTTTTTTTTTTCTGTTCATGTGTATAATGGAAACAAAGGGAAGGACAGTTGAAAACAAGTATGACTCTAGGGATTGTGGATGTTGGACTGTAGAAGTATGAAATTTCTTTAGTCAAGACATGGGCCATCAAATCGATGCATTTCCCTTTACTGTCTACAGATCTGCTTTAAAGATTGTTCTGAAGAATTTCTTTTACCTCGTCCCAGATATAGAAATGAGTAATTTTTATTGTCTCACTAATAATTATTCCTCTCTGACAGTAGCACTATTCCATCTTCTTCTTAACTCTTCTGAGGACTGTAGCCTTAGTAGCTCATATTAATTTGCTGTCTTGCCTGTTGTCCTGTCTGTTTTTGAACTTAAGCCGACTTAAGCACACCTAACCAGTTTACAAAAATTTTTCCTCATTAATTTTATCATCTAAATTCTTTAACATTTGAAATGTGAAGCACATGTACTGTGCCTTGGTCTCATCTGGTGCAATGTGTTTCTTTGTGATTTTCTTTTTCCAGCTAAAACCGGATGAGGAAAACTCTCAATGACATGTGTCATTGAACATGAAAGCAAAGATGGAATCCAGAACTGAAGTCCTCTTTTTAGTCTAAGCACAAATCAAGGCCAGGCTAAGATAAAGATGACCAGCCCTAATGGATCTTTTTGCATTTTCAGTCATCATGACAAAACCATCATAAATAATGGTTTCAGAAACTAGTAATCTTTAAATTTTTTCCCTTAGGAAATCCTTTTTCTCCCCATTAATATGATATCTTATTTTGTATCAACTGCACTACTTATAAAGAAAATCTATATTATCTATAATGATAGCTTAGCATAAGTGCTTCCCGTTTAGCCTGTTACTTTGAGATCTTGTATTATTAGTCTGACACATTTGTGTCTCATCATAGTTTGACCAATGTGACATAAAAGTATTAGCAAATTTCTTGAAGCTGCATAATGTACTTTTCTGTAAAAGATAAGCCTCTCAAGTGTGTACTATATTAATAGAGAAGAGCTGAAGGGGATTATAAAGCTGTGCATGGTGTTTTGGATTCCAGTAGATGAAAAGTCCTAAGGTCTTTGTATAGTGAAATTTTATCATCAAAAAAATTACCCAGCTGAAATTCTACCCAATTCCCATATACCGTGTAGCTGTAGTTGTCAGATAATACAGCATCCAACTAGTTCAGTTCTTGACAAGCTTGGATGCTTGTGAAAAGTCGAAATAAAATTGATGAAATAAAGTGGATGAGATAAAGGAGGTTCCATAGTTCTGTAGTTTAAAGTCAAAACGGTTGCCTAAAATTCTGTGTGTTTGTGCCAGGATAGCATCTCACACTGTGAGTCAAGGCCTCCAATCTGCCAAATTTCTGTTAGAGTCAAATTAATAATTTGTTTTATGACAGTTTGTGAGAAGAAAAGCCGGGGATTTGCAAGGGGGCACCAAATATATTTATCCAAGTACTGATCATAGTTGTTTTTACCAGCTGCTCAGGGTTGGAAGTTGCCTTTGTCGATGTTTGTGGTACGGAGTTCAACTCACAGAGGACATACAGAAGTTCTTGAATAACTCCAGTTATACTTTATAGTCAGCTTTGTGTGCTTATTCTAATAGGCAGGTTCTTTGCAGTGAATCAGAAATGCAGATCTTCCAACATAAGGATTTTTACAGCAGGGTGTTCCTGCCTGAGCCACTTATCTATTGTACAACTGTCTACTGAAGAAATTTCAAAATTTCCCAAAACAGTCATCACTGAAGGAGAAGGGAATGAAAAATTGCTGAAATAAAAGGGAGTGGTGGAAAGAATGTGCAGAAACCGATGAACTTCTCTTTTGCTCTTCTTGAAGAGGTGTTTTATTTTCCTCCAAATATTAGTTTCTTTTTCAACCCTGGCCTCTAGTTGAAAGTTTGCTTTACATAATTTATCTTTTGGCAGGGAAACCCCAGATAACATGTCTGATGTTTACTTCAGGCATCTGTTTGATAGTAAGTCCTGTTAGAACATTTTAAAACATTTCAACTACCAGATGGCTGGAAAAGTTTTCAAGAGAACTTTTTTTTTTTTGAACCTGAACTCAGATTCTCTCAATCCTATTGTTTTGGTTCATGAATCGTGAACAAAGCTTTAAGTCACTTACAGCTGGGTCCTTAATATTACATGATTTTTGGAGTTTATGGCAGTTGTTTGGTCATTTGGGAAATAAATGCTGAATTTTCATATTAAACCTGAAGAATTTAACTATTTTTGGCACAAAGTGATTTGCCTTCCAAGCAGAATCAATGTATCTCTTTGTGCCCTTTAAGAAAAGGTTGTAGTTTAAGTGGGTTTTTAATTTATGGACATGAGTTTAAGGATTTCTGCCATTGGTTGTTTGCAAAAAAAACCCCAAACCAAACCCCAAGTATCTCAGTAATATAAGATGTTGCTTGAAAGTTGAATCACAGAATCACAGAATGGTTTGGGTTAGAAGAGACCTTCGAGATCATCTAATTCCAACCCCACTGCCATGGGCAAGGTCATCTTCCAGTAGACCAGGTTGCTCAAAGACAAAGACCCATTCAGCCTGGCCTTAAACACTTCCAGATATGTTCTTCCTTTTGTAAGTAATTAAGTTATCATACCTTTAGAGAAAAAAATGAGAAAAAGCCTTGATATTAGGACTTAATTAATTTAAATATTAGATTCATTTTGAGTTTTAAGAACTTCATTAAGTAATCACAGTAGATATAGCAATGAGTCACACTGTTTGATTTTTCTATTGCTCATCTTAATTAACCATGACAAGGAGAATTTTTTAAGGCGACTTAATGACAAGAACATGTAGTAGTGAAAATGTTGTGCTTAGATACCTTAGAAAAATATTCTGTTCTGTTTTTACTGTAATCTGTGACAATAATGAGCTTTAGAAATGCATAGTGTAAAAGATTCTACAATCAAATCAAGCACTTTGGTCCATTCAGTATTGATTTAGATAAAATCTTCATTTTCAGAGCATAAGCATTGCTTTAAAAATATCAAAAATGGTTTCATGAAACAACAAGGAGCCTTGAACATTTTGTCCTCTCTGTGAGGTTTGCTGTAACACCCTGTCTGCTGTAAGCAGAACCAGAAGTAACAGGAATATTTTAAACAGCCAGAGGAGTTGGAACATCCGTAAATAATTGAGAGAATGAGACTGACCTTGGCGAAGTTTGGATTGCTATGTGGTCTTAAACAGAATCTTATGTTTTTCTTTACTTATGTGAGAGCCTGATTCAAAGCTGAATCTTCCCATATCCTCCACTGGGATTTGAATAGGTTTCAGATGAATCTTCCATGGCTACTATGAAGGTTAATAAGTTAATGTTTGTGCAGTGCATAGAAAATGTGAGGTAATCCCTACCTGGTGAATATGTGGAATTTAGAAGCAGCTGTAGTCCAAGTATAGATGGACAGAAGGGAGGGTGAAAGGTTGAAACAAACTACATATCTACACGACTGTAACCGTGTCATATGAATCGGGAATATATACTGCTGTGTCTAATGATAATTGAGGGGCTATAGCCTCTTTAATCTTCCTTATCCAATAAATTTATCCAGTCTGAAATAAACCTTACAAAGATTTAATGAGCAGCAGCCTCTAAGACAATCGTTTCACGCTCTTGTAGCATATGAGTATGGTCTTACTGTTCTTTAATGAGAATGAACTGTTTCTTTGTGAAAGAAGTTACTCTGTTGGAGAAAATGTATAGGTAAGATATTGTTGAATTATGTTAGATATTAGGGATTCAAGGTGAAGGCTTCTGTTTTGGGACTTTGTCACCAGTATCTAGGCTAACTACTGTTGCTAGCATGCAGATGTTGTCTTACCTAAGCTATTCTAGGCTTGCAAATGATTTGACTGTTTGTAAGCATGTAAAAAGACCAGCTGTAAGAGGCAGGTGACATCACAGAATGAGATACTTTCAACGTAGTTCTTGTAAAAGACAGTTTATTCCCTAAGTCAAATAAATGCAATCCCATTGCATTTGGGTTCTCAGTTGTAACATGCCATCTTTGAATCTGAAAGATTTCCTTTGGGGGAAGGAGCAAAAAGGGTGGATGATGAAGTTGGGAGAGGAAACCTGTGCTTTCACATGATAATTTTGTATTTAGAATAGTGAAACCAGTTAAACAATATATTAATATGCTTTTGCTTGGAAGCAGAGATCCTGTTAAATTTTGCACTAAGCCATGAAGCTCCTTCGTTTTTGTTGTAGTTTTTTCTAAAGCAGAGTATTGTTGCCAGAAGGATGTTGCCTTTTTTTATTACCTGACATTTCTTTGCCTGACTTTTTCAGCAAAGTACAATTGAGATCAAGGAGGATAGTGAACTTTAGAGGTAAAAATCAGGGACAGCTGCAAGGTATGCTTTACAGAGAGAGAGGATCACTTATCATCTCTGCTACCAAAAGCCATGGGGTAGCTTCTGTCTCTGTACATGTCTTTGAAGAAAAATTTAAAGATAGCCAAAGATGCTGAGAAGCATTCTTTTAATCCTGCCTTCTCCACCGCGATTGAACAGAAGGGCTTAGGGAACAGTGCTGTAATAAATAAACATATTTGGCTGTGGATAAAGTCGACTGGACACATCTCCCTCCAGAGATGAATAATGCAGCCCTCTGTGGCAGCCAGAGGGGCCAGTTAAGAGTGATCTGAGCTGCTTGCAGCCCCCAGAAGATATTAACAATTTGCATTTAATGCTTATGTAGCACTTTCCCAATGTTTAACTGGATTACTGGAGGCTTGTAACTTAAAGGCTTCTGGTGACTTGAAACAGAACAATAGCTGAAATCCATTAAAATGAAAAATGCCCACCAAGTAACACAGTGTTCCCTGCCTAAACCTCCAGCTCTGCATCAAGAGCATGATAAAGAACAAATATAACCAGAAGGCAGAAACCTCATTCTCTTTTTGGACACACCCTAGGATAAGAGCACTCAAACAGGAACAAAAGAATACATTAGTCTTCTCAAACTTGATGTGAAGCTTGTTATGTACAGAGTGTGTACCAGGTCATATACTAAGCTAACAAAAAAACCCCAGAGATGACATCATATTGATAGCAATGCTAGATAAAGAACTTTTTTCAACATGATAATAAATTAAACTCAAGTTCTTGCTATTCAAAATGTAATCTGACTCCAACATATTTGTAAAAGGGCCAATAAAATAATACTGAGATAATGCCAGTCTATGTGAAAGGAGAAAAAAGTTATAGTCTGTAAAATTAGGAAGAACAGCTAAAAGTTTACTTTTCCCTTAAGTGGAAGTGAAGAAGTTGGTAAAGGATTTTGGTGGTACAAAGTAAGAGTCCTCTCCCTGGATTCCCCGCAAGCTGATGGAGCTAAGAATGGTCTCGTACGAAACACTGAGCAACAGATCCTAAATAAACCTCCTGCTAATATGAGGTACAGACAAGACAGCGGGGGTTTGAAGCAAATCATACCAGACATCTTTCATAACATGTTAATGGCAATGCATTATTGCCAGCAGATACCATGACATTCCAAAATAAAATGCACAGATAGCAAAACTATGGGATCATGCTGCGTGTGTTGTCAAAGGGATGATCCAAGTATTTGTGGTTGTCATTAAAGTTGCCTAGTATTTCCTAATATGGGACTTACTTTTCAGTTGCTTATAATTCTGCCTGGCCTTAGTTTGGTGAATTCTAGACTGAATTTTTATGTTCCATATTTACCACTTGATTGTTTTAATATTAGGCAGTAAACGGTCTTTGAAGATTAGGTATAGATCTTTTACTAGGGAATGAAGGAAGTATGTGGAACTATGTGCAAGAAGGAACTTCAGTGTAACTTTTGGCAGTTACAGCTCCAGCATTTCTGACCCGTATCTGTGGGACAGGAGTGCTGGAATAGTAAGAGCTGAATAAATACATAAGTGAAGTAGAAGTGAAAACAAGTGTGGTCTTATTGACAGCAAGTAATATGATGGAGTCCAGTTTCAGTGACTACTTGTCATGTGCATTAGCATCTAGCTCCAGAAGTAGACCTACTGGTTTCATTGCCTCTGCTTATAGAGCTTGCAAGAGGTCTCTCACCATGAGTAAATGTAGAGAAGTAGTTCTCAAGCACTAGACCAGACAGAAGGTCTGGCAAGAAGAAAAATAGACGTTTTCATGATTTCTTTCTAATTTTGACTTCTAGCAAGTTCTGTTAAAGCTAGTAGGAATTTGTAGGAATGTGCCAGGAGTAAATACTGGGGTATGATATCAAGATTTGGTTTCTCTTAGTGTAAAAAAGATGTATATGATGCTTATAGCACAGTGCAGATACAACAATGCACAGACCATCTGAGCAGTTATGTGCATGGCTAACCAAACAAATATAATTGTGCTCGGTCAACCTGATGCAATGGTGACACGTGACGTGTTTCTTTCCAGCAAGACATGATGAGTGGTTTCATCATGCCATATTGCATGGGCCACTAATCAACCTAGGAATGCTTTCGGTAGAAGAAATCAAGTGGTTCTGTTGTAAATACTAAGTCAAATATATTGTAGCTGTATTTCTGCTTGACGTTTGTGCGTCTGTTTTTCTGTCAGGTGAAATATGTTATATTTGTAAACATCAAATCACTCTCCAACTGAATGTGAATTGTAATTTAATCTTAATCTCAGCCTTTTCTATTCTTTGTAACTTGATTTCTTGGCTTTTCTTCCAAGCATATATGAAACCAGAAGACTATATTTTGTTTTCAGTAAGTCTTCAGTGACTTTATTAGCATGTTTGAAACACGTACGTATAAAAGAGTATAGATCTCTGTGATTACAACACCCTAACCTATGTCCATAGTGATGATGAAAATCCAGTAGTTGCTTCAATAAATTTATACATGATATGCAGTTATATAGCTGCATCTACTTGCATGTGTAATTATGCATGCAACTTTTTACAAATTGAGTTATTTATTATGGTTACTCTGTCACTGACAAAATGGTCATTTATCTTAATGTTTCAAGAGCCTGCTTGACAGTATGTTCATTTGTATAATATAGTTAGCAAGTTTATGATTACAAAAACACTTCAGTCCCCAGATAGTTGGAAGAGCTGATAAACTGTAGATAGACCAGACAACACTTGGGAAGCGGGAGCACCTGAGTCTTTTTGTCCTGAACTCAGTTGTTGGAATTGTATCTGTCCACTGGGGACCAGTTCTTTGGAGAACTGAAATGTGCTTGGTTTTGGCTTTTGGAGGGTTTTTGTGTGAAAATGGTGCAGAAGAGTAACATTTCCATGCCATAGACCATAATCAAGCTGAAAAAAAAGGCTAGAATCCTCTTGTTTTTTTTCTTTATAATAAGAGGAATTTTATTGAAAGGCTTAAAATAACCAGTTTTCTTAGAGTCTTTCTTACTGCAAAACTTTTGTCTGCAATAAATCAGCAAGCTCCAAAAAATTGCGTTTTGCTTAAATTTGTAAGCAAAGTAATTTGGCTCAGATATCACACAGAGATATTTTCAAAATGCTAAGAAAAGCTCGTAATTTTCAGGATTTGAATCATACTACCTCTTCAAGATGCCAATATTCTTATTTTCTGTTGTATATAGGATACTGAGTTCAGTGTTGAAGTTCCTCATACTGAAAATATTGAAAACAGTGCTCATGTGGTTGAGTTCCTTATGATCAGGTTTCTTAGTTGCTTCTCTGTATTGCTACTGTGTATCAAGGTAATAGACTGCAAATTTATTTTTTCAGTATTTCTTCAGTCTGTTTAAGAATATGCTGAGACATTTTACATGTTATGCAGCCCAACTCCTTTCTTCTGAACTAATTCTTTTACAAATCCAATGTTAAGTTCATTATCTGAAAGATTTTTGAATTGGTGCTATTTCTCAGCTTGTTTGGTGTCAGATATTTTACAAAGTATTACTGAGTGTGGTCTTAGCAGAAAACTATTTTTACAACATAATTATAAATTAAAAAGAGCAACAAAAATTATACAAATGCCAGTGACTTGGTGAAGGGTGTGCCAAAGTTATACTTTTCATGAAGTTTTCTAATAAGAGTTTCTGATCAATGGTGGAACCTCATAGCAGAGCTCACTGGGAAGAGCTTGGTGTCTTAATTTCCATAATCCACACAAGTCCTTCATATCCTACTGTGAGGGGATGTCCTGCCCACTGCCAGTTTCTTTTTCCTTTGCTACTCTGAAATGGTGTTAAAAGTTAAGGATGTCCTCAGTGGATTGCTGGTTGATTTCAAGTCCCATGTGGAGTTCCTATGTATCAAATGATGAATTTTTATTTGGAATTTTGGTGGAAAAATTTGGTTTAAAGGTTTTAAATCTATCCCAAAAACACGTCAGGCAAGCTTTGTGCTTCTTTTCCATCCTCTTAAAACCTGCTGACACGGAACCTTAATTTTACTTCTTCAGTGAGTCTTTTTTCTGCCACCTTGATTAAAATTGTGAAATAGCAATGGATTCTTCTCTCAGAATGTATCTGCACAATATTTGGTAGTAATCATGTAATCTGTCTGATTACATAGGCTGATTACAAAAGCAGATGTTCAGACTGATTACGTGAAACAGCTTCCCTTTTGCAAATAACTGTCATTAAGGGGCAAATTGTGCAAATTGTGCTGCATGCTAGTTTAATTCCAAAGTCATTCCATTAAAATTAATTGAAAGCCTTTGGGTTTCAACCAAGAGAACTTGTTTAGTGAGCAGTTCAGATAGCAAACTGACAGCCATATGTGCCTGTGATCTTACTGTTGTGTTTTTTGGGTTTTTTTCCCCAAGTTTTCTCCTAAAGCCAGAGAGAATGTTTTGGAATGATTGTGCAGAGTTCATTTTTTGAGATACAGATTAAAGAAAGAAGCTATGTAGAGTACAATTTTTGTTTGTTTTTTTCTTTCTTTTAAAGGGTAGGAATTTCAGGTCTGACATAAACAAAGTATTTAACTTCAGTGATGTAATTGATGGCACTAAAAATTTGCTTGAAAATAGGCCCCGGACAAAAAAATATAGTGTACTTCAGGACCACCATTTATTTGCCACAGCCACCTCTGCAATTCCTAATGTGGTTAATGCTCTTCCTTGACAGCTGATGACCTTTCTTCAGTTGAAATATGATTCCATTAATATAGCGATGCATTGAGATTACAGGGATACTAATGTTTTCCCAACATCTCCTGATAAGACATGAAGTATTCCTACATCCCCCCATAGCAGACTTGTTTACTATGATGTCAAGTAGGATGGCTTTAGTAAGGCTCTTACCAGCCCCTCTAGATCTTTGGATTGTTCTGCTTTTTGAGGTGAACTACATTTTACAGTTAAAGAGGACTCATGCAGTGAAGCCTAATCTTGGAAATAAACTTGCACCATTTTGAAGGTTTACATCACAGTGTTTTCATATAACAAGTATAGGCAGCATAATATTAAAGAGATAATTAGTAGAGATCTGGGGAAAATCCATCAACCCAGCAAAATTATGCCAGTGTGAAAGCAATGTTAGAAATGCACAGTACTATCTATCACATGCAATTTCAGCAGTATTTATCTCATAAGAGACTGTTGTAGTGGCCTCTTCTGTCCTTAAAAGGTATGAAACTGTGAGGCTTTTATAGTTAGGGAAAATAGAGCAATTGCTCTTCATTTTTATGGTAAACAAGTACTTTTTAAAATTGTTTGGTGCCAATAGTTTAATGCATAACTGACTCAACTGTTTACATATGGGTTGCAGGCTGCCTTTTAGATCAATTCTTCCAACAAATGAAAGTCTCGTAATAGATATACTTGAGCACTATCAGGTGCTCAGAATTAATGTTAAGGCACTCAGCAAAACATTTCACGATTTTTTATAGGGCCTCATTGTCTTTTTTTATGTCACAGAAAGAGAGATAAAAGCAGTCAGGTTTTTCAGTTCCTTGGCTATCTGAAGCATGCCCTGCATTTGAACAGGAGCACTGCTTAATGCTATCACACTGCAATCCCAGTTCATTACACTGAGACCAACACTGTCATGCTTTGAGCACAGCTGAGTGGGTTCTGTTGTCTAATCTGTGACTTCACAACCTGCTGTACAAGTGATGGCTTATCAAAACTTGATTAAGAGGTAGAACCTGGAGAGGCAGGATAGGAATCTCAAATGCTACACCTTTTGAACTCTCTCTTGAAAAACCCAGTGGCAAACAGCTGATAGCAGTAGGTCGCTATCGCTGAGGTGCGAACAGGTCCAGCAAAGGGCAGTGGTGCACGTCTGTGTCAGCTGTGTATCAGTGGTGATACCTGCCTCTCAATTAAATTTATCTCTGGAGTTTCATAGGTACATACCACCTTCAGAAAGCATACTAAACAAGAATATTCCATGCACGCAATTCAGTAAAAAGTTGACTCTCTTGCATGTCTTGCTGAGTTGGAAAGGATCTGTAAAGTGGGAAGTGGAGAAGAGAAAAATACTTTAATAAATCCTCTTGACTCAAATGTTGATTGACTGTGTAACTTTTAGGTAGGTTTGAGTTGGAGTAAATGTCAAATATAATTCAGTTCACACAGCAGTGTGAAAAGAACTGTTACTTTCCTTGGAGAAAACCTGACAGCCCAACTTTCTTAAAGGGCTTTTCTGTCTTGCTCATTTGTTCTCTCTTTTTAATGAAGCCTTTCACAGTTGGCACTTCCCTAACAAAAGGTAAAACAGGTCATTCTATTAAGCAGAATATTCTTCCATCAGCGACATCACAGCTGTAATCTGAGGTCAAAAACTATTATTTCTTTTCCATCTGATGGAAAGTACGAGTTGTTACTCATAAGAACAGTGTGGTGTTCTAAAGTGATGTCTGCAGACTGTGGGTGCATGGTATTAAGGGCACATGTTGAGAACAGGTATTTGATGTAAATTATATACATATATGAAACTAAGAAATGTGTGGTATTAATTTCTTGAGTGAAACATAAAATGCACTGCATTTATGCCCAGCACTGCAACAGATTTCACGTTTACAGAATGCTTTTGGGAACAGATTTGGGCGATGGTGGGAGAGGAGAGAAAGGATCAAAATTGCTTAGTGCCTATGATTAAGAGCAAATTTTCAAGGGCTTAGAGTACCAAGTTTTGACATAATTGGAGAATTCATGG
The DNA here is from genome assembly GCF_003945595.2 of Pipra filicauda. Lineage (NCBI taxonomy): Eukaryota > Metazoa > Chordata > Aves > Passeriformes > Pipridae > Pipra > Pipra filicauda. Next base: position 6,561,659 of record NW_024104487.1, read on the forward strand.
TGTCACAAAAGGAATTGCTGTATTCTTGACATTTTTTAAAACCATTTAAACTTTGTTTACATGCTGCGATAGAAAGTAAGGGGTTTTTTTAAAGCTGATCTTTGTTTTTCTCCATCAATTCACAACATGGAGAGCAGTGGTAATATTTTTCCCTTGTACTTCAGTCTATTTTATTTTTTATATTAGAAGTGATAGTCAAAATCTGTCTTCTCTGTGTTCACTTTTATGTTCTGCTGTGATTGGTACACAGTCATAGAAGTATTCAGAAGTCCTTCAGATACATCTGTTATATTTTAGCTTTCTGGCCCAGGATCACACAATCACAGTATGGGTGAGGCTGGAAGGGACCACAGTGGATCATCTGGTCCAACCTCCCTGCTCAGGCAGGATCATCCCAGAGCACATGGCACAAGATTGCATCTGGACAACTCTTGAATATCTCCAATGAGGGAGACTCCAAACCACCCTGGGCAATCTGCTCTAGTGCAGAGTCACCCACACAGCAAAGGTGTTTTTCCTCATATTCAGGTAGAACTTCCTGTGCCTCAATTTCTGCCCGTTGCCTCTTGTCCTATTGCTTGGCACCACTGAGCAGAGCCTGGTCCATCCTCTTGACGCCCTCCCTTTGAATACTTACATACAGGATCACACTGCTTTAATTGTGTGTGTTTCTGAGAAGATAATCAATATGTGTGCCAGTCAAAGTTAGAAGGAGCAGGAGTGTTAGATTTGTTCCTAACAAGTAAAGGACCAAGCCAGGGAGTGTTGAAGAAGGAAGAGTATCCCTCCAAGGGAAATCAAGGCAGGTACAGGAGCAGGGAGAGAAGGGAAGAGCAGAAGCAGGAGATTGCTTTTGATGAGTGATTCAGGAAGTGACTGTTATGTCAATAAGTTAGCTGCCTTGGACCAAGGCACCGAAAGTACCACTCTTTGCTGAATGTTGGAATATGTGTTAATTCAGCATTGTAATGAGAATAAAGAAGCAAATGTGTCTGGATAGCAGGGAGCTGGGTTGAACTTCTAAGAGCCACTACTGAAAAGTAAAATGGTTTGTCCCAGTAAAATGTAGCAAGTTCTGTTGTAGATATAATTAATTAAGTAAAACTGAGAGTAAAGAGATGATGAACAAGGGAAAAGGTACCTGTATTGTTCTCAGGTAAGACTGAGATTTAGTTTGCATCTCTAGTTATTACTGAAAGCAAGGGAAATAGAGGTCCAGTTTGGTGAAAATTGAGTTGTTTATGTATAGAATATGAACTGGGAAGAAAAATATTGTCTGTTATTGACAATGTCTTTTTTTAAGGGATCTCTTGACGTGATTAAGAAAATAATTTTGGTAGTCTAGTATGAAGATGCATTTTTTTTTATCATTCCTTAATTACAGTTCGTTATGACTTAGGAGTAGCTAGCCATGTGATGTGAGTAATGGTGGTATCCCCTGAGATTACTCAGAAGGCAGCAGGCCTTGTAAGATTTCCTGCCATTTTTGTCAACAAGAATTGTACAAAAGCTACTCCAGGTTATAATATTTTTCAAGCAGCCAAATAGTATTTTTCAAATGTTCTTAAAGTTAATCTGGTAAATACATTTTCTGTATAGATAGAAAGAAAATAACTTAAGTCTTAGAATTATTTGCACAGCTATGTTTCTCTGCTGTGGTATACATTCCCTCTTGCATTGGAACACACTAGTACTGCTTTGAAGAATCATACTTGATTTTCCTTCATTTTAGCCATTTGTCTTTTTACAAGATGGAATTTTTGAGGTGGAAAGCTGTGATACACACTTAATGTTTTCCAAATTGCTATTCAGAATTTAAAAGATATTTTGAAGGCAAATATTCTGATAATTCAGCAATATTTTCAAATTACTTATTTATTTATTTGTTTGCAGTGGGATTCCATGGGTACCCCATGAAATCCTGCTTCATCATTTTACACTGTAACCCAATGGGGAAGCTTGTCCTTGCAGAATACAAATCTTTCTTGGGATTTGGTCTGAGTGAATGCTAAGAACTGCCAGCAACCTCTGTTTCTTCTCTTTCATCTGCAAGGGGCACTCATAGTCTGGTATCCTCCAGAGTACAGAACGTGTATATTTTAATAAAACATCAGATTGAGAGTGTGCACAAATGTTTCCTTCGAAAATCTGTTTAAGAATCTCTCTGTTCTCAGACTGTACTGTATTCCATTAATTCCACTTACACAGAACTCAGCATCCAGAAACACTGGTAGCTGTCAGTGCTGATGGAGCGACCTTTTTTCATGAGTCAAAGAATGGTTTATACCAACTTACAGTCAGCATGATTTGACATAACTTTTCATTCTTTTTGATTATTTCAAGTATAGTCCATTCAGATTTTTTAATATAATGGTGAATGCTGTGATTCTGCTCTTTCTTCAGAGTGGTGAGGTTGTAGGTGCTAATTACTAGGTCTAAAAATACATAAATTAGCTAACTTTCAGATCAGAAATGGCAGGGGAGGAGGGGGAAATGGAGTGGTAAAACAAGTATTAACTTTTCACACTAAATTGAATATTTCTTGATAATAGGAAAGTCACAGAATACTCATGTGCAGTGAAGGATAAACCAGCTCTATGTCTGAATTCTTACACCTCTGACAATCAAGATGTCCAGGACAAATTGTTTTACTTAACAGGGGGTACAGCAAATCTGATTCTGCAGCCTCTTCTTACATAAGAAAGGATTACTTATTTCACTAAAACATCTCATATATTAGAGTGAAGAAGGATTGTGTAGACCTCCAGCTCTGTGTTTTTGAAAGATCAAAGTAGATCTGGACTTCATTGCTTTAGCCAAAATTTTTACACTGGCGAATGTGATTAACACAGATTTTATAGCAAGAGATTTTATTTCTCAGGATAAAGATTTATGTGTTAGACTGAGCTTCAGCAGATTTAATGGTCTTCGTATTTGGCTCCATCATTTCTAGAGGGAGCTATGAAGTTGAATTTCTAGAGGGAACTATGAAGTTGAATGGGTAGAAGATGCACTTACTTTATGGAAATTCTGCTTTTGATATTCCTTTAGACAGCACAAGTGATGTTTATTTTTCTTCATGATACTTTTGTTTCCTTTTCCAGTGGCTACTATTTTGAGAAGTGTAAGTATGGATATTCTGTAGGACTTACAGCAAAGGACAGTTTAATGTTAAGGCATATTTTAATTCCATCACATAAGTCCTATAATGCACATAGGTATTTACGTCCATTATGTTGATGTGTATTATAAAGCACACAGAGGTAAGATAAACAGTCCCCAAGTCTTACAGTGAATTGCTGAGAGAATCTCAAATACAGCTTGGGATCCTAATTCTCTAATGCCTGGTTTTGGTGCCTGTGCTAACAGCCACATCCTTTCTGGGCTCCAAGAGTCATCCTCTGGTGAATCTTACTTAAACTGCTGATGTAGCAGTTTGTCATAATATACTGGTCTATGACCAGAGCAGGCCTTTTTGCTGCTGCTTTTCTAGAGCAGAGAGGGTGCAGAAACTCATCTCAATGTACAGAAGAGTTGGCATAACTTTAGGGTCTTGTGTTGAGGGGGAAAGCTTTGTGAGCACGTAATTTTATTACAAATCTTCTGTTGAGAAAAAGCTCTGTGGTTTTTGCAGCTGTGATCTATGTTTGCAGAGTGCAATGTGCTTTGGGAAACAATTACTGTACCTTGTCAGCTTGCATTGTGTTACAGCATCCACAGCAAATTGTTCTGTTACCATCACTACATTGCAAAAAGTACCCTGAATCAAACTTTTGAAGATGGGTTTTTTCCCCCCTTATATTTAACACATTAATGTTTATTAATGGATTAATAAACAAGTGATTGTTTTGGCTAAAAATACAGCAGCAGGATTTGGGAAGAGATACAAAAAAATCCAAGTAATTCCTAAATTCTGAAGACAAGTGTAGGCAAAATATTGACATAAAACCAAACCATTTTTCATTATATGGGAAGTTAGAGTATCACAGGATCAGCCATTGCTATTGTGCTACCTAAGGGGAACTACAGACCATGAAATACTTTCCTGGGAGGCCAGATCTGCTGAAGATGTAGGCCAGCACAGAAATCACCTTAACTGCAACTTTTGGTAGAAATGCATGTTTAAATTACCTATAACCTACACTGCTCATTCTCCTTCTTCTTCAGTGATAGTTTGTCACCTTGCAGTTTCACTTAGATATGAATAACAGAGAGAAGTCAAAAGGTGTATCTGGGGGTTGGAGGAACAAAATACATAAATTCCTAGCCTGAGCATGGTAAATCTTGGGCACTAATGGCAATAAAAACTTTAAATGCATATTAAAACATGATCTGTATCCCTTTAATGCTTCCCGAGGCTTGCAGATGTGTAAAGACTATTCATGTTCATTTTACTGATAAAAAACAGATATAATCAACCTCTGCTTAATGTTATAGTGTGAACATGTGGGTAGGCTGCAAAACTTAGCTGTTTTGTGTGTTTCTGAAAAATGTCTCAGTACAAGGTAGACCTTTTTTCAGTGGAATTGTTTTATTCTAGAACTAGTTTTAGATGGAAACCAAATCTGCACTGTGTTGAACCTTATGGTCCCAGTTCTCTGCCAAATGTTTATTTATGGTGGATGTAGGTTCCATACTCCATAAGAAGCTGTGGCCTGAACCTGAATTCACAAACTCTTTCGAAAACTGAAACTCACTGTAAATTTGAATAAGGAAAGATGTCAACAATTGTTTTATGTTTAAAAAATATTGGCATCATGCTGCAGCTGCCCTGCCTGGTTGGATTTCTGTAAAACCCTGTACCTTGTTAAGCAGAGACATCTGAGAGTCCCACAATGTCACCGAGAGAGACATGGGAACCAGATGAGCAGGTCTTACCTGGTATTGGACAGGGTGGTGTGCTGTTGAGAGTTTGCAGGTTTTTAGCATTCCCCACAAATGATATGGGCCACTCCAAAAACAGCTTCAATTTCTTGTTTCATCCTGTTTCAACCAGCTGTTGGCAATCTGACATTTCTCAGTCAGAGTATGTTTTCCAGGTGAACAGTTCAGCTTCTTGATTGCTTGCAGTGATTATTGTCTGTAAGACTGGTGCCAAACAGGTTGTTGGGACATGAACCTGTGTTGTCCCCTTTTACTCTCTTCCTCCTTGTCTGCAGCTATTCTGACAGCCTGAATCACAACTAACCTTTCATTAAGACCCATGGCCATAGTTGTTTGTAAAGTAACATTTGTAGCTCCAGGATACTGAAAACTCTTCCTAGTGATAAACCTTGGAAAAGACTCTCAGAATAGGAGACTAAGCAGACCCAGGCTTCTCTGTAGGCATAGATTCAAATTCTCTGAAAATTGTGGAAAGCATAAAAGGAGAGGCTGCAATTGGGAATTTCTGATGCTGAGCAGTTTGCAAATCACACCACTGTGTATCAGCAGTAGTACTGTGAATGAAATTAGTGGAGCTGGTTTCTGAATATGACAGTGCAAATGAAGGCAGTGTGTAGCTCATTTGAATTAACTTTCCATAAATAATTGATTTTTTTTAAAAAATTGCCAAGTTCTCATATAGGGGTTAAAAAAAATAGAATTGGTTTAAAAAAACATTCTGCAGCTCTCAACACTTGGTGTGACCAGTCTGGTTTTTGCAGCTGTATTTATTTACTTTTATCATGATTGCACCTACAGGCAAAGGTGTGATTGAGCCCAGCACTGTCCAGATGTGAAGCAGGGAGACAGTCTTGCCTTGGGCAACTTGTAATCAGGCTGACAGAGAAATGGATGTGCTGAAGCCCTTTGAAAACTTAGCTAGGACTGTAGGCATGCTGAGCACATTTCAGATAGTTGGGTCTTCTTGCTGCTTTGTTTATGAATCCACCACCTGGATTTATACAGTTAAAATTCAGAGAAATTTTGGTTATTACTTTCCAAAGCATTTTGCTTTAGGATCCTTCATAAAAACATACAATATCTTTTAGTATCAAAAGCAAATTCTTTCACAGAGCACGAAGATCTGTTTGGAGGCAGTTTGGGAAGACTAGCCATCCACCTGGGTAATTTTCTCCTTGAATGAGGCTTATTTTTTGTCTTGGTTTTGGGGAAGGTTTTTTGTTTAGATTTTTTTGGGTTTTTTTTGGTAAATTCACCATCTTTGATGTCTTTTAAGTCCCACAGGCCCTTTTGTTTTCAGTTGCAATAAATCAGTTTAGCCCATTTCTCTACAAACTTTTTCTTGTCTGCTTATTAATTCTCTCAAAGAAATGCCTGAGAGTAAGCTGATGAAGCAAGGTAGATTTGACTGTGAGACACTGTCAGGCAAGAAAGTAAATAACCTTTTTTTCCCCCCACCTTTTTTTCCCTGCCTGTCACTGAACTGTTTAACTTGCAATAAATTATCAAAAACTGTTAGTAAATTAGTATGCCAGCTGGGACAGGCTGTTGATTATTGTGTGATTTCTATTTACTTTTCTGGAATGGGCTGCAGTCTCAGATGAGTGCTTCTTTTAGGAATCTCACTTGTAGAAATGACAAAAGGCCATTTTTTCTGGATATAGATTATACTAAGAATTTAATTAACTTTTAATTATGTGAAAGAGGCTCTTCGTATCTCCCAGTGTTTCATTTTTTATGTCTCATCCATTATGGCCAGCTCACTCCACTCAGTTATTTGTGTTGTATTATGGTGATTTGACGGTGCTTACAAGTTTTTAGGAGCATTATCTCAAATACAGTTGATATAAAAGACCATAAGTTTTCTTACACTGTTTCTCAATGACTAGCTATGGTCCAGGGCTGCAATGGATCAAAACATAAGAGGTGAAGGATAAGGTGTCCTTGACGGTTATATTGGAAAGGATTTTATAAACATAAAAATTTAGACTGGGTCATGTGTACAGCTAATGCCAACAGGAAACATCAACAACAGCAACAACTGGAAACAAACAAACAAACAAAACCAAACACAAACACAAAAAACTGCCACCAAAACCAAAAAGCAAATTTTGAAACCAATAGCTCTAAGAAACTGAGACCACTGGAAACATCAGTGTAGTGTGGTCTGAACATACAGTAAAGGGAAGACATTTATTATTCAGTCATTGGAAGTGGATGGTACTTTAAACAAAAAGTTTAAAGTTGCATTGAAGTAATTTGTTGGGGTTTTTTTTGTGTAAGAACCCCTCCTAGTATTAATATGTACATTTTTCCATTACTAATTTCATTAATAAAATTGGAGGTGGGGGCTGTGTAAGAGGGAGAGGTGCCTTTTTATTTAGTCCTAGAATTAATTTTGTTAATAGGGGGCTACTTCAATAGCTTCATATTTACTTCTAATATGCTCAAGACAAGCCAGTGGCTTGTATGGTATCTGGTACATTCTGCCAATGAAATCAAAATAGGAACAATATAGATATTTTGAGGAAAATGGCAGGGTTGGGTTTTTTCACTCTTTTCTTTGTTGAAATGCAATTGTTACTGCTAACATATCTTTGATATTTTGTTACCATTCCTGAATTTGTCTGTTTTTTTTAGTTCCTCTCTTTCCCTTTTAACACCACCTGCAAGCACATATGTATTTTTACTCCCAACTTGTTGATATTGAAGGGAAATGTAGAGAAACTGTGATATATGTAAAGTCTCATAAGATGTTCATGTTACAGCCTCAAGAACCACTGCAAAATCTTGGAAGTGCCAAAGCAGTGGTAAGACCAATGTTTTGTTTGGATTCTGCTTTAGATGGCATCAGTCCCAGGGTCTGCAAAATGGTCAGTTTGCAGCGTTCCTGCTGACTGGGAACAGAATTGGCACTCCAAGACTAACTTCAGTCTCACGCTTTCTGGGCAGCCACAAGTCTTAGAAGGGAAAATAACAATATTGCCTAGATTTTCTTCTCCCATATTGGCTATAATTTGTAGCTGAATCTCTAGCATGTTCAGTGTTCTTGCCAAGAGAGAAATCTCCTGAAATCATCCTAGCTGCCTTCTGTGTCTCTAAAGATGTTTCCAGGATCCAAGCTCTTCAACTTCTAATTTTCAGTAAAATATTATGTTTAAAACAAACAAACATACAAACAAACTCTTAATTTAATTACAGACTTTTAAGAAGGATTAAATGTTAATAAAAGACAGAAAGGGGATTGGTAGAAATGTTTGTGCATTCATTAAATTTACTTTTATATTAGTTTTTCAACTATTCATTAAAATGTACTGGAAAAGAGTCAAAACAACATTCTTGGGAACAAACATAGAAACAATAACACTTGCCCCTAAATTTTACCAATGTAGCAAATGAACAAGAGAATGTTATTTCTATTTCTGACTTGGTCTGAGTGATGTGCAGCCTTTTCTCTCTCATGTATATAAGAATATGTACAGAATTGCCTAAGGTTTAATAATCACAGCATTCAACTGGGAAGAGGCCAGGACTTGTTCCTTCACCAACATGTAAGTGCTCTAACAACTGATCAACAAAGTCAGTCTCTCTGTCCCAATAAATATTTCCTATGTTTGTGCATAAAGTGGAGCAGCTCCAGGGGGAATAACCTCTCCCCCTAATTCCTTCATGGGCCTTAGGAATCATGCTGGTAAATCTGATGTAAGTTTTCAGCAACACATTTCAGTTATGGCAAAATGATGCTTTTCAACAGAAAAAATGTTTTAGACTTCATCTTTCAAAAGCTCCAATCAACAGCAATCCCAAATACACCCAGAGAAAATGGGGACAATGAGTGGCAGGTATGTGCATTTACTAAAACCCTACCTCAATAAAAATGGGTACTTTACAACTGCAAAAATGTAAGCCCTGATGGGGGAAGGTTTATTATCTGCAGTGCTGCTAGAATCAGGCACAGCAGTACTGTATGCTTCTGAATATAAAAGCTCTATTCTTCAGTGAAGTCCTTTTTCTGTTAATGAGATTCACCCTAATGGGACCAAAAATTACTTTAAAAGACATTTCCTTTCTGCTTTTCAAGGGTTTTTTTCCAGTCCATTTGGACTGGATATCAAAGATAAGGGGAAATATTTCAATAGCAAGAGCTTTTATAATTAAGCTTTGTAGCCTACATAATGGAGATATGGCCAAATTCAAGTGAAAAATAATTACTGTTTTTCCAGCACTTGCCTCTGCTGCTGTGTCTCCCTTTTTTCTCTCTCTTCCATTTTTTCCTTCAAAACCACATCATCTGTTGTGACTTATGTATGGAAGACTTGCTCAGTTCAGCTCTTCGCCCTCATTTGTATTTTCCCCTGTGGTCTAGGAGGGAAGAGCTGTTCAATCTTAAACTATGCCCAGACCTCCTTTAAGGAGAGCACCTACACTTCTCAAAAGGAATTAGGTGCTTCCTGAAGGGAAGAACTCCAACAGCTCACTTCCTAGTGCCAGCTACCCCTTTAGATATGGAAATGGACAAATACAAAATACGGTGTGAGACACATCTGAAACACTTTGTAGTTGATGCTAAGATGGGCATGATGTTTATTGTTTTCCAGTCTTCAGGAACTTGTCCCCAATGTGGAGCCTTTTAAAGCTCTCAGTGATTACAGTCAGCTGCTTCAGCAACTTTGGAGGTAGCCCATCTAGTGGCATTGAACCTGTGTGTATTTACAAATATGTCTACACTTCCCCCCCGCCCACACTTCCCCTCTCCAAGTTTGGAAAATGCTATTTATTTTTTATGACTTGTAACGGAGTCGTTAAGTACATTGATCTCCATAAGAAAAGCTCTATGAAACTGAGTGAGAGGAATAGAACTGCTTGAAGTTGATGCTTCAGCTGGTATTAGGGGTGTCTTGGGAATATTACGGGAAGGCCTTTTCCTGTGATGACACTTGATGAGTATTTGGGATTGGAGGGGAAAACTTGTACAAAGTGAGATTCACCAGAGAAAAGTTTTGAGAGCTCCCTTTTCTAGTTTTCCCAGAAAATTTTTATACAGCCTTATAATTGAGCTGATATTCATAATAAAAGACTACAAGGCTCACCTTTAAAATGTTTATGACAGACAAGTGTTCGCCTATTGCACAAGATGATGAGGTCCTGATCAATCCCATATGACTGATAATTTTAGCTGCCACAACTGTCTTTCTTTCCTTCATGTTTTCTACCTATCCACTAATCACCATCCATGTAATTTCTCTTTGAGCTTAGTGCAGTTTTTGCTGTTGACAAATTAATGGCTGATGACTAGGAACTGTTTGACCTGTTTCTTCATTAAATTAGATCAAATCACATATGCAGTCATTTGTCATGCATCCGTTATCCTGTTTGGGAAGCCTTGTTTTGTATTTTTGCTCTGTGATGTATTCGGGCAGAAAATATTTGCAGGTCTGTTGGAGGTCCACAAAATAACTTTTGAATTAGATTAGTCTGTGGATGTCCAAGCTAAAAAGATCAGTATGTGCCTGTTTTGTCCAGCAAATACTAATATTTGTGGAGATACTGGTGACAAACAGTGAAACTTGCCCAATTCTGCTGTGTAATTCAACTCCCTTTTTTTTCCCTGAGACACAGAAAATGTTCTTATTTTATGGGCAATATAAAACAAGGTTAGGGAACATTCCCCTGCTGTGACAAGAATTGGCACTATTTCTTCCCCAGTGCTGTTCCCCACTCAAACTGCTGGTTTAGAGCATGCTGGAAAAGACTGTCTGATTCAGTTCTTGGTAGACCGGACTGCATAGTTTTAAACTAAACCATTTGAATATGTGAAGATATCCATATGGTGATCATCCCTCAGAACATCTCAACATTAACTTTTGGTCACTTTAGATGTAGGCCTGTACAAAGGGTACATTAAATGATCACTTTTGCTGAAGAATTAGCAATAGCCAGGCTAACATTGGACTTTGCAGGAAGACCAAAGGACTCTTCTGTTTTTACTTGAGACAGAGACACCCCAAAAATGTAGTATCTGCAACAAATAGTATTAGATTTCTTTATGTCAACCTTGGGTACCTAATAAAGCTTCTATTCTTCTCAGTGCAAGATCAGCCTGTGCTAAGAGATCCACTGTGCATATTAAAGGTATTACTTATTAATTAACTGCTTGCTCATAACAGTACCAATGTATTTTGCAGAAGATAAACAATGCAAGATAGGTGCAAATTAGTAGGTATTTGCAAGATGCAAATATCTTAACTCTGCAAGATAGGTGCAAATACCACTAGAAAAATTATTAAAGAAAGGACTGTCTATGAAGAGGTTGAATTCTGTTTCTCCTCTCCCTCTGCTGTGACCTTTGACATGTTCACACCTTGCTCAGTATATTGCAGAAATGCCAGATCCACTTAGTGTGTGCCAGTTGTTTAGAATTCTCAAGCTGATGGCACAAGTTACTGCTCTGAAATGTTTTTGAGGAGAACATTTCTCAGGAAAATTTGGCCTGCCATGCTAGTCAAGTGGCAACAATTTTTTGGTTCTAGCAGGTTGTAGGTGGATGAGATTTGTTCCTTCAGAGGAAGAGGTAATGATCAGCTTGCATATCCTACTTTTCTCTAAATAAGGAGACTGAAGAACTGAGCTGTAATTGGTATCCCCTAGAGAGTTGGCATCATCAGCACCTTTGAAGTGTGCAGTTCAAGAGACCTGGCAGATTTAGATACAACAAATGCAACAGGGCAGGATTTTCAGTCTGTTCACCAACATCTGTCAGAACTTCTGTAGGTGTTTCTCTGTGGGCATTCATTATTACGATATGTAACCACTCTTAAACTTGTTTTCATTGTAGTGAATGCCCTAAAAGAAAGCCAACTATTTCAAAACTATTTTCTTTCATGATCAGATTATATTATTTCAGGCTTGCCTACTTGCAGTGTGAGCCAATTGTTCTCTGTCCAGTTGCTCTGAACACATTTTTCTGCTAAGGTGTTAACTTTGATGTTCATTCCCTCTTCAGTATATCTCACATGTTACCATCTGCTCCAGTTGCTAGCCAGCTTATTTTGAGATCCTGACCTCTAAATATTCACTCCACATCCTAAAGTGCCTAATAAGTTGCTGGTAGTAGATAAAAAATATTACTGCTTCAGTTGTGATATTCCAAATGATTAATGAGCTGACCACAACACAAGGGAGATGAAACTGTAGTACATGCTTTCCATTATCTGCACCAGGATTGCTTCAGATGGCCTCTGACTGTGTCCTGAGATTACATGATTACTGTAGTGAAAATTTCCCAGGAGTCATCCTTAATATTCCCTTTTTCTCTTCCCTTATGGTGGTTCTCTTAGAGACTACTTGCTGTTTCAAAATACTTCTGTGTGACAGCTTGAAAGAGGCTCATCAAAAGAAAGTAAGAATTCTAGAGGAAGTTGTGAATATTTACCATGAAAAGTAAAATACTGTTCTGTATGTGCATGTTCTGTACATGTATTTCTATACATATTCAACACAATTCAGTTGCACACAAAAGCTAGCTTATTAAATTGTCTAATAACTAATATTTGTGGGGGAGTGATTTTGTATTAAATTGACTAATAACTAATATTTGTTGAGGAGTGATTTTGTAATGCAACTTCTAGGAAAGATCTTCAAGATTAAGCTGCTATCTGGGTGGCATTTTATTTTGCTCTCTGCTTGGAATTATCTTGGATTGATTCTTTAGATTTTGTTTCTTACCACTCTGAGATTAAAGGGACTGTATTTAACTCTTTAGCTTTGCCACTCTTGAGTTATCAGGTCTTTCATACCATCCAAGATAAAAATCATAACCCTTGGCAGTTCACCTTGTGTGTTTTATGAATGCTACCTGAGAAGCAACATCTCATTTACAATTGGGATCAGGAGCTTTAGTAATTTCTGTATCAGCCAAGTATATCTACTAACATATAAACAACATTAATTGTAAAACCAAGAAATATAGATGAGTTATTTAATCTGAAAAATGTTGGGGGTGTGACTGGAGTGCTGTGGATCTCCGTGAATACTGCCCTGAGATTGGCTGTACTGGCACAAACAATATTTTCTTTCAAAACACATGTGGGAATGCAGGTTTATGTGATGGTGTCACCGGGAGCTTGGTTATACCCTGTGCCCAGCAGCCTTGTCTCCACTTTAGCTAAGAACCTTCATCTAGACATTAGCACTGCATGTTCTTAATGGCTTTGAGCTGAAGGAGGGTAGATTTAGTTTAAGTATTAGGAAGAAATTCTTTACTGTGAAGATGGTGAGGTGCTGGAAAAGTGGTTGTTCAGAGAAGTTGTTGATGACCCATCCCTGGAAGTGTTCTATGAAATTATTTGACCTCAGTGGGAATGAACTCGTAAGTTCATATCATTAAGGTTTTTGCTGGAGTGTGACCAGCATTCTTTAGGATTATATCCCCATAGCTGAATCCTCTATGTCCAGAGTTCAGCTTACTGAAGGTGGCTGAGGAGGTTTAGGTTCTTCCTGGGCATGCTTGGCTTCCCAGCACGACTACTGTGTGCTTAAATGAAAAGTTCCTATATTTTGATTTCTTACTCTGCCCAAAATAAGTTTCTTCCTTTGAGGTCAGTACAGAATGCTGAGGAATATGAGGTGCCTTGCTTTCTGACCTTATGTAGGATTATAAAATTAAAAAATAGTGTCTCTCACACCATTTACTGCAAAAATCTCCAGTAGCAAGTCAGATGTTGTGAATCTAAAAATTTATTCATCATGGATATTTGCCTTTTCATTTTTTCCTTTTTAATACTAGCAAAACAGAAAGGAAAATAAAACCTACAATTAAAATTAAGACCAGTTGCTGAAGCTGAAAGAGATATCACAATTGTAATATGTTAGAAGATTGCCTTGTTTTAGAGAAAGTGCTGATTAAGATCAAATTTGTCTTGAGTTTAAATTTTGATTGGACCTAAACTGAGGGGAGGAGGGTTTTATTTCAGACACTGCAAATGATGCATGTTAATATCTTCTGTTTATTGCGACTTGAAATTGCAGCATAGCTTTGAATTGCTGCCAAATCTACAGTTAAGACTCCCAAGTAATCACTATGATTATTCCAAGTCTTCATGGTAACAGTGGAAGAAGTCTGATACGCAAAGTACTGTAGCCTAAGCCATCAGAATCTTTTCATCCTTTGAGGCTCAGATTGTGATTCCACTCATAACAAGAATGGTTAGACATGCACACTGGCCAATCAGTCCTGAAAGGGAGATTACATAAATGGATTTAATTATGTTATTTTCAGATTTATTTGTTTTTTCTATTAACTCCTGCCTCCCTAACTTTTCCTGAAATGAGGAAAAGCATGACTTTTCTTTAGTTTTGGAATGGTTTAATTAATATGTTGGCATAAGGGAGTATTTTTTGTTTTTATTAGATTTTTTTTTTGCTTTCCTCCTTGTTCACCTATTACAAATACTATTTTTACTCGTTTTCATTACAATTCATCGTATTGTTTATCTCCTTGAAATATTTTTTCACCTGTGCTTAACTTGTAGGAGTTGTAGATTTACATCTGCTCTGAATGTATACACGTGTCAATGTGCTTTATTTAGCTGATGGGAGATTAAGTAGTGAGGTCAGAGATAAACAGCATAACGTAAAATTTACAATTTACTAAAAAATATTAGGAGAGTCTCACGAGGGGACAGATTATATGTAAAAAGTTGTTTAAAAGAAACTTAACTGAAATTTAGTTGTGCTTAAAATCTGTTCTGATTTTTGAATACACAGTTGTTCAGGGAAGTAGTTGTTTATTTTGAGTTAAAACCCTCAGCAATCACTGCTAGTCGGCTCTCCTGATAGTATGTCCCAGTTGCATCCCTTCATCAGTTGCTTGCAGGAGGGTTTTGCCACTTGTTCCACTTACAAAGTAAATAAAACTTGATATGGAAAGCATTTAATGTGGGTACAATATTTACTCTGGAGCATTTTCCTAAATAAGTAGTGTTAACCAGCAGGCAAGTCTGAGCACCCGGTGTGTTAGCTGTGGGAAGGGAATCTGTATGCCTGATACATAATGATCAGTTTAAACTATTGAAATATAAATCAGAACACGGTGTGAAATTGAAAAATATTTCATTAAATGAATTATGATGTGTGTGTGAATAGCAGAATAGTTAGGGACCCCGGCATATATACTTAGAAATCTGCAATCTTTAGACTATTTTTCTTCTGATAGGTTTAACTTCAAAAGACATATAATATTTTTGGAGGACAGCATTAGCAAATATCACAGTGTGTTTGCATTTCATTATAGCTAGCATTTTTCTTTTGACTTCAGTTTGTAAAATTATGTTCTCTACAAGATGTTGTTGGATCTACATTATGAAATTTAGACATGCCTATATTTAAGCCTCATTAACAGTGAAAACCACTCCCAATGTTATGAGTCTCATTCCTTTATTATTTGGAAGCCAATATTTTGGTATTTTTGCAAGTGTAAGATTTATAAGATCAGGGGAAAAAAACCAAACAAAAAAACAAAAAAAGAAAAACCAAAAAACCAAGACAATAGCACTGTAGTCCAGAGATTACTGCTCTGTACAAGTGCAGTTTGTGTCTTTTCTGGAGTCTATTCCATACTGATTTGTTGTCTTGTACACTTTTTTATAAATATTAACAGAACAGAATGAGTATAATGGCATTTACAGAAAGTGTTATTTGCACTAGAAGACTGTGTCCAAAGGTACAAAGCTTCCCATATGGAATTACTACCGTACTGCTTCTAGTGGTACAACATGGAAGAGCTTCTACATGCTGCAACCTAAGCATGAGGCTCAGGACCAGCTTTGTGCCAGCGTTCAGATATGAGGACATGCCTGGACACAAGGCTCGTCAGGAATTGTGGAGCTCACATTGCAGCCTTGCTTGTGGACAGAACCTGATCCTTCTGTCTGTGTTCTGGTCATGAACCAACAGGAGTGAGCATTATATAGCTCTCTCAGCAGGCAGATAGATTGGATTTATCTATTTCCAGGTAAAATAGATATTTTGAGCCTGAGTTGCGGATGGGAATCTGTCAAGGAAAGTACAGATCTCCACACTGGAGATAAGCATAAATGCTTCCTCACTCCACCTTGCGATGCAAGCAAAGGGACAGGGCAGCACATCACAGCCACATTCCATTTCAGGTTGATGCCATACCCTCTGCAGAAAACCTAATGAGTGTGTTACAAGAATCTTTGAATGTTGTATCGAGGCCACCAGCAGCTACTGGTGGACTGTAGATAGTAATAAATTGAACAGACCCTGTTTGAAGCACTTCCCAAGAGACAGGAAGCCATTGGATACAGTAGGAATAAGAGATGACCTTTGTTAAGGTGTCATTTACAGAGGCTTAAAAATGTTAGTTTCCTGTTCCTGCTCTTGGGTAAATTATATCATTAAAAAATTCAAGATTATAGCAACATAATGGGTTATTATTTTGCTCTTCTTACTGACCTAGTCACACAGTTGATGGAATTAGATTTGGCTTAATATATACTTTAGTGTGGGATTTCAGCAGTGGACCATGAACCCTGAAGTATGTGCAATTCTCTCTCTTGTTCAACAGTGTACTTCAATATGTGCCCCATTTGAGGTATACAAAAGCCCTTCAGAAATTAGTGAAACTGTGTATGTGCTTCAAGTACAAGTGCACACGCTTAAGTAACCTGTCAAATTGGAGCATCTACAAATGTTGTATTTATAGTTTTTCCCCCAAGACCAATTGTAGTAAAAGCTCATACAGCTGTCATATCTGTATAATTCATTTGAAATTTCAAAATTTTAACTTCAGCTTTAATTCAAGAAAGTGACTGCATAAAAATTATACTGTTTTTTCTAATCTCTTTCCTTCTCTGTATTCACATTATTGTAATTCTGTTTGCATAACTCATTGCTATTTATCTCTGTAAGCAATTTACAGTCATTGTATCGCAGTGATCAGTATTCTGTGGTGTTTTCTGCAACATTTGCTGAATATTCTAAATGCATTTTGATTTCAGGGGTTTTTTTTTTAATTGTTTTTGTAGTGTGAGCAAGAAAGAGTCCAGCTGGACTATGAAAATCCATTTTGTTCGCAGACTATCAGTTGATAAAGGCACATTTTTGAATGCCAAGTGGACCCGTTTGATCTGGAAAGACAATCATAAATGGATCTTCCTATTAGCAGTTTTAGAACCATGCCATAACATGCTGACCGACTGTGAAAGGTGAAGAGGTTGAAAAGAGTCAAGTTCTGACTGAATTATGTGGGGAGAACTTTGTTGTTGAAAGCTTGACATGAAGGTCACACAAGGACACAGCTCAAGATATTACTTTGTTTGAGTCAAGACATAATTTGGACCTGAGAAAGAAATGCAAATAATTTATTGGCATATTTTTCTGCATCGAAGTGAATTGCCTTTTTATCCGAAATATGTCAGCGAGAGGAGAATGGTGAAGGAGTGGGGAGATATTATTAACTAGTTCTTTCTCCTGAGTCATTCACCTAATATAATTATGGCAATGATTATTTTTACATTTAGTAGCCTCACTAGACAAAGAGGTGTATTTATACAGACATGTTAAAATGAGTCATTACTAGCTGGGGTTTTTTTGTTAATCTGGAGATTTTCTCATGTGGCCTCATGAACCTTTCAAAAGCACCAAAATCCAAGGCATTCATTCTGACTAGAGATGAGGAGCATGATCAATTTTATGTAATTTGCAAGAGAAGTTATAGAATTTAACATTCATAGATTTGGTCAGGCAAGATTAATAAGATCTTGCAGTCCTTAACTCTTAGATACTTTTGAGTTTCTTGTCCACAGAATTTTGGTAGCTAAGGTATGTACAGAATGTGACATTTACACAAGAAAAATAGGGCTGTGTTTTCTGTTATAGAGAAAACAGTCTTCTGAATGTATGTTGTTGGTTTTGTCTTTTAGATAATTCTTGTAAGTTCTTCCCACAATGACCGTGACCAAAGCCTTTTCATAAGCACAGATGAAGGAGCCACTTTCCAGAAACAACCCATTACTTTCTTTGTGGAAACCCTCCTTTTTCACCCAAAAGAAGAAGATAAAATACTTGCTTACACCAAGGAAGGCAAGGTAAAGCTTGAAGATACAGCATTTGTTTGAAATATGTTACTTTGTTAAGAAGACACAAAAACTTTTAATATGCTGATTAGTGTTGGGTTTTATGAAATACCAGTTGCCAAAAGGGAATCATATAGTGGTTTTGAGCTTTATTTAAACATTATTATTTTCATGTCCAAATCTTTGTTTTTATGGTAATTTCAATCCTGGCATTTTCAGTTGATATGGATACTGGGAATATTTACCCTCCTGCATAATATAGTTAAATAATACTTCTGAAATGTGCTCCTCCCTAGAAAGTGAGCATAAAAAATTTATGGTATAGTAGAAAGTTAATGAAGCTAAAATAGTGCCTCCAAAGGCTGTTCATGACATGTAAAATAAAGTCATACAAAATAAACTGCATACTTGTACAGCAGAATAGGATTTGGGAAATCAGTAGAAATGTAGACTAATTGTCTCTCTTATGATGTGTTTATACCACCATCAGATTCAGGAGCTGTTTGTGTTCATAAATTTTGAACCGTTTTCAGACTTCTTCTGGTTAAATTGTAAAGTCATTTTCTGGATAGGTTGGGCTAAGCACTGGGGAGTGTGTAGCTCATCTGTGCTGGTTTAAAGGTAAACCAGCAGGGGAAATGAACTCAACTCAAAAGAGAGATTATAAATCAGAATGACAATTTAATAAAATAATACAATAAGTACGATTATACAGACAAACAATTGGTTTTAACCCCCAAAGCCCAAATATATAACCCAGCAGCCTGGAGCATGAACAGAGTGGTGTTCTTTGGGCCCCCTGAGTCCAAAGGAAAAGGGGAGGGGAAAACCTGTTGGTGAGAGTGCTGTTGCAGTCTGGTCAAGAGTGGTGGTTGCAGTCCAGTCGAGAGTGATGGTCTGTAGTCTGGTTGAGAGCGGTGATCTGCAGTCTTGTTGAGAGCAGTGGTCTGCCATCTTCCTGTGGATCCCACGAGTGGTTAAAAAGGTCCCAAGACTCCAAGATTATATATCCTCCAGTTCAGGCAGGAATGCTCAGTACCTCCCTCAGGGTGGGGGGTTCCTTAATGGGCGTGAGGACAAGAGCAACTCCTATCTCGCAGGCCTCTTAGCACCTAGTTTATAGCCTGAGGAGTCAGGCTCTATGTGCAGATGGTGTAAATGGTTCATTGATAACAGTTTCTGGGAAATGGCATGGAAGGCTATAGAATACACAGTTTTGGGTTACACCCATCCAGTGATGAACTGGTCTCAGCTGTCCTAACTAGAACATCATCTCATCTCCTTTTCACAGTGCCAAAACTGCAGCTGCAAACTCACTGTAATTCTGGTCCTGGTTGTGGTCTTGACTCACCTCTATCATTACTCCTGTTTTAAAGTGGTCAGACTTCACAGAAGGTGTATATTTAAGTGATGACATTAGTCAGAGAAATTTGCATATGCTGCAGCCAAATACTGCACTAATTCCAGTGGTGTTAGATCATCCTTTGGGATATTTCCTGGGATATAAGTTAATAGCTGATCCCAAACCAATTCATGTTTACAGGCATTTGCAAATAATGATAGAACTAGAATAAAAAACAGAACAAACCAAACTAAGTCATAGATGATACTAAATATTTTACTTAGCTTCAATTTGATATTGTAACACAATTACAAATAACTTGAATGCATATTATGTAAATAAAATACTTCAGGGAAGCCTGAAGTCATAGAAAGTCTGTGTTATGAAAACCTCTTTTTCAATTTGGCTTTTTTTCCTGATGGTAGATATAATTACTGAACTCTACATAGTTACAGATTGGCAAAACACTGAAGTATAAGAGTCCGAAGTGTATTGAAAAGCTGACCAGCCCAGAAGTAGCTGGAAGTATTTGTCAGAAGAGAGAAGGTGGCAGAAATACAAAATGAAACATGTGGTTTGTGTTTTGATGAATTAGGCACGTTAGGGAGATTGTTGGGCATTTTAGGCTTGGATAGTCTTCTGAAAGGAGTGATGCTGTTATTTTCCATGCTTAAATGTGACTGGACAAAAAACCCCTACAAAATATTCAACAAAAGATTGCTCTGCAGGAATAGCAGGAAGAGTTAGGTAATCTGATGGGCTTTTCTCAGGCTTTCAATATGACACTAAAAGGAGTCAACCACGAAGACTTACTTAACAAGTCCTGCATCATTACCTAGATGTGTATGAATGAAGGATGCCTTTGACTGTAACTGGGTCAGTAAACTGCTTACATTTTGTATAAAATCTGATTTACTTGACCAAGAAGGGAGAGGAAGATAAAATGATGTTGGCATAGGAGCTGAAAATCAGAATTGCCACTTGACACAAGAAAAGGTCACTGTACTAAAATCAATGATCTTGAGAGATAGTGTTGGTCTGAAGTTGCCCTGAGGAGACAAATGTACTCTAGATTTTTGAGTTGAGTAACTTTACCTTTCCTAAAAGAAAGTAGTATCAGAATGTAAAACAATCTAAAACTCAGGAGAAACCATTACCTTTTGTTACTCAAATGGTTTCTTAAAAAGGCACTTTGGAGACTACAAGGAATACTGGACTAAGTCCTTCATAAATAGCAATCAGCAAGGCTTCTTTGTCTACTGCAGCATCATGGCCTTTTTCACAACTTTTGATTCTATTTAGGGCTTATTTCATAGTGCAAAATATACGTTGTTCATTCATTCAGAACCCTAGATTCTGTTTAAATAGAACTCTAACCTCTAGTTGACACTATAAATTAATGCAAATCCAGTCAATGTTGTTGGATTAATCCATTTACTGCCTCAAATCTATATGCTCTTTTTCTGGCTACTCCTCAGTTATAATGAAGAACAATCAACTGTTCGCTGAGTCTACATAAATGTTTCTAGATGTTTTTTAAACCTCGTCAGGGATGCTGTAGATTTTAATTGTTCATTTGGAAGCTGAAAGGATGAAAAAATGGCAGAACATAAAAGTATTTCCAATTTTTTTTTTAAATATGATTCCTCACATTTAATACATGGGTGGTAATAAACAGAATTACAAGATCTATTAGATGTATTTGCTGAAGCCAAAGATTTTAGCTGTCCACTGATATAACTGTTTTCACCCTGTGTCTGATCTCATTTAGTAGTTTTATCATATGTCCCTGAGGAAAAACAGAACGCATGGGTCACTTTTTTTTACTATAGATAGTTCAATATGCGCATAAGTTAGTTACATGTTATTTTTTTATTTATTTCAAATACTGTGTCAGTTAAAATTTTGTTTCAGTTTGAATATGACTTATTAGTCCTACTTCTCTCTCCCTTACAGTAAGATTACCAGAACTTCCCCTGCAGTAAGCCAAACTGTTCATTCATAAGCTCCCAGACTTTGATCTTAAATGTGTGTGTAAGGAGGTAGTTTGGGTTTGGGGGGTGGGAGGAATGTGTGTTTGATTTAGTATTTTTTGGCCCCTACTATACAGGCAACTGTTCTAAAGGCAAGAATCTTCTCATTTTCTTCTGAAATTCATTGATGACAAAACTATATCCCTTTGTTCACGTGCCAGTGTTGTCCTTTATCCTAAAGAGCATTTTGCCCTCTTGCCAGGAACCTCTGAATTCTTGACTTTCTTTGCAGCTTAGATACCAGGGTTAGGGTAGCACATTAAGTGATCATCTCTCCCAGATTTAAGCAGTCTGCTGAGGCAGGTAACTCGATGAGCGGGGACCTTTTAGAAAGATGGTATAACCAATGGTTATCTTTTCTGTATTGCCTGTGCTGACAAATGTTTGAAGAAGTAAGCAGCTTAGGTTCTTCATCCTGCACAGTCTAGCCCATTCAAAGCCTACATTTGTCCCTCCCAGGAGGTTGCTCAGAGGAATATGCTATAAAATACCCTGGTTGCATCAAATCCTAACCCACATAATAAAGCTAATACCAGAAACGTAGGCAAATCAGGAGCCTGGCTCTGCAGTCCCATCATTTAGCTCTGAGGATGAAGAGTTCTTGGTCCTTGATCATTTCTCTGTGCACTGACTGGGTCAATGCTAAAGTAAGCAATCTGAATCCTCATTGTAGTTTCCTACTCTTAACTGTGGTCTACCAGCTGTAATTGAGTATGGAATGGAAGAAAGCCATTGGAAATGCAGAAATACTCTTTTATCTCTGGGAAATACTCTTTTCTCTCTAGTTTGAACTTCAGTAAATTTACCCATAGAGTTTGTGCTAAGTTACCTCAACCTTCATCTTTATATATGTTAATATTGCTGGGTTTCTGTAGTAGAACATAATACATAACAGTGGGGTTTTTTTCATCTCTTGTCATTGAACCTGTCATTTTAAAACAAAAGCATTCCTTACTAGTCCTTATAAGACACTTTCCCCCAGAACAATCAGTGTCTGAACTGGTGACTTATTCCCACACCAGAGAAGAAGAGTTTTACTTGCCTTTTTTTCCTTATTAGAGATATCAAGAGAAAACCCATCTTATGTAAATTGGATCAAATAAGAAATGCATGCAGACAGCGGGGGGCTTTAAATCTATCTTATTAGAAGTCTGATAGAAGCTTCCTATTTTAACTAGAGGAAACATAATGAAGGCAAATGCTAAAGGGGGGAGATTTTTGAATAGCTATTTTATATCCCGCTTTAATCTGGGGGAAAACAACTTTCATCTGCACTCTATATCCATCGATATCATTAGCATTTGTTTTCTTACCAGGGGTGAATTATTCATATGGAAGGTGGAGCTGGAGTCCTCCCTGTCCAGGCCATCTTCTGCCTCTCTGCTGAGGGAACACTTCTCATGGGCCACAAATTGGTATCCATGAAACAATCCCTTAAGTACATCTCTCCTCATCAAATCTCCTAAGCATTTCTCTAATATCTTTTGGTCCTATTTTAGCAGAGTTTTAAATCCATTGACTTCCTGGCTTAGTATTTTTGATGGCATAAAGGGAACATTTTTTCTTTTTTGGTCAATGAATGGGAAGAGAAGTGCCCTTCTACCATCCCTCTTGAGTAACCATGATGATGTAAAAAAGAATTTGACCCCAGCTGAGCTGTGAATTATTTTCATGGTAAATAAGAAGACATTGTCACGGAGTTTTTTTAAATTATAGATTATATTTCAAAAGATTTTCTCCATGAAAGGTTGTTACTCTGAAAAATATTGTACAGAGTTCCAGGTAATGTTTTTGGGGTTTTTTTGGTTTTTTTTAATTGGTGTACAATCTTTCATTTAATAGTGACATAGCACCTGTCTTTGAAGATGTATATTAACAGTTTCCTATCATCTCATTTTTTTTCTTTTTTTCCTTTTTTTTAGGTCTATGTATCTACTGACTTGGGGAAAAAATGGATCCTTCTGCAGGAACGAGTTTCTAAAGATCATATTTTTTGGTAAGTAGTCTGTTATTTTCCAAATAATAAAATGAAGAGCAAAAGTATTTCATTCTAATCAAGAAAGATGTTTCCAGAGATACTAGTGGGACAGTATGAGCCCTGTCATCTTTTGCAGATTATGTTGGTGTTTCTGTGTCCTCTATTGCAAATTCATACCAATGATCATACCAGATATCATCACATGGAAGGGTTATAGGTCTGGATCGATGGAGACCAAGATGTAAAGAAAGCTGCAATATTGAATGAAACTGCTCTGCATTTACTGGTGAAACTGATCTTTAGAAAGGAGAGCAGTCTTTTTGCAGAGAAAAATCTATAACATTTTTTTAAGAGAGATTGGATCATACGTATTAACTGGAGTCATATAAACACTTGCACTAATAAGGAAACTGGTGAAAAATATTTGTCCTTTATTGAGGACACATATATCAAATTATTTTATTTTCAGCTTAAATATTGTGCAGTCTCACTAAATGTTTAAGAAGTGATTTAAACAGGTTGACAAAATGTTTGAAAAGTAAGTCAATGCCCTTTTTTTAACAAATGAAATTAATTTGAAAAGTGTATAGTTTCTCTTACACCAAAATTAAACTTTTGATAGTGTTTTAATTAGTTTACTTTTAAAATTGGTCCATCTCACACTCAATTGCCCCTTTCACATTTTACTTCATTGCATAAGTATGTATTTTTTATTACAAGAATAAGTTATAATCTTCTAGACACTTGCATTTCCTAAATGACTTATTTTAGTTCAGGTCTCTTAAGTACCATGCAAAAGAGTAAAATAATCGTTAAGGAGTAACACCATGGGTCATGTCCACCTTATAACCAATTTTTCCCTAGCAAGATTATATAGGATGTAAATCATGAGGGCGTGTGGTTATCTGTCTTTAATAATTTCCTTTTATAAATGCATTGAGTCTGAAAACAAATAAAGTCATTAACAGGTAGAAATAAAAGTGGAAACCTCTCTCTCATAGGCTTGTTTATTGGTGTTTTTCTTCCCTGACACTTAGCATACTTAAATTATGAAAAATATAGCAAACCATTGAAATATGTGTCAGTTTTTATCCAGCTCAATCTGTCATTGTTCTCTGTATCTAAGGGTTAAAGCCAGAAAGTACACGTTTAATTAGAAGTCTGTATTTTGCTGTTTCAGAATCCTTACGTTTCCTTATATCATACAGATACAATCAGGAAAGTGTCATGGATCTTTGATAGGAATAATTCCAATGTAGTACTTCAAAGTTGTGGTTGTTCATAAATGTCACATTCTTCACAGATAGGAATAATAAATTCTAAGAGTCTGTACATTTATAGGCATTAGATATATTTTCTAGGCGGTTGTTTTCCTCTTTTATATGTATAGACCATACTGATTTCTCTCATGTACATCTCATGATAAATGAGGGCATGTCTCTTGCTGATACTGGCTGGTTGTGCCAAGAACATTTGACTGGGCAGATCCTTAGCAGATGTTTTTTCTTTGATTTCAATTGAGCTTTGCCACTGATGTGAGTAATATAGCCTAAGATTTTTATTGCAGTCTGGTAACTACAAATATTATCAGTCATAATATTTTCATGCGTTTTGTAAAAACAATTTTTTTCCTGTGCTTGCAGAAGCAGCCAAATCTTCATGCGCTTCATGAAAAAGCTTTTTTTTTACTCCATGAAAATATAAATACAATTAATTTAATGGAATATGATATGTATCGGTATTAAGGGGAGGTCAGTAGAGACAGAGTATTTGAAATATTTACGTTCAGATCTTATACTGTAGGTTTATAAGTAATACATTAATATCATCTTCTGGGGTTTATTTGTTTTTCAATTGTTCTCGATCATTTCTTAAATAGCTTTGCAGATTTAATATGTGGCATTTGATTTTTCATGGTAGTGGAACTAATGAAAATATTATTGGTATCAATGGAAAGTGTATTATACTATCTCTAATTTAGGAGCACAGGATATTTGCTTCCTATCTGTGATACATTGTGCTCTTTTCTAACAGCATCCTAGCTGTTTTCCCTATTTCTTTCATTTATTCTTTTGGAAAAGGAAGTTGACTAATCCTTCATAGGAGTTTGCCTTCTCTCAGCGTCTTAGAAGGCAAAGCAGGCTTCCCAGAGAGGTGGTTGATGCCCCAAGCCTGTTCAACAGGCATTTGGACAACACCATTAACAACATGCTTTAACTTTTAATCAGTGCTGAATAGGTCAGGTAATGGGACTAGATGGTTGTTGTAGGTGCCTTCCAACTGAAAAAGTTTATTCTATTCTAAAAACAAAAGTGCTGTAAGGCAAAAGTATGAAAGGCAGATTTGCAACTAAAGATAAGATAATAAGTACACTGTGTTTAAAAAAAATGAATTATTTTGTGTCAATGTTTAGAATATATTTCTTTTTTTTGTGTAAATATTAATTAGGAAGATTAAAATCCCCCCCTTTTTTAACACTGAATGTTTAATGTTATTTTTTTTCAATTTTGAGAAGATTCTTTTCCTGTAAAATTAAGAAACTTTGATTACTGTGACCAGTTTTACTTCAGCATACAAACTCCACTGGCCCCGGTGTGACAATTTCTGTTTAAGGGATGTTATAATACCCATCACTTATAAATATCTTTTCCAGTTCTTGATGCATTTTTAGGAGGGAATGCAAAGAGATACGACCTATTCCAGCCAAACATTAAACACCTATCACATGATATATAACTGGGTTTGTATACGAAACCCATTTTAAAAAAGGAGTGACTATTATGTGGAAGAAGAAAGAGTAGTGCAGTTTGGCATTCCTCTGGCTCTGCTGCTATTCTTCTCAGTCTCCAAGGCTTATGCACCATTGAGAAATCCTTTTGATTTCTCAAAATAGAACTTAGTAATACATAAGCAAAGAATAGATTGTGAATCAGCTGTCTACATCAGCACTAATATACCCCGGGACAGTAAGTAATGAATTGGTAATTACCAGAGAATTAGGCCTGACACATTTCTTTTATGACTCTGTCTAGAGCCTTAGGAATGCTTTATCCCCAGCTCACTAGGATATGTGGATCCTATGCTATGGGTATCTGTTACTCTTATTTTTAGCTCCAGGTTCTCTATTTTCATGAAAGGTGAGAACATAAAAATAAAAAATGATGAGTTTATTTGGGTAGAGTAGTCGTTCTCAGGAGACCAAAGTTCCGTCCTCATCCTGAAATCCCATACGGATAATCCTTCACAGTCATACCCGTTTACGTCAAGCGTAGTGGGTTCCTGGCTGTTCAAGTGTCAGGTGAAAGAGGGGATTTCAGTGATGTTATGTCCTGAAGGAGAGAAATGCAAAGAGGATTTCACTGAGCCTTTAGCATTGAATTTCATGTGAGAGGCTCTTGTGTGGGAAGCCAAGAATCTGTGTGGACAGTCATTCTTAAGTTTGACTTAATCACTTGCAATGGGTTTTGTTTCTGTTTCTGTCTGTGTGATGATGTGTGTGACTTATTTGATTTATGTGGCAAGCTTTGGTAGCAGGAGAGTTCAGGACTCCTGTGAGAAGAGACCCGGAGCTGTCTCCGTGTGAGACAGGGCCAGTTCCAGCTGGCTCCAAGAGGGACACGCTGCTGGCCCAAGCTGAACCTGTGAGTGATGCTGGTATTGCCTCTGTGATAACCTGTGTAACAAAGGGTAAAAAATGCGCAACAGTTGTGAGAGAAAGGTGTGAGAATATGTGAGATGAACAGCCCTGCAGACACCTAGGTCAGTGAAGAAGAGGGGGGAGGAGGTGCTCCAGTGACCAGAGTGCAGGTTCCCCTGCAGCCCTTGGTGAAGGCCATGATGAAGCAGGCTGTCACCCTGCAGCCCATGGTGGTCCATGGTGGAGCAGATGAATGCCTGAGGTAGACTGTGACCCTATGGGAACCCCACACTGGAAGAGGCTCCTGGCAGGACCTGTGGAGAGAGCCACACTGGAGCAGGTTTGGTGGCAGGACTTGTGACCCACAGGGGACTCACACTGGAGCAGCCTGTTCCTGAAGGACTGCATCCTGTGGGAGGCACCCATGATGGAGCAGGGGAAGAGTGTGAGGAGTCCTCCCCCTGAGAAGGAAGTAGCAGCAGAGACATGGTTTCTAAAAAACCATATGCATAAGAAAGGGCTCCACAGTATCCTTCAGGAGATCAAATACAGGCCCAAATGGAAACATAGGTGCCCTGATTTCCCCGTTTCTCACTGTGTTTTATTAAATGCAACTTTACAACATAACTGAGGTTAGACATACACAAAGGCTGCACCAGGGTGGTGGCAATTCCACCTCTGTGCCACCAATAGCAGCTTTCTTGCTGCTTTTCTTCTGCAGGATAAGTACTCAACTGTTGGTGATCCAGTGATTTAAGAAACAGAAAACTAATCCCGCAAAAAAGTTCTAAAATTACATTCTGCAGGCCTAGTTTTCCCAAGAGGCTCAATATGGTGTCAGACAAGCCCAAGGGAGATAATGGAACCTTGTGTTCACAGGAAAGGGAAGAAGCATATTGAGGTTGCCTGTATTTGCAGCACCCTGCAATCAAGTCAGGCTATTTTAATTCTGAAGTGTTATAACCACGCTATTACATGATCTGAAGTGCTGGTATGTATTGCACTTGCTTTATCCAGCACAGTATACTTGGTCAAGAAATATTTCTTTTCCTAGAGGAAGATTTGTCTGATCTAAAAGTTAGTCTGAATTTCACTGGAAACTCAGTGGTTGAATGCAAAACACTAAAACAACATAAACCATAAAACCCTGAATTTACCTAAACAAAACAACTAAATAAAGAAATGGTCTCAGACTGCTGAGGTGTGAACATTTTCACTGCAAAGTACTGTGAGAAAAAGAGTGGGGGAATTTTAACCAAACCAAAAACCCTACCAAAATTGAGAAAAATAGATACTTCCTGAGAAAGTGCTTGTTCTGTTGGAGGAAAAAAAATTATGCTGAAACGTCAACCAAATAGGAAGAAACTGCCAGATTATTAGGGTCTATTGCATCTCTGCTTTATAAGACAGAAAAAGTCCTGTCCTAAAGCCAGCCAGGTAACTGTAAAATTGTGCTTGTGAATGGATGTGTGGACACAGTCCTCACACTGGTACAAAGCATTTGTGTTCTGTTAGTAGCAATTTTGTAAATGAATATGCAAAAAAATGATGTTTTGCATTTCTCCCTCAATATGAAAAAAACATGTAATCGAGCTTTCTGTTGAAGTGGATCATATGCTGTTTGTGTTCCTGTATGTACCTTGTTTGCCCTTCATTTTAAGAAAGCTGTATCATGTGAGCAGAGGGACCTAGATTGTGTTTAGCCTGCAGAGTATCATACAACTTTCTCTTTGGTTCATGATTTAAGCACAAGTGAAATAACAGTATTATCTTTTAAGTGCTGTTGGCAGAGGAGTCCACTGAAATGAGATTAGTTTATTCTTCAGGGATATAGCTTCAAATTTTCTATATTAGTTATACTCTCTTCTGAAGATTTTCCTAGCCACTGTAATAGATTTGGTCTTTTTTTCAATAAAAGAAGAAAGGGCTATTCCTAAGTGTTTGTAAAGCTGGATAAAGGAACTTTGGAGTTCAGAAACTGCTCAGTAGCTGACATTCAAAAGTAGACTTTGAGGGTGTAATGTCTTCATTGAGTAAACAGAGTCTCTGCTGTTAGAGTTCATCAGTACAATTAGAATAATGAAAAACACATGTTGTAGTTTTTAAATATCCTGCTTAATTTGTGCCTTTTGAAATGGATAAACTGCACGTAGAGCATGCATCTCAACTCCAGAGGTGCACCACCATCACTCACTTAGACTCGGGTAAAGTTAGACATCTACAGGTATAGCTTAGTGATTATTCCTTTTGGCAGTCTGGTGACTTACATCTTTGCAGGGTTGCCTTTAGATTAGACAGTTCCCAATGCAAGTTCAATGGGACAAAGTAGAAGCAAGACTGGGGACACAGAGTGGAGTGATATAATCTAGTAGAGCACTGAGAAGAAATGCTTGTCAAACTGCAGTATGGACCTGTCATCCTAAACCTTCTTTATAGGCAGTGGACACTGTGGGAGGTGATCCGGCTGGTTCAGGAATAAAGGAGTTGCCTTTTAGAGGTAACTTTGCCTGGATAGTAAAGGATAATTTTAAAAAAGGGGTAGGGGAAATGTCTGAACTTCAGGTGGAAAGAGGTATTATTTTCCTGGCTGGGTTAAGGCAAAAACCCTTTCTTGTGAGTTATTGACATCTACTCAAATAAAAGTCTAAAGAAGAAACGTAGTCTGGGTTGGAAAGTTTTGTTCTGAAATGTTAGTTAAAACAGATCAGCTATATCTTCTTGCTCTAAAACATTACACTGGAAACAAGATTAGAATCTACTTGTGTCAGCTGCCACTGTTAGGAGGAGCACAGTAGAAGGGAGATCATTGTAATTCTGGTCTGCTAAAAGAAGGATCAGAAGGCAAAGATATTGAAAAATACCTCAAACTTTGTTTATGAAATCATGTGTGATATATAATAGATGCAAGAGGTAATTTCGGAAATACCCAAAAACTTCCTTTTCATTATTGATGCTTGTTAGCATGTCAAGCTGAGCCTTAGAAAATTCAACCTAAAAATTTCCGTGGTTCAGCTGCATGAGGTCCAACACAAAAAGTAAAATATTCAGCAAACATTTTTTTCCCTCAAATTGCTGACTGCAGAGTTGATAGCAGGTTTGATTTGGTGTTGTGGATATCTAGAAAGATAGATAACAGCACACACAGCAAAAAAGTTCACACATCCCTTTCCTCTGCTTATATATATTCTTATCATACCTCACTGATTCTAAAATGTTATCTGACCTACTGTATTGCCTCCAAAATGCTAAAATAGTTTGTGTTTGAGAGACCATATTCTTATTAAATACAAGATTTTTCCATGCATTTATTAAAAAAAAATAATCCCACTGAAGTTTCCATGACATTTTATGGCTTGGAGAGGCTTATCCCTCACCCTCCCCATCCTTTTTTGTACTGATCATTTATCTTATTAGGGGAAAACAGGATATGTGATTATTTCTGGTTTTTATGCAGCAGTGGAAATCATCCAGTCTTGTCCGCCTGGACTGTGTTCCCAAGGAGCCACCAATTACTGAGTCTGAGTTTTAGCTGCCCCTCATAAATTAATGCTATTAAAATAATTAAGCAATGATGTAATTTCAATCCAAAGTATAGCTTTATTGCATTTGATTGTTAATAATTGTATCAAAATTATCATTTTCTCTTAAGTATCTTAATGGGTTTTTTTAATATCTGCATCCAGCTGCACTTTATCACTCAATGTATCTCCTTTGCCTGTCTTCAGCTCACATCTGCTGACTCGATGGACTCTTGCCATGCCAGTGAAGAGCCTTGGGAAGAGTGATGTGACTCTGGGAGTGGGCTGGATTCTGCCTCACTTAGTGACACACAAATGTCAGCTGAAACCTTTCTCTGCAGAATCTGCCTGACTAATGGCAATAGAAGGGCCAGAAAAAAGCACAGCTGTGGCTGCCATTCCCAGGCTGGGATGGAAGCCCTGAGGGTAGAAAACTCATCTTTTGGCTGAGCATATTTGACATGAGAGATATTAGGAGAAAATCAGCCTGTATTCCCATTATAGCTTTTCAGAGTTAGACTGCACCTTGATCAATTCTGTCTGAATTTCCTTCTCAGGATGTTTTTCTCGAAATTATTCTTCACTTTCTTTGTCAAAGCGGAATCTACTCTTCTCTTGAGTATACTAACCAAAGATGTATCAATTTGTTATGGAAACTGTGTGTCAAGTTTAAGATATCTCTAATAAGAAAGGAATCTTAAGTGTTTTTTAGCATTAAATCTGCTTTTTAGTCTCAAATGTCAAATGTAATTGTAAAAAGATGCTATAGTGCTTGCCAGAGCCTGTGACTGTGTGCATATCTCTGTGTGTACATATATCAATTCATTATTATGAAGGATTTTTTCCAATTTCGTACCTTTTTCTGTTTTGTTTTTTTTTTTTTTTTCAATTTACCCTATTTTTATCCGTAGGTTAGTAAAAGAGATTCTAAAGAAATTTAAGGAAAACATTGTCAAGTACAGAAAAAATAATTTCCTTCTAGATGTTAGTAATGGGACATTATAAATGGGGTTTATTTCAATTTCCCAGCTAGAATGTTAAAGCTGGTTAGTATGAAAGCCTCTCTTTTCTTCCATCCACATAATTACTATTCTGTAGCTGGCTCTACATAATTTAATTATATTATGTTCTCAGGGCCGTTGCTGGAGTTGACGCAGACCCTGATTTAGTTCATATGGAAATCCAGGACCCCAGTGGAGGTATGCAAATGAAAATGTTATCAATTGATACCCTAGCGTATAGTAATTTCTCTTTGTTTTAGGGGTACTTTTCAGATTGTTTTTAAAACTAGTCAGAAGAGAAATTGTACAAGTCAGATGCTTTCTCTGTTTATATGTAGTCAGCAAAACTGCCCCGTTATATAAAAATATAGTATAATTTAAAATCTACTTGTTTTCCCCTGTAAGATGAGTTGACGTCAAGATGTTATGCTCCGTTGAAAATGTCCATTAATGGTGCAATTTATTCTGGCAGTTAAACATTGAACAGTTTTTCCCAATTTGCAAATAAAACTGGCAATGCAGTGTTAGTGCTGGGTGTCTGTTTATGTGAATCATTGCATATGTCAGGTCTATTGCACTAACCACCAGCTCCCAGAATTTCCTCATGTTACAGTATCCAGTATACTTTGAGTCTTCAAAAGGAAAATAAATGAAAAAGCAGACTGGTAGTCAGGATGTGCTGTACTGAAGAGTCACCATGATTCCAAAATCTGGTGTAGTTTCTTGTTACCAATCGTACTCTTTAAAGGTAATGTAATTCCTTGACTCTGATTATCTAAGTTCCTGTGCAATCTTAAAAATGAGTTGTAAAGAATGTGCAGTTTAATTTATCCCGATCCTGTAATTTTTCTTCTTTTCAGCCCTATCAAAAAAATCAAAGTTGCCATGTTAAAAGCTGGATGAGAGTTTCTAAATCTTTTAGAAATGAGATTTCTGAGACATAGTGACAGCTCCCTCAGCTGCTTTCTTTAGAGACAGTGTAAAAAGATTTTTTAGGACCTGAATGGAAAGGTTTGTTTGGGTTTTTTATTTAACAGAAGCAGCAGAAAAAGAATAATGACATATTTCTTGACTGGGTTCTCAACAAACTGACTGTGCACTTATGGTCAGTACAAGCATTGCCATTGATTTTAATGGAAACAACATCTTTGCACTACCTATCTGATGAAGAGCTATAACTCTTGTGATGTGAATTATGAATATCTGCAAGACTTTTAGATGGTCCATTGCTGCACTTGGTCAAATGTCCTGGTAGTGATGATTTGGATATAATCAGGAGAACTTGAATTGACTCTAACTGCCTCTTAAATACATTCAGATTTAAAAAAAAAATAATTGTATCCAGTATACTGGTTTGGCCTTGTCTAATTAAAAGTCATAAAGTGTGGAATGCATTTCCTATCGCACTGCAAAAGTAGTGAAGGACATGGGGGTGCATTGTTTGCTCTCCCTCATGCTGTACATGGAGCATGGGTAGAATTAGTGATCTGGACACAAGACTGTGTATATAACATTTTCCTCACTGTGCTTGGAAAAGTCACTCAAGTACTTTGTGCTCAGAAGCTTGTGACAAAAGGTGAGCTGTACAAGAACTTGAATCTAGGAGAAGGTCTTTAAACCACAGCTGGTGTAAGATACAATTGTTGGCTCTGCTCTCTCTGATAAGAGCAGATTGTATCAAAGATGCAGTGGTGCTCTTCTAAGAACTGAGGTAGAGAGGATAGTCCTTGCTAACTGGAGAGGAAGAGAAAGGCTGCAGCCTCCACTGATTATAAATCAGTCCAGGCTTTTTCAGCGAAGTATTAATTAGGAATATAGAAATCCTGCCCCAACAGAGCAGTTCCAATAGCATGTTAATAGTGTCTCTGCACATTCGTACAGAGCTTTGAAAATAGCCTTTAAAATTCTGCACACTGTCTATTAAACGAAGTCTGATTCTTTTCTCATTCATCACAATTTTATACTGGGGTTGATCTATTGATTTCAGTTATGTTGTGTCAGGCTGCCATTTCTCCAAGTGAATAATTTGGCTCTGTGCATAGGTTAAGTGAGAAAAGAGGTTCCTTCTATTATCCCCACCCATGAATGGCTCATTCATCTAACCCTTAATCTCTCTGGACCAGCAACATTTGGATAATAACAGGCTGCCTCCAGGGAATGATCTGAACTGTAAGCAGTTAATATATTCTCAGTACATTGGAGATTGAAAAACTGTTGTATGAGGGTTTAATATAATAATTCTACAACTAACTCACCTGGCAAAGGCAGCATTTTTTCTACACGAATAACATTTAATACTGCTTGCTTCTTTTTCTCTTGATAGCCCTGTCATATGTTTCTGTCTGTCTTCCCTCAGGTTATCGCTACATCACTTGCCAGATTCAAAATTGTTCTGATAAGACAATGACAGTCCCATTTGCTGGTAGTACTGATCGGGATTCCCTGACTGTGCAGGATGACTACATATTTCTGCAGGTACTTTCACTTTCGGGAGACATATCTTATTCTTGAATCAAAATAATTTTAAATAGTGCAGCAACACTGTAAGGAGCAGGGAGAAACCTGTTCCAGAGTATGAATGATGATTTATGAATTTTTATGGGGAACAAAGCATTCTTTTATCATTTAAAAAAAAAAAAAAAGAAAAAAAAAAGGCATCTTTAGTTTGTGCAACCAGTTGCCCTTTAACTATATGAAAATTTCCAAGCAGATTGTATGGTTCAAAGTTACTTTCTATAAATACACTTGTGTGTTAAGCAAAATGCAACCCTTTTGTTCTTATGCTTACAATATCTTCTGGTTCCTGATAAAAGCATCTGAGGACAACCACTGACAGACTGATTACACAGCTTCTTCATAAGGATTCTCCTCTGAAGAGGTTTTACCAGGAAAGAACTTACATGGCTGTGCTTAGGAAGCAAAAGAGTGGAATAGTCATAGCTGGGATCTTGGAGCAAACTAGTATAGAATCGTAGAATGATTTAGGTTGGAAAAGACCCTTAAGAATGAGTCCAACCATAAACCTAACACTGCCAAGTCCACCACTAAACCATGGCCCTAAATGCCATGTCTACAACTCATGGTGGTCCAAATTACATTGGGGTTATTTCATTCCCAAACTACAGAAATATGGGCTGGAACTTTGTCAGGCTTATGGCACCAGTACAGCTCAGGCACACTTGAAAACTTTGTTTTATGTGCTTGGCACGGGTTGTGATTTGAATCTATCAAAGCTGCAAACTTCTCAAAAAACTGTTATGTCCTCCTTGTTTTGTTAGATTTTACTGGGGAAGTTGCTTGTGCTTTCCTCAGTGGTTGGCTATCATTTTCCCCTTAGTTCGATATGATTTGTTTGCTGCAAGGCTTGTCTATTCATTGACTTTTGCAGGAAAGCAGTATTGTGACAATGGATATGTCTCCCCACCACTGCCTCAGTGTGCGTCAGAATGGCTTCCTTGCAGCTTTCCCTCCTTGGGGATCTTCCACAAAGATCTGTAAATTAGTAGGGACACAAAGGATCTGTCCTCCTCTTGTTTGGCGCAGTGGTTTCAAAAACCTGCATGGCTTAGAACAATTAGCACTATAAGGAAATGGAAAAAATGGCTTCGGGAAAGAATTTTTGGATTAAAGTAGGCATTTTTCATATCAGATCTAGCACTCGTAGCACTCATTTTGCTCAAAGGTATTATTATCTGTGCCCCCCAGGCACACTCTTAAAATCCATTCCATGGTGTGTAGACAGAGAGAACTGTTTCTCACCATGTGAACTTACAGACTGCTGTGCTCAGCAAAACACTGGCTTCTTCCTCATCAAGCATTTTGTTTTGCTGAATGCCTTGTACAACTGCATCTTTAGCTGTTATTCCATCTCATGCCAGGCATAAGCAGACACAAAATGGAAGTGCAATGTGGAAATGTACATGTAAGTAACAGACAGTTGCTACAATCAAAAGGATGCCATTGGTAATGTGATCTCTGTAGATTTGACACATGCCAGTGCCAGTAGATGAGATGTTCATGTGTTCTACATAAAGGAGAAACATCTCCAGTCTTTTCCTTTCACACTTAATTGTACTAAACCACAGTATGTAATGTAAATTTTATTGCTAAATTGGTTTGCAGTTAGCCAATTACTGTAAACCCAGTTACTAGACGTTAGAAGATAACTGGGATCCTGCAGTCACATCTGAAGTGCAGCCACCCCAGAGGTGTGATGCAGTATTTGCCTGTTCCAGTGAAACCTCACAGCAGCTGTACATGTGAGAAACAGCATGCTTTTGAAACCATGTGGAAATTCTTTTATCGTGACTCTAAAATATTGCTGTATGAGTTACACTTAGACAGGGACTCCTCGTGATATCCCCAGCATTGCCTGCTAGAGAGAGGATGGGGCGGAATCATCTGTGCAAAAGGAGAGGAGGGTTTGAGGCTGTCTTCCTGCCTCTGGCATTGCTCACATGCCCTGAACTGTGCAAATGTAAATCGGAGCATTACAGGTCTGCACTGCTAAACCTGTCCCAAATCTGAGATTTTTTACCATCTTCGCGGATGATCTCAACCCCATTTCTTTAGTATGTCCACAAAGATCAGAAACTGTATCCACAAAGATCAGAAACTTTCTAGTATTCCTTTTTTTTCCAGTTTGCAATGACAGTCAGACAGTTTCAGAGTGA
The DNA here is from genome assembly GCF_003945595.2 of Pipra filicauda. Classification (NCBI taxonomy): domain Eukaryota; kingdom Metazoa; phylum Chordata; class Aves; order Passeriformes; family Pipridae; genus Pipra; species Pipra filicauda. The sequence continues at coordinate 6,597,822 of NW_024104487.1, forward strand.
TTTTAGTAGGAGATTAAAGTTTCAACACTGTTTTTAAGCATAGACTAACCTTTAATCTCAGTGGGTGCTTCCACTCCAATTCTCTTCTGCCCTGCATCATCTCCAGTCATTTAAAATGAGTGACATTAAAAAAAAAATGCATTTAAAAGAAGACTATGAAAAGATAGGTAAGACTGCCACTTAACACTAGTTAAACAAATGGTGAGGCTTTTGGTTTGATCCATCATCATTTAACAAATGACATTCCTGAAGGGCATCACATTTGAAATGGGTTTAAAGAAAGAGTGAAAATGCTTACAGTATTAAATGCTTTGGAATACTTTGTTATCTTTAAAATATCCAGGCAGGTGGACCTGCTGTCATACATCAATTCTGTTTTTACCAAGCCACATCAAGTTTGTATGCTTCAGGATAGGCTGTCTTGCAAATCAGGTTTCCTTTTTAAACATAAAAGTTGAGGAGAAAAACAGTCAAATTGGGGTAGGATTTTAAATGGATTTCCTAAGTTAAAGAAAGAAGATGAGTCTTTTTGTGCTTCTGTTTCACAATCTGATTTGTCATGGGTAACCAGAGAAAAATTTTTGACATTTCATTTAATTCCTTCCTTTTTTTTTTTGACCAATGCGTTTCTTCAAAGCAGCCAACCTTTATAAGCTTAGTGAAAATTACTAAGTAGCCATTACATAGCTGATCTTCTGGGCAGGGGAAATGTGAAAAAAAGAGTGAAATATTGTTTACCAAAGGCTAAAATCTTCACTGATATCATCTAATGGTGCTCAAGTGGCTAAGTTGGAAATATGCTGATTTATATACCAGCACAGATTTTGATGTTATATTTCTGATTAGAAAAACCATGGAAGGTTGTTAATTGAGAATTTTCAGCTACGTTTTTTTAGAATATTCTTTTTGGTGCTTTGGAAAAATATTTGCCTTGTGGGGGCTTTTTTGTGGGCGTTGTGGGGTTTCTTTGTGAGTGATAGTCATACAGCAGTGTTCCTTTCAATAACTGTTTCTCTTGGCTTTCTTTAGTGAAAATCTTCAAAAGCACCAAGTATTTTATGTAAAACCTAATCTGTCTTCAGTTTCATACATGCAAGTCATTTAAATGCATGTTTTACCTCTCTATTTAAGCATATAATTGTGTCTTCAGAACATATCACTGAAATTAAAACTGACCAACCAATGGATTTAAAATTGCATCCTTATCTTCCACATGGCATGGTAGCATCTTCACTGGGAAATGTTTTATCCTGTATAGAAAATATTAGTCAGATATAGTAAATGTTTTACATAATGTTAGCATGATTTATTCAATGTTTTGTGCTCTACTTTGAAGTGTGCTGTGTAGTACTTCTTGCCCTTGGGGTACCTGGTGTTCATGACCAGTGTACCTCCTCGCTACCTCTCACCTAAAGGCTGCTGCTGCCCCAACTTCTACAACAGGGCAAAGATGTGGGAGGCCACTGGGTACAAAGATATTAGTAAGGACTGAGGACAGTGAGATGCTGAAGTCTCAGGTATCACCCAAAACTGCTGAAATGGCAAAAGAAGGAAGTAAATCATTTTTGTCTTCCTGAAGAGAAGAACAGTTTACTGTGCAGATTATTTGCATGCAATAAAAGTAATACCTATGTATTTTAGTTGCAGGTTAAAAGAAAAACTTCCATCTCAGGTTCTTTAGGTTTAGCATAAACCATCACAGGGTTCTGTTTTTCCTTTGTACAGACAACATCAGCAAATCGGACCAGGTATTACGTGTCTTACCGTCGAAATGGCTTTGTACAAATGAAGTTGCCAAAATATGCGTTGCCAAAAGTAAGTATAAATGTTTTTCTTTCTCTTTTTGCATTTGTCATCTTCTCTTTCTACCTAAATTGGTTTTAGTGTTCTCTTTTTTGAACCTCATTTATCTGGGACCACAATTTCTGCTTGTAAGGATTTCTGAATCCCATTTGTGGTATATTCATAACCTGCTATTTTTATTTCGATTCTATTAATGTAGTATTAATCCGTAGAGGACAAGAACATACAGTAGCTTGTTTGTCATCAGTTACTGCAATAGTTTTTGAGCTTTGCTTCCATGATGCAGTGCTACACACACAATGACAATGTAATGGTGTAGAGCAAGGGTTCTTTCAAGAACCAATTACAGTGTAATTCCACATGGTGTTTTCTGGTATAAGCATGAATAGTAATATAAGAGAATTTTGCCACTTGATGGTGCTCTATTTCACTAAAGAATCCCCATATGGACTTTAATTGCTTAATGAAATTGCAAGACTTGTTGAGAGGTTCTTTCAGTCTAGCATAACTTCCTAGTGACAGGGTTTCTGTATTTGCATAGTAAATCAACACTTAAGCACAGACAGATATTTAAATATGGTCTGACTGATGCAGTTGAATTTTTTGTGCTGCATACACTGTATTTCCTAACTTTACACTTAGAAGGTAGAAGCCTTCTGCAGTCCTGAAGAAAAATTACTTGGAATTTTTAAAGACCCAGCTGGATAAAACCCTCAGTAACCAGCTCTGGCCTCACAGCTCACCCTGCTACCAGCAGGAGGCTGATCTGGAGGTCTTGCTTTTTCATGTGATTCTGTGTGACTCTGTCACTTACTCAGAAGAGAACTAAGAAATGTTTTCTTTGCATGCTTTGAATTGCACAGGTTTAATTCATTGCTCATCTAGTGAAGGACAGTAGAGTACAATGTATTTCCTTCTGCTGCTATTGTTTTAAACAAAAGAATGTGCTTAATATCAGTTTTTCATCTTGGATTTTATTTCTATGTCATTGTATATGGTGGGTTGAAGACTTCTGGTTTTAAATGTACAACATATTAACAGAATCTCAAATCAAATCCCCAGATACTAGTTGAACAAGAATCTGAAACCTGGATATGCTTCTAGTAGCGCTATAGAAATGGCTATCATCTATTTATCTCTCTATCTGTGCTGTCAAGAAATATATACCCAAGGACTGATATACAGATCAATCCTTCCAGAAAATTATTTCAGTGGTTTTGAGGCCTTCAAAGTAGCCTTTATGGTTTCTTGGGGGAAATTGTAATTAGCAAAACAGCAGGAGAATACCCAGTTTTAAATATTAAAGAATAAAAAATGAGGACACCCCAAGGGACTACAGCCCATGAATCCCCATGCTGGGGCCAAAGAAAACAAGTAAGGAGCAAAGCAGGAAAGCAAAGAGCAAACAAGGAGCTTCAGACATATTCAAAAAGTGTCAGTCAAAGCTCCCTGGTATTTCTGTCAGTTGTAGTCTGGATTATTTGAAATAGTGCAGCATGCTGGATTCTTTGTCTTGGAAAATATGTTTCTTGTTTATTTGGGTTTTTTTTGTGTTTTTTTTTTTTTTTTACTTGATAGGCAGATTACTCCAGGCTTGATGGAATAGATAAATTAGAAGTTAATGGTTTCATTTTGCATAGAGTCAGTAGCTACCTAGGAACAGGGTGACTATGTCATTTGGAAAGGGAGGTTTTTGTGCTCCTTCTGGTTCAGGCAATACTCGATGAGTGGAACAAAGTAAATGTTATCTCTTCAGCATTTTGACAGTGACTCCAGGAGAAGTTTCTTTGCTATCTGCGCACAACGAAGTTGAAAATTTCACCAAGAGGGCCATGAAGCCAGACATCCATTAGAACAGTGGTGAATGTGAAAAATATTGACCTTTTCTGAAAAAGATATGTTTTTTTAAAGTGATTTGGTACCTTCACATTGCAGGAAATGTTAGATACTGAAGTAAATAAGAACACAGTTCTAAAATGTTTCATCATGCTGTGTTCCAGTGAGAGTTGTTCAAATACAGTAGAAAGGGATCTTCCAGTCCTATTTTAAAAGAATGGAAAAGACTCATGTGAAGCAAATTACTGATGAAATTTTGTAAAGAAGCAGGATATCAACAAAGACGCTGGCACATTAGAAGTACATCCAGATTATGTGGCTGTGGAGTTGCTTCTTTTATGGTGGTAGGAGATAAACAGAATGGATGAATTTACAAAGGACCTTTTTTTTAAGATTGATTAAAAACAGAGCTTTTGAAAGATCTGAATTTCAGAGGGTTTTAAGTATTAGATTCTGCCTAACCAGGAGATGAAGCATGACTGTAATAGGCTATATTTCATTTTCGTCAAAAGAATGGAATTAAATGTCAAAAAAATCTCTTTCCAAGTGGTCTCTGTAAAGTGCTTCACGGCAAGGGACAGAATCTTTGGGCAGTGATTGCATACAGGGAAGGAAAACTGTAGCCAAGCCAGAAGATACTACAGACTGATCAAGGATGTGTGTAACAACATTAAGAGAGCTGTGCTGGAATACCAGCCTCCAACCTGAGGGAGCAGGGCTGGGCTCTTCTGATATTATTCTTTCACTGCACAGATGTGTTTCACAGTGATTTTACATATGGAGATAGAATGAGCATTTTCAGATTGAGTAGTTAGAAAATGTTACTGATGTCTCATTTTCCTTTCGATATGAAGAGGTTAAAAATCTGCAAAAAAAAATTATTCAGTTGCTTTATATAGTTTTAATTTGCGTTTGTGTTTGTATTTGACCAAATGTACCCCCAAAGGAAAACCTAGAGAAGGATAGTTTGTCTTTGGACACATCTACAGTGCTTCGTACTTGTGAATGAAAGGCTGCTAAAAGCAGCTTCCATCCAAGCTCTGCTTGTTTCTAGGCTCCAACTCCACAGTGCCACTGAGATCACCTTTTTGTAACACGTTGTAGCTCTGTACATGTACAGAGAGAGCAGAGCCATAGGGGGATATCTAAGGAGCAAGATTCAGATAATTTTTTTAAGCTTTTTTCTGTGCCATTGATAGATTTATGTATTTTTTTTAATAGCATATTACTGACATTGCATGGAATCACACAGCTGTCTCCTGCATTTGACAGGAGTCAAAGTGCTGGCTGCTCTCAGGTAGGGTGGTGGCAAAGGCTAGTAAGACCAAATTAAAGGTTGCCTCTATGCTCCCCAAAACAGAAGAGGAATTTTCACTCTGTTCTTTTAAAAATGAATTGGTTTTTACTTTTTTACTATATTCCATTTTACCAAGATTGCTTGTTCTGTGCTGCTAAAACTAGTTCAGAAGTTAGTAACTTGTAGGAAGGCAATACCAAAATCAAGCCAAGAGCAACAGGATTGTGTCTGTGTGTCAGGTTGGCTGGTTAGGCATGCAGGAGTGTTCCAGTGGGACCCAGGAATCCTCTTTGGGCTATTTTGATCCTGGAGCAGTGGTTCAGCTGCCACTGCAGGAAGAGCAAGTGTGCCCAGGGGCACAAACTGAAGCCCCATCCAGTGTCAGCACACTTGCATTGTATAAACATTCCTCCAGATGTCACTGCCCTTGCCTTGAGAAGTGCAGTGTGGAGAGAGTGGAGTACATTGGTTCTGGTCCTTATTCACGATTTTGAGTCATATGCCAATGTGTGTAACAATAAAACTGGGAACTAGTTCATATCGGGAGTTTAAGCAAAAAAAAATTGTTAACAAAATTCCTGACCAAACCAAGGAATCTGCTACAAATTGTGGCAGTTTTGCTATTGCAGTTTGGGAGAACTGAATTATTCTGAGTTCCCCTCCCACGTATGTTAAATAAACTCCAATGATAGTGATCTCCTTTCATGAACTGATAGAAGGCACTGATTGATTCTGCATTTGTTCATGCCAGCTACAAAATCTTAATGATGCGAGAGCTCTATTGTCTGTTGTATTCAGAAAGTTTAGTTTTGAAAAGATATGGTGTGGAAAAAACTTCTTTCGTCTATTTAATCTCAGTATGTATTTTCAATCTTGGGAAATAGGCGATAATGTAAAATTTTTCAGGTAACCAAGATAAAAGGAATTATAGGTGGGCAACAAATAAAAATAAAAGCAGAAAAAAATCCTATTGCCTTAGAAACAGGTTAAAGTCTGTAATTTATTCATGGTAATATGAATCTCCCATACATGCCTTTTATCAGATCCATCTATTCTTTTTGATTATCACCTGGTCACCTTAAAACAGGCCCACCTCTTCCTTGCCTCAGTCTGAGATATACATCACTACTTTAACCATAGGCTTACTTCCATTTTTCTGTATCATTCAACAAGATGTAAGACTATCCTTAAATGGGTCCATTCCCTAACAGCAGAAATGGTAGAAGAAGATTCCTGCAGTCCTTTTGCCAGTGAAGTTCCCTTGAGCATTTGGCTGCGTGATGGCTGGATTGCAAACTGTTGAGTCTATGACAGTGCATTTAGCAAGGCTTTTAGTCTCTCAATAATTGTTTTTCCACGTGGGAAGCTCCTTCACTACTTCTGCCACTTACCACCCTGGGAGGCTTTGGCTGAGGTTGTTCCCGTGTGCCAGGCAGAAGAGCAGTTTGCAGCTGCAGCAGGACTACTTTTCCATTCTTGTGAAAGTCCATTGGAATGGCTGTTGAACAAAGAATGAAGGAGAACAAAGTAGAAATGCAGGTGGCAGTGGCATTTGATGCAGGAGAAGTATTCCTTCCCCAGGCAGTGTCATGGCAGTAGCCAGTGAACCTGAGCTGTAGCAGCTGTCTAGCTCCCTGGTTTTACAAATCCATCCAAAGTGGATTCAAGGAACTGTTATTTTTTTCACAGTGCAACTTTATATTGATTTCTCTCCTTTTCCTGTTTTACTCAGCCAGACAAGGAAGATTAGGAGGATTATCTTTGCGATATGTGCCATCCGGTTACCTTGATTGTGCTTGAGAGATTACAGGGGCATAAATGTGGTACATCTGGAGGTCAAGGCTGAAACTACACATCCTTGAGTGCTTACATCTGTTGCACTTCTGATACATTTACTCCTCACGATTCTCTGTTTAATTCATCACTTGCTGCATGTTAACGGTTTGCTCAACCACAGTATTAAAAGATTGCAAAGGGGAAAAATTCTGACATCGAACTGAAAATTGTAAGATTCGAAAAACAAGAATTTTGAGGTTCTCTTTTATTTACCTTAATGACTGAAGCACCACAGTCCTGCCTGCATAGCATATCCTGGCTGTGCTGAACCTGGCTTACTGTGTTTTCACTTAATGATATTTTCTATGTCATCAGCACATTTTAGACTAAGGAGCACTGGCTTGCAGTACAATCCTTGTCTTTTATATTCTTTTGTCTTCAGGCTGTGTCATAGGATTTCTTATCACAGTAATATGGTAAAGCACATTGAGCATTTCTTGAATATAAAATTCTCTACAGTATTTGCAGACTTATAGGGTGTTCAGTTACTAAATGTAGATGGTGTGGGGCTATATACAATGAAAATAATGCATTTCTCTTCCTTTCCTCCTTTAGACTTCTTTCCTTCCTCTCTGCTATGCACAACTCCCCCAAAACCCAACTCTGTTAATTGTTTGATGGTTTTGGGCTTCTTGGCTGACTTTTGATTCCGTGTTCATTCAGCCTTCAGTGAAAACAGACTTGACTGCATTAAAAGCAGATAATTTTGGAAAGACCAATCAAGTTTGTATCTCAATGTTAGAAGTAAAGAAATAATTCTTAAGCAGTATGGGTGTTTTCTAGAAGTAAAATTTGATTGTGGCTCTGTACTTGCTGGAAGAGTTCTTGGATGCTTGTTCTCCTGGTCATGGATGAATATACACAGTTCATTCAATGCCATGTGTACACCCTCAGACTCATTTATTTTATTTAACAGAACGGGTCTACCCATGAAGTTTCTTTGAAGTGGTACTCATCTTTTGGCACAAGTTGTCCTGTATTTATCTAATTATTTTCAGTATCACTTTGAAACTGTCTTTGTGTTTATTTGTTTGTTAATTATGTTTTCTGCTACTGATGTAAGGTACAGACATAGCAGCTTACAAGTCCCTGAGAGAGCAGGAGTGATATGACCTGTCACTGGATGCCTTGTTTAATCATGCCAATTTTTAATATGCAGTCTTTGATCACTTTCATGATTCATTTAGCATTTTTTATAGAAAAGTAATTCTGATTCAACAGATCTCCAGCTGTCCTTAATTTTAATTCCATTATCAAACTGAAATAGTTATTTGTCTGGAAAATGTTTATTCTCTTTAACATAGTTATGAAATTATAGCTCTTGTATTAAAAAACAAAACCACAACCAACAACAACAACAAACACAAAAAAACAGCCCAACCAGCAAATAAACCCTCAAAACCAAAACCCAACCCCCCAAATCCTGTCTTTTAATGATATTTCTAATTGTATGTGTAACTTTTCAAGTAATCACAATAAGGTGTGGTTTTACTTCCCTCTGTTTTCACAGGATCATAGACAATAGACATGGAAAAGATCTTGAAAGGTCTTTTACCAAAGCATGGTTATCTGCCTAAACCAGTCCTGGCATATGTTTTTCTGATCTGTTTTTAAAAAGTCCAAGAATGAAAGTTACTTTACCTCTCTTAACATTTTTCCTCAGTGTGTATGACCAGACCCTACTAGACAATGTCTAACCTACATCTCCTTAGATGTAGTTTATATCCAGAATTTAACTCCAAGTAGACTTAGAAGACATTTAGTCCTGCTTTTCTTGGAGTGGTTGTTTACAGTATTTAAGGGCTGTTTTCCAGCTACTCTCATCCAACCACAGGGAAATGATTCTGTGAACTTGATTGGATAGTGGATTTTAGAGCACTTTGCAGGCTTCTTTGGTTGCATCTATAGGTAGACCTATTCCTGGCCCTGGGTCTGTCTACTACCTTGGACCTACGAGTTGTTCCACATATTTTTAGTGATAAACATACAGATTTCTGTGCTTAATGTGGTATAACATCACCCAATGAAGAGAGAAGGATGAAGAAAACAACGTGACAAAGGAATTTGCAAAATACGGTGCACAAGAAGCACCATAGTAAACAGAACAGAGAAATCTCATGGGGGCTTAGAGGTTAAAAAAAAAATATTTGAATGATACAGCTGCTAAGTAGCATGTCAGATCTGTACAAAAGCTTACAACCTAAGAAGAGGAGATAAAGTAGATGGGGAATACTGGTATTTGGGAATCACAGTCTATTGTTGTGATCTTTGCAAAAACAGAGAGAGAGAAAAGTGCAAATGGCAAGAGCATGGATAGCTGGGCTAGTAAAACATGGAACAGAGCAGGCATGGCAGACTTGATAGGACAAAAGTAAAGTAGTGGAGGTGAGAGAAGGGATGTCCGTGGAGGAATGAGCATGCCACAGAGGAAACTGCATGGCTGCTATGGCAAATTGGGAAAAGGACTCTTCCTTGGGACATCTGGAAGGGCATGGACTCTCATTTGAACTTGGAAGTGAAAGGAAAGTACAAGAGCTCAAACACTGAATGTATACAGAAATACAGCCTGGAGATAAACAAAAATCTCCATAGAGACAGTAAGGAACATTTCAAATCCTGAAGATCTCTAACATCAGTAAAGAAGGTCTTTATAAATGACTTTGAATAAATTGTGTGTGAATAGTATAATTATAGAAAAATTAGATGATCAGTGGGACTTTGAGTAGTCTGCAGAATGCGGAGAGAGAAAGCAGGAGGGCCAGCAAGAAGGCAATTGCAGTAGTCCAAGCGTGAAATCATAAAAGAATAAATGCTTTGCTTATAGAATCTGCTGAGGTTACAGCCTGGGGTTGTATCTGTGTCCATGAATTAGATAAAGCAATAAAAACTTGCATTCCCTCCATCAAGGTATTTCTTTTTTTTTTCTCAGATGTCCTTTCTAGTTAACTCTTCAGTGACAGTAAGTTCTGTCTAGCAATATTGGCTGACATCTCCTCTTCATGTGCTTCTCATCTGTTCTACCCAGTGGGTAGCTGGGATGAAGGGTTGGATTTGCACACTGACAACTCATCCCTTGTATTTGTCAATCAATTTCTTCTTTTTAAATTCATCTTTTGGTATAGGAATAGTACAAGATTGACATGACTATTTAGCTTTGTTTTAGCTTGATTTTCAGCAGTCTGTGTCATCCAGGAGTTTGAAACATAAGTTTAAGAATTGGGCATGAAATTTGCAGTTTTTCTTAGATTGTCAATTACTTTTACCAGAGGATTATGTCAGAAAATGCTGGGCAGGATTGTTGCAAGGTAGTATAACTGAAGGACTGCTTTGCTTCTTGAAGGAAAAGAAATCACTGTGAAAGGAAAATAGCTGTAAGGCTGAACTGGAAATCTGAAGTGTAAATTCTGAATGGAAGGAACAAAGTTCAAGGCAGTGCAAGGGCAATTTCACTTGCTAACACCAGGATCTGTTAAGGTCTTGCCTCAGCAAAGCTGGCATCCAGCAGTCTGAGCAGACAAACTTCTCTGTTGGTAAGTAACTGCCAAGAGAAAAGTGAACTCTCATTTGATGCAGTAAACTTCTGCAGTCCAACCCCTCCTTTCTTCACCTAACCCCTACAGTCTGCCCAAAATGAATCTTCCTGTCCTTGTGCACTACACATTTTGGCTCTTTGCACCTTGCTTCTGATGGCTTGGCTGCTCCTACCCCACTCTGGCAGAGGAGACCCACAGCTGTACCTGTCCCCCAGCTCTCACCTCTGCCACCATGAACCACCTTTGCAACCACTGCCACCCCTGGAGTTTTGCATTTGTCTGTGGCACTGCATAAATGTTTTATTATAATAATGTAGATAATAATTTTGCTGAAAGCTCCTGGCTTCACAGGTGGTTAAGGGTTTTCTAGAGGTTTTCACACAAAACCCCTCAACTCTTTCTTTATTCTTTTTGATTCTGCTTCATTTCCATCCTTATTATCAGATAGTCATGGGAACTTTCCTTACACTGCAAAAGAAGTAGTGAATTTAGTATAGAATGTGGTGTGGTATAGTGTGGGCTACCAAGCTTCATGTTGTCCTGGTTTAAGACAGGGGATGAAATATTCTGTACATTTAAGAGGCTTTTAAAAGAACCTTTTGGGAGCAGTTGCTGTGTTTTGCTGGCAATTCTGCCAGACTTTCTGCTTCTGAGTAATTTTTGAGTACAAGAAAAAAGAGAACTACTCATGGGATGCTAAACAAAAATCTACTTTAGTACATAGTTCAACACGAAAGTCTTTAAAAACAGCATTGAGCTGTCATTGATAGAAAACTTCACTTACATTCTTTTGTGTTGAGATGTGTCACACATACAAAAGTACTTTAAATTTAATTGCATTATTAGTGTTTAATAACCATCTTCTGTTCTTATTAAAAATCTTTCCATTGTATTATTTTACTTCTATTCATTTATTTTTTTTTAATCTAAGTGCCTCAGTCACATCATGCATGTTTCCTAAAGTGTGACTGCCATGCTTTGGTGAGTATTCAGTGTTGCTCTGTTACTCACATTTTCTTCAGTCTTACTGGATTCTTAAGAATTTGTTTTATTTCTCTCTTAGAATTCTACAAAGTAGTTTTTTTGCTTTATTTTATTTTTTTTAAAGCAAATTCATCCCAAACTCATATTCTCTTGACATTCTGGTAGCTTTATTTAATATTCACTCCATTGCCTTAATATTTTTCCAGTAATAAGGTGACCAGAACTGGATACAGTATCCCAGTTAAGTACCAAGGTCATAAAGAGTTTACAAGCTTTCAGATTCTGTGACTAGATGTTATTTCTTATGTGGTCCCAACATCTGCCCTTATGCTGCCATATTCTGTTGCAAACTCACATCCCTTTATTCTGTTTGCTAAGATTAGTACAGTGTTGCTACTTCCTGATTTATTTCTTCTGTTTAATATTGTGTTAAATTATTTTACCCAGCTGTACATTTTTTTGTATGAGATGTTTGGAGTGAAGAAGCTGGAAAAACTGAAAGCAAGCTGTTGTAAAATCCATGCCTGAAATTCTTGGGTAATGAATGCAGAATATTGACTCTCATGTTATTACTGTTGAATATTTAAGTGGTTTTATATACACAGACAGATAAATTACTGTTACATACTATATATAATACACATGAGCTGTGTGCATGATATGCACTACTTCCTATGTCTAACTGTTGTAAATTATATCTGATCCTCTTTGTATTATGCTATTTTTTTATCTAGTTCTTATTTCTCTAGATACCTGAGGATTATTTGATAGATTAGCTGTGTTTATGTTATTTCAGTCATTCACTTCTTTTTTTCCTTTTCTTTTTTTTCCTTCTTTTCAAGAAGTCATTTCCCACTTAAGTCAAAGCAGATCTCAACTTTTGCACATTCAAAGTTTTGGTCTTTACTAGGCTGGTTTGCACTGCAGTCAAAAGGCAGTGAGGAACGATGGGGTATAGCATGTTAATTAGTATTGTATTAGGAGATTATTGTTATTAAATGTTCAGATGTTTCCCTTCTCCTGCCCATTATTGTTTGTAAAATAGAAATTATGGAAAAATTAGTACTTTTGTATCTTATTTTCCTACAGGATTTACAAATAATCAGTACAGATGAAAACCAAGTTTTTGTGGCTGTTCAGGAGTGGTACCAGACAGACACATACAACCTGTACCAGTCTGACCCACAAGGTGTTTACTACTCTATCCTGCTGGAGAACGTCCGGAGCACAAAGCAGCCAGAAGAGAATGTCCTGATAGATATCCTGGAGGTAGATCTTTACCTCTTCCCTTGTGTGTAGTCTATCTGAAGGAGTTTTTTATTAATATTTTGATTATGATTATAATTAATTTTCACAGTTATATTTAATGTAAAAAGTCTAGGATTTGGGGATTTTTTTCTTATTGTTAACACATCATTACTATTTACATGTTTCCCTCTTAACCTACTGATGTGCTGTGTACTCTAAGAACTAGATTCTTGGGATGAGATTCCATAGATGTGCAAATCCAAATTGGTTTTTTTTTAAGATATTGAAAAGTGAAGACAGCAGCACAATATATTATTGAAGTCAGAAGCTATGCAGCTGCCTGTGTACACCTTTTTTTCTTTTAGGTGACTCAGTGATGCATTGCCTGGTTTAGAGCAGGACATCTTTTAGCCAGTAGGGTTTTACACAGTAATCCTGTGAGCCTTGTGCTAGGTTGTGTCAGCTCTAAAAGGCAAGGAACCAACAAAATTAGATATTGGGCAGCAAATCCACTTGCTTTCAGTAGGTGTCTTGTGCCAACAGCATTTTCTGTGAGACAAACTCTTCTGTAAACAAATTTATCTTGTATTTTAACATCAGTACACTTGGCAAAAATAAGAGACTAAAGAATATAGTGTTTTGGAAGAGTACCAAAGACTGTTATCAACTCCATTCCTGCTGATAGAATGGAATTTCAGTGTAACGTATTTCAATGTAATAGGGTCTACATTTACTCTGGTTCTGTTCTTTCGTGTAGCACATAGTACTGGCTGTTATCAGAATATTAAACTAGTGGAGCTTTGGTCTGATCCAGTTTGTCCCTCATTACACTTTAATCTGCCTGGTGTTAATATAAAACTAAACCAAACCAAACAAAAAAAACAACGACCAAAGTTTTTTGGCAAAAGTTTGTAGTAATTCTGGATACAAGGCACACACTGACAGAGCTGTTAAATAGCTGTAATTAGACTCTTCTTGGTGAGGGAAAATGATAGTGATTTTTTCCTCCTTATCTCCTCCATCTTTCTTTCACTTTTTGTTTCTAAATATCTGTAGTAAAACTAACAGGTTTCTCATTGCCAATGATTATTTTCTAGGCTCTACCTTTTTTAGAAATGAGGCTTCCTAATGAGTGAAGCTACACATGGTGTGTAGCCACATTCCCACAGAGTGATTTATTGACAGCATTAGTTTGCAGCCTTTTACTCCTGCTCACTTCTGTGGGATGCAAAGCTAAAAGGCAACCAGGTGCAATCTCTACTCCTTGCATCAGCTGTAGCATGCAATTTCAGATAAGTTGTACAGAGATGCTACCCTTGGCTGCCCTTTTGTCTACAAAAGTTATTAACTTAATTCAGTTACACTGATTATTTCGTAATTTCCAAATGTTACTGAAGGCATATTAGATAATGTGATCCTAGATTATTGTGTGTGCTGGATCAATTTGAAGGGCTACATTAAAAAGAAAATTTACACATGGGAAAGAGTAGTTGAAGGAGCCACAATGCAGCCACACAATTCAATTTTTTTGAGTTTTTGAAATAGAGCTGCAGTATAGGAGAACACTTTTATTTGCTTATGGTAAGAAAGCCCACAGCTTCCAGATAGCTTGTATGATAAATAATTAGTGTTCATCTAGTTTACTAGAATGTGATCAAGTACTCATGATGTATGGGTTATTTACCCAGTATAAAATGGCTAATAAATAGAACACATATTGCAGTCCTTGAGGATGGGATATTTTTTGATCTAATCTGGGGTTTCTTTCTGGGCATTTTAATGCAAGTATCCCGTCTTGGGAAGAGGAATCTTCAGTGCAGAACAGAGACTGTCCTCAATGGCTGACAATTTCTCTTTCCACCAGTGTATAATTCTCCTTAAAATTTGCACTGTTCATCTTCGTTATCCTCTGCTGACCCCACTTCATCTTTTACTTGTACATCTGCTATAAAATCTTTAATAGGTGTCTACCTCTCTGTATTCATTTTCTTTTATATGCTTTATCTTTTTTGCACCGTATTTCTTTTCATGTTGCATGTGTGAAAGGGGAATAATTCCCAAATACTTAATCAAAAAAAAGTTAAGTATTAATTGACTGACCAAAAGGAGCATGCCCTTGAAATATGTGACTGTATACAAGGAGCATGTCCTTGAAATTATATCTAGTGTTGCCAATGTGAACCAGCCTCAAATTTGCAGAATGGGCATACTAATGTATACTTCTAGATTTGTTCTTGCTGTGACTCCTCATATAGATAAGAGCTACACAAGTTGCAGTAGACATTCTTCATGCCTTTTTTCCCCAAACAACAAATCATATATGTTTAAATTTTAATCACAAACATATATTATATGGCAGTAATTTCTGCATTCAAGGGTCGGACTTGATGATCCCTTCCAACCCAACTGACTCTATGATTTCAGTAACTGCTAATAAACACTGTGGGGCCATCTGAACTGTTCTTTTTGCTACCAACTAGTACAGAATATTGTTTGGATGTAAAATCAGAAATGTAACAATCAGCGATTAATGTGTCACAGCAGAAAACCTGCTCAGAAAATAGGTTTATAAGGTGTTGTAGAAAATAGGTGCTCTGAAAGTTGACCTAAAAGTCCAAAGAAAATCATTGGAAAGGTGCTTTTGAATTTCCTTGTGATTATCTGTCTTGAGTAGCTGCTGGAGTGTTCATCAGAGTAACTGAGCACTGCACAATGTTGAAATGTCTTCTTTTCCATACCATCTTATTGTTAATATGAATATTTTCCCTTCTTCATAGGAAGATACTAATCTCCCAGTTTTAGATTAGGGAACTGAGTCAAGGAGTAGAAAGTACAGAAGAAATTGGGTGCATTTGGATCACAGTCTAATGCAGAAGGTAGATCTGACATAAAGCATTTACAATATTTACAGAAAGAGTCAGGTGTGTATTTGCATAGGCCACAGGACAAATGAAATAGAAAATGCTACAGCAGAAGTGAGGTGTTTTAAAGCTGCCATTTTTTACATGCTATAATTTTATATTAGTTATTGGTTTTTAGGCTAATGCACCACTCTGAACATCATACTTCTGAACTTGCTCGGAAAATAGATGCCTGAAACCTATTTATTATTTCAAGCTGAGTTTTTGCCTTTCATTCAAAATACAACTGCTGTGAAGTGCTGGTCAGCTTTTATCTTTTAAAACAGCAGTGAGAGAAGTTAACTGAGACACTAGAAGAAATGTTTTCATAACCTTTCAATGTTTGATAGATTCAAACACTTATGTCCCATATTCTAGAGGAGAAGTTACCCTAGAGCTTGGTTAGATTAGAGATGAGAGTGGGAATGGAGAAAAATTTTAGCCTGACTCCCATTTGATGATTACATTGAATGATTAAATATTCATTAAACAAGAATGAGGGGGAAAAAGAGAGAGAGGAAACAAAAATATTCTTGATGCAGCACTGTTTTTGCCATCCACAAATGAAGAGAGAAACCTCAGCTGCAGTCCCTGACCTAATTATTGTTTAAATATTTAATATTGTGTTCACTGGAAGAAAGACACACATAGAAATTTTACCCCAAGTCTACCTTCCCACGTAAATGTTTGAACTGCCAGGCTTTTCATGGCTGTGCTGTTTCTCAGAGGTAGATTATGTAAAAAAACCCCAGCAAGATGAAAATGCTTTTAAAGTAAGGAAAGCAGGTTCCTCGTTTCTTCCCTTCCTTTCCTTTTTCACCTGCACTGCTAAGTAGTTGACTTTTATGGTGTGTTTGACTTGGAGGTAGTTCTGAGCTTCCAGCATCCTGGATAAGTAAACCAACAACACATGCATGGGGTTTAAGGAAGAAGGAGATCATGAGGGAGCAGGGTATTAAAATGACTATGCAAAATTTTGTTGTATGAACTTAAATATTTCTCCAAGTTCTAAGCTGTTACAGTAACCAGCAGAATATTTTTATTCTCTGTAGGTTTGGGTCAGTTCCAATATTTATAAAAAGTGAGTATCAAATCTGTAGCCTAATAGTAGGGATGCCTTATCTTCACCCTGAATGTAGACTTCTGTTAAGTGGAATTAATAACTGGTAGTTGGAAAAAAAGAGAACAGTAAATATTTCAAATAAAAAATTAAAGTTCAAGAATGCATCATGTCATCAGGAGACAAATATTCCTTATCATTTAAAGAGCTGGCTATCTTGTGCATTTATTTGTAATGAACGCTTTGATTTTGTTAAGTGTCAGCACCAAGGAGATTAGCAAGCTCTACTGTGCTGGAAATGGTATATGAATTGATATATATTTCCAGAATTTTTTAAAAATTCAAGAGATCTAATAAGTAATCACAAGGGAAATAAGAGCACTCTTAAGGAAACCTTCAATTTTAATACAAGATCTTATCTCATGCCCTTGGGTGGAATATATGTTAATATGTTAATAAAATAAATGTTAGGGCTAGAACTAAACATATTAAGGTGCAATTACTGTCAGGTTGATTCTAAAAATTATCCCCATTAACTTTGACACTTTGAGTTGTAATAATTTTCTGATACAGGCTGTTTTGAAATAAAATAACAGCCCAAGGGAAGAGTGAGTCTGTAAACCTTTTTTTTTTTTAACTTTTTTTTTTAATTCAGTGTTATTTTAAAGGATATTTTGTTGTTGTAACCTATTTGTGTGCTATTCACATGATGTGGGTCACAGGACTTCAGTGTTAAAGTCAGGTGTCTGTTAAAAATTGCTTACATCATTTGTAAAATAGCATTTTAGAGATGTCCATATTTAAAAAAAATGCAGAGCTGTAATTTTAACAGTAAGGCCATGGTATGGTAATTTTTGTATTTTTGCTTTATAAACTACATGTAGTTTGATTAGCCTTCTGACATTGAGAGAATTGCATATACTTTTTAAATAGACTTAGAAATACAAATCAATTGGTAATTGTCCTCCCTGTCCCCCTTTCTCCCTTTCCTCTTGTCTTTTTGCCTTCCTTCTATATTTTTAAGGTATCATTAGCTTTCTATTCAGTTTCCAGGAGAAAGTACCTGAGACACAGCTCAGAGCCACAAAAGAGCAGCTAATCAGGGATAATCCTTGTTGAAAAAATGTGTATGTGCTGGATATTAACTTCTCTCCTGTATGCTTCAGGTCAGAGGTGTAAAAGGAGTTTTTCTGGCCAACCAGAAAATTAATGGGAAAGTTACCACTCTGATAACCTACAACAAAGGCCGTGACTGGGATTTTCTAAACCCTCCAGACATTGATATGAATGGCAAACCAACAAACTGCAAACCTGTAAGTGGTTCTTTTTTGTTTATCCTCACTATAAAGTGCACAAGAATTATCTGTATGTGCAATAGTTCCAACGGCCCAAGAGCTTTATGCTGAGTTTGCCAGCCAAACTAGAAGACAAATCTACTTGTATTGCATGAGCTATGCTTTCACAGGCTATTAGTCCAGTCATCTTGTAGGGTGAGTAGTTGGGGCTCTCTGCTGCACTGTATTTCGTATTTTAGGTCACTTTGACACAAAGAGGACTTTTTTTTTTGTGTCAACCACACAACCCAGTTCACAATAATCATGACAACAGTCATTTGTGTCTGGATATAAGGGTCATATAATGAGTTAAATAGAGTTTATCAATAATTTTTCTCTTTTCATCTTTCATATTTTTTTCATATTAAATCAAGGTTCCCTGTTAAAGGGAACTTCTTGCAGTTGCTCGAAAATAAATACCACAATCACCTGCACAAAAAAGTCCTTTCTTTTTGTAAGACAATATTATTTCTGTTTGTTTAGATGTCCCAGCTACCATAGTCTTTTGTTATTTGCAAAACTATACTGAAAACCTTGTATTTTTCTCACTGACTTTCTGCTCCTGAGTACTCAAAGCTCTGCATTAGTGGGCAAAATAAATGCCTCTGCCAGAGCTTTGTTCCCTCTCCACATGGCAGAAATGGAAGGCTGGAGCTGCCGGTTCCTATTTGAAGAGTTCAAGACTGTGCTACAAGGTTCAAGTCTGCAGGGCTTGATCCAGATCATTTTGAGATGAGTGGAAAGATTGCAGTGGCAGTGGTTCCCAGGCGATGCTGGCAGCCTGCTCCTGGTAAAGCTCATGGCTGTGAACAATATGACGTTTGAGTGCCACTGCACAAAGGGCAAGAAACAGTAAGTTGCTTAGGAAGGAGAGATGATGTGTCCAAAAGTTGCTAAGCTATTTTTCATACCACTTTTTTACTAAAAAAGACATTTTCAGTCCAAGCAGTTGTTTTTAAGCATCATTTTACTGGTTACCTGGGACCAACAAACATGCAATATTTGTTGCTGTTAGTTAGTTAGCATTTTTAAGCAATTATTCTGTCAGAAGGGGGTTTTAAACAATAATTTCACACTGACTTCTTTGAGTATGGAAATCTTTTTGTTGAAACAATGGCACACTACACAGACATCATCAGAGATTCTTGTTAGAAAGTGAAGGTTGATATTTCAGACTGGAATTTGGCACCACGGGAAACAGCCATTCTTTTTCTCTGTGAAGACAAACATTACTGAAGCTTCTCTCTCTTTGGGCTTTCGTTGTTGTAGGAGCATAACTGTTAGCTATTATTTGTAAAACTTGTTGTCTTTTTCTTCCCTCAAAAGCCTGATTGCTACCTTCACCTCCATCTCCGGTGGGCAGACAATCCCTATGTGTCGGGAACAGTCCACACAAAGGACACCGCACCAGGGCTCATAATGGGGGCAGGTAACTACATGACATTATGTTTTAAGACCTAAAATGTGGTGGTGGCTCTTTGTAGAACTTTTGATTTATAAGAATATGGTGCTATGAACGTTGCCAAAATAAGGTTTTCCTGCAGAATAATCTTTTAGGGAATCTCTTGGTCGAACAGTTAAATAAAACTTAATTGAAGGCCCAGAACTGTATCTTTTCAGGCAGATCTGTAACAAGTTCCTGGATACATTATGCTTTGCTGTGCTGTGTAGTACCTCCTTCCTATTAATGCAGTGTGGAGGTGTGATGGTGGCTGAAGGACATATCCTGAATTCTTTTTCTCTGGAAGTGACGTGCAGGGCCTCCAGCATCATGAATTGCCCAGCAAAACTGATGCAATGCTGGCCAAGCCTTTGTTTTTAAGCCTAGATACAGGTAATTTGGCTTGTAATTTTTACTAGTTCCTTTCTGTCTAAAGAGAGATAAATTGAAAGAGACCTCTGTGTCTCTGTGTTGGGAACAATGCTGTTTCTGGTTTCTGCATTATAACATCCATATGGAGCCATGTCACTCTGAAGTGGCATTTAGTGAAATAAATTCCATTGCAGTGTTGAGCTCATCAAGAAAATTATTTGCATAACTCTGTTTTACTTTGTATCCTTGTGATCCATCTATTAATTTTATTTAATCTTCTGTTTCTTTGTTTCAAAATTATCAAATCGTTAACTGTTCTAGCTGCTTTTTAAAATTGTATTTTATTCTTCTATTATGGATTATGTTTAGGTGGAATACCACATTCTTTTTTCATAAAAATATATCTGTTTTTAATGAATAATGGCTTCTGGTTTAGCTTACACTTGTCTGTTATGAAGAGTTTATTAAATTGAAAATTTCCTGAGAATATCAAGGTGAGCATATTTGGTGTTTAAAGAGAATGACAGCTGCCAGTACTTCCATGAAACTGAAGATTTCAAGTTTCTCCCTAGTGTAAAGGGAGTTTAAAGTATTTTACTGGACACAGACCTACCTGGTGAAATGCTGCTATGTTTTTATTGATACAAATGAGACTAAGAATTTATACAGTGCCCTTGTAGATAGATTTCTAATATGTGTTCAGTTCACATTTTATGAATTCAAATGTTTCAAAAAATAACATCCATTTCAGATCTCTTCTTTTTACATAAAGATACTCCAAAAGTAGGTTCTTAATTTTAGCCCCATTATATTGTGCCTAAATGCTTTCCAGTAGCAAATAAGGCAATGAGATTTAATTAATTAGTCTGTTACTCCTATTTTGTTTTTCTTTCTTCTTGCACTGTAATCTGATATGTTGAACTGATCTTTTGATGGGGATTTGTAGAGGTTTTTTAAGTCCACTCTTCTCTGAGACAGTATTAGGGAGGGCAGGTTGTAGAAGCATATTTTGCCCTTAACTCCTTTCTAGAATGGGGTGAGATTTTATCGCTGTCTGTCTCTTACTGTGCCAGGTAGGTAAACTTGTGAACACTTTTCCTCCATGTGATCATGAGGGAGTGTTTTTGGTAACATCCAAATATGATTAGGAACTAAACTAATATTTAAATTTGACTTGGTTGCAAAGCAACCTGTAGTGTAATGGGAATAGCATAGCAGCTGGCTAAAAACCCGGGATGGATGGCGTGAAACTGGGAAACATTTACCCGAGAGTAGTGCATCCTTTTTCTCGTAGGTCATGTAACTGCAAACAGAGAGAAGGTTTTGTAGCCCTAAAAATTTTATAGAGCAACTGCATCCCCTTGCCAACAGATGACCTGAATCAATTCTGATTCTGACTTGCATTTACGTTATTTGGATGCTCAGGTCATCTGGATTCAGTGCATATGTTCAGTCTTACCTGGCAAACCTGATATTCTTGTAAATTTACACTTCTTATCAGAAATACTTTACATGCAGTGACCTGGAATTTCCTTTGGCCTGACCCTGGAAACTGATAATCCTATGCAAATCAACACAAGTACTATGTTCTTAGAACATACAGAAATCAGATTATTTGGGCCACAACACATATTATTGGAATTTTAATGTTAGATTTAGAGAGACCACATCTCTGGAAATGACTGAAGGTGATAAAGATCTGTGAATGTCTGCTGATCACACCATGTCTAGGAACCATCAGTGCCTTGTGCTGAAAAAAGGGAGATGTATTGTGAGGGTGATGTAGGTAAATAATTGCCAACAGAGAGATGAAAATACTAATACTCTGTCAAAATATTGTACAGTGACCTTATTAATAAGAATGTGTACAATTCTGATAATCAATTTTCAGGACCAGTGAGCAGGTGCTAAGAAGGCCTACTTGGCAGTTGATGGAAATAGAGAATATTTACAAGAACCTCATTAGCTGAGAAAAATAAAGGACAATAAAGAATATGGGTTTTTCTCCTGAAAGTGTAACCATGGGGTAGAAACAAGTAATGCAAACAAGTGGATACAAGCTAGAAATATGGATTCTAACCATGAGAACCATGAGGTTCATGGTTTCAATTATAGCAGTGTGGCTATCAATCAAAAATAAAAAAAAATTCCTTTAACATGGAGTTTGGCTTTTTTGTAGAAAGCGTATACAACACAGCTGCTTGTGGTAATGGAAGAGCTAACCTGTGACTTAGGGACAGTTTTGATACTGTGCTTCAAAATCAGAGCTCAGAGACTACTGAATATTGTTTAATTAAAAGAAAAATTAAATGAACAGCATTAACAGCTATAGTGTTTGGGAAAATACAGTAATAGGATTTTAAAATTACATCTTTTTAAACTCATATTTACATATAAAAATTCTACTCTATTAAAGTTGAATGAATAGTTCTCAGGAATGCATATTTTTAGCTTATGTATATAGATAAATTGTGCAGACAGAATATTAAATTTTCTAGCTGTATACAAAAGTGTTCTTTTAAATAACCACTTTGCTCTCTTTAAGAAATGTAATAGGAGTTTGCATTTACATTTGATCATGCATCTTAATATTGGCAACAACTATTTCTCACAGCATCAGCTATGAAATGTGTGTCAATTCATGTGCAAATTTTTACTATAAACTTGCAAAGGACTTTTCTATGAAAAATGTTTAGAGAAGGATAGCTTTTTCAGGTGCTAGTTTACAATAACTACCTGTTTAGCTTCCTATCCAGATGGCAAATCAAGCAAGGAGTAAATTCTGCACATTCACAGAAATTGATGAAGTGTTAGAAAAGTTCTGTTTACTTTTTGTCATGTCAGGCCCAAATACATTGCATACATTGTGATGAATTTCTATCATTTTTCACTAAAGTAGTATACTAGGATGCCTCTATAAAAAAGGATGAGGGAACAGGGAGGTGATTGAGCATTTCCCAGTGCATTTTGTCGTGAATATCCTGCATTTCCTTTGAATTTTTCTCACATCAACATGTTCCTCAGTTCTGATTCCCCACTTCCTCAGCTGAACACATCTTCAGCTTGCCAGGCAAAAACTATCTGTCTGGGACATTTAAATACAAATTGATTGTATATTTGTTGTACACTGTGACTACAAGCTTACAAACCATGACATTTTAGCTTATTGTGCATTGCCTGAAGGGATGTTATGACTGTATTAATTACCAATAATCCAGGCAAGACACATGTCTCTTTTTGGAGTTGGTAGGTCTGCATGTATGCTAAATTTAAGTGACTGGAAAAGATTTTCCATATTAGAAGGATTATCTAAGTGTTGCATATGGGGATTATTTCTTCTCGCACTAAGCATGTCTAAAGTCACATATAAAAATATGGGTAAACACAGTAAGTAGCACTTAAAACATGCAAATTAATGGTAAATTGTAAATGAAAGTAATCTATATTTCACAGAATCACAGAATATACTGAGTTGGAAGGGACCCACAAGGATCATTGAGTCCAACTCTGAACCCTGCACAGGACCATCCCCAAGAGTCACACCATGTGCTTGAGAGTATCATCCAAATGCTTCTTGAACTCTGTCAGGCTTGGTGCTGTGACCACTGCCCTGGGGAGCCTATTCCAGTGCCCAACAACCCCCTGGCTGAAGAACCTCTTTCTAATATCCAATCTAAATCTCCCCTGACACAACTTCAGGCTATTCCCTTGGGTCCTGTCACTGGACCCAGTAGGAACCTTCCAAAATGCCCTGAGCAAAGATTTTTAATTACCCTCTTGAAATCTTTATGTTTTTCACAGCTATACCACCTTTCTAGAGAGCTTGGCTGGACATAAGTCATCACTAAAATACATTGCTTTCTTTCACATCCCTGTGCTAAACTGTCATGTGCAAAGTCTCAGACAGCTTGGAGTACTGTGTTAAACAGTAGTTAATGCCTCTGTGTTCTGGTTTTTGGGACTGCCACCCTTGCAAGGATGGAATGTGTGATTTTACCCAGTTACTTCAGATCAACCTTTACTCAGGAGGAGTAAAAAGAAAAAGAGAATTTCCTGTATCTCAAAGAAAGGTTTGAAAAGATTTATAAGAATGCAAGTAACAGAAATGAAAAATGACCACCCTTAATAAAAAACTCAAAAATGCAGACCATTTCCTTTTGCTTCCTGAATAGAAGCAGCAGGGTGTCCGAGCATAACAACAGCAGTCATACTGAGTCAGGCCAAGAATCCATGTAACACAGTCTTGTGGCTGTGTTGGTGAGAAAAGCCTTTGGGGGAGTGTTTAAGGACAATTCAGGTGTAAATGGTCCCCCAGGCCTTGGTTTGGAGAAGGCACACACATGAGAATCTTCTTTCCTGCCCCTGTCATTTAGTTACAAAAAGAATATAGTATGAGACAAACTTGAGAAGCTTCTGTATTACAAACAAAACTTCATGAAGCTGGATGGGAAACACTCTGTCATGTGTCAGAGGAGTTTTCAGGTCATTTAAATCAAAAGTGATGTTAAAAAGATACCTTTTATAGCTCTGGCTAATACAGCCTTGTCATGGTTTAAGCCCAGCTGGCAACTAAGCACCACACAGGCTCACTCCCCCTCCAGTGGGATGTGGGGAAGAGGCTGGAAAGGTAAAAGTGAGGAAACTCATGGATTGAGATAAGAACAGCTTAATAACTGAAATAAAATAATAATAATTTAATAAGAAGGAAAAGAACAAAGAGAGAGAAATAAAACCCAAGAAAGACAAGAGATGCAAATCAAAACAGTTGCTCACTTCCAACCAGTTGATGCCCAGTCTTTTCCTGAGCAGTGGCCCCCACACCAACCTCTCCCCCATTTTATTGCTGAATGGGGTGACATATGACCTGGAATATCCCTTGGGTCAGTTGAGGTCATCTGTCTTGGTTGTGTCCATTTCCAATATCTTGTGCACCCCTGGACTGCTCTCTGGTGGAGTGGAGTGAGGACTAGAAAAGGCCTTGACTTTGTGTAAGCACTGCTCAACAGTGACAAAAACATCCCTATATCATCCAGTTCAGTACAAATCCAAAACACAGCCCTGTACTAGCTGCTATGAAGAAAATTAATTCTACCCCAACCCAAACCAGCACATGCCTGCAGTTGATCACCAATTCCAGACACAGTAACTTTTTCAGTATGAACGTGAGTTGCCTTCAGTGTATTAGATTACATTTACTTGTTACCCCAGATGAATTTTGAGATCTAAGACAGACCTACTAAAATGATAGGAAGGTTTCCATGTTGTAGTGGCACACCTGAGGAGTTACTGCAGATATTTACAGCTGTAATAAGAAGCACAGATTTTGGTGTGGCTCACTAGGCAAAAAGGACACCGATGTTTGTGGGTGTGTGGTACAGTCCAAACACCTGGTGGGTGGGAATGGTACTTAAACATTGTAGGTGTTGCCTTCCAGTCTTGGGTGAGCATAATTTGCCTGTTTCTCCCCTTCTGTGTCACTTGATCACAATGGCAGTTCTGCACATGTGTTATTGGCTGCCACACTTACCACAAATATGTTTCATTATTTTCAGATATGGGATGGAAACATTCAGAATGTCTCAGTTCTATTATGAGTGCTGCAGTGGCTTTGCATTTGTTTATTTGCAGTGTTATTAATGTCAGGATTTTTTGCACTTAATTTGATGCAAATTGAGGCTGATATAAAGGGGTTTATGGGGTGTTGTTACATGTGCTTTGTTTAATTAGCTGGCTTATCCAATAACACGACACACTGTAAGGCAGCTAGAGCCTAAAATTATGCACTTTATTTTAGATCTCAAAAAGTACAAAATGTTCCACATCATTGACATTATTATTAGAGTATTAAAAAATAAAGTTAAAACAATGTAACTTAAAATAGAGAAAATTCATAACTCTTGTCACATTAAATAGAAAGGTTTGCTAATAAAGCTGTACAGAGTTCACTTAGTTCTTTATTCCAGTTCTAGTTTTTCAGGCTAACAGCTTTCAGTGATATCTGTTGCTTAAGAAAGTCATCACATATCCCTGTGTATTCCTGGAAATTTCCTTCTGTATGTCACCTCTCATATTTGGCTGCAGGGCTGCTTCCCACAGCAAATAGCCCCTTGTACTTTTCAGGAGCCTCCCTGTCTTCCCTAGTTCTGCAGGTTTTCTGCTTTTGGCCTCAAGTGCCTTTTCTTTCTAAATCCACTGACACTGTTTTTCAGCAAGACATCTTCTGCAGGACCCACAGAGCAAACTCCAACTGCATTGAAAAGTTTTATCATTCCTTACAGAAAGGTTTTCTTAGTCTGCTTGAAGACTCAACTTTATAAAGTTTGCAAAATTATGTCATATAATTGTGTCTCCCAGAAAATCTGGAAGTCATGAAAATTACAGCCTTCGTTTATGACACAATTAAATATTGTGTTAGCAGGCAGAAGCTCCTGCATCCACCACTTCTGGACATTCACCCTTGGCCGGGGGATGGATTGCTTTCAAGGGTCAAACAGCACTTAAGTCCCTTTTCCCAAAGGAGTACCCCAGACTCAGTCCTGTTGTTCATCAGTTGTTTGCCAGAATAGAATTATAAATGAGCCCACCAACTCCTTTTGCTCATTTATCAAGGAAAGGTAGTAAAGGTAAAACCAGAACTAGGAGAAGTTCATGTCTATCTTTTGACAGACCTGCAATTATAGCGCTGTTGCTAATATATTTCAGTCATTACCGTATCAGCTGGATAGAAAAGGCTTTGTAATGAAACACAAGTTGATGCTGTTTAGTTTACAGACTAATTTTCCATTAGCAAGGCAATTTACCACTGAACTCTTTAAAGTGCAGATCCATAGCAATTCCTGAAATAAAGACCTACTCATGCAAGTAGATTTTAGTAAGTGGTGAAAAGAGGTAGAATAAACAGCATTTATCCAGGAGCAAAACTAACACTGCATTCATTAAAGATATCTATGCAAAAAAGGGTATAGACTGACAGCAATACTTTAGATTCTAGCAAGCAAATAAATATTTCTGTCCTCAGCTGTCCCATAGAAAACATTCCCTGAATAACTGCAGAAGCGCAAGAATATACCCATTTGCAGATGCATATACCAGTGTAAACTATACAGAGGAAAGTAAGAATGGCAAAAGAAATATATTTTGTATGAGCAGTGAATCAAATCTCTTCCCTTCCTTTAACCCTGGGAAGGTGATTTCTCGTTCATATCTCCTTCTGGTGAGCAAATTAATCTTAAAGCTGTATTTGGAGAGAAAATATAACTGAATTCATGTGTGAAGCTTACCTTTTGAAATTGTCTCATTAGGTAATATTCACAGGAGGCTTAGGTTGGATATTAGAAAAAGATTCTTCACCCAGAGGCTGGATGGGCACTGGAGCAGGCTCCCCAGGGCAGTGGTAACAGCACCAAGACTGACAGAGTTCAAAAAGCATTTGGACAATGCTCTCAGGCACATGGTGTGGCTCTTGAGGTGGTCCTGTGCAGGGCAAGAGCTGGACTCAATGATCCTTGTGGGTCCCTTCCAACTGAGTATATTCTATGATTTTATGATTCTATGACTTTATCATGATTCATTGTTGGAGTTTTTTTCTCTTATACTAGAAGATCTGCCTAAATGAATGCAACACGAATGTAAACAAAAACGTAATATTCCAAGGACTACTGGACAGAATAAAACCGAAGTTTGAATCTGTTTTTTTTTTTTAAATTTAACCCTTAGTTAGGTCTTTGCTCTTTTGTCCTTAACACTGATGATGTGGTTGTAGCTTTCTGTCACTTCTGTCATAGAGGTTTCATTTTGATTGCTGGGCCTTCGTTTCTAAAAGCTAAATAGCCTTATGCAAAAATAATAACCCTTCTGTGAACCACGTGATCGCCCTTGCCATTCCTGCTGCTTGGACCAACTCAGCAGGCAGAGCGTTGGGAAGGTGAGCCCGTGCCGGACAGGCCCCAGTGCTGAATTAGAGCTGGGCTGTTTTTTGAAGAGGAAGATGTTTGTGGGGAAAGAATAGGGGCTATTCACTCCAGAGTTACCCATTTCCCTTTCCTTCCCACTTGGAGTAACTGCTGTCACATCCAATAGCAGTCATATGGGTCATCCCAGCACTTTGAGTCTAAGCTGGTTTTGGCACATTTTTGCTCTTACAGGTTGTTACAATCCAGATTTGAGCTATAAGCTGCCCAGAGTGGTTATGTTTTATTTAAGACTTTTTTAAAGCCTTGTAGTTCGTTATAACCTCAAATTAGCGTCCAGAGAAAGAGTGACACACTCTTCTCTAAGAGAAATTCTTTTAATTCAGTGAGAAAAATAAGATATTTTGGCAAAAGGTTTTACAGGAGTAAAATACAACCAAGAAAAAATATTTCACTAAAACACTCATCACAAAGACCCCTTCCACAGTAAACACCTGTTGGAAACAATCAATATACTAGCTTTAGTAAAACACAATTCATTGGTTTTAAGTTACTCACAAGAGAAGGAAAAGAGGTAAAAGAAGAAAACAGATTAAAGGAGTAAAGAAAGAAAGAAGAAAGAGTGAAGGAGAGAGAGGAAAGGAAAAACAGTTACCGATAAGATCTGATGGTTCACATGGTTCAGGTTGCAGGAGAGGAGAGAAGAAGAGGCTCACATGGAGTCTCATGTATTTATAGAGTTCAGTTTTCCCTCCCAGGCAGGATACCCGGTCAGTGCCTTCCAAGCCAGAGTGAGTTGTGCTGTAGCCAATCACAGGCTCCAGGGGCATGGTGTGAGCAGGCTACCAGCAGGTCTGCCTTGGCTCAGAGCTGGCTACGGGGCCTTCATCTCTGCCATGTGCTCTGCATGGGCTCAGCCGTGTTGGCTCTGCCATGTGCTCTCAGCAGGCTTTATGTGCAGGCCTTACCATGTACCTGCAGGTCTAGGCCCAGCCCTTCCCCACACACACACACACAGAGTGAGTTGGTTCCGACCCATATCAATAATTCAGAGAGATTTGGATTCAGTATCTCACACAGGTCTTACATCTACATCGTCCATGGGAGTTTGGTTCTTAAGCAGGTGGTCAGTCCACACACCTTCATCCATGTCGTACTGACCTTGTCAAATCTCATTACCTACAGGAATAGGGTCTTTTTTTTTCAAAATGACATGACCAACTAAATCTGTGCTGAATTATTTGATAAATGAGAGAGTGAAGTGGGTTGGAAAAATGAAAACCCAAGAAAGTGCAGTGGTATCTTCTGAAATATCAGATGCAATTGAAAGAAAATAACTGACTCCTATAAATTCCCTGATTCAGTATAAATATCTTAATCCTGTCCAGGATGTATTTAGGGTTAAATAATGTAGAGTTATACGACTAAACAGTGGACCACATGCAGCCTTGATGGTCTAAATAGAACATGTATTTTGGGCAGTGAGCACTGTCATTCCTCTTGGGAACCTTTCGGCGCTAGTGAGGACATTCTGCATAAACAGATCTGTTTTAGTGGTTAAAATCAGCTATTTATATAACACACAAGTGGAATTTCATACTGGTATCCTAATCTCAAGTGTTTTCTTTCACCGCCTCTTCTGTTTAAGAGGATCTGGTAACTTTCATCTTATTTCTACTGTAACAACATGCAAACCATATATTTAAGTCAAAATCCTCCGGAGAATAGCATTTAGAAGAAATATTGTGCCATGATTGCTTCTCCCCTAGAACACTGTAAACTGCCTGGTGGTTTAATAGTTTGCTATTTGAAATACCGCATGTTAAAAGATGGTGATCTTAGTATTTGGGACGGCATCTATGATCATCTTCCACAAGTTTAACACTTCTGTTAGATTTGCAGCAGTCTGAATTCTCCTCAGTACTTTTTGTCAAAATATTCAGTAGCTTCCTAGTTAATATTTAGATAAATCAAGTCATTCTGCTTTCAATTCTTCTGCAGTTACACTATTTTTCAAAAGCCCTGTCCCCTCTTTTCAGTGTTACATATTTGATCAGATTCTAGATTTTGGTATCACTTCATCAACTCTTACAGATAAAATATTTTATTTTAACATTTTGAGTTCAACATGAATACTTTTACAGGCTATGGTTAGGGTTAAGGTAAAGCTTTTGAGTTCATGGATATTTCATACTTACATCTTAAATACGTGTTGTTTTATAATAGTTTCTCAGCATGCAGCAACAAAACTAAAACATTGGTTTGTCTTCTGCATTTCAGTATTTGAATCAAGCCTCATTGCTCCCACCAATGGACAAGACAGTAATGGAAAGGAAGATTTTGAAAGTGTACATATAGTTTTTTTAAAGGATTTTGCTGGTCCTACCAGAAATTAAGTAAGCCTGATCACCTGAGTTTAGTTCTTGCTTTGACTTGGAAACTTCTTACTGTGACTAGCATCAGGACTAGATCCAATCTTCTTGCTCATTTGGATGCAACTCTTGTTTTCTCCTGTTTTGTGACAGGTAACCTGGGGTCCCAGCTGGTCGAGTATAAAGAGGAGATGTACATAACGTCTGACTGTGGGAACACATGGCGTCAGGTAGGAAACATAAATTATCAAGGAGCCTGGAAATAATTTTAATGTACCAAATGTGATGAATTTTATAATGCTTAAATAATCTTTAGATACCTACTCTTTTGAAGGAGGGGGCCATTATTATCTCCATTTTTCTTGGAAACCGAGAGATTAAAGAGATGAAAATATTCAAATTTCATTGGAACCTGACAACCTGATAAATTTGAGTCTTTGCAAATCCCTTCTTAAAGATCTTAAAAGTATCTTATGCAAAAAACATAGCGTCTGTTTAGTTTTTTAAGAATTTAAATAATCTTCCTGTGATAATGACGAAGTGGACTTGGGCTAGATCTTGCAGTACAAACATTCCAAGCTAAAAGACATGGCTTAGGTACAAAGGCAGAAATTCTTCAGCTTCATAGTCTGAAAACTGTTATTTAAGCATAAACTTTGTTCTTCATTGAAACTGAGTGAAAACATATTTTCAAAAAAAAAAAAAATAAACCTTTTAATTTCTGTTAGCATGATTTAATAAATTCAGGGAATACAAATACCAAAGTATTAAAAAGAGAACAGTGATGTGGTAATGTGCTGTCTGAATTCCGGATGTCTTTTGTTTCCACTGCCTAGAGTCAGTTAAAACATTGCACATTTATTATGTATCCTAAACTACCTTGTCTCACTGTGGTGGGTTTACCCTGGCTTAATGCCAGGTGCTCATCAAAATTGCTACCCTCCTCAGCTGGACAGGTGAGAGAGAATATAAAAAAAGCTTGTGGGTCAAGATAAGTCACCGATTACTGTCACGGGCAAAACAGACTCAACTCGGGAAAGATTAATTTAATTGCCAATAGATAACAGAGTAGGATAGTGAGAAATAAACCCAAATTTTAGAATACCTTTCCCCCACCCCTCCCTTCTTCCCAGCTCAGCTTTATTCACAGATTCTCTGCCTCCTCCCCCCAGCAGCACAGGGGGATGGGAAACAGGGTCTGCGGTCAGTTCACCACATGTTTTCTCTACCGTGCATTCCTCCTCATGAGGAAGACTCCTCACGCTCTTCCCCTGCTCCAGTGTGGGGTCCATCCCACAGGAAAGAGTTCTTTATGAACTTCTCCAATGTGAGTCCTTCCCATGGGTTGTAGTTCTTCATGAACTGCTCCAGCATGGATCCCTTCCACAGGGTGCAGTCTGTCAGGAACAGGCTGCTCCAGCGTGGATCCCTCGTGGGGTCACAAGTCTAGCCAACAAACCTGCTCCAGCACGGGCTTCCCACGGGGTCACAGCCTCCTTCAACATCCACCTGCTCTATGGGCTGCAGGTAGAGCTCTGCCCCACCATGGACCTTCATGGGCTGCAGGGGCAGAGCTACCTGAGCATGGCCTGCACCATGTGCTTTAGGGGAACCTCTGCTCTGGCAGCTGGAGCACCTCCTCCCCTCCTGCACTGACATGGTATCTTGAGGGCTGTTTTATTTACATATTCTCTACTCTTCTCTCCTGCTGCAGTTGTTGTTGTGCAAGTTTCCCCCCCACCTTCTGAATTACATGATCCCTGAGGTGCTACTGCTGTCCGACTGGCTTGACTTTGGTCGGTGACAAGTCCATCCTGGAGCTGGCTGGTGTTGGCTCTGTTTGGACATAGGGAAGCTTCAGGCAGCTTCTCAGAGAAGCCATGCAAACCCAATACACTCAGCAATGCCTATTCACAGGGATACTTTCTCATGCACAATGCCTATTCTACAGACTAAAGGATAATTTCATTTCTTTCTATATATATATATATGGCAACAATGCACAATATGATGTGGATTCTACTTATAACTTGTGGTGCCGCATCCAGGAGAGAAATTGATCAAAACTGGTCTACTCTGGCCTCATCGGGAGGCCTGGAGACACACCATCTATAACGCAGCTGTCTCCTTTGAGAACACACGCAGGATCACCCTCGAGGAAAAAAGGCAACGCAGAAAGAATCGTGTATTGCAGGATACACCATCTAAGGAATCTTTCTGCTGTGCCTTTTGCAATCGGATATGTCTGTCACGTATTGGCCTCATAAGCCACCAGCGTGCCTGCAGCAAATGTGGATAGAGCCTTCCCAGATCTTCGTTCGCGAAGCCTAGCCATGATGATGTAATCAAATTTAGTTATTTTCTGAGAACAATTAAATGTGAAAATGTTCTCAGTAGTGTTATTGAGCTTGGGGAATTTAGGGTTAAAAGAGGAAAATACAGACAGTTTCTTATATTGCTATTGTAGGATGCCATTAATACTCTGCTTTTAAAAGAACTTTTAAAGAGAAATATGTTATTTTTGTCATGAGAATGTCTTTTGTTGTTTAAAAGATAAAATTTTATGCCAAATCCCTTCTTGAAACCTAGAATATGATAAATAGGTGTTTAAATGCAAAACTCTTCCAGGATTTACAATGAGTACTGTGTTTTTCAATACTTCATAGAGATCTCTCTCATAATTTATTTTCAGCATTTGCCAAAGATTTATAGTTTTTCTGGGGTTAAAAATAGGAAGAAAAGAGTGAAGGGGATCAAATCCGTATTTTACTGCTTTTTATTTGTAAGACACTCAGGTAAATGATGTTTGTTGCAACTTGACCCTAAGGTGCCTATTCATGCTGTAAAACCAACCATAAACTGATCCCTCATTGTGACAATCAAAATGGAAAACACCATTTATTTTAATTAAAACTACTTCAAAGCCTTTGAAAGAGCTTACTCAATCCTAATATTTGCAATCACAATTAAATAGTAGATTATTGCATGTATTTTATGGCCTCACTGCTCGTGACCAAACAGATCTTCCAGATGACAGCAGTACATTTCCTTTCTCTGCTGGCGTTCATACAATGAGAGAGAAGGCTTCAGTCAGGTGACATGGGAATTTAAATAATTCAGTAAACTGCAGGTCTTGTGAGCTGGTGAATGCAGAACAAATCCCATGCTTTGACACAACTCTTCATCTGAGTTTAAGTTTCTGACTTGAAGACTTTGTGGTTGTCATTAGTGAGTGCCTGGCACCTTTGTCATATGCTCACAAAATGCTGCAGGGCTGTTCACAGACTAGAAGGGGAGCAGTCTGTGTGTATAGAGGCAGAGCAACTTAGGAGAAAAGGCAGTTCAAGGAATTAATTAAAAACTTTCTTGAAATAATAGCAGTATTGGTTCATAGTAATATAGAACTATGGGGAAGGTCAAAGATCATGTAATTCAACCATGTGCTCTGAGACAACATCAAATGTACTAGGAACGTCTCTGCAAGAACTGTTTGTTAATCCTTCACTGTAAGAGATTCAGGCTACATGGTGTTTCACCATTCTTCATAGATTTTTCTGAATATTTTACATAAGCTGACTGTTCCTTTTGCTCTTGTTCTTACAGTTTCACAAATTCTACAGGGTGATTTCATAGAATCATAGAATCATAGAATCGATTGGGTTGGAAAAGACCTCCGAGATCATCGAGTCCAACCCTTGGTCCAAATCCAGTCCATTTACTAGATCATGGCACTCAGTGCCACGTCCAATCTGCGTTTAAAAATCTCCAGGGATGGTGAATCCACCACCTCTCTGGGCAGCCCATTCCAATGCCTGATTACTCTCTCTGTAAAGAATTTTCTCCTGATATCCAACTTAAATTTCCCCTGGCGGAGCTTAAGCCCGTGCCCCCTTGTCCTATTGCTGAGTGCCTGAGAGAAGAGACCAACCCCCACCTGGCTAGAACTTCCCCTCAGGTAGTTATAGACGGCGATGAGGTCACCTCTGAGCCTCCTCTTCTCCAGGCTAAACAACCCCAGCTCCCTCAGCCTCTCCCCATAGGACTTATGCTCCAGTCCCTTCACCAGCCTTGTTGCTCTTCTAGTGCTTTTTTTTATTGGAATATTATTTCTCTGTGTTAAATTCTTTTGCATCAAAGCAACTTGGAAAACCTTTGTTTAAGCGAGAATACTTGTTTTCCTGCAGACAGCTCAGGAAGTGGATGGTAACAACTTTAAGCACAGCAAAACAGGCTAAAATTCCAGCCTTTTAACTCTAGGAAGGTCCAACTGGCTCATTCTCTGTAGGAAACTTCCGTTTCCAGCTTTGAATCTAGAAATGGATGACACTTGATGAGAGAAGCAAGTGACTTTGGGAATTTTTGGTTATTTTTGAAACTTCTGCATTGCAGAGTAAAATCGGATCATTTCAATGTGTTTTCACTGATTTCATGGGGTTTTAATAATTGCGCCCAACAGATATTCTGACCTGAAATAGCTGCTGAAGTTGTTGGGACAGACACAGAAAAAGAAACATTTAGAGCAGAGGGCACAGGGGAAGAGAAGTTGATATTGTGATTATAAGGCATATAGCGTGCTTGAAAAATTACATAAATAAGTCATAAAAATCTTGTTCCTTCGTGGCTGTCTATTAGTAAGGATCACAACACATTTGTTGCTTGGCTTTAGTTAGTGGAGTGACAAATATCAAAATTTGTGTTTTGCTGTGAACAGGTATGTTCTCAGTTTTGAACTTCAGCTCTGACACTGGGACCACCTTTACCTGAATCCTTTGCAAACTGTTTGTCTTGTTTTCTTTTCCAGAAAGTAGAGATAAATATTTACTTTTATGCATGAAATTGTTAATCCTTTTCAATGTACTGAAGATGAAGGGTTGCTTTCATAAGGAATTTCATACAGTTTGGTTATAAAATGTTTGAAGTGTGTGCAAGAAAAGCATGATATAATGATGACAGTTTGGTTATAAAATGTTTGAAGTGTGTGCAAGAAAAGCATGATATAATGATGACATTGATATGTGTGTAAGGTGTCTGCTGTGCTAAAGCAGGATACTAAAATGATACGTGGGGCACTGCCATGCTGCTTCTCTGGGAAAACCTTATTTGGATAAACTGGTACAGATACCAGCTTCCTTTATTCTCATTATGATGCTGAAGCTTTGGGAGACTTCATGTCCCAGCATAAACTGTTGCGTTTTGATTTGAGCGGAAGTTCAAACAAAGTTTAGAGGAGGATCAAAACTCTGCTTGCTTTTCTGACTCCAGCTGATCTCATCCTTTTGAAGTGCATCTAAAATTAATGTCTGTCCTTTACTGAAATCTCTTCTAAAATATGCAGCTGTGTAGAATAAGTAGATAGGACTATAAATGCCTTGTATCAGGGTTTTGCCTGTAAATTTGCAACATTGAAGAACTGATCAGACACTTGAAACCCTAGGATTCCCATAAAATATGTTCTTACTAGATGAGAGGAAGACTGAATTCTCAACCCAAATTAAATCCTTACTATTTTTTGAAGTAATTGTGGGTGTGCTTTAGGATATTTCCACTGCAGCTCTGGTTCAGTCTTGCTGATAAATTCTCTAAATGTAGCACTCACTTTTGCCAAAAAAAAGAAAAAAAAGCATTTGTATTGTCAATATTTTTTCATTCACATAGCAAAGTAAAGCTAACCTTTATGGGTTTTACCTTTGCTTTGACCGCATGTTTGTCTAATGTGTGTGATAACTCTCACCTTACCACTTGCTCTTGTGTTAAATGAACTTTCACATGTTAATAACACAAGTAAACCATGTCTTAAAACAGATTTCAGATGTAAGAAAGGGAACATATCTGCCTGTGGATTTATTTTAGTACTGCTGATGACTTCTAGAAAAGGAATTTAAATAATTTAGGAAATTTTTAATCATTTATACCATTAAATCAGTATTACATGTATTTTGGTTCAAAACTCAGAGTGGCCTCCATGGGAGATCACGTGTTTGAACTTAAATAAATCACTGACACTGGAAATGCAGAAAACATGCTTGTACCAATTATTTCAAGTTCTGTAGTTTCTGGGTAACGTGAGAAAGTCAGGGGCAGCAATACTTTTCCTATTTTTCTTAGAATTAAACTACAAAGCATTTTATTCTGCAAGGTACACAGAATATGGCAAATACCAAAGTAAGGTGATAGGTCACTTGGTGATGTATAATAGGAAGGAATGCAGAATGCACACTGGGAGAAATATCATCTTGGGCTAAAATCATTTTAGGCAGTTTAATCTAACTGTGATTTGAACCTGAACGTTTTGTGATCCACCTACTTAACTTCCTTTTCTTTTACAGCTGGAACAAATACAGGAGTTAACCTGACTTTTATGTCCTTTTCAGTTTGAAGTGTGGACATTGTAAAATATAAAAGTCTATTAATCCTTGTTTGCTTGTACATTTTATTTCAGCTGTTTTATACATTTGCTTAGCTGGCCTTTTTTTGTCTGACTTGTAGGTCTTTGAAGAAGAGCACCATATCTTGTACTTGGACCATGGTGGAGTTATTGTGGCTATCAAAGACACCTCTATCCCTCTGAAAATACTCAAGTAATCCTACAGTCAATTAGAGTAGAGCTATTGTGTATTCAAGACCTCAGGCAAAGTTCAGAGTTAAAGATAAGCATTTTAACATGATCATGTATGAAACACAGGTGGAGTCACCTTAATTTAACATTCATTAAGTCAATAAAATGCAATTGGATGTTTTCTTAAAGATTATTTCATGGTGCTGAAGATAGCATGGCATAATGCATTAATCATAATAAAATTCCCTTGCATCAGTGTAGGGTTTTTTTGCTTCAAAGGCTATTCTGGAACTCTACAGTACAAGCCATGTTCACCATTGATTTTTATCTTCTGCTGGTTGACACCAGCAGTGTATGTCAATTATGCTCAACCTATGATGCTTATGTGGCTTATGCATGCAGTCAGGATAGTAATTGGTACTGTAATAGATCTCTATCCTCTCCCAGGGCCACAGTGAAATTGGAGAATAGCCCTGAGTCTCTCTGGCAAGAGCAATATAATGTAGACTTTGAGAGCCAACAGGCAAAGTTATGTGCGCTTATGTGCTGTGTAATATGGTCTGCCAGAAACACAGTTTGTAGTGTGCATAGATCCTGTCATAACAGTGATAATGCAGCGAGTGACCTTCTCAGCTTCTTTGGCTGAGAAGGAAAGGTTTGCTGCAAAGCATTTTGTTATAAAATATCAAGTTTTAGACTGCATGATAGTGCAGCAAAATATGGTAACGTTATGCAATGGCATGCAGAACTATGATTTGCAGCATAAAAAAAACTGTAAGAGATCTTTATCACTTGTGACTAGCTTCATTTTTGCAGAATTGCATACAGTAATAGGAACTAGCTGTGTACCTGTTTAGCTAGAATGAGTCATCACTAACCTACTATCCAAAAGACCTGGAGGAAATGTACAGAAGAAAAGAGACTTTGATTCCTAAATTTGGGCTGCACAGAATCTCTGAAATATGTTCTGTGGATTCGTCAACATCTTCTGCAAATTTTTAAGTGGCTGGTAGCAGCTGTGAAGGGCCATCATCATCTCGGTGCCTGCAGTTACTGCATCTCCCACATGTTTTAGCAGTTGGGCTCTTTTGCCTCTCCTATTTCACTGACCTCTGCTTAACAGGTCTCTAGTCAGAGGCTACTAGAAAGAATGAAGTGTAAATTAACTTGCTTTTGAAGCCACAAGGTAGGAAGATAGTTTGTTGACAAAGCTCTTTTTATCTCCCTGAGAATTTTTATTGTTGTGGCAAATTTATCATACACCTTCTCATAAAGATGTGAACCACTGCATATGATGCTGAAAAAATATCACATTACTATGATACACTGTCTAAGCATATTGTATTTTTGTGATCAAAAATCCTAGGCTTTAGTAGTGAGTTGGATTTTTTTATTAAGTGAATTCTGCTTTGTATAGTAATAGTTGGAAATGAAAACCATTTCTGCTTTTTTACAGGTTCAGCATAGATGAAGGCCAGACTTGGAGCACACATAATTTTACCAGCACTTCAGTCTTTGTAGATGGATTACTTAGTGAACCTGGAGATGAGACACTGGTCATGACGTAAGGTTTTGGTTTCATCTCTGCTCTCAGGGCTCTCTCTGCTTATGCACTTGAGCATATTTTCAGTTGTGCATGTTTGAGATAGTCCTTGAGTCAGTTGCTTTTGCTTCTTGCAGTCACACAGACTCTTACACTGATGTCCAAACTGCCCTGGTATGTAACCTGACTTAGAAATTATCTGAGTGCAGTATTTCAGATTGTAAAAAGGATTGTGTTCATAAGAAATCTTGCAAAGATACCACCAGGGAAAGTGGAATAATAAAACTGCAGTACAAATCTGAAAAATGTAGGGGAAAAAAACCCCTATTTTCTTCATTTTTTTTCCCTATGGATTTTTAGTCAGACATCAAAAATGTTAAATATCTATTGTCTTCACAGTGTAAGCAACTATATTGTTGTCCTAGTAACTAGCATTGCAGTACTTTGTGTAACCAAGCACTGTGCTAACAAATGCCTGTTTTTATTCTGTGCGGTGACTGAGGCAGATGCTGTGAATAGAGTTAAAAATAGCCAAATTCTGCAACTCAGGCCCCTGTTTATCTGTCTCTTTCCAAAGGGCCAGGGACATCTGGATCTGAGCTGAAGGTTTTGCTCCATCTCCACAATAAATGCTAATATTTTAGAAGTGTCTGAGAGTAAGAAACACCTGTCCAGTTTGGGAGAAAGGCACTTGCTGGCTGCTCCCAGAAAGGGGAGTGCACTCAGAGATGTGCAGGTTGTTGTATGTGCTGCTATCACAGCAGTTTGTGCGATCCTTTATAATGGAGCTCAGTGTCTTCATGACAAGCTTTTTCTCCTAGGAGTTACAGATAGAGCTACCTTTGACCAGTAGTATTTTCCCCAGGGAAAAATAAATTAATAGCCCAATGTGGACTTGTGTAAAGGATCCTCAGCAAAACAGAAATCCTACCCGATGTACTTAAAAGCATTGTGCCGACTTCATAATGCTGTACTGCACAGAGGTGAATTTGGTCTCTTAGTTATTTCTTTCTTTCTCCACTGCCTCATTTATCCTCCATTATACATTTATGGCCTGAGAAGAACAGTATTATCCCACCATCTTCCCCTTCTCTCAAGCACAGGTTTATTTATGGTATAATATATACCACATGAAGACACTTATACCTCTGAATGAGGGATTTATTTCCATTGACTTCAGTAAAAGCAGAGGGATCAAAAGCTTATCCTGAACTGTACTTACTGGCAGATAAAATGATGTGTGATGACTATATGCTCTGGATTGGTTTTTTTCTTATTAAGTATCATTAAAAACAGTGATTTGGTGATGATGTGTTTAAATACTGGCTGAATGGACTAAAGAGCTCTTGTAAAACACGATACCTTTTTAAAATCATCAATCTGAAATATATAAAACTGTAGCTAGTTTTGGTACATGAGCCCAGATTGACAAAAAAGCATCATATGACATATATTTCTAAAGGCAGAACAAGAGTATGACTCCAGCATCTCAATGCCAGACTTGTAGGATCTCACTTTTCAGCTAGTTCTACAGAACATGGAGGACATCAAACATTTAATATCACGGACTGGCCCTGAAAACACTTTCAACCTTCCTGCCAGAATCTGAAGATAATGAGAAGAATAAACCTGCTGTATGTGTTGTGCTGATGCTGTTGTATCAGCTTCCTTGTCTCTCCTGCTGCTTTTGATTGCAGCTTTACCTTAAGGGTGATGTTGTCAGCCCAGCGGTGCTCGGTCTGACTTAATGTCAAGACATTTTGTCGTTCTGTCTGGCTTAGTTCATTTTCTCTGAAAACTTATTCTTGCACTAAGTTGTTGTGCTTGAGTTCATCTACAGTGATTTGCTGGTTTTGAGTAATGTCATCCCCCTAATACACACTCCCTGGAAAAAAACAAGAATCAGCTATGCCACATTTTTCATTTTATTAGATAAAAATTTCTTCTGAGTAGAACATGGTAAGATGAACCTGTGTCTGGTAATGGAAATAAATTAGTAGTGTCTTTCACCTTGAGGAATCCTCAAATCCATTACTAAGGACCTAGTCTGACATTTTTCAATAGTATGGGAATTTGATTTTCTCCCTTTAGTATGAAGGTTTTTTGAATAAAGACTTTGAATAAAGAGTCCAATGTCAAAATGTGCATAGATTAGGAGAGAGAGCATAATTCTGAATTGGGAAGGTAATAACTGTAAAAGTCTGCAGCAAAATTGAGGAACAGACAGTATTTTATTTAAAGCTTCTAGAATAAACTCACAAAGGAGTCAAAGAATATTTTTCTTGTATAGGAAATCACTGTTACAGTAGGGTAAAGTCCTATTTCCACTGAAGTCAACTTAGGGATTTCCTTCAAGGTTTTTAATTTGTATTAAAAGAAAAAAAAATCCATAAAAGGTTATCTGGGAAAGATATTAAGGGGCCTGGTAACACTATCTGTAAGAGAGATTTCTCATCCTCCAGCATGGTGTCTGGGATATTGACCTGACTTCGAAGTGACTTGCATTTGAATTCCAGTTCTGCCTTAACTTATCCAAAGTCACAGAATCATAGAGTCACAGAATGCTTTGGGTTGAAAGGGCCCTTCAAGATGCCCAATGCCCCTGCCATGAGCAGGGACACCTTTCACTAGAACAAGTTGCTCAAAGCCCATCTGACCAGGCTTCCACTTCCAGGGATGGGGTATCCACAACTTCTCTGGGCAACCTGTTCCATTATCTCACCATGCTCCCAGTGAAGAATTTCTTCCTAGGATCTAATCTCAGCTTACCCTCCTTCATTTTAAGGCCATTCCACTACATGCCCTTGTGAAAAGTCCCCCTCCAGCTCTCTTGTAGCTCCCTTTCAGGTACTGGAAGCTACTGTAAGGTCTCCCTGGAGCCTTCTCTTCTCCAGGCTGAACAACCCCAACTCTTTCAGCCTATCATCATAGGACAGGTGCTTCAGCCTTGTTGAACTTAATAAACTCTAAGCAGGCCCTCGTCTCAAGCCTGTCAAGGTCCCTCTGGATGGCATCCCTTCTCACCACACAGTTTAGTGTCACTGAAAAACTTGCTGGGGGTGTGCTCGATCCCACTGTCCATGTCGCCAGCAAAGATGTTAAATAGCACCAGTCCCAGTAGTGACCCCTGAGGAATGTCACTCGTCACTCTTTTCCATTCTAAAATGAAGTGGTCTGGTAAGCTTTACTGAAGAGGCAGGAGAATGCAAACCTGGTTGCCTCAAGTCTTCATTTTGGAAAGTTTTGTGTTTTCTCCAAAACAGAGAAGAAAACCAAATGTTAACTTGTCAAAAGTTTTCATAAAACTGAGTTGTCATCCGCCAGTCAACATTAATCTAAATCATTCATCCAAATCCCCTGCAGTATTCAAAATATGTACACACAAATGCCAAGGAAAATATATTTTATTCCATTGTGCTCTGCAAAAGACCTAGTCAAGATTTTTAGGAGTTTTAAGTGGTAAAGTATTCAAAAACTTTAGGAAACTCATTCTGTATAAAAACCAAATTCTAAAGAGACCTAGTTACGAGTTTTAGGAAGGATAAGTAATAAAGTATTCATAAAGTTTAGGAAACTTGATCTGTGGGAAAAGCACCTTCTAAATGAAGAACTCAAATCTACTGTTTATTTTTACTTAAATAAATAAATAGTCTTCGTTAAGAAATTTTCTCAACTGATTGATATATATTATCAAAATATTGCATGCTCTAGTAGGTTTTATTTTGTGCTAAATTCTGTAAGAACGAAAGGTACTGCAACCCAGTTTTATACTTAACAATATCTTATATTTGGGAAAAATTACTTAATAACACTGGATCGGGTAACTACCTAGCAGTGCAAAAGGAAGAATTTTTGTGCGTCTGAAATATTGATGTTCCTCTTCAGAGGAATTAGTTAATGTAATGAAAGTTTCAAGCCTGTTAAAATTGCTTCTAAATCACATTTCATCTTCTGAGAGTGTTTCTCAAACCAGGTTATTTAGATTGCAGTGTAAACCCAGTAGGCACAATAACCATGGTTCCACAGTCCATGGCCCCTTTTAAAAGGCCAATAAGAGGTTACATAGAAGGACTGCTTTTCTATGTCAGGTAGAATCAAAATCTTCCTCATGGGTAATTGTATTTTTTCCAGAGGGATGTTTTTTTCTATTGTGTCATAGAGTAGCAACTTAGGATGCTGCTGGGAACTTTATGACATCTCTGAACTGAAGAACCCCTGCATGCCCATTTTTCTGTCTTGCAAGTTCATTGTTGCATTCCTTTTGGGTTCATAGGTGATAATGGAAACAAGAAGATAGTCAAATTACTCAAAACCAGGTGGATATTAACAGGTGTTAGATATTAGGGAGAGCCATCTGGATTTTTGCAGCTGTTGATTTTGCTAGGAATGTCAACCTCACCTTTAACAACATAAATAAGTCAACATTACATGTAGTTTGTGGGGCTTATTGTGCCACTCATGGCAGCACACTCCTGTTGTCTGAGTATCTTACTAGGTGGAGATACTTCTCTGTATTGTGAATGCTTCACCACTAACTTTCTCATACTACAGCACTTGTAAAAGGTAGATAGATGGTAGATAAAGCCTCATAAGAGAGAACAGCTGATTTGCAAAGGCAAATTCTAGATTATTTTTGCAGCTAGTTAATCTCTTGCTCAGTTATTCTGCTTTCTGCGTGAGAAAGAATGTACGTCTGTCAACAGATGGAGAAAACATGGTGAAAAAAGCATTCAAAAAATAAACTTGTTCCTCCAATATAATCTAGGTATCAGTTCATGCAGGTGTACAGGTGCCTGTTTAGTAGCAATCTAATGCTTTTGCTGTCATCTCTGTAGACAAAGATGTTAGCAGAGGAAGTGCATTGTAATGTCACTGCCTTGGAGCCAAGACCTGTCTCTCTCTCTCTGCTCAAAAGAAGTTCAGTGGGTGAAGTTTTGTTTTTTTAATTTCTTTCCTTGAAGCTTCATAATGTACTCAGAAGCATGATGCTTTCAGTGTCACTCTAAAGCCCATATTTAGAACATTTTTAGGGCAGACCTGGTAATATATTTGGATAAGAGGAACTGAAAGGTTAGGAATCCATGTTCTGTTATCAACTTGTCCTTATTTAAGGGGAGAAGGACAGGAAAGAGGTGACAGGTGACTTTTTCATTGTGAATAGAGTCTTTGTGTCATTTTGAGCCCCTGTTGCTGAGTGCCTGAAGCTTTGGTGCTCTAACTTCGCTTCCATTTTACTTTCTATTTCAAATAGACATTAGAAACTTATCCAACAAATACTTTTTTTTAAGCATTTTACTTCATTTTGGCTGGGGATTTGAATTCTATTTTGCTATAATTTGCTCTCAAAATGAAGGAGCCACAATTTAGGTGACTATAGGCTATTAACTCTAGCTCTACTAGGTGACATCTGAATGAAGAATTTCCAGTTGTGACAAAAGAGACCTGGTTTTTAAATACGGGAGTAGGGGAAAAAAGTAGTATCTAAAGAATTAATTATAAAATTTTGTAAGTATCTCAGATTAATTTGATCTTTAAGTGAGATGACAGCAGGGAGTTGAATGATGCAAAGCTATCCTCTACAGTGTCATATGTTTCTCTTTAATCAATTTTGTTCACTGTGTACTTTGTATTTACTTCTGCATAAAGCATCAGGCTAGGCATTAAATCTGCAATTTCTTCCAAACAGCTTTTATGTTAAAAGGTTGTTCTTGAACAGGAACTTACCAAATACATTGGAAAAAAATTTTGGAGGCAATTCATAAAGATTATGGAATCCAAAACTTCTGGATAAAGTGGGAACACCCTCATCCTGCTCCTCCCTAACACTTCTCAGAACCTAAGCATTCATTTCCGTTCTTTTTTCCCAAATGATCTGAAACCAAGATGTTTTGGCATTAAAGAATGAATGGCAATTACTAGTTTTTGGGAGCAGGAAGCAATGAAAAAAACCCATATTTTGGTTCAATTTCAACTAAATTGTTTCCTCCCCTCATTTTTCATTTTGTCAGCCAAAAAAATAGAAAACAAAAGAACAAACCAAAAACTACAGCCCAACCAAATAACCCTACTCTTCTCTTTAGTGCATTAAATATATGCATGTGTTTGTATTTTAAGGCATTTAAATCATAAATGTCTCAGTATAGTTGCACATGATCTGTTGTGTACACAAGTACTCTTTATGTGCAGTTGCTTTATGTAGGCAGGTGTCTACTTTTGCACATGGAAGCATTCATCATTTCTGTAGCTGC
Source organism: Pipra filicauda (assembly GCF_003945595.2). Lineage (NCBI taxonomy): Eukaryota > Metazoa > Chordata > Aves > Passeriformes > Pipridae > Pipra > Pipra filicauda. The sequence continues at coordinate 6,642,095 of NW_024104487.1, forward strand.
AATTTAGGAAGGCCACTGAAACATGACCTCTGTTATGTTCTTTTGGGGAATTAGAAAAATATGCTGAATTATAATCTTGATGTATAACAGACTGCAGCTTGAATCTTACATTACTTTCATCCATTTTACTAGTACAAACTCTTTGACTTATTTAGGTTTTTGTTGATTTTACAATGATGTAAAGGAAGCAAAGACAACTGTTTGAAGGAAAGTGTGGCTATAAAGATTAACCTGTTGTTTTCTTTTTTTTTTTTGGAAAATAGTAGCCTTTAAATACCAATGTAGTACATAGTCATGGCTAACCTGCTCTACCAACCCATATCTCCTTGGAAAATCTTTCATTAATAGTGTTACTTCTGTGAGTTAAGGAGAACACTACCTGTTGGCAGTGGCTACACTAACGTACATCCTTCCATGCCACAACTTCGTCATTTTGCTCCCTCAGCTGGGTAATTTCTCCACAGATTTTGGCCTGTGTCTTGCTGTATGTTCAAAGGCACTATAATAATATTAACTACAACAGGCAGAACGAAAAGAAGGTTGTCACATTTATTTGCTTTTTCGGTGATATTGTCATCATTTGTAGTAAAGGTCTAAGTGAAGCAAAGGACTCAGCTCTTTGAGCTCACCATAAAATGACAAGAGACTTCTAACACACTAATCCTTTTACGCAGGAGACAACTGAGAAAGTTGCTGCTGTTTTAATGTAAATGGCTTCTGATATCTAGTGAACTGTAAGGTAGATTGAGTATTTAATCTGAAATTGCAATTGTGTTTTAAAAATTATCGTGGAGGTCTGACAGTTTAAAAAATATTTTAACAATACAGTAAGTTCACTGATAATTGTGTTTCCTACTAATATGATTTAGTGGAGAAAAAGAAGCCTTATATGGAGAACAAGATATAAATACTGTTTTTTAGCAAAGCTCTGTGACTGCTTCCATTTAAAAGTATAGGAGACAGAAAGAGTTGCTAAAATAATTAACTAGCATCTCTTGAGAGTGTGGTTTCCTTTCCCAGCTTGTTCACGTACTCACTGTTAGATATTGAGGTTTAGATCCATAAAGAATTTTAAGTACATGCTTGGATATCTTTGCTTAGGTGCTGCCCAGAGGAATTTAGACATTTTATCCAAGGTAGAGCCATTGAGATTGCCCATATCACCTGTATGTGGGACCCTGTTTCAAATCTTAGGTTTTATTGTCAGTAGCTGTATACATTTGAAGGCTCTCCCAAAAATCTAAAGGCCTTGATCCACCCGTAACTGGCATGTCAAGTCAGCAGGGTGTGTCAACAGGGCAATACAGGACTGTACAGACACTCTGCTTGACAGCATCCTGTGAACATCACAGTGGATGACAAAGTCATATAGAGGAGAGAAAAAGCCAATGCAGCTCTTGGGAGATTAAAGCAGTGAGTCTATAATGAAAGAGGCTTCTGATTTAAAACAAAAGTAACTGTGCATCACACAGTTGTCATCAACAGTCTTCAGTATGACTGCAAAACTTGCACAGTTTTAGTTGCTACAATAAACATCTGAATAAATTTTGCATGTGCTGTCTTTGTGACCTTGGTGGGAAAGTACTGCAGGATCACTCACACCGCTTTAAGGTCTTTGAATGTTCTCAGATATTCATGAATAAAACTTGTAGGTTCAGCTGTGCTGCTCTAAGGATCCAGACAAAAGGCTGCTCAAAGCTATTTTCTTTGTCTGGAGACAATATGGCTAACAGCTCAAAGGTAAACCACCAAAATACGACAAAAGTTGCTCAAGATATGTCAATGTATATGGGTTGAGATCTGTGATATGTGACTCTGTAGCTAAAATCCATATGCTGTGGCAAAGAATGTTTTGATGCTATGAAAACCTATGTACAAAATCCTAAAGAACGCAGCAGAAAAGTTAAAGAGGAAGGCAACTGTAGTGCTTATAAAAAGCTGTGTCTCTGACATCCAAGATGAGCAGTGTGTTGTCAGACTCAGGCTCATTTCTCCTGCATGAAGTCATAGAAGCTGAATGTTTACCTGATAAGTTTTTGGGAGTCTCCAGCATCAGCACCCTCATAGCTGCAGTTGCCTTTGCAGGTGACAGAGCTATTACTGCTCACCTGAACCAGGAGTATCTATTGCATAGATGCTCTTGTATGTTGAATAGAAATGTGCATTTACTGGAAAAGATTATCATTGCATATAATTTCTGTTAAATTAGCTTCCCCTGATTATGAGCTTTATCAGGAACAGAAATAACAAGCAATCCTCTAGCAAATAGTTTAAATGAGTTAGCTTAAAATCTGCATTAAACTGTCTTATCTACCAAATGATGCAATCAAATTAAAAAATTATGGGCTCGTAAATGAACTAGGAACAAATGTACAAAGTTGTTATGGCAACTGAAACACTGAAGTTAAAATTATGGATCCCAAATTCTTGCAAATAAAAGTAAATTAATTTCGAAGGTAATTGGAATTTCTTCCAAAAATTATTTGTCACAGCATCATCCTTTATAGTTTCAACAGAATTGATTTGATGGCTTTCTAATGTAATACAATTAATCAAGAGGAAGGTTTTAGTAGCTTATGAATTACTCTCATCTTGATATATAACTTCTAGTCATCAGTTACACTTGCTGAACCGTTCCAGTTTGTTCCATTCATATGATTTTATTCGACATATATATTTTGCACCTGAGCAATTAGATTGTGATTGCTGTTATGTATTGCTTTATTGTAGTTCATATTTTTGTCTAATCCATCGAATTCTACTTAATGCATGCCTTTGTTACTTTGAAAAAATGCTTCTTTTTTATTCTAGTGATATTTAGCAATACATTTAAATGCACTCATCCGATGTGTCTGCAAAACTCTGTCAAGTATAGAGCAACATGTGCTACTGCAGCACAGCATCAATAATCATTAAGCTTTTTTTTCAAACAGTTTGCTAAACTGGATGCATGTAAAGCGCTGGATTCCTTAGGAAATTTGCCCTATGAATTACAAAGCGGTATGACTGCGTTTTTATTGGGGTTTGTGACTGTAGTGGGACACTTTCTTGAATCTATGGGATTTTACTTGCAGCGGTGCAGTTACTGTGCTCTGTCAAAACCTCGTTTTCAGTCTGTAGAATCAGAACAACCATAATAGAAATTATGTTTTTTGTTAGCTTGGGGTTTTTTGCACGAGGCTGGACCAACAGGCAGTAAAAGTTATTTCTGTCTTCTGCTAAAAATCCACAGAGGAGAAGGTTACAGTTCACCCATTGAAGCAGTGCCTTTCCTGTGTACACATATAGTTTGCATGGAGCTTCCATATTACTCTGGTAGATTTTGCATAATTTCTAAAATAATTTCTATAATTTTTCTATCATTATAGGATTTGGAACTTGACAATATCTGTCCAATTTGTCTAATGTCTATCTCTAATCCTGATAGTATCTAATTTCTCACTCTGGTGAGGAGGAATAAACAACTCCAATATCTTGTACCATTACCTCTATAGAATTCTAGAATCATAAAATTGTTGAGGTTGGAAGGGACCTCAGGAGATCTCCTGGTCCAACCCCTTTGCTCACCCAGAGCCAATCACACAGGATGGTTTCCAGATGGCTTTTGAATATCTCCAAGGATGGAGACTCCACAACCTCTCTAGGTACCTGTGCCAGTACTTGATCACCCTCACAGTAAAAATGTTGTTTCTTGTTCAGAGAAAACCTCCTGTGTTTCAGTTTGAGGTTGTTGCCTCTAGTCCTATCATTGGGCACCCCTGAAGACAATCTGACTCCATCTTCTTTGGACCCTCCTTTCAGGTTTTGGTGGATGTCCCGGAGACTGTTCAGTCCCACTTCTCTCAACCTCTCCTCATAGGAGAGATGCTCCAGCCCCTTCATCACCTTCACAGCTTTTTGTTGCACTCCCTCCAGTCTTTCCATCTCTCTCTTGTTCTGGGGAGCCCAAAATTGGACCCAGTACTCCACATGTAGCTTCACCAGTACTGAGGAGAAGGAATTAGAGAATTGTGCAGCTATATCTTTTAAGTTTATTTATCCTTGTAGTTCCTCTTTCTTGCCCTTCCTCCAGGACAGCTCTTCACTCTATAACAAGGCTGAAAACATTTTGTTGTACTTCTCAGCTTTACCTTTTCCAGAGAAAACCCCAATTCTATCAATCTTTCTTCATTGGTTATATTTTCTAAGCACCTTATGAATCATTTTGCCCCTCTTTAAATTCATTTTTATTGGGTGTGTAAATATGCATAAAATATCCAAAATTAGACATGATATTCTTCCAGAGGCTCCACTTTTGCCAAGTTTATAAAAATAATTATCTCCATGTCTTCTGTTTTCCATTTCTGAATATGACCTAGAATTAGTCTTTCTTATTTTGCAGCAACACTTTGTTGTGAGTTTGGGTTTTTTTTTTTTTTCCAGAAGTACTTTTTGCGCTTGGTTTTGGAGTATTTCATCATATTGATTTCTGAACATTGCTTCCATCGATCAATGTCCACTGCCTTCCTTCTGTGTTATCTGCAAAATTTTTTTGTGTTTCTTATTTGTTCATGAGTATTAATGAAAATATTGACTGTGGACCCATCATATATTTGTGATACATATCTCAAAATATTCCCTGTTTGATAACTACCTTTTGAAAATGGATTCTTCTAACTGGATATGTACTCCCATTCCTCCTCACAGTGATTTTATCTGCACTGATGCCTTCTTTTCTATATTGAGACAATGTCAGCTAGAAATGTATAACAGTTTTAACAAAGGTCAGAATATGCTAGATTTTCTCCTTTCCTTTATCTGCTAAACCAGTTACCCTGTAAAAGGAGGAAATTACATTAGTTTGACATGATTTGGTTTTGACAAATCCATGGTAGCTGTTTGTTATCATTTTAATTATCTACAAGGTGCTTAGAAGTAGATAGCTCAATAATTTTTTTGGTATCTTTGTGGATATCAAAATTAATGCTGTAAGTCTCTGAGCTTCATTTTGCTGTTTCATATCTCTGGTTATGTATACACATACACACACACGTGTGTGTGTATGTGTCTGTATTTATACATATAGTCAACGTGTTTCCCTTGCCATAGTCATTCGGAATCATCCTCATGAGATTTCAAATATAATTAATAATATTTCAGAGATTATGTTTTATGCTTTCAGGAAAATTTCATTATTCTGTTCTGCCTTGAACTCAAACCACCATCTCCTTTCTTCTCCTTTCCTGACTAATCTGCCTGAGATAGCTAACACGAATGAAGAAAATTTGATTTGTTCTGTGGAAAATACTTTCCTTGAGGCAGCAGTGAAGCTTTAACAGGACTTGGCTCCTTGCACTTGAACATATTAGTTGATAAATGGGTTAGTAAAAGAAATGTAATAGATTTGTAAAGTTTTGTGGTGTCTAGAGAAGCATTCGCTGAGGTAGGTATTGCACCTACCACAGAGGCAGACAGGTGTTGCATAAGCACATGGTGAAGTCTTCTTTACGGTAGTACCTCGTATGGAGAAACAAAGATTTTAAAATAGAGGTACAGGTATTTAGCATGCAAAAGACACTTCATGTCTGTCAGCAAACCCAGTCATTGAAACAGGCGTTGTGGAAAAAGCATGAGACCACCTAAGTAGTCACTTTATTGAGTATATAACTACCAATGAATAAGATTATATGGTGACAGCAGCTCTCAGGATCCAGCTGAACCAGAAAAAGGAACCAAATCCTGAGGTCTCAATGAGAGATGTGGGACCACACACATGTGCACATACAGCCAGTGGACTGAGCCACATTTTTTAATTTTCGTGTGTTGCTTCTACTTCTGAACCATGGGTGCATTTAGAAGGAAAGAAATTAGGTGATCCAGCTCCCTTAATCTCAGAGCCTTGCAAGAAAAGAGTAAGACATACAAACTAAATGCATATGTTTCTGTTTCATTAAGTGCACTGCTGATGGTGTGGTTTCCTATGCATATGGCTTGTTAGGTCCTTACAGTGTGAGCAGTGTGGGCAATAATGTAGCGATATCTGCATCTCTCTGCTACGGATGAGAAGCAAAGACACCAGAAAGGAAGGGGAGAAATCACTGTACGTCTTTAATCTCTCTGAACTACTTTTCAGCCTCATTGGTAGACTTCAGAGCTCTACATCCATTTACCAGGAGAAATGCTTAGTGTGATGATGTTGCCTCTGTGCTGCAGAGAGATGAGCATTCACTCACTTCTGGTCTACCCTAGTTCCACTTTGAACCTGGTATTCAGGACAAGAGAAATATCTGTGCACTGCAGAATGCTTTTAACAAAACTGTACCATTCCTGCTGTGTCTGGATTTGGACAAAATTGAGGGCAAAACAAAAGGAATGAATTAGTTTGGAGAACGCTACTAAAGCTTGGAATATGAACTCTGTGCAGTATGAACTGCATAGAAATTGTTGGCTTCAGTATCAACCTTAAATTCTTTGGCAAGTAAGTCACATAAGCCTGATACAAACCACAAATACATTTTACTTTTGCCCAAATAGAGTCTTTATCCTTTCTAATTTGTTGCTGGATGTCATACATACCCATTTTGTTTTGGAAATAAAGATTCCGATTTAGAAAATGTTGGCTGCGTTGAAAATGCAGCTTGGTTTTTAAAGCAATGAGATTTCCTTTTTTTTGTTTTCCCCTAAAAAAATTTATACAGTTTATAACTGGTTTTTGGTTTTTGCTATACAAGGGACTATCTGAAATGAAGAGGAGACTCTGAGTTCTTCAGTACAATGTGTAGGTGCAGTGTATTCCTTAGAAATTGATAAAATTTCATTATACTGCTGTGACTTTAAACAATAGCAAATTGCTATCTAAAACCTGTAGAAATTAACAAAAAAAAACCACAACAAAACCAACTGAAGAAGTTGTAGTATAATCTCAAGGAATGAGTGACAGAGCTGGAAATTCAATCTGGTGATCCTAGTTCTGCTTCCTGTTGAAATCTGAGAGCTGTGTGTTTCATATAGAAAGATAATAGACAAAAATGTTGGGTTCCAAATTAGAAAAGGTTATTTCCAATTAAATTTCTGGGCTAGAGAAAAAAATCTCTAATACATGAGATATATTTTTTCATTGAAAAGTTTCATATGCAATTGACAAATGTTTCCTAACTAGACTCATTATACATAAAGAGGAATAAAAGCGGAAGAAAAATTAAAGTGGTACCTTTAAGCACAGAACTATGATGGTGGAAAAGATAGAACTGAAATTTTGAATCTCAGATGTATGGTATTTCTTTGCAGTAAGAGTTTACTTTTGATCTTTTTGTTCAGAGTCTTTGGACATATTAGCTACCGTTCGGACTGGGAACTGGTGAAGGTGGACTTCAGACCATCCTTCCCCAGGGAGTGCACTGATGATGACTACGAGTCTTGGGAGCTCACAAATCTGCAGGTATTCGTGGTCTTATGTTAACTGACAAAACTTTTCCTTAGCTTTCAGATTCATATAGAACTGTGTGCTAGGAAAATGTTTCCAAATTGAATTTGGATGCCACATCCCCAGCTTAGTCTCCTTATGTTGATATTTGCTGATTTTGCAATAGTTTAAAATGGGAGAGGATTTTGTGTTCATTTTGGTTGTGTAATCTGTGTCCTAGGAAAGGTGGAAGTATATCTGCAGGGTTGCCATAATAATAGGTGGTCCTGCTGGATTAGGAAGCATATACCATGAACTGAAGTGTGTAATATTGATTCAAACAATTTCGACATGTAGTCATGTGTTCTGCCAACTTCCTGACCACATACTGTACTCATATATAAATTGCCATAAGTACAGTCCATTCCAGAAGTAGTTTAGGATCTCAGTGGACCAATCATGTAACGGAGTCCAGTTGGTTTGGGCAATGCCATTTCTGCAGTAATGCATTAAGGCTGTGCTAATCCTGATGCTCTGGCCAAATCCAATTTTGGGAAGTTAAATTGTCTCTACAGTGTATTGATTGAAGAGGCAAGTCTGAGGGTTTTTTTTTAATTAAATGGAATATGTCATATTTATTCATAATCATTCGGATTATTATGTTTTGCTTCTTCCAGTACATTTGTTCTTTTGCTCTCTGCAGGGTTGGTTTATTTTTTGCATACTACTCTGTGTTACTCCAGCTCTACTGCTCCCATTTGCCAGTTCTCATGCCTAATTTTACACTTCTTGTTTGGGACTGCTGTGTGTTTACTGAGAATATTATGCAGATCTGAGCCTAAAGAGTAACAGTATTTTGGAATATTGGCATCAAAATGTCTTTCAGAAATTAGAAACTACTAAAATGACTTTGACAGAGTACTTGCAGCTGCCCAATTACCAGTGGAGCGTGTAAAGATAGCCTTCATTCTACCTGTGTCCACATGCTTGGTACATCAGGTTGACTGCCAACATGAGATATGGTGATTTAGAGAGAACTTCAGCTATGTGCAGCCACAGTGAATATTTAAATGGCCACTTGGAGCTTTGTGCCTAGATTGTGTGCACATGAAACATGGGTTAGATTGCACTTGAATTTTCACGTACATCTTCAGATTTTTGCCCTGGAAATACAACCTATGTTACAACTTTGTAGTGACCTGTTAGCAGATAGCAGTGAATATGAGAGCTATCTATACCTATATATTTGAATATGAGAGAGTTGATACAAGTTCTTGGCAGCAAGATCAGCCTTTCTCAGGACAACATAAGGTCATGTGTGTGTGGTGTAGGTTACGGTGCAATAAGTCCAGTGCTTTGATATCCAGGGTGATCGTTGCATCATGGGCCAGCAGAGAAGCTTTCGAAAGAGGAAGATTTCATCATGGTGCATTAAAGGGAGAAGTTTCACATCAGCTCTCACATCCAAAGTTTGTGAATGTGTGAACTCTGATTTCTTATGGTGAGTCTGTCTGTGGATTTTTTGATTTATCGCTAGTAAATAGTTTGAGATGGGTTTATTTTACTCCTCTTTCCCCTCTCCCCACATAGCCATATATAAATAAATAGGTAAACTGTTATTTGAATAGCAGGTTTCTTTTGCATTTGTTAAAAATATTGCCGTGTTTAAGTATGTGTTTCACCTGCCTAAACAAATCCTGATGTTTTTCTCTATTGATCAAGGCTTGAAAAATGACCATTGGATTCATTTAAAAGGCAAACAAACCCTTTCTATTTGCAAATGAAAAAAAAAAAGGCAAGGAAATGTTTGGTCTGAGTGGCAAAGGAAACCTTTAAAAGATCTAAGGTACCATGGGAGTTAATTTTGCAGAACTGACAAAGTAATTACAACCAGTTTTTCCCCGAAGTGTACACAACTCCCACTGAAATTAGACTTAAAACAGAACTGGCTTCATCAACTTGTATGTTCATCTGGTAGAATAACACTAAAAAAAATTATTTACTCTTAAAAATTTAGTCTCATCCACCCCAAATTAGACTGCTGAGTGAAGTGGGGATAGTAACACACTTGGTGTTGATGTTTTTCAGTGATTATGGATTTGAGCGCTCTGCACTTCTGAAGTCGGAGTCTAACAAATGCTTTGCTGACTTTTGGTTTAACCCAGAAGCACCGCCTGAAGACTGTGTGCTGGGGCAGGCATACACCAGCAGCACTGGGTAAGCTGTTTTTACATTCAACTGGCTTGATGAGGCTTCCAAAGAGGGGGAGAATATTCCAACCAGCGGCCTCAAAAGTGGTTTGAAAGAAATTCACATTTCAATCCTAAGGGGAGCCTATAAGAGAGCTAGAGAGGGACTTTTTACAGGGGCGTGTAGTGATAGGTCAAGTGGGAATGGCCTACAGATGAAGCAGGATAGGTTGAGATTAGATATTAGGAAGAAATTCTTTACTGAGAGTGTGGTGAGACACTGAACAACTTGTGCAGTTGTTCCCTGGAAGTGTGGAAGTCTTGGTTGGGTGGGACTTTGAGCAACTTGGTTTAGTGGAATATATTCCTTGCCCTGGCTGGGGTGTTGGAACTAGAAGATCTTGAAGGTCCCTTTCAACCCAAACCAGTCTGTGATTCTATGAAATGTAAATAAGGCAAACTGTAAAAACTGGGAAATGCAAAAGCTGTGACTGACTTAGTGCATGTGCAGAAGCTTCCTACAAATTAAGGGAAGATAATTGTTCCTTTGCATGTTCCCAGTGGTTGAAAAACTAATCTGTTCAAGAAGAGGGGGAACTGTCTTGTTTGCAGCATTTTAATGGTTTTTTTTTGTAACATTCTGTAGCCATTTTTACACTTCTGATAGGAATGTCCATTCAAAGCCTTTTCTTTTAGCTCATTGCTTAGGTCCAGAGCAATTTTCAGTTTGTATCTAATAAATTACTCTGAGGACCTGGTGACATCTCACAAAATTTCCCAGTCTCTCATTTTCATAAGAGCAAGAAGTTCTGCGAAGAATAGTTTTTTTCCTGACCATATGGGACACTCAGAATCAAAGGAAAGCGTTAGTAACTGTAAACAATACCACATAGGATATACACTACAATGTAGTCTGACGTCTGTGCTGAGAATAACTTGCAGCTGGCATCTATTCTGGCTTATCATAACACCATCTCAGTCAGTTGTAGAGATGAGAACCAAATGATGAAACGTCCAATCTGGCAATAGAATCACAGTCTCTGTGTATATTTGCCTTACCGAGGAAAATGATGCCTTTTGGGTTGCGGCTGACAGCTGTGATATACAGAGTGGGAATTCAAAAGAGTGACATATGACTGATTTTAAAGGACGTTTAAAAATCGCGTACCTATGTGAAACTGATCTGTAAATAATTACTGTACACGCCCAAGTATTTCATTATTAGCTCTTTAAAAGTGTTACTTCTTTCAATCTTTTATACTGTTATGTTACACAAATGTTACAAGTCTTTTAAGAAATTAATTGATTTTAGAGCAGCAGTTAAGCAATTAGTTCTGGGTTAATGCAGAAGCTGCTTGGTCTAATTTCTTCCTGATCTTTGGGGTTTGAACCCAAACCTCTAGAGCAATGAAGACTGTTGAGTGCTAGGAAAGGGGATGGCAAGGAGGACAGAAGACTGTCTGTCTCCTGGAGATAGTCAGGCACATTTCTAAGTTGGAAAAGACAGACTCTTCTAATGCATTCAAGTGAAATCCTCATCATGCTCCACACCACCCTTCTTCAATGGGTTTTCCTTAGTAAAGGCAATGTCCCCAATCCAAGTACTTGCGTTGCGAGTTGGTTTTGATCATCTGCAATCTTGTCTGTTTGTGTACCCAAGGAAAATGCATTAGCTACAATCACACTTGCATTTGGTGTCTCTGATGGCATTCTTTTGCTTACCTCCAGTTCACCATGTTCACTGCTTACTGTTTTTGCAGGTATAGGAAAGTTGTCTCTAATGTGTGTGAAGGTGGCGTAGACCTGCAGCAGAATGTAGCACAGCATATGTGTCCATTGATTGCTCCCAAGGGACTTCAGATCAGCATCAGAGAAGAAAGCCTGGCTGTTAGGCCCGGGGAAGACATCACCTTCATTGTCAGACAAGAGCAGGTAGTAATAAATGTTGGCTCCATGAAAGTTTAATTGCTGCTTTTAGGGTTAATTTCACTCCTACCTGCTTTGCTGCTGAATGAAGATTAATTTGTGCTTGAGACAAGGATTAATGGATTTGGAAATATTGAAACTTCTGTTTTCAAGTGAATCAGACAAGACAGTAGACTCAGTGAATCTCCAAGTTCTACCCACAGAACAGGATTTGTGTCCTCAGCAGCAAAGGCAATAGCTTCTTGGAAAATCAAAGAAACTGGATTACCAAAGTCTCCTTGGACTGAAAATCTCAGCTGTTGTATCAGAGAAGAACAGAAATGCGGAGAATATTTAATATTCGGGTTTAAGTGTTTTTGAGAATCTGCCTTTCAGAAAGGAATGAGGCAAAGCTTTACAGAAATCAGCAAATAGCACAGCATAAGAATATTTATTATATGTTAGTCGTGTTGCCAAAGATATGGGGGATTTTATGTTTATTGAGAGAGACAATGCCCTAAGGCCCTGACCAACAGCAGTGAGTAACTGCTGGATGAATTGTTTGCCATGGGTATGTTTCCTCATGCTTGTTTTTTAGCTTGTTTTTTAGCATTAGGCTCTGGTAACCTGCTGTGCTCAGGTTACCAGAGTATTTGTACATCCTGGCTAACCCTACTGATTTACAAGAATATGAAGAAAATTCACACATTTTGGCAAACCTGTGCAATATAAATTGAGCACTTGGGATTTATTTCTGTAATGGAATCAAGAAAGTTACGTGCAGAACAGTGACCTTCTTAATGCTTCTCAGGCTCTGCATCCCAATGCATGCAGTGCCCCAACAGTTTGTGTGACAAGTTCTGCTACCTCCTCTTTCTAGAATTTGTTTGGAAATGTTTATTGTAAGCCCAGAGCATTTGGTTGCAATTTGGATTCTAATGATTTTGATTGGCAGTTTGACTTTTTTCCTACTGAAGCTTTCATGGATCTCTGTGGCAATATGAAAACCATTTAAAGTTATTCACAAATCTTCAGAAGTGAGGGATCTTGAAGACAATCTCGTGCTGTGTTTCCTGGTGAAGTCCGTGCTCTGTTCATCAAAGAGGAAGGCAGATTTAGAAGAACTGTAGCAGTTTGGTGCCCTCTATGGCTAAGAATAATATTTAAACTCAAATGTCCTGAACGTTTCTTAGGATTTAATCTATATGACAAAATCCAATGAGAATTCATAACAATTACTGAGTTTAAGAAACAGCTCGACTACAATAAACCAAAACATACTACTTTCTCCAATGAACAAAATTAATTTACTAGTTTCTGGGAATGCAGGAATGCCAGACATCAGAGAGTAAATAAAACATGCTTCTGTTATGCTTGGGCAGTTTTCAAGTGTCTTTAGAAATAATAGCAATAATGATGATGATGATAATTTTTTTCCATAGTCTGTTGGATGAATATATGAATAAATAATATCATGACCATCTCCTATTTTTTATGGAAGTGGAAGCCCCAACTTCTTATAAATTTAGCTGATTTATGTGACTCTTTTGTTTTCTGTCCACTGCTCTCTTTGTTTATTGGTCTGGAAAATAGAAGTATCTTGTTGTTTTGAATACAGCACTCTCATCCTTACACTAGGGAAGCTATTTAGAATAATATAGTTAGAGAAGCTTGCATCTATTGGCTTTTAACACTGGTTTCTGTGTCTCATCTGGAAAAAATACACATGTGTACTTGTTAGCATAAGAAAGAGAGAACAAGAACTCTTTGCAAGCTAATGTCATCTAAAGAGATTCCACTTACACTGCTGGCAAGAACATATCTCTTCTGCTTTAAACTGTAATATAATATATTATCTCTTCTGCTAAATTCTACTATTCTGTTGTCAAAAGAAAGAAAAAGCTATTCACAGTGAAGAGGCTTTTAAGGTCCTTTATGTGTCTTGAAATATGGTGCTTAGGTATTTGATAATCCTACAGGTTCCTTATTATGGGTGTTCTTTTACATTGTAAGCAATGTTCTTTCATCTGATAAAACAAGGAAGAAAATCAACCACACTGCCAAATAACAAAAGGAGGAAATAATAGTATGTTTTCCTTTCTTCTGTAATGCCAGGGAACATAAATTCTAGCCTTGGTAGATTTAGATTCTTTGATTTTCAAAGAATCATAGAATTATAGACTGCCAGGTTGGAAGGGACCTCGATGATCATCTAGTCCAACCTATCTTGGCAAAAGCACAGCCTAGACAAGATGGCCAGCACCTGTGCTGCTGAATCTTAAAAGTGTCCAGCTGTGGGGAATCCACCAGCTTCCTGGGGAGACTATTCCAATGGCCGATTGTTGCCATTTTGAAAAAAACTACATTAATGTTTCCTTTTGAGATTAAATTTTGGAATAAACCTATTTCAGAGTGGCTTTTGGAGAAGTGGAGTGGTTTTTGAATACTTTGGTTGGTGTCAATCCTTCTCTGCTCTGATGCCCTTTCCTGTCACTTGACCCGTGACAGGAAATCAATAAATCAATACTGTGTTTTCACAACACAGAGGCTTTTCTATGAAGCCTGGCCCTGTAGCCTGTCTTAATTGCATGGCTGTGATGGCAAGCAAGCAGGAACATAAATACTGTTGGAGATCAAGGAAGCAGGGCAGCTCACCAAGGCAGTGCTGCCAGTAGTATTGAGAAAGTATTACTTCTAACAGCTAAAATGAATTTTCCTTTCACTGCATCCAAATCTCTAGTCCATGTAGCACAGGCCTGATTTCTCTCCTGAGCAGGCACACCACGACAACATGAGTAATAGTCATGTTTGTCCTCTGACGGTATTATCAGCTTTGCAGTCCTTTAGGCCTGAGTTTAGGAAGACGGTGTCATTTAAAGGAGCACTTGGCAGAAGTGCGAGGAATTATGAATTCAGTGAGATATTTGATATGACAAAATTATTTGGCTGGACTTTTAAACCCTTTCCCAAACCCAGCTTGTTAATCTGCTTCATTAACCATGCATCTAATTTTGCACTAGAGCATGGTAGTTCTGGACATGCTTGGTGACTCAGTATAATGCTGTACACCTCTGTGTGAAGATCCCAGCTTGGGTCTTAAAGGCCATGTAATTGACACTAGGAGGCTGTGCTTAGATGGTGCTGTGAAGAATGCCTAAGCCAATTAATTTTACTTTATAATTGGAAAGGCTAAAAGTTCACGGGATGAGTAGTAATTTGATAAAATAACAATCTTCAATTGCTTGCAATGATATGAGCATCGCACCATTATGTTAGTTAATGTCCAGCTGCATTAAGACAAGAGTGATGATTTCTGTGCCATATAACTTGATTAGTGGTCTGAGGTGTCTAATTTTAAGTAGCACCTTACTGTGGAAATTTGGTATTATCTCAATGCACACAGCATCTGTTGCACTAGCATCATTGCCATGGGTTGTAGTGGTTTTACTGCAGCTATTGCAATTGAGTCAAAATGTCTGGCAGGGGCTGAAAATGCTGCTGTGATTCTGTAAAGGGTTATAAACATGTGTCCTGTCTGTTTTGGTTCTGGCCATTTAAAATGTTTTTGATATATTTTCCTTTTAGGGTGATATATTGAGTACCAAATACCAGGTAGATCTTGGAGATGGCTTTAAGGCGATATATGTGAACCTTACGATGACTGGAGAACCCATCCGTCACCGCTATGAGAATCCTGGGATTTACCGTGTGTCAGTGAAGGCTGAGAATGTGGCTGGGCACGATGAGGCTGTGGTGTTCATCCAAGTCAACTGTAAATCATCTCTTTACTTTTCTTACTTCTACCACTGTGTAAAAACCTCATGACAGCTATGAAGTAGTAAAGAAAATTACTAGTCGCAATTAGGAAAATATTTTTTCAACACCCTCATGCAGCCTTGCAGTGTTGTATGTTTTGAATTCAGAGGCTTGTAAAACTAATGAAATAGGAGATCAGAATTAGTTTTATTCCAGTTGGACAGAAGGATGGTTTATTAATCTTTTAAATAAGTATGCCTCAGTTTAAATCTCAGGTTTTATCCATCTTCCTGATTCAAGACCCTGTTGGCAGCCTTAGCAGCCAAAATTTAACACTATATCTTTTTAAAGCTTCTAGGTGTAGTGTAAAGCAAGTGAACAGATGTGTTGAGAAACATATGAGCTTTTGTATGATTTTGAAAAATATTAAAAATCTCAGTGTTTCTAAATCTAGATTTTAGTTAGTTAATTCTCACAGAATTTTAAATGGTACTTGGATATAACTTCATGTTGGCAGGCAGTATCAATTGTCTTAGACTTCTCTCCCTCTTCTTAATTAAGACCTAAAATACCCAATCAAACATATATAAACTAAAGAATATCATGGCACAGGGAATATCATGCACCATTGCAAGTTTAATGTACCTCAGTCATCTCATAACTGAAACGAAGAGGGAAACTCATAAGTGGAACTGAATATTCCTCTTTCTTTGAGATTCAAGGCAGCTATTGCTTTGCCTGTTTTCAGATGTGTCAAAAATTCAGAAGCATGTAACATCAAAGGAAAAGATACTCATCTTGCATTCTCCAGGTGTCTGTTTCCCCTCTGTTTTGAGTGGTGTGCCTTCCATCTTAATCCCAAAGCAACGGAAATCACTGGAGCCATATACACAGATGTGCACAGATCCATGTGCTTTATGTCAGCTTGATATTTATGTATTTTGCTGGTCAGTGTCCTTGAGTCCAGAGTTTCCAGTTCTGCTTTGATTGACAGATGGGGCCCATTCATACTAATGGCCAGTCTTCTACTAAAATCAAACAGAAAGGATCACAGTCAAATTCTCAACTTCAGTTTCAGTATCTGTTTCTTTGTTATGTTTATTTTTTAAATGATTTGACAGCTCCAGAGAGCTCAGGTAAATTACTTAGGGCTTCACTGTTACTGTTTAGAAGCTTCTAGGTGCTGAGAAGTAGATTAGCCAGAGAAACAGTCTGTACAAGCAGTGAAGAGGAAAAAAACTCCTTCTCTCTGAGAATAGCTTCTAACCCTTCAGAGAATGATGAGCAGTAGCAAGCCCTGATGGAAAGCGGAACAAACACTTTCTCAAAATGCGCTTTTAGTGTGACCTGTATTAGGATAAACAGTAAAAATAAAAGATAGCGATTTTGTTTTATGCAGTGGATTTTCAAATTGCAGAAGCCAGAGTTACTTTACACAAGTAAATGACTGGTCCATTAAAGGAGTTTTGGTGCTGAAGTACAGAGGCAGCAGAACACTGAGGCAGATGTGATCTCATCCTGAGCTTGTCCGTGGGTGCTGCACAGGGACTAGAAGGCTCATGGAAGTGTGTGGCCCAGCCTTCTTGAATAAATGCTTTCTATGTGATTTGCTCTCTTTAGTGCCAACTAATTTACTTGAATCTTCTAATTTACCTAAAAAATTAAACTGCTATTTCTATGTTCTAGTGAAGCACTAATAGCCATTAAGGAACATTTTCACTGTGGAATACCATGAAAGCAGAAATGTCCACAGAGTCCTGCTTTCACTCTATCTGTGGCTGATGTATTATTCCCAGGGAATTTTTTCAGAGGCAAATGTTAAAGGGAATATTTTTCACTTCAGAGTTCTGTTGCTGTGGGATGCAGGACAATTATATAAATTTTGGCTTTTCATCCAAATCATACTTTCTGATCCAGATCACACAATCTACAACTTTCTAATGAACTGTAAGAGGAATTAAGTCTGATAGCATAAATGTGAGTAGGCAACTCATAATAAAAATACCTGAAGAAGAGCTATATACATTGCTACATACACTGCACACATTTTGGTTTTTATGAAGCTGTGATCTTTATAGTAAGTGAATAATAAGGGAACTTGGAAAACTGTATGGAAACTATATGGAAATTATAACTTTGTTAAATAATCAAAAATAATTTGTCAATTAATTCCTCATATTACACATTTAAGGGTGCTATGAGGCTTGTTCCCATGCATTATGGACTTGTGTGACAGACACAAGCAGGAGGACTTGCAATAATTATTCTCAGCTCTTTAATATATAGGAGCAGTAAGATTGAAATAGCAGTCATCACTCAAGTACCAAACAACTTGCTCTTAAAAATTTTGGAAAAGAAAGCAACCTTCTTCGGGAGCAAAAACATATCTCAAAATCATCAGTTTCCTCTGGGAAAATGCAAATTTATGGCAAAATCAAAACAGTTTCACAGATCCCTCCAGACTTCTTTATTTTACCCCATCAGAAGGAAATTCTATTTCTATGAGGAACAAATTTAATGAAATTCCTAAAATTTCTGAATTTTCTTCAAGATACCAGCAACAGGGAGAAACATTTTAACTCCTCTGGAAGCTAGTGAAGAAATCATTTGTTTAAGCACCCAACATGTCTTGAATTCATGTAGGTGATTTAAGAGTCATTGTAGAAAATGCAGAGTGAGAGTCTTACATTGGGATGAAGCAGCACACAGACTATGTGAAGTGAGGTGGGAAAGGAGATCAGATAACTTCTTTTCAGAGAAGTTCAATCAATTTAATCAAAGTGAATTAGCAGTGATTCAACTCCTGACACAGAGTAAGAGAGATACTTTAGACCGGTGTTAACAACCTGTAAGTTTACACTGAGATGAAAAACCTTTGAATGAGTTAAAAAATATGTAGAATGGAACAAAAATGGATGGGTTAATATTCATTCTGTGTAATGAATGACTCTTGGGCCATAAAGCATTTTGGTATCCTGGGTAGATGGTGCAGGTGAAGTTAAGAAATTCTAGTTATGACATTATACTGTTATAAAGCTTTTACCTTTATGGATTTTGAAAAAGAGATACTCAAAAACCTTTGAGGGAAAGGGTTTTTTTAATACAGTTACTGTACTGTGAAGCAGCACAACACTAATAACCACAACACTTAGAAGCAGATAAAACCACCATAATGATGTGTTTCTCTTATACAAATAATAGTGCTTACAGCCTTCATAGGCAAAAGTTCAGAAAGGAATAAACTTACTCTAAGGCACATTTTGGAGTACAGAGGTTATCCTATTTTGATTTGCAAATAAATGCTCCCCTGATATACACATCTATTTTAAAGCATGCATTAATGAGAGTTTCTGTGTGGTGTGAGCCTAACAGCTGATTTTTTATAATGAAAATGAGTAGTCAGCAACATTCTTTTTTAGTTTTCTGCTTTTCCCTTAGCAATTTGAGATTTGTTAGATTTCTATTCATTTGATCTTTTGTTACTAAAAAAAAAAACGAGCTGAGATTGCCTTTTCCACTTTTTAACTGGAGTATTTGCTTATGTGCTGTAGGATTGGAAATGCACAAAAAAAACGTGAATCAGAGAAGTGCATTTGGTTGATCCATCTCATTGCTTAAGATTTTGTTTCTGAGATTTTGAGGTGATTTGGGGGATATTTTTTTGTTGAAATGAGGTCCTTCCAATTATGTCCATATCTTTTGACATCCATGTAAAAGCAAAAGGGAGGGAAAAAAAAAATTCAGGACCTGATTCAGGTGAGAGGCTTTTGGGGAAAGAGGCATTAATAAACTGATGGATTCTTGTTCAATGATATTTTGGGAACTTTGTTCAGCTCCACTCCAGGCTTTAAACTTAGAAGTGGTTCCAGTCATTGGAAGAAACCAGGAGGTGAACCTGACAGCCATCATACTGCCTAAGAACCCTAACTTGACAGTTTTCTACTGGTGGATAGGAAACAATCTTCAGGTACACAAATGGTTTTTACTGAGATTATTTTCAATCTCTTTCCAATAAAGGTTGTTCCTTTCTTTCAATTTCTAAACTATTTTCTCGGGGGGGGGGGACACACACCACAATTTATTGTATTTGATTACCCGTGGAAAAAAAACCAACTTGCAGACAGGGATTGATTTGGGATCATGACATTGGTGAATGATGAAACTTGGATTTATATGCTTCTAAACTGATAATGTGAGTACTGTAAATTAAAGTGCTGTACAGAAATATATATATATATTCTTTGTATAGATAAATATTTTCTGTGAGTCTAAAATAAACTGACATATTAAAAAAATGGGATATCTTAAAGGATATCAAAACACTGAGAGCACTCAAACAATCTAGTGATATTCATTTGGGGATCAAGGTCTAGATAAACGTGTCCTAGAACAATAAATATCCCACTATTTCTATTGGCAATATTTATTGTCTAGCTAGGTTAATTTCTTTTAAGGTAATTCTTTCAATAACAGATAAGCAAAATATTTTCTTTATGAGGCAGAGGAATGCTTCAAATAGGTGCAGTGAACTTTCTTTTGTAAATGTGCTGTCTACCATAAAACCAGCCCATATCTGGTTATTATTGACTTTGCCATTGCTAGAACAGGAGGTTACTTGGAGGTTGCCTTGGAGGTTACTGTGGACTGACACTCTAAGTTGACAGTGTTAATCCTTTTGACCCTGATGTACCCCACATTTTTTTGAGGCAACTGACTTGCTTCATATAATCTTGTGGAGTTTGTTGAATCTGCCTCAAAATCCTTTTATTTTGGTGGATCTGACTGAAACCCTAATACTCTACCGATTATTCTAGAAGAAATATTTGCCCCATCTGGCTGCTTTTCTGTTTATAAAAGATCCATTTAGGGAAAGAAACATCCTGTATTGAAAATTTTTGTTGAACAATTTGATAAAATATTGATTAATTGAAAATTGATGTGAAAACTTTTTGCTGATATTTTAGTTACAGCCTCTTCAGACACTGTTCTTGTAGCTCTTGCTCAAATTATATTTTCAACTTTTCTTTGTTTTTTAAAGCCACTGCTTACATTGGAGAGTTTTCTGGTGACCAAGTTTGCTGAGACAGGTGATGTCCGAGTTACAGTGCAAGTTTCCTGTGGGAGCTCCATGCTTCAGGACTCAAAAGTTGTCCATGTTTTTGGTGAGACATTAGTCTTTTTCATTTTTTTTGTTTCATATGTACTTGTTATTGTACATCTTAAACCAGTCCTGGTACAACTGAACCTGTTGTAAAATTACGTCTAATGCCACATTTAACTCTTAAAATTGTAGGGATGAACTGTCACAAGGTAACTCCATGAAGTGAACAGTGGGATTGTGTGGAAGAGTTTAATCTGAAACATTTTGTTTCCTCTTCTTGTTTTAAATGTTACTGTAGTTCTCAAATGCTATATGTGGCAACAGTGCTTAAGTAGTATTTTGGCTTAAAACTAGAAAGTTTCCCAGAATTTCTAAATAAATTAGTTTAAATGCCTCTGAAAAAAATGAAAATTTAGTTGAGTATGTGCTCTCAGCACTGAATAAAATGTCAAATAATTGCCTTTTATCACACTATGTCACTGTACCTTTGATGTTTATCTGAGAGTTTGGATCAAGCATAGCTCTGCTGTAATTATTGAATAACCCTTCAGCTCTTGTTCCACATTGTGCCCTGGTGGTTTTTTGTGTCTTGTAATGTAGTGACAAGGCATAATATACTGTGGAAAATGTAGTGCTGGAAAATTATTTACATTTGTATTTGTGCTGTCACATGTGGAAATTGTGATAAGTATAAAAGCTTCTTCTGAATGCAGAGCTAGAAGCCTTCTGATATCACGCAATACACAACATTATACATCTCTATTGTCTGGAGAAGATTCTGTTATTTTTGCTTTTAGTATGCTTATTAATTTAAATTAATGTTAAAACCCACACTTATACTAAATGGAGCTTTTATGAATCTTCTCCTTTTCTAAGATAAATGAATTTAACATTTATGCCACCACTTACGTATAAGTGCATCAGCTTTTTTTGTAATCTTTAGAAGTATAACCCTCTTAGTGTGACTACATCAATGACTTTGGCTTTCCAGCACTCCTTTTGCTCTTACTATTGACCAGTCCTGATATCAGGAGCACGAAAGTACTGGCCATGACAGAAATAAAGAAACTTTTGGAAAAGAAAGCCACACTAAAATATAATTCTGTTGGAAGTATTGGGGGAGGCAGGCTTGACTCCTCCATTCCAGGCTATCTCTATTTCTTCCTTGCATTAAGTTCCCCAGATGTTCATCCAAGGAGCACGTAGGGAGAAAGGGAAGGTTTTAAGAGACTGTTTTCTGAGGATCAACCCATTTCTAGTATTTCAGATATTTTTGACAATATCCAGAGACATGTTGTGGATGTACCTTGGTTTTATTTTTTCAGAGGGCAGTGGTTAGCATTTGTAATATAATTTCTGTTCTTATTTTCGTATCTAGTTTATGCAATATGTGAGGTATTCATTTTGTAAGGAAAACAGGAACATGTAATGGGCAAAATCCCACGTATTTATGATTTGGTAAGAATACAACCCGTTGGCACATTCTCATTTCAAATAAAAGAAACCAATCACTTCTGTGTGACTTATTGACCTAAGGGAAAATTACTGGGAACATTATGACCCCAGAGCATGTATGTAAATCTCCTTTGTTTATTTCTTTTTCTTACTGCTTTTTAATCTTTAGGCATAAATTTGATGATGTTGATGAAAATACAGAGAGAAATTGAGTGCCTGACAACATAGAGCAGTGGGGGTCCTAGATACTGCAGTGCTGCACAGCAAAAAACGCTAAATATAGATTTTCAGCTTTTAGTTCTACAAAACCCTTTTTGCAACTTGGTTTATCACTTGTACAAAATGTTTCTTTTTTTTTTCTAGATCATTTTCACGTTCTTCCATTGAAGTTTACTAAACACCTGGACATGTACAACCCCGACATACCAGAGTGGAGAGAAGACATAGGGCGGGTAGTAACACGACTTCTTGCAAAGGTGCTCTTTCAGATTGCTCGTAAAATGTTCCCTCACCAGTTGTAAAGCTTGAAGGTTAAGTTAATACCTTCTCATGTAGAAAAAAGGAGGCAGAGCAAAATAATAAAGTGAACCTCATGAGCCACATTTCAAGCAAGTTTGAGCCTAGTGTCACTTTTACGTGCAGGCTGTAGACAATGATATTGTAACGTAGACAGTTTAGGTCTAACACAGCCTAATTGGCAATTAATGCTAAATATTGCTCTCTGGGATTAGGAATAGACATATTGGCAAATACTGCTGACTCCAAAACAGGAAGAGTAGCTTAAATGTGAGAGATTTAGAAGCTAAGCAAAGGATGCTTTGTAACATAAAAGACATCGTGTAAAAACAAAGCACAAAGAAAGAATTTATTATGCTAGTTGTGTAACTGAAAATAACATATAATATATAGGCATGCAGTTTGTACAGCTGATTTTTTAGATCATGTTCACAAAAGATATGTGGATTGGGAATAGCTGAATCCTGTAGGTTAAATCAAATACAAAGCTCTGCAGTAGTACTGTGAGATAAGAGCACCTCATGAAAACTTTGAACTTGAGAGCTGTGCTCTTCACATATGCACCCTGCCAGCAACTGAGGGTGTACACACTGGCTTTTGTGAAGGCAGTAGCATTGAGGTACAGATTGATATTGTTTATAAAATATATGCATTTTAAATCACTTTATTTTTCCTGGATTTGCAGTAGTGCAAGTCAGGTTCTAAATTTTTTACTTTATACAGTTTCCTGCCTTTTTTTTATAGGCTCATATCAAACATCAAATTAAAGTAATTTCCCACTTTTATCAACTTAAACTCATTCCATAACCAGTGTCAGTCAAAAATATATTTTACTCCCTTATAAAATAGTCCTTGCATTTTAAGAATTACTAAAACATTTGCCAAAGTATATGGAAAATTTAATGGAATTTCAGAGTCTGTTTGAGGAAGGCTATGGCAAGTGCCCAGAGTGTCGTCATTAGGACTGTGGGGCTGTATTGTACAACATATGGAGGAACTTGGGACTAAAATCAAATTTGGACAAAATATTTTGAAAAGTGATTCATCTGACTTTCAGTGGGGAAATGATGGTATTTGTCACCATTTCGGGAACTGAACCTAGGTGCTCCTAGTCTCACATTTGAAGAATTCTCTCTGCCCGTAAAACACAGATGGAAAAGTAACTTTTCTAGGCTAGAGTTAGCTGTAATTAATATACCCTTCTAAGTCTATGCTGTATCTGAATGACCCACAAAGAATCCTAAATCACTTGGGATTTTTGTTTTATCTTACCCTAGAAATGCTCAGCCATTGCAGAGTTTTGATAAAACCTGCATACCTCTTCATTTTGCGTCTTTTCTTGATGCCACTGAATTACTTTGATGTGAAAACAACACTTAGCTCTTCCAGTCTTCAAAGAGCAGCTCACATTTCAGTACACTTATGCTTCACTTTGTTCATGCTTTAGCTTCTAGTGGAATCCCTTCCAAATATTAGGGATCTGAACACCAAATCGAAAAGCCACATGTGGAGTTACTTATGTTTTATATAAAACACGAACTGTGCTGTCCTGTAATTTGCCATATGCTTTTGCTGTCTTCACAGGAAACCAATATACCTGAAGAAACACTCATGACAGTTGTGAAACCTGGTCTGCCCACAGCTGCTGACTTGCATGTGCTACTACCAGCCAACCAACCGAAAAAGAAGAGAAGTTTAACTAGTGATAAGGTAAACAGGGCAATGCATGTCTGTTTGGGACAGTCTTAATCCTGTTTTGCAATAAATGTCTGTACTCTCATTGTCTTTATACGAAATTGAGAGGTGTTCTCTACCTATGTAAAGATCTCACTCCCACTGTGTTTGTCACTGTAAAGATCAGCATAATCTAGTGCTTACTGGTATTACTGTATTTCTCAAGAATATTTAATATTGATCTGATTTTCTAAACAGAAACAGAGACGATGCATGTCATCCTGTGAAAGGCCAGTAAAGCAAAGAGTGTGTTTAGAACACTGATACTTCTGAAAAGGGATGAACCTTTTCTGCGCTGTCTTCAAAAGCAAATTAGATTTCAGGTCAAAACTGAACCAGAACCTTAGTAATTGACCCATAATGTGAAGAGCATCAAGCAAGTATTTTCTGCATTTGTGAGCAAATGTCCTTTTCAATTGGCAAGAAACAAATATAGTGAACACTGGAATGAAAATCAGATATTGTTTTCTCCCTATTTATTTCCAAACCATGTTTCTCTCCTAATAAAGGACCTTATGCCAGTTGAAAACCAGAAGGCTCTGTGGTACTTATAATCTATTATATTTGTCCTTTACTGTGATAGAGAAGGGACAGATCCCAGCCCTTTGTCTGTATCTTGGATTTCAAGTCCTGCCAGTTACAAAGAATCAGTGCACGGTATCATTAATTTTGAAGGGCATTTTACAGCTTTTTAAGACAAGGTCACAGCATCCAAAGAGCTGGAGAAGTAGGCAAAACAAAGCTCTTCATATTAACACAAACCCAGTAGATTGTGTTTGGAGTTGATGAGATACACTTTGAAAGGTCCAAAGGAGTATGTTGAAGCTGTCCAAGTACTTGAACAGGTGTCTATATTTAAGATGCATAGACTGCAGTGAGAGTGCACAAAGTTTTCTGCTTTTTTGGCATTCCCAAACCCATACCATTCTTCCCTGTAATCACAGTGAGAATACCCAGGAGTCTGAATTCCTGATTATGTTGCAGAAAATAGTTAATTTTAACAAATTGTTTCTTTTGTTGAGAGCGACTCACGAACTAATGGTTTCAGCCAGGGGAATATTACCACTTCAAAATTATTTGCAACTCTCCATTTCTTGAAGAAGCAAAGTGCAGCTTCTAAAAGAAAAATCTTTATTTTGAATGCATGTAGAATGGGAGTCTTTAATAATGTAAGGAAACTAATGGTGATAGATTCTTCTGTTGTACAAACATTTTATTTCGGTGCAAAGTGTTATGCATATTACTTTTGCCTTTAAATCCCAATTTCTATATTGGTGCTGTGCTTCAAGGCAGCTTAAAGAATATCATCATTTGTAATCAATGCTACCTCAAGGTTTTTCTTCATGTTTGTATATGAAACATCAAGTGAGTTGGCCTAAAGCATAAAGAAGAACAATCACATGTTGCAAATGATTTGGAAAAGCTTCTGTTCAATGGGGCTGTAGGGATATTACAGTAGTTTAACAGGGCATGATTTTGTGATAAGTTGTCCTCCAGTACAAAGTTTTTCTGAAAGTAGAGGAGCACTGAAAGGGGAAAGTAGTTGTATAATCTGGAGAATAGATGTGCATTTCTGACATTGTTAGGATGAACGGGGCCAGACCCATGATGACTGGGGCTGGAGCAGGAACAAGGGAGACAGGAGCAATTACAGAGTCCTATGCTATCCAATGATAAAAAGTCATGTGCACTAATATCACATTTCAACACAGATTGTTTTATACAGTACAGTGCTGTAGAGCCAGTCTTCTAGTGCCAGCTGCCTACATTTCTATTTTTATATTATTGCTAATGGGCACTACTTTAGCTATTGATCTGTGCATATAAATTTTGTTGATTTAGACTTGAATGGCACAGATTTTGATAAAATGTGTTGTATCAGAGTCTATTGTGACTTGAGAAATATCCTGAAATATACCCTATGTGAATAAACTTAGAAGCAGTAACTGGTTAAGTGAACAGGAAAATACTTCTGTTGTCACTTGTTTAAAGATTTCTTACATT
Organism: Pipra filicauda; assembly: GCF_003945595.2. Classification (NCBI taxonomy): domain Eukaryota; kingdom Metazoa; phylum Chordata; class Aves; order Passeriformes; family Pipridae; genus Pipra; species Pipra filicauda. The sequence goes on from NW_024104487.1 coordinate 6,668,136, forward strand.
CTCTTCTGTTACCAGAAGAGAATCTTGACGATCTTTATTATGTGTCACTGGAAGGATGTGCTTTGTCACACTGCTGGGGTGTGTTGTGATACTACTGAGAAGACTCACCAATGCAGAATGTTTTTTGCCCATTTGAAGGAGGTGTCCCTGAAATCCTTAACTTAGTTATGAAATGTCTTCCCTTAAGGAGAACCTATTGGTTCTTGGCTGAAAACCTTTTAGATTTGGGAATATTACATTATTTCAGAAAGATTGTTAAAGGCAATAATTTTTTGGTGTTTTACATGGAGTGTTGGGATGTGATGCTATCTAGAATAGGAGTCATTATTGATAAAAGTAGCCATCAATAACAAAGATGATAAGTAAACTGTCAGTGTAGTAGTAGGGGCCCTTTGGAAAAATTCTGAAATTTGGTTCCAATCTGACAGAAGCCTTTTTTGTTTAAAATTTATGCGTGGAGCTGACTGATTTAACTTGCTTTCAGGAAGACAGCAGTTTCAAAAGTATTCCATTCTAATCATTGACTCTAGAGAAGACTTGGTTGCTTAATTTATGCACATCTATTACATGGCTAATGTCAGGCGGGATGAGTCCAGTGGAAAGAGTCAATTAAAGTGCAATTAAACTATAATCTGAAAGGCAGTGGCTCTGAGGAAGAGTTGGGACTCTATCCAGACAAACTACTGCATGAAAATTACCAGAGAGTTGCTTTGGCTAAAAGGGAAAGTCAGAACCACAGATGTGTAAGTAAGTGTGTAAGAGTTTGAATAGTGCCATTATTTTTGCATTCTTATAATGCAGGAGATGTGTTCCCATGTACAAATATTATCATCAGAAAGGATGTAAAAAAGAAGATGGGAAATTGAGATGCTGGTATAAGAACCTTAACTTAGAAAGTCTAGAGAGGAGCTCCAAACACTGTATTTGTTAAAAAATTGGAGAGGTGGCAGCACCATGCTCAGTAAATACTGCAAAGCAGAAAACCCCCCACCATGGATACCAAAAAAACCACCAGTCTAACAGTGAAATAAATAATCCAGAACCTTTGGCTGGACTCACATGAGATTCAAAATTTTGACCTGTGGAGCTGCAATTCACATAGACTTGGGTGGGAGCTCAGTGGTGGGGAGAGGAATAATGAACAAGTATTAGTCACTTAGGCAAAACCCAAAGCATATGTTGGGTTCCTCAAGCACCTGCCAGGAAAATATAAGGTATCCAAAGTTATGGAACTCAGTAATTTCATTTATTGACTGTAAGTCAGATTAACCTAAAGTAGTGGTACCTCTTGCACTGTACACCATGAACACATGAATGAACCTGGATTGATATGAAGCAACTCTATTTCATGGTACCAGCATCAGTTTGAAGCCTGCTAAACAGTGTAGTTCTTGTATCCATTGTCTTTTCAGACTTTGGGCAACTCAGGAGCTATCTGGTGTAATTGTCTTGTAAAATAACTGAAGCCATGCTCACATCACCCTTATGCTAAGTCATTCCCATACAAAAATAATGTAATAAAGTCAGTGAAATGGCTTCAGAAGTTAGAAATTCCTCAATAAGAATGAAGATATTTGAACTTTTGTAGTCTCTGTCCATAATATAAGAGAGACTACAGGGATTTCTATCTATTATACTGCAAAGGCTTGTCAAAGATGAGCATCATAATTGATAATATCATAAAAGAAGTTACTCGTGAAGGTTTCATGGATATAAAGCATATTTCTAATTTGGCATCCTCTGGGAAGTCATACCCCAAATTATAAGGCATAGAGTATAAAACTAGATTTGATCTTTTAGAAAATTGCCCATGTTGAAGACACAAGCAAGTAGAAGGGATAATTCAGACAATTTGTCATCTGGGGTTAGGATATGATGGTGTATTTAATGGTTCTGCTCCATAAAAATAGGAGAGACAATATTTTAGTATACTCTATCCACTGGAGGAAAATGGGAGGAATACCAATTTTTTTTCCACATGGATGGATGTTTATATTTCTACAGAGTATTCTTAAAAATTAGATATAGATGGAATTCATCCCATTATAGGTAAGGAGTTAAGGTAAATTATGACATGCAGTTAATTATTAAATAGCAGTTACTTTTCATAGAAAGAAATCCAAAGTGACATCACAGGTGTTCTTCTGATAGGTTAGAGGAACGGAGAGTTTTTAATATGGTTTATTCATTGTTTGAGTTATGACCCGGATAAACTCAATAATGCATGCAAATAACTTGCTGTCTGTCACCTCTTGGGTAAACGTAAAGACTTTGGTAATCAGAAAGAAAGAATTGGCTATAAACTTTTGACATTTTCAGCTTTTACTTCTTGGGGAGTTTTGCATGATTTTTAAATATGGGATTTCAGCTCATTAACAAATGCTTTCTGAGTTTCTCACCATTTAATGAGCCAGAGGTTTTCATTTTTAGAGTGTTGGGTGTCTCAAAGTGGAACAGAGTACAAGACGTCTGACATTCTCTCTGTTGTATTTTCAGAGAATAGCAGCTATAAAGCAGGCCCTGAATGCACACAACATCAGTTTCTTTCTGAGGGGAGGATACTGGGTCTTGGTGACTTTAGCTGACTCCAGTTCAGGTAAATATGTAAACAAAGCTCCCAACAGACCAATTTTGGATGCCAGTTTGAGTTCTGATAAGTTAAGGAAAAAATCTTTGTATCAATATATATGTATGCATATAACACATGTATATACTAACTTGGTACTTGTTGCATATGAATAAACATGTATATGTTAATATATATACACGTATGTGTACACACATATATATGTACACATTTTCATTTGATAGTTAATAAGAATCACAACCAAATAAATATTTCTTAGGCATTTCCATTTTGTCACAGTTCATGATTTGTATCACAAGCTTCTTGCTTTTTCTGTGTAGCCACAACATTAAGTAAATACCTCTATTGCACAAAATAGCGCTCTGAAGAAAGAGGCAACCAGGCTTCAAAAAACCCCATCTGGTGATCTAAAGGCATTTTGGTTGCACTGGCTGCTGAGAAAACAGAGCTTCTTTACCCTTATCTCAGCCATTAGCTCTACTGCTATAACTACATGGGTCAGAGACACAGGCTTGCTTCTCTGCCATGTATCTCTGATCTTCAACTCAACTAATGTGAGGGTTGCTGTAGGGTCTCCACATTGCTAATCCTGTCCTGAGATAAATTATGTTTTTACTCTTTTTAAAACAAGTGGATACAGGGGATTTTTATACATGCATTTCCTGCCTCTCTGGATTCACTGTGTTGATGGAAACTGGTTGAACAGAGTATATGTGCATAAGTGTGTGTATTTTTAACAGAGAGACGTTAAAGTGATGTTTTAACCAGAAAATTCAGCTTTGACTTGAATCTTTTATTGGAATGTCCTGTAATTTTTTGTGTATTATCTCCCATAATATATCCTTCTTTTGTATTTCAATGTGTTGTGGGAGAACAGCTTTAGCTGACCACAGTCAATTTGTGTAAATGCTAGTGGTATTTTATCTGTCAGCTCTCTGTAGAAGACAAAACTCTTTTATCTGTAGAACTGTGCTACAGTCTCACTGTGGTACCTCATCTGGTTTAAAGGGTTGACATTTGTTAGCCACCACAAAAGGCTGGTATTGAAAGAAGCCCATGTTCATTCCAACCTTTACTGATGTATGACCTTGATGAGTTCATTTGTTGTTCAGAGCCTTAGTTTCTCCATCTGCTAAATTAATACAGCCCTATTTTTGTGAGGCACATGTACTTAGGGTGTGTGATCATTTACTATGAAAACTTCAGATTCCCAGGAAAAAAAACAACCACTGAGTATGTGAATAATTAAATCTCCAGGGTCCTAGGGTTTGTTGTTGGTTGTTGTTTTTTTAATTGGCCCTCTGTCCTTCAGTCACAAGTCACCAATTAATTCTGTGTTTTTGTCTTTTTGAAGAAGACACAGATGGAGGGAAGAGGTTGCACAAATACCAACAAATGTTTTTGACTTGACAATTAAATAGAAAAAAGGCTCAACAATGTGACTGATGTGAAAGAGGACATGCTATACTGTTCTTTTATTTTGTATTTCAGATTCTCAGAGGACTGGAGGAGGCAGTGGCTACTGGGCTATTGTGGTTCTCTTTGTTATCTGTCTAGTTGCAGTCGGGGCTTTCATCCTCTACAAGTTCAAAAGGCAAGTAAACTTTAATCAAGACACACATTTTAAGCATTAGATTTACCCACAGACTAGCAAAACAGAGATTGTAATTCGAAAAGATTTCTTGAAGAATTGCAAGAAGCGCATCACTTTGAAAACCGTGTTTTTCTGAACTTTTCAGACCTCAAGGTACTGCACTGATGCTTGTTTCGCTTGCTACATTCCAAGATAAATATCAACAATATGGGAACTATGGAGAGTTTCTTCAGTTTGTCTAAATGATATCATCAAGAATCAGAGCTGAACTAAAATATTATTCCTGATTAATTCCCTCCTCATTACTCCTAACAGTTATGAATAAACTAAAGCTATCAGGACAAGGAGTACATCTGCAATGCTGATTTGCTTAAAAAAGTAGTTTTATCGGAGCACGTAATGCTCTGGGGTTTCTTTTTGCACATATTAAATTTTAATTGCTGAGGCAATGCCACGGAGAATGACTGACAGAAAGAGATTAGTGTTAATTTGACTCTAGAGTGTGTGGAGGGAAGAAATATTTCTGGATGTGGCCTTTATGTGAGGCATATTCTCAAAATTGAACCATGCCAGCCTTAGACAGTCCAATATATCTTTGGTCTGCAATTGATTTTAAGCAGAGCTGCTAGGGTGCTGTGCAATTTAAATAATTTGTTCTTGTTCATGGGATATGTTATCATTGGCTAACCTCTTGGTATTTCTTTATCTCTGGGGCCTTCAGAAGCTCTTGGGTTTGAGCATACTGGAAACAAGCCTTCATCATCATCATCAAATCCTGTTGTCCTTACTCAGTGAGGATTAGATATTGATTTGCCAAATTTTTGAAAGATTGATTTTTATTTGAAATAAATTTAAGTTTCTAGAACTAGGTGCAGCATTAAGTTTGTGAGAGCAGTATGTGTAGCTAGCATTGAAGTATGAGTTTGTTTAGCTAAAGAATTTTTATGTCAATAGAGAAAAGCCCCTTTTCTTCAAGAATCTCTTAACTGTCTCACTGCAGCATCTAAGTTTCTTAGAGTTCATAGTGAGTGATTGCTCAAAAGTGCAAAGCACAGAATACTGTATCAGACTGTCTACAATGGAATAAAAATCCATTTTGCTATGTTAGGTGCCTGCAGCAAGGAAAAACGTAAAAATGGTTGATGTGATGTAATTATATTATTTCAATACATGGAGGATTTGCTGTTTGTAGTTTGGGATCATAAAACTTCCTTGTGATATCTTTCAAAAACTATGTGATTTATATCTTTTATTAGCTTTTAAATGAGAGCAATTAAATAACAGACACAATTACTGCATGGTAGAAGAAGTATAAAATATTCAATAAAGGAATAAAAAAATAATCTTCCTTAAGTTCCTTTTAAAATGCCCCAATGAACGACTGCTTTATAAATAGAGCTTTTATTAAGAAGGAAACTGTAGTACAATTTGCAAACTGTGAGCTTTAATGTCTCTTACACTTCTGTATATAATTTGTGAAAATCATTGCATTTACCTTTTGAGGGAGTAATCTAAGTGTGATTGAGGAGAATTGTGAGTTATATTCAAATGTTTGTCAGTAGCCTGAAAATGGCTGTTGGCATTGATGAATGACCATGCAGTAGTATTCAATTTTACTCTGTATCTTATCTGTTTCAGAGATGTTTGACAGAATTATTTTTTAATATTCCTGATAAGCTTTTCAAATATGACATTTTTTTTGGTTACATCCTTCATCTGCAGTCATCTTCAAAGAATATTGAGTACCCAATCAGTGCTATGTTTGAAAAATCGCTTTTTCTTGAGCACTCAAATCTTTAATCCCTTTTAAAAAGTCTTTCCTGTGTTTATGAAGATGGATGGTGAATTTCTGGATCCCCATGGAGTACTTAGTTGGGACTACAGTCCCTTTAAAGTCAATACAGTGAGTATGGAAGTTCACAAACTGGTCCACAGGGACTGAGGCTATGAAACTGAGTGTCCTTTACGGATATAAAAGTTGAAAGTTGTAATGCACAAAGGCAGCTTGTCAATATTATATGCCTGTGTTTTAAAAATTAATTTGCTAAAAGAATGCCATAGGCAACAAAAAATGTTCAATTTTAGGTGACAATTTCAGAAGACTGACACTTACTGTGTCCTATGGTAACTCAGATTGCCCAGGCAAATAAAAATATTATTTATTTCCACATAGAAATTACAGACATGTATAAAGTTTTGAAATGTTAATACTGTCCATAATTCTGATGTATGATCCACAAAATTAGGGAGGAGATAGAAGACATTCCGTGATGCTTTCCTTTCATTCAATGTAGGTTAATAGTCAGATACTCCCTTCACAAAAGGTTAAAACTCCTTTTTTCCCCACATCAGAGACATTTTTATTAATCCTAGTTTTATCACTACACTATTTGGGTCTACAGGACTTGCAGTTGGCATTAGAGCACAGGCAGAGCAGGTGGTATGCAAGAGAATGCATGGACATGCCTTGGATTGCTCTCTCTTTCTCTCTCTTTGCTGTCCCAAAGGACTGTTAACATAAGGTTGATACCTGGAAAGATGCAAAGAAGGAAAACTTGGCTTGCAAATAAGATGGTGACTGGATTGGCAGTGAAGTTACAGCTTCATACATGAGAACATTTCATCTATTTGCAATGAGAGAGTTCAAGACTTGTGATGAAAATTAAAGAGAAACTAGTGTAGACCTACAGTTTTGATAGAAAATGGAGAAACCTGCCCAAACTGCTCCAAGGTTCCTGAGTGGTGAGGCTCCTTGTCCCCAAGCATGCTCACCTGCCCGGATTATTTCTGCAGTTCATGTCATAAGAACTTGGGTCTCAATTTGCAGTAATTTTTGTCAGACTGAACTGGGAGATGAACGATGGTATTGACAAGACATCAGAGACTAATCCAATACCTCTTTTTTATTAACCTTTTATAAGTAATGATGACACCTGCTGCTCCTGTTTAATTTCTCATTTTTTTGAAAACTGCAATATTCGGTGCTTAAGATTGGTGTCTCTCACAAGAAGTAAATCTCAAAAAATTAGTTTGGGGGAGAGCAGTAATCTAAAAATAACAATCCTGCATAAGATTCTTTGTCAGATGCCTCATATGGAGAAAATTAAGAGAGTATTTCATCTAATTAGGTAGGGGGACAGGGGAAAAACAGAGGCAGATTCACACAGAAGTAGTGGGATTTTGGCTGATTAGTGATATGCATAGTAAAAACCAATGCCATTTCATAGCTCCTCAAGGAATTCCCATTAAATAGGAGAGATGTAAGTTGCATAATTTCCCTCTAATCAAATCTAACATTTTAGGATCTGCTGGATAACAAGAGTTGTCATGGCTGTCTAACTACTGATTAGGTGACTGTAGGTCACATCTGTTCTCATATGCCCTAATTCCAAATACTTAAGCATTGACTAGGAAAACTGCTGCCCTCCGTTCTTATATGCTGTAAAATTGCAATCATTTATCATTTCATCTCCTCATTCCTGAACCTCCCCAAACCTCCCCTCTTTATCTGATGGCTCCTTTGTGCATCCAACCGCTTCTTGCCACACGTGCTTGAAAAACTGGTGCTGGAGTCCCCTGAGCTCATGAAGTGACTCCTGGCAATCCTGAGCCTGGTTAGTTGCTTCAGGGAAAAAAAAAAAAAAAAAAAAAAAAAGGCAAAAGCCAAAAAGTCTTGAGAAACACGAGGGTTTCCTTTGTGATCTGAGTAGATAAGGACATCAGATTAGGGCTATTTTTACTCCATAAATGAAAAGTAAATTTTAAATTATAGCTGTGATGGTTTTAAAAACTAATTCTAATTGTTTCCAGCAAATGAGATGAGCCATTTGGTATAGTTGAGCTACTGGTTTAGATAGTTTGGAGAGGGGGAATTTTGAGCATGGCAGCAAGGAGCAAGAGGTCATACCTGGCTGGTAAGTGTGCCCATGATTGTGGAGCAAGAGGCTGTGCAGCCAGCAAACGTGGATGGTGGGCAAGCCATGAGCAACACGCCTTTTCCTTGCTCTTACTTTCTGAGCATGGAAAGCATCGATCGGATGCCTCAAGCAAACAGTATGTTGTAATACTCACTAGTATGCTTCAGTTGTTTAAACATCCAGGTAAAATGGACTGCAGCTGCTTCTTTTGACCACAAAAGCATGAAGCAGCTGGAAAATATTTTTTTGAGAAATGAGGACTATTTTTTAATGCAGATCTGGGACCTGCATATATTTTTTATATATCATACCATCTTTACTAGATTTGGTTCAGTAAGAACACATTTCTTCCATTCCCTTTGAAACAATGTTTGTTTTTTTTTGTGGGTTTCAAATTGCTTTCCAGAAAAGATTTTTTTCTTCCTCTCAGAAAAAACTTTATGGTGTGGGGTCCTGGGCAACAGAATAGAGAAGGGAAATAGCACTGTCTGCACAAGGCAAAGTGGAGGAAAGGAAAATTATATTTTAGCCACATCAAAGCTGCCATGTAATCATCATGCTACTAGTGGAAGATCTGAAATCATCTTTTCTTATTTTTCGTTTCTGTATAACAGCAGGATATTAGAGTAGCCAAACCAGAGCAAATATTTGGCTTTTCTGCTTATGTATTTTACCTGGTTAATTGTAATTCGATTCTCTGAAAGAGTATGAAAATCTTTGTCTTTTAATTTGTATGCAAAGTACTTGCAGTGTACTTAAAGCTGCATACATCATTTTCACAAATCACGGTGAATCCTCTTTGCCCAGATTTATACCATTTTGTGTGTATTCCTTTTCCCCCCTCTAATATCAAGTGCCACTTTTGGTAAATGAACCCCCTCCTGGGTCATTTCCACAATCTGGAGCAGAACTCTGTTATCTTTCTGCCTCATTGACTTACTATCTCATTTTCAGTCTCTGAAGAAAAGCTATCTTTTTTCCCCACCTTGCTTATACTACTTTTATGTTCCATGAGAGCAAGCTTAGTCCCAGTCTGTGCTTTTTAGTGATAAAAAAAACAGGCACTAATTTAATGATCCATAATATTTCGTAAAAACTTCCTCAGAAATCAAAGTAATAGCATGCTGAAAAGATTTCTGAAATGAAAGAGGCAAGTATATCAGGAGTGTCTTAAAGCACAAAGAAGTCAGTCATCTGAACATAAATCCAAACATGATAAAGTCAACACCACAATAAAGTATTCTATTTAATGGATTATTATTGTTGTTAGTTTTCTTTAAGTTCCAAAAGAATGCTACATTATTCTGTATCCTTTGCCATGTGAATATGTTCCTATTTTTTATACTAAACAGAATTTTAATCAAGCCTCTGGAAAACAAATGAAGTTGCATAAAGGCCAATGACTATTTGCTCCGCAAGGAAGGAATTCAAAACCAAATAAAGTAGAGTTTAAATGAGTGGGAATCAATATCTCATCCCCTCCTGCTGTTCCTTCCTGATGAACATTTTTAAGTACAGTTTTGGGTATGAACTGATTAGAATTTGTGAATATAGGAAGAAAAATATACCTTCCAGAATAGCTTCTAAAAGGTGTAGGACCTGAAAAGCATGGTGAAAGCCATGTGCTGTGATGTTCTTTAGTGGTACTGCGCAGAATTATGTCTCTAGCCTCATATTTTTATGGTTCTCAAAGCAGACATGAATATTTCTTCTTCTTCATGATTGAAATAAAATGCTACAGGGAAAACAAAAGGAACTAAAAATGTAAACCATGGGGTGCTGCTGAGCAGAGGTAATTGTCTCCAGTGATGGATGTGAAGCACATGCATTTTGCAGATGAAGAGTAAACCCCCAAAAGAAAGTATTGCATAATCTTTTTGTCTGTTCTTCTAAATGTGCTTTCAATTTCCATACTTCTGATATAAATCTCTTCGGTCGAATTTCGTGCCTTGTCATGTTTTCACAGTTGTCTTTTATGTACACCCAAGCATTTCAGCTCTGCCTACTTCAAACACTTACATTGAACTCAATTGCTTCTTGAAGAAGAGCAAAGCACATCAGGGTACACTAGAGTTTTTCTCTGTATAATTAGGGATAGCAGCTTCCTTCCTATCTGTTAGAGCAGCGAGGAGCAACTGGAAAATTGCCACTATCAGGGCCATCTTAGCAAGGGTTCAGTATCCACATCCTGTTTCATCTCTCAATGTGGTTGTCCCTTGTAAACAGAACATCCAGCACATGTGTTAAAAGTGCCTCTTGAAAAGGATTGGACTGTCATTTCATTCGGTGTGGTTGAGTCTCTTCCATGTAAAACTGAACCAATATGAAATACGTAGAGATCTCTGTAGTGTATAAAAGGTCTAATGCCTACAGTATGTGTCTTCTCAAGACCTGTAATACTCTCCTTCCTCCAGTCCATGCTCAGTGTTACAGTCTAAGGTGCTTTCCTCTGTCAGGTTGAGGAGAAAAGGAAAGTATGGAAGTACAGAGTACCTCAGCTTTATAGCTTCCATGATGGATCTGTGCTTAGCAGGACTGGGCAGGATTAGATGAGTGAGAAATAACATCTCACACTTTTCCTCCCTTTATTCTTAGCCCATAAAGAAATGGGTTAACCATACATTTAATGGTTATTTGTGAACTTGAGAGGTTCCTTCATTCAGGAAGAGTGAAGAAACTTTCATATTTTTAATAGTAGGTGTTGTGATCATGGTTATCTCTAACTAGTAAGTCTTACAGGAGACACGAGTTGAAGCCTCAGGATTTACACTAGAGGACATACCTTGTTGACCTGGTTTCATACAGGTCCTTCAGCCTGGGCAGACAGTAGTCAGAGTAGCAGCTCTTCTCCCTTTACTTAACTGCAAAGGTCTGATATGCCATATGGGTTTGAGACATTTAACATTTTTATTATGTCAAAATTGTTTGGATAATACCACTGATGCTTCTAAAATCTGTCAGAAATAGTTTTGAGAAGGTCCCCTAATTATTGCAGAAACATATGTGCTTATTCTGCAGATGTGTTACAAAGACATTCTTCTGGGATTTGTCTCCCTTAGGCATTTGCTGGTGGACTGAAAGTGAGCAATTTGACAGGTTTGATGCAGGTCTGATTGAGAGAATATTGTTTTCCAAACGACTAGTTTCATTACCAGACACATTAAAAACAGTCTGGAGTTACTGGCCCTGGAGAAAAAAAATCAAAATTAATTACCTAATGTATTTGTTTTGGTAATGAGAAATGTCCTTCCCTCTTTAAACATGGCTTTTTTTATCCATGTAATGGAAGGAGAATGATGCAGGACTTGGCTTTATGTGTATGTTTGTGTCGGACCTGTTGAAGTTATTATAATAACAGAACATTGTGTCATCAGACCATCTGTACAACTTTGGCTAGTCCTGTGCTTTATTTACCCCATCTTCACTGAGATACAGAAAAGAGCAAGAACAATCAGATTTCTTTCTTTGTACTGCTTATAAATAATGGGATAAAATGCCTAATTTATATATCTATATATAATTTTTTGTGTGTGTGTAGGTATATAGGATGCAATTCATCTTTTGGATTGTTCAAATTAAAGAGAGGAGATTGTCTTCAGTCATCTTTCATTGTTTAGCAATTTCCATTTATTTAAATTACTTTGACACAATGGAAGGTACTGTTTAGAATAGCTTGCTGCAGTAACTTTTATCTCAAACTAAGATGGTGCCATCTGCTAAAGACACCTTCTTTTGAAATTACATCTAAAGACAGGTCATCTTCAAAAGCCTAGAGAAAACAGAGCAATCTGTTTATTTATTCAGCTTTCAAACTTTTCAACTGCCGGAATATAGAGCAGCTGATGGCTGTTTTTAGAGAGAAACCTAAAAATTAGTGTCACTTTTTCTGTTTTCTCACTGTCTAAAGGAGCTCAACAGAAACTGCAGCTTAACCTCAGCACTTCAACCCTGTTTTCTCTTTTCTTCTCATTGTCTGCCCATTGCAATAATCTGTGTTTAAGCACAGACTTTGACAGCCATGATCTGCTGTCATACTGATCAAGCTGTCAAGCTGCTTCTTGCACTATAGGAAACGGAGTTTATGGCCTGCAGCTCCCAAATCTGAAGTGTCTGGTTGGTGCCTAGGAAAGGATGTCCTTATGTGCCCAGGCAGATTGCAGGTGAGCACAGCTGCAGCACAAAGGGTGTGACTCTTGATAAATGTTTAAACCATAAACTGTGTTGCAAAGTTAGAAGTCCCTAATTTTTCCCTTTGATATTACGAAGTCTAATTTAAGTTTATCTGGTTAAGAACTTTTTATCAATACTAAGTCATAAGCCTCCCGATCTCAGCCATGGTGCTAGTTGTTCATTAGAGTAATTTAATAACATGCTTTTTGTTTCTCTCATTACAGTCAGAATGAGTGAATTTAATGTTGTCTCCTATAGAGAGTTTTGTCTAATTCATTAGTTCCCAGTCCAAGCTTTACACTCTATCTCCTTCAGTGCTGCCTGCTTAACTTCACCAACCTCCCCTGTCTTGTGCCATTATTGATGCCTGTTTACCTTCTTACTCCTTACCCCTTGGTCTTGGCCTCCCGGTTCTTCATTCTCTGCTCTCTTTCCACTCTCTCTCTCCTGGACTTCTCCTGCTTCTTTCTCTGCCACCCTGATGACTACTAGTGCCATTTGATGCTATCACACTTTAACGTCAACCCACCTCACCAGGGAGATGTGATGATGATTGCAATCCAGCCTAATGTTTGTGAAGACACCTGGGACCAGGAATGAATGCTTGTTGGGCCTTTTTGTTGCTTGAATTCTTTAAACAGTTTTTCTGTGCCTTTAGTATTTTTTTCAGCATTGTTCATTGTCTGTCATTCTTGGTGATAAATTGATGCTTAATTATTATGTTGGTATGAACATCGTGATAAGGTGGTTACAGAGAGCTGTAACCCAGAATAAGGAGTTGATAAGTTTAGGTCATGATCACAAAATTAAGGAAAGGAGCGAGTGGTAATGTTTTTGATTCTGGAATGATTTTGACCTGCTGGAGCTCTACTCTGATGCCAGCATGTGTGTGACACAAAAGAACTCCATCACAAAATTTTTTCTCCTTGTCTGATTTAGGAAACTGCCAGGCAGAAATGTCTACGCCCAGATGCACAATGAAAAAGAGCAGGAGATGACAAGCCCTGTTAATCACAGTGAGGACACCCAGAACATCATCCAGGGTGAGGAGTTTATTGATGATGATCTGGACTCTCAAACACTAGGTAACGCAAGAGGTAACTTCGTTTTTAGTTTATAAATTTTCATAAGTAATTGATTGTTTTCCTTTTAGCTCTTTTTCATTTTCTATTCAGTCTCAGGAAGACACAAATGGTAACACCACTAACAAGGGATTATCTCAGTCACCTTCTTTTGGCTTGCTTGATATACAAGCTAGTGTATGGATGATATGCTATATAGAGCATGAGTACAGAGATAGTAGTTTAATATCAGGAGACTGACTTGGACAATTTTAGAGATAAATTATATTTGGGAGAATAGGATATAATCTGCAACAGTTGAATTCACTCAGTAATTTCCAGAATTAGTAGAAAATTGAGTTTAGGCCAGAAGGATTTGTAGAGTCAATGCTTCTATGATTTCAGATGGATTGTATGGAGATCCATTGCTATATTTGCCTTCATATTCCAGTGGCATTTAAGGTTTTTGTGATTAGAAACATTAAATTTATTCATGTATAAAAAGTATCATAAGTCTTCCTTAATTTAGCTATTGACTTTCTTAGTATTCATGAGGTGGTTGTAAGGAAGCCACAAGGGAAACTTTCTGTGAGTATCTCTCAGATACGATTTCAATGTCAGGTGGAAGTGTGTATCCTGGCACCCTGTGGGTAGTTTTAATGTAACACGGGGTGCTGATCTATAAAGTTAATTTATTGTAAAATTTACATTTTGTTCAGACTGCTTTCAGGTCACAGTCTGAAAAATGTAGGACAATGTAAAAAACACCCAGTTCCATTTCTGCACGTTTTGTGAAAATAAATCAGATAACCTAAAGCCTTTGGGATTTGTAGTAGTAGATTCGTGGTGTGTAAGGCAACTGTAATGTCTTCATGAACTCCATGGACGATGTGTTTTAGCTGCACCAGAGGTAGCCTGGGGAAGACAGAACCTGGTCAGAGGAGAGATTTCTTTATCTTGGGTTTCACCTTTATTGTTTGTTGTTGATGTCTTTATTTTCACTTGCTGAACTATGCACCACTTCTCAGTTCTTGAAGGTGTTAGCTTTGAACACAAGGGAAGAATCCAGCCTCTTGCTTTGCTTTGTATATTTCTATCTCCTCTTTGACAACCTTTGTGTATGAGTATCACTGTGTTTTCATTCTGATTTTGCAAGACAACCTTGGTTGCCCTCCTGACTTTATTGGAGTTAGTCCCAAAAACAGCCCTGAAAAACAAAGTCTGTGTTAAAATTGTTTGATGAGATCATCTTCAGGGTCTTTAGAAGAGAAGCTGAATGCTAACAAAGTCCTTGCAGACATGCCTATTAAAGTGGAGCATTCAAACACCTCTAGTAATGTACGAAAGCATAACTTTTAATGGTAGAAAATCCCTTATGGCCTATTAAAAAAACCAGGCAGCTTGGGATGCTGGAATAAAGAAATGCTACCCTGATTTGTAACACATTCAGAATTAATCTCTGCTTGCCCTGCACTCATTACACAGAGAAAACAAAAATCTTCTATCTGGGCAGAGCATTATTTTAGGGTTAAAGAGTACAAGATCATGATGTTTTGATGACATAAGACAGTTAGCAAATGCATAGCTCAAGGTGATTTGTGCTTCTGCCAGGATGTCAGCACCAGCAGCCTTTCTAGGAGAGTGTAAAGAGCTCATTTCTGTGGATCATAATCATCCATATTTGTCACCTACTGTACAGCTTTTAGACAGAATATGTTATTTAAGACATAAAACTATACTCCCGCTCGCCCTACTGTTTGGTTATTTGCAATACTTTCCACTAGCTCTAGTATTGCTCAGTTCTGCCAAGAAAATATTCCTGTTAATGATACTCTATTTTATCTGGCTAGAGTATGAAACATGTTTTAATCCCTGCTTTATATTAAACTGTGGTGTACGACATGATTTGCAGAAGGTTCCTATGCTATGGAGATCCCTTCTAGTTCTGGTGAGCTTTCTCCCCCCCTGTTGGAGATGTCAGTAGCCGCCTCCACTCCATGCACAGGAGGGAGTTACAGGCCTGGGTTTCTGTTTGTTCTCTTCTCGTAACTTTTGAATTTCCACAGTACAGTATTTCCAGACTCACCCATCCACTTTTTTTGTTTTCTATATATTTTATGTTGCCTACTTTATCGCAACCCCCACCTTGGGACTCCTCAACACCATTACCTTGCAGTGACTCCTTCTGGGAGAAGTGGCAGCTTGAACAGCTACAGAGTTCCCTTATTGCTGATGCCGGTCAGTGTCCAGTCCCAGGTCAGTGGCATGTCGAATGGACGCCTCAGGTTCCATTCTCCTCCCTCACCTGCACCCCTCGAGACAACTACACCTTTATAAGCCACACAGAGAACCAACTTATGCTGTCACTGGGATAGAAACCCTAGGAATTCACCACAAATCCACCATCATGAGCAAAAGCTTTGCGCAAAAGTGTGCTGTAGGTACATGGAGCTGTTGCACCAACCTTCACCTGACCTGTTGTTTGATAAAGTCACTCTCTTATGCAATTGACTTGTCCCTGCAATAAAAGGGGGATTTATTGTGGAGTACCTGAAATACACTAATGTTGGCCTTTTGTTTCTATATTTTCATAGGCAATCACTCAGGCGTGGTTTTGAGCATCAACTCCAGAGAGATGCACAGTTACCTGGTTAGCTGATATTTGCAGCTGAACACAAAACCCGAAAGACTCTTCTCTGTACCATTTTATTTTTCCCTGATGATGTCACAAAATTGCAAATATGGCTGTAAATGCTGATGGAGAGGAGGTTTCATACCAGTCCTGTGGAAAAAAGCATCCATCTTCAGTTACCAAGAGTGAAGGATATGTCGTGTTCACTCTATGGCCTGGGAACTCATCACGATTGAAACTCAAACTATGGTAGCAAATTTGTAGTCCTAGGTACCTTCAATGCCACCTTATTTCTTTTCTGTCTATGCTCTATTTCTTTATGTTTATTTTTAGAATGATTGACTGTAACTTTTTAATTATATTTTTAATTGAGGTATTCAGCAGAAGGCTGGGACTCTTCATCCTGGAAAGGTGATTTTTACGCAAGTGACTAGACCAGAACAGATGGTTGGTTGATCACAATGACAATTTTTTTAGGAGGCCAAGTGTTTCTGTGCTGGGAAAGGACTGAGTGAGAGACAAATGCACTCCTAGTTGAGACAAACTCTTAACTTAAACATGTGTGAGACAATCTAATGAATTTAGGCTTAGGTCCTTCTGTGGATTAAAGGAAGTAAAATGTTAATTAGGATATCTCATAATATATGATCATGCTCTTGTAAGTGTAGCAAGTCCTGACAAACTATCAGCACCAGTATCTCCTCCAGTCCCACCCTGGGTGAAAGAAAAACACCAGCTTGATGCTATTTCCAGACCAGGTGCCTTCACTTGCAGACAGTCATTTCAGTTCCTCTCTCCTTTCTCCTGAGTGAGCACCTCCAGGATGATGGCAGATGCCAGATGAGTTATCCTGTAAAACCCTGTGCTAGTGGCCTGTCTCTTTTTAAATTTCCAGAGAGTGTAAATACTTCTTTTAAGTCACGTTCTTTGTATGGTTATTTTTTTTTTAAATTTCCTGTTTGGGCAGATGTGCCAGATAGGTCAGAGCTCTCCTCCAGGAATGGCTGGGTAGCGCCACCATCTCCTTCCCACTGCATCCCTGTTTGAGATTTCCTCCGGATCTTTGCCCTTGCGGGTTGGAGTGGGCAAACTCTGACCTTTTCCACTAGGGTTAGTTTGACAATCTGAATTGTCATGGAGAGGATGGGATGGGATTTAGGGGTTCATATTTCCTTCCCATCACCACAGGGTGTCACTCAGTCCCTACCACCGCTAGCCCCTATTCCTGCAGGGAGGGCAAGAGAGGGGAGGGAGGGGCTTCTGGAGGAGCTGCCTGCAGAAAGGCTGGTGAGTCAGGTCAGTGTTTCCTAATCCCAGTTTTGTGAGCTGGGTCAGAGTTTCCTAGTCTTGACTTCTGCATCCCTAGGGAACGGCAGCGCAGTGAATCCACACCCCTCTTGTCTTTTCTCTGCGGTTAATGTCGCCTTGTAGGAAACTGAATGTGGTGTGATGAGCTTAAAGGGGGGGGTGTGGGGTGTGTGGCACATTGCCTGGAATTAGGATGCTTCTCTCAGAAACCTGTATAATCTCTTTACTTCTTGCCTTTAGAGAATAAATAACTCTGTACTCACTGAATGTCATACTGATGCTAGGGATGAGCTCGCACACCACCTTGTTTAAGAAGTATACAGATAGCTAATTACATCATCCAGAATAAACAAACAGAAAATAATGAATGATAGTAAAATAGAAAAGAACTGTCTTAAAATTATTGTATGCATTGGAGTCATTCTTCCATGTAGCTGTGGATATCCTAGAGCATATTATAATCAAATGCAACGGACTGGGGTGTAATAATTCAGTGTAGTACTGTAGGCTCTCACAAACCCCATAAGATGTATGTGTAAAGCACAAGAAAATCTAGCTTATAAACTTACTGTAAGGAACTAGGTGGAAAAGTTAGAGTGAAGATTCTGAAAAGCACTTGCAAACTGCTCAGGAAAATAATTTCAAAAATTGTTTTAAAATTTCTGCCTATTTAGTTGTATAGTGCCATGTAAATTTATTGACAGAGAAATACTGCTGCATTTGACTGTTGTATGCCAGACTGTGTGGAAATCCAAGGTCTTAAAGGTGTCTGAGTCTGAGTTTCTTGAAGAGAAGTGCAAATACAAAATGTGCTGTGCATTGGAAACTCTCAGGATTGTTGCAGCAGGGGCTTCCCCTCCTCACCAGCTCTCCTTGTTAGAAGAAACAAGTGGAATGAGCTGGACAGAGAATAAAATAGTATTACAAACATCTTACTTGTTCCTGTGAAATAAAATCTGAAGTGGGTTATTTGTATAGGGCAGGTGAGTGGCAAACCACCCTCATGGAAAGGGATGGGATGGAAGTTCTAGCTTGGGATTGTTCTACATGGTTAGTCTGATTGGCAAAGGACTCTATTGGAACTAGGTCACACATCTAATTTATGCTTTAACAGCTACTTTTATACATTTAATTCAGGCTGATTTGTGTCTCTGATCACAGGAGTCTTTTGGAACACAGTAGAATATTGCTTGGTACTCTAATTAACACTTAGCACAATATAGTGCCTGTAATAATGTTTTTCGATGCTAATTAATTTGATTCATGCACTACTCCTGTGAGGTTGGTTTGTCATGTCTCAAAACCACTGTTTTCTAAAGAGATATTGGTATTGCTGTAACTTTATTAATAATACCCAGCAGATAATAAAGGAAGCCCTTGATTTCCCAGCAAGAATAACTTTAAAACAAATTATTTTAAAACTGAGAAAATACTATTACCATTTTCTAGCGCTAGATTTCAAATCTCTTGAACTACATTCATGATATCTTACCATTTTATCCTTTAGATGAATCTAAAATCCTGATACATGTGTATTCAGAAACATAGTTGCTTCTATGCACAAGTGCTAGTTACACATGCATGCACACACACATGCAGTATTTTTACATGTTAATCAAATTTATTAGTAAAGACTTTGGGCAAGTTATTTAACCTGTACATGCCCCAGTTTCCCCACCTATAAAATGGGGCAGATAGTAATTACCTACCTCACAGGGGTATTGTGAGGCGAAATTAATTACTGTTAGTTCAGGATCATCACAGTCAAAGAATTTTGTGAGCATAAAGTATTAATGGTTTCACTTTCTTTGTTTTACTTGTAATTATTACTGTTCTTAAAAGTAGTCTACTGAAACCAGCTGCAATTATGTATAAATTAAAAAAAAAAAAAGCATAATCCAAAAAAGGTACATCACTGGTAAAAAAAAATTTTATTTAAACACTGTTATTGGAACATATGGTTATGTGGTAGCACTACAACATTGGCTATGATTTTGCTGTTACACCGTAATATCTTCAACTTACCTTTCTTCAGTGTTATTTGATCAAAAACCATATAAAAATGGGTACAGTGATATTTATCAGCACTGATATTGAACTATACTGAAACCAACAAAACTGGCAGTGCACTGGCCTCATTGGCATCCTTGTCCTTCTTAAACTCTGATGTATTTGCAGATTCAAACACACCCTGTACTTTTCAGAGTGCTCCAAACAGTATGATCTGAAGGATTCTAACAGATCTGTCAAGATTTACAGCTGTTACCTTTGCTTTCCCTTTTGACATTGAATGTTTTATATGGATTCCGAATGGTCCATCCATATAAAGTACTCAGAAATGCTCAAAGGACATTTAAGGAAAATCCACACAATGTTAATTAATTTCTCAAAAGTAAAGCAATATAAACCAGTGTATTTTTGTACTCTGTAGAAGAGGGTGGTGGAAATGGCTGTGAAGAAATAGAAGGTACCAGCCTGAGGCAAGATGTTGTTATCTCCAATTCAAATCCAATTTCTTGGAATTATTTTATGATATTCTTATTGAATTATATGCCTCTTGATGAGTGTTCTTCTTTTGATGACTGGTGTAAAGAGGAGTAAACTGTTTATTCATGTAAAGTAGATGATTGGTTAAGTTACTGTCCTCTAGACAAATACAGATCAGTCCTTTGCCAATGGTAGTTCCTCGTGCAAAGCAGGTTTCATATGACATGATTATCCTGGTTAGCTGTGTTTTAAGTCCAAGGAGACATCCCTTTAGTGGGAATGCTCTACTTACTGTATGCTTTATCTTTAATAGAGGTCAATAGAATGGATCTGCAGTAGTTTCCGTCCTCCTTACACAAACACATGCTCAAAGAAATGTTTGGGAAAAAGAAAAAAAGAAAATATTTATAAGAAATTAAATACATGCATTGTTTGCAGTAACTTTTTGATGATGAACCACTGGTTCATCATCAAAGCTGATAAGCTTTGAATTTCTAGTGTTATTTCAAGTCAAATACAATGTTGCTAATTTGATAGAATCGATGACAATTTCAGTCATAGATTTTTCCTATGTTTCCTATAGAAGAAGTTTTGTAATTTTTCACTAATGAGACTTTGGAGGTGGGGGGGGAGAGAAACTAAGAATTTTATTTCATTGCACGGTCCCTGTCAGTTGAAGTTATTATAGTTGTTTTATTGTATATTGATTGATACCACTCTATTGTTTCCATCTTCATTTTTTATTTCAGCTTTTTAGACAAAAGTAAGTGCTCATTTCTCTCAAAATATTGGCTTTCCACCAGGAAGAAATTTATAAGCATTTACCTTTATAAACATTGATTTTTAAGATGCAAAATTTGTTGTGTCTTATAAGTCCATCCAAAAAGCTGCTTCCCAGCTCATTTTCTCTGTTCTAGTCCCAGCTGCACATTGCTTCTACAACTTTCTTCAAGAGAGTGGCATATAGCCTAATCATACTAGTCTGAGAAAGTATTTTTAAAACTTTCATTAGAATATCATTTAATTGACTGTAAGTAGGTCTGCTCAGATCGTTTTCTTAATGTCGTTTGTATTTTCATGTTCCTTATTTCCTTTCAGTATCTCAGTATTAACCCTTTCAGTGCCATTTAAATGCATGTTTATTCCTGTGATGTTTTCACTTTTTTTTAGTCTATAATCAGCAAAGTGACAAATAACTTAGACTCTCAGTTAGCTTTTGCAATTTATAGCCTAACCCTGCAGTCTTTGGGAAATGTCAAGCTGTGCACTCTTAATTTTTTAATCTTCTATCCCGTTAGCCCTTCTACCTGATTGATCACCTTGGCAGCATTGCCTCCAATTCTCTGTGTAACCTCAAGCTGGAGGGGGTGCAGAAGGGTTTCTCTGTGTCGAGGTGGACTAGAACAGTTCATTTCCCATGTCTGAATGGGAACATCATGCAGACAAAGTTTTTATTTTTCCCCTCTTTTCAAATATGTTGCATAAGCAGAGAGGATACTTACCAACAGGGAAAGAAGAACCTGTAATGGTACTTCAGGCTGCTCTGAAGGCTAAAGAATGCATTCCTCTTTGAATGTTTTTCCACTGAAACTGATACATACGGCAAGTTAGTTATATCAGTTTTAATATGTGAGATCTCATTTCCATAAGTCTTCATTCCCGTCCTTTTTCCTCCTGTTAAATGGAGTAGCAGATTACTTACAATATGAATTGTGGAGCCATGTATGACTTTCATTCTTTTGATTCCTTTTTTTTCCTTATGTGAAGCTTGTCATCATTAGAGTTTTCAGGTAGTTTATGTGCTGGTAGCTGAGATGATCTTCTGTAAGACAGTATCTAACACAAGAAATGCTGGAAGGCTTAGAAATATATACTCTAAAATGATATATGACATAGCTGTGTGAACAAAATCCTTATCAAAGGGCTGTTATGGTTTCTATTAAATACTTTTTAATAGTATCTCTAAAAATACATGTTCTTAATTGCAAACTCTTTGTCTCTCTGTCCTTCCAGATTGATTTTCTTTTAGAAGTGACATTTACTAGCCCTGACAATAAGTAGATTCTTCCTTTACACAAGTAATTTTGCTTAATATTATTTCCTTGCAACACCTGAAGGCATTACACAAACTTCAGCTTTATTGATCAGACTTGATTTCTGAGTTTCTGTAGAATTTACATCTTTACAATGATTACTTGCAATACAGTAGACATAAAGCCCTGTTGAGCAGCAATAAGACGCAGCAGTACATGGCACTGCTTAAATAATATGCCTTTTTGGCACATACTTTTAATGGCGTAATGAATATATACCAGGAAGGCCAGGCGTTCCAAATAACTTTCTTAGCCTGTCTTATATTTCTATGTTATTTGTTGCTAATTTTAACCAGCTTTTGATACTTATATTTAGTTCTTACTGACAGTGTCTGCTCTTGCAGATCAAAGCGCATGAATTGGCTTATTCACATTTGCTTTAAAAAAGAAGTATTAATTCACACTGCTTATTGATTAAAACAGTTTATAAAAGGAAATCTTTCTGAAATTGTGAAAAAGATATTTTTAACAAGGACAGCTCATACAGAAAAACAGCTGGCTTATATCCATGTGGCTTTTGAGATATTCTTGTTATGGATTAAGAATAGACTGTGCAGAAGAAGACGTGTAACCCCAAACATCAGTAACATGCACGTGGACCATTTTCAAATGGTAAAACTAGACTAAAGGAGAATATTATAATACACCACCTGTAAGTCTCAGATTCACAGCAGAGCATTTAAATGGTTAATATTACAGAATATCTTCGCAAACAAGATAGTAAGGCAATTGCCCAATTCACTGGCTCCATTTGCTTGTGAATACACTCCTCTCTTTGGGGTTAATCTTTTGAGATGCTGAACTCTTCAGAGAAGTCCCTTGCATTGTTTAATTCTTCCAATATTTTGCTAAGTAACTGGTGACACTTTATAGAAAAAAAAAAATTCTTCTGTTTCTCCCCCCTTCTTCCCCCTCCTTTTGTAGTCCTTTTGTTCTTTTTCATTATTGCTGCTCTTTTTTGCTCTGCCTTGCCTGCCTTCTCTTCCTGATCAGTTCTCTGCAGTCCACCTTTTCTTCCTTGCTTTTTGTTTTGCTTTATGTTCTGTTTCTGTCTCTGTTTTTATTTGGATATGCACCCTACTGTATCCTGAGTGATAGCAAGAAGAATCATGATCTCTTCCCCCTCCTTGACTTTCCTCTGAGCCCTGCTGTATTATCTGGGTTGATGAGGTTCCCTATGATTTGTCTCGCTGCAGTCCATCCTTCCTCTTTCTTTCCCACTTTGGTATCTTTTAATACTTTCAGTTTTAATTTTGGCTCTCATTTTCTCTAAATCTTTCTGGAACTCTTATCCTTTGCCTTTCCAGAACTTCTCTCAGATGTTTGTCCCAGAGAGCACATGCTTCTAGTTTGAAATGTGGATGAGTGTTGTACTCCCTGAAGGAATAAATAACTAGTATTTCCTGTCTCATCAGTGTACATATTGACCTTGCCATTGGTCTATAGTGAAATTATATATTTAATTGGCAGACAGCTATATCTATTATCTCCAAAATGCCTTTTTCTTCCTCCTTTTGGGTTATGGGGATGAGACATGGTGTTCGCATGAGTTTCCTGGCTTGCTTTGCCAGCCCTGCGATCTGGCAGGAATTCCTGCAGAATTGCAGGAAGGTTGGGCAGAGGCACCTTGCCAGACCACTGGGCTGCATTTGTATTTCAGTATGGGAGATGCTGAGGCCCAAGATCATGCACAGCCTTTTAGAGAAATTGTTACAACCTCAAGCTGAAGAAAAGGTGAGGTAAAGAGGGTCCTTTGCTAATAGAGAATTGGGAGCAATTTGACTCGACAGGTTGTGGAACGGGTCTGTATGCAGCCTTTCCAAGAGACAGGAGCAAATGACTTGCTTTCAAGTTCCATAAAATACAAGTTTAAGCGAAGTCATCTAGTAGATTTGGCAGAATCATCTTATTGGAGGAACTTTGAGAAGTTAATGGGAATAAGATAATCGAAAACCTCAGCAGTATCTTTGAAGGGTAGGGTCTGTGTTAGAGAGGGAGTGTATGTAAGAGAGATGGGGGAGGGAGGGAGGGGAACACGGGACTAAATAGGACAAGGAAAAGCAGGGAGAAAGTGTTACCAGTGTGTATGATTTTACCATGAGTTTTTGGTTTTGTTTTGTGCAAGCCTTGAAGCTTACTTTAATTTGTAATGGCAACTGTTTGCAGGGTTTTTTTGATGCATAGAGACTTTAAACCATGAGTATAAATTGATGCAGTGCTAGGAATATGTGAAATTATCACCACTTCTACGTATAATTTAAGACAGATCTGACTCGCAGCAACATCTCACCTGGGGCGCATGGAAAAGAGGTTGCTTCCCAGGAGCCAGGTTGCTTTTATGTGTCCTCCAGAGGTAGCTCCAATGTAGGTTTACTTCTGGGAGGACTGTGGGTCATTTGCTAATGGTGTTCTCCCCTAGCACAGCACTGAGCTAGAAGGCAAGGGAGGAAAATTACTTTATAGAGTCTCTGTCTTGGATTTATACTGCTTAAATGTGATTTGCTAGAATACCTCCATGAGCTGTAATTTTATAATATTTAGAGAAGATGAATGGAGTTGGTATAGTATTCCTGAGGGTAACCACCAGCAACTGGAGTTTACTGAACATGTGACTAGAAATTTTAATTTTAGGAACAGAGAGTTCCTCCATTTCATATACACACCAGGCCTTTGAGTACAGCTCCTTTTTTTCATCTGTCACTGACAAGCTGTGATTTATTTCCTCCTGAGTGTAAAGTCATGGATTGTGCTTGCTGCAGTGCAGAAGGCTCTGGAGGGAAAACATAATCAAATGGAGAAGTATTCTTGAATTCTCTCTTGATCCCAGTCTATTCTGAGTTGCTTTTCTCTGACTGTCATTCTGCCAATAAGCTGGGTTGATGTCAAAAGGGGATTAACTAATTTTCATCGTTTTCTGTGTGGCTGAGGAAAAATAAATACAAGAAGTTTGCAGCAGGATAGCAGATGGAAGAGGTGGGGAACTGGATCATCTGGCAGAGTGCTTTGGAAAGCTTCCACTTTTGTGCTTTACTTACCACTTATTTTTACAAATATGTACACCTCCTATGATTTACTTTTCCATTAAACTTCGATAGGTTTCTTTGCAGAAGGTGGTTTTAAAGAAAATCACCCTAGTGCATTGCAAGTGTGGTTTTAGGAGACATCAAGTCCCTTTCTCACCTAAATGAAATTATCTTAGTATCATTGCTCTGTATTTATGAAGCTGCACTAGGACTATCAGTCCATCCTAGACTGGAGGAATATTTTGAGAGATAATGCAAGTTGGAATGGGAAAATTTTCCATTTTAAGAGTAAAGGATGAAAAATGGCTTATTTACAGTACATCTGTGGCTGTTTCAGCACAGGTGGGTCCAAAATCTCTCAATCCAGACTTGGACAAATAAATATAGATTTTGCTGGCATTACCCATGTGAACAAAAGGAGAAAAAAATGGTAATTAAACCAAGCCCAAAATCATATTTTTTTTTGCTAATTAGAGCTATAGCTTTTTGTAAATATTTGAGAGCAAATAAAATAAAAGCTAGACATATGTCCTGTGAAGATCCACAAAGCATTTCTTGCTACCCTGTTGTTAATGTGGAACATAATTTATTTAGCATTGCAGGGCCAAATTCTACCCTAATTTATGACCAAACAGTTCCATGGACTTTGTCATTTCAGCTTTGTGTTACAGAAGAATTTCACCCGCAGTGAATTTGAAATGCAGCTGCAGGTTAAAATCAGTCATCTTCCCACTGCACCCGTACTCACACAGGTGACCAACGGATTTTCTTTGTAATTCTTATTCCCACGGTTAGCACAAGAGTACTTTGGATAGATGTAAGCTAATTACAACTAAGGTAGAACTTGTTTTTTTTAATACTTGTGACTGCTTGATCAGCAAATGCTTAACAGTGTATCTAACTGGATTTCTGACAAAGGGGCTCTTCCAATCCATGTAAAGGCTCTTAGCAGTCATCAGTATCTTACAGTCCATACCTTTAACATACATGACTACACAGTCCTCTCCTTCTGCCTTTGCACATTCTAATATTTGTGAAAACAGAACATGCCTTCTCCTAATTTTGTTTCAGGTGACCTTGACTTTAAGCAGGTTTCTTTGTATACAGTATCAGGGCTCAAGGGAAGAATGAAATTAATCCATAACTGGTGCATTGTCATAAATGGGGAAAAGTGTTATTTGTATATTTTTGTAAATATGTAACATTTAATGGCAGTTTTGTAGTGACGTGCTGTTTTTGAGAAAAAGAAACAAATATATGTTTGAATATGCTTGACGTAACACTTAACTGTGATTCAATTGCACAAGTAATAGCTTAATCAAAAAGTCTTGTGCAATATGTAGTGCACACACATAACCGAGTATCTGTTAGTGATCCACTACCGACTTTTTGGCAACTTTTAACAATGGTGATGAACTGTGCAGTACAGATTATCACGGTCTCTTTCAGCTTCCAAACATGTAGCAGGCAAACTACTGTATACGTACCTGTGTACTCCACTGCATCCAAAGGTATGCATTTGTCCTGAGAACCTGCACTCCAGGTTTTTCTTTAATAAAATTTGGTTCTAAACTATTGGTTGCTTTGTTTTTCTTGTGAAGCACTTCATGGCGTTTGTGGAGGGGAAATGGTTTAACCAGTCCACAGAGTTTGTGTGTTTTGTCAGTAACTAGCAGTAAAACTACTCACCTTCAGCAGCATGAACTCAAAGGCTGCAGCAAACCTTCATCCTCCTCCTCTTTAGCCACTCCATTCTCCTACAGTGCAGTTTAAGTCCATTGCTAGGAAAAAAGGGGAAAATCCTTTTTCCACTTTTCCCTAGAAGTGGAGTTTTTGCAGTATAACTGGTGGAGGGTGACACTCTGTGGTGAGACTGAAGCCATGCAGTTGCTGTTCTAGAACTCCACTGAATCAGAGGCTGAACATTTTTATCCAGCTAAAGAATTAAAGAATTCAGCAGGTTTCGACCTCTCCCTGTAATAGACCACCATCAACAGAACAAAGTTATATGTGTTCTTCTGCCCCTCCCATGCCTTTATTCCAGTCTCTTCCATTTTCACTGGCTTTACACACTACTTGCTCCTTGTTTATTCTTTTTTGTTTATTAACTGCATTGTCTTTCTCCCACTCTCTTCCCAAGGAATTGGCTGTGCTATATAGAAGCTGCATTCACCTTGCAAAACTGAGGGGTCTGCAAGTCAAAATTTGTCCTTAAGTCAGCTGTAGCTGTATGCAAGGATCAGGCCTTGACTCAAAATAAAACTGGAGCTACAAATTATATTCAAGCCCATACAAAGCCAGCCAAGACAAAATCTTCAGAATTATGCCCATTGGACGTGCCCAGCAAAGACATACGATACCTATTTCACTCTGCCTACAGTCCTTGGAAATGAAATGCGTGATTATGTAGTGCATTTCTAAAAAGGTTTGGCCCTAGTGTCCTACAGATTTGCTCTTACTGGTCCTGGTAAGTGGTCCCTGCCTTTGCAAAGGTCACTAAATTGCTAAAGTCATAATATGCCTTGTGTCCCTGCAATCTGGACGTTCCTTCGTGCTTCAGAGTCTTGAGGTGAACTGCTACTGGGGTAGCTCATGTTTAGGGTTGGTGAGAGGTGGTTGCTGCTTTGCAGCTTGATACAGCACCTTGGCCTTTCCATGGAAAGTCTGACACTGGTAGAATAAAAACTTGATGGTTCTTTTCACCACCTATTGTCCTCAATAGGGAAGAGCAGAGATGTTGCTAAGTGTTGTGGATATGCAATGTGAAGTCTTATTAAACCTCAACCTGGCACAAAGCAGCAACATAAATTATTATCTACCCTTTTTTTTAATTAGGTATAGAAATTTTATAGACTACAATGAAGTTTTAATAGGACAACAAATGTTTTATTTATTCACAGAGTGGATATACTTTGAGGATCGAAATTTAAAGTCTGCCCTAGTTCAGCACTTTCTCATGGTCCCTTCTGAAAGATCTGGCAGCTGGAGGAACTTTGTGGTGTGGGCTGTGTGACTCTACCCAGTGGCACACCATGCTAAATGTGAGGCTGGGTTCAGAAATGAAGATTGAGGCTTTCCCTACTTGTGTAGCTCAGCTAGGAAACATTTCAGTGGTTGTCATTTTAGGTTCTCTAATCCTATATTGTGGCTAGCTGAGACTTTAAACTGCAATTTATCTCTACAAAAGCAGCCTGTTGAATCTCAAGTGACAACATTTCATTTTCAAAATTTAGTGCTCTGATATAAATAAAAGCAAAACTAAAAGAAACCCTAAAGTTGCTTATTTTTAGTGATGTTCCAACAGTTCTTTCCAAGGAAAGCTCCTGAGTTGGAAGGGCAGGAGTGAGAACAAACACAGCCAAGCTGTTCCCATAAATGAGACACCAAATGAAACTTTTTAATACTTAACCTGAAGGGCTACTTTACTTCAGAAACCAATTTCTGTGGGAAAAAAGAATTAAGATAATCACTTCACTTCTGTTTTCTTTGCTGTCCTCATCAAAGGCATATTAATTGCTCGACTATTTTGTAGTTTAACTGGTTTCAACATCATCATAAATTATGTCTCTATAATATGCTCTATAATAATGCTCTGAGGCACAAACACCAGCCAGTATTATTTCCTGTTTTTCATTAAGACACTGACTTCTCTTCCATTTTTTTTCTTTTTGTGATTTATACCTTGAAAGATGCTTTGCTTTCTTATGAATTCATCTGCTGTGGTGAGAATGATACTGCATTCTGACCCTCATGGCTTTCAAAAGCTGAAGCAAAATGCTACAGATGTTGTTCAGTGTATTTTGAAAGTGATAAAAGGATCAATTCTCACCATTACACCATTATAGCAAAAGCTGATCTCAAAAAAATTCAAGATGAGCAGTACATGCTAAAAAGCATGTTAAAAATCCTAAGCAATAATTAAGTGACAGCAATTAACAGTCTATTTAAAAATAAATAATTAAACCAGGAATTAAGATTTTCATTCATGTTCAACTTGGGACCATGTAGCTGTAATCCTACTGTGCTATAATTCTACAAAAATTAATGGGAAAATTATTTCTTTGTCATCACTGAAGAGGAATATCCTTGATAAGATTTCATTTTTTTCAGTTATTTAATAAATTGTGAAGGAATAGTATTGCATTGCCTTGATCTTAAGACAGCTGCTTGCTTTAAAAGTGAAATTGAGAAAAATATTGTTTTATAGAAGGTGGGGAAAAAACAAAATATTTTTCTGTGAAAGTTTCATTTATCAACAGCAATATGGCAGGGGAACAGGGGGAAGCACATGAAGACCCTAAACCAGAACATGCTTCCAGCCTCCATCTACCCTGGAGTTGGACCTTTGTGCTTCAAAGCAGGTAGCTTTTTGTTTGATAGCCTTCAGTAATTACTTTCTGCCATGAATTTGGTTTATTGTTTATGGAGCCATATAAGCTTTTAGCATCTGTAAAATTCAGTGACAAGTTCTGTAGCTGAATTGGGCAGTGAGTGCAAGCACCTCTGCGCAGTTATTTTGAACCTGCCCAATAATTTTGACACCCTTATAGTTTGTACTCTTAGTGACAGGGACTATTTCACCCCCCATTTTTATAACCTTTTAATGTAGTCCATTCCCTCCTCAAGATTCCCCCCCACCCCCCACCAGGAATGACCTTATCTTTGTTTTCCCCTTGAATTTCACTGTAAGATCAATAGTATTTTTTCTTGTCTGGAGAGGTTGCTATGCCCCTTGTACCACCACCTGTAGAGTTTATTTATTTATAGCACTCAGTGCCCAGACTTTGAATAATGTTCTATAGGTCCAAAAGCAGATGATTGAGGTATCAGCAATGCAGGTGGTTGTTGGTTTTTAGCATTTGCTTGTGCAAGTTGTACAGCTCAGACAGGGCCTAGAGCTATCTGCTACATTTTAGACCACAGAAGTATGCCAGCTTTTTTTTTTTTCTGTTGTGTTTTTGTGTTTATTTTTTGCTTGTTTTGCTGTTTTGAATTTTTGTCCCTAATTGTTGTTACTGTGCAGTACATGGACCTAACTATTTTATCTCCATACTGATCTCGGAGGCTGTTAATTACAGAAAGGAAACCAATCAACTACTTTCTAATATTGCTTCCCTCAGTTTGGGAAAATGAAATGTTATTTTCTATTTCCTACATTTGGTAATAATTGTGGTGTAACAAGAGCAAAAATCTAAGAAAAAAAACAAGGAGTAATTATGGCTTAACACTTTTCAATGTCATCTCTCAGTCGCCTGTAAGGAACTGCTATATTCATCTTTAAGTAGCCTGGTAATCAGCTCAGTTTGATTTTAATCCACTTTCATTTCTTAGGGGTAATTTTTAATGTTTTACATTTTACATAACTTATTAATGGAGTTGACATCTAAGCAAACTGATGCAGTCACACAAGGCAAGAGGAAACTGCTGCTATGAGCTCTAAATACATTGAACTTCCACTTTC
Source organism: Pipra filicauda (assembly GCF_003945595.2). Taxonomy (NCBI): domain Eukaryota; kingdom Metazoa; phylum Chordata; class Aves; order Passeriformes; family Pipridae; genus Pipra; species Pipra filicauda. Next base: position 6,698,469 of record NW_024104487.1, read on the forward strand.
CATGGCTGAGTGGGTCCTCAGATAGACAGCATTCAAGTTGCAGAAGGTCACTGCTCAGTTAAATGGGGGCACAACTGATAGCAAAAAATATTCATTATAACCCGTCCAAGCATTGTCCAGCTGACTGGCACAGCAGAATGGGACTCAGCTGAGGCTGACACTTGTGGGACACCTGCTAAGGTGCCACCAACTTCTCACATAGACAAATACCAAGAAACAACAACGCAAACCTTTCTTTTCTTGACAGGTAACTTTATTAATAATGGTCTTGGATCTGTCGCACCTACCAGGTGCCAGTCTTTTTTCACACTTTGCAAGAATTTTCTGAAGAATAAACTAGAAAGGTATAAAGTTAACTGAAGCTACTAAGACACACATTTGAAGGTGGGTCTATTTTGGGACTTTTGTTTTTGTGTTTTTGTTTTTTTTTAACAGAAGTTTCCATGAATGTGTGTCAAAAAACTTAAATACATTGAGAAATACAGTAGAAAGACTATATTTACAGTCAATTATAATGGGCACTGCCAACATATCCAATAACAAAAATAAAACAAAACCTTTTTTTTCATGTTTCTTTCATGCTTTTTTCACAGAGATTTTTTTTTTTTTAAATATGATTTTGTTTTTTAAAAAATACAAGAAGGAAATAATTACATTCTTCATATGAGAACATTATCTTACAACATACACCCTGGGCCAATTAATTTGAAAGTGTCTAACAAAACTTGATACTAAATTAATATTCTCCATTTGAAAAACCAAATTGCCACAATCATCTCATTAAAAAAAACACCTTTGATCCCCCAAAGTTATGATGGTTTTTTTTAATTATTAAAAAAAGAATTACCCATTAAAAAAAATAATTAAAAGCACCTGGTACAGTAACAGGTGTTTGATGAGGAAGCACGAGTGTAACATTTTCTTAAAGACATATAAATGGTTCAAAATACGAGAGTTTTCCTTTAAAACAAAAGTCATGCTGCTCTATGGCTGAGTTTGCCTGGTGATCCTGAAATCTAAAACCGGTGAAAATACAAGCTCTGTCGCTCTTTATAAAAAAGTTGTGCAGCAATAGTACTATTCAAGACAACAGAGTACATTTCACAGCACCGAACGTGGTCTATAGACCTTGGTTATTTCCCAAGGTTTTTGGCTTTCCTCCTTTCAAAACCTTGGCCATTATATAGAATACACTAATGCAAATTGCAGTGGTACCAATGCACTTATACAACAGAGACATACAATTACAGCACGTGCCAGGCTGGGGGCAGTGGTGGCTTTATGGAGCCTTTGCTGGAGGAAGAGCGAAAGATGCTTAATTTTGCTGTCAGCCCCTGCTGCAGCAGGCCTTGTTGGTGCCGAGGGTGCTACAGGTGCTGAGGGTAACCTGCACCTCTGGCAGAGCTGAAGGCTGCACCACCAGGGCTGGGGTTGTGTGCACGGCCCCAGCACCACACCATTCTGTCTGCCTGGGCAGAAATGTGCACACGTTTATCTCAGGCATAGATTCCTTGTCCTTGCCAAGGAATTAATTTTTTTTTTTTCCATGGGATATAAGGGATGGAAAATAAAATACCAATTTTGGGTAAACAAGACAAAGTGATTTGGCTTTTGACTACTCTGCATTACTTGATGCAGGACCACTTCTTAATGGCAACTGTTACATCATTGCAAACGTGACTAGAAGCCTAATTTGCATTATAAATATGTACAGATATAAATTAAATATTTATTGCAATATACAAATAAATAACTTAATTTGAAATAAAAAGCCTAAATGAACTTACTTTTGCTTCAAATTGTTTCTGCTATTATTTGTGGGAATTTGATGCTGTTTAGTCCATAGTCATACAGCATAGAATGTGCCCTCTACTTATAGAGTTAGTAAGTAGATGACCTAAAATAGTAATAAAAAGTTGTGTTTTCAGTGAAAACCACGCTGACATTTGCTTTTCTACTGTATCTGCATTCCTGCAGCACTTTGTACAAAGCATAGTCCCAAGAGGCAAAAAGCCTTTTTTCATGCTGGGCCCCATTTCTATGCTGCTAAAGTCAGTGGGATCCCTGTCACTAATTGCATGTGGGAGCAGGACACAGCCCTGTCTCCTGTCTGCTATCAGGTCTTTTTGAAAGCTTTGTGTCTTCAAATCCCACCAACTCCTGCAGGAAGTTCTCTGGCATCCAGCTCAGCTGAGAATCCCAGTGTATGCTTCACGAGTTGCACACACCCTTTCCTAAAGGTAAGAGATAATCTATAGGTGTGACCATAAAGGGATGTGATCCTTGATAACTGCTGTCTTGCCAACTTCTGTGATTTTAATTGCAGTCTTAACTAACTATCAAGACTCCAGCCCTAACATCTGTGATTATCTCAAAATATGAGTAGTATTTTAATTTTTTTAATTAAAGTAATTTTCTAATCCTCAGTTGAGGAGGAAAAAAAACTTGAGAGTAAGATTGAAGACTCTCCAAAGGCTTAAAAAAAACACAGAGAAAAACTTAAAAGAGGCCATCTTATTATACAATTTCCCTCCTCCCAATTTTTTATAACCAATCTTGAGATTTTGAAGGACTTCAGCTGGCAATTTACTGCATATAATTTCTCAGGAGTGACATGGATGGAGACAAAGAAAACCAGATTTTTATAATTTTACAGACTAAAATGCAAGATGCTGTTTCCTAATAAACAGAAATGGATTCATGTCTGAGAAAATCCCCAATTCTTTGTAAAATTGTTTATAAAAGAGTCTGAAAATTATCACCTTCTCAGTCCATCTTCCTCAAAAATAATAGCTGAGGTCTGAAAAGATGAAGGAAACTAAGTACAGCAGTGTTCTATAACTCAAGTTTAACAATACTATATTATAAAAAACAAAACAAGACTGACTGCATAAGTTATTCTGAGTTGCCATTATCTGTTGAGAATTATTTTCAATTATTTTTTTCTTTTTCAAAAAGCATAGAAAAGAAGCAGTATCTAAAAATACCTGTTTGCCTTTTAAAAAAATCAAGAACGAGTCATAGTTCAAGAACGTGACCTTTGAAAACGACTGGTGCTTCAAAACATTAATAAAAAGAACGTACAAAAAAGCATTTTTTTTTTCCAAGTTTGGCAGCGTTTTATCTCCCAATGACAAAATCATCTGTCTAAAAAGTATCCAAAAAATGCCTCACAGCTGAGTCGTGTCATCCCGCGGTCTTGCACCAGCGCGGAGGATGGTGGCACTGCAGCGCTCCCGCGTTCTCAGCCGAGCAAGCCTCGCTGCTTCTGTGATTACATTTCTTCAGTTTTCTTTTGCCACGTGAACAGCAAAGCGACTGCTAGTGAGTAAGAGCTTACTCCGTGTCAGACCTCAAAAGTCAGTTTTAACCTGTAAGAGTTAACGATTTCACGCTGGTCTTTAGGCACCATCTTCAGCAGCGTTCAGGTGGTCTGATGTGATAGAAATAACACTGCTGGTCTGTGCTGTTTCAGCAAAGTAAACTTTCAACTGTGACTTTTTAATTACTATGGTTGGTTTGGGTTTTTTTTGGTTTTCATTTTCTTTACCAGTGAAGTTGGAAATAAGGAGTTACAGCTAATAAAAAGGGGCACACGTAGTTACACAGCAATACAGTAGAGGGAATACAGGCGAATTAGCGCCAAGCTACCATTAACTTAACAGAATTATAAAACTTGCTATGTTGTATCGCTTGAAATGACCTTTCAGATGAGTCTTTTGCAGCCTATGTCTTGGTCTGTAATAGGTAAGGCCTTTACGGAAAGTGAGTGGTTTTGCTACGTTTATGTTCCATTTTTCATCTCCCATTCCTGGAAAGAGGGGGAAAAAAAAGATACAGAAAATGTTAAAGAAATCAGGATATTTCACTGATGTCATTGGATCTGCTAAGCCACAGTTGAGGTCAATGACAGTTTTTCCATTAACTATGCTGGATCCAGCCCACAAATTAGGGAATGCTAAGAAGTATGTCCTGATAGTGTCTGTGCACAGCTTCCACCCCTCGGCAACTATATACAGCAACTTTAGCCATGTTTGTTTTCTGCAAGGGGTACTTCGGGAGCAATTTGCACCCCACAGTTGGTGTAAAGCACTCAGCTAAGGGAGAGGCTGATTTAAGCAAGCAGGGCTCTCTAACTCATTTGCATGAGACAGCAGGAAGCCCTCAATATCTCTCAGAGCTGATACCAAGTGACTGCTTTACTGCTCTTCAATTTTTTTATTATGAAATTCATGGCAGACACATATTTCCATGGTTAAAAAGAGCAACTTACTGAGGCAGAGACCAACAGGCAGGGTAAAGAAAAACAAGTCAGCCTGCATTGCATTTGTTTCCCTTATACATAATCCAAATTGAGCTATTGCTTGGCAAGTTGAAGAAATCATTTTGCCTATCTGTGCCTCAGTTTCTCTACCTGTTAGCTGGGAACAAGGACACCTACCAACCACAGCAAAACATGTAAACTATAAAGCTTTCATTTATATGTCTCAGAGCAAGGTACTGCCATTTATTCTGCCACATAAGTGGCTATAGCTAAACACCCAGTTAAATAAAACTTGTGGCTATCCAGTGACACCTCAGTGTTTCCTAACAGTACTTGGGAGCAGAAGAGCTGAAGAGGGATGGGCTCAGCTTAGGACATCCACACTGTACCTACTCCCTGAATCACACTCTTACAGCCATCAGGAACTAATGAAGATCTGCAGGAGGTGCCTCTGGCTCAAGCAATCCCCATGGATCAACCAACCGGCCAGCTGCTCCTCGCCAGGAAGGCACGGGGGACTGCAGATTCCTCCCCAACCCATCTACTCTGCAGAGACACTCTGCAGGCAGCCTGCTGACTTGGCTCCCAACCTGAATTCCTGAATTTAACACTCATTCCACAACATTCAAGAGCTCTGGCTGAAAACCATTACTTATGCATGTAGATTGCTGTTTCTGCTGCTGAAAGCAATAAGAGCATTAGTTTGGCTAAACAGCTGCATGACCAAGACACCTCTTCAACTGTTGTAAAACAACAAAAAAGATCACAGTTGGTGGCTGCTTTAGCAATATGAAGGAAAAAAAAATTGTGAGTTTGAAGCAGGTAGAGAATAACTTCTTTTGTTTCCAAACTTGTGGGGTTTCTTTCCTTCATTTAAATGCTGCTTTTATTAAAAGACAATATATTTTAAATATTCAGTTTTACTTTTCAAATTATGGTAAATCTAAATTTAAAACACAGTGTTGATAAAAATAAGATTACTTTGAAAAGCCTATTAAATATATATTAAGCCTTGAAAACAGAAGTGTCTTTTGCAGGTGCAAAAGGAACTTCTTGTTTCCATTGGTCCAGCAGATTCACACCAATGAAAGAATGTTTAGGTCAACACTGACACCCTGACTGGGAGCTGGGAAACTGGGAGAGCTCCTTTTCTTCTCCAGTCCCTGAACACAAACAAAATGTAAGCTGCTGACATTCACCAGCCCACCAGTTTTGAAAACAAAACAGAAATAATAAATTCGGTTTTCTTGTTTTACATAACAGTTTAGTTTTAGAAATTAAATTGATATGTGAAATGTTTAAATAACTGTTTTTCTTGTACACAAGGATATTTGGATCATTTTACTTCTCTAGGAATGCTAATGCAGAATATTGTTTTCCATATTTTAATACAGTCTCCACTTCCAGCCAAGTACAGACTAACAAAATTGCAATTAAAATGCCTTCTGGCTTCTTACAAATCTGCATAATTACTTTCTAAAAAAAATTTAAGGATACTTACAAACAGAGAAGTTAAAAAAATCCAAATATATGTATGCGTATACGTGCATAGGTATACTGTATGTCCTAAACAGGCGATGCCCAAATTCCTGCCAGTTCTTAGATTTAACGCTAGATCTGTCTTACTGCTTCTTTCTGTATTTTCTTCTCATGTCAGTGCATCTGAGAGGAGAACGCTTTTGGTGACACAGCTTCCAAACCTGCTGTCCCAGCAGGGAGACACAGGGTGCTGCTGGTTCGTGAGCAATAGCAGTGACACAAGGGTGGCTGGTGACAGGCTCAGCATCCTCCGTGCAAGGAAGGGGCAAGAAGGGAGGCATTCAGTGCATTCAAATACATACCAGGGGAAAAAAACCCCCATAATCTGACATTTTGAACGCTTATACAACTCCCTCATAACACCGGGAGATGTGCCGGGGCTGAAGATGCAAGCGCAAGCACAGATGTGAAATCCGTTTCGCTCCCACATACTGACTGCACTGACATCCATGCGTGGAGAGCCAAGTTCTGCTCTGGGATACTCACGTGTGACGCCCTTTCCTTAGCCACATCTATAAGGCCTGGGCTCACTCGTAACTGCAAAAGGCCAAAAGAATTGAAAGCCAAATTCCACCCCCGCACATGTACAGCTGCCACCCCTGAAAGTGGGGCGTGCTGCAGATCCATACCTGATAGCAGGCTTTGGCTGCAGCTCCTGCCAATGGGCTGAGTACAGCTTGAGTTGCACTATCTAATTCAGCAAAATTTCACTCTTAATATTTAGTGCCTGAGTTTTTAGGAAAAAGCTGTCAAAGCTGAATTGGATACTTTGAGTTCTTTTTCCCAGCATGGGAAATATGCTTAGTTGCTCCATATCCTTTTTGATTAGCCTAATTCTATATCCAAGATTCCTCTACCAAAGAGCTTGACCAGCTTGTTGTGCCATCCAAAGTACAGCGACATGAAACAATGCGGCAGTGTTTTTCCCGTATGGTATATGCTGAGCTTAAAAAATGTACTACAGCTGGAAGGTATCCTTTACACCAGAAGTGTTTACGTTTTTATAGTGCTCTGATTCCTCCAGCTGTAACGATTAGATGGCTGGATTTAATGTGCCTGTCCAGCACAAATCCACGCTCCCGTTTGTAAGGACTGTGCTCTGCTAGACCACATTCCCTGAGTAATGCTGCGCTAACATCCACATCTAAGAACAAGTGTACAGTTAGAGATGATATCTTTAGGAGACAGATTAGGGTATAATTGAAATATACAGATAAGCTTTAGAGCACATAAATCCGTCTTCAGGTTTGAAACACAAGCAGAAAACTTCAAAGTTAGAAACTGAACTGAAACCTATTGCAGCAAGTATAATTATCCTTTGTTGAATTTAAATGAATCAGGCTAACTGGCAGAACAAAGCAGTTGATGTCCATGGAAGGTGGTAGAAGGAAGGTGAGAAAGTTCTCTCATAAGCTGTAGCAGAGGAAATAATTCTATTATAATAATTTAATAATAAAATAATTTGTTGAGATGCTGATTTTTCAGTATCTATTCCGTTTAGGTGCCAAGCGCATGCTCAGACACTACAGATGTATATAATCCATGAATACATGTAACAAAAGTTACTTTAAGAAATCCAAATACAGAAGACATCAATGTTTTGAAAAAAAATAGCCTGCACGAAAGACAAGTGTTTATGATTATCATTTTTTCTAATCACAATTAGAAAAAACCAACAAAAGCCTGGGTCCAACGCTATTACTGTCACCTTTGGTTATGTGCTGCCCACATGCTTATGCTGCTAGCAAATTTAGCCCACAAGAATGGTCATACAAATCCCACTTCAACTAAAAAACAGAAGTTAGAAAACTAAGAATACAAGAGAGCTGCAAATTTCAATCTGGTACTTGTGAGACTAAAATTAATTCCGCTTCTACTTTAAATGTACATTAAGAGTAGATACTTGCACAACACATTGTTGATTATTATAATGTACAGCTATTCTGTTCTTGCACTGTCTGGCAAAGATCAGACCCAAACTTGTGTTATTTCCAATCACTTACTATAACAGAGCCCCTGTCTACACCACAGACCACTTAACCTTGCATGTAAAATCAATAAAGGAACAGAGAAAAACATGTAATGAGAGTAGAGTCAAATCTGTCTCCCAAACTACTTACCAATTCCTCTGCAAAAGATTCCCCCAAATCAGCAGTATTTATGTAGTAATACCAATAATTCAGACATTCTCTTAAGGCTAAATAAGACTTTTAAAGAAAGTATGCAAAAGCACAGAAAAAGAAAATTAGACAGCCTTCTCACCTTTGCTTTCCGAAGGACGTGGCCTCGACACGGAGAATTGTTTGATGAGGGAGGTCGCTTCAGAGCTGCTGCACTGTTCACAGGTATTGAGCACTCGGTATCACTGGTATCACAGCTGGAGATTGGAGAGTTTTCCAAAGTTCGGTGCTTGAAAATTGGAGACTAATGAAGAGTGAAAAGCTTATATTGAGTTTCCTCCAAATAGTCCCATGGGCAACATTTTCTATCTAGATTTAGAACTGCAGATCTTTTTTTTAAAGAAAACATATTCACAATAACGATGGGTAAATGAAAAAGAGATTAGAAAAAAAGAAACAAAACAATGTGTGTGTGTGTGTGTGTTCTGTGATGAAAATTGAAGTTTCTTTTCTTTCATTAAACAACTATGGGTCATCCAGAGGAACCGACGCATCCCTCTCTGATCCTTCTGATGGCTGCTTTGGACACAGATCTATAGAACAAGCTGGTATTGCTGAGCTCCATTGTGAACATGTGAGATGCAGCCCTTACAAAGGGTGGCAGTGACTGACAGGAGACCAGCACAAGTAGGTCTCCATCACTGCATGATGACTCCATGCATTTAAATCTCCCTGGGATGGAGCAATGTCTCAGTTCCTCCACTTTTACAACCACTGAGAGCATCAAGGCATCAGTTTTTGCACATTATCCTAACACATACTGCCTGTGATTCCCATGTCTACCTGCTCCCTGTTGCCGTAGAAAATGTAACTAGCACAGAAAGCCATTTAATTCTGCTCTTATTTCTTGGGCTTAAAAAACCACTAAAAAACTCAGTTCCCACTCATTTCTGCTGGAACTGAGAAGGCAGAGCACTCCCAGCCCATGATTGTGGGATTTTCATATTTAATGTGTTTGCATACCTGTGGGCTTGATGTTCCTGATTTTGGCTCAATAGCTAAGCCCAGTGTGATGCCACCAGCCAAGGCTTTCTTTAGGCTCTCCTTCACCTCAGTCAGTTCTAGCTCCAGGTTTACACGCTCAGCCTCCTTCTGCTTACACTCCTCTTCCAACTTCTTTAACTTGTCTTCAAGAATCACTTGGGTCTTCCTGCCTGTCATCCACAGCAATTTTATTATTTCAATAAGAAGTTTAAATTTACACTTACAGAAATTATTTTCTTTCTAAAAAGTAAGGAACAAGGTCTCTACATATCAGTGATGTCACAATAAAACTATGTACTTTACCTACAACACTTTTCACATAAAAGGTTTAGCAACGTAAATGCTTTCTTTCAGTTGCCTTTCCTATATTTTTAGTCTAGTTTCAAATCAGTATTCGTTTTGCTACTTTTCTGTATCATGAAAATATAATTAGCCAGTCACAATAAAATTATTCCCATGTTCTGCTTGTCTGAACTCCCCATCCATACCATTTGATAGGTAGGTGTACATATACACACACATATACAAAATAAATATACACATATATTTTTATTTTTTACATTTTCTACCTATAAAGAAAGCAAATATAAACCTTAAAGAGTATTGCTTAACATCAAAACTAAACCTCATGTAGGGTGGCAGGTCTTCAGCACAGAATACAAAGCTATTTGGATAATTTAGCCTACTCAGGTGAGAATTCAGCACAAAAAAGCACCTCATACCAGCATTGACTTCAATGGCAGCACGTAGATCTTTTCTCTCTTTTCGGAGCTGGGCCAGCCTATTCCGGAGAGCTTCCTTCCTCTTTAGCAGCTCCTCCTCTTTGCTTTGTAACCTCTTTGCATCTGCCTCCACACGATTCTTGCCATATTTGTACTGCTCTGCATCTGCATGAGATTGAAGATAATTAGGGTTTAAACTAACAGTAAATTTCTGAAGTATTCCCCGAGACTGAGTATCACATGAAGCTTGTCGTGGTTTGAGAAACTGGTTTGTCATTCCTCTTCCCCTGGGTCTTTCTTGAGGTCCATGATTCCTGCCAAGTTCTGCAGCACAGCTACAGCAATGATATGGGATAGAGAGTTTGTCCTCTACATTTACCTGAGAAATATGAGATTTACCAATTAGCTTACAGCGCATTGGTTTTGAAAAATGGCCTTGCCTTTCTGTATGGTTCAAAGGATGAAAAGGAGGCTCCTCTTTAGCTATGAACCCTTCATTTTTAGTTAGGAGGGGTGAGAGGAAAAACTACCTGTTTGCCCTTTTGCCTGGTTTTCATCCCTACTTCAAGTGCTGAAAGCACAGTTTTTCTCACCAGACATAAGAGAATAGAAAGATGTTCACACTTCTTTGATTCTGGAGAGCTTTCTTTTTCTTTTTTAGTTTTCCATAAAAATGCTTTCATTTCATGGCTCACATGTATCTGTGGTGTAATTAACATCACATCCTCCTCTATACCTCTGCTCCAGTTGCAGACTCAAAGAAAATAGGTCAGCTAAGAGATCACTTTGTCTGTCTGTGTATCTGAAGGCAAAATCTACAACATTAAATCATTCCTGACAAATAGTTGTTAAACCAGTTTTAGTCAGCCTTTAGTAACTGAGATGCCTTTACTTCCACAACTACTTATTTCTGTACCAACTGACCTCCATGCTTAGAAAGCTACTTACTGAAGTCTAAAGTCTAACATAAATTTCTTGTTGACACTAAATCCATGACTCCTTAAAAGTTTAATAAGTTTTAAGATGTTTTAAGTTTTAGCATGAGATTAAAAAAAAACATTTATTTGTTCCCTAGAAAAAGTCATGCTTTGGACTCCATATTTTAAAAATATTATTATAGCTCCTTTTTGTCTTTTCTCCTGTAATCCCTGTTAGGAATTTCCTAGACAATCTACCTGCCCAGGAAAACTTTTTCTGAATGTGCCACTCACCACTTGAAATTTCCTCTCTCTGAGGTAGCTTTTGATCTGTGTGGTTGTGTTCCTTCTTCTGTTATACCTTTTTCTTTTTCTGATAGTGATAAGAGTAAGTCCACTTCTGAGCAACATAATGTTCTGATGTCTATCCTAGCTTTTCATCCTCCTTTTCCCACAGGAATACAGAATTCCTCTCTGCCCTAAATGAAGAATCTATCCCTTTTTTTTTACCTGCTGTCCTCATGACTTTGCAGCCACGGGTCCACGTTTCATATTTGTCACTCTCCACATGACACCCTTTTATCTTGTGGTTTGTCTGGAGTACTGAGTCACCAATGCACACAATATCTCCTATTCAAAGTCTTGGTGGGCATCTCCTCCCCGCCCTCTCAGATACAGAAGAACCACAGTGGTTCTTTATCTTGTTTGCTAAGACAACAGCTATTTTGGGTGTCCTCATGACTCAAGTGAGACTCATGAGACAAATGAGGCAGCAGTGAGGAGAGGTACTTACTAGACGCAGTGCGCTTCACACATGACACTGTTTCGGATTTCTTCGGCTGGCTATTTAAAGTTCTCCCTTTTCCGGCGATGCCATTAGTAGTCACAGGAGGTTTCTTGCCTTTAAACTGTTTGAAAACAAAAGTACAAATAGGCTCCAGCTATTCCTGTGCCACTGGCAATTCAGTCACCCTTTCATCAAGGGCAGAGCTTGACAGAAAGCTGCTTGCTTGGAGAGCCTTAATGCAGTGCATTGATTGAGCTGGAGACGGCACTTCCTCCAGAGATGACATCTCTGAGAGCTGCCTGCTCAGCAGGAGCCACGCCAGCAATCACAGGTTACAACAAGGGATGAACTCCCCATCTCTGGTGGCATCAATGTCTCCAAAACTCTGGCATTTACGGTATTAAGAAAGCCATTGCAAAGCAGAAAAAAAAAATTTACAGCAAAGATTCTTGAAAGACAAGTTTGTCAGAGTTAATTTCATACAGAAAAACACACCAGGGTTTGCCACACAAAACCTCAACACTGTTTCTTATTTACTACATGATCTTGCCATCCTTGTGGTGCACAGGTTTATTTTTTTTTAAACAATATAATTTTTACATATTTTTAAATGTTAGGAATTAACATATCAATTTCCCCTTAAACAACCTCTAGCTACTAATTAAAAGCTTTTCTTACTTAAAAAACCCTCTCATAATGGCCAGACAGGCTCACAAGATTACCAGGAACAGAACATTTAATATTCAAGGGATTTCCGTTTAGAGGGCTCGCTGCAATGAACTGAACCCTGGGAAGATCAACACTGTCCTGACTAATTATAGTGTTCCCATGCAGGATGCCCCAGCCAAGCTCTGTTCTCCTGCTTCCAAAGGTTCGTGAGGACTGAACTGGAAGGGCACTAAGAAGCTTGCTGCTGCAGTCATTTATTCCTCATGTGCACCTCCAATTCTGCAACTTCACTGAATTCTAATATTCCAATATGAAGTTTCTGTAAGGATTAAGTGAGTTAACATGCAGCATGACCAGTACTTTATACAAGGGAAACACTAACTGTTCCATGTCAGATTAGATTGAAAATCACCCATCACTGTGATACATTCATAGGTTTATGCCAATGACCAGCTTTTGGAGACAGGTTATGGGCTCTGAGAAGGTCCCTGGCATGGCTGTGGGCAAGGCTTGCTCTGCCCCCCTGCTGGGGTCTGCCCATCTGCTACAAGGCTGAGCACAAAGGACTTCATCTGCTCTATAGCTTCCCATTCCAGCTGAGGTACAGAAGTCTGAAGCCACCCTCAGAAAGCAGCAGAGACACAGGCTTATTTTTTTTTTAGGAGAAGAAAATAGCAGTCAATAAATTAACTACTGTATATATGACTATATTCAACATAATTTAGTAAATATATAGCATCATGTTATGATATTTATGTATATTCCCAAAATATATTCACAAAATATATAACCACAGTATATACAATATATAGATTAGTACAATTCTAAAGAGCCAAATTTGCTGTCACAGTCAGGTCATATTTCACTTGTCTTTTGAGCTGTTTCTTTTTTTTCTTTTCTGAAGTCATCACTGCCTAAGGAGCTAGAAGGTGGCTAGACATGCATCCAGGTTAAGTGTGAAAGGTCACATCTAATTTTTTTTTAATTATTATTTACAATCTGTAAATCATCAAGAACATGTGTGGAAAGCCTTTCTCAGGTACCAATACCTCCACATCAGTATTTATAACTTTGCAAACCTGTTTCATTATCAGTGGGCTCCTAACTAAACTCCAAGCACTTCAGTGCTAACACTAAGGGATGTAAATAGCCCCCTTCAGATTAACAACCAGACAAACAGAACAGCCAACAAATAAAAAGCGTTGTTAAGTATTAAACAGTACAGTACCTGCGAGCCAGATCCCCTCCCCACAGCAGAGGTATTAGTGACAGACTGAGCAGAAGACAGATTGGATGAGACAGGGTATTTGTAATGGTTAGAGGAGAGTTTGTCAGTAGATAACCTATTGGGTTTCCTGTCAGCTGGTGGATAGCGCGCAAAGATTTTTGGAGACGGCAAGTTATCGTACAGGCCTGCGTTATCATAAAGCATTTCTTCTCCAATGTTCCTGCTACGAGAAGAAGGAAAGCCATCTTCTGGTTCCCACTGCAACACATACACCTCAGCAGTTAGTGAACAATACACCATGCAGAACCCCCTAGGTGAAATTAAAACGTTAGTAATGCTTTTGACCGCAGCAAGCCCTGGGGTGCTTAGCAAACACACACTTATTTTTCACACTTAAGTCAAACTATTTAGAAAGAAGGGGAGGACACAGTGTGGAAAGCAAGCATTGCATTCTGTGGCTCACAGCCTCAGCACTAAGCATGTTCCACAGTATGAGCAAACCTATCACCCTCGCTGTTTCATGGACTGCATCTTAAGTTGGTAGCTCTAGTACCAAGGGGGCACAAACAGACTGTGTTAACGGGGGGATACTCACAGGCTACACAGGTGAGTCTGTGGATTACATCTGACATATGAGTTGTTAAAAGTAATATAGCCTAAGGGCTATTTTTCTGGTTTTTTTTTTTTTTTTTTTCCTTCTTCAGGCCTCTCCCGTGAATAAAAGCTGCTGGTATACTGGCACCACATTTTATTTGATGAAGAATTATTATTCTGAGCTAAAAGAAGTACAATAGCTCTTTTTTTTTTTTAATTTTCAGAAAAATGGAAAGCTCAACAACAGTACTATGGTGATTCATTCAATTAACCTTAAAAGAAACCAATCTGGTTGCCAAATATCCTTCCTTAGCCCATCCTGGCTGTGGCAATACACTACTCATACTATGGCATGAGCACATCCAAGAACTACACAGAGACTGTTCACCACATATGCGGTCATGCATTGTTCCCAAGAAGGGCTTTTTATGTTTCTTTCTGACATTACTAAGACATGTTGGAGGAGTGGATGTCCGGTCCATTTCACACTTTGAAACTCTTAACTTCTCTTGAGTTTGCCTTTAGTGGGAGCTTTATGCAGCAGCCCAAATTAAGAGCTGACATGGGCTGTAGCTCCCCTGTAAATCTTCCTGAGGACCACATATTGCCATGGGTTAGCATCCACTATATTTTAAACCCTATTACACATATGCTACAATCAGCTCTGCAATTTATGAACATGGAAGTGACCACTGTGGCTCTCCTTTGGGGTGAGCAGTACCTGCTGTCATTTGGAATGCAGCCCCAGGGACTAAGTGTTTGGGTTTTGGTGTTTTTTTCAACAGACATTAAAAAGTGCCTGGTGTAACTGACTTCTAAATTTTGCCAGGTCCAGTGTGATCTAAAAAGTACCCCCTCAAGTGAGTATTATATTCAAGGACTTGGCAACGAATCGCCAACAGGCAACTGCTTTCTAAATGCACGTTGGCTCACGTGCAGGTTAATGCAAACAATATGTCCCATGCCCCTTTTATTCTGTAGGTGTGAGGGGAGCCTGCAACCCCCCAATCAAAAAAACATGAGTTCATTTGGAAACTGCCCAGTGAGCATTTCTAGATAATATAATTTTCAGATGTCCATGCATTCAACACATGCAAACCATTTGTTCTGTGCAAATTCAATTCTTACCGATCCGTTTATGCAGGGAACATCATCGTAATGAAGTGCCATTCCACTTGGACAGGCGTAGCCGTTGGCAGTGCTTCCCCGGTACGGATTTGTAGATATAACTCGCCTGTTCATGAAACTGAATAAAGCAAAATAAAAATAATAAAAAACAGCGCTTAAACCTAAGCCTAAATTATGATTCAGTAGTATGTTCCCCACGTCTGATTCTGTAGCCTGGAAGCACATAGCTTCTCACTTTCTGCAGGACAGCTTTAATTCCTTTGCCACTCACATGTTGCTGCTAGCAGCCAATATTATAACATATGTTCCTGTACTCCATTCTTACAGTGGGAATACAACTGTGTGAAGGCCAGTAGGGCAACAGCTGTAACTGCTCAGTGGCATATTTACATGGGAACCTGCTGATCTATGTTATACATCAGCTTGCCAGTGTCCCAGAAATGTTCCCTTGCTTTCTGCACTGGGGAGAAGCAGGTGTTTCTGGGCACATGCATGCTCAGGGGGATGCAAACTTAGGAACTGAAAGAATCAAGAATCAAATCCAACAAAAATTGATAAAAACCCCCATAGAATTCAAATGAAATCTCCTGAACAATTACTTCCTCAAAATCTGGGAAATTTTCTTTTCTTTATCAGAACTTTTGGCTGGGTATGCCACTATGCTTCCCAACTCTCCCTGGGTAATTGTGCATGGAAATACTCTATATGCTCATTCTTGCTCTGTTCCACATGGTGGATCTGAGTCCTCTGGAAGCTTCAAAAGGGCTATCTATCTATCTATCTATCTATCTATCTATCTATCTATCTATCTATCTATCTATCTATCTGTCTGTCTGTCTATCTATCGCCATATATTTTTATATATTTTAATTTATTCCCTTATCCCATCCCAAATAACAATGTTGCTTGTTTTACCGGAATTCTGCGGAACACATGCAAGATATCAAGAACTACACTGGTTTGCAAAGATCTAACAATGCAGAAAATGGCACGGTTGTGCCCAATAGCAATAATGACCTCAAAGGGCGAGTTTTCTTTTGTAGCAACTGCTAGAATTGAATGAGGTATGGAGTGAGATCTCAAATAATTCTTAGAGCCTCAGGTGTACACGAATGGGAAAACAAAGTTTTCCATCCCAAACAATGGAACTATTCAGACTCTTTGCTGACATTCATAAAATATGATAAAGCACTACTAATGCAGAGAGGGTCTTCTGTAGCGCTGGCAGGAGCTCAGGAATGCTGTGGTTTCAACAGTTGCTTTCTTTTGGCTTTGGAATAACATGGAGTCCATTGAATTTCTCATTCAGAAGGAGAACTGGGGCTCACCTGAGCTGCGGGAGACCTGGGCTCACAGGAGGGACAAACCTGCCCAGCTTGGTGTGAACCTTCCAGGGCAGTGTGGGGGTGGAACAACCTTTAGACAGGAACTTTTCTTACTTCAAACAAACTAATAACAAAAAGCCCAAGGAAAATTCCATGATAAAAATGTTTTTAACTTTATCATATCTCAAACTTTATTAGACATTATTAAAGGGCTGCATTTGTTTACTGTTCTCAGTGAAGAACATTATTCAAGTGTTTTTGGTTGGTCTGAAGAATTGCATTTGGAGTCGTTATTGTATTTCTTTCTAGTTAAGTGGCTTCAATGAGAGTGATACATAATAACCATGTCTGAAAACTGGGATATTCATTAATGACATCTGATGCACCTGTAGTAACTATTTCCACTGCCAAAGGAAGCTAAGATTTATCTAAGGATCTACAAAAACTTCATAAGTATTATTTCACTAAGCCTCATTAATCCTGTTTTCAGATGCATCCATGTAACTTAATTGTATTCTGAAACTGCTAGATGGAAAATGGAGAAAACTTGCTTGGAAGAACTGTTTTTTCAGCTTTTCCTGAATACCTATTGATTTAGACAAAGGAAATTGATGGGGCTATTAAGGAAGAGCTGATAGTTTTGCAAAGCATCAGTCTCAGGAAATGAAT
Organism: Pipra filicauda; assembly: GCF_003945595.2. Lineage (NCBI taxonomy): Eukaryota > Metazoa > Chordata > Aves > Passeriformes > Pipridae > Pipra > Pipra filicauda. The sequence goes on from NW_024104487.1 coordinate 6,715,475, forward strand.
AACCAAAGTGACTGAGTGATAATCAAAGCTTGAATGATAACTGCATTTAATTTGGAATACTGATATTCATTCTATAAAGGGCAAATGAGTATTTTATTAACATTTAAGTATCATTGTAATTTCTCCTCATTTTCTAAGAGTAGCTCAAAATCAGCAGACAGCTACTCTAGTTGCTTATCAGCAAACCCTTGCAGGCTCTTAAAGACACACAATGAATTTTAACTAATTCTTAATAGGGGAATTCTGCTATTTTGCAAGTTGTTTGACATTCCTTTCTAACATGCGGTCTAGTTGCATATGTTTTTTCACTTGGCTCCAATTAGTATCACATTTGTGCAGAAAAGGAAAGCCGTGAAGTATTCAGGGGAAGAGGTTACCATTCTATTTCTCTTAAATGTGGTTATTGCTGGATGCTGACTGAAGCAAAAACACATGTCAACACAGGATAAACTTTTTAAGCCCTATTAACTTCTAAAAAAATATTAACAAATCTGTATGCTAGGTGCATTTTAATTCTATCAAAATTATCTCATTTTCACAAAACTGGGCTTGTGGTAACACTGAGTCACTTTAATTTCTATCAGAAGACATTCTGATTGAAGTTATTTTCTCTTATTAAACTTCTCTTGGCACATTGCTAATGGTAGGAGGATCTTCTTTTGCACAACTTCAAAACTTTTGTCTTTTTTTTTTCTTTTTCATTTTCTGTCTGTTTGAAGTCACGATGGGCAGATGGGGTGTGATTCTCTAATGTATTAAATCACACAAATTCCAAATGTGTGTGGGGAGTCTCATTTTGCAGTGGGATGAGGGATGATGCCTTTGCCAGCTGTCTTCTCAGGCCACCCTCTTTCTGACCACGGCAAACTACAGGGAACATCTGCAGCAGGGCATCCCGCCTGTCCCAGCCGTTTCTTAACTCCCCTTTTTAAATTACCTCATCTAGCCTAGGAAAAATAGAAGTCTTTTCCCACCAAAGACTGCTGTAATGCCTAAAATGATTCAAACGTGTAAATCACTATATATGCTAAGTATGCATTACCCTTCTTAGCACAGGATCAGTAATGGGGAACTCACCAGACTGATTTGCAATTTAAACAGTTTCCATGCTGAGCCCTAGACACTTTCCCAATTTCCACCTCCTAAATTAAACCCCAGAAATTAATTGGACTGGGGTGAGCTTGATGAAGTTTTTAATTATTCAGAAAGAACTTGAGAAGGAAACACTGAGAATGTGAATATCCAATACTTAAATCTGCCATACATTCTTAGTGTGTTACATATATGGGCCAATAATATCCTGTATATTTGGCTATGTAGAGCAGATACAGCCAGTAAATGTGAATTACATAGCTGCATATTTCAGAATCTTTGTTCTCTTCCAGTGATAGTTGTAAGTTTTTAGGTAAAATAAAAGATTAAAATACAGTATTTGATAAGGGGACTTACTGAAAAAATTAGTAAAGATTTGAGTAAAGTTGCATAGTGCCTTGCATCTTTTACAGAATTTAGCAGGATGCTGAAACAATAATCATAAACACATCTAACATGCTGCGATGTTGAAACACTTCAGGAGTTCAGTATCTGGCAAAGAGGGAGGTAGATTTTGATAAGCTGTGTTGGCAGTGGAGTTAAGATATGGATATAAATTCTCAGAGTACTGGAAACACCCAGGAAGCTGAATGCCTCTCACCAGAAGGTCTGTTTTGCGGCCTGGATGACGCTTGCCGTCATTTCCACGTCGATGTAGTCATAGTGCAGAGCTCCAGGATCTGTTGAGGACCCTGTTTCTGCCAGCAAAATTCCTATCCATCTGCCCATGTCTTCGGAGGAGGATGCCTGTGAGGAGAGGGCAAGAACATAGGTCAGGTTTTTGCTCTGCCACTGAGCTAAGGATTATTGCAAAACAGCGCATTCTTCTTGGTTGACAAATTGCTACCACATTGTATGAGAGGTTCTGGTTTCACTCTGCTGAACTCCTAAAAACCCCCAGATTTCTTATTAAATCTGCTTTGCTAGAAGGAGTGTACTTTGAGTAAGCTGTGTGCTCATCAGTTATGATGTAATACAAAGTGGGCAATCCACAAAAAAAAAAGAAAAAATAATCATTTAAGGCTAGTGGATTTAGATTCAAGTAATGCTTACTTTAGACTTCAGAATATTGAAAGCTTTAACAGAATTATTTTCCGATGTTAGACTGAGGGATTTTAGATAGCATGACTCCTGAGGAGAAAGTGTTACTGCTAAGTAGAAACAAGAGGGAGTAGGGAATGAAATAGTGAAATTTTAATGGTACTTCTTGGAAAATTTCACTAAATTTGTCTAGATGATGTCATTCATTTTCCTGATGGTGCAAGTAAAAACGTGAATACTACTAAAATAATTTTAAATTTTTCATGTTTTGCTTCAAATCACCAATTCAAAAGTTAAACAGTAGCAAAGTAAATAATGGATAAAAGTAGAGGGGAAAGGAAATGGTGAGTTTTTTAGTTTTTTTCTTATTTGTAAATATTTCATTGTCTTTCACAGTTCCTTGAGCTGTTTTCTAGTTTTTCATCTTCTCTGAATTGCTCTCAGGTAACAGGTCTGTTTGCAAGGATAGGAGACTAATAGTTGGAAACATAAAGTGGTCAAAGTGCCTGTCCTGCCACTGAAAGCACAAGGTTGTCTCCTCCTGTATCTTCTCATTTCAGGTTTTAAAATACGACAAATAAAGCCCCTAGAGAAATCCTGACTCACCTAAAACAGACAAAAGTGTGACCTTCATAGTGCAAGGAGGAGCATGCCAGTGTGTACACATGTGGTGTGTCAACAGACACACCAGGCTGCTGGCACACTGTATTTTCTTACTGCACAATTACCTTAATACAGACACAGACAGAGCAAAAGGGGTTCACATAAGTAGCAGACAAATAAAAGTTAAGAGCTCTAGAGCTCCCATCAACAGTGATCCATTATTTAATTATTGCTAAGTTATTTACTCAAAGTAATTATATACCCCTGATGTAGAAGTGTGCCTAGAGAAGGAGCAGGGATATTTTAGTACCAGGTCAAGGGAAGGTCAGTGCAGAGAAAAGCATCTTACTGAGAAGATTTCTGAACTACATTAAATCTCAGTCATTTTTTTGTCTACAACACTTAGTATTTCTCTTCTCCTTCCAGTATTTCTTATTCAGCTCTGCAATAATATTATTTCAAAGATATTTTTTCTTTTTTTTTGAATGGACAGGTTGTATGAAAGCACTTCTCTAATTTAGCTTGTGGGTGTTCCTAGAAGTCACAGCCATTAGCAACCACTGCACCTCAAGCACAGCAACCTCCTGCCCATTTCGGAGCAGGCGGAAGGTCAGGGGATGCTTCGAATCCAGTCCCAGGATGACTTCGCAGCCACGGAGAGGGATGGAAACAATGTGCGTCTTCAGATCTGTCCTGTCCTTGTGGAAAATCAGTTTATTGTCTTTCACTCTGCACCAGCGCTCACGCCAACGGTTGTTAGAGAGCACATTGAGATATCCTGCAATAAAATGAAATGTGAGATATTTTACTCCTGACATTTTTTGAAAAGAAATTAAAAAAAAGAAACTTATTTTCAGTGTAATGCTAGCCCTTAAATAACTTGTTCCTCTTCTAATAGAAAGTCCAGATGGGTTTTAGGAAGACAAGTAAATGACCATTCCCCACTTCTTTAATGAAAACTATCACTGTGCCAATAACCTAGAAAAAAGCATATAAATATGTGATCCCGCTCATGTGCAAATGGTTGTTCTGTGTCAGTCACTGCAGCAGCTGGATGAGCAGGAGCACCCAATCCCCAAGACTTTGGTAAGAATGGGAAAGGGACAGTGATAAAAAGTTACATACACAGCCGATGTGCTCATACACCCTCTCTGTGGGTAATGGCTTTGATAACTATGGCTGACCAAAATTTTCTGGGAAAATTACAGCTCCTATTATATAATTAGGTAATGAGCTACCTTCTGTAACATCCAAAAGCAGTTTTTTTAAAGACTTCCTAGTGTTGATGCTGTATGTTCTAAATTCGTTTAGAAAGAAGAATACACATCGGGTTTGGAACACTTATAACCAACATTTAAGAGACCGTTATCTATGTGAATAAAAATAAAATTCATAATGGTTTAAAATTCAAAAAATAAATATGTATGAATTTTAGCTTATCTTAACAAAAAAGTTTAAAAAAAGTTTTTTTTTTCCCCAGGGATGATTGAGTGCCCTTACAACTTTTCTTACCATATTTTACACTGATACAGTGTCTAGGTATATAACATCAATTAAACAGGCAGTGTTTTGTGGTTTTCCTTCTCTGTCTAATAACAACAATCATTCCAGACTCAAACCTTACAATCAAAGCAATGCCCATTTTTCCTGCCTCATTATAGTTTGGGAATGAAAAAAAAAACACCTTTTACTTTTGCTTCCACATTACAAACAGTACATGAATTCAGCATGTTGCTGCTTTCAAACAGGTTATAAGGAGGAAAAAAATTGATATCTTGCAAAAGCCAGAAGTGAGGTTAAAAAATTGTCTTCTACCTCAGATCTGATTTTCATTTAATCCTGTTGGAGAGCTCTCTCTTTGGTTTTCATTAAAACTATGACTTATTATTAATTTTCTGGGTTTTCCTTCCAACATCATGGTTCCAACGTCCAAATGCAATCCAACAGGATATAGCAGATCAGAACTGTGCACATCTTGGAAGGCGCTATAAAAAAATGAGGATGTGCACAATCCTCTGGTTTGGCTCCTTGTGATGATCACACTCTTCAGCTCTTCTGCCTCCTCCTGTAACAAAACCCTGTATCACTGTGCATTATATTACAATCCCTAGAAATGAAAAACCCTCCACGTGCAAGCCAGATGGCTTGTTTTGGAGTGAGAGTCCTTTTTTTCAGACAGTTTTTCCCCTCTGCTTCCAATGCATCTCTCAGAAAAGCTCTTCCAAAATTTACTACTTCAGCTGAACTACGCGGGATCCTACATTTTCCCTCCCACATATCTCTACTTAAACCTTCAACAGCTGAAATGACCAAAATGCCTTGAGCGTATTCCCCGTTGGGGCATTAGTACTTCCGCTTCATCCAGGCAGGCTAGGACCAGTGATGTAGGGAAGAGCTTTGCCGTGACTCCAAGTGCAGTGGGTTTTAGTTTCCACTCTAGCTGAGTGTCCCCTGCAGCCCTGCTGGGATTTTCCCTTTGTTCATGGGAGGTAGAGCCTTCGAAAGTGTGAAAACCTCCAACTATGGAGCACTCTCCCAGAGGGCACTGAACTGAGCCAAATTTCTGGTGGTGAGAAACTCCTTCTGCAAAGGCTTCCTGCAATGACCAAAGCCTAGACATTTATATATTTTCCTATAAAATCTGCAAGTGGTGTTGAGTAGAGCCAAATGCAGGCAAACAGTAATGACTGTATTTATGCCCATATCTGAAATAATGATAGAAATACGAGGAATTAGATTGTACAGCTGTGGTTAACATCTCACATAATACAGAATAATCAACGGAGTATGAGAGCCCGGAAGTTTGAGCTTTTATGGAAGCCAGATGCTTCGGACAATGCATCTGGCTGGACACAGCTTTTCCCAGCTGTTCTTTTGGTTGATAAATCACATCTGTACTTAGCTGATGTATAGACACATATACACACACTTATTTAATCAAAGTTTGCTTATGTAAATGATTCCCTAAGTGTGGCTTGAAAGCCACTTGTGATCTATGACGTTCTCTCTGGTGGTCCATGGATCTGCTTCTACCACCTTGGACAAGCATCTATCACACTTCATGCTCCAATGAGTTCTGCCAACTGCTGCCTAATCATGGGTTTTCTCAAAGTTTTTCTGGGTCAATTAAAGGGTAAAAGGCAAATTCAAACTCAGAATCTGGTGCAACTGCTTCAAAGCTTTCTACGGAAAATTTTTTCTGGAAGGGATTGGGTGAAGGGTGTCTTCAATCTTATTTATGTATTGAAGTGTTACTTAATATTTGAGCACCAGAAGGCAAACAGGAGAATGTAAATACATTGCATTGTTTTAAAATAGCAAAGCTGTGAGGACATCAGCTAAGTGCATTGCACAAAGTCTTAAATTGTGAGCAAACCTTAACAGCTAAGATATAAAATGTAAGTATTTTCTGCATGCCGTTTTATACACTTCCTTGGTGCTGCCAAGCACCACAGCTGTCATATGGAGTGATCAAAATTAAGAGTTAAAATAGCTTACTAGAAATTTGTTACTTCATTTTGTCCAATATGTACCACTTTAGGAACCTATAATTAAACTCAAATCACTTTCGTTGAGGGTAGTTGACTGCTGCCTGTTATTCCATAAAACCTTAACCACAATCCATTATAAAAGACTTGATCACTCTCCAAGAACCTTCTTCTGATTCCTAGCCTAAATTTATTTCATAGTTCAGCCTATATTCATTTTATAACCATTTGCTTGAGAACAGCTCTTGTTTCTTTATGTTTTTTGTCCACACTTCTCTTCCCCCACACTTCTGCAAAGAGCAATGATATTCCTTCTGAGCCTGTGCTGCCATTTTATTTAAAAAGTCAAATTATTTTAGTCTCTTTTTAAATCACAAACTCTTGATTACTCCTCTTGCAGTTCTGGCCCATCCTTCTGCATGTTGGGGGAAGAATTATAGCAGTAAACGCAATTTTAGAGAAATTTCTAGGCTAGAATTCCATAAAGTTTTACTGGAATGCGCATTCAAGGAGAAAAATCACTTACCACATGTTGGAACATCTTCTTCAGCTGATGAGGTCTGTTCATCTGTTGATGGCTTTTTCTTTCCTAAACCAATGATCTTCGTTATTTTTTTCCCCGTTACTTTAGTCACAGTGCCCTTGGCTTCTGTTTTTGAACTTTTTTTCCTCTTCACTATTAAGAAAGCAAAAGTTTGTATTAAAGTGTGTTTACCCTAACTGATGAATAGAGAAAAGCTGAATAAAAACAGAAGTTCAGACAAAAATATCCTGTGCAAGATGAACATTTGTACAAAGGTTGAAGACTGCAATGAGGTAAACTTTATATGACCTCTCTAATAACCTCTGTGTTGTAAAAATCATGGCATTCTGAAGGATAATAAAAACAAAAATCAAGCTTCTAGTTTTATTTAATCTAATCAAGCTGCAAGTCTCTTTCCACAGCAGTCATCATCTAATTTATTAGTATGACTGAGGTATCTGCAAATAAACTTAGCTCATATACACAACACTAAAAATCCAGTCATACATTTCTTCATTGTTCCTAAACATTTTCCTCAAAATACCTCAACAATTAAGAGCACAAAATAAGACAGAACATGCTTGCCTAGCAAAAATACTCCTGCTATGTATGATTAGGTTAAGATATCACAATGGACATTTTAAAAAGACTCATAAATGAACTACTAACAATTAAATTAGTGGGGTCAATATAAGCATTGGATGGCTAGAATTTGTCATCTTCTGTGATCATGAGGACTTGGAAAGAAAAAGCTCTGCAGAAAAGAGGTATTTTGCTAACATCCAGTCTGTGCTTCCATTACCTTCATACAATACTAGTTGTATTACAACTCTGTGCACTGAGGCATTTTGAGCTGATGACTGTAATATGGCAAGGACTATGGATATAATTTTTAAAAGTGCCTACCTGACTAAAATCCTATCAAGTTTTCTTAAAAAAAGCTTCTAAGATCAAACAGATTCAGAAAAAACAGACCTTTTATTTGCAAAATAGAAGAAACAAAATAAACTTCAGAAATTGCATTCAGTGGCCTAAACTAGATTCCATCAACAGAGCAAAAGTCTCTCTGATAACTGACAAGGCAGTAAAAACTTTCATCAACTTTCCCTGAGACATAATTTTGATGAATAGTACATTTAAAATAATTACTGACTGAGCTGCTCTATCTTTATCCCTGACATATCAATTCCTTCTGCAACAGGGAACATTCAATGGTTATGGACTCGCGTAAACTAAGGGGAAAAATGGAGGGAAAAATGGACAAAATGTATGAATTGATGAACTGGGAAGAAAAATGCACAGAAAACAGAGAAGTAGTTTGGGATTCACCATGGCATAATTTATCATGTTCCGTTTAATTGTTAGCAATCATGGAACATTATGTAGAAATTGTATCTGTAGCCAAGACTGTACAAAGCTGAGGAGGAACGGCAGCTCTGCAGGTGCCGACAGTCGCTCCCCAGCCAACTCCAACACGCTGACGTGTGTGCACAAGCAAAGGTCTAATTCTCACTTTTCAAGGGAAGGGTGTTCACAACTTCTACTGTGCTCTCTAAACATGGCAACAATCTCCCTTGTTGGAGGGAGGATGGTCACCCTTCCCATGTGCTCATGAACCCTGGCCAGGGAGGCAACCTGAGCACAGCACCTGCCCTCAGACAGGTTTCCATCCCACACACCAGCAGCCAACAGCTGGCTGTGGCTGTTGAGGGGGAGGAGATGAAAAGCATAGAAAAAAGACAGAGACTGAGAAAACCTCATTTCTCTGAAACAGAAGCCTAAGGGAATCATTCCCATGAGCGTGAACAGACGGTGGGAAAAGCCCATTTCAGCGTTTGTTTTTCTGTCTTGTCTTCCCTCCACATTGCTGTTTTTCTCTCCTGCAGAACTGAGAGGCAGCAGAAATAAGGACTTCATGATCTAATCTCTTCGAGTTTAAAGAATATACTGATTGCCCAGTTGCCAGTGATTTTTTTTTCCCCCACAAAAGCCCTTTCTTCTCATTTCCTTTCCCACAGCAAAGTGAACAGCTGGTAAAAAGCAGAGCAGAGGCTGGCGGTGGGTGCCAGCTGGAGATGACCATTTTCTGAAGCCTCTCTTCCCAAGAACTCCCTTAAATGTTTCCTATCCATTATTTTTAGTATAACTTCATCCAGGACCCTGACAATGATGCCAGGCACACTTCATTCCTCTCGTGTAGCAGGCGTGTCCAAGGTACGGGGGACGTATGGGGGCAGAGAGGCCCAAGGGAGCATGTGCCTAAATGGATAACCCTATTGGTTAAGAAGGTCACATGATATCAGGGTATAAAGGGAAGCGCTGAATTCGAAATAAACCTCTTTGTTCTCCACCTCAGAAGAGCGTGCATCCTTCTTTATCATATAAAGTACCCCAAACGCCATATTTGGCGCCCTGAACCTGGACTTTAACCTATATTAGGTTAGTTTAGCATATCCTGAATCAGGCAGAAAACTCGGGAATTCCGGATATCGTCTCAATTGTTTGGAGACGGGAATTTTCACTGAAAAAACCCTAGACGTCCGTAAATCGTTGTCATAATTCTTGCAGTCACTAATGCCCATTGTCTTTACTTCTACATATTGAAGGTCAATTTTCAAAAGCAGTTGGTATTTTAAATGACTCTCCTTGAGGCTTCTAAGCTGGGTTACTTTTCCAGCAACACATGCTGGAACATCATACCTCCCACAAGGTATCTGAGACACCAGGTACTTCTAGACACCATGGTCAGCACAGGTTTTGGGTCACAGATGCTTCTCAGCAGGTTTCAGAGATTAAAATGGTATTGAGTTTTATGAAAGCTTAGTAGAAGATTTTATAGGGTGAAATCTAAAAATGTACCACAACTTTCAGAAACCACAAAATCTGATGTTGTTCCAAACTGATGGGTATGTCAGAGATCTGTACAGCCAGGAAACGCTGTAAAATGACCCAGGTAGAAGATAAAGGAAATGAGTCAAAAGGCGAGACAGCGCTGGCACCAAGGCCAGTATTGACATTGTGCTCACTGCAGCTCACGTTACCCTTCATTTAACAGCTGTAGAAAAATGTCTTATCTAAACCATACCATTGCTCTATGGCAAGTTAATGAAGTCAGAAAATTTCTTCTGCTTTGAGGAGGAGGGAAGGGGATGGGTAAGAGAGCATAGAGGCTGAGAGGATTGAGTGCATTAGATGTAACTCAGACAGAACTCCCTCTGGGTTTGGGATTTGCCTTTCTTAGATTATAAGGACTACAGAACATGCATGGCTCCTAAATAGCATATGCAAAATTATATACATATGTACTCACAAACCCACTGATACTGCATTATCATATACCTTTTATTATGTTAATATAAATAATCATACATAATAGTTTATATATAAAGGTATCTGTGTATACACACACATATATAAACAGAATATATGTGTATACATACATATGCATATATATATATCTCAACAGGTCACAGAATCACAGAATATGCCAAGTTGGATGGGACCCACAAGGATCACTGAAACCCACCATGTGCCTCAGAGTATCATCCCAATGCTCCTTGAACTCTGTCAGGCTTGGTGCTGTGACCACTTCCCTGGGGAGCCTGTTCCAGCACCCACCCACCCTCTGGGTTAAGAACCTTTTTCTAATATCCAACCTAAATCTCTGCTGACACAACTTCAGGCCATTCCCTTGGGTCCCGTCACTGGTCATATTTATATAATATGCATGATTCTTTTCTTCTAGTATTCAATAATAGTTTTTTTCCTTAGAAGCTGTACATGCACAACTTATGTTGCCACTATACAGTTACTAAAAAAACCTGTTAGTTGCCTATAGTGGTCGCCCAAGCTCTGAAAAACTTCCTTTGAACACAGAAAAGGCAAAGTAAAAATTTCTATATTCTATTTCCTTATACTAGTTTTATTGATTTTACCTGCACAATAACATCAAATGCCTTCTCTTACTGCAAAAATTTAAGGATTCATTCTTGACATAATTCAGATTTCAAGTTAAATTGAATCCTGAAAAACTTTACTGCCTATTTTGAAAAGACAAAAGCCAGGTATTTCACTACCTGACACTCCCTATATGTACATATCACTTACACCAAACATCTCCGGATCTGAGACGTACCTTGTTCTTTCCCATTGCACACAGCAGCAATGCCATTTTCCACAGCACCCTCCCCATCTGAGCTCGGCCTCTCAAATGACAACTTCTGCAGGGGCAAGTAGATTAGTTGACATAAAATGTTTGCACCTTCATCAAATCGTGTCATCAGTCAATTTAAAAGTATGTTTACTATGAAATAAAACATGTTTCAAGCTCTCATTCACTTGGAAGAGAAATAGAAGATAGTAAAAACTTTGGTTTTAGAGGCTTTAGAAGATTACAGAAATAACAAAATAGTCTATATTTGAAATTCACAATATATTTTAATTAATTTCTAGATTCTAAATGTTGCAATAAAGAATTACACGGATCAGATAAGAATAAGGTAAAAACTGTATCTTTAAATAATGCTTCGTATATGCATTTGCAATTACAACTTCTCAGCAAATAGTGCACTCCTACAAGGTGCTTTCAATATGTCCAAAAAAGAGACTTTTGAAATAAACTTTTAGCACTGATTATTTTGTAATGGTTGTGCATGAGATATGGGATGAGGCAGACAGAGCTTATGCCAGTACAGTTTTGGTGACCAAATTACTCATGAGTGGTGAAGCCACAAAGAAGATGTGTAGATTATCACAAAAAGGAATGAATGAGAAATTTTGTTACACCTTCTTATAGCATGCATTTTAGAAAAACACTATTTTACAACACTTTCAACTACTTTGTCAATACTGTGCTGGTATGTGCAAGTATGCAAACACAACAGCTTCTGCCTGTGAAACCAGGAAGTCTGAACTGTCCTGGAACACGCTTTGCTCTTGGTTTCCCAGGTGCAAAGCAACATAATGCCACTGACAGTGGTGCACTTCCACCAGAAGGGTGAATCTTGCCATTAGGAGTTCGGTGATGAAACCTTTGTCAGAGGGATTTTTAAGCAGGGTCTCCACAGGGATTTGCTGACATGAACGCCTTAACGGAGCAGGGCCTTAAACTGGTGCTGGTAATGTACTGATCATTCACTGCAAAGCTGCTCACTTTTCTAATTCTTGCTCTCACATCCTGCTGAGTCAAGGCAGCAGAGACAACTACATGTGAATAGCCAAGTTTCTGTGTTGAGATATGAATGCTTGAAATGGTTTGCCAAAACATGACCTCAGCATGCCCAGGGAGCTCTTACACAACTAAATTCCCCAAAATGAGACTTTCCCTTAAAACTTTTGTATAATCTTCAGCTATTCTTCCCCGAGAGTAACACCCCTGCTTGCTCTTTGCATTGGATGGACAGCATCTCTGCATCCCAGCACATGCATCAGACCCGCTTAGTCTGCACCCCTCTGCGGCTGAAGAAAAGCTGGATACGAGCCAGTCTGCTGGTTGTTCGTGGCCAAATGAACTGACATGGCAGAAACCTCAACTCTGTAGGATATGTGCACACATACAAACAAACAAAAACAACACAGGGACCATGTGACTGTAACAGCAACACAAATCAGGAAGTATTTACATCCAGTGCCCACCAGCGTCTCTTTAAGTAATCATAAGGGATTTTTTTTTATTCACCATTTTGATAACTTTACCTTTTCTAGCTCCGTCTTGTGTACTGGAGAACTAGACAATGGCCCATCAGAGTCTACAGCTCCCGTACAGTTGCTGCACACATCTTTTATAACCTTAGGAGACAAGGCAAAACTTATTAATTATTAATAAAATACAAATCGGAGTAATTATATATGAATGTGAAGGGAGATGGGACACACCGACATTTACTAGGCTGGCAGGTGTCAGACAGACTGCCACTACAACAACTTCTCCACAGTCCCTCCCTAAGTCATTTCATGTGTGACCTGGAGGAGACATAACGGTTGGAGGTGGAAGGTTTCAGTTTCTAGACAAGCTAAGCTTCGAGGCTCTCCCCATGTAAAGAAACCGATACCAGTGCTGATTTCCATTTGCTAGTTTTGCAATGTGGCATCAGCTGACACCACCAAACTAATTTCATTACAATGATGAAAAAATGGGATAAAATGCAAGGTCCCTCAAGACAATGGAGAAGAGTTTTGCATAATATACTACACAGATGCTCATTTTTTGCTGTCGGAGAACTAATGAAGTGCTGATCAACTTAGAGTTAATATTGCAGAGTGGTATTTTGCGGCATGTTCGTATTATACTTGCACATTAACATAGAGGTATAGGTCAAAGTAATTGTAAAGTGTTCGTAGAAAATGGAAATGGAACTTTCTCTGTTTTTAAAAGTCAAAGAAAAATCTAGAACTTGGAATTTACTGATATTTTGGTAGAATCTGAATGACCTAAAAACCTGAAATGATATAAATGTAAAAACACATGATGAGTAAAGATGCTTGATGATTCCCCACGGACGTAGCTAAGGATTTTATCTCTTGTGAAGTTACCACCAGTCTATTAACAGCCTGAAAATGCTTGTGCTGATGGGAATAGAGTCTCGATCCAGACTCATGCTGAGGCGGTGCTGAGCTATACCGTGCTGATAACAGCCCTGCAGCCACCCAAGGACATCAAAGCCAAGAGAGGTACAAAAGGAAACATCACCACTAGAGATGCAAACTTTCCCTTTTGCATGTACTCGAGCATGTTTACACATCCAGCTCCTCCCTTTACACTGTTTACAGCAAACCCAGTTAGCAAAGAGAATGATCTGCCCTGAGAACATCTGGTTTCAGGAAAAGTAGCAATTAGCTAACTGTCAAAATCCAGACTTTTTTCAAGAAGAGAAAAAGCAAATCAGTAAAAAATGCCTTTTTAGTTTCAAACTGAACAATTTCGATATGGAAACTATTAAAATGCTGAAGATGGCACCAAATGGTCCTTTCACCATACTTAAGTTCCCCTTAAGAGTGAAGCTAAAACAAATCAAATGTTTATGGGCTTACAAAGACCCTACTGCTATTCAGGAGCACACTGTAAATTATAGGCACTGTATGCCATAAGGAAAGGAAGAGCACCAGCCCCATTTTACAGAGGGAGAACCCATGAACAAAAGAAAGATTAAATAATTCATTCAATGACACATAAAAAAATTAAGCAAAACCGGAAAACAAACTTACACTTTTATTTCTGAGCTAGTATCTTAAAACACTTTAGCATCCTTCCTTGACTGTCTGAACTTCCCTGTATTTTGTTTCAAAAGCAAGCCCAGTATTTCATAGCACTTGGCGTCCTTTTATAACAGAAAATTTAGATAAATCTGTTGCAGAGCATTTGCATTGTTAACATATCCCTGAATATGTTATGAGTATGTTATGGATATGAGTTAAACATATCTGTGAATTCCTCAAAATCATAAGAATTTTTTTTATGTGTGTTGTTTTATTTTCAACTGCTGGTCTTCAGTGTGGTGTAAATACACTCCTGTTTTCTTTCTAGAGAAATGTGTTTGTACAGTTTCCGGGAACATTCATTTCTGTCTCCTGAATGACCCTGATTCAATGGCTCATGTTTTCAGCATCTGCTCACACCACACAGTTAGTTAATTTTGGCAAAGGCAGATAGTAATGGGAGTTACAGACAGAAAAGAGGGAAATGATTTGGCAGCACTAACTAAATAGTATGTGCAAAGTCATGCACTCAAGTAAATCCGGTTCTTATCGTACCCCACATATTTAAGGAGAAGCTGAAGTGTTTAATTGGGTTGTAATTAAATTTTGATTAAAAAAATGACACATTATCAAGAGGGAGCTGGTGGTAGGATCTGAAGTAAACGCATATTCAAGGGTCCAACACTTCATTTGGGTTCAAGAGGTTCACTGGCAAAGACTTGCTCATCATCTTATATGTGCAGTATAATTCTGTTCAATGCACAACATAAAATTCATTCTTCTAGAGCTCACCAGGATGAAATGTCTTTAATATATAATGGTTGGCTGGATGCACTTTCTATAATTATGTTTGCAGACAGTTGGCATTATAAATCTGGTTTTCACATGCATATAGCTTTAGCTCAAAATTTTAAGGATAAAGCATTCCACCAGTATTGCCAACTTGCATAATTTCAATCACAAGACTCAAAAGTTCTCATCAGTTTTTTCTATGTTCCATCTCCTGGAGTCATATGAAAACAAAAGATCACTATTTTCATCAAAAAATAGTTGTGAAAGTGGGGAATGGAGGTCAGAAACTTTTATCCATTGCAATGAAACACGTGAAAATATGAATAAATGTATCTCAATGGCTCTGAAACTAGAAAGGAAAAAAACGAGGAATCCCCCAATGTGTTATTTTTAATAAAACAGCATCATCTGGAAGACTGTAATGAGAATATGCCGTAAATACCCCATTAACAGTTAAAGTTTTCTCACTCATTAGAAAAGGGAAATAATTCTCTTTTTCTCACCACAAATGCTTTTGTATACTACATATACACACAGAGAGGCTGATCTGCCAGGAAAATCAAACTGAGGTCATAAACAGGCTATCTGTTCAAATATTTAAAATTTATGAGCAAATGCAGTCAGAAAACTGAAGACCTTTCATTTCTTTGGATATCCTCAAAATTAAATATATTTAAAATATATTTAAAATAATCTTCAAGAATTTTAAGTACCACAATTACCATTACAATGTTACAATTAGCAGACTTCAGAACTGCCTCTTTTAAATACAGACCTGGAAAAAACCTTGTGCATTATTATCCCTCATTTATAGAACTACAGAATTGTTTAGGTTGGAAAAGACCCCTAAGACAATTGAGTCCAACCATTAACATAGCACTGCCAAGTCCACCACTAAACCATGTCCCAAAGTGCCACATCTACCAGTCTTTTAAATATCTCCAGGGATTGTGACTGCACCACTTTGCTGGGCAGCCTGTTCCAGTGCTTGACAACACTTTCAGTGAAGAAATTTTTCATAATGTCCAATCTAAACCTCCCCTGGTGGAACCTGAGGCTGTTTGCTCTTGTCCGGTCACTTGTTACCTGGGAGAAGAGATCAACTCCCACCTTGCTACAAGCTCCTTTCAGGGAGTTGTAGGTAGTGAGAAGGTCCCCCCTGAGCCTCCTTTTCTTCAGGCTGAGCCCCCTCAGCTCCCTCAGTCACTCCTCATAAGACTTGTGCTCTAGACCTTGAATCCCTAGCTGGATCAGGATATATATCTGAGTATGGCATTGAGTGCAGTGACATGAGGCACAGAAGGAAAATATTTGCACGTAGAAAGATGAAAAGATTCCCTGCCCTGAGCCATTGACAATAGTGAAGTCAGTGGAATTTCTGCCACATGGCATGTCTGGAATATTTCTCTCTTTAAAAAAATCTTACTACACAACCCTAACATTTACTATAAAACCCTCAATACCCGCATTCACCTGAAAATTTCTATAATTCTTGTATCTTATTTTAAATGACACACCAGGACTGGAGGCAAAATACTTGTCCTACATTTATTCTTTCTACATGCAAAGTCAGAAGAAACAAATTAGATTCTTCTGGCTACTTTAAAGATCCAAGCTCCAGACAAGAAGCACTGGCTCTGTAGTAAAACCAGAAAGCCAGCTGCTTCCCAGCCAGCTCCTGACACACAGAAACCAAACAAATTCTGAGTAAAAGTACATTTGTAGATAGTTTATTGTTGTTGATCTCTTTGGGATCTGATAAGGAAAAGTTGTCCTGCCCTCTAGAAGCATGTAAACCTCTCTCCTGGTGGATACCATTGGACGAATTTAGGCTACAGACTGCCCTTACCACAAGGATGTGATTATAGAACCTCGTTTTGTCTGTGTTTTCATGAAACTCATAGGAGAAGTTCACAATTTTAATACCTTCAAGTTCAAGGTATAAAGCTGACAGCCTGATTGCACATTTACTTTACTCTCTGTAACCAGGCCAGAAATGCATCCAGCCACCCACCCACTTGTCCCCCACTATCCACATGTTTTGCAAATGTTGGAAGTGCTAGAAACGGGACAGGCTGTATCCCCTGGCTTTGTCCTTTAACTCTGAAAATATGAATTTGTTAAAGCTGAAATCTGCTTAAGCACAACACAGCAGAGGGAAAAGGGTTTGGCTCCAGACGTAAACCAGGATTTCTCGTTCTTGAAATGCACCTTTCTAACTGCTGGAAGAGTACTGACTTTCTGGAACTCTGTCATTTTGGTGTGATTAACTTCTCATTTTCTCTCTCAAGTGGACCCTTACAAACTATATGTGTTAGTGTCAATCTCCTCCTCATTAAGAGAGCAAGAAAATTCTCTTACTGTTTTCCAGAGAAGAAACGCCCCAAGAAGTTTACCTAAAAGAAAATCTAGGCAGGAAAGGTAGAAATTATTCACAACACAGTCTGTGTTTTAAGTCTCAAAAAGAAACCGCCTTTACCTTCTGTACTGGAAATTATTCTCAAGCATCCATTAGCCTGAAAAGATTAATCTTTCTGCCTTACTGCCATTTGTCTGAGCAAAGTGAGGATGAGATTCTGGCAGACTAGCAGCCAGCAAACCTATCTTTAGTGCCTGTGTATCCCCTTTAAAATACTTTTCTGACTTACTCAACCAAGACAACCCCTGTATCATTTCTCCTGCGTTATTACCATGAAGTCTATTGCCATATATGGCCACTGGATCAGGCAGAGCCCAGGGAAGGAGGTGCCGGGTGGATGGGGAGGGTGGCTTGGAGGCACTGCTGCTGCAAGGGCAGAGGCACCCTGGGCAAGGGGAGCTGCATCCCCAGGTTGGGCAGTGTGGAGATGCAGATATCACTTTAGGCTGTAGATCTAAGCTAGGTATCATTTAAATAATTTTCCATCTGAAGCTGTGAGTAGGAGAGAGGAGAAATAGTAGTGGTGAAAGCAGGGACCAAATCTCAGCCCTCCTGGGTACTACTCTGACACGTGCTACAACTTGTATTTGTGATTTTATCCAGGAAACCCAAAGAAAACTTATCATTG
This sequence comes from Pipra filicauda, assembly GCF_003945595.2. Lineage (NCBI taxonomy): Eukaryota > Metazoa > Chordata > Aves > Passeriformes > Pipridae > Pipra > Pipra filicauda. The sequence goes on from NW_024104487.1 coordinate 6,733,255, forward strand.
AGAAAACAAGTAAATAAACAAGCTTGTGGTTCTGGATTCATGGGTGGTTCGGTTGTTTTTTTTAGTTTACATATACATAATTTTTTTTAAGAAAGGTATTGTTTTTGATGGTGCTGGTCACACACACACGCAGACACTGGTTCACAGCCAAGTTGGACTCCTCTGGCTCTGTCAAATTCCACTGTCTGAGTCCTGCAGACTGGTCAAAGCTCCCACACGCAGCTCGGTCTGTCACCTCTACAGGTGAGGTCCTAAATAGCGCTTATGCAAACTCACTGACCTTGCTGTGACTTGAACTGAAGTATTTCAAACCATCTGTTTGAGACAACAGCGGTGTAAGTCCTAGGAGGTTTAATTTAGATTGCACAGCCTTCACTGCTGGTGATGATGGGCGGTGAAGAAAGAACCCAGCCTGACTGTCTTGGGACACAGTACGTTATGTAAGTCACTTATAAACTAACAAACAATGCACGGAACTTACTGGTACAGAGTCTGCATCCCCAAACACATTTTCTAGTCAGTTTTAAGGCTTGATCATTTAGCACTTGACTCTACTCAGCTACAAAATGAAGATAATAACCTCTTTGGGGAACATTACATAAGCCAAGAAAGTGTTCAGATCTCTAGCTGGAAATTCCCATAGAAAGTAAAATCAGCCACATAATGTTTACAGTTACAGCCTCAATTTTGTGCTGATTTAAACTGGCTAAAGAATAGCACTGTCAGTAGTTTACTCTTCAGTAAAACTCAGCTCACATTAAGACTAGAAGCCAGAAATTACTTGACTCCCCTCAGTAAACTCAAGGCAGTGAAAAAAAGAGATGTTTACAAAGACTTTATGAGAGACAACATGCAGTTAATCAGAGACTAAAACTGCGTAGGACAACCAGATAAAGAGCCCTACAAGGAGTGTTGCAGGGTCTTTGGATGACTGGATACAGTCACAACCATGATTTTATTCTCTCTTTAGGGTAAAACATTCCCCCTTATTACAACAAGTTCAGAACTGATTGAACATTGTCAAAATGATATATGAAGAAATGTCTCCTTATGCCTGGAAGATTCGCTGCTCAATTACAGACCCTCAACTGGAGAGATTGCTGCACAATGGCTGCACACCGCAAAACGAAGAGAAGTTAACAAAGGGTGCCTAACATGGGGAAAAATGAAAATCAAGGCCAGTATGCCAAAATGATAGATTACCTCTCATGCACGATAAATCAGAAAAACATTTTTGCAGGAGGAATGCTGAGAGAAAGAGAAGGCCTTGGGATCAGAAACCATGACCATTTCCTTCTACTGGTCTTCTACAACAACCTCCTTCAGAACTTAATTTCTTTGGCATCCATGTATTTTTGAGAGCAGTTTTCTGTGGCCTAGTCTGAAGGTTCTGCACACAGAACACATTCATCTGTATGAATGAAGCCACTAAATAAGCATCTTCCTATAATGTCAAGTTCTTACTAGTCCTTTTATTTTTAATGCAGCATTTCCCAGGGATGCTGACAAACAAGTGTAGTTTCTGTTGGATGTGCTGAGACAAACAGGAAAATTTCAGACCTTACTAGACCACAAAAGCGCACACAGATGCACATATACTGAAGCGCACATGGAAAAAGCTCATTTTTGGGTCAGAGTGTGTAACTGCACACATTTTTTCATGTACATTTTTGTGGGAACATTTTAGGACTCAAGACTGGAAAATTCCATCACTTTATGTTGCCCACCATATTACTGAGATGATCTCAGCTCTAGCCTGCATTTCTGCTAGCTTCATTCCTTGCTCTGAAGTCTTGACAGGCTCTTTGGTGACATCAGCTATCTTTTTTCATCAAGCATTTGCTAGCTGGTAAAACTGAAACTCCCTTTGTGGTTTCCAGTCTAGACTTAAATTTGCACTAGGTTTATCAGCTGGGGTTTTTTTTTGGTGTCATCTTTACAAAAAAAAGGTCAAAGATATTGTGCATCTATTTAGAATTTGTCTTCCAATAGATACCTTAAAATTATTTACTTAATAAACATATTTTATACTGATTACATCTGAATTGAAAAAAAATCATTTGGTTTAGCTTTCAAACGACAATCTGGCCTCCAAAGCCATTTTGAGCTTTTCAGGATCAAAAGTAAGGTTTTACTTTGACACTTAACATATGAATTCACAAGAACCCATTGCTCCTGGGTGATAACCCGCCTCAACTGGCACATACTGGTACAATATCTTTACCAAGAAGGCATCTTATGAATTAGAAATGTAGTTGCAGAGTCCTTTCTCATTGTCAGTTTCTGGATTTACCCAAAAATCACACAGATAGACAGAGCACTGGGAAGGACCCTGGCCCTCTGAGTGAGGGACAGCAGGGAAAGTTAAAGCAAGTTATTCTCCCAAGATAAAGCAGGACCTTTCTCAGGTCCTACACAAAGCCACACATGATTTTCAAAAGCTCATTTTAAATCAGGTTTGAATGACCAAAACATAATTATTTACATAAAAATAAATAAATTAAAAAAAACTTAAATTTTGCTACAGTTTTAAAAATACAGAAAACAATGCTTTTTTTTTTTCTCCTCCAAAGGCTGTACTACTTCTGGAAAACACTGCAGCTGCCGCAAGAGCTGCACAGATCATTTCTGGTTAGCTGTTGGACAGGCAATTTGTAGTGCACAAGCAGAGAGCTGAAGCAGCACTGAGGACTTGGAAGTTGAGAGTTCAGTAGCCTGCCATGTACTTGAAAGAGTTTTTATTAATAGAGAGCTTTGCAGCATGAAGGAGCTAAATAAAGTGTTGTCAGACTGTCTCCAAATGCTTTGCAGAAAACATATTGTCCAGCCACAGCCACTTGCCCTCAGCACATACAACTATGTGAACAAGCAACTGCACAAAATATCTTTTTTTTTTTTTTTAACGTTGCAGGAATGCAGCTGACATATGGAAAAATCTGTTCTGTCTGCCTGTGTGTGGATGCTTTATATACAATTAAAAAAAACCAAAAACAATTCTTATGGAAGAACATCTGATAAATGTCAATGAATTCAGAATTACTAAACCCAAGTTTAGAACAACGCAGGAAATAAGGGTGCAGTTACTATGATCTAATTACAGCGGAATTCCCTTGGAAGAGAATATGACTTATGAATTTCTTTTCATTCCAATCAGTGTTTTTGAAGCTCTCGTTGGACTAGTGGGACATCTGGATGGTGCTTAACTTTAAAACTTAGAACAAGATACCGATGTTAGAAACAGCCTAACAAATACTTGGTTGTGATTAGTTTCTATTAAAATAGAAACTAATTTTCTAATAAACTGCATTTTCTAAGCTAAGATACAAACTCACAGTCAAAACCAAACGAACACAAACCGCAGATCCCCAAAAGGTATATTCAAACATTGCTAAATAGGAAATTACAGATTAATTTTCCATTTAGTACATTATCCCACAGCAGAACTTATACCTCTTAAGCTGCATTTTATTCTCCCTTTACTGCAGAAAAACTATCTGCCGTCAGGAAATTCCTATGTGTTTTATTCAATTGTATTTGGAAAAATACAATTTATTCTTAGAAAAACAAGTACCATATAAGGTTAGATCAGAGCACAGCATGGAGAATGTCTGATGAGTTTTACGCATTCAGACTTTTACATGTATTTAAAAGGCTAGATTTCAAGGTCTTAAAACAAGCTACTGCCACTGCAGCGATAGTTTCCCACACTGCTTCACTGACCTCCACATTTGAGACTAGCAAAGTCCAACATAAATACTAGTAATCTGGTTAGGATCTACAACTGCAGCCTTTGCCATGGGATTTTCCACATTTGCAGACACTAAACAGAAAGGAGTGGAAGATGACAAAATCCCACTTCTCAGAAATATGCATTCCCAGGACAAACCGTAACAGATGATACACTGCTAAACCAGGATTAACAAATTTGAATGGCCTTCACGAAACTGAACGATTTTTCTCCATCCAGAGAAATTCAAATAGGTATCTCCTCAGAGATCCTCCTTTTTAAAAAGGTGACACCATGACAAAAATAATGTGAGTGCCAGCTCCTTTCACCTGAGGGAACTTGAACCTTCCACTCACTTCCAGTGTACCCTAACCACCAGATCTTTCTGGAAAATGAATTGGAGGTGAAGACAGAAGGGGATTTGCCACCTGTCCTTTCAATGCCAGATTATTGCGCCATGAGCAGTGAAAACCATCCCAGCAGCAGCAGCCCTGGTGTAACCCCGAGCTCCTGGATGCCCAAGGAATTGCTTCAAGGTCTGAACATTAAATCTGTATTTCTGTAGTCCCAAATTAGTTGGGATTTAAGAGGTCTGGATTTGCCTGAAAGTTGCTGTCTGTGTCTCAATCTTTAACAGCAACTGAGCAGGCAATGTGAGCACTTTGTGGGCGGAAAAGCTCCTAGTCAGAAATCCCCCCTTACCTTTAGCCACTGTTCTGCCTGCTCTTTGCTCTGCACTGCCAGAACCAGGGCATCCGCTCCTTGGTGTGAGATTTTCAGTTCATGCTTCTTCTTTTTGCTGTCTTTGGGAATATAGGTGATACTGCAGTCATTCAGGAGCAGCTCCATCTGGGGCTGCTGGTCCTTGGAACTTTTGTAACACTAAATAAATATAAGGAAAGTTCAAAAGTTAGCTATTCCCTTTCTGAACCTTGCAGGAAAGCTTTTATTATATAGAAATGCTATTTTTTAATTTCTAATATTTTTTACACACCCCATTACCACATACCAGAGAGTTCACCCAAAGCCAACTTTGCATTTCTTCTTCTCATCCACTCTGTAAAGCAAAATTACTTCCAGACTGACAATAATTGCAGGACAGGTACAACATATGGAGAGCATTAAGCGTCTCTCCCTTACCCTTATGACTCAACCTTGACCCTGATCAGGTAGGAAGAGGGTGATTTAGGATATCTGTTCACATGTAGCAGCAGAATAAACTTGTACAGTTAATGACTTTAAAGACCAGATGTTTACCGTGCCCTCCAGCAAAAGACCAGCATATGAAGGCAAATCTACATTAGTGCCTACACGCTGCAGTTGCAAAGCCACTGGCATATGCCTTACTCAGCTGTTCATTTTCTTCAGATAAGTAAAAAAAAAAGTCATGGTGCAGAAAGTAGGTAAAGTCAGACTTTTTCAGCCAATACAGTTTAATAGTACCTGCACAAAACTGCATAAGTTTCCAGGTTAGTTTACTTCGTAAGCTCCTGGCTAAAAGTATATAACTTAAGGGATGTTTCTTCCCTCATTAGTAAATGCTGTCCATGAACAGCCATTTCATATTGGATCACTGATGACCCGCTCTATGTTTGAACTGGTGAAGGTGAAGGGTTCCTCTTTACATCACTTGTCCTACAGACCCATCTCTATTCCCACCTTTCAATGCACATCAGTACAGCTGAGGTTCCCAAAGCTGTTGTAGTGCCAGACTGCAGAACAATGTTTAACTCTGGATATGAATCCAGTTATATATTTATGTAAATTGGGGTTTCATTCATACAAATAAGCACTAAGGCTAAAAAAAATCTGCTAATAAAGAGGTATCTGATCATCAAGAAGACTAATTAGTATACACATAATAGCTGAGTATAAATGTGAACAGAGAAAAGCACACAAATTTTTGCACGTCTGCGGCAGTATTCACGTCATGATGCAACTGTCTGGAAGACAGTAGCTGTTAAAAGAATGTTATGAACACTACAACTTGGGTTGACCAAATACAGACACTAACTAGCCTCTGCAGATCACTGACAATTCTCCTTCCCTCTCCAAAGCTCATTACATCAAAGTTTCTCCACTTTGGTCACAGATTTTAAGTTTGTGACATCTAAAAAATATTAAGTCTTCAAGCTATGAAATCCTGAAGATATACATTAGTCACTTTAAGAATCAATAAACAGCATATAATTCCTTTTATATTAATCTCAATATTTTATTTATAATTATACATTGCTAAAACTGAAGTATGTATATATTAAAGGACTTTAAGTGAAAAACGATTCCCTACTAAAAGTTATTTCTAATGTCTAATGCTAATTAAAATATTTTTGTTTCATGATGACAGCTGCATTTATGACACAACCAATTACTAATCCCTAAGAACATGTATTTGTTTTACTTGCATATCTCATAAGTTAAATGTCCAAGTCCTCCTTCAAACAATAAACCAAATTGTGTAACTTGGTTGTTAGACTCCTATTGTGATTTTTATTTTCTTAATCCCCATTACAGAATTACTGAAAGACAATCCCCATAAGGAAAAAATAAGCTTTTCAGACCACACATGTGGCTAAAGGAAATGAAAATATAAAAAAATAACATATTTTTATATAGAACAAAAAATATAACTGTAGAAGAAATATTGTGTGACTTCAGGGAAAAATCTGTTTCTTTGACTCTTTCTTTTCTTCAAGCTATTATCAGATGGTCCTGAAATCTGATATGATACTGATATATGGTGATAAAAATGGGGACTAGGGATAATGGTACTATAAGAATATAATAAAAGCTGAATCAGAATGAACATTTTTTTCAATATTTAAATAGAGCAGGATATAAAAATTAAATCCTCATAACTACAGATAACTAGCAAATTTGTTCCAACTATATTTTCAGGTATCTCTTACCTCTATTTCATATCCTGTTTTTTTCTATACTGCCATAAGTACAAATGTACTTGGAAAGTGAACACACCTAAGCTGTGTTCTAACACACCTAAGCTGTGTAGAACCTAAGAGGTTCTACAGAAGATGTTCTGTCACCTGTTAATCAGCTTTTAATGTTTGGGATGCTGCAGTAATTGTTAGTTATGTAATTAGTTACAACAGTTGGAAGCACCAAATCAGAAGGCAGGGAGTGCCTAAGACCCCAACTTACTCATTAACATAAGCATTAGTTCGCCCATAATGACAGACAGTAAGTGTTTCCCTCGATTAGGTTCTCTTTTCAGAAAACAAGAAGACATCTATGAGCAGATAATTTATGGAATCTTTTACTGGTGCCTCCAATCAGAAAGAAATGTAACAGATTTGCTTAAGGAATAAATACATCCACTTGTTTCTTTCCTTTCCATAATGCAGCTGTGCATCATGTGAATACTGCATCTGTAATTACTGCAGAACAGATGGCAAAGGTTTAGTTTAAAGTGTATACATTACCACAGCATATGCTGCCAAGTGAATTCTCAGTCTAACAAGGGACTTCTCTCTCCAGCAGTCTGATTCAACAGTTCACACACAAAGCTCCCTATGAGATTTTTTGTCCGCAGGGAATGGAAGATTGGATTTACAGTTTCAGCAAATTTTTTTTCCAAATAAATATTTTAGAAGATAATATGCCAGACTTTCTTTCCAATATCAGGGAACTGCCTGGGTTTAAGTGAAATAAAAATCGAAGTTCTAAGTGGCTAAATGATACACTTATAATTTCAGTGTTTCTCTGCTTCTTGGATAAATCATGACCGAACTCTTTGGTAAGGTTACTGTAGACTTGGCCGCTGTTTGCAGAACCTATTCCAAAAATCAGATTCCTGTAAAAATAAATATATCAACTAAAAGGTACAAAGGAAATATAGCTAGCTAAAAATAAAAATTACCAGTAGTTTGTTTTCTTTGATAACACACAGTAGTTTGGTCCATTGCCCAAAACGTTTCTTTCTAAGAAGGAAGGCACAGATTTTGGCATCCTTCACCAGATCCATAGAGGCTTCCTCAGAAGGCCACTGATGTCTCATTTTCTTCCCCTTTCCATCCTCCTCCTCTTCATCGTAGGATTCGTAAGAGCTGCTCATAGCATCTGAGTCATAATCTTTAAGAGAAGTGTAAAAGTGTTAGCTTAAAACAATTAGCCATGAAGTAACTGAAATAACTGAAAACCTCAAGAAGGTTCATGTTAAGTTAAGGCTTTTGAAAGTCAGTCATGAACAAATTACTGTTTCACTGCTTAGCAGTATCAATATATTAAGTTAATTGAATAAGAGATGCTGTTCCATTATGAAACTTTATAGAAGACCCATACAAACACCTTGTGAATTTTAATTGAAAGAATAAGCTGGGAATACATAGCTAAAATTTCAGATAGTGTTTTATTATCTTCAAAATATTATTTGACAGATATCTTCATTTTTTGTAATTCTTTCACAGAAAAACATTTTCATCTTGACTTAGGACAGTACATCAGGAAACAAACACTCCATATGGTAACGGTCATAAGAGTACATTATGGGGCAATATCTACCTATCATAACATTTCATACAATTCTCAAATACAGCACCTGCACTGATACAATTAACATTCAATAGGTAATGCTTTCTTGAACTACAGATGCTGCTGGAGTTAAAGGTATTGTGCAAAAAATGTTTTGTTCTGTGCTTAGCCTAAGCAGCTAAGTCCTGCTCCAAGTTTGGTGATGCAATAGCAAGCTTCCATTTTAATCAAACAATCTCCCTTCAGGCCTTTCATTTTCAACAATGCAGACAGATCTAGCAGTACGCTCAACTACCAAGCCATTTTGCCATCATCACTGAACTCTCACTTCCACTATCCATATTTATTTGTTTATGTGGGTATATGTATTTAATATACCTTAGATACAGCAGATAGATACCTTCAGATACAGCAAGCCTGTTATCCACTAGCACACGTTCCCATGAAACAAAATTGACTGGAACATTTTTAAGACTGAAATTTCATTTAAACATTTCAAGTAGACTTTGATATATTTTTTAGCTAGAAGGTGGAAGAAATTCTCCCCTTTGCTTTAGCTAGGTAATTAGGACCCAACTGGAATGTAGGAAGGAAAGACTGGGAAGAGGACAAGAGAGTGGATTGCTGGAAAGCTCATTCTGCATCAGTTCCTCCCTACATGCACAGTCAGAATGGGACGTACTCAGACCTCTCATCTCTAAATTAAGACTAGATATTCTGATACAATTTGTGTTTTCACAAAAGTGTACGAAACAGTACATGTTCATTCAAAAATGAAATGAAAATAAAACTTGAAGCTCTGGAAAATTTAATTGCCGTCTTCTGGTCAATTCTGCTACGGAGTGTTTGGTTTGGGGCAGCTCCATATGGGCAAGTGGTAAAAGCCTCAGATAATTATCAATGGGAAAACACTACAATTTTTCACTTGCTTTACAAAAATCAAAAGGAGGATAGAAAAATTTAGGGCAGATGTTTAAACTGACAAATTTGGAAATGTTATTCCAGAGTATTTATTTTTGCAGATTTGTTTAAAAGAATGTATAAGATCTGGTAGAACTTGCTGCTTCACCCATCTCTTTCTCTTTCTTCCCCATGAAGCAGGAAAAAAGCCCAAACAAAAACCCACCAAAAACAAAAGCAAAACAAAACATTTTCCCTGCTCGAACTTCTTTCAGAGCAGTTTTCCACAAACTTTCACACTGAAACTTCAGGAAACACTTGAGAGATCACTGACTGCTTGCAAATACACAGTAGCATGCCAGCCTGTTGGAAGCAGAGACAGAATGATTCATGTAGAGCTACCAAATACAAAGATGTAAGGTCTAGTTATTAAATCAGCATCTTCAAGAAGCTCTTCTTCCAGAGGCATGGGCTGTGGGACAAGCTGCCATGACCTACAGTTGCCATCTCTCTGGGAACTTTTTCAATGCCTGCTTTTCCCTTTTGAAAAAAAGTAATACTTAGGTGCCCATAACCTCCTCGTCCTTTCTTCATTTTCAGTTGTGTTCTTTGTTGGAGTTATGTCACTGTCACAATGTTCACCTTGATCTTTGGTCCCTTTCTACAACACTCTTTTACCTCATTTGTGATTTTGTTCTAGTTTTGGCAAAAATATTATTCTGACAGATTTTTTTTTTTAGGTAAGAAGCAGAAGTAAGAAGTTACTATTCATATGGTGAGATATGGAAATACCACTCTGGTGGCATATTTTCTGTATTTATAAAGAGATTTTTTTCCTCCAAAATTAAGAGACTACCTTTTCAATGTAAGAGTGTCTAGGGGTTTATTTTCATCAGATGAAATTGAAACATGACTGTACAGTGGGGATAATCTTCAAGTATAGTCTTCCCAAGAGAGTGGAGCTGGGTCATTTCTCTACACTCTGAATACACATTGAAAAAGAGAAATTTGCATGACAGTATCAAAGACTTTTCTATCAGAGCACTGCATTTTTAAGTGCATCAATCAAAACTATGAAAAATGGAATCTGTTTTAACACACTGTCTTTCCTCCCTCTTTAGAACATGATTTAACTTATTCATATTGCAGAAAAGAATGTTTCACCTCAGATAAAATTACAGGTCTTCCCTTTGCCATATATCAAAAAGTTGGTTTTCTTCTGGCCATAAACCCCGTGCAACAATCTTGCCTTCTTTCCAGCAAATTTACTGGGTTAAATCATTGCTTTTTCCTCACAACATTGAACCCTATGATTTATTTTCCTACAGTAAGTTTTACTAGTTTCAAAAAAAGTATATGTAGGAAGTGCTGATTGGGACTTGACAGTAGAAACTGAAATTCTGCGTGTTAAATACCCTACAGGTATTTCCTATGTGGCTCAAAAGCATTCCAAGTGCAGATTTCCTGTTAGCCATAAGCTGTATGCTCAGCAGAGGGACTCTGCTGGCACAGCAGTTGCAAGTTCATCCAAATCTCTGTTTATAGGAGGATGAAAGCCAGCAGGGGCTTCTGAGACTCCCATCCTCACACAGTCTAACAGGATCTCCGGGGACCTGTTGCCAGATCCTGCCCATTAACCACTCCTCATGTTTCTCTTCTCGTTGATTTGTGGGACTCTTGGCCAGACGAAGAGCTTGTTGTGTGACTCACACCAGGAAGGATGCCCACCTTGGAGTACTCGTATCATCCCTGCTGAAACTTGGCTGCTCTTTACCACATTCTGTTTCTACTGCTTGTTTCTCCGAAGTGCTCCATCATATTCAAAACAAGTCTTCCGGGCTCTGAGACACAAACTAGCATATGCAGGAAAAGTGAAAAAAGTCTCTCCAAAATAAAGTGGATTTATTAAATCTACTAAAGTCTCAGAGAGTCAGAATGCACTGACATACAACAGGTTCCAATCTACTGTTATTTGCATCTTTAGCACCTTCTCATTACTCTAACTTCTTTTGACATTGGCTTTTCATCTTTATGTTCAAAATTTTCTGCTGTTAAGGGGTGAAAATCACTGTAGATTTTCACTTTATTTGTAGTAGCATATTTCTAAGACTAGTCTGTAATCATTTAGGCATTGTATAGATCAGTAGATTTTAATAGAGAGAAAGAGAGTTATCAGACAAGTCATATACATGCAAGTGTTTGTTCACAAACCGATTACAGGGACTTGGGGAAGTTACGGATATTTCATTTTCATGAAATATTCTGCAATTTTCTTCAGTTCTTGTTTGCCTTTACAGGTAAGACACAAGGTATGTTTGTCTCCTTGCTATTAATGACATTACAACAATATTCTATAAGAATATTTACTTAAGATAATGATGTCTGTCCCAGCAGCTGTTTAACAGTTTATTCTTGCACTTTTTATACATCTAGCACTTTTTTTTGGTCTTCTTCATCTCAAATAGTCTGAACAGCTATTGTTACATCTTTTAAGACAGTGCTTTAGTGACTTATTTTAATTACCATACAACTGGATTTAGTGGAAGTTTCGCATAAGTGGAGATGTGTTGCTAATGGTACATTGAATTTAAAAGTAAATTCATTACCAATGAAGAGAGGAAATACTTTTAACACAAATTAACAGAGATGACAAAGAAGTTCAGAACATAAGAAAATAACAGCAAAATCTCAGCAAGTGAGATGCTGACTCACACTAACACACCTTTAAGTGTCTTGATATACAGACTTGAATTATGGAATTATTGATGAACTATTCAGGCTGCTATTCTGAGTATTTTTATGCATTTGGATGGTTAAGTATAATAAGAAATTAGTTTCATATTTTCCCTTGTTTTTCCCTAGGCAATCCTTTAGCAGTGCCATTAGCATTTGCACTATTCATATTTTTCTGCCTGAGCATAGATCTTGTTTAATAACAAAACACAAATCAGAAGCTGACTGGATTGCCCCATAGCATTTCAAGGGAGAAAATGAAGAGACGAGCGATTCTGGTGCTCTTCAAAGTCTGTATGTTCTTTCATTTGCTTTCCAGGACGTGAAACTCTTTCTTACCTTGAATTTCTTAGGTTAATTAAGAGCTGCTAGATAACTTCAGTTTATGTAATGTACAGATGAATAACATTTTAGTCTTAAGGTGACTCCTATGCATGTTTTGTTCTGGTTCATTCATTTGTTCTGGTTCAAATAATTAAAATGGCTATAAAATGGTGGAAGATATTCCTTTAATCTTTGGGCCACAGAAAATAATGATTAGTAATAAATCAGCCCTACACAAGTAATAAATTACCCCAGCCAACAGAAAAGCAGCAAAAAGAATAATCTTTGCCATTTTTATGGTACATAACGCTGTGCAACGCTCATTTCAGTGTTTCATCACTGTGGTCCCAGCACAGCTCCACTTAAGTGCATAGGCCTTTAGGTAAGTATTTGGACATGAAAAAGAGCATCTGGGTGTGGCAAAAGGATGTTCTGGTGGTCAGTTGGAGGCAGCCCTCTGCCTAGTGCACTAAATGAGTATTCACGAACATACTCTCACGTGCATCACACTTGGCTTGTGGGAGCAAGCCAGAATGACCAGTTTATCCCTTTCCACAACGTGTCATCAGAAATGCTGCAAATCACATCTTTTCAGTAATTCCTTTTTTCTTTTTATATATTTGTCTATTTTAGCAAGCAATTCAGTGCAAAAGAGGCACAGCAGTAGATGTACAGATCAGCATCAGTTTCTGAGATCTCTGCATTCACAGTATGATCAGTTTAGAGGGGTTTACTCTGGACAATACTTAACTCTGGACTCCTGGTCCAATGCCTCACCATGTTCGTGGTTCAAAGCAGTTCAAAAGACTAGTGGTTAATTTGGACCCTCTGTCTCCAAAGGTTGCTGAAACCTGTTTTCTGTGCACCTAACTTGAGCTCCACATTTAGTTTCCTCTAAGCAGAGCCTGGTTCGTGCACATCGAAACAGTTCTGCAAACCAAACCAATGCATGGCCAGTGAGGATAACCAGCATTGGCCCCAAATCAAAGCAATGCTCATGACACATCACCACAGCACTAACAGAAATGTAGTTGTCAGTCAAACACTAAAAAAAGTCAAAGGACACTGGATTGCTCAGAAACTGATTTCAAAATATCTTACTCACTGGAAGTGATGTACTCAGGAGCCTTCCCTGGACTAAGTGGCACTGCCTCTTCGTAATAGCCTTCAGGAAGGGAAGATGTTGGCAGTGGTGGAGGCCCATTATCTGGTGGCTAAATGAACAAAAAAAAAAGTGATTACAGACCAATAAGGTGTTAAATTAAACGTGGTCAGAACATCTGCTCATGATCTGTGCCAATGCAACCAACCTTATAAACCCTGCTCTTGTGACTATTTCATATGTTAACTATCTCTAACAGCAAGGCTCTGGAGGGCTGAATCAGGTATCCTTTGAACACTGTGTGTTCTGTGGGGTAGTATCTTTTAGAAGAGAAACAAACTGAATCCTAAGTTCTTCATATGTTGTTATAATTAAACAATAATAAGTTGAGGTTGAGATTTGAAGCAATAGAGTGACTTAATTACAATTCAAAACCTACTGATACATTTTTAAATGTACCGTAATTGTCAAGACTTTTACCTCTACTCGTGATAAGGAAGCAGAACTTTCCTGCATGTCCTCCAACTGAGGAGAGGTTTATATATCCTTTGGAGATATAAACATTGTAGGATCATACTTGTCATTGCTAAGGATGGCAAAATCAAGATAGCAGCTACATTAAAAGATTTCTCTCTACATGAGCACTAAGTGGTAAAAAATGCTGAAAAGATATAGTTCTCTATTTAAGAACTGGAAATCTAAAGGGTCTATGTAAGAAAGAGTCTTCTGTGCATAGATCATTTTACAGTGTTAAGGCTTATTTATTAGTATTTTACACCTAAAATAATTCATATTACAGCAGCAAACAGCAGTTTGGTTGGACAATTTAGGAAGGTTGAATAGCCTGAGATGGCAGAGACCAAGGACAAAAAATTTAAACCATATTTTCAAGATAGGTTTTTTTCAATAACACATCAATTCTTAATATACACAGTAACTTTTATAATGTTATTTCTACATAGTGAAAACTGAGCTACAAACAAAGAAAAGTTTGAAACATCAAGAAGCTATCGCATGATAAAATAAATATGTCAAATACCAGGTCAAATTCTAAAATGCTTCTTTTCTAAATATAAACCTGTTTTAAATTTAAAACTGACCAACTGCTGGTTTGTTGATATAGTAGCAAAGTAAATTTAGTACTCTGTGACTTCTTCCATATGACTTTACTGTTCTATTTTCTTAACAAGTACCAAAACAACTGTATTTTAGAGAACTCATTCATATTCGCCACAGGTTTTTAGTTTCATATTTACATATTAGATAAAATACTGAAGCCTTTTTCCAGAACCAGTGATTTATTGCACGATTACAAAAATTTAACTTGCAAGCAGAGTCTCATTTCTGCTGTAACACTTTTTCAATCCACCTTTCTCCTTTTTCATGTGATGACAGAGATGCAATGGTGTTTGTCTGCATTGGACTGATCCAGTCTAAATTAAGGGAATGAACAGAGATACTGAAGTAAGAAACCAGTCAGGGTGGGCTTTGCTTATGGTCAGATACAGACACTTCTGGACTGCAACTCAGATGAACTGACCAGTCTAGCAGAGCCTTTTTCCACCTCATACAGATGAGGCCACAGTGACTCCTCGTTTGCTACAGACCTCAAGTTACCTGGGAGTAACCTGAGCTTTAATAACATGTGGCATTAGCTGCACTGAAATTACTTCTCTGGGCACTTTCAGGGCTGGATTCATCTTTGCATATTTCAAAGCTAGACATCTCCAAATCTCATTACTGATCACACACCTACGCCAGACACCTCATTCTTTAACAACATCAGCAAGATGAGTTCCACCCTCAGTGTGCTCTGCAGTTAAATTCATATCGAGTAGGTTATTCCACCTTGCAGGTGCTTGTGTATTCCCAGTGTGCATGAAGTCAAGGAGCTAGTGACTAAACCTGCCCCTCAGCTCATCCAGCGTGGGCTTCCCTTTGTGCATCAAGTAAAACCAGAAACTTTTTCAGGAACAATCAACTGATTCATGACTGAACATAGAAATTCTTAGTCAGATTGAAATTTACACTAATGCTACTTCCCTATCAAATGATATAGCCCACTTATGTCACAGTCAATTACAGATTGCAGATGGCAATTACTGCTATCTACAATGTGAACCAAATGAGTTTTCTTCACAGACCAGCTTTGTTAGAGAAATTATCTGTCAAAGAAGAAAAATAATGAAAAAATGTGACTTTTAGTGTAGTGCCCCTTTAATTTTGCTGAAAAAAAATCAAACTGCCAATCTCCAAATCATCACAAAATAAATGAGTCTTTCAAGGTTAGCTGCTGCTGAGAAACAGGCGTAAGGGACATTACAAATTATTACACATTCATTAATGTTGGAAAATTTACAGCAATTATGAATTACTCTACACACATCACCTCTGCGTGGCCTGAACTGCTAGACACAAGTGGGAGAACTGCCTCCAAAGAGTTCAGCTTTTCTCCAGTGAGCTGGGGTCACAATTTGTTCCTAGGGCAGTGTAGATTCATACATCCCTTTTATTAGACAGAAAAATTAGTATCTTGGTCTAGCCTTAAACCATTCTTACCATCAGGTGTATATACAATATATGAAATTCCTATCATTATTAAATCTCATTCACCCAGGAAATACCTGTCCCAAGTCATTCCAATTTTGACTTGACATAGCACTGAGGTTTCAAAGCTGTATTTTATCCAGGAACAAATAAGAGGTTTCAATAAAGATTGGGGGGAAAAAATCCTTGTTTTTAGACAAAATGTTATTCAGAAAGAAAGAAAAAAGGAAATGAAACACAAATGGTGCTTGTCTGATTTCGACCCTGCTGGAGCACCAGTTACTTCATACAGCTGGGGCGGGCTGGGCTGTGCAGCCAACATCAACACAGATGGAATCCATTCCTGAATTAACCAGGCCCTCCTCCCTGAAATGCATTTTGCAGTGCTTGCCATAACAAAGTTGAAAACAATTATAAAAAAGATTCATTTTTGGGGGGGGAAAAAAGGGGAGAAACAGAAACATCCAACATTAAATACTTTCTGATAAAAGCAAGGCTGCTTTAATACTGAAAAAAAATTAAATTGATTAAATACAAAATAAAAATATCTCATTCATAACTGTACCATAAACAACTACATCTTTTGGGAGCTATGGAATATATAAGAGTTTGAGCACCAAAATATGTAAAAAGTATACGTGTGCATTCTGGCATTAGTCACTGATATTTATAGTGCTCTAATTTTTTTGCTATTGCTAGTTGCACTGTTTAATTCTTTCAACTTGGCAATTTTCAGTGGAAAATTTTGATGAAGTTATGAACTGAAATAAGTCTTTATTCAGTAACTTTTCAATAGTTTACCTGAAAAAATAAAAAGGCCATAAACCCCACAAAACTATTTACATATTCTATAAAAGGATTAAATCTCAGAAAACACTAGAACATGCGTAGCTTGAGTGGTATCAAGAAGAAAGACCTGGCAACCTGCAAAGAAGGTATTAGTATAAATTTCTATTTTTTTTTTCTTTTTTACAACAGGCAACAGGGAAGAAAACTGGAGAATGTTGCCTCTCAAGGCAAATAACCTTGGTCAATCACAGGAATAAGAACTGAGTTAGAAAATAAATTGCAATTACTTTTATCTCTTGGAGGAAAAGGGACAAAGACAAGCGATACGTTGTTTCCCAGAATAATAACAGTAATACCGAAAAAATACTGATGAAGATGTTTGTCAGGTCCTGGGTTTGAGACCAAATAAGAGATACTTTAACTGAAACTAAGTGGATGAGGTGATCATTACACTACAGAGTTGAGATGCCTGATTAAAGACTGGATGGTGCACAGGATGCCCAATTTCGGTTTACAGGATGGATTGTTGAGAGAAGGAAACAAAATATCTCCAAATAATAAGCAATATTTAACCGGATGGTAAAACTCATTATCCTACTGGACTCTGAAAAGGACTTATATGGACATATTAATTTAATGGCATATTATGATCTTCCCTTCCACTTGCCCACCTGTATTCCACAGACCACAAATAAACTCTTTCATTCTTTATCCTAAGAGATATTTCCTTCTCTATCCTACTCTATTTCCTTCTTCTGTCCAAGGGTACCAAGCAAGATAGACAGTAACTTTTTTTTTAGGGACAGTCTCGCTGATATCTGCTGACAATATGGAAAGCAGTCTGAAAGACAGAGAAAAATAAATGCCAGTATACAGAGGCCTGAGGATATAAAATCACTTTGTACCCCAAGGAAGATTTACACTCTGTAGTAAATAGAAACACCTCACTTTATGCAATGATTTAGGATGTGGGGATTTCCAGAGCAAAGCAGTGAGTTTAGCAGAGCCTGTTAGTACACCTGTGATGGCAAAGACTGCCAGCAACCCAAGTGCCACGCTCGCATGTGTGTTATTAGATCTACCACCAGTTTGGATCCAGCCAAACTGTGGAGCCAGCTGCTACGTAACCCCTCAGTGCTGAAGGCAGCAACATGAGACTGGAAAAGTGGTCACACACTGGTGATGTATAATAAAGCTACTCAGGAGCCAGCAGGCAAATTTGGGCTGTCAAGAAGAAACTTTGACACATGCACATGCCATTCGCTGTGGAGGAAGCTCAGACCTGACATCTCTACAACCTCACCGCAACTTCAGCCTAGAGAGGGAAGAGAACTCACACCTTTACGGTCCCTAACTCCACATGTGGAGAAAATGGATGTTCATGAAACAAGACGAATCAACAAACTGAGCAGCAATACAATTCACAAAACTGCTGAGCGTACATTTCAACCAGGCTTTGTTGTAACAGTGTAAGGGTCGGAAACTGGGCATTCGTACTTGCCACACACTTGCTACGAAAGCCTTTAGCTGAACTCAAAATTGCTAAGGCACTTAAGAGAAATCACTGTTTATTGCTAGAAGATCAGGACCTGGATGGACCTTGTATTTATTCAGGACAAAAGAGCTGACTGTATAGCATATTAAGACCATATTGAGCCATGCAATATTAGCCCGAGTGTACACAAGCAGAAGCTGGAAAGAATTCTGCATTTGACCTCTGATTCATATACTAAGGTTATTAATTCCTGGAGCCCACAAAACTGGGAGTCAAATAATGCGAAGGAAGTCTAACAACTTATCTTTTCAGCTTCTGAGCACAAAAGACAGCAAACCAGCCAGCCAGCTGCAAAACTCAGCTTTTTGGAACAAAGTAACCTTGCCAGTCCCACCACAAGGCGGGTAACAGGGCTGCATGATGGGCTGTTGGCGTAGTCCCACCTGACCACCTCTGCCTGTACGTGCAATTACAGCACACACCTCCACAACACCAGAGCTACCAGGATAAAAACCAAAAGGAACTCCCCAAGAAAACAACAGCCGAGGTCAGATACGATGGGAGGCCCAGCAACCCCCAGCAATCCTGTGAAGAGCTGAACTGGTCACTCACCAGCTCCTACTGCAGTGCTGAACAGATGGGGGCAAGGTGGAATCACCGCTCAAAGTGATTACCACAATTTGAGGACGAGTATAAGCACAAGTGGAACTTTTCCTTTGGGTGTGATCCTGAACAGTGACTTGAGCAGGTTTAAGGCTAAGAACAGAAGGTACACACTTGGTATGCTGTTCTCCAGGGAGTGGAGGTACATCTGACACAGTCTAAGAGCACGTCTGCTGACTTGGGGGTGAATGCCTAATTAAAGATATAATTGCAAAAATGCTTAGTATGTAGAGTATAGTGACTACAAACAGATCACAGCCTCGGAAAGCACAGCCTCATGATGGGAAAGGGATCTGAACAGACTTGCTTGCATTAAAGAATGAATCAGGGCGTCCTATGGCTCCACAGTTTGATCTGAAGATTGTCTGGAGAGCATTTACACAGGAACCTCAGCAGGAACTGAGTTACAGTTTCACAAAATACAACACATCTGCTCAGATACCCAAATAACCCCTTTACTTAAGAAAACGGAGGGTAAAGATGGCAGTGAAGAGGACCAAAAGGAAATAGTAAGAAAACAACATAATATATGAACTGAGCAGAGAACCCAGTTGGTTACTGAATCTCTCTACTAGCACTGTCACTCTGTGCCCAGATATAAATTGTCTCAGTTCTTGCTACTGTATGTAATTACATTTGAGATATTAAATAAAACCAAAAAGACTGGAACATGGAACGAACCACTAGGAAAGGACAGGTAGTTGGAAAGAGTTACACCCGAACTCTGTGGAAGACTGGAGTGGAAATAAACTCCAGACTCCACTGAAGCAACAGAAGATCTAACAAAACAATTAAAAGTGAAAGAGAATGAGCCAGAAACAAAAACAAGGTATTTCTGTATCATTCAGAATTTATAATAAAAGATTATTACACAGCCACTTGGAAGGATCACTCAGACAAAACAATACAGTTGACTCACGTCAAGCAAAGGGTATGTGTGTACCAAGAAATGAAATGGGCTTTAATTAATGCTAGGAAACACTTTCATACATATTACATGAGAAAGATGAATCTGAATTTTAAGTAGCATGGGGCTCTCAGTCAGAGATGTTTATTGTAAGTGAGCTCAAAGAAGTGTCTGTATTCCCCAGCAAAAACAAAATCACCTTCCTCTTCCAGGAGTTAATAAGCTCATCCAAGTACATGACATGACAATGAGGACAAGACAAGCAGTACAATGACAAAAGTGCAGGCAACACTTTTTCCACTGGAATAATATTGTCTAAGGGCCTGAGCACTGCATCAAATAAAAACAAGAGGAGACTTGGTACTCACTGACCTAACTCCTTTCCCATGTGTTTGTGTACAGAACATTAATGAGCATGGTGAGGAAAGCAAACAGTCTGGTCCCCAACTGTCAACACAAGGAGGGTGTTTTACGGACAGGTATAGCATAGAAACAAGAAATGAAAAACCTGAAGGCAGAAGTGTGAGCATGTTAAGAAAAAATGGTGGGACAATATCCTATAAGATCTGTGGCATTGATAATTTGATACTTTTCTTATATGAAGGTCAAAGATCATCAGTATCTAGTTAAAAAAAAAAAGTATATACAGCTTCACGGTGATTATAAAAAGAACTTGGTACAGAAGTTCAATCCTACTCTAACTCATCCAGTTTAAATGTAAATTCCAATTCAGAGAGAGAGATAGACCAGCTCATTCTGGCAGCTTAGACATGAAATATGGTGATATGTATTACTATAAAGGTATACCATAAATTAATTGAGAAGGAAATTGTTTTAATGAAGACTTTTCTGTGATACAATTTGCAAACATGAAATAAAACATCAACAATAATGCACCAACAACCTCACCCATGGAAAATGGGAATGACAATTACAGTGTACTGCAAGATAAGGCTAACGCAAAAAAGAGGCAATATACATTTCTTTATCCTTATTCCTTATGCAATCATATATGATGGCTGAAACTATTCCACAATTGCAGTGTGCCCAGGTGGCCAAGAAGGACAAGGATGTTTAGATTGGACATTAAGAGAAATTTCTTCACCAGAAGGGTTGTCAAGCACTGAAACAGGTTGCCCAGGGAAGTGGTGAAGTCACCACCCCTGGAGGTATTTAAAGATGTATAGATGTGGCACTTAGGGACATGGTTTAGTGGTAGCTTTAGGTAAAAAGTTGAACTCAACGACCTTAAGGGTCAACCTAAACGATTCTGATTCTATGTCCAGAAAACTGCTGTTCTGGTCACTCGTGATTGAAGTACATGTTCCACACAGCAGGTGCACTGATACTGTTCACTCGAATTACACCGGAGCTCAAAATGAAACTGAGAGAGTCACAGAATCACAGAATCAAACAGGCTGGGAAAGACCTCTCAGATCATCGAGTCCAACCCATGACCCAACACCACTCTGTCAACTAGACCATGGCAATAAGTGCCACATCCACTCTCTTCTGCCTCCCTGGGCAGCCCATTCCAAAGTTTGATCACTCTCTCTGTAAAGAATTTCTTTGTAATGTCTAACCTAAACTTTCCCCAGCACAGCTTAAGACTGTGCCCTCTCGTCCTACTGCTGGTTGCCTGGGAGAAGAGATCAACACCCACCCCGCTCCAACCTCCTTTCAGGTAATTGTAGAGAGCAATAAGGTCTATCTTATACACAATGGAGCAAAATAAAATCTTTGAGAGGAATATGACCGTGATTACAAATGATATCTGAAGCACAGGTACCATGATGAGGGGAAAAAAACTACTTAAACACAAGGACAAAGACTAGCAGTGATGGAATGGGATGATGGAACAACTTTTCAAACTGAAATAGTGGGTTAAAGAAACCCAAATGCCAGTAAATAGATTTTAATAAGTTTCTGAAAGGGTTAATATTTTATCATTGTCTGCAGTAAGAGTGACTGCACTGAATAATCAAAAAGGCCTCTTTACTTGTTCCTTCATTATGGAAGAACTTGTTGAGACATGTTTAAACTGAAGTTATAACCAGCTCTGAATTAAACAAATGAATTTGTTGAATTTATTTTCGTGGCTTTTGAAATTTCTTTAAGGAAAGAACGTGAAGACTAATAACTGTCTTAAGATCATCTTTAAAGAAGTACAGAGAATAACAACTGCTTTTCAGTATTAGAAGAAAAAGCTGGATGAAACAAAGATTCCTAAGTACCCACCTGGCACATGGACTCCTTGCTTTTGTTATGGCACTTTCCTCACTGCACACTTTAGAAGAAGCTCTAAGACTGTCACTTTTTTGGATGCTGTGCAAAGAATAAGTAATGTAATTGGTGATCTTTCACCTCAAAAATTCTTTTGATTTCCACATGATTTCTTTTCTTCTCCAAGGACACAGTCTCCTTTCAGTATTTTCTAATAAGTATCTAAGAGTATACCTGACAGTCAGCCAGAAAAAGGGAGGCTGTCAAATCTCTTCTCCACAATAGGAAACCCATTTATATGAAGCACTCCTACGGAGTAACTGTGTACTGTGCAAGAATGGGTTGGAGGAAGATGACCCATCCTTTTGATTCATATCTGCAGGGTTCTGGCATTTTGCTGAACACGTGCTGCAGTTAAATAATTATTAAATTGTTAATATTCCAAGAAAAACAAAACATATACTCGATTTTACTGTGAAAATCATGCAAAATAGCTAAGTGTGCTGTTTGTGTTTGATTTTGTTGGACTGCACAGTGCAATGAAATCACCAACTGTCAGATGTAATATGACAACCAAATGCTTGGAGGCTAGAAGTATTCTGTCACTGTCATGCTGTGGATAATTTATGCCAGTAATCCTCAGGCACATCTGAACAGCAGGACACACCAGATATTATCCTACTGCCTCAGTGGAAAATGTACTTCAAGGCCACTTGTGATAGTGCAATGATGGGATCCCAGGTGTTAAACCACCAGAAGCACTTTGATATATGCACAGAGCCTTGGCTCAGTTATTCCTCCAAACCCATCATCTAGCTCTGCTTCTTGCCTGTCAAGAGCAGGGAAATGCCATAAAAGTAGCTGTTGACGTGGAGAAGGATGAAGCAAGCAGATTCAAGAGGGGAGAAGTGATGGGACTATTTCAAACACAGTGACCTGCTCCTCTGCTGCTGAGCCAAACAAAGCTTCGCAGCTGCTGGCACTGTATCTGTGCTAGCAAGCAGACAATAATGCACCCAGGCAAGTGGTGCCTCAGTTCTGCAGCAGGACTTGGTGTTGCCCTTAAGCTTCACATCATTTATCGACAGCCTTTACTTCATGGGTCACCCAAAAAAGCTGCATGCACAGACTAAAGCAAGGGAGGATTCGTGCTTTCTCTGCCTAACAGAAAGTCTGCTAGACTAGATGTAGCCAAACCAAGAGGCTGAGTGCTTGGTGATTTCCTTCATTCAAGTATATCTAAGGTCCAACTTTGTCCCTCAATTTAAGATCGGTTCCAAAGCCCACTGAGTCCAGGAAAACTCTCTGGGCTTTAATGTGTTTTAGTAACTGGAGACTTCATTTAAACTATTAACAGCATGTCTCTAAATAAAATGAATTTTATACTCTTTGTTCTTGGACTGATGAATAACAAAACTGATACAAGATTTAGCCTGAGCAAATATGCAGGTCTATTTACAGATTTACAAAGGAAAACTTGCACTGCACCTGCCCACATATAATTTTAACTCCTGGCACTACTTTAAGGAGTATTGAATTCCTTCCCACCCACACATCTTTACATAAGTAGAAGCTTAAACACCAATTCAGACTAAACATTTTTGAATGCAGAAACCCTTGAGTGACACAAAGAGAAACAGTGGTGTAAATGAAACTTTAATTTTCATGACACTCAATAACTGCTGGGTTTAAAACACAGATTTTAAATAGTGTGTAGTTTATTTGAAGCTATTGATTCCCACTTTCAGTGAATTCCTATGCTCCAGCAGTACACTGTGTTTTCATTGGAGGCTAAGACAATCACTAGATGTTATTTAGCAGAAAAAACTTTTCTGTCCTGAATGGTTGGCAAAAGGAGGTGCCATACACCATGACTTTCAACTTGCCAGTTCAACTTGCCGTGAAGACAGGCAACCTGAAGCAGATTATCCTAGCCTCTGGTGGGCCCAGGGAGTTTCTGCCACTTGACTATGAAAGCATGGTCTATGAAAAGTGGCTAGGAAAGGTGGCTCAGTATTTGTGTCACTGAGTAACGCAATTATGTACAGTTTTTATGGAGACTGGCATCAGCTACAAATTTTTAGGACTCCATTGATTTGGAGTGGGTTGAAAATCACCATGCAGGAGCAGTAATGGAAAGGAAAATTAGATCTTGGCTACTGTCACTAATGTCTTGTGTATAAAAAGAAAGATAATATGACAGTCTCTAATCATATCCCATATTAATAATGAGGGTTTAAAAAAGAAGCAAAGTTCCAAAAAACAGCTAATGATCAATGCCATTGTATCAATGTGACTTCATGAGAAGAATTCAGAGTCACACTGGGGTTTGAGCTTGCCCCAGTGTTGAAAGGACAAAAAGCTGATGGTTTTGTCTCTTCCTTCTGACTCCACCTGGTCTTTTGCAGGACAGCAGCAGCCTGTCATCTTTTTCACAAATTACAATGTGCTACTATCTCAAAATAGCACTACTCGTAACCTGTATTTGGATATTGCAAGACAATGAGAGGCTTGGGACATCTCCTGGGCTCCAGAAAGGGAGATGAAACTCACCACTGCCTAACAGCACCAAGAGAATTGGAGAAAATTTGGCAAAAATCAGCTACAGACACTATGGAAAAAGCAGCTGAGTTTGATGAATTCACTCAGGTGAAAGCATCTGCAGTGTTACAGGCAGATCAGAAGGCAAGGCCACGTTCAAACTCTACTCTGCCAGGCTCAAAATGGGAAGACCACACTGCAGACTGGCCAGTTCTAACTGTGTCAACTTCCACAGTAATTCCCACAGTATCTCAGAGAAATATTTTTGTTACTCAAAAATCCAAACTGAACTACTGCAAAAAACAGTGTTGACCTCCTGGATCTAATTCATACTTCACACCATTTCACTTTCTGCAGCTGTACCAACTTTAAGGGAATTTACACATTAGTGTATGAGAAAGGAAAAGTACTTCAGTCATCTTTAGAAAAACAACTTGAGTCTTCAGAGCCAAACTGAACCTACATAAATATGAAAGAATGAGGATTTCAACTGGTTTCAGTTTATGAAGGTAGTACCTGAAGTCTACATTTCAAAGGCACATGCATTTTGCATAATTTTCATGCCCAAACCCCTTCCCTTGTAATTTATGCAATATGTATCTTGAATTAAAGAAAAATAATCAGTTTCTGGCACTGTTAACCATGAAATAGATTCCCCAAGTTTCACTGCATATTAATAAGACCACTTTTGCATCCATTAGATATATGCATAATTGTTTTACAGCATCCCTTTTAGTTGAATTTTGCTGCAATATATATGCAAATGCTGGATATTAAGGTTTCTAGCATAAACATTCCCTTCCTATATTGATTTCAGCATATCTCATTACATTATGTAGAACACAAATTTAGAGGAAAAAAACTTGTTCAGGTCACAAACCAAAAACCAGCAGTGCTTAGGGAGAAACTAAGGTCAAGGTATTCCACACAATACATGTTTGTTGTGTTTTTTCACTTTGTTCTTCAGTACATAGCATGTAACAAAAGGCTGTCCAGGAGTTCAACCTGATAAATTAGTTCTTGTGTTCATAAGATGCTATTGGCTTTTACATCTTTTAAAACCATGCATAAATGTGATAATAAAAAAACACATCAAAATGAAACAGAACATCAGCCGTCCAGTTGTTCTGGCCCTGAAAGCTGTGTCTGTGCTTCCTGCTGTAGCCAATGAACGTGAGTCTCCACGGATCGTCCTTATGACCATGCACAAAATTTTCCACGGAAGAATAAAGAGAT
Source organism: Pipra filicauda (assembly GCF_003945595.2). Taxonomy (NCBI): domain Eukaryota; kingdom Metazoa; phylum Chordata; class Aves; order Passeriformes; family Pipridae; genus Pipra; species Pipra filicauda. Next base: position 6,758,930 of record NW_024104487.1, read on the forward strand.
GGACACTTTATCAGTATTAGGGCGAAGACCATGTTCATCTTTTAACAGGCTAAACCATGATTTGCTTATGCTCCTCTAAAAAAAAATAATGCTGAAAATGTTTTCTTCATCGTATCTAACGTAAAGTCAGTAAGAGAGAAGCATTAAAACTTGTTTACAGTTCGTTCTATAACAAGACAGTTGCTCAGCTGGAAGACTGAATTATAGATCTTGATCAGTGTCTTTGCTATAAACATCTCTAAGAGCATGTGCATCTACTTGTTCTGCAGGGAATTTCATATACAGAGAGTGGGCAGGAAGGGCACTAAAGACTTTACTTAGAAAAAAAAAGGAAGCTTTTTTCCTTCGTTTTAAAACTCTGCACCTTCATTTTTCAGCTATCAAGGAGGAGTATTCCCATGAGGCTTGCTCCAGGAAATGTTATTAATAGAACTGTAAGAAACTGTCTGGGACCTGTGGGCTTGGCCAGGCCAACCTCCAACATACAACGGGTCAACCTTTGAAGTCAAGGTTATGTTGCTCAGGCTTTTGTCACTTTAACTTTGAAAATCTCCGAAGACTGCAATTCCAGTCTGCCAGTTACCTATTCCCAGCCTTATTTCACCATAGGGAATTTTTTGCCTTCTCTTCTGCAAGTTGAACCGAATTCCCTCAACCAAAGCAGAGGTGAGAGGAATAATCATTTCCCTGGACTTGCAGGCTCCTTCCCCTTGCAACCATTTCTGCTAGTGCTTACCACAAATACATTCTCTCTTGTATATATTTATATAATTAAATATAATACTCACCAGCCACTGCTGAGGTATTTCTGGCAGAGGCATTTGAGGAGGCGCTGGCAAACTGTTGGCAACTTCTTGTTTCTGTACATGTTCTTTTATTTCTAAACCTGCGGAAGAGCAACAAACATCACTTAACACCTTCGTAGATGCGTATGGGATATCTTTTCCACATGTGGATCCCATGTCTGACTGTCACACACTGAAATCTGGCACACAGTGCTGATCATAGCCTACCTCCCAAGCATGGTTACTGAGGCAGGACTGAAAGAATGCAGGGAATTCAGGAATTTAATCAAGCAGAACAAACACATACTTACTCTATATGATAATGACATATATGCTGTTTGGATCAACAAATGCCAGACACAGAATAAAATTACAGGAAATCATTCTGAACTGCACATCCATCTCAAACTGAAAGACTTGAACTAGATTCAAACACGTTGCCAGGCACATACGACACAGATAAAACCACTTACTGGGGGAAGATACCACACTCAAAAACATCGCAGTGGCACCATACAGTGAATAAACACAGTCAGCCTGTGGGCAGTACGTGACTGGCTGCCTTTCGTCAGCAGAGATGGACAACAGTTGTTCCCACGGCACATTTTAGATGGGCAAAGTCCTCACAAAGAAATGAGCCCCAAACTATCTTACGTACCAAAAGAGTGGGGAAGAGAGTAGAAGAACAGACCCTGCCTGCCTTCCTGGAAGCAATGGTGACAGCTATTTGGCCAAGCCCACAGTGCCCATGTCCCTTGGGCTCCCTGCTGCCACCACCATCTCTGATCATGGGGCTGTGGTGACAGTCTGCCCAACTCCTAAGAGATGCAGGATGCTGTGACACCCCAACCTGGAGCACTGCTGGGAGGACATTGCCCTAACCAACTCACTATTAACAGAACTCACACTGAGCATGTTTTCTCACCATTTTCTTCTTTTTTTTTTTTTATAACCTCATCGTTTTCCAGGTGAATTTGAAAAGGGAAAAGGAGTTGAATGTAAAAGCTGCTTTGACAATCCTTTGTATCACTGTTCCATCTCCTTCACAGGGGAAAAAAGGAGTGACCTGCTTGTTCTGGGTTTTGGCGCAATAATTTAAATCATAGCTGAATTCACTTCATAGAAACATGATATTGTTTACTTTTCTAAATATCAAAAGGACATTAGGGAGCATCTCCTTAATGTTCTGGCAAAAATTCAGTCCATCAATTGTACCGTCCTTAAACCTAGACTGAACTTAGTTCCTAGTGTTTAGTTGCATTTTTAAATATATATTTACATAAGTCAAATGAACGTCTTTCAGTCAAGAAAATATAATTCTCAAAAATTCAATGATGAAATGTTTCCTGATACCCCAGTCCCACTGGCTGTGAAGTCATGGATTGAAAAACAACACTGATAAGTTAAACTTGCTCTAAAGACTACAAATTCTTCTTTTTTTCCTACAAATCAAGACATGGATTAGTCTTGGGAAACATTCCTTTTTTTTTCCAGTATACCTTTCACTTGTTCCTCTTTACGTAGGATGAATCTATATTACAACTGCCATCCTTATCCAAGTCTCCCGTGTTTTTCCTGACAATCAGAAGTCACACATGAAGGGGTTTTTACAAAAAAAGCCCCAAATTATTCCAAGTGAATACTATTGACTCTGTAGAACAATTTCCCCCCATTTTAAACTATGTGTGTTTAATCAAGAAACTGGTCTAACATTTAATTTCTTCTACCAACTTACACAGCAAAGGGAGTACTACAGGTTTAGGGCATCAAGACCCTTTAAGGAAAACAGGCAGTGTTGGCAGTCATATTAAATGACTAAATCCAGCAACAGTTCTTACTCCAAAATAAACTCTTTGTGTCTTTGTTTTTTAGAAGAAAGTCTGAGTTTTAGAAGGAAATGCCAAGTGTTTTCTTCAGACCTACAATCCATTGTGCATGCCAAGGCTGAGAAAGAAAAATGAAGTTTATAGTTTTGCCAGCTATTCAGAGTAACCACTGGTTTGGACGCAGGGCAGGTTGAGGCCAGGCAGCTACAACCTGAAGAACACATCTGCCTGGGCCAGTTCTCTCTGCTTGATAGATACTAAATGAAGAAAACAGTGTCCATTTGGGGGAGATGGAACAAAACAAGGCAAAAGATTTCTAAAGAATTCCCCAAGTAAGAACTTAGTTTCAAGTGTTTTACTAAAACCCAAGCAGCTCATTACAATAATTTCCACACCTTTACAAAGAAAAACATAATTGTTCATTTCCAGATATTCTAAAGAAGCCAGCCACTTCCCAGTTCCCCAGATCCTTCATTACCATTCCCTATTGATCTTACATGGTTTTCTACAGCAATTGAAAAATCCTATTGGATTCACCCAGTTGAATTTTGCAAATGCAACTGAAGGGTCTGATCTCAGCATAGTCCTCAGGCCTCTTAAACTGTGCCAGCAACCCAAGAGCTCTCGTGGAGTTGTGTGGGTGGAGTAAAACAATATTTTGAAAAACAGACTCCAAATGATAGTTCATCTTAGTTACAGTGTACTGTGGGTTTATGCATCCTTTATTGCTTTTAATTTTAATGAAGAGATGAATAGTTTCAAAGGGATGGGAGTACTGAATGTTATAACTGATAAAAAAAGCAGCAGGGTCGGCTCCAGTAAAGTACATGACTCCCTGGGTAGTTTCACACACACTTGAAGCCAGGATGTGATGGCAGAGCTCCCAAGGAGGCAGTTCCTCTCCTTCCCTGCCTTGTTCCTGTCCCTGCACCAACCTCTCCTTCGAGCCAGCATAAGCATGTGTGTGGCCTTAGGTTGAACCAGACCAGAGAAGCGACACTGGTTAGGACTAAAGCATTAAAAAAAAAAAAAAAAAAAAGAAAAGGAAATAATGCTTGTGCTAGCAGAAAGTTAGCACAGAAAGGAAGAAGCAATACAAGAGTAGCCTGGAGAGAGAAACGGGATGCTTTTTTTAGAGGACATCCTGACTTAAATTCTATTTAAACTGCAATTCCATAAACTAGAGTTTATAGACATATAAAGCATAGTCCTATGATCTCTTGCTCAACTGAACTATGGGATTTCCTTAATTCTAGTTTGAACTAGAGCATATCTTTTAGAAAAATATTCCATCTTGATAAGATGCCAGCAATGGCATGCAGAACTTGCTAAGTTCTTCCATTAGTTCATAGCTTCAATGCTCAAAACATGGGCTTTATTTCCACTTTGAAAGAAACATTCAGCCATTGCAGAATGACTTACACTGTTGTCTAAGTCTAAAAATTTATTCTCAGTCATTCCTTTTCTACACAAAGATTGATTATGATACCTCATTTTGGATAATTTGAAGGCATATTTCTGGATCCTTTTACAACTTTTACAACTTTTCTTTGAAATGTCTAAATTTTATCTCCTTGAATGTAGGCACTAGAAGCGCGTAAAATGTTCCAACAGCAACTGCACTGAGCAAAGCCCTACCACTAAATACATGGATCTCCTATGGATCCTGCTAACAGATGGATCCTGTAATTGGATGTAATGGATCTTGTTAAAGATCCTGAAATAGGCTTTAAAATATAAATGGTAGGTGCTGAATAGTGGAAAGCTATGGTCCTGTGGTCTTTTTATCTGTTACCACATCTAGAGACGTAACCTGAACACACCTACGGAGGTGCCCTGGTACAGAGAAATTGATATTCATACAGTTAAAACTGAATTATCTATATGGAGCAGATCTTTGTCTGATCTGACTCCCACATCATGCCTAGGAACTCATGCAGGAGACAAGTCAGGTCAGGCCAAACCCATGCTAAAGATCACTCCATAATTTAACAGCATAAATAATTGCATTATAAGAGTCTGGAAACATACTCAGCACTGTGAGGTGCAGGGTTTTTTGTCTGGAACACCATACACAATCCTACACAATCCCAAAATAAAAATAATACAACAACCCTTCCCTGTGTTTTCAAAGTTGGCAGCAGAATGTTGTCTGACATCCTGAAGAAGTAAATGTTTTTCTTAATAAATCTAGTTGAAAAGATTGCAAGAATAACATGCAGGGTCAGATCAGCATTGTTGAGGTTATTTTTGAACTCCAGTAAAATACAGCTGTTTCTAAACATATCAAATTGCAGGTTCTCACCTACAGATTTTGGTCTTTAGAAGTTGGATGTATTTTGGTCAGCCTTTGGAGCATGAAGGCTCCTTCCACAATATAAAAAACTGGTATTCACCTCCTTCTCTCTGTAGTGAAGTAAAAATAGCAATGGGTCTTTAAGAATGTCGAAACAGAAAGGAGGACAATAACTACTTTCAAGTTGATCTCCTTTGACTTGAATCCCATGGCAAAAATTATTTCTTTACTGAAAGGGAGAAACACTGCATCAAACAAACCGTATTTTTCTAGCATCAGAGAAGAAACAAATCATGAGAAATACAGCTGCTCACAATGTTGCTTTTCTGCAACAAACTCTGGTATTTTTCAAAAAATCTAAACTGAGGGTTTACACCGACAGTAATTCTGTCAAATCTAGCAGAGACAGAGGTCTTACAGCCCAGATGTCACTTCATACAGAAAGGTGGTTTAAAAAATATAAGAGTACTGTTAGAAAAAATAGAGAGGAATGTTCTTCATACAAGCTCTGTGGAAAGGTTCCTGTACACAGTGAACACTTATATTGCACTCAGTTCCATAATCTTGATAAAGACAAAAGCGATTGTGCAATCAAAATGGTTTTAGATAGGAAGAAAAGGAGAAAGTGAGTCTAACTGCAAAATGCAAACCAAACCTGCTGACAGCCATTTCCTTTCTCTGGTTTGGCACTCCTGTATCAGCCATGCACCCAACTCCACCTCAGTATCAAGGTTTTTTTGATGGATTTGGGTTATTTGACACAGATGAAAAGGTGCTGTGGCCAGCACTCCCTGACGCAGTATAACTTTTCCATCAAAACTCACAAATAGCATTACTGCCACAAACAAAAGGAAGTAACCGCTCTACCAGCAGAACTGAAAACATTCTATCTAGAATGTAATTTTGTAGCTGGATTCACCCATGTGCACCCAAGATACTTCTAGTGTGCCTTTTGCTATATTTTACTGCTGAACACAAAGGAAAACATTCAGGAAAGTTACACTTTGGTTTCACCCTGTCTTTCTGTCTTGCTTCAATTTAGGGCTTGTCTTTAGCTCTTAAAGTTATTTCACTGAGCACAGACTTATTCTGTGCATTCTGCAAGCGAGAAAACACACCCCGGCACTGACCTTTTGATGACTGTATTCTCAGGAGAATGTTAGTTATTACTGCCTTCTTCTCCCTGACAGTGGAAGTTAGATATTCGTGGTCCAGAAGTTCAAGAAACAGGCGCAGCTCAACTATTAACTCTTCCATGGCTGAAAGACAAAAAAAACCCAGAATTACTTTTTCTAAAAAGTCCCTTTAGAAGAAAGATAAGAGTTAATTCTTATTTATGCACATTCATAGTTATTTTCTAGCATTTCTTAAAAATCTACGGTCCTCCCTGCTGGAAACACACTTTAACATTATTAAGCATCAGAAGAACCAACAGAATAGTGCATTAGTGAGCACTACTGGCATTTACAGTGGTTATCTCAAAACTGACAGACGTATCTTTGCAGACACCACATGGTGAAGCCAGCACTAGACAAGAGCAGGAATGGTGGCCATTGGTTTTTCTATCAGTGCCACTCTGGTTCCCCTCCCATTAACAAACTGCAAAATTTCTAACTGCAGAACAAATATAAGGTTTGGTAAAGCTTCTAGACACCATTGATATTTTCACGAATCTTTTTCTTTCCCTTATTTATTCTGTTTGCTGTGGTAAAAAAGAGCAGGTATTCCTTTTTTTACAATGATTTTTCTTTTTTATAATCTCCAAAGACAAGCTCCTAACCTGTCGCATATTTTCTTATCACTCCTCACATTCCCAGTGATGCACTTCCTATTTCATCCTAATTCTATTATTTCAGATATCAAGGCTTTCCAATTGGCTCTAGGAAAAATGACATTCCCTCTTTCTATTCACAGTGCTTCTTAATTTTTTATCAATGAACTTTATAAGTATATTTCTACTTTTTTCCTTTCAAGTTATCCCCATAGTTCTAATATCCCACTGTCCTAGTAACTGCAGTAGCTCAGACTATACATACAAACACCTTTGTTACAGCCTAATCATATGATATCTCTTTAGCAGGTTTATGAGAAACCCATGGTATTGAAGAACATTTTCATGCTTTTGTTCTCTCATAGTTCTGAGATTCTTTGGTCCCTTCCCTTAAGTGAATGTGCTATTTATAGGTTTTGTTTCATCTTGATAGAATAGTTCACATTTCCATACTTTCTGTATCCCATGACATCATCCTCATTAAAAGATGAGGAGAAACATCTATTTCACTTCAGGATCACACCTACAATTAATCTCAGTTCTACCCTCATTCTGAAATGCCTCCACTCAAATTCTTCTCTACTTAATCACATTTGTTTTTGTAGTTTTTTCAAGGCTTAACAGGGCAACTGCTGCTAAGTCTGTTCAGACCTCTAAAAGGTACATTCCTTGCTGCTTACTCCTTTACCAGCTCTTCCCTACTCCTAAAACCTTTCTGAAACAGTTGTTTACCCAAGTGAACCTGGAATCCTTTTTTTCCATTTCTGAGAATGTGTCTGGATGTTTAAACAACCCTTGTTCAAGATGCATTTGCTTTATCCTACACTTGACAACAGTATAGTATAGGAAAGCCTGCAGACTGAAGCTGCAGCTACAGTCCTGCAAGGGGCTATTGGCCTCTTCTTGTCTCCAAAGAATACAGATTTTCCCATGTATTTGCAGACTGTACCCCACTACACTCTGGTTGCTCTGGCAAACCCAACATACCTCTAGCAGGTACAGAAAACGTGCCAGTCACAAATACCACGGCATGAGAACAGCTTAACAAAGAAATCTCTGAAGAAGTAGACCTGGGCAAATATTGTCACAGAATCAATTAGGTTGTAAAAGACCCTCGAGATCATTGAGTCCAACCAGTAACCCAGCACTGTCAAGTCCACCACTAAACCACGTCCCTAAGCACCACATCCATGTTTTTTCACAGAGACAGTGACCCTACCATGATCCTGGGCAACTGTTCCAATGCTTGATCACCCTTTCAGGGAAGAAATTTTTTCCTAATATGTAAACCTCCTCTGGCTTAACTCGAGGCCATTGCCTCTTGTCCTGTTGCTTGTTACTTGGGGGAAAAGACTGACACCCACCTTGCTACAACTCCTTTCAGGCAGTTGTAGACAGAGATAAGGTCCACCCTGAGTATTTTTTTCTCCAGGCTAAACAATCCCAGCTTACTTCAACACTCCTCATAAGACTTGTGCTTCAGACCCTTCATCCTTAATTTTCTCAAAGACACCATTAATTTTCACACAGAATTTCATCCTGCCCAAGTTTTTCTTCATGATTATGTTCTTTGATTCAACTGAGTAGCACTGCCATTATATAAGCTGTCCACATTTTCAAGAAATATATTTCTCAAAGATTTTCAGAATATATAGGTAGAAAGAGGGTATTCAAAATGTCAGAAAAACTGTCTCCATCACTCCCCGATGTAGCTCATGAAAAACATCCCATGGCTACAGGTAATTTTTTTTGCCATTACAGTTGTAGCTGTCTAAACTGTCTTGAAATCTGTTAGAAATCCGAAGTATTTCACAACAACTCTATTACTTACAGAGTTGTTTGCATTATGGAACAACAACATATATACCTACAGTATACAGCTTTCTGAAGCACAGAGATAAAGGTTCAGATTTGTGAAGTGGTAAGTGATCACAAGACTCAAGGAGAAATAAAGCAAGAGACTAAATAATCAGTTCTTACTTTTTTTTCTAAATTATACAGTTTAGAAATAAGATGTATATTCCATTATATGTACAGTCGTCTCTTGCTTTTAAGTATGCTTTGAATATAAGATGCATTAATAGTGTTGTTACAACTTCATTTTAATTATGGAATATATGAATATTTTAATGGTTACATATGTGTTATAATATATGCCTTTCAAAAGCTATCATTACCATAGAATCTAGGCAGTCATTGTGAAACTTAATCAGTACACAGTAAAAGAAATGTATATTTTTCAAGTAGTTCTACAGCCATATAAATTAATGTCAGTAATTGCATATATTACTGCACTAAAATTTCTTTGCAATGCCATGTTTTCTGGTTTCTTTAAGGCAAGAGAGTGTAAATAGGCTTAAAGAGAGCTATCCCTTGTTCTCATCACCAAAGAATACCCTGTGCCACAGTCACCTCACTTCTTTGCTAAGAATCTTCATTTCTGGAAAGGGAAAAAAGGATGAAAGCATCAGATCCCATTTATATTCAAAGTGTGCACACTGTGTTCAGTTATTAAAAATTATCAGATCCTTTTTCTCAGGAGCTTATAATCTAACATAAACAGATGGACTGCAAAATGAGAAATGAAAACAGAGCAAGAGGGAGTTACCAGGCAAGGAGACAGGGAAGCAAGAGGAGAGGAGATAGGAAACCGCTGCTGGAGAGGCTCCTGGGAGCTGGCAGGCCTTGTACTATAAACATGTGGCCTTCCTCTGTGTCTCTGGAGGAAATCTGCATTGCAGTCCCTGGTGACCTACAATAATAGTCCCATTGACCTACAATAACCAAACCGCCGAAGGTACTGGAAGCAATTCAACTGCTCCAGAAGAGGATTTTTAAAAAAAGCTTTGGTTAGGACCAGTAAGAGGATGGTAAGATGAACCTGGTACCAGCGAGACAATCCTTAAAAAGTCTCAAAATCACTCCCTTAGCAACGCATTCGCCATAACTGCATGTAACGCTTGGCCTGGTGTCCAGCACTGCGGTTCAAATGTCCAGCAGTGCATCATGCAGGAATGTAGAGCCTGAAAAGACTCACTTTTCCTGCCTTTGCAAGCTCACAGGTATATGACACTGACTTCAAGCAAGCAGTCATAAATGCTAATGATACAATTTTAGCATGACAACAGAATACAATTGCTAGCAGCTGTTGAAAAGTGCTAGGCATGAACGTAACATTGCTTCTCTTACATTTCTACCAGGATTAAATTGGGGGGTTATTTTCTTTTGTGGGACTTAATAGCATCATAACTATCAAAGTGTGAAGGAGGGAAGTTCTGAATTTCACTTTATATATGCAAGGATGTCAAACATGCAAAAAGAAAAGGGAAACACCGTTCCTAGTAAGAAACACTCTACACGTATCTTAAAAGCACACTTTTCTCTTTTAGTACTTTTGCTGCTTAAACAAAGAACAGAAATACTGCCATGGAGTGCATTTACATTATTGAAATCAAGAAGCTGAAAAATCTTTTTTCCCCAGATGGCAAAAAATAAACTTGTATATTCTCATGAAAAAACAAATTTTGCCTGTTGTCAATCCTTGGCTGATTTTCTGAATTAAAGAGTCTTCTTCTATCCTTCCTAGAAATGTAATGATGTGCTCACAAAAAAGTAATGGAACTGAATAACAGAAAATCTACATAATACATATTTTCAGTAAGCAATCACTGCTTCTTAAATGGAGACTCCAAAGGAGCGGGTGATGCAAGTCCCAAAGAAAAACATACTCTTCCAGTGAGAGATTACCCTTGGAAATCTGACATCACCACAAAATAAGAATAATAATCAGAAGAAGGCTCTCAAAAGGGAGCCAATTTATTTGACAGTTTTGGCTGTATTTTCATTGCCAAAGGAATTACTTGTAAGTGGTAGGTGGTGAAAGGCAGGGTGGAGCGCAGGGCTGGTAATCACAACAGTAAGCAGATTTTAGCTTGACTGAGGAGCAAAATCACATTCCATATTAAATGATGAGAAGTCCATTCTGTGCTCAATAGGAATTATAGGCCCCTAATGGGCTGCAGCAATTGCCATGCACAAATAAAAAAAAACAATGATACATCCAGAAGGATTTCCAAGACCGGCTCTCAAGAGTTTTAAAGTTTTTCAAATGGCAGCACATAAAAACTATATATACAAGCCAGCAACAGAATACACCAAGGTAAAAATAATCGGAGGAAGGCAATTACATCACACTGTAGACTTTGTTCCAAACCAAAACTAAAACCAACTGGGACTGAAAAAGCATGATGATGCAATTATTCCAAATCTATGTTTACGGATACTGGCCTATAAGCATTTTTAAAAGAATATAAAGTTTTCACTCCCAGTTGATTAGAAAAAAAATCACAGGAGCAGTACGATATCATACACAAGATTTCAAGGCTGCTTAAACCAGAAGAAAAGAAAAAGATGAGCTCATTAGAAAAATGGTCAGATTGTTTTTTGGTCACTCACAACAATTTAAGCATTTCTTAACCCTGCCATAGCACAAATGACCTGAAAGTGTCTTCCAGTTGACTAATTTACACTGATGAACTTTTAAAGAAAGAGAAATGGGAACCCAGGAAGCGTGACAGGAAGAGCATGTTTATTAATTATTGTGTTGTCTATACAATACAAACCCCACACAAAGTAAATGCACTTCTACGCTTGTGTGTCTATTATAAATGCAGGTATGAAAATGTTAGTATACAAATCTATCATAAAAATATAAATTAAAATTGAGCTTCAATTTTTTAGAAGATCCTATTGATCAGTTCCTTGAATATTGCTGAATCAAATTTCTCTGTGGTTAAGTTTTCTTTTCTCTGTTTAGTTTGACATTTACAGATGTTGCAGTCCAGAACATACCATGTCAATGAGATCCACTACAAGAAATCATCTAATCTGACTTTCTATACAATACAGGCCAGAGACTTTTACCTCACTACTCCTCTGTTTGTGGAGAGATGTGTATTTACCTAAAATACATCTTCAGGAAAGCCAAAAAATTATGTCAGCATTTTGAGCCATAGTTTCATGGGAGGATCCCATTTAACTTCCTGAAACAAATTTGACTGGATTTATGGATAATATTGATGCCAATCTTCAACCTATATATAAAAACTTCTTGAAACATTGAGACTCTCCCAACCTTCCAACAAAAACCTCATTGGTATTTGGGTACACAAGCAACAATATAGAAACCAGGCATATGATCTTGTTTTAAATAAAAAACTGAATGTGAACTGCATGTTTATACCCATTTCTATTGAAATAGTGTCACCATCCTTAGTTTTGGATGTTGTAATTTGAATACTTTACTCAAAAGCTCATAACAGACTACTGCTGGGGAAACACAGAATCACTTCAAGTCAGTTCCACTCAATCTGATAATGCAGTTACAAATGTCCTGTATCCAGTAATTAATGAAAAAGTTCCTTTCATGGCTACTTTATCATTATCCACGAAAAGAATTTCACATAGAAATGCACAAAATCTGGAAGGAGACAGTGATAACGTATTTAGCACTAGGAAAAATTTTTACTTTTTCTCAATATGCTACGAGAAACTAGTTGACATATCTGAAAACTGCATTGAAATCCTAACCCCCAAGAAATGAAAAGGCATGCTGCTTGAGGAACACCCAGTGAGGAGACAAGACTTATCACTTGGAGAGTTTTCTCTTGATTGCACTCACCCTTCTTTGTTGCCCTGATAACTATAGTGTACAAGGTGTGTTGAATTCTACCTGATAAGTATGCTAAATCCTGCTTCAGAACGTAAAGATGATCATCTTGGGGGCAGATGGCATTAGAGGAAAGAATGGTAGTATATTAAAAGGGAGGAACCCTAAATAGTAGATAAAGCCCTGAAGATGAAGAACTAGTATGAAGCAAGGACAACAGATACAAGGATTGCCATTAGAGTGTTTTAACATAAAAATAATTAAACCTCTCTAAAACCTGGCAACAATCATCTTTTGTTTAAGATTTGGAGCTCCCCAGCCTGTCACAAACTCTCTTTCCAGACAGCTTGGGGCAAGGGAGGCAAAACAGATCTACTAAAAACTCCTCCTGTCTCATGCATATTTATAATCAACCTCAATGAGTGTCAAGGGATCACTTCAGCCCCAATCCGCATATATTCCTCTTTTTCCTTCTTCCCTCTGCTTCAGTTTTCAAGGACTTGGCTTTTACAAAACTAGCTTTCAAAAAAAGCTATCGGAGCTCCAAATGCTGCTGTTGCAATATTTGGGTGATAAAACAAGAGGTGGGAAAGCACTAAGGAATGTTTGGACAAGAAATGAGCTGCCAAAAATCCTACTAAATCAGCTACATCCATGCAATGAGTGACAGCAATGCAGGAGTGTAATCCATTAGCATAAGGTAGATGGATAAAGTGTTTATTTTTTAAAGTCCATACTGATGTTTAAGCAATGCCACAGACTTTGGAGAGGAATGTCTGCTTTTAAGTAAGTTCACAGACTCGGAGAAAAAAAAAGAACAAAAAAATAAAACAAAGAAAGAAGGAAAAAAATGAAAAAAAGTAGAAATAGAAATGAGAAAAAGAAAAGAAGATACAAAAGAAGAACGAAGAAAGAAGAAAAAAAATTAGTGTTACAGGCATGTATTTTTATTCAAGTACTAAATATCTACATTGAACTCATAATATGTTAGCCAAAAAAAAGAAAAAAATGCTGTAACTAACTACAGAACCTTACGGTGGACTTTTATAAAATTGCTGAAGGTTTTATCTGAAAGTATACTTTCCACATAAGATTTCTTTTGTTCACAAAATAAATGTAACATACCGTGTAAAGCAAGTGAACATGGATTTCACTCTCACTGCATGCCCAGAACGCTGGGTAAGTCTCGCCCTCCTGCCTCTGTGCTCACTGTGGGTAGTCAGGTTGAGTTTTCATTTTAGACTCCGATTACCCTACTACAGGAGAAAATTGGAAATTTCTTGCATTTAACTATCTCCAAATGTATCAGCTGACATCATCCCATCAGGACAAGACATTCCAGGTCTTGCCTGCTGGCTCCTGCACTAGCTCACCTCCTCCATTCCCCCAAACCACAAAAGATAAGCAGCCACTAACAGAATTAATAAATGGGCTCCGATTCCACAGAAGAAAAGCAGTTCCCACATGATGCAAGAAGACAGAAAATCTGAAGTAGGAGGTGAAAGTCTGTGCCTGTCTCCAAATCCCAAGGGAAAATGGGGCTCCATTAAGGCTGAGACACACAAAAGCAGGTAACCTGTGGCAGTAAAAAGAAAGCAAAGGGCTGCAGTGCCCCTGTGAGAGTTCTTCACTTGGGTCCTCAGCTGAACATGGATCCCTTTTTAGGATAGGATTTCTTTCAAAGTTATGAATAATTACATATTCAGCAGAAATGTGAGACAGTAAATTAAGGAAGTTAATGGAATGCAGAAACAGAATAGCAAAACAATGACAAAAAATTACAAATATGGCAATGGTAGGAACTTCATATTATAATTTGGTATTTTTGTATTTAGCAATACAATTCTGTTATACATGTCAAATACCAAACTTAAAAACTGTTCAAGAAGTCCTGAGTCTGATCCTGTCAGTCATATGAGCAGTACAATTGAAGAATAGTTTGCACGTTGTGAATCTGGAGCTCCGGGTTTCCAGTGTGCAGCTAATTTAAAGCCAGAAATGAGATAATATTGCATTTTATAAGAATAGATTCAAAAGTCCTTGCATTTGTATATGAAGACGGAAAAAAATAAAATTCTTTTGTATCCTACCACATGTTCTTATACTACAGTTCTCATTGCCGGGTCCATTATGCAAGGAGCAACTTCTACCATGAACTGATAAGTGTTTCATGCTTTTCCCAAGAACAGAAACATATTCTGCTTTTTCTGTCAGACTTCTGAAAATTTCTTTAAATAGATGCAACAAATGGACACAGATTCATGTTAAGAAAATAAAACCAAAGGAATATACTTTACACTGATAGACAGCAGAACAGCGAGACCTGAAATCTTTCTTTATGTGGAAAATACATCATTCTCCAACTTACACAGCGTCCCAAGAAACTTCTGTCTCCTTTACTGTCATCTTATTCTTGTTTTGTAAGAAGCAGAGTGTAGGCAACAGAAAAAAATATTAGAGTTTAAGTCAGCGTTGAAACTCAAACCCCATGGGTGAAAAAACATTATTATAAAAATGGAAATCTTATTTTAGGGACCAAAGGGAAAAGAGGTTGCAAATGTATGGGGCCTTACTGTCCTGCAGTAAGCATCTTTTCTGGCCCCTCCCTCATAATCACTGGTCTAAAACAGCTTTTCACAGTCCAAAAAGGAACAATGTCATAGACAAGTTGTCCTGGGACATTCAAGGTTTTACGGAGAACTGAAAATCAACATGTTGAAACCAGGTCATAAACCAAAACTCAGTCAAGATAACAGTAAATGAAATGTTCATTAAGCAGCACAAATAATGTAGTAGTAGTTGTAGTAGTAATAATAATAATAGGGTATTTGGTGTGTAGCCCTTGCTCTGGAATTGTGAGGTATCAAAAGAGAAATATCTCAGTAGCAGGTCTGACACACTGCCATGTGTTCTGACACAGTTCTCTGAAGCAGAGAACAAAAACAGGGTTTGAGGTACCTGGCCTGTAATGAAAATGAGGAAGGACCCACTGTTCAGTGACACACAGGTTGGTGACAGAGCTTATATGCAAAGCAAACCCATCAATGGGTGACATGGAACAGCCCTTCTCCTGAGTTGTACCTTTAAAGCTTTTTCTCCAGCATGTACACACAGAACTTGTATCACTTTGATGGAACTTCTTGGGGTATCATTCACTTGGACCTGTCTCTGACACACATGATCCATAAATACACGAGATAAATTCTCTATTGAAAACAAAATAGATGCATTTCAACAGTGGATTCAGCTAGCTGTGATAAAGTTGGAAAGTTGTCATTCTAAAATGGGGAATTTCAATTCCCTCTGCCCCTCGAGTTAATTCTCTGAAATACATCAGTGTGTCTCTGATTTCTCCTCTTTCTGGGTCCCCTTCATGATTACTATACAGACATAATATAAAATAAATAATAAATTTTATTAAATGAACTTTTAATTTTATATTCTGACCAAAACAAAACAAAACAAAACAAAACAAAACAAGAAAAAAAGTCAAGCTTAGCCAACCAGAGGCAAATAATTCCTTTCATTTCCCTCACTCAGCACACCTCTGCAGCACGCCAAACAAGGCGGATCGAGGTTCCCTATGTAACCCTACCATGCCATGCACTGTGAGTGCTGGGAGCCTGGATTTGGTCCAGGTACCTCTGGGGTTGGACAGAGGCTGCTACAAAGGAGGGCCACAGCAAACACCTTAACCAGAGGGAAGGGATCAGCCACGAGTGGAATCCACACCTGCTAGTGGAGCTCCACAGAGCAACCTTCAAGACCCCTTTTTTGCCTCCATAAATGTGTTTATAAGTGATTAAAGGTTATACTTTCTTTCTAAAAGCAAATAAAGTTAGAAAGGACATTTCAGAGTTCTATGAAAACTTAGGTTTCTGAAACTAAGTTATATTTCCTTAAAATAGGAGAATTGAAAGGAAGTGCACTTGCACATATTTGTTGAAAGAGGTGCTAAAGAATGCACTAGTATTAAGTTGGTTCAGTAAGTCAACTGAAATTTTGCCAGTTGAGCTAAGGGCTGTACTGGAATTCAAAATGCTATTTTGTCACAAAATCTCATGCTCCTGCCTTTTAGAATATGCAGAAACTTCCTCATTTAAACATTCTAGCTGGAATATTTAAATACTGGAATGCTGGGAATGACTGTGACAGTTTTAAAGAATGGCAGCAGTATGTCCTGGCAGGACAGGGGCAATATTATCATGATGGGACCTGAAACTGAGCATGCTGAAGAGAGGAAGGATCACAAATGGTCTGGCAAAATTTTCATGACTGGATTTAGACCCCACAAATCTGATGTACGAAGTTGTCACCATGTCACCAACAGCCACCCAGTGAACCATATGAAAAACACTAATTGTAAAGATGAATTATTTTCATAACCAGAATACTGATACATGGTGATTTTCACCCACAGCACTGATCAGGTAGAAAACAAGGTATCAGACATTATAAAAGGTTTGAGCATTTCAAGGCATGAAATACAAACCAGGAACTCCTCTTTCAAAAACAGTAAGTGACACATCATTTTAATTACTGACTGTATAGTGTGTTATAAGAGGGATGGAATCGCTGAAATTAGTGAAGTTATTTCCTCATGGCAGCCTTCCAAATGCACAGTAAGATCCCTGATACATTTAATACTGGATACTGCACAAGCTTTCAAAGAAAACACCATCTTTTTCATTCTGAAGAGTCATGATGAACTGGGTCTGCAGAAAGGTAAAGTGCAGGCTGGACAGTGAAGTGGACTACAGGGCTCTTAGTTCTGTTTGCTGTGATGTTTCTTTAGAGTAAAAAATTCTAACAGGAACCTTTGTCTGAAAAAATGCAGGTTCTGACAAATATAAATATTAATCTATATTTATATTCATAGGATACAAAATAAATATATAAATATATATTTCCCTCACAACAAAATAGATTAAGAAAAAAGCTTATCAAAAAATTTTTGTCTTTATCTGGCATACTTCTCATAGTTTCAGTGATGCTCAACTAATTCACTGCAACCTTGGATATGCAGCTTATGCTTGCATGTTACGAAGATTTAATTTTAGTTATAGATGTGCTCTGAATTTATCATGAAATCAAAAAACATATGTTTAACAAACAGTAATAAACTGCTGTCAACACCTTTCTCTCAGGCTCCTCTAATCTTACCTCCACTATCCAATCACCCTTGTACCTCTCTGGAATACAGACAGTGCTAGACAGACACCTACAAGATCTCAGGGAAAATTTACCTCCATGGTTTGCACTTCCCTTGCACCTTTTTCTGTTTTCTGGACATTATCTGGTTTTTTTTACATCTGGTTACACTGCCCCATATGTTTGGAACAGCCTCCGTTCTCCCTGCCAAGCAACCTCCCTCTCTCCCATGAAATCCCTCTTTCAGCATTCCCTTCAACAATAATCCTCACATTCCCCTTTGCCTAACAGTTGCACCATGTCTGATCATGCAGCTGTTTTTTTCTCTACCTTTAGGTCAGACCTTGCAAACGTTTTCTGGGTTTCATTAACCATGACACCAGGATGAGCTCAGAGAAAAAAAAAAACAAAATCCGTGTTTTAGTTATTAACATCTGAAAGGCAGTAACTTCATTCCTGTGCAAAAAGAGCAAAGTAGACAAACAGTCAGATCTCTCTTCCTTCTGCCAGCAGCAGAAGGATGCAGCTCTGAGGATGGGAGACCAGGGCAGCTGCCACAAAACACCCTGCCACCAGCAAGGGCACTGCCTGGCTGGCTGCACCAGCTCCAACCTCCCCCCTCACACCTGGCCCTTTCCAAAAGGGAGGTGATATTTAAAAAAAATAAAATTATTATTCTATACAAGAATATTTCAAAGCTCTGAGGACATATGTCCACAATGTTACCATTACCAGAGGCTCTCACTCACCCTGAGACTAGCTGCATTTCTTCAGGTCAAGGAGCTAATTTACTGTTTGTAAAATGTGCTGCCACTGAACTGAACAGCACAAGCAACACCAGCATCTCACTGTTACAGCATCTAAAATATTCCTGTCTGGCCACAGGAGAGAAAAAAACCCCACACTTTACATACATCCTCTGCATATTCTCCCAGTAACTGCCCACTTGTGTCAGCTGATGGATACCGTAAGGATAAAACTGAACCACTGGGTCCAGAACAAAACCCTATGTTCAAATTACACAGCTACCTGTGAGCAAACTTCAGCAATACCACCTGGGCAAGGAAGTCGCATTATATGACCAGGAGGATCACTGCATCTCCATTTGTCCTTGCCAGACTTCTGGCAAGATGAGTGAATGTCCTCATCAACATGAGCTTCACCAAAGGTTGGGTGTGCCAGCGATCTCATGCCTTGTATGGCTGGATAAGGTCCTGGATAGCTTGTTTAACAGTATTTGCCAAAAGGTTTTTCCCAATTCTTCCTGTATTCCTGAGTAACAAAGAAGATGCAACTGCCAAATGTCCTCCCATTGAGATCTCAAAGGCAAAAACCCAGTACCCTCCCTCCCTCAAGAAAAAAAAAACCAGCAAGGATTAGAGTTTATAGCAAGTTTGCATATTTTCCTGGGATTATGTGCTTTGTTTTTCACAGACTCATAACCTAACTAGGAAACCACAGACTACTGCATCTGTTGGTCTCAGTCATTATCAAAAATGTGCTGACTCTCTATAAAAGTGATCCCATTGCATCATAGCACAAACAACCCGTGTCACGCCTGTGGCCGCACAGCTGAGCCCCGTGAGCATCCCTCTGCAGCCGGGCTGGGAAGGACCAGCTGGGGCAGCCGGGCAGCACCAGCCACAGCCATTGCACAAAGATAAAAGCTATTGATGGCAAACATTTGCATCCTTGCCTCATCTCACCATCTGCTGCTGCTGCTGCTCACTTGAAAATTAATACAGTCGTTGCTCGAACCAGAAGCTAATGCTACATCTGCCCTCCTTAGCAGTACAGATCATTTATTAGACTACACATGCAACCCGTTTTTGTAACTCAGATGGGGCCTCTAATCTGACAGGATTCATCAAGAGAGACCAAAAATGCTTCATTTGCAATCGTAGAGCCTGAAACAAAATGGACCACATCTTTCTCCTAGTCAGTACTATCTTACTTGCCTTTCTTCTTCCCCAATACACTTTCATCAGATCTAAAAAGTAAACTAATAAGTCTCTTTCAAAGAACATAAAAAAGTCTTTCACAAGCAAAGGTACAAAAAATTCAGGATGGTCTTGCTTGTATAAATTACATCTCCTAATCCAATTTCTAGGGGCTTTTTGCCAATCATGGCCATTAAGGAAATAACAGAAATCCCATTTTATCATCTTGATCATTTATTTCTAATAGTTTCCTATTTGCATCTGATTTGCACTGCATGAAGCAGAAATGTGAGAAGAATTAAGTATTTATCTTGAGGTTAGCATTCTCCCACAAATCTTAATTCTGTGGCCTTTAATCCAGAGAAAGTCTCAGAGGTATTCCCTATACATTAATTGTAACATACTGGTTTTAGAGAAGGACTGATTTCACAGGATTCAGGAGAAAAACTCTGAGACAGAAATCTGTTCTCTTCTTTCCCATGTAAGACACACTGGAAACTGCTTATAGGAACATTATCAAATTGAGCATTTTTAAAAGTCTCCTAGTAAAAATTATTTTACCCTACATGTATTTTTCATCATTCATCATTCAGGTTAGAAATTATTTGCACTTTGTCAGGTATTAGGGGAATTGTAGTGGAATGTATATATCTAAAACCCCCAAACCCAAACTTTTTCCTTCCTTTCAAAGCACTTTGAAAATGAAGAAACTTCTAAGAAGAAAGTTTGCAACCATTTTTTTCATAAGTTATAGATTGAGCACTATGGTTATAGCTAATAAACTGCTAAAACTAAAAAATAAAATAAAAAAACTCCAAACAACATTAGAAAGGATAAAACCACTCCATCATATCCTAGTCCTTTCTTAGATCTGACCCCATATTTAAAGGGGCTCAGGACATATAAGCATATTAGCAATAAAACAATGCAAGACAACCTCTTTTACCTCCTAGATGCAAGAAAAGGACAAACAATTGCAAAAACACAGAAAAGACCAATGGAAAAATGGAAACTATTTAAATAAGCCTTTGTTTTGGAGCATTTGAGAATGGCAGAAAGGTGCTTCAAAAAGGCCAGGCTGTCCTGATGAACAGGAAGGAGTATGAGAAGAAAAACAAGAGAGAGATGGGTGATTCATAGTCCATGAACCTTAACATCATTCTTTGAAGAAAAACAAAAAGGTTTATCTCACTTAAATAGCTTGTTTATAGGAGAGATGCAAATGTGCACTTGGGGTAAAGAGTTTTTTCTTTGCTTCTTTAATCTATTTTCTTATGATAACACTTTTTGCCCCCAGGTTTTTTAAGGCAAAATCAGATTACACTTTCTTTTTATTCCAGATGGCAAAGTGACGAAAACTGACTAACTGCCAAACCAAGAAATGAATTATGATGAAGGCATGGATTCTAAAAAAAGTCTTTGCAATTTTTCAAGTGAGAGAAGCAGGAGAGCAAATAAGTCCTAACTTTTAGAAAGCAATTTACACTCTCAAGGCACTGGAGATTACTTCATTTTCCTACCAACCTTTTGGGTTACAAAGCAGCACTCTCTCTGGTTTACAGATGGGAAACTGAGGCAGGCTTAGTACCACAGAGCATAACTCGGTGCTACCACCAAAAGAAGCCACACGCTCCTTTCCCAAACCCAGGCTCATTCCTGCCTCTTCTCTGGGCCGGCATGTGCTTGTGCAGCCACAGGATGGACTGAAGCAGGGGACTGATACAGTTTTTAAGGGCAATACCTAGTCATACACATATGGTGTAACATCACCATAGATCTACTTGTACCTAAATTAATGCTCCATGAAGCTTGTGGGGCTGTAGTCACAAATAAAACTCATCCTTTTTATCTTAGGATCAGGCAATACTGGGGGATCTCAGTATGAAAGAATCAGGTGGTCCTCTGTGTCCTATTTCCTGACATATCACAAGGAGAGACAGGATACATTAGGGGTAGTGTCCCAACCACACTACATGCTGGAGCAGTTCTGTGCACATCCTAAAGCAGAAATACCTGGCATTTCCTTTCTGGGGACATCAGTGAAAGATGGGGAAAATTTCATGTTCTGCAACTCTCTAAATCCACAAATTTGGTGTCAATATAATTTCTGTGCTATAACATCAAATTAGTTACACAGACCAAATATAAACATGTTGAATGTGTAACACTGAATGTTTGAGACAAAATCTGGGATCCAAACAGCATTTGTCTAACTATTCCCATTAATGGCAAAGTTCTCCCAATGAGAATGGCTGCTGAGACAATCAAATTCTTAACAGATCTGAAAATCCAAATCAAGCTGTGGCCCCCTCAAGATAATGTGACTAATTTTATCCTTTTTTGACAGTGTTGTCTATTTTTGTCTTTGGCTTTTGTAATGAAAATGTGGATCTGAATCACGTGACCTGGATGCAGTGGAAAATCCTTAATGACTTCTTGAAGAAAAGAAATGTCCTATTCTTAAACCTTAAAAAAAGCCCAAACCCCTATATAGTAAATTATTAGATACTTGTATTAGAGAACTATTTTTTAAAAAGTATTCAAAGTATATAGAATTTACTATGATTCTATTAATAGCTTTCATAGTATTAAAATTTACTACTAAATTTCTACACAGCTGTGCAGGTTTCCCTGACATCGCAGGACTGTCGCAGCCCTGGGAATGGAGGCAGATCCCAGTGGCAGGAGCTGCTGCAGCATGGCTTGACCAGATGTGCAGATGTTAATAAAGAATAATAATGATGATGATGATGGCAGAACCATGTAAGCATTTTCTAGTTTCCAGCCTCTCCTCGATCTACAATGCCAAACTTCCTCAGATGGCTGGCGAGAAATCAGGAGCTGACAGCCATCCTGGCAGCCCTCTTTGACCCCGGAGCCCCTCACCTAATTAGCCTGACATGGAGCAGAAGAATGATGTGCTGCTGCCAAAGAGGGAGGTGTGGGCTCAGAGGGACACACCATTTCACCATACACACTGAACCCAAGAATTATGTCCTGGAAGGACAATCACAGGTCACCTTGCGCCCCCAGATCCACATTCCTGGCTTACACCAGCCTGCAGGCAAATGGATTATCTAGGTCCAGGGATAGTGAGCAAGAGGAATGGATTGCAAGCCAAACCAGAGATTACCTGCAGCATGGATTAATTAAAACTACTAGGATTTCATTTTTTAACCTCTTGTACTGAGAAAGAATAAATACTTCAGAATAAAAACGCACAACCGTGCCAACACATCACCCCCACCAATGCCACCAACCGGTGGCTGCACATGCCAAGGCACAGCCTGGCCATATGTGGCCAGTGTCACTCTCTGACACAATGACACTGGCAAAAATTATATCTCAGGCTTCAGTGAAAT
Source organism: Pipra filicauda (assembly GCF_003945595.2). NCBI lineage: Eukaryota > Metazoa > Chordata > Aves > Passeriformes > Pipridae > Pipra > Pipra filicauda. The sequence goes on from NW_024104487.1 coordinate 6,781,729, forward strand.
GGTATCCCACTGTATCAGCTCATCCTACAGGCCTGAAACAAGAAGAACATGGAGAAACAAAACAAGACGTGAAAATTATCATATTCAAGCAAAGAGCATGCACAACTCTGAAATATGCAAAATTCCAAGCAATAGTTTCAGTTCCACAGCACTGAGAGACTGACTGTATGTCGAAATTATGAAAGAGCAAGGATGGAAGGGGCTTTGAATAAAAGTCAGCAGGTGTAATCATTATTGGAAAATTCTTAGGCACTTACTCTTCAGAGCACTGAATGAATATTCATTAAGCCTCCCAGCTTAGGAGAGTTCAGATTTGAATGTTGATACTTTCCCTTTAAGGATGAAAAAAACTAGGCGTAAAAGCCCAGCTTCAGACACCTAAGTGGAACTTGAGGACTGCAGCTTCTTCATTGCCTCTTCAAGTCTTTTACCAATCATCTTCCTCTAAGGTAATAAGAGCAAGAACTAAGTGACTGTGGAGAAAACCAACTGCCTAAGACCACTACAAAAATAATTGGCAAAGCCAGAGATGAATTCAGAGCTCTGAAAACTCAGTCCAGTACCCTGCTCCTGTGGGAGCATTGCTTAAGTGTAGCAAATCATGAGCTAATAATATCACTCTTTCGAGCTCTGGTAGCAGTTTCCCAAAGCTTGCTCTGTGAGGCCACAGTTCAGTGATTCATGTAGCAGATCAACGGAGCAGTGCTGTCAGCAGAGCTTCAAATTAAAAGCCAAAAGAAAAGGGTTCACTGAGTTCTTAACATAAATTTTAGGTTCAGAAACAGTGCCTCAAAAACACTGCTCTTTGGCAATCATCATGGTCAGATGGTATTTTTTGGAATATATCTCAACTTTGGAGAACACCATTTTGTTAAGACGTGTCTTGCAAGCCCCATATGTTCAGATTTGCAGTTGAGGATGACCACAGCAAACACGTGTAAGATAGAGATGAGCACCTATTTAAGTGTAAGGCAGAGATCCTTCAGCCAAGCACTAGGGCAACAGTTTTGCCTCAAGAAGCTTCAATAACATCTCAAAAAACTATTTAGAGAAGAGACAATCCTGACTACAAAGTCCGTGTGAAAAGCCTAGGAAAGCAGTCAAATGATATGCTGTGCCCCAACACCTTTCCTTCTCCAAAATTAGAGGACTAAAAGGAAGATACCACAGGATTCAAGAGACACGCTTCTCATTCCTCATGGACCCGTGACATGCACCGAAGCAAATAGTATCTCCTCTGGGGGGCTTTTTATCTTCTTGTCATTGGAGATAAAAACAGTAATTTTTATCCCTCTGTTTTTTAAAACACATATATGAAAGCAACGTAAGAATTCCTGAGTATGCCATCTAACCGTTTAATGGTTTTGCAATTATACGAATCTGAAAGTATGATATGAAAAAAAAGTTCTGCAAACGTATCAAAGCAGAGAATGATCCCAAAGGTCTGTCAGCAAGCAGTCAAACCTGTCTGTCTTATTGGTTCAGTCATTTCGAACTCTCCCCGCACAAGAAGATAAGGAACTATTATTTATCCTAATTTACAGTATATTCCCTTGAGTAAAGGACACAGGAAGGCAGGGTTTAATCTTCTAGGTGGTCTAAGTAATGGTGAAGTTTTTCCAAATGAACAAACAAATATATATCTTCAAGTCTTTCTCACTTAAACAATATGAAACTAAGTAACATAAGAACTTTAAAGAGAGAAAAACAATCCAAAGAAAAAGACTGAGGCAATACGAATGGTAGAAACCTGAAAAATGCAAAGTCTGAGAAGTGGAAAATTGGGAAGAAAGTTTAGGAAGGAGCTCTGAAGAGCTGCTCTCTACGCTGCCTTTTCATACAGGTGCCTCAGCTGTGGACTTGCCCAGTGTTGCTGGGAAAGGTCACTGCCATCCATCATTCACCCACGAGCTGAAGCAGAAATCAAGAAATAACCATTCCCACCAGCACTGTTGGACTGAGGCCTCCCCTGTCCTTCCCTCCCACTCTTCCCCAGCATGGCCCCATGGCAGAGAGAGCACCATGAAACTTCTTAGTGACCCCAGCAACTCCTGATGCTCCCTCCAGCACCTCCCCAACCTCTTTCTTGATGCCCACACCCTCTCCCACGTGAGAAAAAGGAAAATTGAATGAGGACAACTTCATGTACCACAACCAGCAACAGAAGAGCGCATGTATAAACCATAGGACAGGAAGTGCACTCATTTTTATAATGCTACATGCTGCTCACAGAACCCATGTACAGATGACTGAAGAGCTTAAAAGGTCAAGTACACCTGATTCAGAGAAAAAAACAGAACCATAATCTGTCTTCAGAAAGGAAAAAGTGAAAAGATAATGATGTAAAATGGTACACTGGGATTCTATTTACTCCTCTAATAATTAAACAGCAATAGGACAGCACAACTGAAAGACAACAAATAAAAGGAAATTTAACAAAACTGTCGTGTGAAAAGTATAAACAAAGTATCAGCAGGGATGCAAAGAATGTATTTTTTGCTAATAATTCTGGACCACTGGGAAGGACAAAGGCCAAACAGGATTATATATTTCTCAGGGATTAAGAAGAAACTTCCCAGAAGGCTGTTTATTCCAAGATGACCAAAAAGATGGGGTGAGGCATCCTCTTTTTGTGCATTTCTTAGAAAAGGTGGATCTCTGGCAATGGTGTACTCAGACACAGGCCAACAGGAGAAAAGGGTTGCATTTGCTTTGGGAGCATTTTAGTAGCATGTGATTCAATCATCACTAATTGTCCCTGTTTCTGCCCCTACACTTGGAGCATGTCCTGGCACCAGTGAATCAGTAGAGAAGATAAGGGAGAAGCTGAGTTCAAGGAATAGTCTGGGTGACAGTTTATTTTCTTATTATTTTGGATTTCACTTAATTCTATGAAATTCTTTTCTAATTTACATGTTTTCCAAGGGCATTGCCTCTTCATGTTTTTTTATAGGTTCAGCCCCTCATAATGAGCCTCTCTGCAGCCTTTTGGCTTGGACAGGCTGCAGTCTTATCTATCTTTGCAAAATTTCATTTATTCTCTCTGCAAAACCTTATTTTTTGTTGGACACTAGTAGTGAGATCAGCCTCCTTAGAACACAAATGTGGATACAGTCCAAACCCCTGTAGAGGTTACAATCCAAACACTCACTCAGCAGAAAATCCTCATTAGCTCTGTTTCATCCCTGTCTCCTACCCCCTATTTATTTTGGCATTCTAAAAGAATATTCTGTGTTCCTGAAAACTGAAGTCTACTCTCTAGTAGGATTTAGGTTTATTAAAGCAGGTAGAATATAATTTTGATGAACATTTAGGTAGTAGTCTGGTGGGAGTGCAGCTGTTCAGTTGTGCTTTGTACAAAAAAAAGAGATGCTGAACTGTGTGCGACAGCCACCAGCTTCACCATGGCTGCAAGAGGGATGGAAGCAAAGCAGCTCCCATCTCAGAAATATGAAGTTTCCCTGTTTGTAACATCACATTTCTGTTAACTGGGCAGTTTTAAGACACTCCAGTGAAAGAGCACACTATCAGGTCATTGGCAAGGGTCTCCAAGAGGTTCACAATCATTTGAATCCAGCCTTGTATCTCATTCTGAAGGAGTTATGTCTTAGTGTACTAGAAGGAGGAGGTTGTGAAGGGTTAAATGACCATTTCCTCAGCAAGAATAGCATGCTGTGATGAGGAGTCAGTGGTCCTCTGCACTTCCTCAACCATTCCCCTCTCTTCTCCTCAAGATCATGAAAAGTTGTCACATCAAGAGAAGAGTTCTGCAATGTGCCTAGCATAAAAGGCAGGATCACGCAGGGTAGCGAGAGGCCCCTCTGAGAACCAAAGACCTGTTCAGAAATCTTGTGTCAGAACAAGTGCCCCACCAACCTAAGGTACTGAGGTAGAGTCAAAAGGTCCCTTCATTTATAGGCAGTGCCTCAGAGCCATTTCTTAAAGCTTTCAAGGCACAAGAACATTTTGTAACACCTCAGAATAACACAGTATTATATGTTAGGAAAAGATGTTCTGGAAACTTACCATGTAAATTACCAGCAAATATCCGCTTCTTGGCAGCCTTGTGTATTTGGAGAGGTCTTTCATTTAGTTTAACAAAAAATACTAAATAAACATATACACGTTATTACTCACATCCAGGAGGAAGTGTGACTTTTCAGGAAAAATGAACTTTCTGCTCAGACAGTTTCCAATAAGATCCCAGAAGAATGAGTGTACTAAAAGTCAGATTTATTACAAGTAAATTAAAATTGTCTGTCATGGAAAACCTCTTTTTTTTCTCTAAACTTTTGTTCTGAAGCAGAAATCAATTTCAATTGTACTTCAAAACAAAGTAAACAAAAGATTTTATAACTTGCGCTATCTCCCTAATTGTAGTGTTTATAATGAACAGGACTAATTTATTTTTGGGGGTAAAAAATGAACATTCCAGTATTATTTTTGGCTCGTTTATGCCTTTATAAGAGGTATGCATTCATTCTTTTCAAATGTCTGTTAATTTTTGGCATTACAATACCTTTAAGTAATTTTGTAAATAGAAAGATACTAAAGTCTGTGTCTTTACATCACTGTTTGACATACCTTTCTAAACATGAATCTCACTGATTCATTTTTAAATTCCTCAAAAGTTCAAATTTTTCAGCACTTTTGAGAACCAGCCCCTATTATCAGTTAAAATATCATTATATGTTAACCTGCTTGGAAATCAGAGCCTCTCCACTTTATCATAAAACACTACAGCTAAAATCTGCCATATGTTGCGAAGGAGTTGGTGCCAGTTAGGAAGATAATCTAATTCTCTGTGTTTCCAGAGCTGGGCTTTATCCAGGGGGCCAACATCTTTCTTTGGGTTGTATTTTTTTAAGCTAATTTGGGGCATTTTGCCTTTGGCTTGGAATGTTTTCTAAATAAAATATAAATATTAATTTGGACATATTATTAGTGCCAATACCACAATGTACTAATTTTATATGGTTTAATATGGAAAAAAAAATCCTGTTACATCAAAGAGACAACTATAATAAAAGATACAGTCCTAAAACGCCTTCTCTTTCTTTCAGGCATGTGGAAAATGTCACTCTGAAGAAATCTGCAGAACCTATAGCAAACCCAGAAGTCAACTTGAATCCTTTTCTAATGGCACATCTGGCTAGAAATGCAATTCCTTGCTCCTGTTCCAGTGAGATTGTGGGTTGTTGGGAAAGGATGGAACTGCTCTGCTCCCCACTTTCTGCTGTGGGTTTCTGGCTTTTCCTTGCATCAAGAACTAGACCAAGTGGTTGCCTAGGGCCTTGATTCAGGGCAAAAGGAAGGACTCCTTTTCCTTGTGTACGAGCATCTCACCCTATAGCTGCACAACTGTTAGATCTGGTGCACTCATCATGAATCCAACCAAGTCCCTGGTAAAGCAATCCAGTCTGGTGCAGTAATCTTCAGGGCTGCTGACTTAATTTTACAATGATTCTGCAGCTACTCAATTTCCAATTGCATTTTGTTCTGCTTGCTAATGTCTTACTCTGAGGTCGAGAATGTAATCTTTCAATAGTTGGGTTTAATCACAAAATCCACTTATATTTAAAAGCATATCCCTCCAATATTTGTTCCATTGCACTGTCCTGAATTTTGCTGGATAATTTATGACAGAGGACAGTTAAATTTTGTGCCAGAAGCAGTTCAATAGGTTACTCTTATTTTAAGAGAGTGTTAGCTCTGCTAACATTAAGATACAGAAAATTAAGAGCTGTCTTCATGGAAGTGATTTCAAATTTTTAATAAATAACCTTTCTCTGCTGTACGAGCACTGCTCTCGCTCAGTTAAGGAGGCAGAGCTTGATATTGTGCATCAAGGTTTTCCCCATGTCCTCTAGTCTCGGTAGTTGAAAGCTGATGCAAGACTCTTTCACGTTTCAGTCACAGAATCACAGAATGGCTGGGGTCAGAAGGGACCTCTGGAGATCATCTAGTCCAACCCCCTGCTCAAGTAGTTTCACCTAGAGCAGATTGCACAGGATTGTGTCCAGGCAGGTTTTGCGTATCTCCAGAGGAGACCACAAACTCTCTGGGCAACCTGTTCCAGTCCTTTGTCACCCTCAAAGTAAAGAAGTTTTTCATCATATTCAGATGGAATTTCCAGTGTTTCAACTTGTGTCCATTGCCCCTATCCTGTCCCTGGGCACCACTGAAGAGAGTTTTGCCCTATCCTCGTGACACCTACCTTTAAGGCATTTGCACACACCTTTAAGATCCCCTCATACGGGAGATGCTCCAGGCCCCTGATCATCTTCACAGACCTCCTTTGGACCCTTTCCAGTAGCTCCTTGTGTTTCTTGAACTGGGGAGCCCAGAACTGGACACAGTAGTACAGATGCAGTTACTCGCCAGGGCAGAGTTGAGGGGGAGGATCACCTCCCTCCACCTGCCGGCCTCCCATCCCGTGGCACAGACTGTCCTCTGCCTTAACACTCTGTCTACACCACTGCTATTAGGCTACATTTGTATGCAAAAATTTTTCTGTAAGTTGAATGAAAGACACATCCAATGAGTAAATCAATTTTCTCTCTATCATCTATGGCTGCAAGAGATCCCACCCTGTTAATTGGTCTAAATTTCAATATACCTTTAATTCTATATTTTTTGCAACGACAATGGCAAATTCAGCTCATTTAACTGAATGGGCGGTGAATTACGAACAGAGATCTTTCTGCAGAAGGTTCATGTCCTCAGAACAAGCCTTTTGATGAGAGCTATAGCATATTAACAATACTTTTACTATTTTCATTATACTAATACCCAGAAGATTGCAAAACAGTGTGAAATTAACTGAGGTTTAATTACAGATATGAAGACAGTATCACTACTTGCAGGACTAGACACCTCTAGAGTTTTCCATTACATTATCATGCTATACCTGCTGGGCTTTTAGGAAGAAGACTTCAGTTTTCGTGACTGAGATGTATTTCAGACATGGCAGAATAACCTTCGCTATAATTACAGGGTCTGTGTCTGAATGAAACCTTGAGATGAATGTAGCCTTGGTCCAGGTTGCTTGGAAAAACCAACCTGAGTATCTAGTCCTGCAAGTAGTGGTACTGTTGGTTTTTTCCACATATAGTCTCATCTGCCTCTGGTATTTATCTTAGTATTAGGAGAGACTCAGTTCTCACATCCTTTCCAACCTGGACCAAGGCTACATTCATCTCAAGGTTTCATTCAGACACAGACCCTGTAATTATAGCGAAGGTTATTCTACCATGTCTGAAATACATCTCAGTCACGAAAACTGAAGTCTTCTTCCTAAATGCCCAGCAGGTATAGCATGATAATGTAATGGAAAACTCTAGAGGATACTCCACTAACAGACCTCAAGCATGATACAGAGAAAAATTTTTCTAGGTAAAAAAATTTTTAAATCCTAGGAAGTTGCATTATTTATTATTTATATACTTATTATGCCCACTAGAAATATATTTTCTGCACCAGTTGCAGCAAAAGCATTTTATTATAGATGCCTATCAATAACTAGATGAGACTTCCAGCTCATTTCACACTAGCTAGAGATCGCCTCAGCCATGTTAACGACTTTCAGGTTGGCTGGATTCCAACTAATAACCTAAAGATGAATAGACCTACATATCCAATTATGGAGTCCCTTCAAACGGACACTAAGTGAATACTTATCTTTGTATTCAGAGAGGAAAAGGGGAAAAAAAATTAGCCAGCCTGGCAGAAACCATTTATTTGGCATCTGTCTGAACTGAATAGTAGATTTATTAAAGAACAGTCTAAAAATTAGAATTGCTATGAAGTCAAACACACAGAAAACTGTAATCCTATTCCAAATTTTTACTATAGTCTTTGAAATTACATGCTTGACTCAATTTTCAAATGTTAAAAAAGTCCAGGAAAGGTTTGGTGGCCAATCAAAAAGATATTCAGTAAAAGGAAGTTGTAATACAGGATAATAATCCTAACAGTTCCCAGTGGTGTCTGTGTGATCCAACTTTCCTTTCTTTTTCTCCAGCGTCTACTGAAAAAGTACAGACTGTCTCACATTCTGTTTTGATACAAGTAAATAATTTATGAGTAAACAGCTTAAAGAGAAAAAACAGTATTTGATAAATATGAACCGCAAAATGAAAAACGTGTAGAGATTGTTTATGATGTGACTGTTAGTTAAAATAACTGCAGATTTTATCACACCAAAAAGGAAGAAATCAAACTTAAAAATACAACAAAAACAAAGACACTGTTATCTACTACTATATATTTTAAATGACAGGTTTTGAAGTAAATACAGCTTCCTTTAAACACTAAAGGTTAGTCTAAGACTGTTTGCTCTTCTGTTTTCTCTAACTTATTTCAAAGTTATGAAAGTCTTGCTGTTACCAGACCTATTCCCTTCTTAATGCTCCAGTGAGAACATGCTTCCTATCTTATGTGAAGACACAGAACAGTAGAAAAGGGTGATTAATTAATCACTTATCATCACAACTGGACTAAAGGCATTAACAATTTATGACAAAATGTGAATATGCTGAGCAAACACTGTTTTTCCCTGAAAACACCATTGAGAAACCACTCCTTTTGATTGGATAGTTGTGTTAATGCACATTTGTTGCTCATTAAACACAAGTCCCTGTTGCCTCTGCTGTCCCTGGCAGACGGGACACCTGCTCTGCACACTGGAGTGTCACAAGTGTATTTTACTCACAGTAGCATATGGGAAGGTATATTAAACCCCAAAGATATCTCATGATATATGTCCCAGTGGTACACATATCAGACAGATACCAGGTAACAAGGAAATCAAAATCTCAGGGGTTTTGTTGAGTCTCAAGATCTAACAGAGCCAAAAAAATCTGTTTCGCTACTGGTAGCCAAGGAATGATCCTCAGGGTGGGTACATGACAAGAACTCAGTGTAACTCCAGCTCTGTAAGCTGATCCAGACACAGGATAACCCTGGTGGTTTTCAAGCTTCACTCCTCTATAAATCAGGAAGCAGTGTTTCAATGATCAGATAGGGTAGGCTGGAAATTTAGATTGCAACATTTTAGTCTCAGGTTCTTCACGTTCTTCCAGTACAGCCTATGTTGACATTGTTTAAGGTCTCTGAAAATGCTAACACATTGCCATCTTCTTTTCACAAGTGTTGCAATACACTGAAGTCCTTTGATTAAAGTGACAAAAGTGGTGAGATTGCCAACACATCTCTTTAAACCACCACATCAAACCATTAACATAATCTGTTTCTCAGAAAGGGCACCAGAGCCAACCCACTGACAACATAACTTTTCAACACACAAAATTATCCAACAGCTCCTGTATAAATAGGCCCCCATGTGCCACATTAGCTGATATCACGGAGTAAATATCAACATTTTTAGCACAGTGATTTGAAACACATAGTATTTTGTTAACCTTGATGCATTTACTCCTTACTTTACTCCCATCTACATAAAAGATTCAACTATATTCCTAAAATACTTAGAACAATAGTGTGGCAGCAAGAAACCAGTTCTGTGTCCCTTTGCATTTGTGTGTGCTTTCATTCCTCATCTGTGCTTCTGGAAAAGTGCAGCATCGATGACAAGATTCCATTTGTTGGGAATTGTTAATAGTTACTTACAAAAAACACACACAGTTTGGGTAGCAAACTTAACAGAAAAAACATCATGCTATTTATGCCAAAATCACGTAGGCCACATTAAATGTTTTGCCGTGATAGTTCACACTGACATTAAAATATTTAAGGAAAAGTGGTGAGATTTTTTTTTTTTATGTTATTACACTCTCACAATTTCCAGAGAGCACTAGATACCTTCTTAACCCTTACATTAAACATAAAAGCTTTATTCTACACTGTCTCTCAGTTACTTCCCTGAAAAACTAAGCTTCAGATTAGAAAACCAGTACATACTTATCAATGGTTTTCGTAATTTTATAAGTAAAGAGACCACAAATTTTTGCAATTATTTCTAAACAAGTTTACCTAAACAAACCTATTTACAAAAAACAGGCAGTCCATCTCTTCCAAAAAACCAAAACATCCATCTCCATGTAAATTTAGGAAAAAGGCTCCCCATGGACTCCCTCCTCCCTATCATTTGAAAAGAAAAAAAACTACAGGAACCTCCTAGAGAGTGAATATCCTCTAACTATTCAAATAAAAATTTGAAAGAATGCTATGTTTTGCAACAAAGAAAAATTTATCACTCTTACCTCATTATTACTAAGACATTAGTATGGCTTTTGCAAAACATTCCAGTGGCCGTCCAAACCCTGAAATCTGCCAAAATCTTTGACTCAGTTGCCATAAAACATTTCTAAATTGCTGGAACCAGATCCAAATTTTGTTTTATAAAAGTATAAAGAGGATATGAGTAAAACTGTGGGTTGATTCACTGTGAATGTTACATATGTAAAGGGGTTTCCAGGTCCTGTTACTCATTATGAGAAAATAGCGATCCAGATAAGCAGATATGTTATGGTGGCTCCACAGATTTAGTCTCATCCTATTGTTTTTGCTGGTTTTCCCTTTCATCTAATCATCTGCATCTGGATTTTTACTAAGTAAATCCACGTCTTCCAAAACCAAGTAAAAGAAAGCAGTGCCATCAATAAAAGTGTGTACTTTCTCTAGTAATATTAACCACACAGTTTCCTCTTTGTCAACAGGACCACAGAGAAAATAAACCTTTGGCATTCTCAACAATTCAGCTATATTACTATGAAATTTGGAGTATTTTTATCCTTTGAGAAGATGATAATATGACTTACAATTGACTTTACACTCATATTGTACAAACAGCTAGAAAAGATCCTCAGGTATTTTTTAAATCTTATTCAGAATATTTCAGTGAAGTTTTCTGTGAGTTTGCCAGTTAAACAAATCTTTACAGGCTGTTCAGTAGTTAATACCTTCCACGTAATCAACCAGCCAATCACCATGACACTCAACATGTCTTTTCTGCAACAACATCTGCGGCACTGCTCAACAGACTAACCCCGTTCAGGTGTGGGAGATCTGTCATGTACATGAAATGTAAATCTTGCCTTTCCAGATGGGTTTTGCAAGACCTTCTGGGAGCATATCTCCATAGGTTTACTATGTCCTTTCAGGCCCACGTAGGAAATTCTGGGCATGCACGGGGAGAGTAACAACTCCTCTCTATCTTGGCCCCAGTCCTCACTGGGAAAAGGCAAGAACAGCAGCCCACATCAAGGCTCCACTCAGCTGTTCACTTATGTTGACCTGTTTCCCCTATTGAAAGCAGCTCCTCTGTTCAGAGGGTTTTGGGAATTGTGCTTGGGAAGTGAACTGGACAATTTCACACCTAGGCAAGGGTAGGAGTGAAGCCCGTAGAAGAATCAGCAGCTAATTCATGTCCACCAGCCCTTCCTGGAGTCTCAGCAGTCCCAGAGCTGCAGCTTAATGGGAGGTAACACAAGGCTTAATATTTCTGTTTGGCGCAGTTATTTTTTTGTCTAAACTAAAGGCTGGAATTACAGACAAGTATAAAACAAGCTGAATTATTATTACAACTTGTGATGTTCATGCAATGTGCAACTGGGTTTTCTGAATTTCAAGAAGAATCTTTCAGAAAGTTCAAGTTTGGGCAGTGCCGGAGGAGCGATGAGGCTGTTTTGACCTCATTTGTAAGGAAAAACATTTCCATGCTCTTAGTGTCAGTTTTTAAAAAAAGCAGAGGTTGTTTTTTTTTTTTCTTTTGGTTAGTATTTTTAACTTTCAAAAAAAGACAAAAGATCCATTGCTTTGGAGGGCTGTGTGGGAGGGAGGTGTTGTTAACAAACATCCCAAGATCCTCTTCAAAATAAACCCTGCAATCTCTTCTGCCCCATCACTTATGGGTTTGTTTTTGCAAGCACACTGATTTTTTCAGTTTCCTTTTTTTCCTATTCGATTGCAATGTAGAACAAATATTTACTCTCAAGCAGCAACATAAAGCCAATGCATTCTTTGAATTGTTTTTCTGACTGTGTTCGTTCCACAACATATTTTGGTTTTTAATGTTCACCACCCATATCAAGTTGTTTTTAGGCAGCAGCACAAGGAACTTCAAGATTTCACTTAATATTCAGTATTCCTCTCCCTAAGGAATGGTGGTGTCATATTTCAGCTTTTGCTTTATATTTCCCATTGTCATGTGTCTCTGTGTGTTTTTTAAGACACAATTTAGGCAGAATCTATTTCTGTGGGGTTCAGAGCAGGAAAAATGTGCTTTAGCAAACAGAAAGAGGATGACAATAGGGAAAGATGAATGAAAGAACCAAAAAGGGAAAAATACTAGCAAGCAGGGTGTGATTGTCCCTCCAAATCCTCATTTTCAGTCTAAAACTGTTTATAAAAAGTGGAATCTTAGTAATTATATCTGGGTGTTTTTGTTTTTGTAGCTAAGTGATTATATTTGACACAGCTTGAAGCCAGTTATGTTTATACAAGTGCGTGGGTTTAACATGAAGAACCTAAGTTTGCCAAAAGCAATTGAACTGTAAAAGTCACTGAAATTTTTTGTGTTACACCAGAAGAGGAGAAGCACAGATACTGGTGCTATATTCTAACCAGACAGCTGAAAAAGAAAGCTGGGCATTTGCTGGTTGTGTTTTATTAGAAATGGTATTTCCACAATACTTCAAAGAAAACCTTTTTTGTACTAAAGCCACTTCTGAAGCAGCAGCCATCAGAGGAAGCAGGATGAGACAACAGAAGCAGAGGGGAGGAAGGACAGACCGCAACGCCAGAAGGAGATGTCTGCTCAGTCAGAGCCTCTCCAATATTCATTCCTTTAAACACTTGGATGTTTTCCTCCTAAAAAGTAAGGCTTTAATAAGCACACTTCTACATTAGTCTGAGCGGACTTACTTTTGCAAGTCATGTCCCTCAGAGGCTGAATCTCATGAGGCCGACTGGTGAGCTGACTCAGGACAATGATGTGCTCTCATCAAGGAGTGAAAAGTGCCAGCAACTAAAAACTGAAAGAAAAGGGTAAGCACGTCCCAGCCTGACAGCAGATGGTTTTCAGTTTTTGCCCATTTCAGAGGCAAAGGGGAAGGAGAAAAAGGGAAGGTACTGCTGTCAAGAAGAGGTGACAAAGCAACCAATCCTGCAGCTTCTTTCAAAGCTGAACAGGTGAAGTACATGTCAGTTTTGCTAAGAATTGCAGAATTCAATTGCAACATAATAAAAGAAGAAAAGAACAAAAAGAACAGAGTTATTCTAAATATAAAGTTATATGGAAAAGCTCTGGGTGAATATGAAACTTGTGATCCAAGAAGACTGAACTAAGAATATGAAAGTGAAGCAATGGTATTTAGCAGTTAAAGCTTCTTCCAAGAGGTCAAAACCATTTTTCATTAGTTTGTTACTGTATCACCATCATACTTGAAGATGGAAAAAGAGAAGCTGTAAGGTCACAGAAGAGACCACCCAGTAAATCCAAGCTACGCTCATGAAAAATGTTCTTTGCTATGTTTAAGTTCAATTTGTTTAGACATCATTAAGCATTAGCATGAGGAAAGATCAATCTTTTGTGTGGCAGAGGGTTAGAAAAATATGAGAATGCAGGCAAAATAAATGGTCCATGTTTAATCAAAGAATACGGCTGAAAGTAACATTGAGGAAGTGATGCTGTTCTTCATTCTCATCCTAGGTGAGACCAGCTATACCCATCTCATTCCTCATGGGAATCAGTCCGGCCTTTCATCTCCACTGGCAATCAGACCCAAGCTTTAAGCATCCTTAATCTAAGAAAGAGTGCTATTAACAGGCATTATCAATCTGCTTTGCTCAGTTGTAAGCCCATTTTCTCTGGTTCAGTCCACAGAAGATATGGGGAACACACTGCCTTTCTCTTTGTAGCAGCCCTAACCTACTGAAAACTATTATTATGCCTCTCCTCATTTTTCTCTCTGCTAAACAACGGAAATCCCATGACCAATCTCTCACAGGTTGCATCTTCAGAACCTTTGAATATTCCTGTTGCTTTCTTCTTAAATCTCTCCAATGATCCATATTATCTCTCAAGTACAGTGCCCCACACGATGCTCTGGATGAGGCCCTCCCAAAGTTATTTGAGCCCAGGGAAATATTTGACATCTCTTCCAGAAAATGCTCCCAAGTAAGGTGTTTGCTTGTTTTCCTGGCAAAAGCTTGCCATCAGTCCTTCAGCCTTGGCCAAGATGTGGCTGCCATATGTCACATTTGAAAAGTGTATACAGTTGTTTTATTCTTCCTATATGTAATGCAACAAAATGAAAGACAACAGATATTTTTACCTTAAATTGTTTCTATTACTTAAACACAAGGAAGGGAGGACAGGGATGACATTTCATAATGATACTGGCCTTCAGCTTCTGCATGACCAAAACAAAAGAAAACTCTTCAGGTTTTCATCGCAAAATCAATCATACAAAATATGAAAAACGAGTGGGGAAAATTCACCCTAATTGCCTAGAATAATAAACCTTTTTATCATCTGGGCATGAGACAAGTTGACAAAAGAACTGCAAACATCCCAGCTGGTAGCTGTCTGAAGAAACTGCTTTGCTCCAGGTTGAAAGACCCCTTCCCATGTGCCAAGATTTTGAAGACTTGTTAAGTTCTCTTCCATGTTATAAAACTCAGTCTTATGAGAAGAAGAATGATGGAAAGAGGAAGGATTGCAAGTGGATGATACAAATGAGGTGCTTTGGAATCCAGGAACAACCTTCAGCCTAGACTTTCTAAACTTCTGCTCAAGCACTGTTTGAGTAACGGTGCCAGCACTGGGGGAAAGAACATGACATAATCCATCACCTCCTGATATTACTGCACATTGTTTCAATCAGAGAAACAGCCTGTGTCTGCCTGAAGTATTACAGTGACAATATATATATAATCCAGCTGACCATATCCTTTCATGATAAAAAGGTTGTGATGAAGAAACACATCTTTGCTAATATGACAAATTAGTGGGTTATAAAGAAGTGGACACATGACAAAGCCTAATAATGGAGTGGAGATATAGGGTTATTGGCTCCTGTCAGTCCTGAAATGTTACGAAAGTTCAGGCAGGAGGAAAAAGGCAGAAGGAGGAGAACTGTACAGGCCCTTCAAAATCACCTCATCTCAAAAGAATGATGGAACTCTTCTCTTAGGGCTTGGACATACCTCGGCACAGTCGCCAAGGATATCAGTCTCCCTCTTCCCCATGCATGGAAGCTGTACTGGTCTTATTTCATCTGGTGAACCATTGTGGCCGAAAGAGTCACATTAATGCAAAAGATCCCTGTTTCTGGTTAGTATTTAAATGCCACAGCAGTTCAGCAGCTGAATCACAAGCAGTTCAGCCATGCACGGGTAGTATTAATTTCAGCTGGCCATGGAGAGTACGCCAGAGCTCTTAACCAAGCAGGGTTTGAAAGGCTTAGCAGTAAAAAGCCTATGCAGAGCTTCAA
Source organism: Pipra filicauda (assembly GCF_003945595.2). NCBI lineage: Eukaryota > Metazoa > Chordata > Aves > Passeriformes > Pipridae > Pipra > Pipra filicauda. Next base: position 6,797,187 of record NW_024104487.1, read on the forward strand.
GTAACTAATCTTGTTCTCCTTTCTTCTTAGTTTATCACATGAAATAATTTTCACAGGAAATAAGTGTTTCTCATTAATGATTTAGATCTAATCATGTTGAGTACTGTTTAAGTGGGAAGAAATCAAGTTCTTAAGAAATCTTACTGATGCCTGTCAAGGAGTAGCAGCCACTCAGAGAGTAGCTATAACGTATCATCCAAATAATAAACACGGAAAAGTCAGGACAAAAGGTAATTCTGACACTGTCAAGAGTTTAAATTCCAAAGGTATTCATCTACTTCTCTTTAGACTGGCAGGAGATAAATCATATACTCTGTGAGAGGATGAGATGTACAACCGAATACAAAAAACTCCCGTTGATGCTCTCTCCATTTCCCTCCTTCAAGATGCTCACAGGTTGCTTTCATCTTAACTATTTCCTAATTAAGGAACTTGAAATCCTAAGGCCAGGCTGGATGTTCTCCTTAAAATGAGTTACCAACACTCTCAGAAAACAGTAACTGGAGAGTCACTTTCTGAGGTACTGAAATGACTTTCAGCGCAGTCTGTACAAGTAAGAGAAGCATGTACAAGTGTGCAAATATGTTTGAATTTCAAATTAGATGGTTATTTCTGCTTTTTTCTCATCCTTGCCTTTTCTGCAAGCTGTGGTTTTACAAAAACTTAAAAGTTAACCAGGGCCACCACTGAGAGGGACAGATGTTTTCTCTGATCCCTCATTTCCATGCCTTCCCCTGGGCCAAGATTAGCATTTCTGGACCACGGGTGAGCCAGAGGAGGGCATGGAGACAGCTCAGCACGTGCCTGTGAGAGTTTCTGTCGGTGCCCATGCAGGGCAAGCAGAAGGAAGGGAGGATGAGTTGGATCATCTCTTGTGGTAGAAGCCTATGTTTAGATTTAAAGCTATTGTGAAACAACAGTCTCTGGTGCAGATGTCACACAATGGTTAACATTGGAAGGGACCCTCTGTACATGGTCTAGTCCTACAGATGTGCATATATCTCCACACAAATATACATGCACATACATGATTATCCTCATGTTGCTGTGGGGGGAAGTATGACAGCTACCAGGAGGAAAGTGGTGGGAGAAAACATCTCTGTGTCCTGGGTCAGGCACTCAGGGTATGGTAGGAAGGCTGCAGCTCACTCCCAGCTCCTCAGAGAATAGCCCCTATTCCTGCGGGGTTTCCTTGTTTATCTGAAGGACTCAGCAGCTATGTGGGAGCAAAAATAAGGTTGTTTTTAAGCTCAGCAGTGTACTGAGCTTTTTGGAGCATGCATGAATCAGACAGAGAAACTTGGGGCTACACAGAACATATTGTAACAAAACACCTGAAGGAAAAAACGGTATTTATTAAACACATATGCAAAATACTTCTGTGTATTATATGTGAAACACACTCAAGACACTCCAAACTGCTGAAATTACCAGAGGCAATGTCACCAAGAGTCTAAATGTTATAATTATTTTCAAATGAAAGCAATAGCTGCAAGTGGGCTCACATTTAGCTTTCTCCTCCCTGGGGCTGTGCATTCCTAGCAGGGGTGTTATCCTGCATCTCTGTGGAAAGCATTATCTGCTCTGATAACAATGCAGTATTGTGCTTTTAAAGACTACAAAGCAACCATGTAAAGAGTAGGAAAGTTCATTCTGAATGTTTCTGGGAGAATTAAATAGTCCTGTAGTATTTAAGGTTTTACATTAGAGACATTATATATTTTCCCTTTTGAAATTTCCCTTCTGAAAATATAAGGTCAATAAATACAATATCAGTAGAGATTACATTTTTACAAAAATAATGAAGCAGTGGGCTACCATAAGTACCCTTTACTTTTTATCTTTTTTACTCTGTGGGTCTACCTGATAATTAAACAGATGAGACTGCAACTGGATAAGCAAATGTTGTAATGAAGGAATGCATGGTTATTCACATCTTAGATTTCAGGGGGACTTATTTAATTTTTTTATGTGTTTTAACCCTCAGGACATTGTTCTCCAGGTGAAATTGAATACAATATAGTTAATACTACACTCTTTTTTTCCTACAAGTACGATTCAACCATATTATTCAACCCTTGCAGAAGCAGCAGTAATAACAGAAAATGCATACATATTCTTACACTGTAAGATTAATTTAATAAAGTTATTTATGGGAAAAATAGTTGACAAGTATTTTGATTTGTGCTGATATGTAACAACCAAGAGGAGTGACCAATTTTAAAAATAACTTCTGGCAAGGTATTGAAATTCACGAGCAGCAAGGAAAATGAAAGCAGTAAATGAAAAAAAAACAACCAACCAAAAAAACAACAAAACCCCAAACAAACCAAAAAACACACCACTAACAACAAAAAAACCAATAAACCCCAACAGTCAAACAAACAGAAAGAACCCACATCTTTTAAGAATGGAGTGTGGAAAGACTGAAAGTTTTGGTGTTTCCAGTACATAAGAAAATGGAAGTGTATCTGAAGTGAGATAGGAAGATATTTCTTCTGAAGGCTTTCAGAATTCCCCTGCAATGGGTTACATACATTGTATTTTTAGCTGCCTACCTACAGATATATGTAACACAGTATAGATGCGTGCAGAAGTGTTAACACAAGAGACTACACACAGAAATGTATTCATAAACTCCAGCTGCTCAGCATATCACAAGCCCTTATAAAGAACACATAAATGCAGGCTTGCCTAAATTAAACAGCAACCACGTGGTGCTCTGCACTCGAGTGAATGTGATGTGTTTATGAATAGCACTTTCTAAAAAATGCTCTACCCTCTCCAGCTTTTAATAATATTTAACTTATCTCTTTCTTTCAACAAAAACTATTTAGGTGAAACAATACAGGAATAATCCTCACGTTTCAAACACTATTGAATCTGTCTGGGAGGTCACCTACAATAGGTAATGCAAGCAAGATGTAGCCAGACAGCAATTATTCAGCCTGAAGCAGTGATGAAGAACTACATTCCTTATAAAAACAGCTTAAGCTATTTTTAAGTCTTTGAACTATTTTTAAGACTTATACAGCAACAAGAAGTCAGACAAAGGCTGATACCAGTAAACAAATGTCAAGAGCCAAAGAAATAGAGAACATGGGTTATGTACACTGTTTGCCTTAGGGGTGAACGAAGGAGCTTCACAGAGCGCTCTGCATCTTCAGAGGTCTGCAGTTTCATTGGAACTTTTGGCCTATTAATAGACAGTTAAGTCTCTGAACTTTCCTACTGGTTTCAATGCAAACATACATATGTGCAAAGAACTTTGCTTGATTGCATCTCATGGGCATAACCCTATTTTTATAGGTGTTCATTTCCCACTGGAGTCATCTGAGTGCTGTTGCAAGTTTACAGTTTCCAGCTATCTCTATTTAAATCTCCTTTATATTCTATGGCAATTATTGCTCTATCAGACTATCTAAGAATGATAAATATATATAATATATAATGTATTTAATATGTAATATAATATAGTATATAACAAAAAGTAAAACAAATGTGAGTTTTGTTAAAAAAAAACACCTTTAAGGAGATCACCTTACAACACAATATTTCATATATGGATTTCTGTTAAAGAAAGGCATGTTTCTCAATTATCTATAGCTATACTTCCTGCCCAATCTGAAACATACTTATAAAAGAATCAGGTTTTGGTAATAAATCCAAGTCACGGGTTCTCCCTGGACTTTCTGTCCAAGTCACAAATCCCTGACATTGCTCAGACGTAGGACTCATCTTTAAATGGATTAGTAAAGTATCGGTTAAACTCAGATACTCCAGCTTCCCAGAAACTACAATCTCTCATTTGCACCTTTTCAAGGACACAAGGAACAAAATTTTCCCAAATTCTAGCTGTAGTTTCCTATGTGATGGCTCCCAAGCCACTACACAATCAGTTCCTTTTCACTCTTCCTGTCTTCAGAACGTGTTTTCTGTGATTTGATTGCATATTTTTTTTGTTTTTAAATTTTAAAGTGGCAATAAAACTAATTATTTTTTGTTTATTTAAGATTAAGACTCTCAGTCACCCAAATGCAAGACATCTTAATTAGTTAGACACTAAGAACAGCAGGCTAAATAAAAATCTCACAGCTGAGTGAACTCAAATTTGGTATGCAAATCATCTAATATGAGACCAATATGTCAAATTACTCATAAAGCAGAGAACTAAAATGATACAGCAATGCTCAGAAATACACTAAGAATTTTATATCATAGACCTCATTTACTAAGAATCTGTCATCATTCCTGTATTTCCAGTCTCTTTTCAAAGATGTTTTCACTGAGTCCCAAGGGCCATCAAAGCCCTGAAGTAGCCACGCAAAGATGTTGTGACAGACCTTTTTGTAAGCACCAAGTAAACCTAAAATTAGGAGCACACTTATATATGCAAATGCAAAGAATGATCATCTTGTTTTAAGCCTCCTGAATAAATTCCTTTAATGCAGAAGAATTACTCATTTTATAGGGTTGAAAGCTGAGGCAGGCCTTTTGAGCTTTAGCGGTGACATTCCTCTGACGAAATGCCAGTGCTTACAATGCAGTCATCTGTATCTCAGCTAGCTGCCCTAGGCTCAATGCACACTTTATGGAGAAATTCAGGCTTCCTAAAATAGACCTCTAGAACAGATCAGATTAATTACATCCCAGAGTAGCCAATTTCTACCCTCTGATTGTAAAGGAGGTCTACAGGCAAGAAGGTCAGCTTCAGACCTGCTCTCCAATGTGTGGCTTGAGTCAGGCAGGATGCATCCCACTCTAAGTGCCTATCAGCTTTCATATGCCTTTCATTCGGAAATCTGATCCCACGTTCACTAAAAGGAAAGTGAAAAAGAGCTTCCTTATTACAGTAAGATATTTAAACATAGTTAGAAAGTTGTTTAGTGGTATGTTATATTCACACATATATTCAATAGTGCTATTATTATTCATCATTTTTATGTCATCTTTTACCTGTGCTTAACCAGATTTGCTGAGAATAGGAGCAAGAGAAATATCCAGACTTACATTTACTGAGGGACCCATTAACTGGCACCACTGGGAGCCACAGCAGAGCTCACATAGAGCCTCCTCGGTGTTAGACTCACTCAGCATTCACATGAGATTGCTGTTACAAGCACCAGGGACAGGCAGGACTTATGAAAAGATGATGACTCTTAGCTTCATATTCCCATTTTTTCAACAGATGGCCCAAGTGAGTGCTTTTTTTAGTGGCTTGCAAGTACCAATATTTGAGTCCTAATTTAGAGGTGAATAGATTAAAACAAATTGTTTATCCTCAGTTAGGAAATACATTTTGAAATGCTTATCTTCAAGATTAGTAAATGTAACATTACTTCATAAAAATACATTCTCATTTCACTTTAACTTTGGCTTCCTCCTGTCACAGACTCATCACAGTCTTTTTCTCCCAGCCTCAAAACTGTGGTGAGAAAAACATAACAGATTTGACATATAAGTGAAAGATTTACCCACTGTCCTGCGAAAAGGGAGGAGGGAAAGAAAGCACTTTTGGCTCCTAGCTGTTGCCCATCTATCAAGAACAGCAAATGTGACAGGCAATCACAAACATAATAAAAATGGTTTTAACAAAGAGCAACACCTATTCCCTCAAGTCTCACAGATAAGCTGGGTTTGCACTCAGTATCTTCACTCTTCCTAACTTACCAGCATCAGTTTAGTCATGCCAATTTAGTTTCAGCCCCCAAAATACACTGAATAATGCACTTAATATACCCCATTACTACCCCTCTGCATCCCACTACTGCTCTTCTACACCTGGTGTAGATAAGAATCAACACATTTATTTCACAAATCTTATTACTATTTGCAATCATTCTCCTCTTTAGTCAATGTCCAAGTTGGTTGCCCTCTGCTTCACATTGCCTTTGGTTGCACATGTCAAGTTGCATTCTGTCTTTGAAGGAAGCAATCTGAAATGAAATCCCCTACATAACTTCTACACATGGTCTTTTGATAAGAAAGCAGACCCAAAAAAATTCCCATTGGCAAGACTCTATATTGAGGGACTGAAAATCTCCACAATGGAGCACCTCTGCCTCATTTCTTACAATGGGGAAACGTGCTCACCATTTGTCTTCCTTCTAAAGCAATTTGTCGGGATATTGACCCTATCATAAACTCTTCACACATGAAAATTAAAAACAGATGCAGGTACTCAATCAAATACAGAGTAAGGTAAGGTAAAAAAAAAAAAAGGATGGCAAACAATCATATATAGAGGATATGGCACCATTCAGACATGAATGTATGTCAAATCCAAAGCATCTCCAGTGTGGGGCAGGCTTTTGTTTGAGAACAAACTTAAGCATAAACAATAATTAATATGGTTGGTTGTTTTGGAGTAGGATATTTACAAGTGATGTGTGCAGACAAACCAGTTAGATGTTTTGCAAGTCCAGCAGATATATTGTCATCTTTGAACTCTGCAGCTAGATTGAGGTCATCCCATGTTACTAAGGGCCCTGTATGACTAGATGCTGTTGATGATCATTTGGAAAAGCAGCTATCAGTCTCAATCAATATACCACTTTAAATTTTCCCTTTAGAAATTACTATTTGTAATCTGGAAACTGACAGCAATCTGACCTAACAAGCATCTTAGTAAAAATCCTACAATAACTATAGAGCAAAAGACTGGTGACACATTATTTATATAGAATATACAGTTCTTAATTTGAAAAAAAAAAATTCTGAAAATCAGTGCATATATGAAGAAGGCAGAAAAAAACCTCCGGGAAGACAAAGAAGCTAGGGCAATAGAAAACTACCCATATTAACCCATTTCACAGCTGTTTCACTAGCTTGATAATGCCATTTCTTAGCCCTCACACGTGGAGCAGAAGGGATGTAGCCCTCTAATCTTTACATTACAAAACATGCAACTTTATGCTGACAGAGCTTTTAATCATCCAGGACACCCAGTCTACCACTGTCAGAATTTGAATTCAGCGATATAATTCCATGGTGAGATCAGATAAAGAAAGGGAAATAACAGGATTCTGAAAAGCCCACAGTCTAGCAATCTTCACTACTAGTCACAAGACACCAGAAAATCCAAATATAAAACAAGATAATGGCAGCAGACAATGAAAATTCTTGCTCAAAGGGCTCTCCGCTGGCGTTCCGTGATTTCCCAGCAGTCCTATTATTAGGGTCCCAAGTCCCTGATCTTTCCATTATTAGTCAATAACAAAAATGCACTTGCCTAAAGGCAGAGAAAGAATTATTGCAGGAACGGATGCTATTTCTTAAGCACAGGAAGGAGGAGGCATCACTCGGTTATGATGCCGACTGAAAAAAAAAATAAAATTATTTAAAGCTGTATTGGGTTTACTACAGTATAAATTGTAATTCCATAGGAAAATGCACTTTACATGTGAAATCAGCAACTACTATACATTTATTTTTTTCAGATGGCTTTTATAATTCTGTTTTTAACAGTCTGAAATTACATTTTCCCCTTCTGCTTTGGACAACTTTCACTGGTGAATGTGGAGTTTCCTCCTTCTAAAAATCTCACCAGAAAGAAATTCTCACTTTAATAAAGAAACAATACCAAAAGGAATTCAGTATTTTCCTAGGTAGGCTTACATCAGATGATGTCCAACGATAATAATTTTGGAGAATTATGCCACTAATAATGATTTCTCCAATCCAAGGAAAAAGCTTTTTATCATGCCCTTTGCTATCATGCAGTTACACCCTGGCAGACTCTCACCACAAGGTACAGTTGCTCAATATTACTTTGTACCTTCCTGAACTATGTAAAAACGCTCTTTAATACTGACCATAACAAAACAACCCTGTGAAGTGTTGTGGTACACACAGAGTCATGCTTCATTCCACCCCTCCTAGAGCTGATAAGAACCCTCTGGAATCATACACATACTTTTTGTTGCTTCATTGCACTGGATGCAGCTGAACTGAACAGGGGAAGGATTATTTTGGAAGACTACTGTAATGAAGTGACCTGATCCAGGATGGTCATGACCATCTTATAGCTGACCCTAGAGAATGCAATCAAAGAAAACTGACATAGGTGTGGAGGGTTTCAGCATGTCCTACGTCAGTGAGAGAGAAAATTTGCACAGCTCTTCTCCACTGGCTCACTGGGAGAAGGATACGGTCTGTACTTTTAATAGCAAATAGTACAGCATTGAGTGACGCCACTCACGTAAGGAGTACAGGGCTGTAAAAACAGCAGGTGAGCAGGTGAGATGTTTGCTCCACAGACTGCATGGCAGAAGGGGCAGGTGAGCTAGTCCCTGCAAACTGCAGTTCAAACATGGTGGGACAAGCAGCTTATGGATGCAACACCCAGCTTTACGTCAAAAATTTTTTCCCAGGTAGAGCAGATAAAAACTTGTTCATCCCAGAGCTTAGGAGTGTTCCTAAACTCACTAGAGCTGCAGGAGTTAAGACGAAAGCTTATGAAGCAGGGGTGACAATAGCAATAAATGCCAAAGATGTTATAGGATTCTTACATGCTTCTCTCCTTCCTATGTGTTTCATTAAAGTGAAGATTATGGTTTTGTACTGAAACTTGGGAGTGCTGAAGCAGTAGCAGGGCTGATGAGAGAGGTGACCAGTGTACCAAAATCCTTACAACTATATTACACATTTATTTCAAGCATTCAGGCAGCCTGTCAGGTCTCTTCTTCCCTTTGCACCCTGAATATCTGCCATTTCCAGTTCCTACTCTCCATCCCATATCATGAAATCATTAACTTTTTATGAGTTATTAACATGTAAAAAGCTGCTCTAAGGTACCAAGTGCTCTGTAAGTCACTGATGATGACTTGCTAGAAGACCACACGCTTCTTTAGCTGTATGTTCATAACTCAAACTTTAATTTGAGCATCGGCACATTGCTGCTATGTTGTCTCTGGGCAACTCTGCTCCTGGCTCAGCCAGTTGACTGGACCATCCAGAGGATGTCTCCTGGCCAAGAACAACTCCACAATCACACCTTGGAAAGCTGCATATCTTCATTTCATATATCTTTACTTTCATGCTATTTACATTTAGGTCTTGCTCTGGGTTGTTCAGATCCTATCTCACAAAGGGAAGCACTTAGACCTCAGTAGGAAGCAGCCCTTCCCTACAGCAATGTGCAGGGAAAGGGCTGGACTTGTCCATAAATACTGCTTCCAACTTACCTCCCTGAAGACAAAGAAGAACTTAACTAGTGTAAATGCAAAGACTGAGACTACTTAAAGCACACTCAAACCAAGCTAAGGTTTGATCCCTATTTGGCAGAGTATTTTTTCTTTATTTGGTTGTTTTTCTTTAAAACTGGCAGAAAAACCCAGAACAGCTGGTTTTTTGTAAGAGCTGGTATGTCAGGAAACTTAGCCCAAATGACCCCAAGTCTCAAAGACGGATTTCACCCTTTGCTCTCATAAAGTACAATACACTTCAGGGCAATCTGAGTTTGCACTTATATGTTGGAGCCTGCAGCTGTGCTGACCATAAACCAGACAGGAATCCCCAAGTGCAAGTACAGCAAAGCTAGTCCCATAATGCTTAAAAAGATATTACTGTGGTAGGAAGAAAAAAAATGAAGGATTTTAAAAGGGTTGAAGAAGTCTAGAAATCCCCAAACATCATACCTCTTCAAGACAAGTTTTGCTTTCCATGTAATTTAATCAGTATTTTAGTTGTTTTTTGGGGGCAGACAGTCGTATGGACCTTCTACATGTATCTCTAATCGTCCTCGAGTTGTAGAGAGAGCTACTGTTTACAGGAAGCCTTCATTACAGCTTATTTTTTTACACTCAAATCACTTTTAAAAGTTACATAGCTGGACTATAAGCAAGAGAACACAAAAATGAGAGAAGTGGAGAAGATGAGGTCAAAGAGGGGACAGCTCTCAGCAAGATTTTCCACATATGCAAAATCTAGACTCAGTGTTTTATAAACAACAATAAAGGAGAAGATCCAAAGGGATGTGAAGGAAATTGGAGTATTGAGAGACTGTGAGGCTCAGTCATTGCAGACAGTCAGATGGGAACAGCAGTGACCAGGAGACTAATTGGAACTTGCGTTAGACTAAAATTAACTGTTGCATTTTTGGGGTTTGTTGGATACAGCTTGATCCAGATCAGCTCTGGAATAATGCTCAGGATGTGGCTGTCACAAGGGGGAAGGTGTCTTGATGGCTCCAAGCTGCAGCCATGTGGAAGTCAGTGAGTGGGATGCTTTTGGGGCCAGAATAGTTGATATGGGGTCAGTACACTTGCACACCTCCTGTCCATGAGAACTCACAGTCAGCAGACCAGCATAAAAGTGTATGCAACCCCAAGCACTAATCTCACTGATGTCAAATAAGATCATTATGTACTAGAAGGCTGCTAATAACCTTGTTGAACTTCTTGAGATTCATACAGGGCTACCTGTCCAGTCTGTCTGAGTCCCTCTGGATGGCATTCCTTCCCTCCAGCATGTCAACCGCTCCACCACAGCTTGGTGTCACCATCAAACTTGCTGAGAGTGCAGTCAATCCCACTGTCCCTGTCAATGACAAAAACCAGTCCCAGCACCAATCCCTGAGGTACGACACTCATTCATTTACTTAAAGTCTAGTGCTCACACAAACACTTTTCTGAGCTCCAGGAAAAGAACACCAAAAAGCTGAAAAAGGCAAACCAAGGACAGCAAGTCCCAGAGAAGATGAAAAGTTTACAGACACAGGAACAGACAAACTTTCCCAGAGAGAGAACAACTCTTCCTTTCCCCAGAGGACACTTGTTTTGTTTATCTGAGTTTTTTGGTGTGTGCTTTCAGCTGTCTGCATGTTTGGGGGCTTGTTTTCATTAATTTCCAAAGCGAGAGACTTTAAGGTTTTTTGATTTGGGTTTGTTTTTTTAAGGTCTTCAACTATTTTTTTCCCCCTTTTAAATGAAACCTTACTTGTTAAATATCCCTTTTTTCAGAAGAAATAACTAACCTTGGAAATACGATTGTTTTTGTAACCAGGTGCAGTCCCACCCATCCGCAATCAGCATTATTCATCCTGGCCCACATCCAGAATTTTCCCCAAGACTCTTCGGGGTGGGTTTCATTCCTGTTAAGCTCAAAACAAAATGCTGTAGCCTGACCTAGCCTCTTCTCTCCTTTCAGCTCTCCTGGTTCTCCCTGAAGGACCCACCATGCATGCATCATCCCCTCTCTAAGGAGACTCGCAGCTTTTCATGGTCCTAATGGCAAACACATGGTGCAGACACAGGGATTAGGCGAGGAGGAGAAGAGTTCTGTATATTCACAGAAGCTGCTCAGCCTGAATACTTTATCCCCACTCCAAGAAGCAAATATTTTCATTTTCCAAAGGGTATTTCTTTTGATTATGCTGTGTGTTAACAGAGCTGAAAATCACTGAGCTTCTAACGTTTTCAGGTATTTATTTTCTTCGGCCTGTATCTCTTACAGCCAGTGACAACATCCAGTAAGTATTTCGCTCTATTCCCTAGCACGGACTGGTTTACAAGAATAAATCCCACTCTGCATAAGGGCAATTTCTTTCTGTTTGACCTATGCTAAGATGTAGCAGCAGAACAGCATCAGAGAGTGGCCCCTCTGCACCTCAGCTCCCAGCCACTGCTGCCCTGGTGACACTCGGCAGCCCTGCTCCTGAAGTCATCACTTTGCCTTTTACATTATCCCTCCTGTTTTCAACTCCCTGCCACTTTATTATTTGCTTGCAGGGCTGAAATGATGTTTTTATGTTTGGTCTGACCAGCAGCAGGCAGCCAGCTACTGAAGCAGGAGCCCCCAAATGATGACACAGGACTCAGCTCCTCAGACCAACTCCTGCTGGCAGCTTTCCCTCTCCTCCTGATGATGATGTGGGAACATGCCCACTTATGGTTTTGGCCTCTTAAAACCCCTCTACCAAGTGTTTGTGCAGCTGTGGTGCCTGGCTGCTGGAACTCATGGTCCAGAGTTTCAGCCCCTCCTGGCACCATCCATCCCTGCATGGGCAGAGATGCTGAGCAGGGACCCAGAGTTCTGATGCAAGCTCATCAGTGAGGACGAGCACCGCTGGCACACAGCATCTGACAGCACCATCTAAAACCACCTAAGGATGTCTAACTGTCAAAACCTTCCCCTTGGCTGCCAAAATCCTCAGGGACAGCCCTAGCCTTTGAAGACAGACAACAGGCAGCATAATTTTGGGCAGGCTCCTTCTCCCTCAGGTTTGCAGCCAGTGCCCTGCCTAGTGCCAGTTCAGCAGCTGGGGCTATAAAACCTGTCAAACTGACACAGTACATACAGAGGAAAACCGCAAAAGTCATTATTTCCATAACCCACTAGCCAGTTCATGTGCCTTTTTTTTCCTGACAGAGTAGATAACCTTTTGCTAAATGTACTTCGCATTTTACGAGCGTTTTCCTTGCACCTGCTATTGTTCATTTCATGTGGCATTTCAAACTTCCTTCCCCAAATCTGGTACCAAGATGGTTTCTGCCAAGAATTGGCTCGTTAAAAACAACAAAATTTACAGATCATACCCTGCTGCTGGCCATCCACATTACCAGTTTGAAATTTCAATCTTTCACTTGAAAGTATAACAGTAAACATATTTATTTATTAGCAATTAGCCATTTTTCTCAGAAAACCTGCATGACAAGGGCAGCTCTAACATATATCACCTATACATATACACGCTCTTTATCTATATACATCTACATATATATTTGTATATATCACATATACACACAAGCATATGCCTGTAAAGGCAGAATTACACACTAGCAATTCTGCCTGTTCCCATTGCTTCTTGCTCTCTCATCTACCTGTCAGCAAGGACTTTGCTTGCAAGGAAGTCAGGCACCAAGTGACAACCTGTCAACCTGTCACTATACTGAGCCCTGGAAAGGAAGGCAAGAAAGTTTTATCTATTGCAGCTGGCAAGAAAAGGAGAGAAAAGGAATCTGAAAATGGGAGTGAATTTAGTGTAAATATGAAAAAATCCAAGAACACAAAATGTTTTAAATTTTAGTTAAACTCCAAAACCAGAACAAGGTCAGTAGGGAAAACCAACCAACCAAACAGAAAACAAACAAACACAAAGTGTTAATAATATTTTGCATGCTGAAAAGGGAGATGTTGCAGCTGAGCAGCTGACCTTGGCCTCTGAAAGAGACCTAGAGTAGCCTGCAAAGGCACACGTTCCCACAAAAAAATAGCAAACCACTTGATCTGAGGAAGCTACATTATTTCATGTAAGAATCAGAGAAGTCTGAAAACACTTATTTATTCATTAACATTTACAGGTGCAGAAAACACCTAAATTAATCTAACTGCATCAATTCCTTAGTAAAAATAATGCTGAGGCTTAGAATGGGACTGAAGACCATTGCCTGACAAAGGCCGAAGCTGCAATGGTTTATGAATGATTTGCCAATGCCATTGAGTTGTAGTGGAAGGCTCTTCCACTGCTTTACAATCATCATATTTTATTAATCAGCCCAACAGCAAATGGTAAAAATAGAAATCTGCCTACAAAGCTGGCACATATGGGGAAAGCTCACTCCTGGTTGTTTTATTTTAAACAAATTCTACAGTAGCTCCCATTGTTTGTTTGTTTTTCCCTCTAGACTAGATAGCATGTGGCTTATGAGCCACACTGATAGATGCGATAAAGCTCCTGCCAGATCTGATTGATGACGGCACTAGGAAGTGCTGTGAAGGTCACAGTGTAATTCTCTCTTTGCAGCTGCTCCTGGTAAAAAATGGTACAGGAAAATAAAATCTGGATCCATTAATTGCTAATTAGCAGGGAAATTCCCTCCTTACCTTGCCTTCTCCTCTCTTCCAATTTCGAACAGGAATGCCATAAGCATGTGTAACCGACGAGAGACCAGATAAGTTTCAAAGAGATACTTAAACATACTTTAATGGACCAAAAAAAGAAAAAAAAATCCAACCACAGCAACTGGCCAAATACTGAGCCTTTATACTTTGAAGACAGTGCAGAGTAGTTTAGCATGAAAGCAGCATATGAAAGAGCTTTTACCATTTGCTTTTCTGCAAAACTGAGATAACATACCACTACATATTCCCTATGAAGGACTGCTATCTCTAAAAGCACGAATACATGAATTAAGCTCCTTTCCCAAAGTCCATCCATTTTAAATGAACCAGGCAAGCATGCTTATTAGAAGCGACTACCAGCAAGTCAGAGCATCAGTCAGTCAAGTAGAACACCAAAATCCTCTTTTCCATAAATGTTGAGAGGTGATGAGGAGAGTGATAAGAGACTTTGGGGAATTCACAAACATGATATAATGACAGTTCCCTAATGAATAATATATATTCAGTGAAACTCATTGCAATTACCTCACATACACAAAGTGTTGTATTTCTTGGGGGTAAAAGGCTGTTATCTTTGAGACATCAGCTACATTACAGATTAAATTTGAAACCACTTGTGTACTCTTTTCTGGCACTCACTATTAATGGATGGAAATATTTTTATTCAGCATTTTGTACTCATAAAGATTTTGGCACAGTAAGGCCATTAACAACATCTGTCTTAGAGAAAGACAGTCTTTATCACTCAGCTCAGAAATACATGATGGCAGAGAGATGCTGGCAGCAGAAATCCCCAAGACAGTAAAAAAATCCCACCACTATGTCACCATGAAAGGAATAATACCCTAATTTTTTTTTCTTTTTCAGTTTAGGAAAGATATTTAGAGAAGACAGTCCTATGCAGTTTGGTTATTTTACTGCCAAACATGCACCATCAATTTTTAAAATATCACTACGTGCAAAGAGCGGTAACTATACAAAATCAAACTGACCAGATAAAGTCCTCTTAGGAGCCTCTTTCCTAGATTTCTTAATGAACACTGGTAAAATAAACAACAGATATACATTCATCCTCTTCACAGCCTAGCGTATTCTCCAAAGAATACTCTAAGAGAGGTAATCACCATCAGCTCCTTTGGACATTGCTGTGTTAAGGGTGCTCAGCACCTTTAGCAGTCAAACTTTACTGTGCACCACATGTCACAACTGACTTTCTGCTAAGGTGGCAGAGGGGTAACTGATGGCAGAAAACTAGTTTCCTACCATTCAGGATTTAATTTCTTGCCTTATCTGTGGAAAATAGGGATTATGTTCCAAAAGATTGATTTCTTATCTGCTATGAGATATCCCCCTCTGCACAAACCCAAATTATGTTCCTGCAATACTATTCATTAGCATTACTCCCATCAGCATGTCTTTCACAACCTAGAGAGTCAAGAGTTAACTTCTAATCAGAGTATCATAGAATCATAAATGGTTTGAGTTGGACAGGACCTTACAGATCTTCTAGTCGAGCAAGAGCAATGTAACATATAATAGTACAGACAGTATTTTACAGCCTATATACATAGACATAGTATTTCACAGTGCTGATCCATATGCAACACAAATGCAGGACCTTTACGTATACATAGATGGGTAGGTGCAGTGAGACAGTCATGCTGGTGTAACCCCTGCATACCACACTCAGGGTCACTCCCCTGCAATTGCAGCTACGTATTTTCCTACCTGCTCATGCTGTGTTGACAGACTGTTCTCCGTATGGCTTTATGCAGACACTCCCCCAAAAGATATGGTATTAAAAACTTAAATTGATCTAAGGTCAGCTTAGGATGCATCCTAGTAGGAAAATAACCTTTATAGATGTAGTAGTACATTCAAGACTTGGCTTTTTCAGTCCTTCACTGAAAGTTCAGAGCCCACAGTAACTGCAGTCCTTTGGCTGACTTACATCTTTCTACTATTTTTGTTGGGTTTGACTGTACAGTTCAACTGTGAGCCTAAGAACATTTTACATTAGGAGTGTATTAACCTGGAATAATATCTACTGAGTGTGTAACCCAGTCACCTGCCCGGATCAGACGGACAGTTCCTGTGCCAGATGAAACCCTATATGAATCAGGGAAGTCCGAGTCATATCAATAGCCAGGTGTCACTCACATCCAAAACCAGTTGAACTGTGCAACTGGAAGGGATGCATAATTTTTTTTGAAAAATTGCCATACTAGGATTTACTGTGACTAAAAACCATAATAGAGTGAACTAAACTGTACAGGAGTTTGGAACCACAAGTCCTTGCATTCCACCCTCCTTCTTCAGCAAGAGATGTCTTGCAAATGAATATTAAGTACATCTCTTCCTCCTCCTCCTCACCCCCTCCTCGCCAAACAAAGAGCACAGCTTTGAACAAAGCAGTTAACCAGGCAGGCTCCTGGATACCACACTCCCATTGAAGGACCTATCAGACACAAAACTTTTGAAAATGGATGGAAATTAAATCGGTGGACTCCAGATTGCATCAACCAGCCCTGAACCGCTGGCTCTTTGTCCTGAGGCGATGTCTCAAGGAAGTCGGCAGCAAGCAGCAGGGCTAGACAATTCCTGATCTGAGCTTACAGCAGGTTGTCTTTGCACCACTGAAACGAATAGCACAGTTAGTCATATGTGTATCAAATACAGTCTGTCCCCACTGAGACTTCAGTATTTGATTTTGGGTTTTGTGTCTCTGACAGTATCCCTTCAACTCGGAGTTTCAGGAGATGAAAATGAAAACCTACACCAAGATAGTAAGATTTGAAAATCGTGTGAGTGGCTGATCTACTGAAGTGCTGCATTTTACCCCCTCCTTGTTACTACTGCTTCAAGAAATACTGCAGTTTCAACCTCAAAGATCTTCCAAATCCCAAAATCCACCTGACACCCAGGAGCACCACTAACACTGACTTTTGCTGACAAATTTCCTGGGAAACACCTAACAGTGTGATCTATCATCAAAGGCAGTTGAGTATCTGCTCATTGTTCTGTTTGCAGGCTTGTCACTGCAATCACTGGCTATCCTGACACACAAAGAAAAGATGCTTCTTTTCTGAATCCACTTCAAATTCTTCTTAAACCTATCTGGTGCCCAATAGCCCCAGAAAGACATGATGCTCTCCCTCTGGCTCTAATGCAGGATTTGCTCTTCTTCCACCCTAGTTCCAAAACGAAAAATTGTTCACAAGGAGAAAGTAATTGTTCCGTTCTTCCCATGAAAACCACCAGGAGGCATAAGGGATGACTGAAAGGCACCAAGTGCCCATACTGAAGAGCACTGATGGATGGATCCATCTGGTTGCCAAGCTGTTCCCTTGTGCCCTTGCCTCAGAGAGGCAGACAAAAAAAAAAGCTTCATAAACTGTTATTTTCATGAAAGAAAACAGTAGTTCTGTAACACTTGGAGTAAACAACAGCATAGCACCTGCAAGGGCAGGACACTAGCTATGGCATAATCATTACGTGTTATGGATACCTCTGAGAACTGAACCAAGCTGTGCCATGACATTTTTTTCCCCATGGAACAAAGAACTGCACAAAGAACAGCAGAACTGGTCGTCTTAGGAAGTCCTGAACTGCAGTACATTGTTTAATTGGATCTTTCTGGCTTTGAGATTTGTCATTTTATAGTTGGATCTCAGCTGCAAAGTTCAGTCATATGATAAACGGAACAGGCACAGGCACACCAAGTGTTGGCATCAAATCGATCATATAAGATCCAGAGGGGAGATGAGATAAATACTTCTCTGCCCCTGACATCTGCCTTGTCTTGCCTTTCAGAGTGTGCATTCACTCAGCAGCGCTGCCCTTCAGGGCAGGTGAATGCGTGGGTTTCCGAGAGATGCCTGCCTAAATCCACTCACCTCCTGCCACTCCAGAGCTTTCAGGTTATAAAGCGACGCCTGCTTCTGGCCGTTTATCTGCCACTTTTGCCGCCCATTATTTTCCTACCGCCTAAATCTCCGGCAAGCTTCCTCTGACCCACACACACAAAACACAACGGGCGTAGAACCGACAAAGTTGAGTTTCCAAAAAAACCTCTCAGTGGAAGAAATCGAACCACGTCGCTGTGACCGGTCCCCCCCAGCTGCCAATGGCAGGCAGCTCCTCAGCTCGAACCTCCGTTCAACAGGAAATCAAGGAGGGGGTCGGCCCGGGAAGCCAATGGGATGGATCTGGAAGGATGGTTCTGTTCGCCTTTGCCTTGACTGACTCCAGGACTGTAACATGATGCAATCTCTCGGCTATGATGAAACGGGATCAAATGGCCAAGCCTGCAGACAGACCACCTCTGCCCACCCCAAAAGGCAGACAACAAGGAAGCTCGCAGCGGTACAAAACAGCAGCGCGGCTGCCTGGCTGGTGCCTTTCCCGGGAAGGGCATGCAAGTTTCGGGATGGCGGACAGAGGGCTTCGTTCCGGAGGATCTCGGCCGGATTTTTGCTCTTTCAAAGCCCGGGCAGGGGCCGCCCCACGCGCGCTGCCGGGGGGAGCCGCCGCCGCCGCCCGATGCCCGGGCTCCCTCCCAGTTTTTTCCATGTGCTGCTCCCGGCCAAGAAAACCAGCGAGACTGACTTTCTTTTTAGGCTTTTTTTTCCAGTAAGCCCACAGCTTTCCTAGCACGGGGCTGCCTGGAGCAGCAGCGGAGCCGAGGCTGAAAGAGCCCCATTTCTGAACCCAGCCCTTCCCCTCCCTCTCTTTTTTTCCCTCCTCTCTTCCCTCCCCGCCCGCGGAGCTCGGCAGGGATGCTGCCCCGGAGCGGGAGGGGGGTGAGCGGGACCGGAGCCCTCGTACCTTTCGCGCCGTCCTGCCGCGGGTGGCGGCACAAAGCGGCTCCGCGCAGCTCCAGCGCCGCGGAGCGCAGCCAGCGCCGCGCCGGGAGGGGACGGGCACGGGCGGGAGGAGCCGCCGGCCCGCCCGGTCCCACCGCCCCCGGCCCGCGGGTCCCCGCCCCGCGGGGAGGGGACAGGGCCGAGGCGGAGCGAGCGGAACAAAGGCGGGGGGCCCCCGCAGCATCCCCCGGGAGGGGTCGGGGTGTGGCAGCCCCCGGGTGTAGGGCAGGATGGGGCAGGTGTGCACAGCAGCCCCGGGGGCGCAGCTTCCCCCTTTCCCCAGCAGGGGCAGGTGAGCCAAAGTGCTGCTCCCTGCGAGGCAGATCAAACCTGAGCTTCCTGCCCCTGAGTAAATCCTCCTTGGAGGACGGAGACTTGTTTCCCGAGTAAATGCTGACATACTGCGATATCACAGCTGGACCCTCGGTGCAGCCCATGCCCTTCCCGTTCTTGTCCGGGAGATGCTGTCCCTCCGGCAATGAGCAATCCAAAGCATGGATTTGGAACATACTCAGCATGTCGGCATTTATCTAAATTTTAAGCCCTTTTGTTAAAATGGTGTAAAATGGGTTTAACATCATCTTACTTGATACAAGCCAGATTTAAATCAAGAGTGCAAGGTGAGACTAAAATCTGTACTGATTAAAAATATTGTCTAAGAGCTTAAAGCAGGGTTCAGTTTGTAACAGAATTGCCCATTGACCAAGGGCAAGCTTCCATATGGGAAACCTTGGTATACATGTTCTAACTTTGACAAGTTCATGTATTTATTTTCCTCCCTGTCCATAGAGAAATTGGAAAACTGAGGTCACAGAATAATGTAACTAAGGGAAGAACTTTAGTTAAGGAAACAATATTTCTGTTTTTTTAGTCCACTTGGGTGTCAGAGCATCTTTCCTTTTACTTCAACTCTTTAACAGTTAGATGCACAAATGTTCTCTTGTGAGAAATATTTGGGGAACGTTCTAGATGCAAGTTCATCATTCTGTACAAGCTTGTACCTCATGCTCTTGTCATCATGGCTGGGCTTCGCGAACAAAAATTTGGGAAAGGCTCTATCCACATTTGTTACAAGCATGCAGGTGGCTAATAAGGCCAATACGAGATAGACATGTCCAATTGCAAAAGGCACAGCAGAAAGACTCCTTAGGAGGTATATTCTGCAAGGCACGAATCTTTCTGCGTTGCCTTTTTTCCTCGAGGGTGATCCTGCGTGTGTTCTCAAAGGAGACAGCTGCGTTATAGATGGTGTGTCTCCAGGCCTCCCGATTTGAGGCCAGAGTAGACCAGTTATGGTGATCAATATGGCCGAGGCTGAGATGTTGTTTCAGGGAGTCCTTGTATCTTTTCTTCGGGGCTCCTCTCTTGTGGCAGCCAGTGGCAAGTTCACCATAGAGCAAGATCTTAGGGAGGCGGTGGTCCTTCATCCTGGAGACATGCCCTGCCCATCGCAGCTGTGTCCTCATGCTGTTGTACATTTTAGAGTATGCCACTCATTAAGCATCTTTAATTTTGGTGAATAAAATTTGGGTTGTTCTGGCCAGGTTTAATGTGCTCTTCTGTCCTGTTTCATTATCCTTAATCATTCCAACAGGGTGATACCAAAGTAACAGGTTCAAACAGGGAAAATTCTATTTAGTCAGCATTTACACTGTGTGGCCACTTAGGATGCATGAGGTCCCTGTATCCTAAAACAGGAGAGCTGAATTCACAGCCCAAGCTTTTCAGCACAAATTGTTTAGCCGAAAATCTCACTTTCAGCTGTTCTCTTTTCTTGTATGCCTTTGGGTACGGGCAGGGAAGGACTTGCCTACTGGATGAGCTCTTCTTACAGCAGCAGCCTGCTCCTACCTGCCTTTTTTCATTCCGCTTGTTGGGAGCTGGCAGGAGGGGGTTTTGAAGTACTTAGAAGTAGTGATTTTTCAGATAATATTAAAGGGTTTAGTCAGTTGTGAAAAAATTAAACCATAGCTCCTCTTCTCCACAGTTCAATTGCTTGCAGCTATTGCTGTATTTGAGCCACTTAAGTTGTTATCATGACCTGTAAAATATGATCACTAGGAAGAATAATCCCAAACTCTGCTGTAAAAGCACAGTCCTTGGCTGCTGTGGCACATGCAATGTAATCCATGCACAGTACCACTGATTAGTATGCTTGCAGTGAGCACTTCCAGGATGTGCTGACTTTACTGCCTCTGTTTGGGTATTTTTTTAATTTTAATGCACACATCACATACAGTAACACTTCAGCCTTTGCCTGCCCTAAGACATGCACTGCTGTGGTCTGTAAGCAGTGTTGCTTGGTTCTAGCAACACTGCAGAGTATTTCTTCCACAGAAATATCTTGAAGATGTTAGTAAGCTGCTCAGCAAAGAAACAAAGATGAGAGATAGTCATCACAAGACTGGCAAGAAAATAAGCCAGATATGAAAGTGAGATAACTAGGGGTTTGTTCTTAGGCTGTTGGAGAGATTGGTAAGGACTTCTTGTCTTGTGGTGCTAACACCATAAGAACTAAATAACAGGCCATCTGTCATGGAGACAATCATCAGCACAAGCAGTTCCTCTTGATACAAACTCTCTCTAAAGCTGAAGGGCTCAAAAGAACTTTTTTCTTATTTGAATTCCTAGGTTCCACAATGCTACATTTTAAATTGACATTCCCCCTGGTTCCTCGCCTCTCTTCTCCCTCATTTCTGATTTTGGCCATGTGCATTCCATAAGCTACTTCAGCTGCAAAACACACCTTAGTGTATTCAGTGAATACTTAGTGATTCAATGAACTTCTTTCCCATGAGTCTTTAACGACACTAGTTAAATAAAAATTCTATTTCACAGCATTCAAAAGAACAGCATATAACTCACCTAGAACATAATATCATCACCATAAGTCAAGTGATTCCTAAGGAGTTTCTTGCATGGAAACTGAAGTCACATCATTAATAGGAAATCTGTGGTCCACAGTAACTGTATGTCATACTTTGCACCCAATAAACTTCTTAAACTAATCATCTTTTAACACAAAGGAGCAGAAAGCAAATCTGTATTAACGTCCCTACTTGAACTACGTGTCCTCCAGCTTGAAAAAGCACCCTTTAGCTTTAAGACCAAACATCCATGCAGCGTTCCAAACACTGTCTTTTTTTCTCATTAATTCACCATACAGTTCCACTCTATCAAGGATAACTCCATTACTGTAGAAATAGTCTTCACAAGCTCTTACCAGGACTTGGTAAAGCCTAGTCACAAGGATCCCTTATCTTCCTGTAATCTTCTTAGCGCTGGTTATCACAAAAAAAAGAAAATAATCAGAGCAAAGAAAAAGAAAATAATCAAGTAGTCTCAGCAGCAAGGTATCCAAATATGGTTGTTTACAAGACTAGGACTTTAACCATCAGATAATCCCTTCTGTGTTAAAGCAGAAAAGTCATGACAATGACAGGCTATATTTATTATCTTTACGATGTGCTTAAAAGAGTTATTTATGCATATTTTAAGTTTTTTTTTTTCCCTTGGAAAATCAACACTGGATGAAATCTGAGAAACACAGGCATGAGAAAAAAATCTCCAACCATTTGTTGTGATTTATGTTTTGTAAGGTACTCCAAGCAATTTAGATTTGGCTCACTTAAGTAATGTAAAAAGGCAGGAAAACAGTATTTTAGGCATTTAGAAGTATGGGTCAGTTTTTAAAGATACACTCAATTCCACTTAAACTAGTGAGTTGTCTGGTTATGGGTCCATTGAAGAGGCCCCAAAACCTCAGCAACATCCTGTTGAGAAAACAAGTGTAAGAAAAGCTATTGGATGCTGCAAGTTATGATTGGTATCCCCTGAAAGTCTGCTCAATATTTTCCAGTAAGGCCTTTCAAGATGCCTGTACAAGAATATGTGGGTTTTTTCAGTGCCTTAAAGTGAAATCATAGCTGTAAGAAATAGCCTGTATGTTCTTGTCATTTAGTACCAGAAAGGCTGTCAAAACAATGTGCCTTTTTGAACTGGTAATTTATTTTTTTTGGAAGGGAGGGCTGAGCAGACACAAAAAGGCTACAATTGGCAAAACATTGATTTCTTGTGAGACCAGACACTGCCCCGTGCAGAAGACACTGGTGTGTTAGACAGGGGAGATGAAGACTCCTTGGAGCAAGCCTTGCTGCAGGTGCCTCCTGACGTGTCCCATCTCCCGCCCTCACATCATGTTGGCATAGGGGAATGGATGGTCTCAGGGAATGGTGAAAAGCAGGCAAAAATACTGTGCAATCTGGGCTGTTGAGATGGAGTGACATTACAGCAATTGCCACTCTCTTCAGTAAAACATACTGATGGCGGAATTTCAAAAACAGAAGGCAAGTGATGGCTTTTTAGAACAAAAATATTCTTCTGTTACTTTGAAACTGTAATTTTTCAGTAGGGAAAACATCAGTGTTTCTAGAGTTGTCTCAGACATTCCTGGCGTTTACAAACTAGGAATGAGTGTATTTTAAAAACAGAAAAAAGCTCTTGATAAAAATGGGGTCTTTTTCCTTTCTTATCATATACTATGATCCTGTTATGATAGAATCTATTGCTATTAAGACTGTAATAGTCAGCATCTTTATGAATTTTTTTTTAAAGAATGTCTTGTTTAAGTATCTTTTCAATGAGTTATTTTTTCTTGGGTCCCACATAATTTCCAGGTTCACTGGGGGAAAAAGTAATTATATTTTAGATAAAAGTGTGTATTATAGAAACTTCAAGAAGAGTGATTATACAGCTTTTATATAAGGCACGGTCCTCTCCTTACTCTCCACACAGGTAGGTCTTCACTTGTGTAACAAAAACTATTTGCAACTCTCTTCACAGAGATCTTAAATTAGGTTATTCATTCCACTGCTGACTGATTTTGAATCAGGGCAAAGGAGGGAATACATACAAAAGCATAACATACATTTTAGAGAACCTTGATGTGCAGCTAAAAATGCTTACTTCCTACTTATATTCTTCTGTTTGAGCTAAACGTAAGCAAACAATTCCTCCTGATTTCAGTTTTGGAAGAAATTCTATAAAACTTGACCTTTATGCTCTGGTGCAGGTAAAATTGCCAGTGATTTCAGTGGGATTAGCATTTAGTGACTGACATTTTCAAAATACTATGCTAACATTCTTTTATTAAATGCTTATTAAACCCTTAGAATCATTGAAAAGTAGCTCTGCCTTTGGGTAGTACAAACTTGAAAAAAATTCCTATTCTCATAATTTTATTTTTATATTGAAGTTGCACACATTGAGCAAAGACTTGCTGTAAATCTTGCCTCCTTGACCCTGCTTTCTTTGAATTCAAGCAAGACTGGGCCAAAAATGGAATCTCATCCCTTCCCTGCCTCTTTTCCCAACCGTGTTATTCAACAAGGTATGAAACTCTAAACCTTCCTTCAGCTTTTTCATCACAATCAAGGAAGGGCCAGTTCTTAAACTTATAATCTGCCAAAATAACACCTGTGTAATTCTGTTGAAATCTCAGCTATTCAGATAAACCCACTCTGTTGTTTTACACCACCATTACTTTGTACTTTTTTCCTAGGAGAACGCTTTTTTAAGCACTGGAAAAGCTGATTTAAGTCACTCCTTATTTACACATTATTTACTGTGACTCACCGTGATACGTTTCTTTTTTTACATAAGCAACTTTGTTACTCCTTCAAGAAAGCTTGGCCACTTTTTCTTTTAACAATACTGTTAAAAATTACAAAGCTAAACTTTTTTGACTCTAAAAACCCTTTCCATTTTTTCCACTTAAGCCTTCAAATCAGAAGGATTTGAAAGAAAAAGACCTTGCCTATGGTTGGGCACCTGCTACTTTAATGCTTAACCTCTGTGCAGTGTTGGAAATCAAGGTCTGACGATATGGAGTAAGTTTTGGTTTGCAAGTATCAGCCTCCTTAATTTTTACTGAATTTTTTACAGTAGACGTTTCACCATTTTTTAGTAAGCAAGTTAGGGGTAAAGAAAATTTTCATAAATACTTACAATTTCAGAACAACAGCAGGGTTGCCAAACTGATATTAATGTAACAATCCTAATCTTAGCCATCCAGTGATTGTTGAAGGCCTAAATTAGTGGTGAAGGTCCAAATTATACTAATTTAAAAGTAAGCATATTTCAGAGGTACAAAGTTACAGGAAATGTGAAAGCACATAATCTAATATTTATATTTTTTTGGAATATTATCAAAAATATTTATAGACCTGGGAAGAAGGTGTCTGCCTTGAAATTGAGCACCTCACAATAACCTAGAGCAGTAGCATCCTCCCACAGATGACAACAGGAGAGCATTCTTCTGTAGAACCCTGTAATTTTAGCCCCTACTCAAAGAAAATATTTCAGCTTCTATTCTGTATTTATATTCTCTTCTGTGCCATTTAAAATGGATAAATTATTTCAGTACTCTTTGATTATTATGTTATTTTTATTGCACTATAAAAATAACCAGTTATTATACTGAAAAAAAGGATTAAGACAAAAAAATGCAATTTGAAGAATTTGATGCTTATAGAGTGACTCATAAAGTCCTCCAGGCACTTCAATCTATCAAAAACTAACTGGGAAATGAAAAATATCTAGTACAAAGTTGGGAAAAAATGGGGAGCTCAAAGTGGGGAGCTCTATACTCCACATCCTTGAGAGAATTTTTTTTTTTTTTGAAATCTGACTAGCAAAACTGTCAAGTGACATGAAGAGTTTTCACCTTGTTCCTCAAGTGAATTATTCCAGGTCAGAGAGCTGAAAGCAAATTCAGACAGACCATTAACAACCTCAGTTGTTTAATTTGCTATCAATCATGGTACCTTCTTAATTATCAGTTAATAATAAAAAATTTATAGTAGTAGTGCAAGAAATAATAATGACTCATGTCAGAGTTCAGAATCATGTCCACTTGGGAGGAAAAAAAACCCTTGCAATAGTGAGGTTGGGTCAAGCAAGGCTTCAGCATAATGTAGATTTGTAATAAAAAGTCAGTCATTCTTAGCTTTCTTCTTCCCCCATAAAAAAAAAAAATAAAATATAGTGCTTGACACAATACAGCAAATATGAAGCAAACACTGCAATGCCTTTATTTTGTCAGACCATTCCTGAATACAAGGTACAATGGGCTGAAAGGAGTTTGCAGAAAAAAATTATCAAGGGCAGAGAAAGGTTTAAATCTCGAAAGGAATGGAAAACATTGCAATTTTTTGTGGAGAGATGAGTTGGAGGATGTAATAAAAGAATGTACCATAGCAAATGGAGAAAACAGGTCATCCAGGACACAAATGTAATGAGATTCAGAAACAGAAATCAAGGGTATAAAGACTTCTAATAAAAGGCAAATACATCATAGCTAAGACAGTAAACCTCTTCCTTAAAGCCCAAATCATGATACATTTACCTAGGTGGGACAAATAACTTTTGTCTGGTTTTGGTTTCCTCCTGATTGCTCTGGAGCTGCTGCTTGGGCAGCCTGGCAGGGAAGGCCTGGCTGCTCCCAAGCTCTTGGGTGCTGCACAGGTTTGTGGAACCTTTGGGGGAAAAAAAATGGAACCTACCTTACACATACCTGCATGCATAGTAGTCGAGATGTCAAACACTGAGTGGTAGGAAGAAAATGTGCTGAATCACGAAAATAAGAGCAAT
Organism: Pipra filicauda; assembly: GCF_003945595.2. Taxonomy (NCBI): domain Eukaryota; kingdom Metazoa; phylum Chordata; class Aves; order Passeriformes; family Pipridae; genus Pipra; species Pipra filicauda. Next base: position 6,823,544 of record NW_024104487.1, read on the forward strand.
TAGAACCACTTACTTCTCTCAGCCGTAACTCACAGAGGTGGTGGTTGTGAGGCAGGATACAAAGACTCAAAAAGCCTGAGCCAGCAGCTCCCATGAGCCTTTAAGGATCAGGCCATACCTCAGAAGCAGCCTGGATATGAAGAAAGGGTGCAACCTCCAGTATAATTTTACACATACAAGGGGGTTACACCTCTCATTGCGGTATTAAAAACAGTCATCTTTTTTTCAGATATTGAAAAATGGTAGCCATGATGGTGACCTATCAAATAATCACATTGGTCAAGGGTCAGTCTAGACCTTAGGAACCTTAGAAGAACACCACCCTGCCCTTTTCCTCACACACAAAACAAAGGGGCAGGAGAATATGAACATAAGGACACTTTGAAGCTCACGCATGAGACAAACAGAAGTGCCTGGGATCTCACCTAGCTCATTTGCATACAGCAGAACAGCAGGTTGATAAAATTAATGGTCTGGCTTGTTCACGCTAGGGAAATGTTAAAAAATCAAAATGAGGAATGTAAGATAAGGCATCTGGTTTGGCCTGAACTATAACTTTTTTGCTCATGTAAAACTAGCCTTGTCTCAGAGGGTTACTAGATTCCAGGTAGTGTCTCACAACTATGTATTTTCTTATTTCTGCAATTACAAGTTTCAGAGTTCTCCACTGAACCACAAGGAAAAGAAATAGCAGAGGGTCGGACAAAAATGTCCAGCCTTCTCAGACAGCTATAATGGTAATCTGGCATGCCCGGTTTCCTATCTGGAATTGTTGGTCAGATATTCCTCAGCAACCACAAAAATCCATGTGTTCCTTTGTCTCAAAGACTAAGATGATGAAATAAGTTGGCTCTTTCATTGCTGTGTTTGAGACGTCTTTAAAATACATGAGGTGAGAATTAGGTCATACATCAGGGTTGTCATGAACAGCTGAGACATACAACTCAGATCCAAGAATGAAAATGAAATCTCTGACAGAATTCCCTTGCCTCTTGTATACATATCAAAATAAGTTTCACCAAGAGCTATATTGATCCTTTTGAGCTGCATAGCCATATCCATACTTAACAAAATGCTGAAAGACAGCATGTCCTTGAAAAAAAAGACTATAGAACAGTAACTTAATAAGTCTAAAGAGCATTATCTGAAAAACAGCCTATGATTTGTCGAGACTCTCAGATTTTACTGCCAGCGCCAGACCACACTATCAGATGGAATAATCTGGCAAAGTGTTATCTCATTACTCTGAAATGCATTTTCCATTTCATAATGCTATTTAAGATTAGCATATGGAACTCTATTAAAATAAACCAGAGTATTGACTCTGCACGTTAGTCTATTCACATTTAATTAGATACCCAAAGTTCCTGAAAGAGAACTACATGACTAAAATTCCAATTTGCAATTTTTAAATGAGGAAAATGTGATCAATTTTAGAAACAGAAATCTTGTATTCTCTGGTATACCGTGGTCTGGTTTATGGAATTTAGGTGATGTATGGAAAACTTAGCAGTGAAGTGAATTACAATGCTACTCACTTTATGGCTGTTTTACACTGGGTTGGTGCCAAATCCAGCACACAATATTGTACTGTAAATGTGAATTTAGTTAGGCTAGAAAGCATAACTGAATAAGTCACTACACCATATGACAGTAGATGCTTTAAATATAGAGTGATACACTGGCATGTATCATCTGACAAAACGAACAGCTTACTGAGTTGTGCCACCTTTGCACAGAACAGACATCTACAGACCACTTCAAACTTTCAAGAAAATGAAATAAGAAGGACACACAAGAGTAGTTGTTCTTCTAAAGTTAGCTAAAGTTTTGTGCATGAAAGCCAAAATTCCTTTTTGGTTTTGGCTGGTAGTAGCAACATAAGTGATAAACTGACTGTCTTCTAAAACATTTTTGTGTGTTTGGCATGGAATACATGCCTGTTTAGTGAATAGTATAATGAACACAAAGAATTACTGTGTGAGGGTGTTTTGTTAGATCTGTGCAATTTGAAGTACTTTCCTGGTGGCTTGAAAGTGATTTGGTAACATGGTCAAGGAACTGCCAGTGGTATTCCACCAACTTGATAAATCTGGCTTATTTTCACTGATAGACTGTAGGCATAGAATTAATTTAATCTAAGATTAGACAGCCTGCAATGTATACTTCTGCAGTGAGATTGGCTTTCTTTATATTCAGTGCACAGGAATAGGATTGGGGCAATTCATCTCACTAGTTTTGAACATCAGGATCTGACTGAAGACCCTTTTTTCTCTTCATTGACCATAAAAGGGAGCACAGAATGACAAAAGGACTTGTAAGCAAATATAGAAAGATGATGGGGTACTACTCCCAATACAGTTGTGCACTGTGATAAGAACTGATGCTTGTGAACTAAAATGTCTACATGGGGGCATGTAAAGTAAGAGTTGTATTTGATTTAGCTCAGCTACCTGAGGCAAGGACCTTCAAGAGACACTTTTAAGGGTGTTGATATTATAACATTGAGAAAGATTAACTTTCTCAAAACAGTGTAAATGGGTCAAGCAGCTCACATGATCTCACCATCCTCACTTGCCATCAGCCATACATCTGCTGATACATAAAACAGTACAGCAGCACAGAGCTGTTGATCATATGTGCTTCTTAGTAATGCACTTTTTCCTTACGGCATAAGTTGAATCCTACACCAGTACAACAGCTGCTGTGGGAAAGAAATTTTCAAATTATTTATAAAGTTCCATATCTAACCTGATCTGCACTGACATATTTGATCAACCTGCAGTTTTCTTACTCAGTGAGAAGATGCCTGCAATCAATCTGATGTCCCAGGAAGGTGTAGATGAGAAGAGCGGTCTTCACCAACATCTAACTTCCTCATCATCATTTAGCTTTTCATAGTAGCAATGGGCCTTGCTGATCATGTTTAGGACTGACCCATTTCAGTGCACTGCCAGTTTTCATGTGCAGGCAGAACATGGATTGTTTAAATCATGACCAACTTTACAGTAACTTGACACGCTGAAGTTCACTCAATACTCTCCTCAGTGGCATTACATTAATATCGTGGGAAGACCCTATCCAAAGCAACAGTACAATCTAAAAATTATACACACATTAGAAAAGTCATTCAGTTATGTCTTTGTTTTAATGAATTTTTTTTTAACATTTGTATCATCAGACAAAACATTTAGGTCATGAGAAAATATTTATTTCCAACAGCATGGACTTTGACTGTTAGTTGGAAGAAGGCATGTTCAATGCTATGATTTTTCCAAGTTGAAATAGTGTGTTGTAGTGCATATATTAACCAGTTACTTTAAGGAAATGCAAAAAGACATAGTGAAGTAGGAGGTGAGTACAAACATTCAAGGCAGTAAAAATGCAAAATACTGACACATGGCTGAAAAACGTACTTTTTGTAATGCTCTTTTAGTATCACACAAAACTAGCAACTCACTTTAAAACATTCTTTGTCAGCAACCATACTTCTGATCATATGAAACTATTAAATTTACTAAAGTCTTTCAGCTGGAAGAGATATTAAGGTCTAACGCTCATATCAAACACTTAGATTTTGTTAGCTTTTCTTGTTATTTAAGATAGTTTCAAGATACTGCATCAGTATCACATAGGATTTTTTCTTTTCAAATTGATTTGTACAGAAACATGCAAATAGTAATGCATGAGGGTTTTATATATTTGATTATAATTGCCTGTATTATTGATAGAGCACACCAAGCTTTTTTTGTTACATTTTATGCTGAACTGTTCCATTTCCACATCTACCAATTGTCATCACAGTTCTCATGGCTTATTATGTAAAGCCAGAAAGTTGAGAAAGTAAGAGTGTCTTCACTTAGGACATATATTAATGAAAATAATTCTTTTATAGGTAGATAGATCTATCCACATATTAATTAAGATTGCATGGTATTTCTATCAGCATGAAATGTAAAAAAAAAGTTCTCCAAACACCCCAAACTAGTAGGAGAACACAGTCCTCTGGCACAATACACTCTTAAAACAGTTTTGTATAAGGCTTCAGTTTTCCTGATGAATGGGACTAAATCTTTACGTAGGTCTGTATACATTTTAGTGATTATAACTGTTTTATGTCACAATATATTCTTAATAAAATAAAAACTCTGGTGTTGTAATTAAAGATAGCTAGTTACCTTCTAGACAAATAGGACCTTTTAAAGAGTATGCTGTGTTTAAATATAAGAAGTAGAATTAAGGTGCTTCCATATTTTTGCTTTCATTCATAAAAAGTACCACACATAAACAATTGCAATAATTGCTTGCGGATATGCTTTTCTTTGGCTTTTACCATATTTTTTATAGCATGTGATCCCCCACTGGAAAATTTTATATGAATTACTTACTTGATTTTGTAAAAATTGCATTATAAAACCTAATGGAACAAAATGTTGGATGCATTTCCCGTGTCACAGCTACACTTTTTTCTCTTCCTTTCAGAATTTCCATATGCATCAAGCAATAACTGCAAGCAACAATAAATTTAAAGCTAGATTTTTCGCACGTTGTAAACTGGGTAGGACCAGGAGTTACTGACAAAACTGGCTGGAAATGCAGGATTAGCAAATTCTCCGTATCCCAACACATTACCATCTAATCTGTCTTGTTTCCCCCGACACATACTAACACAATGAAGCTGGACAATGGTTCAACAGCAAGTGCATGTGATAGTTCTGGCAAGACTATTTTTGTTTTGATTAAGCACATATTTTATCCAGGAGGGTTTAGAAAAGCAGGGCCTTTTTCTTCAGGTCATTCCGCTTCCAAAGTGCCAGCCGATCAAATTCCTCAATGCTCATTTTGAAGACTTCCTGGAACTCTTCAGGGGACAAATGCCTCTTGAAAATGAAAATACGAAAGGTATTATTAAGCTCATCTGTGCACAGGAATATTTCTGCCCTTCCTAAGTTTTAGAACACACCACAAAATAATGCATTAGGGTTTGCATTTAAATTCCAAAATTGGTTCTGGAAAAGACTGCATCAAAACCAAACGAGCTCAGAGTAGCTGGGAAATGAAATTATTGATGGCAGTAGTGACTTCTGAAATAAAAAGTCTTTTCAGTATAGTTCCAACTGAGCAGAAACTATGGTTTTTGGGAAAAAGTATGTGTTTACCCAGAGTGCTTGATGACAGAGCACACTGAAACAAATTTAAGTCATTCCAGGACTTTAAAGAGTCTGATAACAATGTAATTTCAGAGTTGGATTTGTTTTGCCTTGATCTTTAATGAGAGCAGTGGACACCACACTGGTCCACTAATAGCACCCTTGTAACAAAGGAGAGAGCACATTGCTAAATTCTTAAATCCAAAATGTGCTTAACCATGGGAATAGACTCTAGTCAGAAGTCCAAGTTGGATAAGGTTGTTTTTTTTCTAAATGTCAAAAAATATGCTTCTATTTGATGTTTCTGTGATTCATTATTAAAAAAAAAAAAAGTAAAAAGTGAGATCAAGAGAAAGAGAAGAAATTCAATATAAAGAATTGGAGGTAGGTAGGATAACAATTCCCTAACAATTATTAATATACATACAGAAAAGGTAGAAGAGGTAAATGTATGAATTAGAAATTAATATAATGTCAAATTCTTCTGATAATTGTGGACTAACCCTTGCTCAAGCACTTCATCAGTATCAGTTACGGTTCTCTGTTTCTGATGAGTTAAGGGACACATTCAGTGCAATGATAATTAAAAATCGCAATATTTAAACATGGACTCCTGTCTTCCACAAAGGTTTCCTTGAAATATGGGACAAGGCCTCCAATCTCTCTCCTCCCCAACCAAGCTCTTAACTTAAAGCTCCCCAGACACAGTTCTCCTTCCAGGCACACCCAGGTAGCCCTATCCTCAGCATTTCAGCATTTGCTGAAGTACCACCTGCATCCAAAAATTAGGTCCCACAAAGCTGCTAAGCACAAGAAATGCTTGGACTTGCCTCACACAGCAGAATCAAACTCTTCACACATTAGACAACTGCATCATTTCAAGGGAAGGACATCAGCCCTTTCCTTTCAGCTCACTGCCTCCTGGTTGAAGGACTTCCCAGGTGGTGAAAAACCTGGGTTCAGTGTCCTTATCACTTGGTGAAGGCTCAAAAACACCATCTAGTCCACATGACTCACTCTCCAGACACATGCCAGCAAGCAAGCCTGGAGTAATGTTAAAGGAGACACAGTCCTCACGAGTATGAATAATGAATGCTACCAGCAAATACTGAGGGCAACGTGCTGAAGGCAGGAAGGAGCACAGCACTCCCCAGGGGAAGGGGAGCCACTGGGTCCTTTAAACTATGTACCAGTAATTCAAATAGGCCAAGGTTGTCCAGGATTTCAATCAGATCCCAGCATCATCTGGAAAAGTGCTACCCTATATTAGCCAAAATTGTGGCAGGGAGCAAGCTAACATGCCCTGGCAATCCCACAATGGTTTACTTGACCAGGATGAACAAAGCCCCATTTGCCCTATCCTACAAAGCTTTTTTTTGACAATTTTGAGAGTAAAATTTTACTTTCCACTTATTAACAGTGACTTTATCTTTGTTATGTAAATTACTCAAGGAAAACTAATGAAATTGTTTGTAAGAAATCACTACATATAATTACCTTGAATGGTCATCATTGGGCCTTGTGGTTTCTTAAAAAAGGACAGCCTTGGTTTTTTTCCCCTTGAGATTCCACATATTCAGAACAACAGTGACTAAGAGTTTGGAACTGAGCCTTCATTTTTCATTTGACCAATGACAGCAACCCACCATAAGCGCTGCTCATAGCATGGAACAAACACGCCATGCATATTTGGCAAAGAAGACCCCTTTTTGCATGGAAATGAGCAACATCTGACAATGTATTTTAGAAACGATCTCTCACTGACAGAATTTAATTCTACTTGGCTTGGAAAGAAAATAACTCCTCTCTGCACTGATTTTTAAAAAACATTTTCCTGGTAATTCAGTGGATAAATGAGAGTAAGCTTAAATTCAGCAATTTCTCACAGCAAGGAACATGTCTATAGGTGGTGAAATTGAAAAAGAAGTCTGGATGAGCAAAGTGTATCATACTGTATTTTATTTTTATTTCTAGACTGTGAATAAGACTTGAGATGATCCCTCACTCAGGAGAAAGCAGTGACAAACTGTAGTTCATTCTCAAAGAGAAAATGAGAAAGCCTATACCCTGCAGGTAAATCCACTTTGCCAATCATCCAAAACCACAGAAAATGTAAAAGTTTAAAAGGAGTATGTTTTCACCATTTTCCTGAGGTAATTTACACCTTGTATGCCTAAACACTGCTGTGGTCTCATCAGATCTGTTTCAGTACTGAAGGCCAGTGGAGGGAAACTCATCAAGCCCAACATCACCCCGTCTCTCCAGGGTGCCAAATACTCACTACACCTTCACCTTCCGATGAAGCTTGCCACACATCTCAGTAAAAGCTGTGCATTTACCCCTTTCCTCTCCCATGCTGTACTTTGCCATCTATCACTCTGCTTTGCCCTCAGGCTTAGTGATTATTCAGTCCACACACACAGCTATCCAAGCCAGTATGAATTAGTTGTGCACTGTACTCTTGTGCTTGTGTCCAGATGACATCACCTTCATTCTTTGCATGCACTTGTTTTCTAATTGTACCAAAGTTTTGTTTTACAACAGCACCATTTTTTTTTCCTCCTTGCACAAGTTTTCAGTTGGTTCTGCCTGTTACAAAAGCAATTGAGAGTTTCCAGCCCAAGGATGCAGTGACTGAGATGGAAAAGCACAGTTTCTCTGCTTTTAATTTTCTTCCATATATGCTCTCATCTCAAGGACTAAAAACCAGACTGCAATATTAGCAAGATTTCTCCATCAATGCATTATCCACATGCAAAAATAAATCTAGTAGAAGGGAACACCTCCCCTTTGGTCTGAACCCTCTCTGAGGACACCAGTCTGTGCCCAATGTAGCACAGTTCCCACTGTTTTCTCTCTGCATCTCAGAAACTATCACCATCCCTTTCTTAAGCATCATGGGCACTAACTTTGGGACTGACCCTAGAAGCAGCAATGACTACAGTTTTCTCTCGAATTTTGGAATAAATCTTGATTCCAGAAAGATGTCATCAAACTGGCAAAGCTTCAGATGAAAGTAACGGAAGTAATTATGGGTTGCAGTTTGATTTATGAGAAAAGACTAAAAGGCCTAAGCATGTATAAGCTCAGCCAAACAATGACTAAGGGAAAATATGGTAAATGTCTACAAGTATCTGAAGGGTCTAAACATCATGGGAATAGGCCAGTGTGGGAAGTTAATGTTCATACTTTACTTTGTATATGTGATATTAAATTTTGTCTGCACGATTGTTGGGACCTTCCTAAACCTTACAGCTTTAAAACCTAGAGATCCTCCCAAACCTATAGGCAAGAAAAATGCACCTCTAAGAAATCTTGGACTGATTTATGCTTCTTCTCAGTTATTGGAATATTAATTTGTCTTAACTGAAGTGTTACCTTCTCTCATTAGTCAAACAAAAGAAGGGAAATTGAAAATTATGAGTAGGGAATAGGGAGGATATTCATCTTGAGGTATGAGAGAATTTGTGTTTGTAAAGCAGTGCTTTACAAGGCCAAGAACATGTTTTCTTTTCCTTTTTTTTAGGAATGGATCTGCTTAAAATATCCAGCTATGTTAATAATGCATCATTGGGCCATTAAAGAAATGGCCAAACTTATTAGTAAAAGTAACATTTCTTCCCCTTTTTTAATAGTATTGGCCTTGTTTACATAGGAAGTCTGGGTGTTTTACAGTGTGCTAGTAAGTGATTCCTAGTTCCCTTTGTGACAGTTTGGCCATATTCAGGCAGCTTAACTCAATCTCCTTCTCTGCTCTGCATCAATGGCAAAGCTGGGCACATTGCAGACACCGAGGAGAGCAGAGAGGACCATGATATGGTCCCATTCTGCCCACACTCTGAACTGACTGTATTTAAGTGAGGTAATTTTGGAAGCAACATAATGATGTTAACGTGATGCTACCTGAAAACCTTGCTAACGTGATGCTACCTGAAAACCTTGCTAACAGATAAGGTAAACAGTTTCAAGATGGTTCTTCACTAAAAAGACTGCTATACTGGAGCTCACAGCATCAGAACATCAGCATCTGGGATAAGTTTAAGTGTGAAATTGCTACAATATAAAGGACTATGGCATCATGTTGTTTTAAAAAAATTGTATTAATCTGGGGCTTGTAAAGTCAATAGTGGTCAATCTTTTGTTCTGGATAGCATTTTGTGCCAGCTTGCATGTGAAATCAGAAAAAGACAGTGAGACTCCAGTAACGTAGTACTGAGGGTCCACGAGATGCATCCACGGAAGAGGAATCATGTTTTCAGAAGCACAATATCTCACCTGCACTGACAGCACTTTGGATTAGAGATATGGGATCACAACCTTGGGATCTCAGTTTGGGAAGCCTGAAGGTGGCCTGCAGTTTGGGAACCAAATGTTGTTGCTGTTATTCCTCACCTGGATGTTACCTATAGGGCACAGCACTGCGTAAGAAGGGTCACCACACCTTGCTGTAATTATATAGCTAGCTCTCCTAAAACATACAAATGCACAATGGAAGAATTAAAATGCAGGTGTTTGTTATTATGACATACAGAACTAAGCAAGGGCTGTGCTAAACCTCTCCACTGCAATGCAACCACTAGAATAGAAAATCGTCATGCTCTATGAAACATGAACATGAAAATGAATGGTACCAACACACGCTCATTTTTGACTCTCTCAGAACAAAAGTGATTAATTGCACATTCAAATACTTGCTCCACACTGTTATCTCAGAAAGAAGTGGTGCTTTTCACTGTAAGTTAATGAGGCTTGTCTTTAGATTTCTGTGGCCTGCTAAAAAGTAAGTAATAATTCTAGACAGTTACAATGTTTGTTTAATTAAATGAGATTTCTTTCCCCCAAGAATAATTGAGCTTTTAATGTAATTCAGAGATGCTCGAAACTAATACTTAGCGTTGTGGTTTAACCCCCGTCAGCAACCAAGCCCCACGCAGCCACTTGCTCACTTCCCCACCAACAGGACTGGGGAGAGAATCAGAAGGGTAAAAGCCAGAAGATGGGCTGAGATAAATACAGTTTAATACAGAAAGCAAAAGCTGTGCACACAAGCAAAGAAAAACCAGGAATTAATTCACTGCTTCCTATAGGCAGGCAGGTGTTCAGCCATCCCCAGGAGAGCAGGGCCCCATCACATGTAACAGTGACTTGGGAAGACAAACACTATCACTCCAAACATCCCCCCTTTCTCCTTCTTCCCTTACTTTATATACTGAGATGATACAATATGGAAGATCCCTTTGGTCATTTTGGGTCACCTGTGTCTCCTCCCGACCTCCCGTGCACCCCCAGCCTCCTCGCCAGTGTGGCAGTACAAAAAGCAGAAAAGGCCTTACTGGCTCTGTGTAAGCCCTGCTCAGCAATAACAAAAATATTGCTATATCATCAACCCTCTGTTCAGCACAAATCCAAAACATAGCTCTGTACTAGCCACTGAGAAGAAAATTACCCCAGCCAAAATCAGCACACTTAGAAACATGGCATTCGTGTGAATAAGAGAAAATTTCAATTAACCTACAGCCATCCTGCAGTAAGTGGTGACCAGGTCATGCTGCACAAGCATCTCTATTCTTTGTCAGTAATTGGATGGGAGTCCTCATGTGAAAATCTGAAGACATAGGAAATTCAGAGGATATCATACTTCCTTATGAGTCAATATTGAACCAATGAAAGAACATAGTGGGTGGTAGGAGGTGATGAGTTGAAGACTAGAAAAATCAAAGTCCTAATTCCTAGGGAAATTTAAAACGTCAGGTTTCTTTCACCTTTGCTTTTTGTTTTATTATGTTCATAGGAAATGACAGCTGAGCATTACAATGCTTTTGAATCCGCAGTGAATCTTTCAGCTAGTGTCAGTCTGAAGCACTACTGTGCACTCTGTTTTATAGAATGCAATTTTAAGTAGTTGTCTATTTCAATTCATTTTTGTCCAAAGTCCTTGTAACACTTCCAATTTCTGATTCACAAATCCAGAAATAAAAGCTAGTTTTTCTCTTCTTCCCTGCCCCTCCATTCCCTTCTCTCATGCCTCTCAAACTTAGTCCAAATAATACTTTCAGATGCCTAAGCATAATTTGCTGGAAAAATTTCTCTTTTTTCTATTGAATTTTGAATCCTCATTTTGCTTTCACAAGGTCTGCACTCTTCACCCCTCTTTCTGTTGCACCGCTGGGGCTCGGCAGGCTTAGAGGTTTCTTCTAAGCGTGCTGCATGGCTAATTACAAAGCTGTAATTAGCCATGTGCCAGATTCCCAAGGGAGTATTGAATGTTCTGCTCATCTACGGTGTAATTAAGCTTCATGCTCGATAAATATTTCAAACTATTAAGTAATTATGTGATAGGGCAGGGGAAGTTAAGAAACGGCATGAGTTGCCACCTAATGAACTTCAAAAGGTATCAAAAGATAACAGGGCAGCTCCGTTGACCAGAGGAAAAGGCAGCAGGCACTACAATTGTGGTCATGTGAGGTGAGGGCAATTAGTCACATCCCCACATAGATGGAGCCCTTGCGCAGCCAAGCCTTGGCAGAAGATGTAGATCCCCCTCCACATAGCAGTGTGAGTCCCCAAAAAGGTTCCCAGGGAAAGCCATGAGAAAAGGAGTCTGAAACCCTTCCCCATGCCGATGTCACTCCAAACACCTACACAAGGCTCTTGGATCTGTGGATGTATCTTGTTTAGTACTTCAGGGTACCATGAAGTTTCACAGAGAAGCTGCATTCCACTCAGCACTACTACTGTAGGGGTACTTCCAGCCTAACCTCTTGTGAAATATCACAAGGCACACAGAAAATGTTCTGTAGTAGCATTGTATAGTCAGTATTTTTCCCATCTGAGTCATCCATAAAGATATAAAATACTGAAAAAAATACAAGTATTTCTCTCAGGTGTATCAATATATTATGTAAACAGTGCATATATTATGTAAACAGCGCACACATAGAACATCTCTGATGATAAACTATGGTATCATCCTGTCATTCAACCAAATGAAAATTTTCATACTGACACTGAATAAGTCACTGCCTTCAGCAGACTGCTGATAAAAATACAATTAAGAAAAATATAATTAAGAAAAGAAGTCATAAATAACCCCAAATATAGGAATCCATACTGAATTATGAAAATATAAAGAAGATTTTGAGTTTCAAAAATTTCATTTGATTTAGGTAAAAAATACCTTATTGTCAAAGCAGATTTTCCAGTTTCCCTTAGTCTGGACTTTAGTGCATCTGTAATATGAATGGTCTGCATCTAATGTCTGTTCACTCCTACAGTGTGTCCATTCACATAGAAATTAGTTTTCACATCATATCACATCATTTCTAATGCATATTTTCATTTTATAATGGCTCCTTTTATAAAGGCTTTGAAAACTGATATAGACATGCATCACTGATCACAACACAAGCACATGACTAGAATAAGAAATGCCATACATACATTTTTCAAGTTAAACAGTATGAAGTAGTTCCACTGAAGTCAGTGACTTGCACTTTTTCACCCCAGGTTATGAGTTTCATTGCAAAGGGAGCCTATAACCTCACATCCAGCCCCAAACTACAAACTGCACTTCTCTGTGTTAAAACACACAGCATTCCAGTTTTGCTCTGAATTTCCCCATCTGAGCTGCAGAGGAGGTGGGACACACAACATTACTCGTATGAATGGATTCTAGGAGATTGGGCTCTTATAAATGCAGGCTCAGATACTGGAAACAAGTCCTAAAATGTCTGCAGCCCAAATGGCTAGAACCCAGGGTGATTGCTGAATAAAAACTAGTGGAAAAAAATGTTATCCGTAAAGCAAATCCAGACAAGCAGTTCCAGGAGGAAAAGCATGCTTGAATTAATGTGAGTGCTCTGTTCAAACAAGACCACACCCATGTTTAAATCTCTCATTTCTGTTTACAAGAAAAGGTGGCAAATGAAACTTCACTACTTGACATTCCAGAGTATTTTTTTTTTTACTTTGCAGTTGTTTCAGTGTATCCTTGTCAAACAAAGAATGAACAGGCTCAAACAAAAACTGGAATAATTTACTTTCTACTGCATTTGATAGGCATGAAGGGATAATGCTTTTAACTCCTGACATTCAAAAAAAAAGGGGGGGCTAAAAAAACTAAGATACATTAAGACAAGAAAATCAAATGAAAACACTACAAGATGGTTTCCAAACAGAAGACTTGAACTATACTGGCTTTCAAAACTACCAGCCCGTGACCACAAAAGAAATGTTATACTCTGTGATAAAAGCAACTTCAGGAGGAAAAAAAGAAATAAATCTATTCAGTTGGGCAAGAACCATCAATTTGAATTCGCAAGCACTGAACCGCATTACTGTGAGTGAAGACCAGGGAAACAATATCCAATCTGAGATAAATGTATCAAGTACATGCTTTTGGGAGCCCAAGGCTAAAGTACTTGAATACCTTTTATTATTTAAAAGAGTTATTAAGATTTTCAAAAGTGTCCTAAGACCAACTTCCTTTGGGAAAAAGTGAAAAAGGTCATATGGAATACCACTGGAAAACCACCAGGTAAGGAATGTGCTAATGTGTACCATCCAAAGGTGATAGTCTCTGAAAACTCAGGACTTAAGTTGTTCAAAATGGGGAAGTTTGCTCCAGGACACTTACATTTAAGCCCCTGTGCTAAAAAAAAAAGAAAGATAAAAAGTTCCAAGATAAACCAAATTATGTATTTTTTTCAAATGCTGTTGCAGCAAGTTCACCAAAAAATCATGTTTTGTAATTATATTATGTCTTCACAGAATATACCAATCTAAGCAAATTAGGGACTTATGGAGGTCTTCAAAGCAGGGTCAACTTTAAAATTAGACCATGTTCCTCGAGGCCTTGTCCAGCTGTGTTTTGCATGCCTACAGGCATAGAGACTCCACAGCCTCTTGGGCAACCTAGTCACTGCACTACTCTTTCAGTGAGGAACTTTCCTCTTGTATTCAGTTGTAATTTCCCTTCCTGCAACTTGTGACTGTTGCCTCTCCAGTGCCTACATCTGAGAAGGGCATGTTTTACTCTATAACCCCTTTACTACAAAGCTGAGCTGCTGACTCACGTTCTGCTTATTTTCCATCAGGATCATCAGGTACTTTTCAGCAAGTACCTGATGTTCCTCCCATCTTGTTCTGCTGAATGGCACTACTCAGTCACAAACGCAGGAATCTGGATTTATCTTCACTGAACTTCATGAAGTCTGTCAACCATTCCTCCAGCCTGGCCAGGTCCCTCTGAACAGAGACTCTGCTCACCTAAGCATTAACTGCTGGTCCCCCAAGTTCATGTCATCTGCAGATGCTATGAGGGTGCAATTCCTCTTCTCCACCCAGGCTGTGTAATCCACCCCTGTGCTACTGCTTTGTTGCTCTGCAACATTATCTGAATGAACTTGTTCTTCACCATTTCCTGTTAGAATAGCTCAGGGGAATGCTGCTCCGTTCATCTAACATTACAATAAACAGCACTGTGGTAGAGAGAAGCTCCGAAAAAACCGTACTTGGCCAAATCCTTATCTACTGTAAATTCCTTGCATTTCTAATCAGCTTATACTAAAGCAAGATCCAGGCTATTTATTCAGAAGTCAAAGAGCCAGCAATGTATTTAAAACTCAGCAGGCTGCTCACTATGACCAGTTCTCAATGCTATATGTATTAGTTCACTATTGGCATAAACCTCTCCTGGAGAAACACAAGGAACTAGGTACTTCTGGCTCACTGCTGAGTTAAAACAGGCAAACAAAAACATGCTGAGTGTTTCTGTGCTTAGATACATGTACTTTTGAAGAAAGAATTACTATTATTTGAGTGCATTTATTACCAGTTGAGCCTTCCTAATCTCTAGATACCTCTTGGCCTTAGAAAAATATGCATTTTTACAAGAAAATATTTTTATAATCCTTTAAATAAATTTCTTGCACAACAGCGTAATCTAAAAAATACTCACAATGGGAGCAAAGTTAGGAAAACACTGCCATCCATTAAACCCCCACCCTCCTGCGGTCCTTGAACATCAGCCAAGCCTTCATTGCAGCCTCCCTTAATTTGACCCCAGGAGCTAATACCATCTACTTGAGCTCACTTTTCATGATAGGAACACTCAATATATGTGACTTCCCTTGGAAGAGGGAATCGGAGACAAACAGCGCTGGCTTTTCCATGACATCTATGCTGGATCATTCAAAGTTCACAACAAATTGTTTCACGAACTGGAGCCTGCTTCAAGTCAACTTGTGAGACGGCTGTTGAATAAATCTAGCTCATGCAAATTTAGTCACCTTATTGCTCTGTAGACCAGGAAATCAGAAACATCACGTGTGAGATATTCTAAACATAGAGGACATGGTAAGACTGCTTTCAGGTTTGATAGCTGATATGAAACACAATGGTTCTAAGTCTCCTTTCACTGGCATCACCTGTACCCTGACCACAGCTATCACACCCAGGAGCTTGTTCTGATTTGCAGCAGCGAGGGCAAGGTGTGGCTTCAGCCCACAAAACTGATCAGAACGAAATTAGTGTATTAGAACATGTTTTTTTTTCTTAGAATATTTTCCTAGATATATCACTCTCCAGTTTGGACAATACATGGACTTAGCACTGCTATGTCCATTTCTGTAGGAAAAATCCAGCCCTTTCACACGTGACATTGGCTGTGCAGGATGGAAGTAGAACATAAGTTGGCAACCAATTCTGATTGGAAAGAGCACTTGCCTCCTAGAGATTCCAAGCATCGAATCACACCCTGTAGTAAATGTGAAATGGACCACAAGAAATGGTGAAATCTAACCTTAATACCTGCTTCCAGTATTCCCAGTGTTGTCCTCAAAAGCTTGAAGATACTAAGATATGTTATGTGGGCCCTCTACTAAGAGATGGTGTGTGTCTGTGTCCATGTGTCTGTTTCTGTGCAAACCTATAAACCTATAAACCCACATAGTCTTGGGCTCCTTGAGTCCTGGGTCTTGCGCAAGCCTGAAATCTGCTGAATGCACAAGTCAATAAGTAAGTTACAATTTTCTTCTTCTTCTTCTGCCACAAGAGGAAAATAATGATAAACTGTTTTTCTATCCAAAGCTACTTATTTCTAGCAATTCTGTAACACAGAAGAAAAGGTCAGGGAAGAGGGGAAGAGGCTGGCAGGGAAGGCAATGGTTTGTGCTTGTCACTTAACTCTGCATATGGTTTGAATGTGTAGATGAGCAGCTGACTCCACTTTTTCAGTAGTTACAATCCTATTAAAACTCTGCTAATTTAATTGCTTAAAAAACTACCAATCCCTAGTCAATGTAAGATGGTCTACAAAGGAGTCCTTCCTGCAGACACACACATTTAGCATAGTGCAGCAATCAGCAGGATTGGCTTGGTCCCCTCATTGCTGTTCTGGTGCAGGTTTGAAGCAGATCTTGTTTATTGTTCTTTTTTGCAAATCTCTGTGAGATCTTTGAAGTGGTCGGGCTCCTTGAGCCAACAGGCCCTGTTCTACACCTGGTGTGAGGCAGACTGAGCAACTCCAATGTTAAACAAACAGCAATCCCAGCTGAGGACGGTGCGTGAGTTACAGATAACAGCAGCCAGGACAGGCATGATCCATCCAAAGCAAACTATATGTTGTCGTAAAAAAGCAATTTAGAGCTACATTTGCTATTCAGACCAGTCTGATGCATTTAAACAAAGACTCTATTCTTTAATACAGACATACACATGTGTATGTATATACATAAAAGAATACTTTATAAGATATGTCCAGATGAGCATCCCTCCAACTCCCTGCTCCTTTTTCATGCTTTTTCATGCTTTTTGTTATTGCTACTATGCCTTGCTATATCCCAGGCTTAAAATAGCACACATTTGAGGCTCTTCTTTCCTTACAATCAAAGCAACACTACTTGCTGGGTATTCAAGCAACAAGCACATTGAAGTATTTAAGAAAATAACACCAATGTGAAAACTTACTACATGTATGCAAATTTGATAAATTAATTTGTTTTTAAAAATTTATCTTTAATGAGGGACTTTCCGCTCCTTCAAAGTTTTTCTTATTTTCTTGCTTTAAAATTAATTTTTCTTTTTCTATTCTTGTCACATTATCAAGTTAAAAATACAGTAAATTTATTTAGATACAAATATTCCTAAAATTGTTATCACTTAATTTTTATTAAAACATCTCTTATTCTTAATAGTAATTCACAGAAAGATATGTTAGTTAGTTTAGGTGGGTCTTTATTCAGTCCTGTCATTGCTCAGTCAAAAAAAAATCAACCTCAGGAATTTTGCCTGAACATCAACTTGGAAACTAAGCATTCTGTTATAATAAATTATATTTGCATTTCTCCATCTTATACTACTACTCTTTGAGAGAGGTGGATGCTACAGCAAAACTGTAGCATAGTGACCATGGATCACACAGCCAAAGGAAAGTCTGAATAAGACAATGGACTGGAAACATAGGCCCATGTATTTGTAGGATAAACTGAGACTATTCGTAATATTTACGTTATTCTAGGAGGATGTTTTTTGTAGGAATTAAAAATAAAACAAACTCCAAGTTTCCACACTCCCCACTTGAACTTTCAATATCCTGTATAATCATCCAAAACTAATGAGTTTCATCAGTATCTTTCTAAAACGCCATTTGGTCAGACATTTGCTAGGTTTTTGGCTATTCTTTTTTAGTTAAATAGCCTGCATACTGATTTTTTTGAAATAAAATATAATACAATACATAATGTTTTTCCTCTCTTCTCTTCTTCATTGCTATTACTTAGGCACCAGAATATCTAGCATAGTAAACAAACAGGACAAATGCTTGCAAAGCTGCTGAGCAAATATCATTCCTACCTCCAGCCTGGTCCTGTCCACATCCTTAGGCAATTTCACACGAACTCGGTTTGTTACAATAAGTGTTTCATAAGGATAAATCTGTTAAAAAGACAAGAGCATATGAACTCCAGCTGAATCTGATTCTGATATGTGGAAATGGCCGTGTGGGGAACTTACTAATTTAAATGGTACATACTTGCATCCTGATTTGACAAATATTTCACTGGGACAAAAATTAA
The DNA here is from genome assembly GCF_003945595.2 of Pipra filicauda. Lineage (NCBI taxonomy): Eukaryota > Metazoa > Chordata > Aves > Passeriformes > Pipridae > Pipra > Pipra filicauda. The sequence continues at coordinate 6,841,767 of NW_024104487.1, forward strand.
CAACAACAACAAAAAAAAAATAAAAGAAAGGAACCCATGTAACCTTGCTAGGAAGTGCTGATTCTGTTTGTTCTTCCAGTGTTGGAAAAGCCCTTCTTACCTTGTATTCTGCAAGAGAATGAGAACAGGTTCACAGTTTAGAATTTGTAAGGTTCTTTTAGTGTCACCACAATAAACATTTAGGTACGTCAGAAATTTGTTATGCTACTACATTTCTTTCCTCTCAATAGTTTTTGGATAACTGCATGCATAGTAAGAATTTAACCCCCATGCACTGAATGCCTATAACACTGTCTATTACCAAAGCAATAGTCCTTGAAATCAAAGGTTTATTACAGAAAATCCATCTCCTGATGCCATTGGGTTACACGGTGAGTATGTCTGGCAAAATTGGGATTTTCTTTTTACAGGAGGCTTTTGTGCAGAGTTAAGTCAGTCTGTCATCCAAAAGTCCTGCCCTTATTGTTCTTTACTGAAAATAGTTAAAATATACGGATTATTACAGGCATGTCAGTTTGGGAACATATATGAAAACCATTAAGATAATACAATATTCCAAGATGCCAACATCCTGCACTTGGGCTGACTGCAGTGGGAATAACGATAGTGCAGAAAAAGTTATTTGGAGGTGTGTGGACAATGAGTCCTGGATCTATACTAGCACAAGAGAATTCTAGTAGGTCTGTGTGACTATATATATGACTACCAAAAAGTCATCTATTCTCTGATTGTTAAATGCAACCAGGATAGCCAATATGTTTTCACAGACCTTTTTATGGTCTGAAATAAAAGACATAAGTCTACTTTTCAAAACTTGTACTTTAAACTATTCAAACATAGAGACAAAGATTTGTATCAACACAGAGGCATAAAGTGAAGCATCAGAATAAGATTTTTAAAATGAGTTCAGGTGTCTTGGAAATAAAATCCTACTCTTCCCCAGGAATTGATGCATGTTCCTAAAATTTCTCAGCTCTTTTGAAAATTCCAACCCAAGTTCCATATTGAGTTCATAGTCCACTTAAACTGCAATAAAAAAAATATAATGCAAATAAATTCTCATTTTTTAATTCTGTACATTTTAACCACACTGTAGCACAAATAAAAAGCACAATGGACTTTTTTTTTTCACATTAGTCTTGAAGGAGTGATTATCCTAAATTTTCTTCTGTCTTTGACACGAGACCAACACCAGAGAGTCTGTTGACACATATCAAGGATCCTACTATTGACTCAGCCTGGTTGCATCACCTTCTGACTTGCAGGACTTCAGTCAGGCCTTTATGTTAGGCTTGGTAAACAGAAGATTCTCTGTGACAAATATGATACTGAGCTGTGTCTCTGTTTATTATGAGGCCTTATTATGAGAACTACAGGATGACCTCAGAATAGTAACCTTTATAGTAATATGTTAACAAACATTCTCAAAGGAAGAAAACACAAAGCAGAGTGGAAATGATATTGCAATGTACCTTTCATCCCCCAGCTTGCCTCCTGGTCCGTTTCATATTGGCCCATGTTTTCAGGCTGACAGAGAAAGAAAGAAGCAATGTAGCAGCAAAATACACCACAAAACCACTCTGCACATTGTTGAGAGAAAAAAAACCCAGCTGCTACTACGCAAGTGAAATGCAGATCCTTGAGTGAGACAAAGAGAAATAAGTCTCACTCAAACTAATTGTTCAAGCAAGCAAGGTAAGACTGAAACTGTCACATGCCCTTCCCTGTGATGCAGACATCTTACTGACATCATCACACTTCACTTATGCTGCACTGAAACTTTTCTCCTGCTTTCTGCTTCACACCGCTGATGCCACTAAGGCCGGGGAGAACTGTGTATATGTGCTATCTTTTTCCTTTGCTGGCAAATGCTATTATGAAAAACAGTACAGGAAATCAGAAAAGCATTATTATATGACTTTTTTTCCCCCAAGTCTCAGTTTTGCCTGTTGGGGTATCAACAGTGTGCACAGCTATGCTCACAATAACCTGCAAGCCTCCTTATTGTTTGCTTTTAGTTTGTTCTGTTATGCAGCACTGGGATGGCTGATTAAATATAACAAACCACAAAAGCTGGTATGAACCTACAATCCAAACAGAGGACATCTATTCTAAGAGGAATTTTGGCCTCAAGGATTTGACCATGAGCAACCTTTTCAACTTTTCCACAGGTTTGGGATCCTTTAGGTGGGACAGATGCTGCCATCTGCTGCTTTCCCATCACATTGCATGGCTTCCTAAATTTGCTTTGGCCTCATCTGTGGGAAGCCTTGGGATGGCTTTGCTGCCTCACCAGCACAGTGCCTGGGCATAAGTGGCTGGGCACTTCAGTGCCTTGATCATTTCAGGTTACGGGCAAAACCTATTCTGAAAAGTTGGGAAAAAACTCTTGACTCATAGATGGGAATGGGTTTATACAGACCCTTTCAAATTCCTAAATCTTATTCAATCAAATGTCAGTGCCACTCATTGCTTCAGAGACAAACTCAGGCAACCAGGTATCAAAGCAACACATGCATAACTAGTCCTGTAATATTAACTCAAAAGGATGGAATTTTCAGTAATTACTGAAAAATCCATTTAGGTACTCCCTGATAGTTTCTCTCTTGTAGCTCCTACCAGTGACTCTCAGTTTGACTCATTACTGGGGAAGTTTAATCCTGCTTATGTGCTTTTGCAGGTTTCACATCTTCCTTTTGAGAAAGAAGGGAATTTGAATGAGGTCCTGTCCATGTAATTTGGACACAAATCAATCTTCAAAATGTAAGTGCACATGCATCTATGTATTGACAGCTTATCACTATAAACCATAATGATTTTTCACCTAAAAATATAAGCCATGAACTGACAACCCATAATGCTAGGCTCCAGAGAGAAAGAGAAGCCACAGTGTCAAAGATGTCTTTTTTCTAAAGACTAATAAAAGTTGCAAAAAAAGGGTTAGAAAAAAACCGCCTAGTTTGATCTGATCATAATTTGGTTAGGCATTTTTCCTTCTAGATTGCTGCTTGTCATTCTGTCTGAAGTTTCCTCCCTGCCTTAAAAGTACAATGACTGTGTGTTTATATACACACATGTGCGTGCATACTGGAAAAAAGCAGAACGTGGTTCAAGAAATGCAATGGATGTAGGCTGGAGCAGCTTTGCTCTAAGATCACTACTTGCCTAATTATAGGCCTAACCATCTCTATCATTAATTCAGGCAATACTGTGATCTATTAATATGTGCAGCCTGTACATTTTAGACCTTCGTTTGTTTTGGGAGGAGACTCAAGATTCTTAATGCTCATGATGCACACAATTAAAAGGAGACGCCTCAGTCAGTCTTATTCTTACAGAGAGACAAACTCTAACCCACACAGGGTATGAATCTGTCAGACAGGGCTGGCAGCCAAAACACCTTTGAAGTGTTATTACTGTGCAGATTTTCAACTAGTTACCAAGTTGTCTCTTTATGAGACATTATTTCCTGGAGAAGGTATTTAAATGTATACCTACCTGATGTAAGCCATTCTTTCCATAGCCAGGTAGAGAAGCAGATTTAGAATATGGAAATCCTGTAAAAGACATAAGATATAGCTATATTTTTTTGCAAATCCTTTACAGCCTATTATAACACAGAATCCAAGAAAATATCCAGAGACAGCAATTACAAGATCAGTAAGTACATCCTATCAATGAGATGAAATATAATTGAGCTATGCTCATCTTTTCACCATATTTCATGTACATGAACATGTGTAACAATGTCTAGAAATAACAGCGTGCCAGGGCATGACACAAAGAGAATTGTGGGGCTCATGTTATGGAAGCTTTATGCAGCAGTGTGATACAAAGCTTGTGATTTGAGAGCTTGTGAAACCTCTGTCCTCCAACTTAGTATTAAATCATGACTTGAAACCGGGATTAAAGGTATCATCATTTTAGATGTACATCACTTCTGATCATGCTGTATGTAGTCTGGTTTTTGGTTCTGTTTCTTAAAAAAGAAGGGTTGATAACCTACCACTTAAAAAAAACTTAACAAACATAAAATTTCTTTTGCTTTCTGTAAAACTTCTTGGAAAATAACAAAAATTAAGATATAGTTATGGGTAAAGTAAATCAGCAACAGTATAAATACTCAAGTGAAAGAACGTTTTAAGATGGAGAAAATTGGCAAATGGTGTTACCGCGGATAAATAATGTAAGATAGTGATGAAACTGTGTGTGGTCACTCTGAGACAACTGAAGAGCCTTTACTTCTAATGATAAGACCCTAATAAGAGAGTTTAAAAGTTAAACAGTAGATGAACAAACGTGTGTAATAAACATTCTTGATTCCAGTACAGGAAACTATGTTAAACTGATGCAAAGTGTTACAGAAGTCAGTTAGTTCAAAGAACTGAATGTACAACTCTTCTTTCTGTCAAAATTTTTAGCAGTCTGTGTGCAAAAAGGAATGTAGGAAGGGAATGCAGGCACCACTGGATTAATAAATACCCCAAGGAGATTATTAGGAATAAGCACACAGAAAGAAAAAACAAAAGGTGGATCAGCAAGGAGCTCATAATGTGCTGGGATAAAGTGAAGACTGCCAGAAGTCAAGCTGAGTTAAACACTGAAAATGATATTAAAACAAATAGCAAAAGTTTCTCCAGCTATCAAAATAAAAAGGAAACAAGGAAAGAAGAAGTGGGATCACTGGGAGTTGTGCTATGTCAGTACTCAGCACAGGGGAAAGGTAACCTAGGTAGGGCTACAGCACTGAAGGAGTATTTAATCCACAGAATAAAAGGTGGAGTACTGAGCAAGGATGGAAAGCTAATGGAATAAGGGTATGCCAGTGAATGACAGTCATGATAAAACCAAAATTCAAAGCACTTAATGTACTTAAAGAGGGAACAATAAGCTCACATTAAATTGCAAGTCCAATATCTCTTATCATTGAGTTTTTTATATTTAAGAGTGGGAAAAAGATAATGAAATGAGAAACTTATAATTGCCTGTTATCTGAATGGCAGTGACACCAGAAGGCAAAAAGTATAACACTTGTGAGACAGAATGACTGTATCTGCAACAAAACTATCATCTCTGCTCCTGCCTGGAAAAAACTGCTAGTGTTGAACATCAGTGTGGAGTTCAATTTCTTGGCTACAGCGAAGACGTAGAAAGAGATGTAGAGATGTAGGCGAGAGAGTTTTGTACTATCTCCAAATAATATTACTCAGTTACCAAGGAAAAATGCACTAAGGTAAAGACCAGTTTGAAGCCAGACAGAGCCCAGGTGAGGAGCCGCCTCCCAGGCTGAGCCGCATCCGCGGGCACAGGCGACACCGTGTGGCCGCCTGGGAAAACCCAACGGGAGAACTGAGCCGAAATGGCCCAAAACGCACTAGTGAAACCCTCTGACTCCAGAGGGGATTGTATTTCACAAGCTTCTGTTTCCCATGGACTTAGTCACCAAGTTAGACACTTTTTATTTTGCCTTTTTTTGGTTTTTCTTCCGCCCCCTCCCCCCGTCACAGCCTGCTGCAGATATACTGGGACAGCGAATTTTTTGGAGTAACTAGCCAAGACAAAGCAATCTTTCTCTCTAATTAGGCAAGTTCTGAACATCAACTACCCTCTGCAGGAATATGGTTCCTGCTTTTTCCTGTATGACATTCACTCCAATCTGGGTATTCTGAGGTTGTCTCTCAGAACATCAGGGACACGTGAACAGCAAGGGCTACACACTTTGCTATATGTCTTCTTTCCTAAATATATGACACTTAAAATCATGAATTCTGATACTTGATTAACCATCAAACATTTACATATACAGTAACAATACCCATTCACACAGGTGGAGATGCAAGCTCCACTCTTGCCCGCCAATTGCACAAGCCTCTCACGGATGTGCATTCTTGTTAGGTGTGTTTTTCTGGGCATATAAATCCTGTAATGTGGCAAAATACCTTCCAGAGCAGAGTAACCCTTCCCTGGTTTGTTCAGAGGCTAGACAGATGAATGCAGGGCTGTTTTCTCAGAATATTTGGACCAGCAGTTTGCAGTCTGGTGCTTGCTAATTCCCCCTACCCTGCATGTAATCACTTGGCACCAAACCTATACCCAAAAGGTTTATTTTCTCTGATAGACTGACTATGCCACAAAGATGGGGCTGAAAGTCAGAGTTCTCAACCATAAGGGCAAGAGATAGGGAAGCTACTCTTCCGTGGTCAATAGGGCATGTGACAGGATATAAATATTCAGAACTAAATAGGGAAACACTCAATAGAGAAGGAACTACTTAGGATGTATATGGGTATTAAAACAGTCAGGTGAGTGAATAAAATCATAAAGAAGGGGAAAAAAAAGTGCAAATGTCAGGAAAAGAAAACTTTCTCAATGTCATTTCTGTGTAGCTGCTAACTGGGTAATGGGGCCAACTTTCATGAGGGACAAAATGATGATAAAATGCAATGGAAAATGAACTACAGAACCTACATTGCACTGGCACAAAGGTGATATTGACCCTGACACAGAGGTATGAACTATCTTTTGCACTTCTAGTTTTAATAGCTCCACATTCCCAAGAGAATTAAAAATCATAAAAGAAATGCAGGTATAGAAGAGTGACAGGTATAGCAATATTCCCAGGAAAAAAATCAACGCGATACGTAGTACCTGTATAACACAGTTCTTGGTGTGCTACACACCTCCCCCTTTTGTGCTCAAGGACTATTCTCTCAATACATGTGTAGAAAAGCTTCAGATCAACTCCAGAAAGCTTCCAAACACACCCAGCATGTGTATTACAATGAAAGGTTTAGGTGTTCATTCATGGGCAATGACTTAGAGATGTTAGGTGTGTGAGATGGTCAGACTTGGTTTCCCCTGCACAGGGAATCCTGTAATACACCTTGTGCACATGTATGAGATCTCTGGTGAGGATTAAGTTATCAAATCCCTTCAAGTTAGACCAGTGAGACTGATGATCTGAAAGAACTCTTCTTCTTTATCTTGTTACAGCCTTATGACAGACTTTGTAGCATCTGTTTTCCCTCTTTCTTGCATAGCTAAGCCATAATTTCCTTAATATAAGTTGATGGAGCCAACTATCACATTACCAAAATGCCCACAAGACTGACATCCTAGCCTCGCTGCCAGACATGCCTTGCATTGGATGCATTCTTTTGGAAAACTGCTTCCCCAACTTGTTTACCCCAGATGACCTGCTACTGCTGTGTGGTGTAAAGTGGAGAAGGCACGGAGGGGAATGGCCCAGTTATTTGTTAAAATTCATTTAACCTATTTTTTGTCATTCATGTAACCTGGAAGTAAAAATCAGACCCAATTCTGATGCTCCTAACTTGCTGAAATGTGGAGGAAGAAATGTGTAGAACATGCTTGTGGTATTGACAGCTATCATGGGCATATGGTCTCCAGACCTGAATCTAGCTACAAAATTACTCCATTTTCCACCTGGAAGATTTCTATGACCTTATAAGGTTGTAAATGTGAGCATATGCTAAATTAATACTTAGAGAAAAGTATTCTTTATGCTTATCATAATACAGAAGAAGTGGCTTTACCAGTATTCAAAATATATAGTTTGTGTCAAGAAGTATTCAGCACCAGTGAAAAATCTGCCTGATACTGCCATCCTTTCTATTGAAAATGAATAGCATATAATAAATAGGTACTTCTAGGGTTTTTGTGGTAAGGAACCTCTGCTCTCCAAAGACAACACAGTTCATTTGTACAGGCAATGCTGCTTCTTTCACCTACATGAAACTATAAATAGTTTCGCTATCGAAGTCTGAAGGCACTGAGCGCTTACAAGCCATGGCAGAACAAACCGACAAATAGGTGTAATTATGACAGAGAGATGAAGCACAAAGCCAGCTAGAGTTATGTGGCCCTGCAGCAGGGCCACCTTCCTTTGCCACAGGAAGGAAGCCCTCCTCAGCTTTGCCAGCAGGCCAGGGTTGCAGCACTCACGGGAATCTCTGTCGGTTCCGGCAGTAAGAGACAGGGACCGTGTTTCTGAATCCGGGGAATTAGTTCTGGTGTCCATATCCCCTTTCAGAATAAGCCAACTGGTCTTCAGCTGGAGAGAGTAAAGAGCCAGTTACAAGATACAGGATTAACACCTGAATGCAGTTCTCCTACTCCACCTGCTCGGAAGTCTTGTGAACTGCTCATATGTTTATGCTCATTGCAACTTGTACCATCCTTTATCAAATTATAAAGGACTGTATAATCACTTAGACACTACAGCTACCAAAAGCTTCAAACTTTCAGCTGGGCTGAGGATAGTTTCTGTGTTCATGAAGCTGCCCACTGTGCCCCACTGTAGAAGATGCACTATGTCATTTTCTTATAATTAATTTGCTCTTAACATTTTTCTTCTGTGTTAATATGCACCCTACGTAAAAGTCCACAGGATTAGCTGAATCACCAATCTATATATTGAGACGGAGTGAAAATTCATGAGCTTATTGCTCTTAATCTCAATATCCCTACTTCTCTTTACTGTAGAATGTACATTCTAAACCCTTTGGGTGAGAGATCAAGCTTTTCTATGTCTTCTTGGAAAGGCCCTAAAAGTAGTAATGATTATTTCAGTTACATGAAAGAACACTTTTATGTATGAAAATGTTTTAAAAAACAGTTGCTTCAAGGAAGATCAATAAACTACTCCCTCTTGTTCTATCTGATCATTACCTTCTTACTGTCCTGATCCAAGCTTCCATCCTCGCCTTCTGATCTTCTTGCTGCTGGAAGATTAAGTTAATTTTAAAAATTAGAATAGACTATAACATTTTTTTGGTCTTCTGTTCTGACTGCAGTTATGTTCCAAATATTTTTAAGAGTGGGAGAAAATCAATTTAAAATAAAATAGAGCTAGGCAGAAAATTATGTGTAGAGCTATGGTTTCACAGAATCACTTAAAATAATTTTGAAATTATTACAGTAGTACTCATCCTTCAAGTGAATTTAGAGAATCTATTCCTGCTGGATTTTGAACCTATCTTTTTAGGAAGAAACTGTCTCTGGGGAATGACTGGTGAGAATAATAATTCTACATCAGAACTTAAGGACAGATTCATATGATCACTGCACACAGGGCAGCCATTTCACACTCTTCTGTGTTACCATGGCAATGAAACTACATATGGTCACACAGATATTTTGTGGTCAGCACACCTGGATCTCCTAAGTTCCCAAAGATGATAGACAATGCTGGTAAAGAACATTAGGAACAAACTTGGCATTAACTCCTCATGAAATCTACAAGACAGATTGTGTTTAAAATTCAAAATTCTTGACCAACCACTTTTCTGACAATATTGTCCTCTTAAAGAGTGTTTTAATAAAAAATATTGCTGATATTTTACCATTGGTTTATTTTCTTGTAACTTTCCAACTTGCTAAGAAGAAAATTGAAAACCTGAAAGCTACTCATTAGATAGTTCGCAAATATCAAATGTGTCATTTATGTTCCAGAGTATTGTTCCAGATACTGAGTTAGACCTGTGAATCTTACAGAAAAATTTTGTGCCAAATTTCACATCATTTCAAATAAGTTCTCAAAATTTCAGTCCTACTTGCCCTATTCACTCTATGTAGTTTTGGGGACAGTTTTAATGGTGTAAAATTGGAGTAATATAAGGACCTAGCATAATATCAAGCCCATGAAAAGTTAGTGCAACAAGGGGGCTGTCTGCAACACCTGAGAAAAAATGGCCCCATGCAATGCAAAGTAGGCAGAAAAAATATTTATTAATAATATAAAGCATATATTAATACAAAAGTTAAGCCTCAGATGAGATTCTTAGAGACAGAGGTGGAGAGGAGATTAAGTTGCTTCGTTACATGTGCTGCAATACTTCCAGCAAGTTGGGAACAACTCTGCCCTCTCCATTTCCCCAGCCAGTATGTTTGCAGAGGATCTCCCCTGCATCTAAACAACACGGACAAAAGGACACCACCAAAAGCCTTTCAGTGTTATTCTGTTCCAATTTCTGATGCCATCCCACAGCTCACATCCAGAGCTTAACTGCCTTTGCTGAGGAGGTGATACTTAAAAATGAAAAATTGCCATAAAGAAAATATCTATGGGTTAGAGGTGAAAATCCATAACTGTAGAGGGTTTGAAAAAACCAAGGTTTTCAAAGTCAGCTAATAGCATCCTGACAGGGATATTTTCCCAAGATGGCAAGCTGCTTCTTTGAGAAATAAATATGAAGAAATACTCAAATATGACAGATGAGGAATAAAGTCCCTACATTGCAAGAAGGATATAAACCATGTTCGCTGATATTTTGGGAGCACACCCTAAATCATCAGTCAACAAGTTGTTCCCCATTATGCTTATGGATCTTCCTATCACTAAATCAGAAATCCATATGGAGAATATGATGCATTTTTGGAATTTTTTTGTTTTGTTTTAAGACGTTGATGGTCTCAAAGGAAAAAAACAAGTTTAATTCAAGGTGCTACTCAGAAATTTCAAAGGTTCCACAGGATCTTGAGAGCATCTGACTTAAAAGAGATGCAGAGGATTACAACCGAAATCAGTGGGGCTCATGAAGGCCAGTCCCTCCCAAGTTTCTGAGAGGGCTTCATAGAACACACGGCCAGCAGAAAAATTCAAGTTCCCTGAATTTTGTCAGTACTGAGCATTACCTTCATCACTTTAAGGGATGCCTGGTTCTGCCATGAACCCAACATGAACTGTGGACTGCAAAACTCTTTTGTTGTAACTTTGAATGATGTTTAAATATTCCTAAAACATGAACACACACCCACACCTCAACAACCATGCAGGCTACTACACTCTTCACTTTCCAACCCCAGATCTGAGCCTGATCTCTCTCATGTCCCATTTTTTCACCTTTTTTCCATTCTGAAGTTGGGTGTTTATAATAGAAACACAGAAGCTGTAGCTACAGCAAATCTGTTGGGTGCTGATGTAACTGAAACCTTTTAAAGCCAAATGTTTTGGAAGAGCTTCTTGCACTTTTTGTTTTAAAGAACATTCTTGTGCTTGTTTGTTCAAACTTGGTCTCTTCAACAAAGGAATGTTCTCTGGCTCCTTTTCAGCATGTATTTGTTCAGTGTCCCATTAGCTTGAGGAGCTGAATCATCCTGTGTTCATGCTTTAGCTGTGAATCCTTCCAGAACAAAAGATAATTATTAAATTTTGTTTTACTTTATACTCTTTTTACTGGAAGGAAAGTTTATTGATTTTTTTTTGTTATTGTTTCCTGGTTTTTATTTTGTTTCATTTCTTAGTTAGAATAAATTATGTTTTGCTGTCTGGTAAAAAAAAACAGGAGCATGTATTTTCAACACAACCTTTCAGAACATCTATAATCTAGAAAAGAAAGTTTAAAACATTTATTCTTGTTAACCTATTGAGATTGCTGACTTGCTAATTTAATTCTGCTCTTGCTCCAGTGATTACAAGGGACAACTCCACACAGCAGCGCAAAACTGACATAATCCAGACTTTGACAGACCGAAAATTGGTGTAAAAATGCCCAGTTGTCAAAAAAAAAAAAAAAAAAAAAAAAAAAAAAAAGTTGTTGCTTAGAATCCTCTTTGCAAACCAAAAGTATCTATAAAATTAAACAACACAGTCAGGATACAGGACATTAGAGTCTTATCATCAGCTTCTGTAAATGAGTGAAGCTATGCTGATTTGCAACAGACGATTGTTATTTTGCATTTGCTCATGATCTTTCCAGACATCACTACAATATTCAACTTTTTCTGTTGTCAGTATTTGTATATCTAAAACCAAGAAGGAATTAGAGATCTTGGGCAGACTATAAGGTTGGTTGATTGGATTAAATCAGCCACTAAACCAGACAGATAGTATCTTCTTTCCTGAAAGGTAACATTGGTTTGTTCAAGATTAGGATATTTGGAGCAGAAAATGTCTATCAAAGACCAACACCTAAAGTGCACCGAAATGTCAGCAAGTCTGGCTTTGCTCAAAACCATACACAGAAAAACCACAGAGATTATCTAAATCTGGACGATCTGAATGTGCAGTTACTTTATCATGAAGCACCAGTTACAGTGAACCTGCACAGGCTGACTCACTCAGCTGGGAAGCATCAGGTGACAATTTTCTTTCTCATATTGCTGTATCAGATCCAAACTAGAACTTCAACCAAACAGAAATAATTGTAATTTCTCAAGAAAGACAGTACAAAAATGATAACTATATAAAAGTGTCTTTTTAAAAACAATATTGATTGGGTAATTCAAAAACAGTTAAAGCCCCTGTAACCACAGAAAAAAAACATGTAAAATGTATTTTCCTTGTTCTGGCCACAAAGGCTGACAGCCTTAAAGTATCTGCAGCTCCTGAACCTTTCCCTCAATGAAATTTATCAGCTGAAGCCAAAGTATGGGTGTAGAGATACAAAGAGCCTTCTCACTCCTAGTATAGCACAGGAAGTCACCTCTGTGCTGCAAAAGGCAATAGGATAGGAGGAGCTGCTCCAACAGACACTGCTCACAGGCACTGCCTGGAACTTCCCTCGCCAGGAAGAGTGCCATTCTCCCACCTGTATCCCTGAAGGCACATGCTTTCATCCCCAAAGTGCCTTAGCTCACAGTGTGATGAACATCCCTCATGTTTATTTTATTCTCTCATTCATTGCAAGGTGGGGGTGCGGTCACGATGAAAATAGTTTTTGGTGTGGGGCAGACTTATATCACATATTATATTTTTGTTTTTGTCCTTTGCTCATGAGTACAGGAATACCCAAGTCATGACTCTTTTAATCAGAAAGGTACTGCACTTTTCAAGCACCCTTATTGCAGTAGAACCCTCACGTATTTGTTTTCAAAAATTAATAGTGGAATTTGGTTTAGAAAAATGAATTCCCTATAACTAGTCATGTATCGTGAACCAAGATCACTGTCAAACATCACTGAGAACACAGTCGGCACTCACACTAACATGGAAATTGCACTGATGTTAGTAAGTGAAATATAGTGCAAAAATAATAATAGAAGAAAGCAGAATTTATATTTTTATTTTTCATATTTACTAAGGTCTTAATTCAGATTCTCAGTGGCATAAAAAGATCACATATTTCTTTCTCTTGTTTAAAATGTCATTGCTGGGACAACCAAAGGTTTTCCAATCACATCTTGCTGATGTTACCAGCTACTGAATTTGTTCCTAACTGCCATGGTGTGACTACATTTGTTCTTTTTTTTGTTATTGGTATATTTTATTATTATCCATTTAATTATTATCTATTACCTTACTGATATCTATTGTTATTTGATATCTTTTATTGTTATTGGTATTTTACAGCTTGAAGAACTTACAGATGAAAAGTAGATATTTCATATATGCCACTTATCAATGAACACCACTTGTCAATGAACATTTTTTTTCCTCCAGCAATTTAGAAGTTAGATTTACAAAAACTAGATATAGCAAGGCATGGTTTGAAAACAGAATAGCAATCTTCAACATTCACGTTTCCTGTCATTCCATGAATAAGAAAACTGCATTAAAGCTAGTATCAATTCTGAATTATCAAGATAAATCAAAATACCATCATCCCAGTTTTGGAGAACTTACTATATCCTCGGACTGCATGTTATACAAAACAATATTTAATTTTCATGTTACTTTTTCTCCTTTTCTGTTTGAGATTATAGGGACACAATGAAATGCAAAGACTACAGCAAACAAATTTGGGAGTCAATATGCATTTTTTTTCATAGACAAGTAGATAAAACTGCAACAGAGAAAAACAGACTGTACCATGCTGTTTGTAGATAGGAGGTTTCCTATAGATGTTATCTTTTACGCCAGTGTCTGAGGAAGAGGAAAGAGAAAGGAAAGAATGAAAGAGTAAGCAAGCAGTTCAGATCATGCCGCTCTTGTCTCCTGTCAACAACACTAACAAGACTAAAAACTTCAGCAAACACTGTGCATTCATTCAGTGGTTTGTCATTCACTGGTTATTGCAAAAAAATGGACTTTTATCCATCATCTTTATGTATTGAAAACATTGAGTATACCTACCTATGCAACATAATCCCCCCTAAGTCCCTCAGAATGCTTTAAGACACCTTGAATGGCATCCATTTGGTGATATGTATACTTCACAGACAGCAAAGAGAAACTGGCTATATTTGTCACTACTTTAAATTCCTATAGAGATGCAACAGACTACTATAACAGTCACACTTGGAAAAGGACTTTCTCCATTAATTACAAACAAAATGTACATGTTCAGATATAAATGATTATACTGGTGATACCCAATATTCTTATAGGAAATCCTATAATTTTTCTATATTTTGAATTGTATAGCTAACTTGGCCTTCCAGGAATTTTCTGAAAGCCGCCAGAGCCACAGCCCAGGGTTCCCATATCATGTTGTGCAGATATCAGACTTACTCAGTACTATGGACCTGAGTATATACAATTCTTAATTGTGGTCTTTTTATAGAAACATTAACCCCAGAAGCAAAAAATGAATAAACAAATTACGCCACTGAACAGGTAGATGTGCTTAGCAGTCAAAAAACTAAACAGTGTGGATATAAATTTAATGCTTGTTAACTGAATGTAAACTTGGAAACAGTACAGTACAGTACATAGGCAAAGCCAGCCACAGTGAGCTTCCTGCAGTTCTGAAGTCTTCCAGCTACTTTCAAAGTTTATGTCAATATGACTTTTAAATTCAGAGAACAGATGGATAAGGAGGAAAAAAACCCAACAAAACAAAAACTCCTTCAATTGTTCCTCCTGCACACACATTCAACAGACTTATGCAGCTATGGCACTATAAATCATAGACTCTTAGAATCATTAAGGCTGAAAAAGACCTTTGAGATCAAGTCCAACCATTAACCCAGCACTGCTGTAACTCTATAGTCTTAGCAACATTTGTCACTGTGTGCCTCCTGTACAGCAATTTTTTAAAAAAAATATATGCACATGAGTACACAGCTCTCTAACTCCTTTATTTCTGAGAGGAAGTTTAACAGGTAACAGATATTTACTTGTCTGACATTTTGTTCTCTTTGACTTTGAAATTTACAAATCGATGCCAAAAGAAAATTACATTCAGAAGAGAATAAACAGGTGCCAACAATTGAAGATCAAAAGCTAAGCAGTTAATGCCTACCTGGAATATGGAAATGCCTAGGAGCCTGCTGATAGACAGAAGGTGAAGATTTGCTCTCAGAGTACATGGATAAGCTTGGAGTGCTCCGACCACTTTCACTGCCTCCAAGGGGAAGAGCAAAGAAAGCAGATAAAAGAAAAAATGGAAAGCAAAGTAGAGTATTTCAAGCATAAAAGCTTGTTCAAAATGACTTGTTAATCCAACAGTTTTAAATCCATGTTTTTTTAAAACCCGTTATTTTTCAGCACAGTATACTGGCTCAGACGCCAAACGTCTCATCAAAAACTAGTATCTGATAGATAGATAATATCAGATTAAACTGCCCTACTTTGAAATTAAAGCTTCTCTTTTAATGACACTTTCATAAAGAAAATCAAAGGATAAGAATATCCACAATTCTGTAATGTGTTTTTGCACAGCCTTAACTGAATAATCTATTGAGCAAGTGTTTTAAAAGTTTAATGCTATGGCTCATAGCCTGCCCCTGAAACCAGTAATGAAATCATTCAGTAGTGTTTCAATTATCTCAAAGCAGGACTAGACCAAAATACAAATGTTATGGTTAAGTCAAATAATCCTGCACGTATCAGTGACAAAAAGAGATGTTGAAATTCGGCTCTTAATTGCAAACTTTTTCCACAGGTAACATGCCACACTATTTTTATGCAAACAAGGTTGGATTATCAAGTCATGGATCTATAATGCCATAGTCGCTTCACCAAGTTTCAAGATATGCATAAGATTGTTCCATATTGATTTTTCCATGTTTTGTCAAATGCTCATTAGGTGCCATTCATTTCCTCTTATTTCCCTGAAGCACACTCTATGGCATTATAGTGCTGGTTGGCAAACAAAAAAGTAAAGCTCTACTTTTTTGGGACTTGTAAAATCCTTTTAATTTACAGCACTGTTAAGCAACTGGAAGCAAACATGACATTTATTCTTACATAAAATGACTGTTAATTTGCCATTACTGTTTTAGTGTGGACGAAGCACAGATTTAACGGCTAGTAACGATGAAATTATAGCAAGTTATGTTGGGGGTAAAGAAAATGCAGCAGCTCAGGGTATTGGATCTGTAACTGAGTTCTACCTTCATGGAGGGGATGTTTTATAACCATAGAGCTACTGGATTACCAGAACTGTCCAGGCCATGCCCATGGAGGTGATCTGTGCCCTGCTGATGAGCAGTGGATGCATTGTCATTGGATTGCCAGCCTTGACATGCACCACTGAGGTCAAAGGGTAGTGCCACTGAGTTCAGCAGGAGCAGAAACAGGACAGACAAGGTCAGAAGAGCGTGCTGTGTATCTCATGACAATACACTGACCAATCCATTCTAAATTTTGTGTCTGTTATTTTATTAAAACTCAAAAACCATTCAGCTGTGGCCACTGTGTAGTCACTAACAGTGATTTCTTGTTGAAAAAGTGCAATCTGAGAAGTTGAGAAATTGGAATCACAACTACACATGCTGATAGCCTATGGTCCTTCCAAAATGCAAGGGAAGAATTACGGAATTACTGAGAATCTGGTGCATCACCACCTACTTGCAGTCAAGTATTCCTCAGACAAGGAACCTGACAGTTACTCAGCTTCTTGATTTTGCTCTTGGAAGAAAAAAAGTGGTGACAAGTTTTCACTGCACATTTATGAATTTGCTCTTTCTTTGCTGCTTGCTGCCCAGATTCCTGGCCATCCCTACTAAATGGAATAAGTCTCAATGTCACTGGTAGATACTTATTAAAGTAAGGTCCCTCCCAACTCCAAAATTCTTAAAAATCTTGTAATGTCATTCATTGAAATGAGATGTTGTTACTGGAATTTTCTAATTTAAACAGAAAATGAAAGTTCTCAAGCAATTTTCACAGTGTAGTAATTCCTCATTTACTTAAAAATCAGCATATTATTAAAAATGTATATTCATATATGACCTGCAGGAATAATCACTTCTTTGATCAGTGACCCAAGGTGCTGGTATCATACCCACATATAAAGTCATTCTTCAGGGATAGGGTAGAGTGTCAGCAAGGAATCAGGAGGAAGCATTAATTAAGAGGAATAAACTTGTAAGAGAACAGGATACAAGAACAAGTACCAGGGGACAAAAAATCTACAAGTTGCTCAATCCAAGTGATTATCTATGTGGAGCAGTTTGCAAAGCCATCATCTCCAACTTGCTCGAAGTAGAAGAATTAATGATGAAATGATGGAAAAGGTTCTTCTTGCACCCCACTCATACAAGCTGATTCACAGTTAAACTTTAATTCTGCCACTGATTTGGACAAGCATCAGTAGTTGTATTTCACATTTTGCACACAAAAAAAGGTGTTTAATAATAAAGTAAACTCAAGACCCATGTAGAAGTTACTGTGTAGGAACTACAGACAAATGCTTAACCTAGGCTAAATTTAAATCTCTAAAATGAGACTTGGCCAATAAATTATCTCTTTCAAGGTTTGCCTGGTGTACACTGACAAAGAACTTCAAATAAGGTCTCAGAGAAAAGACCAGAGAGAGCAATTTTTCAAATTTTTGGGTTTGTCTTCTGCCACAAGCATCCACAGGCTGTGATCTGCTTTGCTGGTCAGTGAAGAGCAAAAAACCAGAATCCTGAAGTCTTCCCTGAATTTTGTTTAACTTGGAAAGAATCTGGAAAGGTTTACTTTGAATTTGAGTGTTGACCACAAAAACCTCCTTGTGTCCTCTGGCTGCTGACAGGGCAGGCTGCACATTTAAGTCTGTGCGTGTGGAGCCAACTCACCAGGGCTTTGACCATGCTCCCTTTTCAAGGGACTGTCAAGAAAAGTATAATATTGCTTATACTTCCTTCCTAGTCAGCTTTTATCTTATCTGGGAGGATGGGAAATTTGATAACAAGTTACAGTAAGAGCTGTCTAAGTTCAGGACTGAACAACAAACAAATGCCTCTGGCCTAATGAGGGAGATGTCCAAGCCTACTCACAAAACCGGATCCTTTAATATCCCTACC
Source organism: Pipra filicauda (assembly GCF_003945595.2). Lineage (NCBI taxonomy): Eukaryota > Metazoa > Chordata > Aves > Passeriformes > Pipridae > Pipra > Pipra filicauda. The sequence goes on from NW_024104487.1 coordinate 6,859,905, forward strand.
CACGCTGCATTAAGATAGACAAAGCTTTTTGAAGTTTGATGACTAATTCTTTTCAAGTTTTCAAAGCCAAATAAATGGGCTTTGGAAGCTGTGCACTAGAAAGGCAAGACAATGTCCACCATGTTTTAAGTAAGCATTTTTTCAGCAGGGCTCAGCACACCCACTGATTCCATTACCTCAAGAGGAAGAGCCACACCAACCACAGGTGCTTGGAATATCACACCCTATGACTTGCGAGGGCATGAACTGTCAAGCTTTCTTGAAGTGCAGCTGGACTTATTTTGAAGACAAAAATCCTTACAAGAGCACAACCAAACCACTTTTCTTCATGACGAAGAACAGATCATCCTATTACACTGCATGGGAGCCAGGCTACAGTACACTGATGGAAGAACAGGAACTCCATAATCATATTTTTCACTGGAAAAAAATTATGAACCATGTCATTCTCAGGAAAAATATGATGCAAACTCAGTGAAATCAAAAGGAAGATTTTGCTTGTCTTAATTTCCCTGGAGTAATAACATATCTGTCTCCTGGAAGCTTAAAGAAATATCTTTTATGACAAATGTGGAGTGCTGGTTCTACAAAGATTACTTCTACTACTATGAAGCAGTGTATTATTTTTGGATTTAATCATATTTTTTTAAACAAGTATGATTTCACTTTCTTAAAACTGAAGTGGCAACATTAAAGTTGGTCTGGATACAAAGCAACTATTGCTACAATCCTCTTCTTTCCACACTAACCACTTCAAAGAGAAAAAAAGAGCACATCCACACCATCAAAAGGCTCCTCCAGATAAGAAAAAAAACACAGACTGGAACTCAGAATTCAGAGACCTTGAAAAGGATAGGGCAAATCTTCTGACTCCTTTTGGACTGACACATTAAGTCAGTGTAAACCAGTGGATAATCTATACAACCTCAGCAAGGCTCAGGATTACCTATTTAGAAAAATTAAAAACAGGTTCACCTTTTTAGCCTCACAAGAGCACTGTGAAGCACTTTAAGGTACCGCTTAAAAAATATTTTAGCTCCTTGACAAAAATTGCTTCAGAATTGCAAAATATTATAATTTTGATCACATTACAAACAGTTATTTGGGTACAAGGAACTACCAACTTGAGGATTTCTTCATCCAAACAGCAGCACTTAATAATTGCTGCTGCTCTGAGCAACAGCAGGTAGCACTGAACAAAAACTCATTTTAATAGGAGTGCTGCCAAGTAACTGCCAGCAGGACTTCGAGGAAGAGCTTTCCATTCAGTGAAATTGTGCACTGCAGCACAGCAAAGAAGTTTTTCTTACTCAGTACATCAGGTTGCATAATACCATCCAAATTTAGAGAACAGATTAAAAAAGCAGTGCCTCAGAGAATATCAGGGTGTGTGCCAGCCTTTCAAAAAATGCATGGGAGGTTGACTGCTTCTTGTTGTGGAAAGCAGATTTGCAGGTGGACTCTGAAATGGTAACAATCAGTTTAATCTCATCAGCTTTTTCCTCCAAAAGTTTCTTTCAGGGATCATATTTGGGAGACTTGAGCCTGTTCATACCAGTGAAATTCAGCTGACTTTGGGCAGAACTGTTTCTGGATGCATTAGGGCCCAATGAAGATGCATTACTTATTATTCCAAAGGAAATGAGTGCCTGCTATTTACTTGAGTGTGCAAGTCTATCTCCTGCATAGGGTCACTTCCTTTTCTGTAATGGTTTCAACAGCAAGAACAACAGTTTTACTTTATTAAATCATGAGAGTCAAGGAACAGGCATTGAAAATGTTTACTATTCATGTTTCCTTACAGCTGATACTGCTACTAGAGAAGATAGAAGCAGGGGAAGACGTGGTAGCTGAATGTCTTCTCTTTCTGACATTTAGCTAACAAGCTAAAAAAAATAGCTTTGCCTCAAAGTTTCTTGGTATTCCTCAGTACTGTCCCACATCCTCAACATGGAAGCTGTTAAAAGCTAATATCCACTGCAAAAAAATTAATTGCAAGGAGAATAGATTCAGTTACTCTTGTCTTATAATATATGGCACAGATTAATTGATAATCAGTGCAGCTGTATTGATTTAACCAGCTGCCATAACTTTTGGCAATGCTACAAATAATAGGAAGAATATCTAAAAGTTGGAAGGTTAGATAACTGATCACCCTATGTTGTATCCAATGTATAAGCTTATTATACTATTTATCATCACCACAATAGGGTAAAGATATTTTAGAACAAACAGACTTTAAAGTAATTCCCTCCCTCAATTTCATTATAAAAGCTAATTCCTTCCCTCCACCCCTTTGAAAGACACTTAACACTCACTGAAAAAAGCAAAAATAAAACAACCCATACCCACTCAGTTCGTAAAACTTACACAGTACATCAAGAAAGCACTTGCACAAAATTAAGACAAATTTTATCCAAGTGGAAGCCATGCTTGCACACACATAAAAGTGAAACACAGCTGAATAAATCTACAGTATCACAGCACGGTTTTGCATTCCTGGACCTTACCTTTGAAGAAAGGGATGTAATGATGTCTGAATGTAGATGTAGGGCTTGGGTGTTGGGGCAGGGAGATGCAGCTACTGGTACCAAGACTCTGAGTACCAGCTGGGGGCAACAGAGAGTAAGTGAAAATAAACTATTTAGTTCACTTACTGAAAGCCACAAATTACAACGCCGTCCTTTTTTTTTTCAGGAACATTTTCCTCCTGATGCTTAGAAAACATAGTCTATATTTAAGACTTCATCTTTTGCTGGTTATTGCTAAGAACATGACAGTGGCCACACTACGGGGTTGGCCAAGGGACAGGGGCTTTCTGCAGACAGAGAGAGTATCCCATAAACTGTAACGCATCAGAAAATATTCCAGAAAAGGCACCACAAAAAGCATGGCTGCACTCAGGGGAAAACCTGCATATTCAAAAGCTGCAAGAGGGAATGATAAATGCTCAAAATGGATCTCATGAAATGAAATGGGGAGAGCCTTGTCTCTGCTGAGAACTGCACCACAAGTGGGTCCAGTTCTCACTGCCAGCAGTGCACACCGGTAGGATTTAGTTCACAATGCACCAGGGCACTCCAGTGCAGAGCTAATTCAAGTATTTGAAGAAACATCCTGAAGTTATTCAAGCTCTAAAAGTTAGACATATGATTAAGTACCTTGAAAACCATTCTCAAAAGTCATCTTTGCTTTGCTGTAATAATGTCCTGAAAACATATTTTGGAGGACTAATGGCAATTATTAAAAGTGGTGATTATGACGATTATCTTCTAAAGTTTCAATGAAGCTGTAAAACATTAGAATTCATTTGGAAATAAATGCTTTTGTCTTTCCTTATTGCTTTAACAGTGTGCTGCTAAGCCTAGGCATGACAGACCTTCAGGAGAAACTATCTTTCCTCTCTCTAATAGATCTTTTTATAGTCAAACTCATTTCAATATTCAATTCCTGCAAAAACCATTTCTGTTACCTATAAAATCTTCATTTCCCTGGAAAGATTAAGAACTCACAATTTTCCAAACTAGTTTATAATTATAATGTATCCCCGATGTTAATTAAAAGACACCAAGAAAATAATACAAATGATTTATGTTCTCCACCAGAAGGATGGAGTTGAGAAAAAAACAGAATTAATTTTGAGCAATTTTATTGATTATTTCCAAGGATAAAACTCTGTGCAAATCTCAGATATGAATGGGCTTTTGTAAGGCATGCAAAGGTCAAAGGAGGTAATCCCTCCTCTCCGACAAGAGCACCAGCACAGCTGCTACTATAGCCCAAAGCTGCAATAAACACTGCTGTAAACTTCTCGACTAAATCAATCTGGCCTTCAAACTCCAGCCACTAGAATCACTAATCACTCCTCCAGCTCTTGCCCTGTGGAGAGGAGACATGAACCATGACCCTGTGATACAAGAAGGGATACGAAATCACTCAATCACCCTCTTGTGTGCATTCACTGCTACTGTGCCACACCTTGAAAGAGCCGCGGATTGAATATGTACCTTCAGGCAAGACGGTACCAGGATTAAGTCCTTTAAACTATTCTATCTTGTATCTACATAAAATCAAATTTTTTTAAATGCCTATTTTTGTTTTCTTCGATGCACGTTCCTGAAGCACTTGTTTCCTTTCTTCCCATGGGATTCTCTGATTACAGTAAATAAATCACTGCAATTAACTGCTATTCCACCTTAAACTCCTGTCCCCTGGAGTCTATTCTACTTGCATCATAAAACCAAGTCATGGAAAAATCTAGAGAATAAGTAAGGCTGCTTTTTGATTACCTGGTCTGCTGTAATGCTGAGGAGAATGGGAGGTTGGGGTGTAGCGACCATAGCCCAGCGAGCCAGCAGAGCTCGGGCTTGATGTTCTGTACTGCTTGAAAGATCTGTCATCTTGGTCACCCTTAGAGGAAGACACAAAATACACATCATTAGGGAAGAGAAATGACTTCTGAAACAGGCAGAGTATGCCATTTTGCATGTTTCTGTGCTGTGAGGATGGAAGTGGTTGTCCTAAGATTCCATGCAATCCCAGTGAAATGAGGTGGCTTTCAGCACCTCCACCTCAACGTGACTGAAAGAGCTCTGCCAAGTATCAGAGAACAGTCGTGTTACCAGGAAAGTCAGCACATACATGAATTTAAAATTACAATACAATTTGAAAAGAACACATATAGGTGGGTGGAAGATGAGATCAGGTTAGCATGATAGCATTATGGCCACTTTGTGCCCCTATGAATGGGTGCATGATGGTTATAGACAACACAAAAATCAGCATTTGTTGGTTTCATTAAATCACAAAACCAACTGTATAAATTGCCCAATGTACCACATTGTAACACAGTCATTATGCTACGAAATACATATAAACACTCATATACAGCAATAGCATTAATACTGCAGCATTGTGCAAAGCAAGTAAGACAATTCAAGTCCCACTAAACCTGTGGTTTCAATCAGTTAAAACCATGTACACCCATTCCAAGCCTCTCACTCCCTACAGCTAGTTAAACTGCAACTACAATTTGCATGACTTCTTAACAGTAAAAGCCTTACTGAGCGAAATAGATGTGGAAGTGACTTTTTGTAAAATAGCTACATGAGCAAATTCAAATTTCTTGTTTTTTTTAAGACAAGTGAGAATCGGTTTGAGTTAACTTCAAATTGGAACAAATCAACGTAAACTGCAGATGCTCCTTTATGCAAAGCCATACTCCAAAAAATGCTTCCCTTCCCCTATCCCAGTAGAAATGAGTAAAGATATGCTATACCATAGCAGGTGTTAGTCACTTATGAATATGGGGACACCCTTCAGCATCCGTGTGACTCCCACTGGATTTTTCATCATTTAAACACACAGTAGACCCTACTTGGCCCCATGATCATCACCCAGATTCCTATGAGGACAACTTAACTATATCCATACATTCATCTTTAGATGGGATTATCCTTGACTCTACAGAGATGTACAATATTCCCACACCATCGGTTTTCCTCCTGTGGTCCAGGTGTGCTCCATCCCTTCAACCTCACCCCAGGCCCACTGACTGCCTTTTCAAAAGTGGAAAATCAGTTTTATATAGTGGTCAGCAGCATTACTGCTTTAATATCAAGTTTAGGAGAAATCATGAAAAAGCAGAGAACAACTGATGCCTTCCCAAGCACACAGCATTCTGTGGACATTCTGCCACCAACTCTACGTCCAGCTTGAGATGTTTCCCTCCCAAAGTAGTTACATTATTTACTACCCACTCTAACCTTTGTGAAGAGAGTTACAAGTAGTATTGCAATGTCTCTACAAAGTCTTGTGATGATATTTCAATATCATATGAGTGTTAGCTAATGGTCTGTGATGTGTCCAATTGTATGATACAGTGGAATTTTCCTCTAATAAAAATCACTGCAACAAAACTGGTGACAAGTTTGCAGATGATGATGCTCAAGCACCTGATAATGGACTCTCCAGAGAAAGACAGCAAGCACGGAGAAGCTGGATAACGTGAGAGTATTCATGTAACACAAATCATGGCAGCCCCAACCTCCACACCAGTATCACTTTTGGAACTTATGAATATTGGCACTTCGTTAACTCGTATGTCATTTAAAGGAAATTATTATAATCTTCCAAAACACCAAGTCTTCATATTGTTTCAGACCTTACCTTTTGTGTACTTTGTATCTCTGTAAGAAACAATCTAGTTCATGAAACCCAGTATTAAATAAAGCACACTTTTATTTTTAAACTACCAATTAAATTACACCTCTATTGGTTAACTTCTCTGTTTAACTAGTGGTTAAAGTAACAGTTTGTGAATTACAGTCCTTAATGACAATTTGCAGTTTTCTATGATTACCAAAATTTTGCAGTACATAAACTGGGATAATGGAGAAATTAGCCAGACCCCTGACATGTAATTGAGTATGTAATCTGGGGAACTATGTGAAATGCTTTCACCGCTTCCAAAGTAGTGTTTCTTGAAGCAATGACTAGTTTTGATCATTAATGCACATCAAAGGACACCGATCTAGAACTTCAGGTATGTGCAAATGATTTAACAGTATGTGAGCACAAATAGTATAAGTAGTTTAACTATTTGTGGAATTAAAAAAGAGAAATAAAAAGAAGAGAAAGCTTTGCCAAGCATCAATTCAAGTCAACTCATGCTGGCAGCTTTAAATGTAAACATAAATCATATTTCCCAATATAATTTATTAAGTAGAACTTGAAGAAGTGACCACCATACCACCTTTATTTTGGAAAGCAGAAACATGGATGACAGTGGAGACAGATGCATACAGATGACAATCCAGAAGCAGAGTACTTATTGAACACAAGTAACACTGTGAAAAGCATAAATTATAAACCCCATGCACTGTAGAGGCAGGAGGCAAACCCCACACTTCAGATGCTGCTGGTTATCGGTATGACCAGTTTTATGCACCACAGAATGGGTCAGAATAGGAGAACAAAGGCATTGGGGATTACCTCAGTAGGTGTTGGAGAGAGCAACTGAGGTGACTGCAAACAGCAACACACAACAAATTAGTGATACAAATTCATGCATGAGGTTACTTGTGAGAAGAACTACTTTAAAAATATCACTATCCATGATACACATGATACAGTTAGGAAAAACACCTGTCAATTAAGTTAGGGCATTTTTTCTTATTATCCATTTTTAAGTACATAAGGAATAATATATAAATGATTTCATATTAGTCTTTTAGGGATTTCTCTACTACAAAGTCCTGGGGTCTGGTGAGGCCAGTCCTGTGCCACAGAGAGTGCTGCTAGTAGCAAACTCCCATTTAAAACAACTGTCTGAAAACAACACACAAGCCCTAATTAAATCTGCACTGAAGGACCTCCAGAATCAGGACTAGAACTTGCTGTTTTAAGGAAAAACAAAATATCTGCACTATTTGATTTTCAATTAAACATCATGTAATTTGACCATTTGACGCTCATTTTCCTTTCAAAATTAAATGCTATGTTTGGCTAGCTGAGCAAATCTAGTGAAACTATTGCAGCTGCAGGTAGTAGCCAGGATGCTGAAATTTGGAAGACAGAGTTTGGTTTTTTTTTTCCCTCTGGCAATATACAGGATATAAATATTTGGGGCACCAGGAAAAAGTGCACATTGGATTGCAAGCATAGCCCAGAATAACCATGGAGCAGGTGCAATGACTGAGTCCTCACAGGACCGGGGTAGAAGGTTGTTTGGTCTATGCACCTCTGCCAAGCCTAGGTGTTACCAGGCAGTTGAGGAGGGCCACAAACATTATCAGCACCAACAAATTTTGACAGAGAAAGGAAATGCTTATGCTCCATAGGTTCAGTATTAGGCAGCAGCTTTTAGTTTTGTGAAATCAGAGACCTAAGTGCCATTTAAAGCCTTTATCAAATACAATTTTAATTCTTTTTGGATACATTATAATGGAGCTACTGTGGTTCAGCATTGGGCAGAGAGGGTTTGGAAGAAAGTCTGTAAAGCCTAACATACGTGCTGCACTTCACCTGACAGTAGTATTGAGACTTTAGTGGTACTGATTAAGTGTAAAAGTGATAGCAAAACTAGGGCTAGTAAAAATATTATGGCTATCAATTATAGAATTTATTTCTACCCATTCACTTATAGAGAAAAAAGCAGACTTCCATTCTAGACTGTATATATCTTGCTAATACCTATCATATAGAAAAGGTTTGGTTTGTAAAAACGTAGCTAAAATTTTAAAAGAAATCAGAAAGTCAAATGAAAGGTATATATGTTGAAAGAAGAAAAGCTAACTTGCATGACAGGAGTTACATACAAGTATGTTTTGCAAACACAGAATTACTATTAGTTATTAGTATAATGTTAAATTAGATTTCATTAGCACAAACTGTATCATATTAGCTCTGCATACGAAAAGGCTGAAGTGCGTGCATGACATGAGGGTGAACTTTAGTAAGGGACAGTTGAAAGAAATTTGTACATAGGAAAGTGATACCACTGTTGTGTTACCAAAATAACATGGTACACTTCAAAAAAAAAAAATCATGGAAGACATTTGGCTTCACTTCTGATTTTTGCATTATAATTAGCAATGGCTCCTGTTTCCTACCGCATGCAGAAACTACTCTCATGGAAAAACATATTTTAATTACATGTCATCTCCTTAAAAAATGATCACAGAAAGCAATTCTTTCATTTCCACAAACTAAAAAGTGAAATGAAATTGTTGGTCTTGTTTGATTTTTTTTGGAAGGCCTTGTGAATGAATGGATGACATGACTCAATTAACTGAAGCTATAAAAGTTACATTTTTTAAAGAAGTTATGCACATGTTTGGTAGTGTTCAGCAACATGTTCAATGATGCACATAAAACCTGAAACTCATAGAAAAAAAATACCCATATTTCAGTACCTCCCCGTAACTATGCCTGTCATCTGAAGAGTAACTGATATATGGAGAATAGGAGATCATATCTGGGCGGTCAATGTTATAGATGGCTTTATTTTTAGGAAGAGCAGCCAAATCCCTGTAGTCAAGAATTTCATCTCCAAGCTTTGCCTAAGAAAAGGAGGAAAGAAAGCAGTGAGAACAAGAAAGAATATGATCAGGATGCAATCAGACAAGGACAGATAAGCACAGGTAGAAAAGTCATCATCATAATAAACCACCTTTTGTGTTTGTGCACATATAAATCTCTTGTATTTACTACACAACGCAAAATATTACTGCTGTTTTCTTTTATATACTTTGCCACTTATATGACTTTGCCACTGACATTTGGCTAACAGGAGTAGCATGGCATCATTCCAATTCCCTGGTTATATCCCACTTACTCCTGTCTGCACAAACAGAAATACGAGACAGATATTGCAGTGTTTTTCAGGCAAAACAACCTTAATTTTGAAGTGGTTTCACTGTGCAGAATTCCCCTACTGTAAGCAGTAGTGAATAATCAAATATGTATTTCCAACGTATACTTCTCCATATGCTTAAAAATATTAGTCAGGTCTTTAATCTTTCCCATTCAAGTAGTGTCTCACAGCTTCACCTCCTTTCCTGACTATGTCTAAGTAGCCCTTAATTCTGGGTCACAAACCAACAGATGATGGATTTGCAGCATGGTGGATGAGATGGAAGATCACAGATGCCAATCAAGTAAAGTTCAAATCATGTCATAAGACTCACAGAGCCAACAGAGGGAAAGGGCTGTGTTGCTCCCCATTCTCCTCTTACTACGCTTATTTCAAAAGTGTAATTATCAAACTGCCACATTTGCACAGATTATCCTTCCTATAATTGCACCAAAACTGTATCCAGCACATACTATCTTGTAGATACGATTACAAGTTGGCCACACTGAGAGTGGAGAAATAGGCAGCATAATTGCCTCATTCCCAGTTCACGTTTTGCAGAATGATAAGCTCTTTTTTTGGCAGCAAAATGATGAGTGAATCTTGCTGTTCTCTGAAAATATCAGTAGGATCAGCTATAAAACTGTAATAATGTTTTCCACATGCAAAAATACAAAAAGTATCTAGGATTTATGTGTGCAGTAATTATACTTTTTCTTAGTATGAGCTAAGAAAATTTTAATAGATTTTCCAAGTTTTCTATCAGGTTAATCATACAGGAAAAATTTAGTCTGATAATTTTCAGTCATCCTTTTTTCTAAAAGAATGCATGACTTTGTTCAAACTTAAACTACATGGAAAGAAGGAAGATTCCTCTTAACTAAGAAAGTGCAACAAAGCTGCCATAAATATCACATATTCCCATCCTCAAAAGTAATGAAAAAATGTGTTTTAACCAAATATGTGATTCTTCATCAATCTATAGGTCTCCCCTTCCTTCCAGCTACTTTAAGAAGCTAAAGAGCAAAGAAATAGCCCCTTAATAAAAATAAGTCCCTCCCTACTGAGAAGCCAGTGGCAAGCTCTGATGCAGAGACAGGTAATGCAAAGGTAAGGAGTCTGTCCATCACATCTGTTCCAGGAACACTTTGGCAGCATTGTACCTAGAAGAAAGGCCAAGGAGGCTGTGATTTCATTTTTAAGGTATCCAGGCTTGTGAGCATTATTCTAGTGAGTCCAAGGAAGTTCAGAACTGGGAATATTTAAACATGAATTACAGGCTTTTTGCCTCCATCTCTCCATGTAGATGTGCAACTTCCCACTAGACTTTAGAACTGTCAGGAGTAAAATTTATGTAGCTATGTAATACCTTTCAGTTTAGATATAAAGATGTAGGCAAATTTGGATGAAAAAACACCTTAGGGATACAGTTGTTTTCTAAACACTGAATTCACCAGACATTCAATCTACACTGTTTTTTATTTTATTTGTTTCACCTACTTTCAATTATGTGAGTGGAATTCAAATCTGCTAAGGAAGGCTCAAATTACAGCTTAGAGGCTTTAAGCCAGTTCTTCAATAATCTGGTATTTTGGATTCTGTTAAAACCATGCTCTAAGTTTAGAGTATCTTTTTCATTTGGAATATGTAATTTTACAATTGTATAATTGTGAATATGATCTGTGTAAAAATAGTGTGATTTCTACTCCTTGTATAAGAGAACATACAACACAGACATGTAAACTAACCTAAACCTTCCAGCTGGATATATTAAGTTGGAGCACCTAACTCTCTCTTAATAAAATTTAGTAAAGTATAAAGCAGGACTTTTATTTAAATCTTATTTAATGGTATAATTTAGAAATCAACTAATTTTTAAGTGGTATTTAGGGGCTCTGAGGGCATGTCAGCACTAGGGCAACTTTCAGTCTGGATATAATGAAGCCATCACTAAAGATCATGAAAAGACGCCCAGTATAACCTTCAAAAGGCACTGGCCTGTGCCCTCTCTCAGTGCAAGAAGATACCAAAGCCTGTTATCAGTAGAAGAAGAAAAAGTGGTATGGCTTTAATAAACCAGCTATTAATAAACTATTTAATAATAAGCTATTTAATAAACCATTCAGATCCAGTCGAAATACACTTTTCTTCTTCTTAGATGACAACTCAGCTGTGACCCAGAAACACGCCTGCCCTGAGATGGGATGTTGTTCAGAACGACTGCATTGCTCTGACTTGATGCCTTTGAAAGTGTGAGCATGACAAATTCACAGTTCCTAAGCTTTAACTGTTTTCCCTAGATTCCCTTTTGTCCAACACAGTACTTCACAGAGTTCACTAGTTGGCAAGGCACAGTTTTATTATGGGTTTTAGTGACCTAAATCTATGCTCCTGCTGAAAGATGCTGTCCTGAGTGCACCATCCAACTCTGCCTTCTACGTTAGCACTAGAAGACATGTAGACAACTGGTTCTTTTTTTTTAACCTCTTTTTGTTGTCTGGGGGTTTTTCCTGGGTTATTTTTTAGCTCAGTCTGGTCTCAAATTTGACTGATCACACCTCTGTGTACCCACTAGTACTAGCACCAAAGAGGAGATGAGAAGACATGGCCAAAGAGGGACAGGGCTACATAGCGTGTAGGACCTTTCCTTCAGTGGAAGCATGAATTTATGTTTGGCAAAACCAATCACAAAAGCACACAAGACAAATCTTGAACATGCCTGTACATCATAACACTCCTGTAAGAGAAAGCAGATGTAGAAAAGCCAAGGAACCATTTTGGTAATACAGAATTCATTAACATGTTTTTAATTCTTTTTACTTTCCTATTTGTGAAAGCCAAAATTGGATTTAATCAATCTCACAGCTTTGAAAATTAAGCAGAGACAAGACAGATAGAGCAAGAACTTGTTCTCCTCTGGGGAATCTTTTTTTCCAATTGACTCATATTTGCTAGACAACTTTATTCTTTCATAGTCGCAGCTGTATATTACAGTAACAAATATTAGAGTTTGATTTAATGATAGCCTTCAAAAACAAGTCCTTGACTTTTAACAGCCTGTGAAGTGTATTTAAAACTGTAATCACAAACATGAAGAAAAATAGCATCCTACAGTCAGATAACTGTCACTAAAAACACATAAATCTTAGAAGAATGGTCATGCTGATAAAAACAATGAGATGGTTCATGGCTGGAGAAATAGAGATCATCTGGCCAAAAGAAGTGCTTACATGATAATAGGCTCCCAGCACAATGAATTGTCTTCACAATGACATTTTTTTTACTGGAGTATACCACTGGTATTCACCAGCACTGGAGCTCAGAAACACTAACAAACATTTAGATAAGGGGCAGTTCTTCCACTTTGAGTTCAGTCTTGCTCAGATAAAGGGTATATGGCATTCAAAGTAACTTTTACTTGAAGGAAGAAGATCCAAGGCATTTTTTTGCTTGTCCTAGTGTAGTAGATAAAAGCCCTCAATATTTGTAAAATTACCTCTCTGGAAGGCAATTGCATCTCTAGCAATTTTCTCAGCATATGGCCCTAACTGATGAGAACAATCCATCTACCAAAGGGATACTTGGCCAGAACATAGAAATGTCCTGAAATACTGAAGCTCTTCAAGAGATATTTGTAGGGATCATGCCACACTTGTAGATATTTTTTACCTATTGTTGAGAATTTGGCCATGAACATTACCTACAGCAATTTTGATCTTTTATTGAAAAAAGACTCATCATAAGATTTTACAATACCTGCTATTTTGAATTCTCTCTCTGGGCTTTCCAGAGCTAGCACTTCTTAAACCATAAACACATCAAAGCTCCTCTGAGGTCAGGGACTGGCATTTGGCAAGGCCAGAGTCCGGCAATCACACACATGAGTGTTTTCATAAGCAATCAGATGCAGGCTCAAGAGCTCAATTTAGACAAGTTGTGTTCAAATCTAAGCTTGTAATCTACCTGTGGGCTGTATTGTTTACTTAAACTTTTCTTTTTAGAAAGCATTGTGGTATTCTGCATGCTTTGGTATAAGCCAGCTCTAGTCATAATTCAAGTGCTATAAATACACCACCAAAAATTAGAGGAAACTGCCAGCATTCTGTTATGGCAAATGCAGTATTCAAACATTTTAAACTTGAGAAAGTAATTTCCATTTTAGAGGAATCACCAACTGCAGTGGTTTGGAGACACTTAACTTTCCATACAACGTGCTAAACTGTAGAAGGAAGCACAGGATTTTCCCCATCCCACAGAACGAATTTCACCATGAAATACTCACATAGATCACACGGCTTGGGGAACCTGATGTACTTGAAGCAGGTACAGAAATAATACTCTCAGAAGAAGTCCTTGTTTCCTGTGGTAGGAGAAGAGAAGTAGATAGGAAATAGAGGAGAGAGAAAGATAATTCAACTGTTATTTCAGAAAGAACATAAAAGACATTTAATTTAATTTAACCTTTACCACTGAAAACCGACATATTATAGAGAGCTCAAAACATACAGGCACAAAGTTAAATATAAAAGAACACTTTTGCAATCAATCAAATTAACCTTTTGAAAATGCAAAAATTGCATGACTTTCTTTTCCCCTTTCTTCAGAACGAAATAGGCTGGATCACTTCTGGGGTGAGAGGACAGCCTTTGGGCACTACCAGGGACAGGTCAAGTTACAAGATGATACAGTAGCAGCATTTTTACTCCAAGGTTATGCCATCAAACCATTCTACATTGTGTCTGGAACATGTGATGCTACTGTGCCATTCACTCATAGCAAACATGACATCCTGCAGAGCATCCGGCATCAGAGAGCCCATAGGATAGCTACCCTCCTTCACTGACTGTAAGACTACCAGATGAATTTTAATACTCAACCACTTTTGCTCTGTTTTCAATCATTCTGGCATTCAGTGTGACACTTATTGCTTTCTTTTTGGTAGATTCCTTTATGATGAAAAATATAATTACTTTTAAATAACAAAGGGCTGTGAGATGCAATTGTATTAACCACAAGTGAACAGACCTGTCATTTGTGACTGAAGTTTAAACAAATCTTGCTATGAAATTGATGGGTTTATAACCTCTTTTACCTAGATATGTTAATTCTGGGAAAATTTTCTTGCCCATCCATGGAAAAACCTGTCCTTGATTGCAAAGTATGTATTTTTCCATGCACTCAGAATGACTACAATTTACTGTCTCACTGAAAGCTGACACTTGTTACTCGGAGGTTACAACTATTCCAACCCCTAAAAGAATTTTAGCAATATTAAGCTGTCAGGTCAATGTAGCATCCTTCCTACTACTTCAGTTTTGAAGTATTTACTAGCTTTTAGAGCAATATGTAAATATATCTGTACTGTTTTGTGATAACAGACCAAACAAACTAAATTGTCACAAGTATCCTTCTACTGACCTTCTTTAACCCAAACAGTCCTGTGGCTTCTCTTGAGTCAATATGTGGAGATATGTAGCCATATAAAAAACATTCAGTTTAATTGTTTTGGCATGTCTGACTAGGATTTTGGAATTTCATCCTTCTAATTTTCAGTTGTCTTGCACAGAGGCTCTGCACACACTCAGAAGGTCCAAGGGAGCAAGCATGGAAATATCTGAGAAATACTTGTGGCTGCTCTCAGGATGATCATTTAACATGGCCAGTGTATTTAAATACCTCTCCTGCATAGTTAAAGTACTTTTCAGTTTTCCAGAACTTGTGTAAATGATATGAAAGTGTCATCAATGCACTAATGTAATGTACAAATCAATTCTCCTTCACAACGTCCTTACAGGAAACCCAATGCAGAGGAGAAAAATAACTGAAGAAAACTGCACTATTCCAATGCTTTAAACCCTGTTAAAGTCAAATCACAGTTTTGGATTAAGCTCAGGATTCCGTAGATAGAGCTTCAGAGCTTCTTTCTGTGTCCTGGGCATGGTCTTGGGCAGTTGGCTCTAGGTGGCCATGCTTGAGCAGGAAGGTTAGACAGGATGACCCCCAGAGGTCCCTTTCAAGTTCTGGGTCTTCCCCTGGTTCTTCTGTCATTGGCTGTAACATACTGCTTCCCTGGCATCCAGTGAGACCCATCCCAGTCTCCCACCTTTGAGTCCTTCCCCAGAAAACCCAGCATGAGTCTTGCACGTTTCCAGTGACCCCTCTGAACAATGGCTCACTGTCCAAGTGGAAATTAGTAACAAGTGGTGTCCTCCAAGGGTCTGTACTGGGACCAGTGGTGCTTAGTATCTTCATCCATGACAGGGACAGTGGGATTGCGCGCATCCTTGGCAAACCTGCAGAGGACACCCAGCTGGTGTGTCACCCAGATGCCACCCAGAAGGACCTTGATAGACTTGGGGAGTGGGGCCATGCAAACCTCACGAAGTTCAATAAGGCCAAGTGCAAGGTCCTGCACCTGGGTCAGGGTAATCCCCAATATCACAACCACAAACCAAGTGGTGAAGGGAGAAGGAGAAGGACTCGGAGGGTACTGGTGGCTAAAGAATTGCATTTGAGCCATTCCACATCTCACACATCTTTTATTCTCTGCATGATCACCTCTTTTAGCATGCCCAGTCCACGCTTGCTGAACATAATCTCCTATCTTTTTCAATAAAAACACAACTCTGTTGATTCTATTGCCTCTGTTAGTTCTTTTCTCCATACTACACATTTTTCTTCTTCTTCCGCCTACCTCTTTTCCTTTATGCCTTTTCATAGTCCTTACTTTCTCTTGATGCTTTAATTTCTTCTGTCTTTTCCAGCTTCATGCCTTCTGCTTACAATCTCACTCTCCCATCATTTTTCTTTATGCTGTCACTCTCTTTCACAACTTCTTTTTCCCCTTCATTCCATCTCTAAAGCTTTGGAGTATGCTGCTGCTTACTCCTTTTGCCTTTATCACCTACTTTAATTACATGCTGTGCATATATCTATACTTAGGTAGATAACTTGAAAACAACAAACTGCAAGGTTGATCAGCAAATTTCTCAAGCAAGAGACCCCTTTCCAAAGTTTACAAGTTATGTTGAGAAGTTCATTATTACCCTCTTTGAAACAGCATCCTTCCTTCTGACTTTATTTTTTCAATAAGGAGCAGAAAGACCATAAAAAGAGGATAAACTCAAAGACAAACATATACTCAGGAAGATTATTTCATATTCACAGCTTGTCATGAAGAACACCAGAGCAATCACTTTCCAAAAACATGGGTACAAGAAACATAGCCAAGATCCTTCAGGGTAAAACCCCCAAAAAATTTTTTTCAAACTGTAATTTAGTCAAAGTTTCACTTGCTAACACACCAGATTCGTAAACAATCTTTTTATAGCTGCTGCCTGCTGTTCAGATTGTCCCATGTGCCTTCCTCCAAGCCTTGAACCAGAGCAGAGTTTTTCTGAACAAGGATACCAAGGGTACCACTTGGAGCATCAGAGAACATCAGAAGTGAAAAAACCCCATACACAGCCTCCGCATTAAATGAGATAGTTATAACTCAGTCCCACCACTTCAGAGGGATCATTAATTTTTCATTTCCTAGGGGCAGCTTATTCATCTGCTAACCTTGTAATTCAAGTTGCCAGAACTCCCCCCTTTTCCCCTTGCACATGGACAGGTGCACAAATCATCCAACTTAAGGAGGTACTTAAAGCCAGAGATTAAATTAAGTTGGGACTGGCTTGCCAACATTTTACAAACAAATAATAAAAAAGAAACTCCAAGGAAGGATTTTTTTTGTAAAAACAAATAAACTGAAAACCCTCTGATCTTTTAAGTTCAGAGCCACATAAAAAGAGAAGAGGTCATGCACTGATCACATCATACTCAGACAGAAGTTAAAAATTAGCTTTTTTTTCTTCTTCATATTTTCATATTTTTTCTTATTCAGCTTATACATGTAACTCTTAGGTCAGCATTCTCCTGAAGCTGTAGCTTTAATCACTAAGTAAAGGCAGAATATTTACATTACATTATTACATTATATTAACCTACAAGATCCCTGTCTTTTAAAATTTAAAATTACCGTTGTGAAAAAAATTCCAAGCCCTTCCCTCCATGCCTGCTGCAAAAAAAGTTTAGAGAATAATATAACAATCAAATAACACTGGGTAAAATACATTCTTTTACCTTGTTTTTTTCTTCAGCCTTTGCAGCCTGTCTACAAACTGGATGCCAAATGGATGTTCCTGGAAAGAAAATTTAAAGATCTGCTTAATTCAGTTCCCCAATAAGAATCTTAAAAAGTTCAAAATAAGAACCTTATTAAACCCTCCTATAAGGTTTTCTAAGACACAGTATACTATTTCCCCTGCTAATGCATGGATACTTTCAAAGCTAAAACTGACACCCTCTCAATACCAGTAAGCCTGATCACATATATTTAAAAGATAAGGTGCACTTCAGAAAGCTATGTATGTTTCAATATGGGAGATCAACATCAAAACCTGAGTCCTAAAAAGTGATATGGGATCTCTGGAGTTCTTCCAGTCCAGCCTCCTGCTCAGGGCAGGTTCCATTGCAGCAGGAAGGGTTGTGTCCAGCTGGGTTCTGCATATCTCCAAGGATGGAGATCCCACAGCATCTCTGGGCAAACTGCTTCACTCTCATGGTAGTTTTTTCCCTTATATATAGCTAGAATTTTCTGCACTCTTATTATCCATATTCTCGTAATAGTCTGGCCCAGGTCATACAAAGTAGGACATTGTGATGGGATGGAATAGCATTGCAGCATGTAACCCTAGCTGAAAATCCAGTCTGTCTTTCTGACTCCGTCACTGTTCTGATCTTGCACTTCTATATGTTTGTCACTTGTTAATTAAATACTAAGGAACAAATTCAGGGCCATATCCATCCTGGAGGAAGCAGGAAATGGAGAATGATCCAATTCTCTATTGAATGTAAGTATTGCATGTAAGAGGATTATGAAGAGATATAAGTAAACTTTGAGTGTCAGATAGAAACTTAATAGTTTTGCAGTGGTCACTAAGGATAAAACGTATTTTAAAAAGCTGAAGAGAGTGTTCAAAACTTAAGTGTTCAGTGGAAGCAGAATGTGTAGAATGATATAAAATAAAATAATTATTTGTAAATTTTAATAGTAAGAAGGAACCTTTATCTTTATGCCAGTCAGTTCAGATAAAGCTCAGAACAGTTAAATAATGGGAATGCACTGCAAATTCTGCCCGACTAAATGGGAAATTGAGAACTTTTGTGTAATAAATATTTAATGTTTATACTGGGTGGAGAGCACCAAAGTTATTGGAAATGCTTTGTTTTCACAGCAGTTTGATAGTTTTCTAACTAGTGGATTTTGGAAACAAGATAGAACCAGAAAGTCTATTTCCCAGAAGACAGATGGAGATCATTAGAATTTATTTCACAAAAATAACCTAGATGAACTCAGACTCTTGCAGTATAAGTACCAGATAAATTATGTTTACTGAAGTTTTTTGGTACTGAACCACTAAGAAATATATTTAAAACACCTTTAAATTTAATGCTAAGTTGTCTTTCAGTTGCAGCGGGTCTGAACTTGCCCTGTATTTCCCATAAACTAATGCAAATCTTTCCAATGGATTTAATAAGTATTTAGATAATCTTTTTTTTGTTGTTTTTTAATAAAATTACTCCTGTTTGTAGTCAAACAACACTGGCTGGGAAACTTTGTCACACAGAAGAGAAAGAGTCCTTTCACCCAAAAGTCATCTGTTGGATAACCACTGACACTTTCTGCTAACGAACATGCAACACCTGAAGGAATTTTACAGTAGTTTATTAAGAGGATGAAGAACAAGTTATAAAACTCTGACATTTTTTTATTATCTAACACATCAGGTAAGGCAGTCCAAATAACTAATCATATATCTTTCATGGCATTACCATCAGTTTCTAATGGAAACTGCTCTTTATGTGAAGCAAAAAGTGTATGATAGTAAGCTAGCAGGAACATTTCATGCACCAGAAAATAGAGTAAGATGGGTCCAAATTATTAGGACCTGAGCATACTTTGTTGTTATTTGAACTAATAATCAGCACGAAACTTAACAAATATCCTCCCCTGTAACAAACTGAACTTAAAAAGAAGATTGATTTGCAAATGGGTTTCAAAGGGTTTGAAATCTAAAAACAAATTTGTAGTTTGATATACTTTTTTAAAGCATTGATTTGGCATGGGATCTTCGTACTGCTAAGCTGCTTTGCAACTGGGAGAGCCACAGCATTTTCTGGCTCCTGAGGGAGAATCCATGAGCACAAACAAGGATCATTATGTCCTTTAATGAGCTAGTTCTTGTTGCAAACCAAAGTGGCAATAGAATTATCATTTTCAATAACATAGTGAATTATAAATAGATCTTACTGAGACCACTGTTGTGTTTTAAATAAAGTCTAACTTTTCCAGCTTAAGGAAAGATTTCAAAGTACACTTCTAGAAAACTGTGGACAATTGCGAAGTTGTAAATACAGATCTGGGCAAGTATGTTATTTTAGGATAATACCCCAGCCTTGCAGTTCCCACATCTTACCGAGTTTCTCTTTTCCATTTTCCTTTGAAAAGATAATGCCAGTCAAAGACATATGCAAAAGCCTTCATCTTTGGTGTTTGACTCTGTATTTAATTGTGTAGTCAGTTTTCTTTGATCAAGTTAGTACAGTTGCTACATATGAAGGATTTTAGCTCATATCTATTCTAAATAACACTTTTTTCCCTTGCATACTTTATTGTGCAAGTCCTTCACTATTACCACTGAAAGTCCCTGACAAGAAACGTAGCATTTCTCCTGGGCAACCTTATGGCTGCATAAGGTACAGGCACATTGCGTGGCAAGGGCTTCAGCGCCATGGCATCCTCCTCTCCACCCTCTGAGGGCACTTTTCCACCTCTTTTCCACCCTCTGAGGTCTGAGGGGAACTCAGGTAAGGACCTTCAGATTTTGTCTTCCTACCCAAGCAGGCAATGAGTACAGAACTGCTCTTTGGATGGCAACAGCAGCTTTAAGAAACCTGCTCTTATCCATGTGTGTTAACTTTCAACCGGATCATTCTTTCTATGATTCACACTTGCTACTGGATTTGAACTGAGAAAAAAGTAATAGGTAAGAGTCAACAAGGGTTTGCTTTTGTTTTTCCTTAGCCTACATATTGCACTCTTTGCTTGCTTTGGTAGTTATGAAGTGAGAATAAGTGCAAAACAGCTCAGTCATGCTAGCAGGTGTGGGTAAGGGGCCCAGTGTAACTATTTTATTTTTTGTTTGTTTGTTTTTACCTTGAAGATACATTTCTTCTCCTTCTGCAAACATCTGATTGCACCTGACACATCGTGCGCAGGTTGGGTGATAATGTTTTTCTCCTGCCTGTTTGGAAAAAAGGGTAGAGATGATTAAGCATATTGATCAATTTAGCAGTTTCACTATGAGAAGGTTTTCTTTCATCCTCTTGATTATGACTAATTAGTGTAAACCAGTTAATGACAATTAGTTAAACAATCTCCTACAACCACAATGCCAATTTTTATTCTAGACAATTTGTGATTTAAAATGTAATTACGGTCCTGCCTACACACACACAAAAAAAAGTTCATGTGCAATAGTTAAGTTTCTGAATTTACAGAATGGGAATGAATTTATATAGTGAGCACATTTTTGCTGTAAACAACCATTCCGTGCACCAAGTGCGGGGCAGCTTAGAACTTACCTGCACAAGGAAGTTGGGGGGTCATAACCTTGAGCACTGATTTGCAACTCAATCATAAATTCATCCTGATTCAACTGAATATATAATCTTAATGCTCAGCAAGAACCATCTTGTGCAAGCAATGTTTGTAGCTGCTTTGGAAGTGTCTTGCAGGTACTACAGGGTTTCCATGAGGAATGTGTGTGGTGTTTCTACAGGACTGTAAGTTCAGAGCTGACACTTTGGGGTACGGTGCACTGACTCCCTCATGCAGTCAAGACAAGAGCTTTGCCAATGGCTCTGAGATTAATTCACATAATTTAATACTACCATTTTCACTGACTGGAATGAGAACAGGACTGAGCCCTCAGTTGTTAAGAACAGCTTAGTAACTCACCAATTTTCATATATTTAAATTCGCAATTACCTCATAATCCTGTTAATTTAAAGTGTTTAACCACTGACCTCATTGTGTTTTTCAAAATGAGGCATCTACCTGCTGCAAAGGAACAAGGGCCTTTTTACGTCAGGACATCAATATGTAACACAGATGAGGGTGAAGTTAACCTCAAATGACTATCAGGAAAACAAAACAAAACAAAACAAAAAACCCCCAAGATTCTTGGATCAAGAGATTTATGCAGGACTCAATTTTGGTAGCTTGGCCAAAATTCAACTCTATGGGTGACTGTGGGCAAACGTGTTGGCTCTGGTTCCCACAGGCAAGGACAGTAGCATCATAAGGCAATATTGGCTTGAGCCGGTGACAAAAATAGTATTCTTCTGAGTGAAAAGCACTGGCCAGTCCCTCCAAACCGCAATCCTATCCCATCTTTCAGATGACACTTACAAAACAGAGTTCAACAGCCCAAAGTTGGCTCTTGCACATGCTCCCAGCACTCCTCACTCTTCCAAATCCCTACAGAGCTGAAAGCCAAATCTTGGCATCTCCTTCCTCCTCTTTGACCCCACACTCTTCTGTGCTAGCCATGGTTTAAATGGCTTAAGGTCAATGCCACTTCCATTAAAAACAAAAACCAGGAGACCAAGTAACTCTAAAGCTTAGCAAACTTAGTAAACTAGGTTTAACTTAAGGTTAAGCTAAGTCTAACTTCCATAGAAATTATCCTGAAGTTAAAAATAAGCACATTTTGGTCAATGTAGAATGTCTCATAATCTGCTTATCTGAAAAGGGTTGACAGTGCTGCTAGGATTGTGTGTGTCTTTAAGAAACTACTGTGAAGTATTGCCCCACTGTCCTCAGGATGTAAATATGCTCCACAGCACCGCACTGTAAATCCCTCTTCCATTAATCTGGAAATTTAACCCTGTTAATATAAGGATGATTTGTCTTACTCTTTCTCACTGACTGGATGTCAAAGCTTTCAGAGGCATTTATATTATAGAATGGAGTCTGTGTCTGGGAGCTATTTTGCTGTTCACGATATCAATCATAGGAGTGCAGTAAATTTAGGTTAAAGAATCTCTGGTTTTACTTCATCAGTGCTCACTTGATTCACTCTTGAAACCCGGCTGCAGTATTTTAAATTAGCAATAAAGAAGAGCAACACACCACATCAGAATTGCTATTTCGAAAACAGCTTTGCTCCAGTTCATTCTTTTTATGGTGTCATTTGTGCAGACTTCAGAGTGATTTTTGCAACTTTAGACATGGAAGATGGTCACTACTAACCGTGATGACACCTTTAAAGTATCAGACCATGAACTATCAGTATTAGGCTTAAACCTCAGGTTTACAACTGCTTGCCCAAGCGCAGGTGTTTAGTCACAGAAGGGTATTTAAGTACCACCAGATAAACCTATGTTTGGAATATCAAGCTGAAAAGAAATATCATTTCCCTTGGAAGGTCTGTAGTGCACAAGTATTGCTAATGCAATGCCCAGCCTCAATAATTCAACCGATTTAGCACGGCTGATACAATTCCCAGGCTAACACTCTCCAGGGGAATTCAATTACTTCTTTGCTAAAATAAACTGCCAGAACACATTCTCAGGTAACCTGGATGCATGGTAGAACAAAATCTATTTCCCCAAATTTAACAGTACAACCAAATACATAATTTTAATTCACTCCGCATAGTCAGTAATATCAACTAGCTGTAGAATGGCACAGAGACCTCTTCTATAAATTAGACACAACAATAACAGAAAAATTAAGGGAGAAAGGTGTAGTGATCCTTTTGCTGATGATCACAAGCAGGATAACTCCAATGGATTTTGCATAATTACCTCTAAATTAAAATGGAACAAACTCAAAAATTTTCTATAAGTCTAACCACTGACAGTGGCTTTTGTTGTCACTCTCTTTTTTATTTTGTCCTCCTTCTAATCAAAGCACAGAAGACAAGACGTGGCAGATTCTTCATCACTTGGAAGTATTTAAAATAGATCACTCTATATTTCTAAACAAGAGGTGCTAGCTGAATCTGAGGCTAGGGAGTTGCAGGAATTAACTAATACTATTTCTTGATATGTTTATACAGTTAACCTGATTAGATATCATATATTATATTCAAACCTAGGACTTGGGTGTGAATCATACACTCCCTTGGGTACATACCAAGGAGGCTTTCATCAATGCCCCCTTCTCCTTTCTCTTCAATTTCAGACGCTTCACCTCATAGATGAACAATCAGTTCCAGCAGAACCCAGACATCTTATAAACTTAGGGCAACAACTGTTTTATGTTTGCAGTTTAGTTGTAATAATGGCCTCATTATTTTTTGTTTTCCTGGTTATATTTATGTGAGGTAATTCAATGCAGCAAACAAGTTTCTAACCATATGGTTACTTCTTCTTTGCACAGTTTGATTGCTTAGTTTGACAGATTGTTGTCTCAGTGTTTAATAAAATATCATCACACACATAGCACAGAAAAAGCCACATTCATCTCTGAAAGCTCTCCTATGGCTCAAGCTGTAGATTGTAAGAAACCTTCTCAATGTCCTACATTTGCTTCAAGACTGCAGCAAGTTTTTGTGCCCAGGCATCCACATGTGAAAACAGTATTATTATGAAGATCAATTTGAAGATTAATTCTCAACTGAGATTTCCTCAAACCTAATAGCAAAGCATGCCCTTAGCAACACAGTACATTACCAACAACTTAATTTCTCTTCAACTGACTCTGCACCAGCTCTCCACAATCATGGAGTTGCAGTCTCACTGCGTAATTTAAAGGTGGAGCCAAAACACTCCTCAACAGTCTGAGATAAAGTATTATGAATTACTTCTTTCCCTTTACGTATGAGAGACCTCTTTGAATGTGAAGTCTCCCCTGCAGAGTAGGCAAAGACTTCTGGGCTAGATCATTATCATTATCAAGGCAGTGTAAGGAATGTTTTCCCAGGGGAGCCAAGATCTCCACAGTCCATGCCCTGAGCATGGGGACCACCAGTGGTGTCACCTGTCCCATAGCACATCGACAGATAAACTCATGATGCTCCACTTAAAACGGGACCAAAAAGCTCTGCAACTAAGTACATACAACTGTCTTTTTTCATTTCTCATAACCTGAGTGCTTGAACTAGATAAAACGAGAATAGACCTGATGTGACGAATGTGAATCACATCATTCAAAGAACAATTTGAAGACAGTAAGGGGTGTTATCCAAAAGTCTTCAGAGCAGTATGATCACCAGGCCTGGAAAATGTGCAATGCTAGCAAAACCAGAGTAATTCATACCAAAAGGAATAACCTTAACTAGTTAAGGTTGAGTTTTAAATTAGCTGTCATCACTCGGGAAAAATACACTACATTATTGCAGACAGCTCAGCGAAAACCTCTGCTCATTCTCTGGCCATGGCTGCAAGAATTGATGAAGCGGTAGAATGTATAAAGGATGATATGCATAGTAATTGTAACTCTATCATAATAACACTGCTTGTCTGACCTCTCTCTGGCCATTTCTAGGAGTGTGATTGATGGAATTTTTTACTGCAGTTGATGAGCGGCAACTGCTTATGGACTGACATATGAGGGATTAAACCAGAGCAGTCTAAAGCTCAGAGCGTGAGCTGAGTCCTGGAAAGAAGACTCAGTATTTCTGACGACTCTCTCATCACTGAGCCTAAGTACATCCTACCTCACTGCATTACTCAATAAAGTATTTAGTAAAGGGAAGATAAAAGTACATAAAATCATGTAATATGTTAAATAAACTCATTACTATCTGGTTCTTTTCCTGAGAAAGAAAAGTTATCAGTAAACTCTTTCCTGTGAAAATAAAAAGTAGTAACAATTAAAAAAAAAAATCTATTTTTTTATAGAAATGTATAGTGGTACCTGATGTCTATTGCTGGGAGTAGAGTTTGTGGAAGTGAGAAAAGGTTAGACGGCTGCAATCATTCAGTCATAACAAAGCATATTTTCCATTTTAAGTGTATAAGACAATATAGTTGCTGTAATAGTGCATTATTACCACTAAGTGTTATCTGTTGAGGTAGGTCCAAATCCTGCCAATCTCATGCTCCAAAATCTCCAAATGAAGTTCTAACTGTATCCTATCCTGAATAGACATAATGGAAAACAGCCTACAAAACACTGAGCCGGGGGTATGCCAAGGCATGGTGCAGCTGCATGACCCAGAAACAAAGCCCACAGAAGACTGTGGGAATAAAGCATTCTTAGTTAAAAGCTTTTCACACGGAACAAATTTGTTGGAGAGTTGTGTCATCACCAGACAACCACCTGTTCAAGCAAAGGGAAACAGAATAAAGCACAACCCCACCAACAATCAATAAGCCTCTCTAAGAGGCAGCTTCTCAATCTGAAATGAAGGATTACAGGTCTTACAAAAGACATATGACTTTGCTGCTGCTGTTTAAGCAGAGGAGAGTTACTATTTGTTTGGGATGGGAAGAAGAAAAAATACTTAAGCACTGTAGGGATGGGTACAAGTTTAAGACTTTAATTAGACAATTATTCTCTTTTCTATATTTTGTTTCAATTTCCTGAGTAATTTCCATTCATGTGGACATTCCCACTCATTCAATAAAGGGCACTGAGATTCCCTCACATGAACCTTGTAGTACAGGTAAGAGTAGAAATTATAATTCAGTTTAAAGCAAGGAAGTTGCAAGTGCATCACAGAATGATAAAACAATTCGGGTTGGGAAGGACCTCAGAAGGTCATCTAATCTAACTGCCTGCTCAAAGCAGGGCTGATGTTCAATTCAGATCAGTCTGCTCAGGAATTTGTCCAGTTGAATACTGAAAATCTCCAAGGATGGAGACTGCACTACCTCTGAGAATATTGTTCCAATGCTTAGTAGCTATTCTGACAGTGATTTTTTTTCTTTTTATCCTGTCAGAACTTCCCTTCTTTAAATATATGACAACTGCCTCCTGCTATCCCACTTTGTGCCTCAGTAAGGACCTTGTCTCCACACCCTTCGGGGCCTCCTCATAAGTATGAGAGCACTGCTATCAGGTCCCACTAAAGCCATCACTTCCCTAGGTTGAACAAGTTCAACTCCCTGAGCATCTACTCACAGGATATGTGCTCCAGCCCCTCAAATATCATGGTGGTTCTCCACCAAACTCACTTCAGTTAATCAGCATCTTTTGGTACAGGAGGGCACAAAGCTGGAGGCACTATCCTACCTGTATTCTAACAAATGCCAAATAAAAAAAAGGATATCTTCAATCTACTGGTTGTGCTCCTATTGAAATTGCCCTCTTAGGCTGGTGGCCTTCATTGCTGCCAGGGCACACTGGTGCCTGGTTTAGCCAACTGACCACCATACCCCATATGCATTTTCCAAGCACTGATAATTTAATTCAGAAATTACAATAAATCAAAATGTGTTTGATATATATAAATCATACTAAAACAGAACATAACATATAACTTCTTGATAAATGAACTTGCTACCACTTTCAGCTAATGTCCACAGCTTCATATGAGTAGATTTGGGGATAAAAACATGTTAACCCTGGGTAATAGAAGTTCATAGAATCATAGAATGGTTTAGGTTCAAGGAACCTTAAAGACCATCAAGTTCCAAACCCTGTCATAAGCAGGGACACTTTCCACTAGACCACGTTGCTCAGATGCCCATCTAACCTGGCCTTGAACACTTCCAGGAACGGCGTATTCACAACTCCTTGGAAAACCTGTTCCAGCGCCTCATCATCCTCATAGTAACAAATTTATTCCTAAAATCTAATCTAAATCTACTCTCAGTTTAAAACCATTACCCGTTGTCCTGCCACTACATGCTCTTGTAGTAAGTCCCTCTCCATGTTTCTTGTAGACTCCCTTAAGGTACTGGAAGGCCACAATCAGGTCACCCCTAAGCCTTCTCTTTTCCAGGCTGAACAACCCCAACACTCTCAGCCTTTCCTTGTAGAAGAGGTGCTCCATCCATCTGATTATCTTGGTCCTCCTCTGGACTTCCTCCAACAGGTCAATTTTTTTCCTGTGCTGGGGCCCCCAGACCTGGATGCAGCACTCCAGGCGGGGTCTCATGAGAGTGGAGTAGAGGGGCAGAATCCCCTCCCTCAACCTGCTGCCCACGCTGCTTTGGATGCAGTCCAGGACACAACTGGCTTTCTGGGCTGCAAAAACACATGGCTGGCTCATGTCCATCCTCTCATTCACCAGCATCCCCAAGTCCTTCTCAGCAGGGCTGCACTTGATCTGTTCACCCCCAGCCTGTGTTGATACTGGGGGCTGCCCCAGCCCAGATGTAGAACCTTGCACTTGGTCTTGTCAAACCTCACGAGACTCCCAGCAATCTACTTTTTGAGCTTATCCAGGTCCCCTCCTTCAGGTGTGTCAACAGCACCACTCAACATGGTGTCATCTTCAAATCTGCTGAGGGTGCACTCAATCCCTCTGCGTATGTCATTAATGAAGATATTAGATAACACTTGTCCCAATACAGACCCCTGAGGGACACCACTTGTCTCAGACGTCCATCGGGACTCTGAGCTGTTGACCGCTACCCTCTGGATGTGACCTCCAACCAATTCCTTATCCACCCATCAAATCCACCTCTCTCCAATTTAGAGAGAATGTTGTTGTGGGGGACCATGTCAAAGACTTTACAGAAATCCAGAATAAAGGACTTCTGTAGCCCTTCCCTCATCCACTGATGTAGTCACTCCACTGTAGAAGGCCACCAGGTTGATCAGGCAGGACTTTCTCCTTGTGAAGTCATGTTGGCTATCTGAAATCACGTCCTTGACTTCCACGTGCCTTAGCACAGCTGCTAGGAGGATCTGTTCCATGATCTTCCCAGGCACAGAGGTGAGGCTGACAGGTCAGCAGTTCCCAGGGAACTCCTTTCTGTCCTTTTTAAAGACGGGTACAATGTTTCTTTTTTTTCAGTCACTTGGAACTTCACCTGACTGCCACAACTTTTCAAATATAATGGAGAGTGGCTTGGCAACTGCATCAGCCAATTCCCTCAGGACTCTGGGATGCATCTCATTGGGTCCCACAGACTTATGTACATTCTGGTTCCTCAGGTGGTCATGAACCGGATATTTACTTACAGTGGGAAGTATTTTGCTACCCCAGTCCCCATCTGCTGTCCATCCACTGAAGAGGTGTGGGAAGAGAGGCTGCCATTGAATACTGAGGCAAGAAAGTTGTTGAGTACATCAGCCTTCTTCCTCATCTGCTGCTACCAGTTTTCCAGCATTGTTTATCCAGGGGGGTGGGAGTACACTTTCTTTTACCTTCCCTTTCTGGTTAACATACCTGCAGAAATCCTTCCTGCTCTGCTTTGCATCCCTTGACAGGTCCAGTTCCAGCTTTGCCTCTGCCTTCCTCAATCATCCCTACACAACCAAACTTCCTCTCTTCCCAGGTCACCTGTCCTAGCTTCAACTGTCCATGCGTTTCCTTCTTTCCCTTTAGTTTGACCAGCAGTTCCCTACTAAGCCATGCTGGTCTCTTGCCTTCCTTGTCTGATTTCTTGCTCCTGGGGACTGCCACCTTTTGTGCTCTATGGATGACTTCCTTAAGAATCTGTTCCAGTCCCATTATCCATCATTTCACATCTGCTTCATTATCTGTCATCTAAATCCAATATTGAGAAGCATGTACTTTCACTGGGAATTTTTTTTTCAAAGTATATACATCAAAAAATGTGGAAAACCACTAAACTCCTTTAGTGGATATTTAATTCATCCTGTTTATACTTCTTAATTCATTCCCCAAATGGTTTGTTTTTACTGGGATATTAAACCATTATGTGAATGAACTGTGCTTTTTATTAGGTGCCAGAAATGTACAGGAAACTGATAATGAAACACAGGTATAAAAAGAAACTCCAGATACTTATCTTTATGAAATTTAATAAAGTTCTTGAATGAGATACAGTATTTTGATTTTAAATAGCCCAATCAGTCACTGCATTGATTTATGAAGGCAAATTCACAATTACTGTAAGCAAATGCCTGACTTTGGCCGAGCTAAGGTTTTACCTCCTGTTCCCACAACTACATTAGTTACTATTTAATAACTCTCTGACCTAACAGCACAGAACTGGCACAGAAAGTTTTCCTATCAAGTTATTCCACCAATTAGGCAAACCCAATCGGAGGTTTTTCTTGCTTATTCCCACCCGGTAATACAAACCTCCTGCTCTTGGTCAGCACTTCAACATGGGATTGTACAACATGAGTTTAATCCAAAAGGCTGTGTAAAATCAGGTGTCTGTCCTTCTGCCTGTATCTCAAGAGTACCATGAAGAAGGTGCACAGCACCACGCCGTCAAGTGTTGTTCAGTGGACGCACATTCATAACTCTGCCACAGCATTCACACAG
Source organism: Pipra filicauda (assembly GCF_003945595.2). NCBI lineage: Eukaryota > Metazoa > Chordata > Aves > Passeriformes > Pipridae > Pipra > Pipra filicauda. Next base: position 6,889,734 of record NW_024104487.1, read on the forward strand.
GGATACATTATGTGGACTATAATGGCCTTTGTGTGTAATCACATAAATTGTCCATTCACATTTCTAGCAAAGCCAGAGTTTTGCACATGGAACAGACGGATTCGAAGAATTACTCAGTAATAGTTGTATACAATAATGGTAAAGTTAGTAAACAGATGTCATATCATCTACTGGGTTTGAAGGGACAGGCAACATTATCAAGGCAGCGGTATTTGGTAAAATATCTATTGTTTAAGTCATACAACAGTGTCAAGGAGAAAAAAGTGTGAGAGCCAAAAGACAAAGAATTCTGTGGAGGAAAACTCTTGTTAATTCTCTTAGTCACAGTGGACCTGACTCACCAGTGAGTCACTTCAACAGCATGCCGGGGCAAATGAACCATTTTCAACAGGATTTACAGCACTCTAAATGCAATGTAATGTTTTCTATCATTCTCCTCATCTTCTCTCTTACTGGATTCAGTTATCATCCTACTAGATGCCAAGAAACGGTCATGTGAAATGTTCAATACATGCACCTGCAGCATTACTTAGAGCTTTAGCAATCTCACATGTACAGTTATTTCATGTTGTCTTGGTTCTGGCTCATCCTGCTGTACTTCACAGAGCCTTGAGAATTCCCACCCACATTTGAGTCATTTTCTACTGCTTCCCACACACTCTTTATTCTTCCAGGTATAAAGTGCAATCAGATGTAACAACAGGAACATTTATCTCAGAATGACAATTTACTATATACTGGACTCTCAGAAGAAGTTGTTTCTAATGCTTGTGGGAGACAATAAATAACATATAATTAAAAACCATAAAATGAATAATTAGGGAAAAATAAATAATAGAAAAATAGCACTATTATAACTGTAATCTCATTCTGTGACATCTGCAAACAAGTTCTGGCTTGGGAGAAAATTCAACCCTGCTGCAGTCAAGTAAGATCTGGAAAAGGCCAATAGCACATTTTTTCTACAGTATTTGGTACATGTTCTTGTAAACCAAAATGGTCTGTCATGCCTAAAACCACTGATTTTGCACTCAGTTGTTTTTGTTACGGAGTGAGTGATCAGTCCCTTTTGTCTTTTTCTTCTCAGCTTTCCAATTTTTCTTGCCACCCACTGAGACTGGAAGAGGCTTCTGTTTTCCTTTGGCTCAACAATCTCCTTAATTTCTTTTCCACTTTGCTCTCCCACTCCTTAAAACTCCCTTAGAGGCCAAGACAAGCTGCAGCTGGCTGTTGCATATGCCATCCCTTGACAGGGGCAAGGGAGTAAAGGAGGAGAAAGGTGACTTGCAGACATATTCCCCTTCATATTCAACTTCACAGCTGTGCATTTAGCCCACCCATTTCAGATTAGAAGAATGAATTTGCAACCAACACCCAACAGCCCTGGAGAGGCAGCACAATTTATGAGATGAAGCCAGCACAGCTCTTTGCACACTGGACATGGTGACCTGGGCTGTAAACATCTGAGATCAGAAGCTGTCTCTTAGTTTGTGCCTAATAATGACTGCTATCTGGATCACCAAATTTAGCTGGGACATATGCCGAGCTGACATTAATAATCCTTAGGAAGTTGTTACTTTCAGGCTCATTCACATATTACTAGTTCAAGGTACCACTCAGAAGTTCTTACTTTGGGGGAAATTCAAAAAAGCACAAACAATACTGAAGGTTAGTAAAGGATGAAAAATCTAAGACGTAAGAAATGAGTCACAGGCTGCTTTCCTGCTATTAACAGACAAGCTGAACTGTTCTCACATGGGCCAGAGCATCCCGAAGATACTTCATCAACAAAGCCAATTGTCTCTGAGTGCACTTACTGCTGCACCACTGTCATGGTTACGGGAGAGAGCTGGAGGCAGGCGCTTGTGGTGCTGGCTGGATCACAGCGAGGCACAAGGGCTCTGCACAGCAGTGGTCCTACAACTGCAGCACACCCCTGATATGAGTCAGGAGACCACCAGAAATGAGAGATTATGCAAAGTAATTGGATGAGGAACTGCAGACATCCATAAAGGGCAATGTTTCACACCGTCAAAATACCGAAATGCTGGCAAATAGTACTATATATTAATGTATCACCACAGCAACACATTGCTTAGAGAGGCATTGTAACTGCCATACTGTGTGCTGCGTGTGAGGTTCAGAAGGTATCACAGTGACTACAGGAATCACTCCTTTGATCCTTTAATTAAGAAATTAAGAAATTTTCAGATAGTTAAGTGGTACTACATTTTTGTATAAGTAGAAAAGGCAGTGGACACCACAAGTGTTTGCCAGGCTCAAGAATCAAACTGTGCACTAAAATTCTAACACATACAAACTCACACAGGCACAAATGCACAGCAGCACTACTGGGGACTTTCCCAAACATGTGAGAGAAATCCTCAACAGAAAAGCAAGTAAGCAACTGAAAAACAGAAAAGAAGAAAAAAACAAACAACAAAACCTCAAAACTTGCAATAGTAATTCTTTCTTCCCTATCAACTAGTTTCCCTCAGTTTCTGAACTTCCCTATGTTATTCAGAAATAGTTTACAGAATCCCTTACTTTGGTAAAAATGTAACACTCTTAAGCTATCATCAAATGCTACTCAGTGCTCTTCTTCAATAAGCCTCACAAATTATTACAGGGTAAAAACTATACAGAGTTTGTTGTAATATACAGTTTTTTCCCTGACATTAAAAATTGTGAGTTTTTAACAGTTCAGACAATAAATATGGATAGGTGTATCTTTCTATCTCTTCCTAGAAAAAAAAGGTGGCTGAAAAAGGGAAAGGATGAAAGTGGGAGAAAGATGAGGTAAATGCATCTAAAACAATAGAATTGGATTCCATAAAAGGGTAAAAACTAAGATAAAAAACATTTGTATTGCTATTTATTTGCTTGCTGATAGTATTTTTAATGACGTCTGCTTTAAAGCAGAAAGTCTAAGTCAATTGTCAATTAACACTTACCCAGCCAAGTTCAGATACAACGCACTGATGTTTAACCTGTCTTTGCAAACCAGCTGTTCCAGCTGAATGCAAGTGGCACCAAAACAGAGACCATTCCCAAGCTGCAAAATGCTTTGTGTCTCAGCATGCATTGAATAGTGCATCTCACTTTCTATAGTGCATCTCACTATGTATTGCAAGGACTAATTAACGTTTCCTACCTTAGATGGTCTCCTTTTGCAAAAGCTAATGCTGATTTATATGGATGTATCTTTTCCAACTGTTTTCTTTCTTCTCCGCTGAAGGGGGAAAACTTGCGTAGAGAGCAGTTTCTAACCGAAGATAGTACTGACTCTTGGATGCTTTTGCTGCTCTGACAGCCTTCACAGGGCTGCCCAGGCTACAGGGAACCCTTCATTCGTGCACACAGACCCGCTTTTATTGCATGTTTCAGTATTAATGCCTATGTAATAAGCTGCTCAAGTACCTTTCACACATCAGTAGGTTTTGTTGTTAATGAAACAGCAGGGTAACAGACCTTTCAGAATAAACCATTCTTCCATACTGCAGGCAGAAATTTGTACTCCCTGTTGTATAGAATTAGTCTCGTCTCTCTGCTATACTGAGACTTTTGTAAAGGGAAAGGAAATCTATTTACAAAGTAGATGTGGCTGCAAGCAAAAGCAGCTCAATTCCAGGGTAAAGCAAAAAACAAACTACAAAAATCAAGATTCATGATTTAATTAATAAGTCACTGAGGTATAAGTGGCATTTAATTGACATATAAATTACTGACATTTCTAGTACTGACATTCCTAGTGCCTCCTGCATTTGTTCCCTTATTTCAAAATAACATGTGGCTTTGATTAATAGATTTTAAAAACATACATTGATTATGTCTTTCAAGACATTTACACATACATGTAAACCAGTAAAATGTTAACCCTTTCTTCCTCCACATAAACTGAGTGCCATGCTGCCATGTTAGGATGTCAGATACTAAACATAAAGATGGGTCCAACTGCTGTAAGCAATAGAGCCCTTTTCACCAGCACTTATAAGATACTTTTACACCACAGTCACGTAGCTGGAAATCACAGGACAGTTGTAGACAAAAGTCAAGTGCTGAAAGTACCTGTCAGAGCTTACAGAAGCAGCTGGGTTGCATATAAATAAGCCCCGGAGGCATTTCCAAAAGTCGTTCTAAAACTTCCAATGTGCTACACTGTCAACTTTTATTCACGTGAAATTAAAAACACCAGCTAGCAGTGATGGAGATTCAGCTTATCCATCAGCTCCTAGTGCAGTTGGCAGTGGCTGGATGATACAAGGCAGCTCAGCTTGGCCATCACTGGGATGCAGTTGCCTAGCCAAGCAATCATGACCCCCTTCACAGCCTATATTGTGTTTACCATCAAAACATCCCCAGGAGGCTATTTTTGGATATGGAGGCTTCCTCTAACAATGTAGGAAACCACCAGCTGACACAGCAGATGAAGAGAAAATCTCCCAAGTAATAATCTTGCTATGGGCTGTCAATGTTAACAAAGTCACAGGCAAAAAATCACATCAGTGTGAGGTATACCAAGGCAAGTCTGTCTTCAGAAACAGTGGAAGGGATTGCTATCACTGCACAAGGCAGTGGTGAGGCACCGTCTGGAGTACAATCTTCATCCATGCTGAGAGACAGTGGTTCCAGTGAGGAATCAACAGTGAAAAGGTCCACTGGCATCATCAGAATACCTGGAGGTGATTTTATGAGCAGAGAACTTGGTTCATTCAGTTTTGCAAAATAAAAGTTGAAAGGAACTAACACTATTCTCTATAAATTCTCCTTCAAGTTCATCAATTAAAGGGGAGAAAATAACAGCCTTCCAAACCTCTGCACAGTCTGCTGTGTGGGAAGAACCAGGAGGTAGGCAACACATCTCTGCCTCCTCCAAGCAAAGCATAGCTAGATTAAAAATGAGGAAATAAATGAAAAGTGTTTTCTTGATTGAAAGGACTTCGCATCAGGCACTGAATTATCATGAGAAATACGGTATATTAAAGAAAAAGGCAATAACACTTGTCTATTTCTATGAGATTTTAACTAATAAATAACTGCTTGTGATAGAAAAAAGGGGGAAAATATTTTTAGTGTTAGATGCAGAGAAATATATTGCAACATGACAAAAGGGAAATGGCTGGTTATAAAAATCAGTGGCTTGTTATTTTAAAATGTGTTTACTTTCTGTGTTATTGCATGATCTTAACTATTGCAGAATTGGCAACAGAGATATAGCATAAGCATTGAAATAACCCTTTTTTTACTCATACTGCATTTTAAGTCAAACTATTAAAGTAAACTCCAGTGACCTCTTGGTCCCCACTTAAGCTGGCAGGTTTATCAATACATACGGTCAGGGGCAAAACAGAGCAATTTCTAGGGGAGAACGGATATAGCATTTAAGAGTGCTCTGTATGCTTCACAAGCAAAGCAAACCTTGCCCATAAATGCACTTGTGGGCAGGTTTTTTTGTAAAAACAGCAAAACTGTTACTTCTAAAAGCAATAGAAGAATTTGTCATCTCCATAAATGAACTGCTCAGCCCCTTTCATAGCTTTTCCAGTACAAGTTCCCTGGAGACTGAGGGCAAGCCAAGGTGGATTGGAGGAGAAGAGAGAAACAAGAAAGGAATGATAAACAAAGTTATCCTGTGTTTAAGCCAATTTACTAGATGGAATGAATCTGGCCCCCAGAAAATGGGCTGAAAGAAGAATTTAAGTAACTAAGTCATCATTGTATTTGGCTGACAACCTACAAAAACAGCCATACTTTTATAACTTATCAGTAACTCACACTAGTTGACTCTCCCTTCCTCTCTGCTGAACAAACACTTAAAAAAACCAAGTGTTGGAAAGGGAGAAAATATTATCATTTCTGGGCACAGAATAATTGTGGAAGCAGCTGTCCTCCTGACATTATCACAGACATCAGAGATGGAAAAAATCCTATTAGGTCATAGAGTCCCTCCCTTTGTCATTGCAGGACTGTTCCCTATCACAGATTTTCCAGTGCCTTGTCCAATCTTGTTATAAGACTTTCTAAGTGACAGCTTCCAGCAGCTCCCTTGGGAGACTATTCCTCTGCCTAATAACTACTGCTGTCAAGAATTCCCCCCACTTTAATAGCAATTTGCCCTATTATTTCTGTGTAGTCCACATAATATTCAAGATGGTAAAAAGAAATACTGACGTTTTGAAAAAATGTTTCAGGATTCCAGACAATTCCACAAAGAAAATGTCCTACGACGAAAACCAGCCATGGCTACTTCATATTTTTTTCTGTCCTCCTGACCAGGAGATATACAAACACATCAACTAGCCTGCTGGTGACAAACACACATCAAGTTCTATACCAATACCAGACAGACGGAAGAGATCAGCCCCAATTCCATCTGTTGCAGACAAACAACAAATGCCTTAACCACGTTAGCTATGGATACGCTCTCTGTGTTCTCTCACATTTGTTTGCTCAGGCCATGACTTTTTGTCTACCTTCCTAATGAAATGAGGTGTGCGTGTTACCTCTTCATCCGGCTGCTCTCCATGGTCAACACTGAAACTCGAAGGCCATTTTAAGTGATCCCTTAAGGTATTCCAAAGACTTATGGAAATCACACGCTGATCACCACGGAAGAAGGCTCACAATGCATGTCACCTCTTGTAAACAGGCAGTGGGAATGTAAAAAAATACATATCTTGAGATATGTCATGGGAAAACAGAGTGGATGAGAGTAAGTATTTTGGGAGACGTCATGAGGAACAGGACCTTTTGTGACAGCAGAATGCTAGGACATACCATGTGCACTTATATTCAGGGCTTCATTAGATTTGTTGCACACAAAACAAAAAATTGTGTACAATCCTATGAAAAAAAGTTTACAGACCATAAAATGTCCAAGTTCTAACAAGTCTCCAGACATTAAATATCATTTTAACTCTTCAAATCCATTGCCTGCTTCATACTAATTTCATCCTATCTTTCCTGTTTCATAGTGACACTATCTGACACTTCTCTGCCTTGTCAAAGTCCTTTCTCCACATCCTTTTTTTATATAAAAAAAAAGGTTTCGGAATCTTCTATCAATATTTTTAACAAAGTTAAATGCCACAGACCAATCAAAGTAGCTCCCAGCCTGAACCAGTACCAATGTCAGATGAGAATCAGCGTTACAGTGCTGTCATCAGAGCAACACTGGAGAGGGGAGAAGAAAGGGACACACACACACAAACGAAAAACATCACCCAGAACTACAGTGACATATGTAATCAGTTATGGTAAAATTCCTACCACAGCTTTAAAGAATTAACTTTTCTCAAGTTTGTTACAGTCTATCTACAATAAAAACAAGGAACTCTCCTCCTGTTCAGTACACTCTCACCAAGCAGTCAGAAGAAACAACTACAGCCACACCTGCTCCCAGGTCCCACACATCCAACTTAGTACTGTTACTATGCAGAACTTTTTTTTCCTTTTTATCATCCACAGAGACAGTAAGGACACAGTTCTTAATCACATCACATCACATGCTATTGTTTAACCATACTGTGGGTAAAATATTACCAAATAAAAAGAGTATTTTTTCACAGATATTTCAAGGTAAGAACCAGGACAGAAACACACAATATTGTGAAGCCAAGAGTCAGTAAATAAACTGAAGCTTCTCTTCTGTTCTTCTCCCATCTCAGTATTTATCACTCCTTGTAAACTGCTATGAGTGCACCTCAAATTTGCTGTAGCTTTGGCTCTTTTCTCTGCACTCATCTCTCAATTACCTTCACCTTCAAAGCTCACCCCCTCTTACTACCTTTCATTGTGTCTTTTGTTAAGCCTCTCCCACTTGAGACAATCATCTGCAAAAAGTGAGAAATCTGTCTTTATACTCTTATTAGAAGTTTGTTTTCTGTCTGTAAAAACTTCTGAAAATGGAAGAGCCTCCCAAGCCTAACGCTAGTACCATATCATCCCACCTAATATGGATTCTCATCTAGGATGGACACTCGCTCCTTGGTTCCTTCCCAGCTATAACTGTCCACCACTTGAATAGTTAAGTCTTTGTACAACTCCTAGCAGATCTTTCTCTGGTGGAAGTCCCTTGAGACTTCTCCAGGCTTTCTTAAGTGAGAAAGAGAAAGGAGTGAACTGAGCAACCTGGAGAACCTCTTCCTAACTTTAGTACTGTTAAGATTTCACAAGATACAGGGAAAAGCAGAAAGAAAAAGTGGATAATCAAAGACATTGATAAAATAACAATACACTTAGATCCAAGGATAGATTCTATTCAGATCAAAGCAATATATTAATTTCTGACCCTGGGTCAGTTTTATGGAAATTTCTGCATAATCCACAAACATGTACCTACGCTAAACAACCTCCTGCTTCTTAGAACAACAAACTAAAGGAAATCCCTGCAACACAGCTCCTTTTTGAGTGCAAAAATACACTTCAAATTATTCATCTTACTTTTCAACAGCTTCATCCTATCTTTGGGGAACATAAAACAGAACCAAAAAGCAGAAATTACAAGTGAATTTAGTGCAAGTATTAAAATGTGCCTGATAACACATTCACTTATTACTTCTGCTGCCTGAACATTCCCAGTACCACAAATATCCATTTAGGGAGTCTGTGTATTATCAGAAGAAACAAACAAACAAAAAAAAATTATAGAAGATCCTGGTATTATGAAAGTAACATTAAGCTGCTGCATGAACACTCCTTTGTGAGCACAGGACTACACCCAAAAGAGCAAGTCTTTTTGTACACTTTGAGGTGTCCTTGAATGACAGTTTCTCCTTACCTCAAGCACTCTTCCCGTGATATACTTTTCACAGTTGTCACATCTGATACCAAACTTTGCATGATAGTCCGTTTCGCAGTATGGAACACCATCCCTAGGGAAGAACAACAGGCCAACAGAAGTTGCTTTATGTAGGCTTACAGTTCACCAGGAGATTACACATCTAAAATCTGTTAATGCTTCAACACTTCATAGGATATTAATGGACTTTCCTGCCTACCAAATACTCATCTATACTAATTTTGTAAAGAACTGAATAGTTAATGAACTCTTTTGGCCCTTCACAGTCTACCATGATCCTACTTTCCTGCTTGTTGCTGAATTCAGCCATTGCCTCCCTCCCTGTAATGATACTTGGTCTCTAAAACCCTCACACCATCTGTTTAATATTGTTACCCATTAATGTCTTCCATGTGTCTCCCCCTCTTTGGGAAAAATAGTTATTTCTACATATTATTCTTTCCCTCTTTACTTGCCATCTAATTCATCCAATCATCTGATACATATATTATCTAATCCTTTAGCTGAGACTGAGCAGAGTAATTTCTCAACTGTCTTGTCTGTAAACCAAGTTTTGGTTAACATTTAAGTGTACTGACATTCTTGACTGGACTTGCTTAAAGACAGGCATGGATTAACCATCTCGGGAACCTGGTCCATAAGAGCCAACTATGACTACAAGAATTCAGCTGGAGCAGCAGAAGAGATGTTGCAGTGTGTTCACACATGATGTGACCAGCTAGTTCACCCCCACGAGTGAGTTAAGACAATGCACAACTTAAAGATATGAAGAATAAAAACTGGAGTCAGCCTTTCTAAAATGTCAGAACCGGAACACCTGGATTATTGCTCTGAAGAGAACCTGCTAAATTTACATTTTATAATTTTACAAAATTTTACATGTAGACCATTAAACTGATGAATGAAAACAAACTGCTCTAACAGAAACTGCAGACTCTTCTCCTGTTTCAAAGTGCAAGTTAAATATAGTTAAATATGTTCAGTTTGTTATGTTAAAACAGCCCATGATCAGACAGATTTATTAGCAGAGGAATAATTTTATCAGACATTTCCCTGGAGAAGCATAGAAATTAATTTCATAGCATACAAGTTGGATTGCTTAGAGACTAACTTATAAGTTACCACAATAATTAATTGAATTAATTGAAGCCAGGATGTTTCTTCTCATGAGTTATTTTGTTTGGCATTTAGCTTTTTTAAAAAGAGGATTTCACAATAACTATATCTTTACAATTTATGGAGATTTTACTATTAAATAACAAGCCAAAAAAGGACTGTACCAAAATGCAGCAGAGTAGCACAACTTTTGAGTTAATGCAAAACCTTATTTAAGAACACCCTTTTCATAAATATTGTTTCTCCAGTGCAAGCTGTGAAGTTAAATGTTATACTTGTATTAATCTAAATCCAAAGAATTGTTGAAAGTCAGTGGGACATGGGCTATGAAACTCCATCATCTCTGGGCACTGGTGATTGAGTTACTTTGTTGTTTAAGAAAATTTCAACATATCAACACACTTCTCTGAAGCAGAAATTAATCCCAGGTGCCTTGGCCAGTGAAAGCCCTGTATCTCACCAGCCTGATGAGAGTGTTGACATGGGACTTGGTCTGTGTGCGTGCTTTGTGCTGTTTCTCAGTGCTGTCATCACGTTCAGTCCAAATTTGACAGCACAAGGGTCTGGAGCAGCAGAAAAGCTTGGTATGTACACCCCTAATGAACTTTTGATGAACATTTCTGCTTATGTAAAACACATGGAAAGGACAGTATCTGCTTGTTCACATTACAGCATTGCCCAGAGCAAAGTCATAGATGACTAAGGGAGTATCTATGGGGCTTTGAAACACACTCCACCCACTGATTTTCTATAGCACAGATGCTTTGTCAAGTACCATTCCAGGTAAATGGACAAATTTAAATTCTACTTTTCTTTATTTCATTTTTTATGCTTTTAATACAATTTAGATAATAATTTAGACAACAGTCTCTAATCTCTTATATATCTCCAAATATACATAAATAAAAACTAAAGGATACAGAATGATAAACTAATTATTTGGCATTAAAAGAATGATGAAAACAGGTGAAAATGCTCCTCAACTTACTTGCTGATGTACTCTGCATTCAGTAGCTTGCCACACGTATTGCACTTAAAACAGCCCAAATGCCAATGTTTGTCCAAGGCAACCAAGGACTGCCCATTTTTTATTTCTGAGCCACAACCCCCACAGTCTGCAAGAGAAAAATCCAATATGAGTGAATCACACACTTTAAGTGGTCATGCAACAGTGCTGGTTACTGCAGTACAAGGATCTGTCGGTGTCCTGGTAACAGCTCACGTGGGTTCTAACACTGCTCACTGAGGGATGACAAGTGCTGCTGCCCTAATAATGCCCTCACATTGCTAGAAGACATGAATCATTCAAAGAAAAAAGCTGATGACTTAAGTTTCCTAGAGACTCAGGCTTTATTTTAATTAATTTATACTGTGTTTAAAATGTGAAATGTTGATAATCAATTTTTCAAGCATTTATTGGGCAAATCAGCCTAATAAAATAAATAAAAAATACCTAGATTAAAAAAATTAATTGATTTTTCATATTACACTTTGCCTACTGCTCTGCAAGCTTTACTTATCATTCCAAAATTCTTTTAGCAAGCATTAAAAAATCCAAGCTGAAATTCTGATATGAAATTTCCTGTAAACAGGAAAAACACACCATTAGTTAAGAGGTATTACAAATTCCTGAGGAATAGTGACATTTTAATATGTAAAAGTGATGGCTGGCTACATATTTATTATTTAGAGAAATTCACTTATATAAGGCTCCTCAGAAAAAGTAATTGAGAACAAGATTTGGGGGGGGCTTGGTTGCTTTTTTTTGTAACAATGAATGCTTTTGACTGAACTAGTAAAATCCAAATCTACACTCAGTTTCCACACGAACAGTCTACCAGTAAGTGCCCTGTTTAGAGATGTTACGTAGACATAGGATTTGGATCTGGTTCTCTATATCCTAAATCAACCCTCTAATAGCTTACAAGGTCCATCACTCATTTACTCTTCACTCTGCAGATTTCCTGTCTATGTATAGTTTTCTTACTAAACATTAAAATAGTCAGAATATGCGAAAAAATAGGGATAAGTACCAGTGATAAACTGATTCTAGTATCAATATCTCAGTAATCCCTGTAATCCTCCAAAAGATAGCTTCCATTTTATGTGGAAAAAACCCCAGTATTTTTAGAAATTTTTCAGGCATACCAAAAATTTCCTAGAGAAAAGACAAACCCCAAAAGACAATCATTTAGAGATGCCAGAAGAGAAAAAAACTCCAAAACACAACAATCTCTTGCACGGAGAGAAAGATACACAAAAGCATTAAAAAAGATTTATCTAGTTATTAAGAAAGAAATCCAAACCCAGGATGTCATTAAAACATTTGAATAGTCCTCTTAAAAACTTTCTGATTTAAGATTCTATTTAGTTGGTTACATGACCCTAATGAGACACGGTAAGTGCAATTGTAAATTTTTCACTTCTGAGAGCACAACAATAAAGGATAGTTCGTATTTTCCTTTAGTGGATTTGGAATGGATTAAGAGAGCAATAATGTGTCTAATGTTACCCTGTAGAGCACCAATACGTGGAAACTAGCCTAGCACAAAAGCGTGTGCATCACAGATCAGAACATTTGAGTTTTGCTAATAAAAAAGAACATTTGGGTGTGTGCCTGGATTTAGCCCCTGCAGTATTCTGTAGTATCTATTGTTTAACTGCAATCAGAAATTTGCTTGTGATCTCTCCTGCACTGGGGATTCATCTGGTAATCTAATTTAATCTCACTGGTTGAGAGTTTATTTCATAAACTGAATAAAACACCATGTGCTCAGATGTCATTCGCCTTTCATCTGGTTTAAGCTTAGGTGGACAGAAATGCAGCATTTTTGGAGCTACTTTTTTATTCCCAACTGCTGTTAAATTCCAGATAATTACAAACAAATATTGTGGTTTCTATGCCAACAGTGCCTACTGATGCGACGTCCTTTTCTCTCCATCTTGGAAGCAGCATCCTTTGGTGACTCAACTAATTTCAACCAATAACTGCAGAACACATCAATTGGCTGGTACATGTTGATATTCTTTCCTGAATACTCTTTCAACATCAACACTGCCACAAGAGGTTTTCAGAGCTAGTGTTTTATAAAATGAAACAAACCAGGTAGGTGGGTACTTATATAATAATAAAAAATTCAAGGACTCAGACAAAAAGCAAGTATCTCACATTCTTCATCTCTTCCAAATGGAACGCATAACAGAGGTCAGAACCAAAATGGGAGGATGAAAATAGAAGGATGGTCAGAGGGGGCAGAGATCTTGGGATCTCAGTGAGTCCCAAGAGATGTCCTGAAAGCATTATCGAGATAAATAGGCTGATGAACAGCACACATGGTACGTATCAGGAAGTTCTGACACAGGAACAAAATCAGTGTAATTGTGGGTCAACGTACTAATTGTTCCTTGAATAAGCTTGCTTGAAAGTCATATGTTTTTATGCACTATTAAAAAAAATTGTTTCAAAGATCTTTTGCAAGAAAGCTGTTGTTAAAACAAGGAGATACACCATTCACTGCTTTATGTAATATGTAGCATAGCTACAGCCAGCCATCCTGGACTTTCAGTTCTCCAGTTCAACCAGGGTGTCTCTGATAGTGCTTGTTTATTCCTGAAATACTGGTTCTAGCCTAAGGATTAAGTGCTTGGAAAACAAGTGGTATTACATATTGCTCTTTCACATATTATATATTAATCTCATTGTTGCCAAATTCTTTATTATCTTTTTAGATATTTCACTAACTTTCTGTGTATTGTCACTTGGAAAGATTTCATCCATTTCTAGTGAGATTTAAAGCAGACATGTATTTGAGGTTTAAATAAATATGTTTGAGCTTTAATTTGAGGAAAGGCTAAACCTTCCTTTTCCAAGGTCAGGTTTTGCTACAAACATACGCTTCCAGTGCTGTTTCCTTCAGAGGCAAGTGGTTTGCTGAGGTTTGCAGGTACCAGTGTGCTGGGGAGACTCGGTGCAGTGACCCGAGAGAGCTGGGGAAGTGCAATGTAGGAAAAACTCTCCGTGGTGTGTGTATGAGTACAGAGAAACAGAATGTAAATACATTAAAGGACTCTGTATCACAGATAATCAAATGAACTTGTTCTGACAGTTACTCAACCAGGCAAATAATGTTCATTAAAGTCAAAGGCACTTTTCCCATAGGACAAGGAGACAAACAGATGATGGGCCATTAAAGTATGGATTTGCAAGTGCGGTCAGCAATGATGGCTAAGGACGATCCACCTCTTGATTAGGTGAGTAGAGAAAGCAGCTAACAGAGGGAGTGATCCTCTCCCCAAAAGAGAATGGCATTAGCAAGAGAAAATCAGAACATCTCTCACTGCATCCACACAGCAGCTTTTGCTGAGAAGATGTAGAGAGGAGATGGTGAAAACTTCTGAAGTGAAATGTGGGGGGAAAAAAGAAAACAGAATAAAAAGGGAGAGATTTCTCCCAAAAGTGGGCTGGATTCCTTATAGGAAGATGAGCAATCCATGGGGCCCTTCCTCAGCCATGCTGAATCCAGCTTGATGTGATAATCAATAAAAGTATTTCTGTCTTTGTTGTTCAATTGAATTGCTGCTGCTGTTTAATTACGTAAAGGCGGTGGGTTCTTAGAGCATGGCAGCACTTCATGAGCTAAACAGCAAAGAAACAGAGTTCAAAGCAACACCACCACTCTATGATCTACTGCAAAAAAAATCTGATGTGAAAAGACGACATTTCTTTGTAGCGTTTGTATCTTCTGCTAGTACACAATAGTACTGAGGTCAAGGTGAATGTCCCCTGGTCACATTTCATACATTTAAATCCTTCCTATGTACTAACTAGCCATGCAGTCCTGTCACTGTATTTTCTGGAACACTTACAAATTATTAAATCTCACATTAGATTTTATTTTAGCCAGACTTGGACTAAATCCCCAAAAATATTAACATCCATATTATTTTTTTCTCCGAATAATTTGATTTAGTTCAGTTCTAACCAAATTTTTTGAGACAGTCTGTGTATTGTAAATCCTGTAATGACACCATCTGTGTTTCTTTTTAATATCAGACTTTCTCGGAAAACCACCATACACTTTTTCACGTATTTTGACTACACTGTATTTCATGACATCTCTTGCGCAGCGTAGTGGTAGAAGTTCCAGCTACACAAATTGGTTTAAAATTCTGTTCCTTAAACCTGTGCAGACTATGAAGTACAGACTGAAAATAGCAGAAATCTCTACTTACTCCGCAGGTTCTGTACAGGGAAAGAGCCAGTGCTGCTGGAAGGGGGCAGGGAACATTTCTGGCAGATGCACTCCTTCCCGTTAAAAGTTACCCGGTCGCCTGCAGGGAAAGGCAACCTACAACAGTGCAAACAAAAGGAAACCAGTTACAGTCTCATGCCTTTATCGAAATTAAATATCTTTCCATTAAAGAACTGATTATTACTCTGGCTTCTTTTTCTCTGCTTGCTCACTTCTCGTTCATGGTTTTCCAGCCACATGGAGGCTAAAGTATCAAAGGGACATATCAAACAGACAATTGCAAATTCAGATTCTACAGCTTCTTAGGGAAAAAAAAAATAAATCTCTAAAGATACAAAAACAATGAGCACTCAAGACCAAATCCTTGTATATCTAAGAAACATAGTATCGGCCAGGGTTGATTGCTAACAGGATCAGTTACAGAATGAAAATAAAATTGGCATTACAAGGAGTAAGTACAGGCAAATGTGGCTGCTCTTATGTTGTTAAAATGCTACATGAGAGTGATGACTTTTCTACATTAAAAAACCAGCACTTTTCCTCCCAACTTTTACCATATCAAGGTCCTTCTCTTAATCTATGTGCTCCAAAAGCAAATGCTGGTGGAACATTCAAAGGAGAAAACGTATGCCAGTTATAAAACCCACAGTGACTACATTACTTGTTTGCTCTACTCAACAACAGCTCTCCTTGCACTTAATTAAATCCTTCCTTTTTATCAATGTCCTTAAAACAAAAAGCTTTCCGCCGTGTGCTTTCTTGTTTGGGCACAGAAACTGCTGAGGTTTTTTCTCTAAGGGGACCAGATGGACAAATCACTTCATATGCAGCAAAGGATGGTGAGGATTTAGAAACATATTTCACTCCACCCAAAGCTCATGTCCAACTAAATCCCAAGCAAGCTATCAAAATATGGCTTAAGTGGGGCACAAACATAACACAGACCTTCTGCCTCATGGTGAGTTCCATCTGATCAGATTATTTCATTAGCATTTCATTAAAACTCTGCATGGCATTTCCCCACAAATGCTATCAAATTCATACCAATTGAGAGGTTGTCTCACTACAAGAGCTGTACAGATACTTCTTCCTAAACTTAAACATTATTTTGCTCCCTAAACCACCACCTAAGAGTGGCTTATTCTACATTTGAATTGCATTTAAAAGAAATTTATTATGAAGATAGAGAACAAAAGCAATGCTATCCTTTCTTTCTATATAATGTTACTGAAATCTATTTGAAATCAGCTAAATAAGTGTTCAGCTCTGCCATCCATTTTGGACCATTGGCAATAATTCAAAAATCATGAGGACACATGGAGTTTAAATATTATTATATTTTTGGATATCTGATAATGAATTCTGATTTTCACCTTTTCTTTTCCCTGTGCTAATGACTTTATACTCCAAATACTTGCAACCTCTTCACTTACCTAAAGGTAAGGAAAAATATTTTATGGAAATAAACTTTTAAATTGTTTTGATCTTTGACACAACTAAATGCTCCATGTATGATTCTGGCAGAAACAACCCCAACGCCATGCTAGGTGTCCTAAATTTCCATCAATTTAGGAGAGGATTTTCTACCATGAATTTTAGTCAATAACCTAATCAGAAGACAACACTGTCTCTAGTGTGACAGACAGGATGTGATGGAGCCACACTCTAGTGAGCAAGTCTGTCCTGTCTTGCAGCAATCCAGCAGCAGCAAGCTCATGTCTTATGTAAAGAAAAAATAATTATTTTTAGTCATAACTGTTTGTAACAGATTTTTATATTTCTTTAAGTCAGAGAAACTTCTAATACGTGGAATAATAAAAGGTTTTCATGAACATCACAACAAAGTTGAGTTTGGAAAGGACCTTTGGAGCTCATCTGGTCCAATCCAGAATTTATTCAAATGAAAGTACATACATTTGAATAAAAATTAGTAAATGTGATATAATTCCATACAGATAATACAAATTAATGACTAATTACCAAAAATTGTCTCAAAAATGGAGTAATATAATTAAAATACTGTCCTAGTTTTCTACTGCCAATGTGAAAGAAACCATTTAATCATGTTTTCATTGTAACAAAATATTACAGAATCAAGTCTACAACTTAGCACTATTAATTGACATGGAAAGACACAAGCCAAGGCATGTCAACTGTTCCAGAACTGAGACAAGAACTTGTAATTGATCTCCTACATGTTTTCAAGAAGACATCTCACCTTGATTTACAGATAGACACAGAGTTATTATAAACACTGATAATCTGCTCCAGATTAAACCCCCACAAAACCAGTAACCTGCTCCACTGATACAATCACACTACATTCACTGCCACACAACTACTCTGGCATCTTTCATTCTTATGCACAATTGCATGCCCTGGGCAGGATATTACCTTCAACAGTGTTTTGCCAAAGTCTGTATGGACACAAGACTGGGACTCAGCTAATGACCCAACCAGGCTCTCATGAGGTGTCTCAGTAAAACAGAAGGCTTTGCACCATTAATAATCCTGGGGATGGTGATGTACTGGGAGCTGTGAGCAATTCACTGCTCTAAAGAATGACCATGACTACTGAGCAGTCTTGTATCTGGTATATTAAGAGCAGTAGTCAGAGGTGAGGTTAATATATCTTATTGACTCAGTGATATGCCTAATAAAGATCCAGCTGAACTTCCAGCTGAACAGAGAAGCCCATCTTAAACAGATGCACCAAGCAGCAAGTAAACCAGAAGCAGGGACTGACCACTTAGAACTGGCTCATCTACATTAAGCAACTAGACAATCTAAAAAGAAATAAGTTAAAACCAGAAGGGAAGAATATGATAACTGACCTCCTACGGCTCAAAGACAGAACCAGGTAGATGACACCTACAAACACACCAAAGCCCACAGGCACCACAGAATGTCACAGAGTTTCCTCAGAGGGCAGGGCATGTGGGGGCTTTCCTAGCCCATAAACACATACTTGGTTTATTTTCTAAGAGTTTAGTAGCTAATCACAGTGCTCTTCCATTCCAATGGGACAGGGCAATAATTTCAATTCTTTATTGTTTTCCAAATCTGCAAGATACCTTGTGTGGGAAACCAAACAGATGTTCAACCCAGAAAACCCCAAAAAAATCTTCCTTGGAAAGGAAGGTACAATCAAAGGTACAGACAGACATATCCTTCCCTCACAGGTCTTCTAAACCAATAAATAAGTCTCAGAGTTTGCTTCACTGTCTTGTTCACTGGGAATCCAGAATTCATACCCAACACATTTGTCAGTATTTCTGTAACAGCTGACCTCTCCCTTTCACAAGCAGCTCTGCTTGAGAATTTCAACGCCAATAGGAGTGACGGCACAACAGAAGGTGGTATCAGTCAATTAACAAGGTTTCAGTTTCTGAGTTCTTTAACTTGTGAGCAGGACTATATATAGAATTTTAGGTTAAGAGCAGTGTATCTGCCTTCAAATACAATGATATCTCACCACCAGTCACCCACTGAACATTGCTAGGTATTGCTGAAACCAGGACAGGGTTTTAATTAGCTACTTATCCTTTAATAAATATTCAGTGAGATTTTCACAGTTGGATAATCTATTTTTAAAATGAGAATTAAGAGCATCTTTAAAGCAGCTCTCTGAAATGGTTTGTAGAATTTTAACACATCTATGATTCATTTCCCAATGAATTTTGTTTTAGCAATCTGCCTACAATATTTGTAAACCCAGAAAAAAACTGGAGGTCATAAAAAAATATTATATTGTAAAACATCAAATCATCATCAGCCTAATCCAGGGTTAACTGTGTGCTGACAGTCAGGTCCTTGTCTTGTCCTTTTATGCACCATGCCTCAATCTATGCAGCTGTGGGCAAGTAATTTCAAGCTTTCTGGGACAAAAGAAAATATTAAGTTTTATTCAGAGCAGATAGATGGCCTTCTATTCTTTATACTGCCAGTCTAACTCTGTGGTTGAACAGTCAACTAAATTTGATATACAAAAATTAACAGAAGCATATACTGTCAGGGCTGTGGGGAGACCAAAGCTATTAATTTCAGTAGCTGACTGCAGTTACACTAGGTCAGGTGTAATGTCAGACTGCAACCTAAGGACCTAAGGATCAAATTCTGCTCTAACTTGTACCTGGTACAATCACATCCCTCAAGGTTGCTCCATAGGGACAAATTCGACCCAGGGGGTTAAAACTGATAATACAAAGTAGATATTATGTGCTATCTACTGTCTACATGAATTTTACCCAGGGCAAATGCTAAGTCCTCAAACCAGGGAAGAACAACCCCATACACCAGTACACCACAGGGGTTAATCAGCTGAAAAGCATAAAAAGATGTAGTGGTCCTGGTGGACACCATGTTGGATATGAGCCTGCTGAGTGTCCCTGCAGCAAAGAAGGCCAACCAAATCCTGGGATGCATTAGTGTAGTCAGCAGGTCCAGGCATGAGATCTTCCCTTCTGTTCCTTATTTAAGAGACTGCAGTGGTACCATCTTGGGCTCCTCAGGACAAGATTTACTGGGGGGAGATGAGGGAAGGTGTCCGGGTCCAGAGCTGCAGCACGGGATACATGGACAAGGGCTGCAGGAGATGTACCTGTGCAGCCTTAAAATGCTCAGGGGAGATCTTATTGCAGTCTAAAACTACCTGATGATGTGCATATGGAATTGGAGCCATGCTCTTCTCAAAGGCACAGAGCGAAAGGACAAGAGGCAGCAAACATAAATTGGAACATGGGAAATGACAACTCAATATAAGGAAAAAAAAATTGAGCTTGTTCAATGCTGGAACACACTGTTCAGAGTCTGTTGGATCTCCATCATCAGAAACATATTAAATGAATGCCATCAGCAGCCTGCTCAAACTGGATTTGCTTTAAGCCAGGGGCTGGACCACAGGAGCCTCACAGATCCCTCCCATCTGACATTACTCTAGGGCTATAGGTACGCTCCATACAGAGTCATAGAATCCTGGAATCATTCAGGTTGGAAAAGACCTCCAAGATCATCAAGTCCAATCTTTGACCAAATACCACCATGCCCACTAAACAACGTCATGTAGTGTCATGTTTACTTGGTTTTTGGATGCTTCCAGGGATGGTGACTCCACCACTTCCCTGGGCAGCCTGTTCCAATGCTTAACCACCCCTTTGAGTGAAAAAACTTTTCCTAATATCCAACCTGAACCTCCCTTGGCGCAACTTAAAGACAATTCCTCTTGTCCTATCTCTAGTTGCCTGGGAGAAGAGGCCGACTCCCACCTCAATACAACCTCCTTGAAGATAGTTGTGGAGCAATAAGGTCTCCCCTGAGCCATCTTTTGTCCCGACTAAATAACTCCAGTACCCTCAGCCACTCCTCATAGGACTTATATCCCAGACTCTTCCCCTGAAGAGCAACAGACCCTAAACCTGAAGAGCTGCACAACACCACTCCTTTGTTCACAAAGAACCATATATTAATAAATATATTTGGGTTAGAGTCAAAATGCCAAGAACACTCAGTCTGATTTCAAAATCTTGGTCTCAACATCCAGATGAAGAAGACCACTTCATGAGATGCCTTAAGAAGCACCTGGTACTGCTTAAGTGGGAAACAAACCCTTTCCAAATTCAGCATCCCTATAAAAAGTGAGAAATTAAAAAGCTTTAGCATATTCAAAAAGTCTGACATCAGTGCTATGTTTAAGAATGAACTGAATTTGAACTTCTAATTTTCAGTATTATGCTAGTTTCCTAAAGCGTACCTACACAAAAGATCTCAGCTTCTTTCTAGAAATAGCAGTGTTATCCTTTGTTGAAAAAAAACCTGCCTGGCAACAATGAATTACCTTCTTGAAGATAGTAAAAATATAAATTTGTTGAGAGCAGTTTTAGACCTGAGTTTGGCACAAAACCCCTTGAAGACTATATGTAGCTGCCTCTTGCCACTCCACACACTGTTAACCTCTACATGGCACATTTTCAGCTTCTGTCAATCTGCTGTTTCAAGAGAAAACTTTCTAAACTCAGAAAAACACATAATTTAGATATCCAAATTTTATAAAGCAAACACGAACCTGTCTTCTTATTGACCTGGGATGTATGTGCTCATCTATTCACCAGAGAGAAAAGTTGTCCTTCTCTCTTTACCATTTACGTCACAATTTTTTTCAACTTTTAGCTATAAGAATATTGAAATTTAACAGATAACTATTATATACACTCCTCCAGCTGGGTGCATACCCTCCCCCCCAACTTTACTAAATATATTAACCCATAAAACCAAACTCCAGCTCATCAGTAACATTGAAATCACAGCCTATGTGATTTCAACATTATACAAACCATACATATGTTTAATGAATCTATATAACTTCTTAACACACTAAGACGTCTCCTGAAAATTCTGTTTTTAGAAGTATTATCACCGATATGACAACACATTTCTTTTTGGAAAACTCAGTGCCCTGCCCCTTCCCATCCTGCATAAGAGCCACACTGTCCTGTCTCTGACAGCCATATAAGAAGTATGTGCAGAATTTTAATAAACCTCAGCTTCTATTGCTACAGCCAGCTTCAGTTTTCTCCCTCTTTCTGTTTCACTTTTACAAACACGTGAAGCTTTTGGAGGCAATGTCTTTGGCAACCCTCTGGAGGACACAGCTCCTTCCAATTAATGAAGCTGCAAGAGTAAGACTGCTCACCCACTTCCTGGGAATTCACTGTAAGTATTTAATCTGCAACAGTTTTCAGGCTATGTTGTTATTCTTCCACTCATTCCTAGTTTTAGGCATTATCATCAAAAACCACAACAGTTTCACTGGACTATGAACAGCACTGGAAGAAGAAGGGATTTATGCCAGCAGAGCAAACGTGCAATTAAAACCTGAATTTTTTTAAGAGCCACCTGGTCAAAACAAGATAGAGAGAAACAATCAAATAGAATGGCACATTAAACTGTACTTTTAATAGTTTTTCTCTGAATATCAATTTTTTTTCAGATTTTGACTTGTGGAAGTCCTGGAAGCATCTGACTCCCAAAGGATGCCCAGGGATGACCTGGGTTTCTGACACACCAGCTTTTTCACAGAGTAGGGCAGCAGTTTATGAATGCACTGCAGAGGGTACCAGGGAATAAAGCTCTTCTCTGTAACACTGGGCCATGTGGCATGCAACAGTAGTAATATCAGGAGCTCCAGGAGACAAGCAGGCTTGGATTATGGACTTTTTCCCACTGCTTCAGCTAGCTAGATTTTCTCACTGCTGCTACCATCTGAAGTAATATACACTTCCCACTTGTTTCTATTCAAATCTTGTCTTCTCTGAAAATATGAAAAAAAGGAGTTGCTACTGTCACTGGTTTACTATTCAATGTTTAAAAGTGTTACTTCAGCAGCTACAGAAATATATGGGTTGTAGAAGTGCTCATTTAAGGCATTTAACAATCGTGCAACATTCTGGAGACACGTGTCATGAGTGTAAAGTGCCTTCTGCTGCCAGTGTTTTCATGCTGAAGATGGTAAGAGCCTGGCTTGGTTTCTATGAGAGCGGGATCAGCCCCACTGGCAGGCAGTCACCACCTCTCAAGTCCACACCATTCTGGAAGTCAGGTGCTGGAATACAGCACCCACATTAAAGTCCAGCTATAAAAGGCAATGCCAGATGCATCATGGGCCAACTGCTTCAGACAGTGTGCTTTGGCCCAGTACTTAAGGCTTCTGCCCATCTATAAGAAAGGAGGACACAAACGGTTCTCCTGACTCTTCCCACCCAAGGAAATGCCACGGTAGAGGGCTTTACAATCCTGTATGCAAAATCAAATGGCTCTAATTTTCTTTCCTTTTACTATCACTGTTTTTTTAAACAAACAAACAAGTTCTTTTTTTTGCTTAAATCACATGTATTTATAGTCTGCTCACCTTATTTTTACTGAGGACGTCACTCAATAAAATAAATGCTGATGATATTTAGATAGGACATTCTTTACCATAAAAAACATAAGTTATGTGTGGCTTACAATGACCCAGGTAATCGAAGCAGTGCTGATTTAAAGCCTATAAACAGATGACAGGATTCTTCTGTTGCTCTGCACCACAAATCAGTGTTACAACCCCCCTGGGAGACACTAATTGAATCCTGCAAGTCAGCAGGGCATTAGCTGGCTCTGATGAAGACAATATGAATTTGTGTGTCCTGCTAAGGAAAGCAACAGAAGGAAATCTGGGTCTCTCTACTGAAGTTTTCAATAGCAATAATTAGAAACAGTGAAATAGCATTTAATACAACTATTTAGTTATACAGAACATTAGGCTACAATATTACTGTATCGGGAACTTCATTTTTAAAAGCTTCACCACACATGATATTTGTAGCATGAATTTCACAGTACTGCAATTCAGCTCACCTGAATTCTTAGATACTTAAAAATAAATAGTTTAGTAATCAAGAAAATTATTCCAAATTTCCAGGGAGATGAGACAAATTGTACCACCAAGCTCCAAACCATCAGCTGAAGGACTGATAAATACAGCAGGAGTTAGTGTATCCAACAGCCTGACTGAAAGCAGTTAGGTACCAAGCTGCTAAGTACAGTAACACACAGGTAAATAATTTATGCCTGAATGCTAAGCCCTAAGGGTGTGGCTGAGAATACAAGTGCATTTAGCAGGAAAAAGAGAATGAACCAGTTCTTTGATTTCTCTTAAATGAAAAAGTACCTTGCTTTACAGAAGGTACTAGTGCTAAGAATAAAGGTACCAAGAATTAGCTGTGCTCATGTGTAGAAGGGCTGTAACACTGCCAGGCTGCAGGCCAAGAGCACTTGCAGTCAGATCTCACTTACGAGATCCATTTGAAATAATTTTTCCTCCCGTTAAAAAAAGAAAAATAAAAAAAAAGATTTTAGCTTTTTCTGTTACCTTTGCTTTTCATGTTTGTTTAAAGTATCCAAAGAGAAAAGATGTCCTATTACACAGCAAA
Organism: Pipra filicauda; assembly: GCF_003945595.2. Lineage (NCBI taxonomy): Eukaryota > Metazoa > Chordata > Aves > Passeriformes > Pipridae > Pipra > Pipra filicauda. The sequence continues at coordinate 6,913,865 of NW_024104487.1, forward strand.
ACTTGGCCAAAATTTAATATAATAAAGGCTTGTCAATCTCACGAGTCTTCCCCTTAGCATGGCTATTTAATTATTCCTGCAATTGCTTTATTAAATCGAGATCCTGCCATGAGCCACAGCTGTTGTGGAATTTGAAGTCTTGCTTCTACGTCAGCACAGGAGGACATCTGAGCTCAGCAGCCCCACAGGCCAGGCAGGTTTGGGTGGCAGACGGCCACAGCGACACGGACACGCTGGTTTTGGACTGCACAGTCACCTGCATGAGCCACCAGGACATAGACATGGTGCATCAGTGCCTCGTTGTGCTTTCCCTTTCAAAGTGGGGTTACTTTTCTTGTACCGATAAAGGCCAGAAAAATTACTGCAGCATTTTCATTTGCTACAAAATCCTGTAACACCACATTTCCTGAAGGTTTAGTGGACTTCAGGCTTCTTGCCCAAGTCTTCAATAGATTTGTTTGTGCTATTTCCATACAAGAGGATTATGATGCAGGTCAAATGGAAAACATCAGTCGCTTGTAGTGCCGAGTCTGTGACCTGCGTGGGAAATGATCCCCCTGAACTACACTGGGGTTTAGTGGGGAAAAAGCTCAGATGCTGTGTCACTTGTCACGCTCATGGCTAATGGAGATCCTTGGTGAAATCCAACACGTGTTCCTGAGCCCAGGACCTTTCTGTCCTATTTTAAATGGTTCTTGAAGTTTCTGGGAAGAAGCACTGTGAAACTTCACTTTAAATCTATTAATATGGTGTCCAGCTGGCTCACTGAAGAGAGCCACTGGCATTGGAATCCTTTGTAAGTTCAGTCAACAACTGACGAAACAGCAGACACCAGAAAAATAAGGCAACATTTGGGACAAAAGGTCTGACGGTAAAGGCAGTGGCAGTTTTTAAAGTACTTTGAAAACCTCAGACATAAGATACCACAAACCAGAAAAAAACATTTGGAAAAAAGGGAGGTACTCAAAGTTTTCAGATTTTTTACTTTTTTTTTTTTTAGTTTGGCAATTTTTTAAGGAGTGGATAACAGAAAGCAGAATTTTTTTTCCCATCTATAGGCTATAGGTTTGAATGCCTGGCATCCCTCTTTCAAAATCTAGCTTTTAAATGAAACAGAACTTCATGTAGAAAACATACCTGCAGACAGCACACACAAAACAGTCCGGGTGATAGGTTTTGCCCAGTGCTGAGACCACTTCTCCCTCAATGAACTGATCACAACTGAAGCACCGTGTGCCATAGAGTCTCTGGTAGTCCAAAGTACAGATGTAGTCTCCCTGCCTCACAAAAAATCCTCCTTGAGCCAGGTCACATCCACAAGCTGCAGAAAGAGAAAATGCAGACTCAGCAGGCTGAAAAAGCAAAGCTCATGATCTAAGACAATTCTGATTTTTCATCTATGGTTCCTAGTGGAATATTTAAGCTCTTCATCAAACAGGTTTATGATCACAGAACAGCTATGCATCTGAAAATCACTACTTTTACAGTAAATTACATCAGTCATGTATTTTGTACATTAATAGTTTGGATTTATTTCATGTAAAAATATTAACTTCAGTGCAGTGGCTACAAGTACAAAGTTAAGGTCCGTAGGAGCTGAGTTCAGGGTTAGCATATACAACACCCAACATATTTAAGAGGTTAAAGGAAATGCATAAAGGATATAAACCTTCAAAATCTAAAGCTCCAGTGTTACAAAGAAACTTCTCTGACAGATTACAGGTGTCTGATATTCCTCCTGAACACAAAAGTGGTTAAAATACTGCTCTCTCTAAACAGGGGATCTGATGCACATGGCAACTGCTGTAATCTTCCACAAGGTTATGAGATCCTTTTTTTTAAATCAGATCTTACGTTCACCTGATAAATGTCACTCACCAAGCATGAACTGGAGGCACCTCCAGAGCCATCTGCTCCTGGTAAAAGTAGAGTTTTAATCCTACCTGTCAATTTCTATTTTTTAAGCTAAATCTGTAGGAAAGGGTTAATGTTGATCAACCAAAGACTTGTAAGACTATTCAGGGGCTTTCTCTGTTGCAACAAGGATGGAGCTAGGCTGGTATTTTAAGAACATTTTTAAGATGGGAGAGATACAGTGGTCTGGTGAAGTCATATAGAAGTACACAGAGATGTAGAAGATGATCCTCATCCATATGGACCAGAATCCTTAAAAACAGACTTGATTTGATTTATATAAGGAGAATTGGACTTCAAAATGGTGATTCTGCTGCTGTGCTGACTACTACTTTACTCCAAGTCACAGCATCATACTTGTTACTATATACTTCTGCTCCTGGGGGTGTTCATTTAGGAATGTGTTTCCATCAGCAAATGATGCTTCCAGTCAAACAACGCTGAACAGAACTGCGGCACTGTCACTACTCACATACAGTACAGAAGAAGAGTGGGAACATTGCTTATCAAATTTGGACTGCATGTACAAAACACTGCAATGTTGCTCAATGCCTTTGTCCCAAAATAGCAGAAGTATCCACACTTCTAAAGCTGAACATTGAGATTTCTGCTTAGGTACCTGGGAGTCCACAGGCACTTTGGTTTTTAAATGTCAACTCCCACTAAAGCCTCTTTGCAATGACAGAATCAGTCATCTTGCACCTAAACTACGAGAAATTAGTCCAGCAGGAATGCTCAAGGCACAAAATAACACACAGAACACAGAAACCCCAAGAAAGCACAGGATCCTGAACATTCATTCAAAAACACATACAATCACCCACCCCTTTTTTATCATCTTTCTTAACCATAGCACAGCAGGGCTGGGCTCAAGGCCCTCTTTAAACCCTGAGTGGGCATTTAAGTTCTCATCATTCTCCCTGTAGATGGCCTCAATCACTAGGTGACAGAAAACAACAATCATGCTGAAACTGTATTAGTGCATGGTCAAGAATTGAAGAACTATGGCTTAACTAATCTTTCTTCTAAGTCAAAACAATTCCAATTATATTGCCCGTGCCATGGACAACAACTAGGGATTAGATGATTTATCTTGCATTTCATTGTTCATGTCCTTTATCCCACAGGTTTTACATATTTGCTTTAACGTTTTTATTTCTCACCCTTGTCCTAATTTTTGCTAAGGATGTGCTTTTTAAACAGACTTTCAAAAAAACCCAGCATGACTTGCTGAATATCATGAGTTTCTTTCAGCCTATATATTTCACCTAGGTATATACTGGTGTGACAGAAGCACAGATCAACTATGGATTTAAGATGATGCTGAACAGCATGCTGAACTGATACTAATGATGCCCTAGAGTAGTTTCAAATTATATCAGACAGTGTTTAAACTTGCAGAGTGGATCATAAGAGAAAAAAAGTAAAGGACATAATTGGTTTCCTGAAGTGAGAAAGGAGGGGTCATGTCCCTATATATGTTTCTTTATGGCCATAGTGGCACATCTTACTGTAGTGCACCTGGACAAAGGCACCAAGAACTGCTGTGAGCAACAAGGCAGGCACTGATCCACACATTTTGGTCTGCATCACCCCAGAGGGACTTGGACCTAGGCTTCCATAACACAAAGAAGATGAGTTGAAAGCCTACCCACAAATTATCTGCCACTTCTCTGTTGTACACTTTTGCCACTGTTCACCAGCTAAAATGAGCTGTAAGCACAAGCAAATCTATATGTTTTTAATGCTGATGTGGGCCCTAAATGGAAGTCAGGCAGGTTCTGTCTCACAGCTGCTAACAAGGCCCTGGTACAGTGTTTGGAGCAGGTGGGATTAGCAACAGTTCTGCCACTGGCATTTGGTGACACTTTGTCTCACCCTGAAGATATCTGCTTTTTTCTGTGCTGTCACCAAGGTTACAACTACTCCAAAGTTGTGTATTGTTCCAAAGCAGTTTAAACTAATGCACTTAATCCTGCCTTCTCGAGAAACCCTGCAGTGAAACTGCAGAGAGACAGAAAAACAAATTATTGGGACTTCAAAATAAAAGCTGAGTTTGGCATCCTCTCATCAGGCCCCTGCCTGCATCAGCATCCCTTCAGCCTCCCTATATGCAAAGAGTGGCTGAATTCACTACGGAAGAACACAAATTCCTCCATATTCATTTGAACAGCAGAATCCTAGAATCCTAGGATGGATTTGCTTGGAAGGGACCTTAAACATCATACAGTTCCAAACCCTCTGCCAGGAGGAGGGACAACTTCACTAGACTAGAAGGTTTCAGCTGAAGCAACCTTACGTGTACCATATTAAAAAAAATAAGTTTCCTTTTAAATGAGAACAGGCTTTTCATGCAGAAACATAAGGTATGTTGTAAAATATTTCTTCAAGGAAAAAAGCTGGGATGCGAAGACATGAAACAGGCATAGCCTGCCACACAAGTCTTTATCTGCACCAGTGATATCAATTTTGATACAAGTTTTCAGTGTTTTAGCATTCCAAAAGGTTTCAAAAATAATTGGTATCTGACTTTGATGCCACCTTTGACCCCCCTAATCTCAGTTCTTGTAAATGGACTTTCCTCCAAACTGATTAACCGTAAGCAAAACTTCTAAAAAAGAGAGTCCATTAATGAGTTTTTGGCTCAGAAAACTGAGCATGGTGGGCTTTGGCCATTTCTTTCCACCTTGTTTTGACACATAAAGACTAAGTATGTGACAGTTGGCGAGATGTAACCCTCTGCAAAGTCTTCATATTTATTCATGAGTGAAGGAAAATCTAGCTCCTAAGTGAAACTGGAACACAGGAGGGAGCCTTCGTGGTGATACTTTCCCTCTTACTCACAGACTCTGCAGAATGGGGGGAAGTCACAGCTCTTTCACAGGCCAAACACTCTTCCCCTGCTCTTCACACATTATTCCACCAACAGCCATAGCTCTAGTCACAAACCCTGGTGTGCTTCCATACTTTTTGAACCATCTGGAACAATTTAACTTGACACCCAGATGACCAGAGAAGAACACAGGGGTTCTAGCTAAATACTGGCTTCGATATTAAAAAAGTCATGGTTCAAGGCTGAGAAGAGTAGTTCTGAAAAGAGACCCACTAGCCATCCCTCAGGTGAGATGCTGTGCCCTTCGCCTACTACTTAAGGTGGACAGAGACGCTGCCCATCTGAGACAATCCTGCACACCTGCAGAGACAAGGAACCAGGGAAAGGAAAGCTGGAGGAAGTCTAGGGAGAATGTTTAAAGGTACCTACCAGATCTTACTCTCCTAGGATAGGAAATCAGTGTTATGTCACAGATCCACTCCTACCCAGCACTTGTCATCCAAAATGAGTATCTGAGGGTAGGGTTATTTATAACCTGGAAACAGTTTTCAGCAATTTCTGGTGTTCATCTTGGTGAAACAAGAAAAGCACTTCAAACATAGCACTTATGTTAATGAAGAGACTAACAGAGTAACTCAGCTGCTTGTCTTGGTATTGCCCTGCTTTAGCATTCCAAAAGGTTTCAATTCCTTATCCGGAACAGTTATAAGCTTTAGGAGTAGTTTTTAAGTAGTGAATAAATAAGTGTTTGTCTCTTCTTATGGTATTCAGCATCAAGACAACACTTGGATGGATGTGCTATGGGACTTGAGGTGAACGGTATCCACAGCATTTTTGAGGAGGGAATCTGAGCATGACTTCCCTGACGACTAGATAATTCCACTCTTCGAGATGGTTTGCAGTTACCTGATACCAAAATACTTCATATATAGATCTGAGGTGTTCCTCTACCGGTTTAGAAACAGACTGCTTTTATCCCCAGCAGAGGGATAGACATGTTACAGACACGTTACTGTCTGTAATAGCACCTGAAGCATCGTCATTTACACAGTGTGATTTCACAGTCAATCTAACTCCATAAGTCTAAGTCCATTACTGGTGGATGAAAAGTTGGACATGAGACAGCAATGTGCATTTGCAGCCTGGAAAGCCAATTGTATCATGGGTTATGTCAAAAGCAGTGCGGCCAGCAGGTCAAGGGAGATGATTCTGCCCCTCTACTGCACTCTTGTGAGCCCCCACCTGGAGGGCTGTGTCCAGCTCTGGGGCCCCCAAATACAAAGGACACAGACCTGTTGGAGCAGGTCTAGAGGAGGATCACAAAGATGCTCAGAGGGCTGGAGTACCTCTCCTATTAAAACAGGCTGAGTTGGGGTTGTTTAGCCTGGAGAAGGGGGGGCTCTGGGGAGACCTTGCAGCAGTCTTCCAGTGCACAAAAGGGGGCCTACGGGAAAGACGGGGACAAACTATTTTTAGAAGGGCCTGTTAAAATAGGACAAGGGGTAATGGTTTTAAACTTAAAGAGGTGCAATTTAGACAGGATATATGGAATAAAATTATTACAATGAGGGTGGTGAAACACTGAAACTGAAACACTGAAACTGTCCAGAGAGGAGGTAGCTGCCCCATCTCTGGAAACATTTAAGGTTGAGTTTAACGGATCCCCAAGCAACTTCATCTAGTTGAAGATGTTTCTGCTTATTGCAGGGGGGTTGGACTAGATGACCTTTAAATGTTTCTTCAAACCCAAACTATTCTATGATTCTGTGAAAATAAATAGCAGCAAATCAATTAATCAATGCATTTTAGGCATGCTGCTATTCCACTACTGTCTGCCATCAGTAGTGGCATGTACTGTACAAACTGCACTGTACAAATATAAAACGCATCTCCATGCTAGCAAATGAGCCTGCTGAAAGCACATTAATCTTTTGGCTGCATGCAGGGCCTAAAAATCTGCTGTGTCCTGAGATGCTCAGAGGATGCAACGCTCACTGTGCTGCTGTACACTACAACAGGCTGTAGCAGCAGTGTGCACTGGTGGTCTTGTCATCCAAACAGTGCTGTTCTCCCTTCAGCCTGCCAGACAATCAAGCAAGTTGCTTATTTGTATCTGCATGTATGGAGCCTATACTTTTCCCTCCCATTTGCTGCCTGATGTAAGCAACCAGGTGTGAATCTAACCAACAGAGGAAAGAGAGGCAAAGACCCTAAAAATAAAAAAAAGGGAACAAAGACCCATTCATAACATTGTTAAAAAGAAAACAAGAAAACGATCTCTAGTTGCTCAGAGCTAAATAAAAGTTTTCTTCGTCAGCACTGTGGCTTTATCTCCATTTCTGTTATTTTCCTCCTTCCATGAGATGGGTGCCAGTGGCTGACTAAGATCCCAAGAATGACATGTAGTACGCTGCCGATATTATTCTCTTTTGGCAGCTAAATTTTATATCTTCATATACCGTAGATGAAGTTTGGGAGCCCATTCTCCAAAAGCCCATGATTATATGTGGTACATTCCTCCTGGCCACTATGTCTGTCAGAAGAAATAGCAACCACCTGGCAAACTTCCACTGCTACAGCTTTGACTTAAGTTTAAACTGACCTGCAATCAACCTGAAGCAGTCTAAGCTTGTTTCTAGAAGATGACTGGGACTATGATACTCCTGTTGCATGGTCTGGTATGGTAAGTCCAGATAAGCTTTTCACAAAGCTTTTGGGGAAGTCTTTCCCAGCTCGAGTTTGCTGGCCATGCAAAATCTGCATGGGAATATCATCCCAATCACCCTCAGTCAATTCACACCTTCTGTCTATAGGTGAGACAGAAATAAGACGGAAGGAAATTTGCAATGGTATATAAACTATATAATCCAATCACTTTTCCTACGCAGGAGTGACCATATCTAAAGTCTTTCCAAACAGATGTCTGTGAAGTCAAGAATACTCAAGCCTGTCAGTCACTGGCAGTGTATTAGCAATAATATCTGAAATACCAGCTATAATCTCAAGGACTTGAATGTCACCTCATTTCGTTACTATCCAGGGCAAACAAAAGCATCAAGCAGCCCCACAAAAGTCTTGGATAGACCTGCTGGCCCCTTTCCCAGCTCCCAACTAGGAAATGCAGGAAGGCAGACAGTTCTGACTGAGGAGAATGATCAACTTTCTGGAGCAGAAAAGATACAGAGAATTGTGGGGATATAGTATATCCATCCTGCAACACTTCACCACAAATATGTAGCACTGATAAAGCTACGAAGGATACAGTGCACAGTGCATCTACACAAGCTCCCAGGCTACAATGGCCATGATGCCCATAAATTAATTTGTAGAGTACACACTTCTGTGCAGGAAAACCCTTAGAGATTCAGAATGCTCTTATGAGATTGATAGAACATTAGAGACTCAGATGTCCTAATTAAAATGAAGGAGAGTTTGGGGAGTTTCCTGTGCACTATGTAACTTTACTCCTGTCATAAGTGGGAAATACACATTGAGAAATTTTTGCATTAGAAAGTGTATTTCTATTTTCCATTTTCCTTTTGGAAAGCAGAGTTTCCCAATAGCTTAAAGAGAGTGTTACTGGGCAAGATCGTCACAGCATTATGTATGTGGTTGTTTAAAGCTATGAAAATAATCCTCAGGAAAACTGGAAAAATTGTCTCTTTTATTTCTTGTTTCTTGTTTATTTCTTGTTTTAAGGACTCAATCTGGTTATTTAAAATTTATAAGCATGTTAAATAGATTTAAGAAACAGAGTAATGTGCTTTTATACATTTTCAACTTAATAGTGCCTTAAGTGTTTATGATAAAATACTGCTGTCACTTGCCAGACTAATTAAAATAGGGTTTTTTTAAAACAAAAAACCCCCTAACAACAACAAAAAACCCCACAAAAAAACCCCAAACAAAACCAAAACAAAAAAACCCAACAAAAAAAACACAGCAAAAAAAAATCACAACCAAAAAGCCTCAACATGTAAAGCAACAACACTAAATATTTTCTGATTTTTTTTAGCAGTTCTTTGGGCACCAGTTACAGGTTTGCAAATTAAGTGCCTGCTCTGACTATGCACAGATATGGCAGATGGTCTTGTGTTAATGAGTTGCAGAAAGTAGGAGGTGGAATAACACCATTGTGGCAGTGATGAATTTTATCCAATAACTCTCTCTGGGTCTCCACACAGGCACCACATCGCCTTAGTGCACTGAAATTCCCAGTAGCTGCTCCAGTGTGGTAGCTGTATCTCTGCTGTGTCCTCATGTGAAAAAGCATGACCTAGACAGGGAGGCCCCCTGCATAAAGGCATCCTTGCACTGACATTTTTTTGTGGGGGAGAAAAGTCTTACTCCAAGAAGAGAACTTGAGTAATTAAAAAAAAAATTACAAGTTTTTCTAATAATAATAATAATTCTGTGACATTATCTAATGTGGGCTGAAATTACATATGTTCAAAACTTCTTTATATGAATAGTGTCTTTACTGCCTGCAAAGCTTATGTTGCCATCCAAAACTCTATGTCAGGCCTAATTTTTAAATGTATTCAGTTTTGTGCTGGTTCTACTTTGATTTCAATCAGGATGAGTTTTACTACTCTCCATTTATTTGGTGCTTTCGTTTAAATCTACCTCAGCATTCCCAGCACAATTAAGCACCTCTCCCAGGTACCTCTCTCTTCCTAATAAGGAACCAGCCCCCTGCAATGCAAACACCTTCTGCACACGGCTGTTTGTGCAGTTTGAATCGTCCCTCAGAAATTTCAGCAATTCCTGCTTTGAAAATCCTATTCATGTTTTTAATGAGCACTTAAGATTTCTACTATATCTTCTCAATCTATGAACTAGAAGGATGCAAATAAGGAGAAAGTCGAGACAATGAAGAGACTAATGAAGAATACAAATAGTAAGAAAATAAAGCAGGGGTATTATGTAACATCCCGAGTATAAAGACAAGAGTAAACACATATAGGTTACATCTAAACCCCAAAAACTTGGTGTATTTAAATGAAACAAATCAAGTTAGAAAACAAAAATAACAGAAGTTTGGCTTCCTGGGATGGATAGTTACTGAAATTTTATTAAGATATTCCTTTACCAATAATCATAACTGTGATTCCTCCTCTGTCCTTTTCACCATGCTTTACTAATATAATATATTCCTTAAATTCATGAAAGATACTCTTAAAAAAAGGTTAATCAGAATCTGGATGAAATATATGCCATGAAATAAAGCTTTTAGTAAAGCGTTGATGTGATTAGTACATGATCAGGACATGAAGGGCTGCAGAATATTCTTAAAGAATGCAAAGAAAGGTTGCAATAAGAACATGATTACAACAAAAGAAAAATTAACCATTACTTTGTTATTGTGGGAGTTTACTAATTGACCAAAAATTTTTCATGCTTCCATACTGAGTTGCTTTTAGAGAGTTAGCAATTAATTATTTTTAAAGTTCAGGTTTTAAAATCTCAAAACTACAACACTGAACCATTTGTTGCCACAATGAATTAGTTTTTCACCAGCAAAAGTGACCATTATTATCATCACCAACATCATCATAATTGCAGTGAAATAAAAATAATAAGCTAATGTGACTGGTAAAACCTACCACACTCTCCAACCTTGACTTGGGGAACATTGCATTGGGAGCACTGATTTTCCCATTATACTGAGTTAATGTGATCTGGGATTGCAAACTCCTGAATGACTCGGGAATCACTGGACATGCTGCTGAGAGTGCCTGATGAATAAGAGCCATTGCACTAATCCCCAGTGCCCAAGATACCAGAAATGCCATTAACTGCTACCTCCTGGACAAAATCTGGGACTCGGAAATCTTACTAGTGAGCTTCCCGCAAATGACCCCGTTCCGAAATGTGAAACCCCGTAGCTATGTTCAAATGTGAGTCCCTCAGATTACTTAGTGTAGCTTTGAACATATTTATATCCTAGCAGATGCATCTGATCTAACAAGTAAAACACTCCTATTACCAAGTTACTTGATGTTCTTAATATTTTCACCAAATATTCTGTCTTAGCCCTTCCCTTTAACATGGCTGCCTATGTGAAATGCATTCCTGACCTGACAGACACCCTTAGAATGAAACAGACAACACAATTTTTTAATTTGATAGTATGAGTCATCAATATTTTATCACCTTTAGTAATTTTCCTTGATGCCTTCATTACAGTGGTAACAAATAACAAAAGAATTAACAAACATGGGAACGAAAGCCCTTGAAGTCTAATTAATCTTTGTCTTATTATATCAAAGGCATCTGCTTCTATCACAACAGCCCTTTTATAAAACCTGAGATGGTTTTATAAAAGATAAAATGGGAGATATTTTAAAGTAAAGATTAAGTAAAAATTTTAAGTGAGGCTAGATGGCACATTCCCAATAGCCTTTTATTAGTAGATTAGATGTGCACCTAAACAAGAAATAATATATACAAATAGATATCGGTATAAACCTTACTTATAATGCCTATTTACCTCCCTAAGCCCTCTCAAACTTTGATACTGAGCAAAACTAGCATATCTTCCCAGTATTGCTATTCAATTTTTTAATCTGGATGTGTCTCTTAATATTGAATGATAAGAAAAAAGAGTTCTTCATCTCTTTTTGGTGAAAAGTTTTTAAAACTTTTCTTAGAATTGTTTAGAATCATTATCATCTGGGGAATGTAAGAAGAACTGGATGGGAATGAAAGAAGAATCAAATGGGAATTAGTGACTTTATACTAACCTTCCTTGGTTATACAATTAAATTTCAATACAATTTCAATCTTTGTACTTGCTGTTAGCATTCTGAAATTCACAGTCCCCCTAAGAAAGGTTGCCCAGAGAAGCTGTGGATGCCTCATCCCTGTCAGTGTTCAAGGCTGGATGGGGCTTTGAGCAACCTGGTCTAGTGGAAGGTGTCCCAGCCCACGGCAGGGGGACTGGAACTAGGTAACCTTTAAGGTCCTTTCCAACCAAAATCATTCTATGATTCTATGAATAATCAGACAGCAGAATGGCAATATTCAAAACTATCTTTCTACTCCCCCAAAAAGGAAACAATTAAATGTATATGACCCCCTGAAATCTAATAAGTTATCCAACACTGTCACAGAAAGTGTTTCACATTTCACACATATTTAAAAAGGTGTGACTTCTTCCAGTGTAGTATCATCTGTACTGATGAGGTCATTCAAACAAACCTTACCTACCTCTAGACACCTCTCAAGACATGGTCATTTGTCATTTTTATTCATGGGCTCTTTGTCAGTTTGTATTCTCCATCATTGTACAACCGTAAATTCTGTGACAGGGAACATAATTTTCTGCAGTTTTACAAATATCTAATGTTTTCTGATGCAGGCTATGAGATGATTTAATACAGAGGCAGTCAACCAAGCAGGCAGGCAGCTTAGCAGGGCAATGCAGCAGGCCACACATGGGATTATCTGTCCTGGGGCTGTCCTGCAGCTGCACTGGATGCTGGGCACGCAGCCTCTTTCCAGATGCTATCTTTGGTGGACAAGGTGAGACAAGGCAAGTTGCATTGCTGAGGAGCATCAGAATAAAGGCACTGCAGGGAGGAATCAATTGTAAGATAAATATATTCCCAGAATCATCACCCTGCCCATGCACAGCAGGGATCATGGCACAAACCTCTCCTCCAAGGCTAAAAGCATATAAGTGGTTAACTTATCAGAACTGAATACCATTTTGTTGCTAAATCCTAACACATGAACTATAGTTTTTCATCATGAAAAACCCAAATCACATTTGCCTAACCTGATTTTTTTTCTTTTCATGTTAGCTAGTGAAATGTACGTCCAGTGCTCCGTTCTATTCCTAAGCTCTTCTCATGCAACAACATGGTAAACCCGCACTAGAAAGTAACCCATGCTTTTTAAGTAGCAAAAAAACCCCAGAAACAAAACAAAAACTGATACCAGAAGAATGCCAGAAAATCGATGGAAACCCTTGAAAAGTGATAAAAGATGGTATTTAAATAATGAGGGAAAAACCCAAAACAAACACTGTGTGGAAACTTAACACTTAGCAAAATGATTAGTAAGGAGGAATCTAAGTACTCCAAGAGTCCTGACACCCAGAAGCAGTTTAACCACACATCTCTGACACTATCTCCTGTGCCAGCTGAGAGACTGATGGGTGGCTGACACATGCTACCCTGCTTCTTTCTTGTTAACATAGTGATTTTTTTCTCATTTTATCCAAGATCTGCCCAAAGCAAACAAACTCCTCCTTATCTCTTACTGACAGGTAGGGCAATGCAGTTTCTACAGTGCATTCATCATCTTCTTCTGTATAGGGGTGGGGAAAAAAACCTCTGCACCGCCTAAATTTGGGATCAGTGAATAGTTTCAGAATTTGCATGCTGCATTTGCTGGTGACCTGGCATCATCTAAATGAAGATGGCCTATGAAATGAAAAATTGGATTTATAATTCTGTCTTGTTCCTTCCGTGGGACTCACTTTTGCTCATAGCAAATCTGTATAAAAAGGGAGGCTTGCATTTCATCAAGATAACAACACTGAGCACATGCCAGTATGTTACTGAGCCTTCATGCAGGAGACAAGACTTCTGAATAACAAATTAGCTGCTCTTTTCCTGAGTTAGGTCTGAAAAACTAATTTGATAATAAAATTTGCAATAAGAACAAGTGGCTTTAAAACAGCTTAAAAGATGTAGTACAGGCTGTGTTCTGGTTCAAATACCAATCTGGTTCTGAATAGGTGACCAAAATATTTTTGCTGTTTAGGACAGTACCCTATGCTTATTTTCCTTGCTGTGCAATTTTGCAAAGAACACAATTATTGAGCTGTCTATCTAACTCATTAAAGATTGACGCAGGTATTGAACACAATATACTTAATCCCATAGGATTTTTAACAATATCAGTGTAGCTGACAGATAAAGACAGTTTTCTTTCTGATAGTTTCCTCTAAATAGGAACGGAAATAGTCACAGTGACACAGCTGAAACCAGAGCCACGCTCATGTTTCTAGGCTGAGCTACAAGGATTAGTAACTGTCATTTGAAGTAGTGCTTAATAATGGAGTAAGCAGGTTGTTCAGTAAACATCAGTCAGCATTTAGTGATTTGTACATTCAAACCAAATTAGATCTTTGCAGTTTCCAGATAATCTTTCAAACAATCAAGTATCTACAGAAGGGCTGTTGTATCGGTTAATTCCCTTTTCCCATGACCATCCTTCTCCCATTCACAATGTGACAATATTAGATCACCAGGCACCAACCATGTAGTTCCCCCACATAAATGGGGAAAGCACAGAGGGTCACACTGGGAATCAACCATCACAGTCAAACACAAGAGAGTCTGAACAGACATGGCCACAGCCCACTCCATGGCATGCATTAGAGAGCTGGGAAAGGGATGACCTCAGGGTTTCTTTGTAAATGTTCTTTCCTAACCCTGCACCATTTTTCACTACCAGTTCTCCCAAAGTTTTCTTCTTCTTCAGGTGCAAGTCCACAGTAAACTGCATGGATTTACATCCATTTAAAACATACTCCCGTTTTAGGATTTAGGATGTTTATAATCTTACAGTAAGCAGAGAGTTCACAGTAAATCCTTTCAGACATGGACTGGGTTGTAAAATATGTTTGTGAAGTTTCCAGGACCATTAAGTCACTCACCATTGCTAATGTCCTACTTACAGACGCAGCAGTCACAAACACTTACCTTTGCAAACAAAGCACTTAATATGGAAATATTTGTTCTGAACTCTCAAAACTTCTCCTTTGCATGGGTTTCCACAGGTATTGCAGAGAATTGCGGTACTCGATGGCTTCTCCAGTTGGCTATGCACAGCCTGTGGTTGTGAAACTGCAAGAGAAAACAAAAGATAGAGCATTGTAAGGGCTATTAGGTGCATCTTCTGTAAGATCTACAAAGAATGACAATTAACACCTGGGACAAAACAGATCAAGCAAATAAAACAATTTCAGCTTCTGGGGTTGGCCAGCACAAGAGTAAAGATCTGCTAAAGGGGTTAAGCCAAGCCTCGCATTACATAACTTTCAAAGGTTCTCCTTGCAAACATTTAAATAATAAATCAGAATCGCTGACAGAGGAAAGAATTCACCTGATCAAGTCTTGGGAGCCTCCACCTGAATTTCAAAAAAAACTGCTTTGTCATATTTTCTCTTCATGAAGTCAAAGACTATAGATAAAAGCTATTGTTTTTATCCAAAATATCCTTAATGAGGTTTAGGAACTCTTACACTGTGAGCTACTGATCTTTAAAGTTCAAGGTAATTGCCTTCTTAACTGACTTATGGACAGAAATATACTTCTGTTGATATTTTGAGCTCCTACTTCTGAAACACTGACATCTCTGCAAATATCACATATCAATAAAGAAAGGTTGCTCTCATTTTGTAAGAAATCCATGATTTCAAGAGATTAGGTTTATCTAGGTTAGCAAAATATTAAGCGAATTAAAAATTTGCTGCCATCTTGTGATGCACATTAGATATTGCATTTATTTGGCTGTTGATAACACAAGTTGGCACCCCAACATATTATGTGGAAAAGGTGAGATATGACCTTATTCTTGCAATTCTGCTGCAGTACTTGCATTAATTTTTTATCACAGTGTACTTAGGAGTTAAGATGGAAAACATCAAGGCAGTTAATTATAGAGGGGGTGTAACTCAACAGACTTGGCTTTTTTCCTATGTGAAGAACTAATAGCAGGAAAATAGATAAAGCAAATGACATCTTACAAAGCAAATTACATATTTAATGATGCTTTTCTTCTGTAATGTAGCATGCTTATTCCAAGGTTAGATTGTTTATTTCAAAATGATTGAATTTGTTTAAATTTTAGCTTCAAAATAAACTTATCAACCAATCAGTCAAGGTGGAGCAACCAGTCATAGGCCAATACACTATGTATGACTGGGAATCAGAGAAGTTTCCCTTCAGGGTTTAGTCAAGGGATAATGTCATTGCTGTGCTACTCTTTTACCAACATCCAAAAAAAAATAAACATTGGAAAGTAACTTTTTTGTATGAGACTGCTGCAAAACAACTAATAAATTTATAAGAGGATGGATTAAACTCTGACTGGCCAAGATCTTTGGTTTCTATTCTTATTGTAATATCAGAGTTGCTATTTCAGAAAAAAAAAAAAGAGGGGAGGGAATTTATTTTAATTAAAAATCTACTACCAACAAAGCATAATGTCTCTAACATCAGCATAGATAAGGGTGATATAGAGAAGCAGTGATGGTACTGTCACTTAGAACACATACAATAACAGACAATACTATAATGAGTAAGTGAGCTCTTGCTCTTTAATATCTGACCTTGTTGCTCTTCCTTCTCTACTCTCACTTCACTACCATTATGTTCTGCAATTCCTAAAAGGCTTTCCACACCCACTGTGTGGAAATGAGATGAGATGCTGAGTCTCCCCTTCCACCCAGTCTTCCAGGGCAGTTACTGCAAGTTTTGCCCAAACTGGCACTTTCTACTCTTGTATGTAATGTGTTTTTTCTCAAGAAGATATATGGGCTGAGCTGCTTATAGCATTATTCACCACCCATTAAGATGCTGCCTTGTTTGCTGAAATTACATGTTCTGGGATTGTCAAAAAAAGTCCTGCTCAAGGCAGTGTGAACTTCGGAGCAGTTACTGAAGTCCTGGTTATAATTAAGGACATGTCCAATAAAAACAACACAGCATGACAGGCAACTGGAAGTTTATAGAAAGGCACATGCCCAAATTTGCACAGAAAAAACAGTGCACACGGTTTGAGCTACTATGAGGGTATGACTTATTCCTCAAAAGAAAACAGAGGAAACTGCAAACTTTGTAATACTTAACTTTTGACATGAGAATTTCTCTTTACTGTAATCTGCCCAAAACAAACTACCCACCCTGAAAAAGAATCAATCCTGTAAGAAACAAAAATAAGGTATTTTCCCAAGTTAGTTAACAGAGCTAAAAGTTTATAACTATAAATAAAGAAGGTTTACTCCCTCCAGAATTACTAACAAGCATCAAATTTGTAGCATATAATTCATGAAAGACTTAAGAAGAGCTGACCATACCCAGACCATTTTGGCCTATACAGTTGCATAGGCAAATATAAAATTCTGATTGGAACAACTAAATATTGACTTTTCTTCACACCCAACTCTTCCTATGTCTCAGCCTTTCAGAACAGCATCTCTCCAGAGGCATCCACGCCTGGCCCGTTTAGACAGCCACCAGTTCCTGCTGTGGTGTTTCCCACAGGCTGGAGTAACCTGGCCCAGGAGACCCAGCACTGCACGCAGCATGTGCTGAGAAACCCAGGGCTGGAGAGCCCGGAGGGCAGCCCACCACAGCAAACATAGCCCCCTTCCCCAAAGTGACAACAGTGTCACATTCCAGAGAAAATGTCACTATTGCACCTGGGAGTTCAATACTGCACTTCTTGCAAAACAGCAGAAAACTAAAAATTGTTGCAAAGTTGTTTGGTTTTTCTGATCTGTTTTGTTTTCTGAAAAGTGTTGCAAACTGAAAACGTGGCAGAAAACAGAAAGTTTTGCTTTGCATGATGTGTTTGGTGTTCAGTGTCCAGAGCTGTAGGGCAGGACAACTTCACACATTTCCTTCTTTTTGAGTCTCTGAATTGAGGTTTAGAATTCAAAAAAACCCAACAACTCAGCTATAAAATAAATTAAAAAGGAAAATATGTAATATTGCTTTTGGTATTCTTCCATTAATCTTGAAGTAACACAAAGCATATTTAAAATATGCATGGGAGACAAAGGAAAATTATTTTTCTTTTCTCTCAGTTCAGAACTAAGCTACTTGATATTTCACACAAAAACCCAGTGGGAATACAGTGCCTTTGAGATCATTACAAAGTGGTCCTTCTGAAGACAGTTTAAAATACTTATTCTTTCATCTAGCACAACAAAATTATATAATTAATGAAATGTTAGTTTATATTTTAAAATACTGAAACTTAATATGCTTCATGTTTAAATTGCAGCTGCTGACAACTTTGAGAAACTAACTCTACTAGTGAACTTCACATGTTAACTTATGTTTCAAATCATATTTAAGGAAACATGTTTACATGGCAATTTTCAGCATTCTACTTTTATGCCTTTATGTATCAAAATCAGTCTTTGAAGCAGCAGAACACACAATCAACATATTTAATGAGTGAAATAATGAATTTCTGGCAGAATGTAATGATCTGAGCCTGGTCATCAGATCCTAACTAAAGAGTTCATTAAAAATTAAATGCTTACACTGTATCCTAATTTGTAGAATTTAATGAAAATAGAAATTCCCTTCTTAACTTTAAATTACTTTTTCTAAACTGAAATACAACTGAATGCCTGATTCTCTAAATTTCCCTTTCGCCCATGCTATATACAACATTCTGCTCTAGCAGGTGTATCCTCACCAATTCACCAGTCCTTAAACCCTAAAAAGATCTGACTGCACTCATTTTTTGACAAGGACAAACACTGGCAAGAAATGAACGAGCAAACAGTTTCCACAGCACTTTTTTGTGCAAGACTTGTCTGTTGGGAACATCATTACCAATAATCTTGCCAACTGTCCAGCGCTCACACATCTCTGATGTCAAGACTCAGCCTCTCTTCAATAGGCTACACAGTACATCATTCTGCAGTTCTGGACCAAGTAGGGCTCATTAACTAGCAATGGTTTGTTACAAATTTGTCAAACAAGATACATTCCTTAGACTTAACGTCTATACTGCATACTCAAGATGTGCACTTGCAGCAAGTATCATGGGGAAGGGAGGACAGTGGTATCACTTGTTATTAAAGCTGTATTACACACCTCATGGCCACTGTCAAGTAAAGTTTTCAGTCTGATTATAACTTTCACAGATTCACAGAATTTTCTGAGTTGGAAGGGACCTGCAAGGATCATCGAGTCCAATTCTTGGCCCTTCACAAGGACATCCTCATGAATCACACCACGTGCCTGAGAGCTTTGCCAAACTTTAACCATTTACTTAGATATTACTCACATTTTGTGTTTTCGAACTCATTTCTTCAGGGAAAATTTCAGACAAGCTGTTTCAGCTTTTTGTAAGGATGAAAAAAGATAGTATACAGTATATTGGTTTTCAAGGTTAAAAAGGAAGCATACCACAATGTTTCTGAAAGTACTTGGAGAAAAGGTTGTAGTCTGACATCGGTGAACATTGTGACAGGTACACCGGATCCATGAAAAACCACAGTATGTGGCAAAAAACCCAACTCTTTGAATAAGCCCCTCTGGCATTGCTAGACTAATAGGATTTAAAAGCAGGGGGGGCCAGGATAAGGTGCCAGGGACGAGGACAAGATTTGGCTGAGACAGGAATGTTTTGGAAGCAGTACAAGACAAGCTGACGGCAGCGACAGAAGGGAGAAGATTCGGGAGTCCCTGGTCATGCTCTGCTTGGGAGCCTGGGATAAAAAAATGTCATCTCTCTGCTGTGAGCAAAGTGCTGAGGGAAATCAAACCCTTGGAAAAAGATCCAATCTAGGATCGGTCTATGCAGAGGATGACATACTCCTCTGCTATCAGGCTCTCCAACAGCCAAATGAAAAAAATCTTCATGGGACATTACAGTACGGATGAAGAAACGTGGTCAGAAACTGCAGAATTCAACACAGCTTTTTCCAGTTCGGTGCTTTTTGTTTTTTAACTCTGCATAAGAAACTACAGAAGCCATTACTGAGCTTGGAAATCAAGTACTGAAAATTAAGAAGTATCATGCTTAAGAATACACATTTAACCTGAGATCAAATCTCAAATATGAAGTTTAATAATAAAGACTTTCAACTTCTTTGTTCACTATATGGACACTATTACGGCCACATATCCCATTTACTCCACATTATTTAACCCTGTTTTGAAAACTCAGTTTATTAGATTTATGGCTCTTAGTGACTACAGAAGCCTGAAATGACAGAGGGCCAAATGACACAATTCAATATTAGAATCTCAGAAACCTTTAAATGGGCTGGGTTCAAAGAGACTTTAAAGATCACCTAGTTTCAACCCTCCTGCCATTGGCAGGGACACGTTCCACTAGACTATGTCACTCAAACCCCCATCCAACCTGTCCTTCTGTGATATACTCATTTTAGAGTACTTTGATATAAACTAAGGAGTAATTTGAATGGAGAGACAACATTCATGTGAATAAATATTTTCTTCCTAATATTTACAATCCCAAAAATTACCAGTCAATTCAGGGAAAGGCATAATTCCTCACCACAGTTCCTGGAAGGATAGAGCAGAACCAGAGCCTAAAGGCAACAATATAAGGAAAACCAAAGGGCTTGGCAGCAGTTACCTCCTCTGTTCTTTTTGTGGGTTGTTCTGGGGGTTTTTTATTGTGTTCTGGAGGTCAGAGCAAGCCTTTCATTTCAGGTTCATACAAATACAGTATCATTTGCCTTTAACAGCAACTCTCCATTAGCAAAAAAGCTACATTGATTTTCTTAAATAACTATCAGAACTACAGGCTCCTCTATAAATTCACAACCTATTACATTTGCTTCATGTGATGAAAATATTTTTTTGAGGGGAAAAATACTAGAAAGACATTAATATTTAAAATTATCATTATCAGCTGTTTAGTTCATAATAATGTTCAGCTTTTTCAACAAAGTCAAAGGCCACATTCCAACTCTGAACCAAAGATGCACCGCACTGACAAAGGATATTATTCTGCACAAAAGAATTATCAGCAAATTACCTCTGTGCTGACACTGTGCTTCATCTCTATAGCTAGAGGTGGTTACTAAAAATGAAAACAAACAAATATGAGACCCAAATGCCATTTACTCATTACGTATTTGAGAAACAGGACAGAAGTATTGATTGGGGACATACTGTATCAAGTGATTTGGGGAGGGTGGGGTTCACAGCAGCCTGAAGGGGAATTAATTTTGCAATCTTCCCAGAGAAGGATTAAAGTAGAAGCAGACGAGTGGGGCAGCACCCATCTGGAATTAGAGATTGGAGTTTAAATTGTTGTTTTACCAAAATCTTTTTGTGTCAACTGAGTCAAAACACTCAGGGTCGAATTTAAAAACACATAGATGAAAGCGAAGGAAACAAGCATTTAAGTGCCTCTGAATATCCAAGTGAAGCATTACTCCTGCTAGCCCTGCTCTCTCCCTGTCTTGTGCCTGTGTGTAAAATTCAGTGAGGAGTTGTGATGGTGTGGGGCTAAGGATAACACAGAAGTACATAATATATGCAGTGTTCAGAAAATGACATGGGTGTAAGGGGATTGGGTTTTTTTCCCCTAAGAACTGGTGATTGATTATGGAGCCTTGTGGGGGGGCTGAGACCTCACTCGTTCTTTCCACAGAAAGGATGAAAAAAAAAGTAATTGTGTAATGGGAACTCCATAAGCTTCCCCCATCCATCCTTCCAACTGCACTTGGCAGTGGGGTAGAGTGATTCCCTGGCCCCAGCCCTTCCTGATCATGCATCTGGGTAGTGAGGGCACTGCGGGAGGAGGGAGCACAGTGTGCCCAAAAGGATGAGCACTGGCCTAAGGAGCGGACGTGTTAGATGTTCTACAACAGCATATTTAGTAACTAGTGGTAACCTGGTTTACCCTATTTCTCAATTAGCACCTTGTCTTAAATGCCTTTTCAAATGTGTTTCCCCACTTTAAGGTGCCTTTCCACTGTAACTCTGTTTTTCTGAATGTCTCACAACAAAGCAGCAGAACACAAGGATAGAGGAAAAGCTGAAGAAGTTTTGCCCTGAATTGTCCATATTATGTAGTCCCTCAAGCCCTCCAGCAGGACACACAGAGGGCTGAACTGTCCCCCACACCAGCAAGTTCACTCCCCTTGTCCAAAATCACAGAATAGCATGGTTCAAAAATCATGTTCTTTTTTGAAACGTATACCTGCTTCTACTACCCATAAAAAGGCATGCCTTTTCCAGCACTTCTTATGCATCATCATCAGAACAGAAACCCTTGGTTGACATAGGACAGCAGGCAGACAGCACAGCTGAGGCCACCTCTGCTTTTACTGCCAATTACAGTTTATGGGACCAGAGGCAAAGGAGAGGTATTATCCAGCAGAATGTGAATACAACCATGCACAAAAGACGCAACACAGCTGAAGTATTCAGCACACGGGAGCTTCAAATCTCACCATATGCTCAGTGCAAAACTCACATCACATAAACAAATCTAACACAAGCTAACCTCCTGCCCTCATTATTATAATAAAACACTTACTGAATCCAAACACGGTTAGTAAAAATCCAAACACGGTCTGCTGAATTTTAGTAGCTGCTACTGCAGCATTGTAAAGACTATTCTTGTATGGGTTTAGCTAGATTACAATGAGAAAGGGTATAGAAAAAGCACTCAAATATATCTGCATAAAGCAATAGGTGGGGTTTTTTTCCCCATTATAATCTAATATAAACTCTAAAGTCAAATTAAATAAAATGAGGAAAGTTTTCAAATTGAGCTGTCTGTTGAGTGCCAGAATCATTACAATTTCCAAATCATCATTCATATAATTAAAAGAATACAAAGCATAATTTAAAACAAATGTTTAACCATCTTTCTCCATTCTGCTGTGTTTCCACATAAACACAGAATAATTATTCTCGTGACAGTATCAGTGATTTAGTTACCGCAGCTCCAGATAAAAAAACAAGTCATTTCAGGTCTAGGCTCTCCAAAATGTGGAGTCATCACACTGTACCTGTATCTTCTGGCATTCCCACATTAATTCCCTTCCAGAGGGGAAATGCCACCAGGAGCACCGCTGCTGTGTGGCTGGTGGCAGGCGCTCAGCCGGTCGGTGGGGAGCAGGATCCGAAGTTGTGTGCCCTCACCGCTCCAACACCAACACACCCGGGGTCAGATGACTCCTGCAACACCCACGCACTGCCAGGAGCCGAGCCAACACCTCACTGTCACCACCATGTAAAAATAGCATCCTACAGAAACCTAAATATTGTCACGTCCATGGGGTATGCCACCACTGGCAGGGGCCCCGAGGGACCGGATGAGGGATGTGCCAGCAAGGGGTGTGTTTGCACGAGGTGATGCCACCCCTTCCATAGCTGCTGCAGCGTGGTACTGGGCACCTGGGGAAAAAGGCTAAAAGATGGAAAATTTGCAAACTCCTTGCCATAAACTGAAAATATGGGCTGAGGTAGCGGGGAAACCCCTCTAACATCCCCCAAGCACAGAGGTCCCTTCCCCCTGGTGCAGGAGGCATGGTCCTGATGTAAGAAGGAGATGATGTAATTAGTGAGATGCTCTCACTGTGAGATACCTGGCAGGCAAAAATCTCTCCCGATTGTTCATGTGGAGTTGGAATGTGTATCACTGGAATAACAATGATGTGCTGAGCTATTTAAAGCACTACATGGGAACAGAATGAGCATTTCTACATGGACTTTGACTTCAGAAATATATATGATGAGTACGCTACTGCCCTGGGCCATGCCAGACATGGTCTGTAACTTTAAATAGCCCCCAGCTGACATGGCCTGAGACCCAGGGCACAGATCTGAAGATCCCAGGTTCTGCACAATGAATCAGAACTATGAATTACTCCATTTAAAAAAAGTCTTTTATATGTTATCTTGTAGCAACTGACTTTTGGCAATATTTGATTTCGTTCAATACTGTTGTGCTGCCTGTGTGAAGCCAAATCCATCTCCACACTCTTTTGGATCACCATCAGCCACCCTGGCTGAGCTCTCCAGATACTGGCAGGATTTGGCCTACTTAGTTTTTCCCAGCGGCTACTTCAGCTTGGCAGAAACACAGGAGGCACTTTGCTAAACAGCAATGCTCTGAAGGCATGTAAATTAATAGGCAGGAAAAGTGAAAGGGCTTTCACTCTTACACAGCCCTTCCCTCTGCTCTCCAGGCTTCCAAGGCTAAACGCTATG
Source organism: Pipra filicauda (assembly GCF_003945595.2). Classification (NCBI taxonomy): domain Eukaryota; kingdom Metazoa; phylum Chordata; class Aves; order Passeriformes; family Pipridae; genus Pipra; species Pipra filicauda. Next base: position 6,937,580 of record NW_024104487.1, read on the forward strand.
TAACTTGCATTTTGAGGTTGTACCATCGTAATGCAGTCACACAGTGCACTAATTTGTATTTACAGTTCTAGGTGTGATCCATGAGCCTCCCCCGCGGTCTCACTGCTCGGTTACAGCAAAGCAGAAATCACACTTGAGGAGCTCCGAGGGTTTTGATGGTGCTTCTGTGAAACTCCAGCACAACTCATGAGCTTCACAGGCACAAAGCACGAGGCCATTGCACTTCATTAGTGTGAGGGGCTGACCTGAGGGAGCGTGACAAGAGACAGCAGTGACAGCAGCACATGTGAGAGCTCAGAGACCTCCTGCTGCAAATGATCCAGAAAGCAGTATAGCTTTAACCTGATTTCTCAGATCAGTATAAGCCAAAACCCCCTGTTTTAACAGTAATAACAGCACATTGCCCTTGCTACGGAAAAGGTCAAGACACTTGGCTCCTCTTACAACCTCAAGTCCTGATAGCCACAGCACTGCTCTCACCCATCCTGTGTTTTAGGTTTCCTTTCACCGAGTTGACCCAGGTCAACTCCTTCACCAACGTCTTTGCAAACAGCAATCAGACAGCTTAGAGGTGAATTTAGGCCACTCTGAAATGGATTAGCTGGCTGCAACATCTTTATAGTCTATGGTACCATGGCTATAAATAGCATTTTAAAAAAGATTTCAGATCCTTTCCTAATTAACTCGTGTTTTTTTCCCTGTATTCACTGCCCTCTTCCCAGTGAAAGCTAAAGTGAATGTCAATAGCAACTGGACTGGTCACATAGTTTAGTTTTAGGTAGTTCCTATGAGGAGCAGAGAGTTGGACTTGATGATTCTTGCAGGTCCCCTCCAACTTGAGATATTCTAGGATTCTATGATTCTTTGAAGGGGACAGTATGTAGTCTAACCATGTTCCTGTTCCTCCATGCTCACACCACTTCGTTAGACCTATTTTAAGTTTTTTCCATAGTCTATCTCTGAAAATATGTTTTGGAATGGAAAAAAAGTTTTGGAATGGAAAAACATGCTTTGGAACAATGTTAGAGTTTTATCTTCACTATAAAACAAGAAGTGTTTTCTAACTAAGAACTTTTTTAAAAAATCAATGATATAACACCACCTGAGATTCAGGGAACTTGCAATATACTACAGGTATTTACCTGCCTCTAAACAGCAAAAAACCTTGTCCCTGGACTTTAAGTCACTCACCAAGTTTCTACCCAACCACATATATGACTCTTTAACTGCAAATGGAGACTACAGAGTCCAGTCTCAATAGAGATTAAGAAATTTACTTTTCATAAATAATCTATACTTAATGAATTTTACTTTGAAAATGCTGGAAAATACAAGAAATCATATTTCACAGATTTTCTCAGTACACTTTAAGATGTCTTTCCTTCTAAGTTGCAAAAACTGGTTATTGTGCTGGTTATCATTCTTTTCGCCTTCGGTAGTTTTGATCCACCTTAGTGTTCACTTTAGAGTTTCTATTGAGGATAATATGATCACAAACAGAGGTACTGAACTCTTCTCTCTGGTAACCAGCGACAGGACCTAAGGGAATGGTCTGAAGTTGTGTCAGGGGAGATTTAGGTTGGGTATTAGGAAAAGGTTGTTCACCGAGAGGGTAGTTGGGCACTGGACCAGGCTCCCCAGGGAAGTGGTCACAGCACCAAACCTGACAGAGTTTAAGAAGTGTTTGGACAACACTCTCAGGCACACGGTGTGATTCTTGGGCTGTCCTGTGCAGGGCCAGCATCTGGACCTTGATGATCATTGTGGGTCCCTTCCTACTCAGGTTATTCTACGATATGAAAAATGCAACAAAATTAAGCATATCTCTGCATATAGTGATACAGATTTTGGCAATACTTCATCACTAGGACAAAAATAAAATTAGGAAATAGATGTTTCCTTTTAACTATCAAAACTTATTAATTGAACTGATGCATTCCTAGTTCCTGTGTTCAAATTTGGAACTACTGCTGAATGGTCCTCGCCCTTAAGTACTTACAACACAAATAAGAGGATAAACCCATGACAGAAGTGAAAATCAGCAGTAAAAGGGTAAAGATTTACTATGAATGAGTTGGGTAAATGGTCTTTCTACAACTAAATTCATGTCTTCCAACTTTCTGCACAGACTCTCCTGCATCAATCCCATCCCTGCTGGGAATGGACTTGCAAAGTCACCCAACTCTGCCCTTGGTGACCTGTTGCATGTTACCAAACCCTGTCCTGCTCAAAATCTGCCTGAGTTTAAACATCTGGCTCTCAAACACTCCATCCTCAAGTCCATACATGAGAAAATATTTCTCATCAACTGCACAGCAATGAGCCTGTACATGGTCATCTCGAACAGAAACACACGCACACGCAAGTCAGAGAAAGTGGGCTCTTTGAGTACAAGGCACTGAAGTATAAGAATCTGCTTTAGCAGGGAGGTTGGACTAGATGAACTCCAGACGTCCCTTCCAACCTCAACCACCCTGTGATTCTGTGGCAATCCTGCATATTTATGAAGCAGGAAAAAACAGGCGGAGAATCCACTTTGAGCTCTGCATGACAGAGCAGGCAGCTGTGCTTGCTCCAGAGGTAACTGGGTCATAAATCCCTTTCTGCTATCTCTTGGGAATAAAGAGCTTCCTTCATCCCTGAAATTCATGATGACAGCCCTTGTCTGCTGGCCAGCAAGTTGGATGACTGAAACCAGAACTTCTTCCACTCCCAACTCCTTTCTCCCAGCGGGGACGTCTCTACAGCAGACCTAGATGCAGACCAAAGGGTGCACTAGCTCCCGTTGCTCCCCCAACTAGAATGACAGCACCACCTAGTATTCTTCAGAAAACTGTACATGCAAAGTAGTGAGCAGAAATCAAACATAAAGCCTACAGAGCCTTTAGCAGAGATTTTATAACAGGAAAAAGTGGTACATCAAACCTATAAATGGTGTGGAAGAAAACACTTAGAGAACTAAAAAAAACAAATCTTGTCTCATAACGAGGTGACAGAGTACAAGCACGCCCAGAATGTGGTCTGCAAAGTGACACAGGTCAAAGGATAAAGGGATACAGTCTGGTTAGCAGTGAAGAGACAATGAGAGCCACGGCGATGGTCCCGCAGGTCACACACCTTCAGAAATGAACCTGCCACACGGGGAAACCGCTGACCCTAAGAAACCGATAGGGATGGCCAGCAAAAAATGGAGTACACATCAGATAAGAAAAGATCTGCTTAAGTAGAGGTCATAGGCTACAATTTAGCTCAGAAAAAACTGCCATGTAATAAGGATAAGGTAAGCAATTAACAAAAGGTATTAGTTTCTAAAAGGTCAGGCACTACAAGGGACTAACCAGAGAAAGGACTGCAGAGTACATGAGGGAAACTGTACACCTAGAGGTAAGCTGGGAAAGGCAACAGGATAATGGGATGTATTGTATTAAGGGAAGGAATCCTGGCAGCAACAGAAACGGGACTGTAACAAGAACCACCAAGACAAAAACTAGAATCTGAGTCCAGCATTTTATGGGAGGGAAATCAAAGAAGCAGAACGAGGTAATAAATGCCAGTTAATGAGGCCAAAAATTGCACTTGGTAGGCATGAGAGTTAGAAAAACTAATTTATAATATCTTTTAATACAGGAAGAATTAAACTAGAATTCAAAGTTGACATTTAGGGGATCATGAATGGTGCAAGAAAGATGACAAGCACTGCAAAGATGCCAAGATAATTTTTGGGTATTTCTTCTCGGAGTAAATGAATGCATGGAGAAGTTTTTTAAGGGAGGATTTTTCCATGTGGGTTGATGCTACATGCACACAAAGAGAGAAAGAGATCACTAACTGTTAATTTTTCATTGTTTTACATATAAAATTACCATTTAAATTGTCTGGATTTTTAATCAGTGGAAATTTCAAGTGCTTAAATAGAGAATAAATAGAATTATTACCTAAATAACTAGATAGACTTCAAAGGATCTTCACTGCACTGCTCTGTTCTGAAAAATTACAGACATTGCCATAATTCTGCAATCATCAGCTACCTATCATTCAAAATTATTAAATGATAATGTGGGTTGGGTGCTATTTAGAAAAAAAAGATTCAACCTCTCAAGTGTTTTAATTAGAATCAGTACATTTAATGTTGAAGGCATCTTACAAAAAAATAAAAATAAATGCACACGACCATACTCCCCCCCCCCAAAAAAAAAAAAAAAAAAAAAAAAAAAAAAAAAAAAAAAAGAAAAAAGAGAGGAGAAAAAAAAAAGGAAGATTTTGAGAGTTAAGAGGCTTGGGTCTAGGTCTCATGTGCCTGGGAAGACTCATGTGCCTGGAATGTCACACACATAAGTCCAAAGCTCCAAGGCTGAAAACCCCCTCCTCACATCTGCTCCCTGGCACATCCAAAGGCAGATCGAGCTGATTTTTCACTTTCCATTTCCCAGCTGTCCGTGGAAGACTGCAGGAAAGTGCCTTTGGCTTCCTTCAGTTTTCCACATGTAGTGGATGGTAAAACAGCTCTGTGTGCTTGTTTGTATCTTTTCTGAGTGTGGGGTACTGAGTGTTTTATTCGGTGTCACCCAGTGGATCTGAAAAGCTTCCATTTGAAGAGCTACCTCCCTTATTTTCCAAGAAAACATGACTATAGAGACCTTTATGAATCCTTGCCACATTTGCTGGATATACTCTTCCCACAAGCCTGGGCTGTCTTTCCGCGAAGTCAGTCTGGCTGTGGTGTGGCACTATCAGGATAATAACAGATGGCCAAACACACAAGCAGAGACCATGCTCTGCAAAAAAGCTGACTGTCATCTTCAGATTAGGGCAATCTGCAAAAGTGGCAAGGTGAGTTTAACACCAATAGGTCGAACAGGGAACCACAGCCACGAACTCCTCTCACTCAGGGGCTCAAGTGGCTGCAAATCTAACCCTGGTGTTAGCACAGACAGCTCTGCTCCAGTTTGTGCAGGCAAGGAGAGAGACACTGAAATCAAGTTTAGCATCCAGACTGTGAATCCAAAGTGAAAAGCCCTGAACAAGAAATCTGTCCCACAGGGCAGAGGGTATTTCAGACACATCCTCATCTGCAAGACTCTGCATCCTGTGCACACGCGTCTAACGCCCAGCACTTTAATCCTTGCATTTAGCCCCCAGTGACCATGCCAGAGAACATTTTTCTACTTTTTGCTTTCCAAATTCCATTCTCTGTAAAAAAATGTAGCTGCAAAGCAGCAGGTCAGATCCAAAGCCTACTTAAATACATTCATCTTGGTTGATGATCACTGAGGAATTTGTCAACAACGTGGAGTGCTGTTTTGAAAGTAAAAGAGAAGTCATCACTGGAAATGTGATACTGTTAAGATTTAACATTGTTCCCAGTAAAGCCCACCAGTAAAACTATTATTGATCTGCGTGGAAGACTTTCAACAGCATTAATTTCTGAATTCAGCCAAGTTTTGATCTTAGCAATAGGCTCATCACAACCAGAATGTGCCTGAGGTTACATCAGTAACATCTGAAATGCAATTATGTCTCTGAGCTCACTTTGATACCAAGAAACAAAGTAGATTCTTTTTTGATTGGAGTACGTCTAAATTAATTGATATTCTTTATTGCTCAGTTCCAAAATAAGTTAGCTTGAAAATTTTAAGAATCGAGTTAAAAAAACCACTGTACACTATATCTATTACTATTCTGCAGCTCCCTGGCTGTCTGATAATCACTTCTAGCACCTCCACCAGTTACTCAAGCCATATTCCTGCCAGTCCCCTCATCTTTAGGGCATTAGTTTATGGAGAACCATGATCCAATATCAGAAACTGTTATTTTGTTGCTGCACCCCTGCTTGGCATCACTCTTCAGGCTGGTATTTGGTCCACCTGTGCCCTCAAATGGAGGAGGGGAACAAGCACATTCCCTGGCTTGGAAAGGAGCAAATGTTTGGAACTGGGGAAAAAGAGTTTAGAAGGAATTTCCATGGCTCATTTCTCTTTCCATTCCCTGGTACAAACAGAATAATAACAACAACAATGATGCCTGCTTGTTACAGCAACACCAAAAAGCAAAAGCAAGATAAAATAATATAGAAAGCAGTTCATTTTGCTAGCCAAGCCACAATATATCACCCCCAATCATTAATTAAAATATAATTTACTAGCTTTCTACTAATGCTATATGAAATGTGTTTCTAAAAGGATTAGAAACAACAACTTAAGGACCTTTCCAAAGGTTATTTCTTTTTTTATGTTGTATTCTACAGCATATAAAAATGTCTAAAATAATGACATTGAAATATAAAACTGAACTCCTGATTTTATTTGCTCTGCTTAATTTGGCATTAAGGGATTAGATGCTATTTTATTGCAATCATACAGTTACTTCAAATATATATATAGGTATTGATGTTACTGAAGTGCTGGTGCTAAAGTCACACTACCTTCCACAGGTGCAAATTAGTTAATTTTGGTGAATCTGTCACAGTATAAGAATTTCTTCTTAGATTCAGTTACACCCCTACAAACCTAGTTCTGCTTCATCCCCATCAGACACATCAGCACGTTGCCTCCCTTTTCACATTTAGGCTACAAAATTTCTGCAATCATTTATCTTTAAACACCACATTCATAGCAGAAACGTGTTATATTCACACAAACATGACCCTGGAGCCTCCAGCCACAGTGCTACTTCTTGCACAGTTCTGCAACTAGCAGTTCTATTACTGATGGTACTTTTTGGAGCTATCTATACAACATGCCTTGTGACCAAGTTTTGGGTCGCTTAATTTGCAACCCACCGCCTCAGCAAATGAGTTTTATTTCAAGCTAAATATTATGTTCCCAAGCTTTATATTCACCTTTTACATACAGAAGTTGATATGTGGGAGGAGGGCTTGGACTCAGGAATTGGATTTTGGGGGTCTCAAACCACCACAGGGACGAAGCAACATCATCTGATAATATTATGTCTTATTTATAAAAAGAAAGATACTGCACACCGTTTTTCCCAGGTGACGTACAGATATGCAATTCAGTGAAGGACAGATGAAAATCCAGTGCCAAATCCCACATTAACCTCACCTCTCCAGTTTCAACAGGGTTGAACTACAAAGTACGTTAATTGTGGTGAGTGAACCGTAGAGTGGTCTGGGGACAGGAGATGCTGAAGCCCACTAGTCCCCATCCAGCCTCTGCACCCAGGTTGCTTCTGCATGGAGACTTTAGTTTAAAAGAGGTGAGGGAAACTGGTGACCAAGGTCTGGTCCCAGTGTTTTGTCAGGGTGAGGCTATGGCAAGCACAAAAAAGGCTGCTACAGTCTTCACATTGCCTTTATTTACTTAGTCCAACTCACTGAAGAAGAAGGAGGAAGAGCAGACTCAGGACAGACCTCAGTACTGCTATATTTAAAGAGCAGCTACAAAAGGGATGGAGGCTCTTCTCTCTTTACAAGGAGCTATAAGGACAACACCAGGAGAGGTTTCATCTTGATATAAGAAAGGAATTTCTCCCAGTGAGAGCAATTATGCCCTGGAACAGCCTTCTCAGGCATGTGGTGGACTCTCCTTTGCTGGAGGTTTTCAAGGTGCAATTGGAAAGGGTGCAGATAATCTCATCTAGGTTCCTTTTCCCACAAAAGGTTGAGCTAGGTGATCTTTCAAGGTCCCTTCCAACCTGAGTTGTTCTATGGTTCCGTGAACAAATGATGTCCTGCATGATGAGAAAAATGATTCAGAAATTCATTTTTGTTCACTGAGAGAGGAAACTGTAAAATATGGTTGGTAACTGACACCAAAGAATGCTTTTCAAGTCAAAACAAGAGAAAGCAAAAGAAACTGTTTTGAAGGACTTTTTAAATCTAAACTGGTTTTTAGTTTCACTGGGACTGAACCTAGTAAGTCCTCATATTCTATGCAAAACATACAATTAATCTAAAATTTTAGCCAAAGCCTGGTGAACACCAGGTACCTTTATTTTCCTTTGTCTCAAAAGAAGCCTTTATCCCTGTCCCTAACAGAGAAAAGCCTACTGAGTCATTGCAATGTGGAGGTTGGCAGCACCCTGGGCAGATGTAGGTCACTCCTTCTCCTCACAAGGGGAAGGAAAGCAGGAGTTTCATCTGGCTGCAAGCTGCTCAAATTGCCAATAATCCTAGCAATTCAAGTTTTTAATAACAACCTACTAAGACGACAATGACGTAGGATGTTATCCCTTGACCTACATGCTGCCGAGGCGAGACTTGGTCTGTTGGGACATCACGGACACAGCTGTTCATGGACTCAGCTCATGACACTACACGTTCTACCACATCCCCTTCCTGCCATATGCATGGCTCTGAGGCTGTTTGCATTCACAGTCATTCCTCCTAAACCACTTCAAGCTCCCTTCCACTGCCCCTCAAGAGGTGATTGCTTACATATGGGTTTGGTCTACGCATCGACCATTGCTTTTTTGGTGAGCTGGCATCATGTAGAAGCAGGATAAATTATGAATAGCCAAACCTGGGGGACCATGGGATGCAGGGATGCATCCCACACACAGCCAGCAAGCAGGCTGGGTGCCAGTCCCAAGTAAGGACATACATCCCACCACACAATTTAAGAACAGAGGACAGGCTGTGGCCATCAGGGCTGGGCTTGTCCAGAGAAGGACGATGCCCAGCAGCCAACCTACTTGCAACCAGGTCTGCTTATCCCTAATTTATCTCTGTTTTCCCACAAATGCTCCTCCCTGACCCACTTTGATGTCTCCTTTCCTGAACTTCAATCCTTCTTCTGGACATTTCCCTTCTCCTGAGAACACAGTTCCTTCACACTTGCCTTCCACCAGCCCTGGGGCTTCTCATGTTGCTGGACAGAGTGTGTCTTACTGTTCTCCAGGGCTGCGACACATGGGAGCTCTTTTCGCTCTTCCCCACTGCTGACTATACAACAAAGGAGCGTCACAGCAGTCTGGCTCTGCTCTACTCCCAGAGTTTCACAGAAAAATAATGATTTTGATGGAGAGAAGCCCAACTTTATTTTACTGCGACACACAGCAAGAACAAGTGATCCATGTCACCACAGCACATTTCCAGTGTTTGTTTCTGAAACAGAATATAAGCAAAGATAAATCTCCTCCCAGTCCAAATACTCATAAAGTAAATGATGACTCAGATGGTAAATACCCTTTCTATCGCATCCCACTTCTCTCTGTCATTTGGAGTGACAGCCCTGCTCTCACTGAATTAAAAAAGGACAATTCTACTTTGTAATGAATGAAATCAACATTCCCTCCTGTATGACTTGCTTTTCTGCACTGCTAAGCACTATCAGTATCTGTACTTTAAAACCTTTTGTTTTTAATAGTGTTTCTGTAGGAACTGATCTGAATTTCAGAAAGTTATTTTGCATTTCTAGGTACTCTCTTAAAACACAGACATGACTGTTAGCACTGAGCGAGGTATCTGAGAAAAACATAGTCTAATAAAGTTAAACCGATCAAGCTGGAAGAAGTGAGCATTAATTTCATATTCAAAGCATGATATGCAACTCTGTGAAAAGACTGATAGGTTCCTCAGGGTATGAAAAATTATATGATGCAATTGAATTATCTTGGCAATACAGTTTCTACATAAGAGCTAGAAAAAGAACACAGTAAGGGCTAACATGTTAAATAAGCAGAGAACTAGGAGCAATTCCTTAATGCAATCCAATCCTTACCTCTGTAATAATTTTAACTACAACTGTCATTGGGGCTGTGTAAAATGAGACATCTCATAGAAGTGCTTCTCTCTACAGATTAACCAACTTGCTTACTCAAGCCAATGAGATCTTAGGTGCCAAAAGTATAAAAGTCTGAATTAGCCACCATGACTTGCAGAAATCCTTAATTTCACCTAGCCTCCAGCCTCAGTCAGATCTAACATCATTTTTCATACTGTCAATCACAAATCAGTCCCAACTCTTTAAGTAAGTCTAATATTAATACCTTTCTCTTTCACTAAGCATTAGAAATTTCACTATCTCAATTTTAGTCCCTCTTCTGACACTGAGCTGAAACAGAGTTGAAAACTCTGATCTGAATTTCAGTCTGGCACATGGGAATGACATGCACTAATGCTCCAAGCCATACAGCTTGATGACTACCGTCATGTCACAGGTGTCTGACACCATGCTGACAGCCCACGGCAGACAGGTTACAACGCCATGCATGGTACCACTGTGTTCATAATGATGATGCTTTTAGACACCTTCATATTTCCAAAGCACTACGAGTAAGACTAACATGGCATCTTTTCCAGTGGCAATTGTAATCTTCAAAGGAACAAGTTTTCAGTTCTTCACTCTACGCAAACATGAGCTTTATACAAATACAGAAGTCAAGGAGAAGTTCAGTCTTCCCTTGTTTGCTAGGGTGGGGATCAGCTTGCCTAACTCCAGGCATCCAGTAGAAAAGTAGTTAAAGAAGGTTCTCACTATCATAAAAGAAACAGAAACTTCCCACCATAAAGTCCATCGCCACAGGCTGGCACAGAGCATTCTCTGGAATTGCCTCCTTTCCACTCAGTGTCGTAGCAGCTCAAGCTAGGCACCTAACAAGGCTGAAGTCAGACGAGATAAATCCAAGCCTGAGCATATAAGTGCATAACTGTTCCCTCTGTTTTCTCTGCTTGTTTAAAATTCCAGTTGTGATTGTGAGTTTCTTTATTTCCTATGCAACCCATGTCTGAATATCCTAGATCTCACTGTCACTCAGCTGCCAGCTCTCCTGATCCTCCTCATCAATGCTTCTCGTGACTCTGGTGTAGGAGCCCTGTAAACATGTGAAAATCTTATCCTTCATTAGGAAAATAAAAATACAAATACAAATTTCTACCACCGTCTCTCCAAGTTATTTGAAAATTGTGTATAATAATTTTAATTAAATATAATGGGGTTTGGAAGTTAGACTTTCTAACCATTTGGAGAGGCTGGTAACACTCCACCACCAAGTATCACCCTTTTTTTGCTATTTTCTTCCTTTTAGTGCTATTTCTGCCCTTCAAGTACCTCTACATAATTAAGAACTTTTATTTGTGAATTATCCCATTTTTTCAAGCCTCCTCCTTGGATTTTCCTCTGCAAACACAAATCCATTTACAGTCTTTGATATTTTGGATGCTCACACTAATACAGTGTGAGCTAATATGAACATCAACAAAGAATGAAAAATATCAGCTCAGTATTTCAGCTGTATTGAAGTCAACTGAGATACTCATATGTATAGAGTCAAAGATCTTCACAGATATTTATCTTGATGGGTTTGGCAGGTAACACTGCAAACTTGCTGGAAGAAGGATCATAATTACTTTTTATGCCAATACCATCCCAGCTTTTGTTTCCTGAAATGCTACTGCCAATAGTAATGCAAATTTAATGAGAAGAGTTAGTAATTCCCAAACAAAATCACACTGTAAATGAAACAATGTGCAAATATATTTTATTCAAAGCAAAGACATATATAATGATTTATGCATTTCTCTTGGGCAAAAATTAACAATGTGTGGCATTGTATAATAAAAATGAAACAACTTTAATCTCTAAGCTTTAAAATTAGGTAATGGAAGAAGAAAGTCTCTTTCTGAGCATTTCCACAATGTTACAAATCCTTACTTCCAGATTCTGATTACACAAGTTCAGAATATAATCAAATACTAAATAAATATGCAAACTGTATCCTTAATGTAGACTCATATCAAAACTTTACAGATGAAATAAAAAACAAAGAAAGAAAGTCTTTTAGGGGAAGGTTTGTAAAACAATAGAAAACCTATGCATATAAACACCTGGGAACTGTTGGCAAACACAGATATGGCACTGAGGGAAGAGAAGAAGGACCAGGGGAAAGGCAAAATCCACCAGCTACTAATTCCAATAGTAAGAGAAGAACAACAGGATCTCTGGAGTGGAGAAACAGCAGGAGACCACCACCTGTTCTCTGGCCCTGCTATTCACAACAAAAAGGCTTTTCTTCATGTTATTTTCTTAAGAAAATGTAATTTTGCAAGGAAAACCTGCATTTGCTGTCAATTCTTCCTCTTAACAAAAATAATAAAAAGTGCTCAAAATGCTTGCTAGCAATTTGGAAAAAAATGAGCAATACTGTGTCATTCTATGATTTCTATCTGTTATCTAAAAATACAAGCTTTTTTTTGATAAAATATTCTTTGGTCAAAATGGTGTCATGGAGGTTTTCTATATACACAATAATAATATTATCTTTATTTAAAAATACACCACTAATACAGTGCCATTCAGAATGGCACTTGAGAAAACAGCAGACTTCCTGCACCTCTAGTTCAAGAACATTTTCTGCCACACTTCACAATTTGCTTCTTTTAAGCCTCCATTTAACTTTCCTTCCAATTACAGGTCAAATCTGCCACCTAATTCAGACCCACTACTGACAGTCTGCTAGGATGGTTATACCGCATAGGTGTAATCAGCACTTATTTACACATTGATTAGGCCAATTCCAGCTATGAGTTCCACTTAGCAGCAGGTAAGGGTAAAGGAAAATTGCTGTAAGTCATCTCTTTGTCCTCCAGACAGGCAGCCTATGTGCCCAGCTCTGTAGCACTATAACAGCAGTCCCCAAGGATGCTTCAGCAGGCTGACAGATTTCCCATTTCCATATTTAGTCAGTTAATAATTATCAGAAAGTGGGAAAAGACAGAAAATAAACTCATTATTATCACACTGAAAGCTTCTGCGATGGAATTTTTCATTCATTCTGTATGCTCCCTTTTTAACCAGTGAGATTACATTTGTACAAAGGTAGAATTATAACTATCACTTTAAAGTGTATTCTTCTACTCACGCAGTAAAATTTAATTACTGTTACTTAAAGCACTGATCCAAAACCTTTCAAACACACTCAGACTTAGTCAAAAGCTTTAATACTTCTATGTGAATCCTAAACTCTGGTACATATCAATCCACTTATTAGTTTTAGGTATGGATATAATTAGAAAATGTAATAAAATTTGCTTTTTTAAACTCAAAATTGCTCTAATTTTTTTAAAAAAGCTCCTCTCTCTTAGTATGTTTTTAGGCTACCATTTTACAGACAGTTTTTTACTACTGAGATTCTACCTCTCCTGCCTAGGAATTCCCTGTATATTTTACATTCAGTCCAAAGAAAATGACAGTCCAAAGATTCAACTTTAAATCAAGAGACTATCTCAAAACTGGCCTAGTTGCACTAAGAACGTATTACATTACTAAATGAGAAGCTGTGTACTCTCCTATGCAGCAAATCTACAGACTACTAGAACTATATTGTCTTTACTCTTAGGTCAGCTGTACAAGAGATTAGATCTTTTAATTATCTGTCCCAGATTGGAGTTAGAAGCCTCAAATCCATTCAGCTGCTCAGTTTATGACCTGCAGAAATAAATCTGACCCCTTAAAAAGTACATCCCAGCATCACACACAGTCTGATGGTTTTAAAATTGCCACATAACTCTCAACTGGTACATCATTATGCTTCAGAACTGAGCTTCCACTGAAAATGTACGTGTGTTTGTATTTTTTGGAAGTGCTGCACAAGAGTCCCAGAAGCATTGTCTTGCTGTCCTGCTTTAGCTTTAAATGTAATTTTAATCATGCTGAAGCCAAGTTTAGCACTCCCACACACTATATTTAGAACCAGAATAATTTAGGTTGGAAGGCACCTCTGGAGGTCATCTAGTCCAGCCTCCTCCTCAGTGCAGATCCCACCAGATCAGGTTGCCCAGGGCCTTGTCCTGTCCAAATCTAAAACCTCCAAGGATGTAAGGCCACCTTTTCCCTGCTCCAGTGCTTTAGAACCCTCTTGGGAATTTTGTTTCCTCTTATATCTAATCAGAACTTGCAATGTTGAAAGTTGCCATGGGGTTGACTCTCATCTTTTTGCCACACACCTCTGAGCAGAGTCTGGGTCCATCTTCTCTACAGCCCATCACTAAGACATGAAGACAATGATGTTCTCCCCCAGTCTCCCAAAGGAGCCTGGCTCCTGCAGGAGGATTTTCTCCTCCCAGCCTCTGCCCATCCAGGCAGCCTGTCCATGGACATGCTTCACTTCATCCCAATGGCAGGACTGTGGTGTGAGAGTGAAACACAACTCTCTAAAATTCCTAACGTGAACACTGTCACAAGTGCGAGAGGACACACGCTTTAAAAATTAGCCTTCCAAAGCCGTGTCTTGCATCGTTCAGAAAGTGACCGGGTGTTCAGTGTTGCTGAACACCCCTAACTCACAGCATCTTTGCCCATCCAGGTTTTTTTACAAGGCCACTTTCCATCATAGTGTTATACTACTTACCTAAGTAATAAAGCAAAACTCTTCTATATCTGGATCTGCCATAATGCAACTTGGAATACCCGGGGGGGGGGAAAGTGTGTCAACATTTCTGATCTGAACATCTAGTTTTGGACCATTGCATTCTAAAAGAATAGAAGCTAATTTCAGACACACTTATGTGTAAATAGCTACATTAATTACTTTTATTTTATAGATATATAAATATCATAACAAATTTCTTGTCCCACAGTGCTACCAGTCACAACAAACATGCAGAGTTGCAGCAGCCTGGCCTGAGAACTGACCCTACAAACCAAGTATTAGATATACAGTGACCTTGGTGACCCCACCACCAAGAAGTCACAACGAACTAGAGAAGCCAAGCTGTCTTTTCAAAACTACGCACACACCAAACATACAAAAAAACAAGGTGGTTTACAAAGTTACACATTTGACATTGCAATTTTGCCTTGGAAGTAGGGATTTTGTTGAGACAGTAAATACCAATCCCACCTAACCACATATCCTGTGGGTCACACACAGGCATTACTGCACAGGTATCCAGTTTCCAGCCTCTACACCCTGCACAGATTCCTTGCAATTTAGAGAACAGGCAATGTGATTAACACTGCTAATCTGGCTGCACTGTGAATTTTGGCTCTTCCATATTGGAGCTCTGGGAGTTTTGACTGCAATATAAGAAGTATTGTTAAGCCTCACTTTCTATCAAAGCCCTGAAATACTTGATATTTTAGATTAAGTACCATCCCTGGGTGATGTGATTGTGCAGCAATCACAGTTTGGTTCTAGTTGTCATAGTTGCAAAAAAGGTTTAAAAGTTTTTAACATTTTATAAAGTCTTCTCATCCCCTTACAGTATGAACAACATAAACAAAATCCAAAGGTAGAAAAGAGGCTCCAACTTGTATTCCGATTTAAGATTATGGATGCTACTGCTTGTGATTTTTATCTTAATTGTCTTGTGTTCATATATAGCCTAATTGATAGATCTCAGGGATTTTCAGAAGGTTTTTGCTTCTGCTTGTATACTATCTAGTAAATCGATGATACTAGAGTAATTTATTTTTTTTTTAAGCATAAGATCATTTATAGTCCTAGAGATACACTACGATACCTTGCTTTGGAGAAAGAATGCCAATCACATGAGTTTTGGTGTGAAGCCACATTCTCAGGGTGTTGGGAATAACAGACAAAGCAGGGCAGTTCCACTCACCAGCGCAGCCCCAAGGAAAGGAAAAAATATTCAGGAAAAAAAAAAAAAAAAGAAAAAGAAAAAATACTCCCACAGTATGTGAAATTCCTCTTGGAAACAGCAGAAACGGCCTCTTTGTTCCACTCACTCACTGATTTTATTGATGTAGGGGGGGAAATAGGACAGTGGTGATAATGCCCTTAGCTGAGCATCTCATATCAAACCAATGCAGGGGCCAAAAGCATCTCACCAACATGGCTGGTGCCAAGGGACCCAAAACTGGCCCCCAGCCCTCCACCACTTGAAATAAATCCTGAGCTGCTGGATCCATCTGTATATCTTTTGCCATAATACTTCCTTTTCCAGCCTGTGGGCAACTGACAGAGCAGATGTCACTGAAATGACTTAACGTATTAAGCTGCTATTTGTTTAATTCTGATGTGGAAAATGTGTCACACTCTAAATAGTTTAGTATGTTAATGTACCACTGCAGCAACCTACAGCAATCTTTTATAATTTTATTCTAGACTTATTTGCTGATTTCATTTTAAATCATAATTAAAACCTGTTTCCTTGATTTCCTACCTACATTTTTTTAAGTGTACTCTTAACTTCACCTTCAGTTTCCTCAAGCTGAATAAACAGAACTAATATCACAAATGAACATTTAGTGTCCAAGTATATTTTATTTGCATTAAATTATATAAGACAGATGCAGACAAAACTTCTAGACTAATGTATTCCGTTAATAATTTGCAGCACAATAGTTCATAGATGAAGGGGCTCTGGGAGTTTAGGGAATAACAGCTTAGTTACTATGTCTGCACAGGAAAGCTGATCAAAGTTATATTTGGAGCTTGTATCTGAGTAATAATATTAAAAAGAATCTAAAATATTCTTATTTGAATCAAAGTTTTTCAAAGTTTCATTCAAACTTCAAAATTTCAGTTCTAAGGTAAGGGGAAGCTTTTAATAGCTACAGAATGAAGTTTTATTTCTTATATAAGTACATAGTTCCTTATGCTTCAATGAGATTATACATGAGAGTGTATCTAGTCTTGAATTTGAAAATTATTCATCTTAAAAACTTTTAAGGAATCAATTTTAGAATAATTTTTAAAATCTTATGATGAGCACTACGAATGAGGAATTCCAAGCTGTAAAGATGAACGATGTACATTTCAAACTGAAGGAGCAATATGAAGTCCACTGAATTGAACTATTTTGTGAACTCACATGAGATGCTGGAGAGCCTTATTAGCTTGACGAACCACAAGGATGTGTTAGTAAAATTAATCCTCTTGCATGTAGCTGCACTCCTTTGATAACTCAGCATCCCTCGCATTAGCACTTCTGATTTCTGGAGACTCCCTGGGCACACGTAAGACACATTTAACTTGCCAGTGCCTTATCCTGATGCTCTGGGGTAAGGCATTGCACTGGGACAGGCCTTTCTTACAGGCACTGCAGGCTTCAGGGCTGGCTGCTGCTTCACCAGTGGGGTCATACCAAGAGCTCTGTAAGTAATCCTCATGAACTTCTTAAACTATAATATAAAATCTGAATTTTGGAGTACACTTTTAAAAATACAGCTTCTGAAACATGCTTCTGTGGTTGGAAGCCCAGTTAAAGCCTGATATGGTATGATATTGAGAATTTCCTGCAAAGAAATACCTGTCTGTATTTTTCTTTATACCAGGCTCATTCAACTTGATGGTGGGTAACCACTCCTCAGACTACAATGGCCCATTGCACAGTGGATGCAGGCACGACCCACTGTGAGCCTCCTCTGGAACAAAAGCCCAATGTTGACAAAAGGCTTCTAACTAACCTGTTAAGCAATGCAGTTTTTCATAACCACCCTGCATTGTTCCCCAGCAGGCACCTCCAGTGTGACCTGTCTGCTCTACCTGTCCTTGGAATGGTTCTCATTATGCAGATGATTTCCCCCCAGTCTTAAACTATACCAGCAGTGACACCCTTCCGGAACTATGAAATGATCAAAACCTGCTGACAAACAAATGAACATAGGAACCTGATGCTTCCACAAAGGGAGCGTGAGGGCACAATCAGTGTGCCCTTTGGTCAGATTTTTTTTAAGATTAACTTGGTTGTTTCAATGTCTTTTAAACAGGAGTGCCATGTATGGCTTGGAGTAGGTCCACTTTATCTAAATGTACTCAAGTGAATGTACTCAAAACAAATGTACTGAAGTAAACAAGCTCAACTCAGTACCAGCCCCCAGGACTGAAATTATCTTCTTCCCAAAACTCAGCTTTCAGGTCACTGGGGGATACAAAAGCTGACAGGTGTTATCAGTGTGACCTGGAATGGATCACAAATATTTTCCAAATTACCTATGGTATCCATGTGATTGTAACTGATGAAAGTTGCAGAAACTGAAAAATTGGAAAGTTGCCTAAATCCTCAGCTTCCCTGCCCAGCTGGGAAAGGGAGATGGGTGAGCAGAGAGAAACCCAGGGCTTTTCCACTTTGCTGCACTTATCCATAACACTGGCCCTTGGGGAAATATTAACTTAAGCTTGCCTCCAGAGGAAAAAGCTGCATGTTATCTCTTTGCCACATAATGCCACCTTTAAAGAGCTTTAAAGAGCTGGCAAGTGACAGTAACAGCTGCTGGCAAGGGTCTGCTGGGACAGGCGTCACTGTGGGCTGCAGAGATTCCTTGGTGGGGCTGCACACTCTCGGCTTGGGTGCCACTATGTGCTGCCTTTTCCTACCGCGTAAAAATAAAAAAACCCACACATTTTCCAGAGCTAGGTTCTAGTGCTTTTTATTCTTTGTTTAAGTATTTTACATGTGCAATCTTATCTGATGGGTGACATCAGCTGCAATCTCGATTTTTTTTTTTTAAATGAAATCTCCTTGTTGACATGATCCAGAGAGAAACAAAAATCAAGGGCAGGAATATTTCGGCTGCCAGGGACATGGAGTTAGCAGCAGGCAACTGGCTTTACTGCAATTGGTTTTCACAAGCCCAAGTCTTCCTCCTTCTCTCCCTGAGCTGCTGGACAAGCTGAGGACCAGATATTGTTTTTCAAAACTTAGTGAAAGATGGGAAACAAATTAACCTTTTGTTTTCCTTTCTTACATTTAACGACAAATGTCAGCCACACATGCCAATGCCAAAAATAACCCAAAATGTATTAAGTCTTATACATGTAAAGTCAGAGTGACCTAACTGAAGGAACATTAAATTCAGACTTTGGTATTTCAGATTCTTGTCCTCTTGACTAATCCTATCAAATACAAGTCACGAATCTCTTCTCAGTTCTCCTGTGTGCGCAAGCAAATCCCCTTTTCTTGTGAGAGCTTTGCAGTCAATTGATCAAAAATACTATTAAAAAGCTAAATATATTTATAAAAATATGCAGCACCAACAGTACCATAATGAAATTCTATCAAAAGAAACCCTGACATCAGAGAATATAAATGTAAAGCAATACATCCTATCAAAAAGGAAGGGGTTCCTGCAAAATATGGCAGAATTTTCTTAAAGAGAAGATGTTATCTTTTAGTTTGAGACTAAAAATCCTACAACTCTTTATATATGATACAAAGCCAGAGACAACATCACCTCCCAATAGTTTACAAACAATATAAACTGCAGTCCGAAAAAAATACATGGAATATTAAAATAACAGTAATTACCCTACTAATTACATTATTTCCATTTAAAAGTTTTCCAATTTTTTATTGCATTAATGCTTTCTTTAGGGCATACCATTTCAGGATGCTTACACAGAAGTATGCAACAAAAAGCTGAAATAAATTGATAGAAAGAGATTTTAAAACTGTCAGTGAGATGCAAGGGTCATCCTGGAAGCAGCAGAAGGGATTGCAGCCCCAAAGGCAGAAAGGAGTGGAACATGTAGGGGGACTTGTTTAAGAGTCAGCACTGTGGCTCTTATGGATGTGCAGCTCTTACTGCCCATCCAAAGTCCTCCCTCCCCACTGCTCCAGTGCTATACACAGCTGTCAAGGTGAAATGCCAAGTAGCCTGGGACCAATACAGGTTCTTTGGTAACTGTTAATTCTTCACGGTGCCATAATGCCAAAGCAGTGAAAATCATTTCCATTCAGTATCTTTTTTCCCCACAGCACAGTTACAACAATTTCCCTAGAAAATTCACAGGGGCTATTTAAACTTCAGTCCTTTGCCTTCCATGGTCTGCCTTCCAGATCCACAGCACAGAGCCACAAGACAAGCTAAGAGTAGGAATCTCACTTAAACATGTCAAGATTTGCTGTTTACCCACTGCTAAGGTCTTTGTAAGCAACACTTGGATGTGCAACTCCTTAAAACGGATTCACAGGTTCACTTACAGAAAACAGGCTCTATTAGGGGAAAAAAGAAAATTATTATTTTACTACCAAAAAATAACCCAGTACAGCATTTTCTAAGCAAGCAATATGATAGCACAGAAATGGATTGTCACAGTAAGCAATAGGTTCATTACCTTTTATTGTCTTGAGGGAAGATAGCTCTGCTTTTGCAAACAACTCAGTATTGGCATATGTGAGTGAAAACAACCGCTTATATAGAGAAGTAGTAGAGGATCAGACGACTTAGCAACTGAATTTGACCTATAACCTAGACAACGTCTCAAAAATAGCTTAAATAAGTAACCAGAATTAAAGATGAAATTCAGAACTGAAATCTTATTGCATTTTGATGCCCACAGTGCAAAAAGCTATACTGAAAGCATCCATCGCTCTAATAAATAAATAATTACTGACCTTAAGAAATACATGTATGATATCCAAATTGCTAGAATGGAAGCTGGGACCGTCTCCAATATATAGAATTTCTATATATTTCAAAAAAGATTAAATATCTTTGTATTTAGAAAGGCTCTGAGAAGCTGCCTTTCTAATTCTTAACAGAACAGGTAAATCGAGTATCCAACCAACATTATGGCAGTTTCTGACAGCTTTAGCTTAACAGCCAGGCTTCTTCTGCCAACTTAAATTTGCAGCTCGTGCTGTTTGCCACTTTCTAAAATAGGCATGACTATGGCACGTTTCTAGATCCATGTAGACCTTATGTGCTTCAGAGACAAGATGCAGAAAGCCCAGCCAAGCATTTCTTCAGAGCTGGCAGCACTACCCTAACGTCAGTCTCATATACTTCACAGGACACAGCCTGTGTTGTTCCCATGGAAAATCAGCTTTGACCTTGGAAGAAAGCACAGGCATATCGCAAGTTAAAATTATAGATCTGTGGAAAGAAATGAAAAACATGAGCCTATCGCTTTAGCAGGTTTTATCAAAATGCAGCATATCATTTCAGCTCAGAAAGATTATTTAACCCCAAAGTTTAGAAATAATAGGAGTTAAGGGTTCTCAGTACAACCTACAGGTTTTAGCCTCAGGTCAAATCCTGTTAATAATACAGACAAAATCAAATCTACAGCAGTGTCATTGGGTAGCTCTCTTAAGACATGAAGCTCTACTAAGATATAAATAGAAGTCTGTTAAGCTGGCTTTCTGCATTCAATTAAATTTAGGCCACACTACCAAAAATGAGCTAAAATTCATCATCTCAGGTGATGTATCCCTTAGTACCATCTTGAAAAACATCCAAGACCAAGATGGACACAGCCACTGTCATTGTTAGTTCCCAGGTCAGGATGATAGGCACAGCTGGAAATGTTACTGAGCCACAGACATTCAATCTGAGCTGGTACAGACGGTGTGATGATCTTAAATAACGACAATAGATGTCAGCAAACTGAAACACTAATGCTTTTTACTAAAGGTCTCATGGTGCATAAGGACAGAAGCCTTAAAGAAGGTGCTAGAACAGCTTTGGTTATTCTCTTGCCGACAACACATTAAGGTAGTGTGTGAAATGCTTGTTATTTTAGCTTTGTACCATGAAAACCCATGGTTATTAGAATAAAGATGCTAAAATGTTTACATCTAATTCCATATGAAGGCACATAAATATATGCCCTGTTTCAGAGAGATAAAACACTCTGCAGTTCACACTGATTTCACTCATGGGTGAAGGATGCTTAGCACTTATCAAAGTCCCAGTAGTGATAGAGAAGCCAGATTTTCATATCAAACTCTCTGTCCCAGTCAAGGGGGGCTCTGCAGCTCCACAAACATAACCCACAGGAGAGGTCTGCATCTTTAGGCAACTGTTCAACACGTTTGTGGTACATAAACCCTGTTTCTCCCTAAGGTCTGGTGCATGAAAGCTTACAAGTGTTCATACGTGCAGGTGACAATAGCTTTTCTCCAATTTTTCCAAGTCAGGAATGAGCCATCAAAACACATCCAGAAACACTAGTTGGTAAATGGCCACAGAACAATCTGCCCATAGACCTCTGTAGCAGCACAGCAGAAGCTCTGCAGTCACGCTTAAGGATGGTTTCAAATACCCACAGAAAATTTTGGACAAGCTGCCCAGAGGTCCAGCTGAAAGCAGGTCAACTCTTCAAAGTTTGGCAAATGCTGGAGCAACTTGTCCTATTAAATTTTGAAAATCTCAGAAGCTGGAGATTTCACAGGCTCTCTGCCACCCTCCTCCAGGGTTCAGGTACTCTCATTGGACTTTCACTTTTCCTTATGACCAGCATGAATTTCCCTTGCTACCCCTCCTAACTGTTGCCTCATGCCCCTGTGAGAGGAGCTTGGCTGTATCTCCCCGTCACCCACCCGTTAGGGAGTTGAAGACCACAAGTCAATTACCCTTGGCCTTCTCTCCTCTGGGTGGAACAAGAGCAGACTGCTCCACCACATCTCCGTGCATGCCACACACTCAAGAGAAGTATACAGCAGCTTCCCCCATTGTGCTCACTGCATAAACCCAGGCAGGTGGGAACATCATAGCTGAGTGTACACTATTAGTCATGGAGAGATTCAAAACAAACCAACTCTGCTCCTTTATCACCAGCATTTACCTATGGCCTGTGCCCCGGCCCAGTTCTGCCGCTGCCTGAAGCCCAGAGCAGAGCACGGGGCTGTATTTAGTCCAAGCAGGGCAGGAGCTGCCAAGCACACCGAGGCTCAGAGCACAGGCCCAAACCCTGCAATTGGCACTCCTTGAGCCTGATTTACAGCCAGGTTAACAGACAGCAGAATGGAGAGCATATGTGCGAGTCACAGGGGTGAGGTGCTGGAGTCACTGCCAGACACTCTCTACAACTCGTGGTACACACATACACAGCCCCAGCTGTTCCCGATTGCCTTGTATCCTGGCTAAGGGATTTGGCTGAAAACCCTTTTCCATTCCCGTTTTCCTGTCATCAAGGGTAATAGTGGCAGCACAGCCTGTTTCTATGGTTTCCTTTGGTCTCAGTGCCCTACACAATTATATATGCAATCTTAAAGATTAGATCCTCTGTATCTATGTTGCATCTAAAACTGTAACCAAATGACTGCTTTCATGCTGCTGGAATTGCAAAGCCAAAGGAAACACCACAGCAAGGCCAACCCAACAAGAGTCCATGAAGCCAAACTTGTCAGCTGTACTCTATCAAAAAGCCTCACTGCGCTGCTAAAAGGTAAAGAACAGAAAAACCTGTTTGACTTGCAGGTCCCAGCTGAGTTTGCAATACTGAGAGCATCAACAGGATGAAATTATAACAATTTGTAAACAGACCAAAGTAAATGAAAATAACTGACATGAAAACAAAGGGGAAACTGTAAAAATACTTTTCATGGCTTCTAGAGAACTCACACAATTTTAAACTGCAATATTTACAGCAATATGGGATTTATAAATGTACCTCAGTAAACTCTTTGACAGAGGTAAAAACAAGGGAAGAAAAAAACCCAAAGTGGTCTCTGACCAAGAACTCTCCAAATCCCTGCAAACAAGGCAGCCTGTTCATTCAGTCCCACTGAGAGCTGCTCAGCAGATAAGATCCCAGTACATATTTAGACATCAACTAGTAAACTGCATTATGCATCACTTCTGAAATTCCTTGCTATCCATGAATCTCTAAGTCAAATACTTATGAGAAGGAAGTAGATGACCTATTTTTTAAAGTGACAAAAGCACTTGCATGACACTTAAGCAGAACAGCTTCTGTGGCTTGTTTTTCATATGATATGCATCAAACTTTAACTCCTTCTACTTCACCATGAATGTTACCATACAAACAGTATCACAGCTATTCGATTTTACTTTCCTATCGCCTGAAACAGAATTGAAGGAACACAACTACTGTACACTTAGTGCTCCGTTTTATACTGTATTCAGCTGTTTCATTCCATAAAATAATATGGGTGATGGATTTTTTCCCCTGAAGTTCAAATGAACTTGGCAAGAGGGAAGAGGAAGAATGTGGGACAATCACATTTCATCCTCTTCTGATAGAATCATAGTGCCTCATGCAAGAAATGAACCAAAAGATGAGGTACTTCCAAGGAACTGGTTGCTGTATTTGTGAGCAGCTACCATACAGTAATAACCAAGATAATACACTTGTTCTTAATATCCACCATAAGGAGCAATGGCAATCTGTTATTGTTTCACAATGACAGCATTACTTAAATCTAAAAATAACAGTTTCTAAGTAGCAACCAAAAAAACCCAACTAAAAAACCCCATAAAACCCAAAGCCCTGTATTAAGAACATTTAAAGTATTTAAAATAGTAAAATATCGCTAGTGATCTCTTGCAATTCAGGAATGTATATCTTTCATGGCCAACTGCATTTAGACTTTGATTTCCTTCAACATCACAAGATCAAGCAACTTGTCCTATAGGATCAGCAGACTCTTCAAAATAAAGTTATTAATCAATTTGACTAATGCCAGTAGAAGAAGGATTTGATTTTACAGAGAAAAGGGAGAAAAATGGCTCCTAAACCAGACAGAAATATTCACTGAACAAAGTTTTTATTCATTACACATTCCTTTTCTAAAATGGAAAAATAAATAACCGAGCTTTGTGCAAAACAATACTCCATCTAGATTTCAGAGCACGGACATCAACTAATAAGCTGTGAAAAAAACCACTCCAGCGTTTCAGACGATAACAGTTATGGACCTTGACACGCTGCTAATGGATCTTGACACAGGAAATACTCTAAATTCAGAAATATTTGCCTTAAGGTTATATTTAAATATGCAGACAGCGAGCCAGCAAATTGTCCAATAATCTCCAAGGCCCATGCGCTGCCCTCCATCTATGCTGGGCTTTTGCAGAGACCCAACTTTGCTAGCTGGGCCTCCCTGATGCTCCCAGAGCTCTGCTTCTAAAAGCCCCATGCAGCACAGTCCCTTTCCACACAAATACATTCAATTCATTATTGCAAGTGCTGGATGCTTGGTTGGAGAACCCAAGGTCCAAAGGTGGGTTAATGGACCAGTAAACCCCTAGCAGGACTGGAAAATGCAGCAGTGAGATTAAAGTTAACAGTAATCAGGAGAGATGTGTTTCCATTGCTAGAGCCTGAATTTGCATAGTGTAGAGGGGGAATGGTTTGTCAAACTGGGCAAAACTAAAATCGAGGTTTCCTCACTTCTCCTTGAATGTTGGTCAGCCCATTGCATAGAAGGCGGCAAGAGAGGGAAAAGGTTACCTCAATTGCCATGCTTTAATTTTTCAATTTCCTTTGCATTTCTTAGCCCTCCATGTTCTTATGACAATGATAATTATTGGACATTAAGTACATAAGCCATTAATGTCTGAGAAGCAAAACTGAAAGTATACTACTTGAATATCTTATTGAAATGGCAATCAGATGTAAACAGATACCAGCCAAGAAGGATGCTCGTTTCTGTACAGATGCTGCACTGCAAACAGGCAAGTAGACAAGAAACAGACCTCACTCAGAAAGCCAAATATCTCGGTTTTGTTAAGGGGAACTAGCCTCTCTTACTGTGCTTCAGTGCTGGGGCAGCATATAAAGGCCTGGGGGAGACAGGAGGTCCTGCAGTCAGGAGCTACTAGCTGATATACCACCACCTGATAATCTCTTCCGACCTACTTTATCCTCTCCCAATTGTGCTGTATGTTTCCACCATCCAAGAACATGATGCCATACACTAAATTGAAACTATTTTCTTAAGAGCTGTAAAGAATCCCCCAAAACCTTAGAGAATCCCAAGATATGACTTCCTATTTTTGACAATCTAAGAAATTATACACAATCTATGCAATTCAACATCAGAGGAAGAAAATGCCATCAGGAAATATGTGTTACTGTTTATTTTTTCAGGGAAACATGGCTAAAATGGCAATGAAATGAGGTTGTTCTACTTTTGTTCAATTATGAAATGTGTAAGATTGCATGTTATAAGCTGAACACATTTCATTAGTTGGCAAACTCCAAAGCAAGTTGATCTCTTGGTGGTCCTATCTATTAATTCAATGCTCTCTTCAACCAGTACTCAAAATTAAAAGCTGAAAGTAAAATGCTGTATCTAAGTATAAAACATAGTATAGCCTAAAACAATCATAACTGTTGTCTCTAGGGAGGATTCCTATTTGCATGGAAACTTTGAAAAGGAATTAATCATCTCCTAAGCAGAGCTGGACCCTCTGTGACCAACCTGCATAACCTCTTTTGTAACCAGAGCCACTTTGTTCCTGCTCCATTTGGGTTGTGATACTCCATTAGCTGTTCTCTGATCCATGCAATCAAATTTTCCCTTTAATATAATAGTTTAAAGACTAAATAGCTGTGTGAATTTGTGTCACGACATTTAATTTAATCTAATCTAAGATAATTCACCTAGTATGTAATTAGCTCTGAGATTCCTTTTTTTGCACTTAAATAGTAGACATCATGTTACCCTATTTCTGGGAATTGAGGGGAACCTCATTTTCTCAATCTCAAATTTTTAACCTACTCTCTTCTTCTTGCTATGATTTCAGGATGGCAAAGACCTAAATTATTAGACTGATAACCATATGATAAACTTATAAAAGTACATTTAGAATCCTGAAAGTACAACCATGCCATGTAAATCTCCCAGGTACAAAAAGCAGCGAATGGGTACTTTCTTAGAAATAGCTTAAGCCAAGAGCAATGACAAGTATATGGAAGGCAGCTGAGGAAAATCGCATGTGGAAAAATCTAATTAGAACATATGTAATAATGCATCTGAGCTGTGTCTTACCATACCAGATGATTATATACTTTCTAGATTTAAAATTATAGTGTGAGTCTGCAGTCCATTAATACAGAATGACGGTTTAATCTACGTACTACTAAACCACTTTATATTACCTGTATCTATATGCTACAAACTCACATTTACCAAATATAATCACTTCTATATCTAACGTCAAATCTTACAGTCAAAATGGCAAGACAGTATTGCAGCACTGCCTGAAACTCTCTTGATACAGACAGCTAATAATGTGTTGCCTTGGTACAACAGAACACACAGACTGAGTCAAGGTTTCTGGAGTAACAAGCACAGATCCACAACTCCATCCCAAGAGTAAAAGAAATATCGAGGATTTCTCCTGGATTACCAAACAGTGCAGCAATTCTTTGAATCTTCCATGGGGCTGATTTTAATACCACACTGCACCCTTATTTTCTTTGCAGAACCAGAAATATCCTTCTGTTACAGTAAACACTAAACCTGAAATTACAGCCTTTCCATAGTAATTTTGGTGGAAATCTTTTGGAAATAGTGATTTTAGACAAACCGTGGCATTGAATTTGCCATACAATACTTGTCCCATTGATGTTAATGGAAAACTTCCATTGATTTTTCTGAGTAGATGTGGTCTCCTCACATTTCATTTATCATGAAAATTGATCGCAAATTGTTTACACAGCCCACATAGACATGCAAAATCAAAATTTGGAAACATCGAAGCTAACCCTATACTTAAAACCAAAACCCCTAAACCAGCCAGTTATTCTTTCAAATGAGAGCTAAGAACTCCCAGGGTTTTTTCCACTCTCTTTTTTCCCACGATGTTATTTTTATCTTGGCACTGTTCATTTTTGCTATTTCATTTACACTGTGTTTGCTGCAATTACTGAGATAGAATAGTGTCAAGTCTCCTCTGCATTAGTGTTATGCACTAACTTTTCTACTGGGTTTATCATTTTAGAATCTATTTAATTGACATTTAAAATATTATAGACATAAAACTTTGGACCTTATATGCCCTCTACTAGGTTCAGTTCTACCACTAGAGAATTTAAATGTTTCACAGCATTTCATATTCTTCAGCTCGAAATGGCAGCCAGGTAACTGAGGAAAGGATTCTGTGCTGGAGTATAATCATCTCCAAAGCAGATGTTACCTTCTGTGTTAACCACCTTGATGCCCTTAAAGACAGTAAAAAATCTGGCATTTCTAACATACGGTTCAAATCACCCTGCAACACACGCTTACTTTGCTCTCACCTCCACCCCTGTACACCTGCCTTGGCCTGGGCACTTCCACGGAGAGGACCAGCAATGCTGGCAGTACATGTTTCATCCATGCAAGAATGTGGACAGTCGACACACGTGGACATATGTACACCATCAACTAATCCAAGGAAATACCAAACTAGGTTTTTAGCTGAAGTCTGCGGCAGGTGCCTGAACCCAGGTCACTCACTGCCCTACCCGGGAGCTCGTCTTCCTCTCTATTTTCACTAGGCTCCCATATGGCTCGCTGTGAGGATGAGATATGATTAAGCATGTTGACACAAAGAGTCACCACGTAATTGTAGCTATTCAGCCTTTGCCTGTTGTTGTGGTAAAGAGTATATTTAAAGCTACAGTTACCCTCAGAAAGGAAACACACAATCAACTCTCAAAGCCCCCCCTTTCCCTATGCACAACCCTGCATTTGCCTAAAGAACTGTAATATTTTGCGATCAGCTGTGCTCTGAAGTAACCACTCCTCGCTGACACACAACGCAGACGAACACCGAACCGCTGGAAAACACAATTCGAAGTCAGTTGTCAAACCCTGCATGTATCACAGGATAAATTACTTTTGTATTGCCCTGGGCAACTGGATCCCTCCGGGCGGCAATCCTAGCTAGGGCTCCATGGCACATCCCTGATTTTCACCTTCTCTACCACCACGGTTATCTCGGCCAGCAAAAAAGGCCAGGCTTTTAACCCAAATCTCCCCGTCCGAAAAGCTGTGTGCTCCCACCCCCGGGATGCCAGGCGGGCAGGGGTGGCAGCCTGATGCCGCCTGATGCCGTCTGATGCCGCCCTCACCCGCACCTCGGCTGCGGAGCCGCGGCGAGACCCTCAGCCGTGCCACGGCGTCCCGGAGGGGAGATGAGGAGGATGGACACGGGGATGGACACGGCCCAGCCTGTCTCGCAGGGCTCCCGCCAGGGGTGCGGGAGATGACTGGGGCAGGTGCGGGAGACGCCCCGGAGCAGGGGCGGCTCCGCCGGAGCCCCGCGCAGGGTCCCGCTGCCCCGCACCGCCGCTGCAGCCGCAGCCCCTCCCGCCGGGCAGCGCCCGAGGCTGCGGCAGCGGCAGCTCCCCCCAGCCACACACACACATATTCACATATTTTCGGGATTTTTTTTATTTTTAGGTGAGCAATTCCCGTCCGGCTGCCCCTGCCCGCGCCCCGGCGCGCAGCCGCGCGGCAACGTGACGGACCCCAGCGGGGCAGCGGCCACGACCCCTTCCCAAATACCGGGGGTCTGGGCTGTTCCCCCCGCGCCCGCCTACCTGTGCCGGTGCTCATGGCGCGCAGGAGGGGCCGCTCCGCGCCGCTGCCGCCGCCGCCGCCGCCCGTCCCCGCCCGTCCCCGCCGCCCGTCACGGCGCCCCCGCGGGCGGCACCGGCACCGTCCCCGCCCGCCGCGCAGCGGGGCCCGCGCCGCGCTCCGCCCCCGCCGGCAGGTGCCGGCACCCGCAGTCCCGCCGCGGCTCGGCTCGGCCCGGCTCGGCGGGCACCTTGGGAAGTGTAGGCAGCCCCGCGCCGCCGCCCGCGGACTACATCCCCCTCCGTGCCTTGCTGCGGCCGGGAGCGGCTCCCGCCCCACCGTTTCTGCGGGCAGAGCTGCGGCTGCACCCCCACCCACCCAGCCGAAATTCCCCCCAACCTTTCCCACCTGCCGGCCGCCGCCGCTGCGTTCACCCTGCGGGTGAGATCTTCCTCTGTGTTTTCCTGTCCCGCTTGCGCTCTGTTCATGAGATGCCCGAGCAAAGCAATGAGGTGCACAGGTGCTTCCGCACGTCCCCGAAGCGCCCGGGGAGCGACGATGAAGGTGTTTGCTCGTGAGGCTATACCACACGGAAGGTGTTGGCATCAAGTCTCGGCTTTCAGGAGGGGAAGGGCAGTGCTGTCTGGAGCAGGTGAACTCTTGCTGATCCTTCGGATTTGAAAGCGCAAGGGCGCACAGTTATTATTAAAGCCATTTATTTATTAAATACTGATTTATTCAGTATGTCATCAATCTGAAAATCTATTATAGTTCTGCGAGAATTAATGTTTTAAGAAACACAAACATCTGTTTTAGCAAACACAAAAGCAGCTAGTGTAGTTGCATAAGCATGTTTTACTGCACAGCTCCTCTGAGGCTGATTTCAGACTGGGTTCAGGGCATCTTGGAGTTACAGCAATAATGTGAGGAAACGGGTGAAGACTCATTTTGTATTTTGATCAGTGTGCTGATTACACTCTGTTCCACTGACAGTTGTCTGAAGGTTAAAATTTAACTAACGATTGTAACTATAAAAACCTACACAGCTTTCCCATCCTACACCAGTAACTGATATGAGAAATTCTACTCTGCTGCTCTGTAGCAGTGCTTACATGTCCTGATTTGATAGGGTATCAAGAGCCTTGACCCTGTGTAAGTGGAGCAGTACCTATGGCTCTCATGTCATTTGTCTGATAAGAATGGGGAACCCCTGAAGATAATCGCTGCCATCGGGAAGAATGTGAACCAGCACTCAGGGCAGCCATACAGGAACAGACAATCCAAACCAGTATCCCATTCCTGACAGCCATCAGCAGTGGGTATCTGCTGAGAAGACTTCCTGAGCCAGATGTGTGTTCTTTGTTTTGAAGAACCTTCTGTGATTTTCTTCTGTTACCTTGTCCAGTTGTAGTTTGAACCCATGCATGCTTCAAACAGCCTTCAGTGCAGGGAATTTTTCAGCTGAACTATGTCTGGTGCAAAGAATTGTCTGCTGTTGTTTCGAACCTGCTGTTTGCATTCTTTACTTGATACCCGCTCATTCTTGTAGTAGAAGAGATAGCAAACATCTAATTCCCTATTCACTTTCTCTGTGTCACTCATGAATTCATACTGTTCAGATTCCACCCTTCACTCCTACTCTAGTTAGTCATTCCTTAAAACAGGTGACTCGTAACTTCAGTACCATGCTACTTTCTGTCGCTTTCTGTCATTTGTTTTGGAGTTTGATTGTTTGATTGTTTAACATCAATTTCTGTTTTTAATCATGAACTGTCTTTGCATATAATAACCATTGTGAGTTCAAGGCAATCTCTGAGTGATGTTAGTAACCCTGTTGCTATGTATGAGTGTTGCTCTAAAAGCTAAATTAGACTTAACTTGTATTGAAGGTGGTGGGTGTACAATTCATATCAGATGTAAGGAAGAGGAAACTGCCTTGGGCTTTAAGGCTGCTAAAAGACAGTTTGACCCTTCTGCTGGGCAACAGTGTAAAAGGAAAATGAATGCGTATTAAAGCCTATGCAAATTCATTGCAGCGAAAACCCCCAGGGCCACAAGAGGATTTTGGAAGTTCTCTCTACCAGTCATAGAGACAACTGAAAGGTCCAGGTTGCTACACAAATGCTCAAAGTGCTTACATGGTGACAAACTTTAGAGAACACTGTGAGAAACAGGTCATGGACTTCAAAGTTCTCCTTGTTTAGGGCAATGCCATCTGCCACAAGCTTGATTAGGAACTCCCATGACCCAGTGGAAAAGTCATGGTCTTGCATAGATAAGACCCCATAACTCCAACGAATGAACCAGGTAGTAATTGCCGCTTTCAAGGTCTATCATCTAAAAAAGATCTTCACGCTTATCCAGGAGACAACAGGTAAGAAAAGCCCTGCCTCAATGACTTTTGGAGATAGTTTGTTATCACGGATGGCACAGATGACACAAGAATTACTTGGGAAGAGGTCACAGTTGGGTGTATGAGTGGTCTATGGCAAAAATAGTTGCCAGATTTTGTTCTCTGTTGGATTTGATATTATCCTTGCTCTACAGAAAGACATTGTCTTTTTTGCTAAGGAAGTTGGCTTTGAAAGGGTTGATAGCAAAAGTGTGGTGGAATTGTTGGCTTCGTGGTCAAAGTGGAATCATCCAGAAAGAGTTGGCAAGAAGGCTTATACTAAATTTAAAGTTAGCATCCAGTCTCACAGATGAAATAGCTGAAATTTTTCAGGACAATGGTCCCTCCTGAGAATGGGCAGATACACTCTTTGGGGCACTGTAAGATTCAATCTCTTGTTACCAGTCTCAGGATAGTGGGCAGTCATAGAATCATAGAGTCAGCCAGGTTGGAAGGGACCTCTGAAATCATCAAGTCCAACCCTTGATCCACTACCACCGTGGTTACTAGACCATGGCACTAAGTGCCACATCCAGTCTCATCTTAAAAACCTCCAGGGACGGAGAAGCCACCACCTCCCTGGGCAGCCCATTCCAATGTCTGATTAACCTCTCTGTAAAGAATTTCTTCCTAATATCTAACCTAAACCTCCCCTGGCACAGCTTGAGGCAATGCCCTCTTGTCTTACTGATAGCTGCCTGGGAGAAGAGACCAACCCCCACCTGGCTCCAATCTCCTTTCAGGTGGTTGTAGAGAGTGATGAGGTCTGCCCTGAGCCTCCTCTTCTCCAGGCTAAACAACCCCAGCTCCCTCAGCCTCTCCTCACAGAACTTGTGCTCGAGTCCCTTCACCAGCCTCGTTGCTCTTCTCTGGACCTCCTCCAGCACCTCAATATCCTTCCTGAACTGAGGGGCCCCGAACTGGACACAGCACTCGAGGTGTGGCCTCACCAGCACTGAGTCCAGGGGAAGAATCACTTCCTTGG
Organism: Pipra filicauda; assembly: GCF_003945595.2. Lineage (NCBI taxonomy): Eukaryota > Metazoa > Chordata > Aves > Passeriformes > Pipridae > Pipra > Pipra filicauda. The sequence continues at coordinate 6,970,082 of NW_024104487.1, forward strand.
ACCTGTTGGCCACACTGTTCCTGATCCAGGCCAGGATGCCATTGGCCTTCTTGGCCACCTGGGCACACTGCTGGCTCATGTTCAGCTTCCTGTCAATCCAAAACTCCCAGGTCCCTTTCTGCCTGGCTGCTCTCCAGCCACTCTGTGCCCAGCCTGTAGTGCTGCATGGGGTTGTTGTGACCAAAATGCAGGACCCGGCACTTGGCCTTGATGAACCTCATCCTGTTGGAATCAGCCCAACTCTCCAGCCTATCCAGGTCTCTCTGCAGAGCCCTCCTGCCTGCCAGCTGATCAACATTCCCCCTCAATGTCACTTGCAAATTTGCTGATGGTGGACTCAATCCCCTCATCTAAATCATCGATAAAGATATTAAACAGAACTGGGCCCAACACTGATCTCTGGGGGACACCACTACTGACTGGCTGCCAACTGGATGCAGCCCTGTTCACCAGCACTCTCTGGGCCCGGCCCTCCAGCCAGTTCCTGACCCAGCACAGAGTGTCCCTCTCCAAGCTGTGGGCTGCCAGCTTTTTCAGGAGTATGCTGTGGGAGACGGTGTCAAAGGCTTTGCTGAAGTCCAGATGGACTACATCCACAGCCTTCCCCTCACCCACCAGGTGGGTCACCTGGTCATAAAAGGAGATCAGGTTGGTCAGACAGGACCTGCCCTTCTTAAACCCATGCTGGCTGGGTCTGATCCCTTGTCCATCCTGTAGGTGCTGTGTGATCGCACTTAGGATGATCTGCTCCATAACCTTGCCAGGCACTGAGGTCAGGCTGACAGGCCTGTAGTTTCCTGGCTCCTCCTTCCGGCCCTTTTGGTGGATTGGTGTGAAATTCGCCAACTTCCAATCTCTGGGACCTCCCCAGTGAGCCAGGACTTGGTAGATGATGGAGAGAGGCTTGAGGAGCTCTTCTGCCGGCTCCCTCATCACCCTTGGGTGGATCCCATCTGGTCCCATAGACTTGTGAGGATCCAAGTGGCTCAGTAGGTCACTGTTTCCTCCTAGATTACAGGAGGGCTATTCAGATTCTGATCTCTTTCTACAAGCTCCAGAAGCCAGCTGTCCTCAGGACAACCTGTCTTACTGTTGAAAACTGAGGTAAAGAAGGTGTTAAATACCTCAGCCTTTTCCTCATCTTTGATAACTATATTCCCATCCATGTCCAACAAAGAATGGAGGTTTTCCTTCCCCCTCCTTTTGCTATTGATGTATCTGTAGAAGGACTTTTTGTTATCCTTCACAGAAGTGGCGAGATTCAGTTCAAGTTGTGCCTTCATCTCTCTAATTTTCTTTCTACATGACCTAACTATATTCCTAAACTCTTCCCGAGTAGCCATCCCTTTTTTCCATAATGGGTAGGCTCTCTTTTTTACCCTAATTTCCTTCAAAATTTCCCTGTTCAGCCAGATAAGTTGTCTTCCCTGCCAGCTTGCCTTTTGGCCGACTGGGACAGCCTGCTCCTGTGCTTTCAAGACTTCCTTCTTGAAGCATGTCCATCCCTTCTGGACCCCTTTGTTTTCAAGGGTTGTTTCCCAGGGTACCCTCTGAACCAGTCTTCTGAATAGGCCGAGATCTGCCCTCCAGAAGTCGAGCACAGAGGTTTTATTGATGGCCCTTCTTGCATCCCTGAGTATTGAAAACTATTCATGGTCACTGTGCCCCAGACAGCCTCCAACCACCACATCTCTTGATTTTCATTTTTAAAAGCAATCAGCTTGTCCAGCTACTTCAAAGAAGGCTGAAAAGTCATCCTCTAACCTGTCAGCACTTTGCACCATTTCTGTCATTACTGAGAATTGAATTGGCACTTGGCAAAACTGATGATCCACATCTTCAATGTCATCCTGAATTCTTTTAAGAACTTTTTTTTTTTTGGAAGAACTTAAAAAACACTATGTGAGGCAAACGAATTTTGCTTTTTTAGTATACAAATGTTTTGTAATGTTTCTCCACCAGTATTATTTAGACAGTGTTATGGAAGAACTTCTATTGCATTTCACTGTCCCTGTGCATTTAAACTGTTGGTGTTTCTGAAGTACATTCACAAATCTTGCTCTATTGTATTAGCTGTGTTAGAAAAAAATCTTCACTATCTATTGAATTCCTAATCATCCCAGCGATCAGAAATGCACCCTCATCAAGGAAGGGAATATATCTATGTGGTGGTTTGGAAAAAAAACCCCTTTCCCCCGGTGGCTGGTAATTACAATCTATACGTATCTTCCCTCAGAAAATCTTCCTGTGAAGGAAAAAAGAGTAAGCATTGTAAATGTAAACCAAAACAGAGCAATCAATATAGTATATCTTCATTAATGGATATTAGCATTACATTTGACTTTGTGCTTCTGTATGTTAAGTACACTGCACATTTATGGACTGACAAAATACACATTCTTGCAGAAGCTGGTATAGCTCAAGCAGACCGAAAATTTTTTGATTTTTTATCCGCTGTGAAGTTAAGTAAGTTTAATCACATCACAAAGTATTTCACTTTCTTAATTTTTTTTGCTTTTATTACCTTCACAATTCAGGGAATCCAATTGCGGTAATATTCAATTAATAATAATGGTATTTTAAAATTCAGTTTCACAGCAAAGTTGTCATACAATATTTTTATATAGTGTTTTTCTTAAAAAAAGGTCCAGAAGAAGCAAGGGGAAAGGGTTGCTTCTAATATTTATGAACTTTCCAACATTAGGATGGTCGTGGGCTTCCAGGACAATAAAATTATTACTTTTATTTGATTATTTGTCTGCAAAATTTTTTAGGTCACTGCCATATGAAAGGGGTCATATTTTAAAAGTATCTCAATGACGGAGGTTCCAGCAAGAGAGAGAGGAACTAGAACTTCTGCACTGGGAGTTAAGCAGAGGAAAAAAAAAACAAACAAACCTGAAAAAAAAAAACCAAAAACCCAAACAAAACCAAACCCAAACAAAACAAAACAAAAACTTGTGAAAAAAACATTATCCAGCCAGTTGCCAGAAGTGATTTAGATGCTAATCCAGACCATAAAAGACCACAAATCCAAGTAGCTGTTTAACCTGATTAAGTTTACCCTTGGCTTCATGTTCAAAGCTGACATAGTATCACAAGATTTTCAGGTCAAATAGCAACTGGGAGCGAAACTTAAAAGAACAATTAGTTTGTGCCAGCTATACTATTAGTTGTTCAAACCCTTCTGAAAATGTCCTAAATGGATATATCATGGGGGAAAAAAATATCAGAAAAAAACCACACAAATTAGACCTCCTTTTGTAAATTTTACTGTGCATTTCTGTATTTCATGACATTAAATTCTATTGGATAGTCCTGGAAACTGAGCTTAAGCTCCTAAGAAACTTTGATATTTTGTACTTTTCAACCTGCAGTCTACTTTTTAGGCTGATTTTCACTCCAAGGTGCTGTCTTTTGACAGCTATTATATCTTCTGGAAGACAAAATGGAATCTTACAATTTATAGTAATGTATTTTGAAGTGCTTGTGTTTTAAATGACAAATTATCCCTCAAACGCGTTCTATAAATTCCCAGAAATGTGTCATTTTCCTATTAATTTAAAAATAGCAATTCTATTGTATGACAGAAGATTAAGAACCTGACATGACATGCTGTCATGACCCCTCTTTTGCTTTTTACTGATTCTTTTTTGTGTGAAGAAAGCTCCCTAAACATCTGTGTGTTCAAAACATTTCCACTTTTATTTGTCTTGTGTCATACATCTCTCAGGAATTCGGGGCTGGACTTAGTTTGTCTGGGTTACAGTCCTGGAACTAGACTTGAACTACTCTAATTTTAAGCCTAATCCCAAATTTAAGTTATGAATTTTTTGACATTAAAACTACTATATCAGGTGCTGGGACAGTTGCCAAAATAAGCCACACCTGTGTTTGTAACCTGCTTGTATCAGTGACAGTAGTTGCCTCTCTATCATCTTACTATGTTAGTTGTATTGAAGTGACATTGATAGTAAATAAAACGAAAGGCAAGTCTGAAGTTTCAGAAGAGTAACAGACTGAGATCTTAAAATGAGATTCCGGGTATGGAAATAAATTGCCAGCTACTCACTGAGCCAGAAGCACACGTGTTTATAAATAATGAATTAGTGTGAAGCAGCTGTAATGAAATAATAACATAGCACTATATTAAGATGTCTCCATTGCACTATCAAGATGTCAGTAATAACTTTTGTACAAAGCTCCTCGCACACCGTGGGCAGAATATAAACACTGCATCAGCAGTTATAACTTAGACATCAACTACCCATTGCAAACCTAAATGCATTATGATCAGAGATAATCAGTGGGTCAAATAAAACTCCCAGGCAAACTTTGAAAACAGAAAGCATGAAATAACATCAAAGGGAACAATGGCTGAGGATGAAAGAAATCTTTGTTACAGTGAGACAATCAAGGACTGTTCTCTCATGTCAGCAGTCAGCTTTTGGAAAGTTGTTCGGAACAAATAACTTTTAGTATGGCAGGCTGCTGCACATGACAGGAAGCCTGGCAGGTAATGATGAGTATCAATATAGAATTCATACACGAGAAAGACAAACACCCAGGTTACAGCAATGAAATGTGCAGAAACAAAAATGCAGAGGAGGGTTTGGGGAAGAGCCAAAACAAAGCATGAATAATATAAAAGTCACTAAACTTGCAAAAAACATTGGCAAAAATTTAATTTTAATTTCAGAACAGCAGATGAAGCTTGCGAGGATTTCAGTGCTATGTTACACAGTGTGTAACCACTGATATCAGTGCTCCTGACTGTAAACATGTAAATAATGTTGTGCTTTTGTAGTAAACAATGAGAAGCATAGTATGGTCCATTTTGTGCCTGATGCAGAGAGGTTAACGCTTATTAAGCATATTGTGATCCCTTGCAAATGTGACTCCTTGGAAAAACTACTCTTTCTGTGAAGATACAGCTTGTCACTTGAAGTAGATGATATTACAGTCCATTGGCCCTGAGTCAATTTAACTCTGTTTTGCAGTCCAGGCTGATGCATGCTGATTTCCTGTCCCTTATCCTACATTGCATATCTAACACTGTTCATATGTAAAAAAAACCCCCAAACAAACCAGCATCATGGTAGCAGAATATAGACTGTTCCTATGTGATAAAATTCTCATGTGTGACGTTTATATGTTTGACAGTTTACAGGAACTTTCAGCACAGGCTGGCAGTGAACATACCCGGACTGGCAGATACCAGAGCCTAGAAAAAAGCAGCTGTGATCGATACTTCTGTCTGTGTCCTCAGCTGCATCAAAGCTGTCCTGTACTATCAGTGTTGCTTTCCGGGCTTCATGTTACCAGGTGAAGGTCCCAGTCTATATGAAATAGCCTGGACCAAGCCTACCCAAAAGAGGACTTGAAATGTAGGTGAGGTTTGTGGATAGCATACACACAGATGTCAACTAGAAAATAAAAAGGAATGGAAATATAATATTTTTTTTCAAATATGAGAAAAATTGAAAAAAATACTACTGAATATAATGAATGAAAATGACACATACTGTGCATTTAGTGGAGTGAGTCCAGATTGTGTTAATGCTTATAATTTTGGGGTTTAGCTGCATACCCTTAAACTTAATAAGAATCTTTTTATAGCATGCCCCCAAACATTCACACCTTAACATCATTATTGCCTGTGATGGCAAGTGCAAGTATATTTGATTATTCAAAAGTCCATAAATGGAAATGTAAGATGGTTCCAAGGCCAAAATTCAGACTAGAAGTATCTAGAGTTTTGATGATTTTCAGATCCATATTGACAAAAGCTCTACTTTGCCTCCCATCTTCTCCTATAAATAGAACATCTCTCCTCATATTCCTCATGTTTTTCAAGACTGTTGGTTGCATTATACCATTTAAAGATTTTAGTCTTCTTCTAAGAAAAACTGCCTCAAGCATGCAAGGCTGGATACTTAAGCAGAAAGTGTTGTGCTTGTTATGTTTATAACCAACTTTGAATATATTTAGTTGGGGTGGCTGTGGCCAAATGGTCCAAAACAATGAACGTAAGAGGATAGAAGTTACTGGAAGTTATAACTTAGATCTACAGATAAAGCTGCAAAAAAATAGACTCCTTTTTGCACATTTGAGCCCTTCTTCAGTTCTCAACTAGAGGGCAGCAGTAATTTGGAAAAATTCCAAATACAGAGGCAGAATTTTATAGCTATTTGAAGTCAAAATTATCACTATAGGATTTTCTATACTGTAGACATTTTGGTGGCTGGAGATGTTCATCCCAAACTATGGGAAGATCATATTTTGGGCCATGTTGCAGCTAGTGAATGGAACAGATCTTATAGGATGATAAACCAAAATTCTATGATTGTTTCTAGCCTGGTGGCTATCTATTTTTTGGGTCTTCCAGGTATTCCATCAGGCATGTTCTTCCACAGAGCATCAGCAGAGGCAAAAGAGGGCCTTCATTTATGCTGAATCCATATGGAAATATCTTTCCTCCACTTTGGATGCCTCAGGAAGTCAAAATTTACTTTCTCAATGCCAAAACTAGCTCACAAGAAATCTGTATTCCATGTACATTCAAGCTCCCATAAATAAATTTCCCTCGCCGGCATTTTCTAGCACTAAGCAGAATCACCAAGCAGATGGGTAAAATTTCAGTTCTGCAAATTAAGTGTTTCAGTGTACAGCTAAGGGTTGGAAATGCTTTTCTGTCTTGAAAGTCTTTTTATCCATCCCAGAAGTGCTCTAGCATGCTAGTAAAAAAAAAAAAAAGAGTGTGAATATGTATATAGAAATATAAAAATACTTTTCAAATAGTATACATTTATGCAAATCCTCAGAAGAGAGAAGGATTGAAGCAGAGCTAAATATTCATTGCCACTGCTCCTCCCCCTTCTTTTTTAAGATCAAGGAGCTATGGCTTTCTACTCCACTCCTCACAATAAACAATTTTAGATATACTGACATAGTTTTCTCTGCTTTAAAAAATGGCAGAAAAGCTGCGACAACCTGTGAAATCTCATTTGGGGAAAAAACCTTGATTAGTGGCCTTTTCTAAATGCTTAATGTGGGACTCGATGATCCTGAAGGTCTCTTCCAACCTTGATGTTCCTGTGATTTTGTGAAAAGATTTCTCTGAAGGAAAAGAGATATCGAATCTATTTGAACAACATAATAAATAATAATAAATAATTATAAATAATCCCTACTCAATATATCATCTATAAGATGGTTTCCTTAAGAATAAACTCTCATTTCTACCTGTAAACTTCAAGCAGCTGAAAATAGTTAACCTTTAATTAAAAATCAGTTCACCTGATTATAAAAGGAAGTACCTATTTTTCATTTAAATGTCTGCAATGATGTAAAAGGTGGGGACTTAGCCTGCTAAAGGGTAAAAAAACTTTTTTTTTTTTAAAAAGGTGTTCTATGGGAGTTGAAGGATAATTTGAATGGCATGTGTTTTCTTTTTTTTTTTTTTTTCCTTTTAATATTTGGAGGTTTGTAGAAGAACAGAGTTATTGCTTCCATGTCAACGTGTGTTCCCTAAATTCTTGAGGCTTGGTTCAATATTTTAGAGGCCCTATTTACCAAGTGTTTTTTTAATCCTAGTAGGCAATCCTAGTTTTGTAGACAAGACAAGATATAAGGAATTTAATTTTACTTTCAAAATGAAAGAAAAATAGGGAAAACTCATTTCCTATGCTGAAGCTTGTGAGTACAAACTCTCTAAATGTATTTGATTTGGGGTCATCAAGAAATAAAAGCTTTCTGTGCTGTATGCAACTCAAAAGTTCATGTTTCATTTAGAGAGACCGTTATCCTTGTAGGGCAGAAAATTAATGCTGCTGATCTAGAGAATAGGGGAATGAAATGATTAATCGAAGTGGTAAGTGTTAATTGCAATTTTTTTCCAAGCTGATGAAACTGTTTTAGAAGGTTTATCTTTCTCTAATATGTGAAGCCCTGTGATCCATGTCATGCCTGAGATGGAACTGTGAATCCAGCCATGATCGCATCCCTTCTTGTCTGCTGGCATTTGGAGTCCAGCCCAAATTGCTTCCTTGGTAGGAACATGTTGGCTTTTTGGTCCACAGCTAGAAATGTCCTCAAGTGAGTAACAGAGTTTCTTGGGAGCTGCTGAATCTAGGAGGAAGCTCTGTCAGGTGTGTACCATGTTTTTTCTTGTGCTGAGGAATAACAAGCTCAGTAACATCTATTATTAGCATTTATAAGTCAACTTAGCTATTATGTAGTGGGCTGTGTAAATAACTTAGGAACTGTGTAAGTGGTGTAACAGCTGGATGTTTTGACTCAGCACGTTCCTGCAGACTACAAGGCGACAGCATTTCCGTGCAGATGGATGGCAGTGTATTTTTCTTTTCGTGTTTTCTGTTTTTCCTTTCTGAACCAGGCTATGGAGCTGGGGTGGTGTTTTTTCAAGACCTGGGGGAAGTAAAGCTATCTGGGTTCCAAGCAGGCAGATGCAAAGATGACAGGACTCCACAAGAAAACACTTTAACTCTCTAGCTAATTCTGTATGCAGTTACTGTGGAGAGATAACACCCTAATCAAAAGGAAACATATGGCTAAACCTATTTCTGTGGAACTTGTGTGTAAGTATAGCGTGACCATGATAACACAACTAATATCCATGCATGCTTATAATCCAGCTAAAGTTAATATAATTATTTGGATAAGTTTGCTAAGTAAAAGGTTGCCACTGTGAATTAGCACTTCAAGCTGAATGGATTTCTCATCTAGGGGCTCAATTTGTATTTCTTTGTGAACTTTGCAGTACCAATTGTATTACATTACATTTCTTTCTAAGTGGGTGTGCCTCCATCACTGGATGAAAGAGGAACCAATAGAGACTAATTTAGCCAAGAAAGCAGTATCTTGTGTGATTTCAAATTTGTCATGTTAGCTGTAAATAGTGAAGAATGCTAATTTCAGCAAAACATGGAACAAGAGTATCTTTTTATGAGATGTGCCAGCGAGGGGGATTAAGCTTCGTAACATTTACTAGACTTGAGATGAAAGACATCAGACAGGAATTTAGTAAAGTAGATAGGAATATCCCTTCCTGCCTAAATCTGTTATTTCTATCAGTTATCAGTGAATACTCAAATGAGTTACACTTCAATCTGCTTACCCCTTAAAGTTAGTCCCTTTGGGAGTGGACTGTTCCTGCATAGGTATGTCCCCAGCTGTGATGGAATAATAGTTATACTGGAAGGTACAAGTTGGCCTTAATACTAAAATGTGCTGTTTTTCCTAAAACAAGCTGGTGCAGTGAAAAGCAGTCAGGCAAACATGCAGCTGCAGAAGAGCAGACAAACAGGATGATGAAAAGCAATGCCTGAGAGAGACAATTAGAGGAAGTGTCTTGTATCAACACACAATGTCCTCCCCAGCCTCCTGTCAGCTTCTTTTAATACTCCTGAAAAGATCAGGGACAACCCAACATAAAGAGGGTCATCAAGTCTTCATGTAATTTTATTAGTTAAAGAATTGTTTAGAATGAACAATTTAGAAGCCTGTTTTTTTAGCAAAAGGAAACCTGAAAAAGGTAGCACAATTTACAGTTACTAAAATGTAATATAAGGGATGTGATTATTAAAATGGAAACCAATCTGTGCTACCTCTGTTTTTTTCCTGTTTGCTGCAATATATTGGTCTCTGGAGTTATTTCATGAGAGCAGCAGTCCAATAAGGTTATTCAATTATATTTCTGCAATGCAGGTTGGTACTGTTTCAATAAAACAATAGAAAGTCTGGGGCCAACTTTTGATGTCATTACCCTGAAGCTGGAAACTTTGTTTTCCTTGCTTCTGCTTAAACTACATGTCAATATACACCACCAAGAATTGAAGTGATGAAATACCATGGAGTATTACTCACTTCAGAGTAAAATCATGGAGGAAGCTGAAGATTCCTGATCTGGTTGAAGATACCCTTCTCATTGCAAGGGGGAGTTGGACTAGATGACTTTTAAATATCCCTTCCAACCCAAACTATTCTATGAGTCTAAGCAGGTATGGAAAAGGGAGTTAAGGAGCCTTGGTGTTATTTTGTTACATGTTTCCTGAAGTGAGTTGCATCTCTCCTAATTTCAGTGCTCTAAAATAAAAATTAGGTGAGTCTTTTGAGATTTTAGGGACACACTAGTCAGTGGTAGATTCTAAAATGATTGGGACCTAGAAATAGGGAATGAAATATTGGTATTCATTGGGAAAAAAGTAGGCTTAGGTGGTTTTCATTTTTATTTTTTTTTCCAAACTACCTTGAATACACATAAAAGAAGAGGAATACCATTGAAAAACTGAGGTTATAAAATTTAACCAAAGATTATCCTTAAATATATGTATAAATAAATGTGATTAAAAAGATTTAGACTTTCATAAAAGTCATAGAAAATTAGCCAGTAAAATGGTGACAGAAATGTGGTATTTCATGCTGTTGACATAGTTACTACATAAATCAATGAAACCTGAAGTGGTATGCTTTGTGTACTGCATTACAGTGAAATATCAAATTATTTCCCCCTGGGATGATTGGTTAGTTGTGATTTATACAATTACTGGAATACCTTCAACTTCATAATTTCTGGAGAGATGGAGAGTTCCCAAGCACACTGCGGGAACAGATTGGCCGATCAGCATGAAGTAGCATTTATAATTCATGTTAATGTGGTGTGATGGGATGAAGTAAGGTAAATGAGAGTATAATTTGTAATTAATACCTAATTTATAATGTTTAAAAACAACTTTTAAGTGCATGTTCCTTTAGACAGATTGGCAGGAGTCATAACTAAGTTCTCAAAGGCATCTGAAGGGTCTGTTTTTCTATTCCCCCTGGCAAGAGGTATATGAGGGCAGCAGTGCAGTGTAGGACAGCCCATCACCTCAAACCCCGTTCTCCAGGTGCTGCCCAATCCCACAGGCTCTCTCTGACTGTTTGCTGTGTTTTGGAACGGCACCCACCCTGCCAACACACAGGCAACTGGTCAATAGCCTCATATCCCAAACATGGTGATGTTGCCGACTGGATATGCCTGAGGTGTGTGTATGGCTTTGGAGTGCACACTGTCTGTCTGTTCTGTTCCCATGTAGTCCCTGCTGCAATGCAGCCCACACTGATGCATGTGAGGCACTTGATGCTTACCTGTAGGACTAGCATAACTGTGCCTAACTGTGTGTGAAATGTATGGTGTGTTAAGGAGGAATAGAACATAAAAACATCTCAAGGTGTGGGTGACAAAAACCAAGCAGATTTGAGATAGGATGGATTGTTTTCAGTTTTTCTCAGCCTTGCATTTGTGGGTCATTAAGGATATGGCACCTGGATCAATGGTAGTCTTACACAGAAGACAAGTTCTGCATTACGTTCCACAACAGTCTTGCTCAACTCCAAACTGCTGCATCTGATATTTAATGATGCATGGTGCATGATAGATCTGCTAAACCATACACTTGATTTAGACCTGAGCATATCACTCTAAATTTGCTGTCAAACAGTTTTTCATCAGTGTTTTTTGTAGCTGGAATGATAGGAAGAAATCTAATTTTGTGATCAAAAGCAAAGAGGCACCAAAGCCCTGTACTCCATCTGAAGGACGCTTTGTTACTTTTTTCTGAACAATGCTCTCAGCACAATGGCCTGGATGTGTCCCTTGGAGCCTTCTAGCCACCAATGCTAAATGCCACAATGAATTATTGCTTTGAAAAGCAAGAGTGTGCAAATGAACCTTCCAGCACACTTGGTACATTTCTGGTTTGCATAATGAACTTTAGTATCTCAGCTTCATGCTCAGGAATGTTTCTTCTTTTTTTTAAAAAAAAAAGCTTTTGAATTAACAGTATCAGTTAATAGACAACTTTTTTGTACTTACCACATCCAAGCTGGGCTGTGCAATCAACAGGAAAGATAAGAAGGTCAAACAGGAAGAGCTGTGCTGGAGTCAGTTTTGAGCAGAGCTGAGGAAGGCACGGATCTGCAGGCTCTTTACCAGCATGTTGTAGGGAATCAGACCTGGAAAAGGTAGGAGAAGTCCTGTGTTCTATACCTGCATGTTCCTCTTTTGCTCTGTTTTAGGTACTATTCATCTGGTATTTGACTGTAGGTTTATTGTCAATGTGTTAGAATTGCAGCCAGCTAAGCAGGGGTGATTTCAGTAGTGTTCTGTGCTTTGGTGTGTCCATAATGAAATGACTGGAAAATATATGTAAATGTGATCTATCATGGTTCTGACAACCTGCTGGAAGTTCCTGTGCTGCTCTGTCTTTCCTCTTCCAGGCAGTGTTGTGTGAGCTGAGCTGCTGTTCAATAGCAGCAGCTCCTACTTTATTCTTCTGCATTAGCTGCCACAGGCCAAATTCTGTCATATCTAGCACTCAAAATCAAGTGCTGAGGTTCACAGATGCCTTTTTTAATTTTATAACAGTGGTCTGATTTTTTTTTTTTTTTTTTAAGAATCCCAGAGTTTATGCTTGGTTTTAAGCAATTACGAGATTGTGGATTTTAGTATCCAGTTTTCCATATCTAAAATTGGAAATTTTGGACTTATGGTGCTTTCATAGCTGGATTGAGGGTACAAGGCATATTTCAGTGCTACTGAGATATGAAGAAAATTAATTGTAAGGGAGGGTTAAAACTTTTAAAGGAATCTGTTATATCTCTGAGGCTTGCCAGGGCTTTTTTGTTTATAGACTAGCCTGAACAATGATACTGCTTGCAACATTGTTTACTGAGGTTTGCTAACTAACCTAAAGCTACTTCAGTGATAAAGGAGTCAATCTTCCATTTCCGGAGAGTACTCAGATTCCTAAGTCTCTATACTCTAACTATAGATTTGCTTTACCTTTCTGTGTAATAAATAAAAATTGTTTTCTATACAGAATCTAACATGGATTTTTTTTTTTTTATATTCATGCCTGTGACTGAATTTCATAGAGATCAAAGCTGTGATTTACTCTCTCTGAGGACAAAGTTTATCATGATCTTGGCTTTAAGATGTTTGTAGCCTTATACAAAAGATGCAAAACAAATGCAAGTTGAAACTAGGAAGAAGGAATAATAAAATAACTAATCTAGCATCAGTTTGGAAAAATGACCTAGATTAACTGAAGGCAGTATAGTGGCAACATTGAGGTATTGTATAACATTTAGGATGTACAGGAGATGAGGCAGAGCAGATGATCAAGGATGTACACACAGCCAAATGTGCTTTAAATGAAAACAATGTAGGATTCACTAGCTGTCTCTGGTGGTTTGGAACACTGGAGGAACATAATACACCACAAGAGATGAGTAAAAATTTGGGGGCTACCAGAGTGCAAATCCATCAGGAGCTCAGGTGAGATGAGGGGAGAAACAAATTTTGTTGCTGCTCATTTTCTCTGGGTCAGATAGAAACTGGTGCACACAGGAGTAGGGGCAGTAACCTTGTACCATCCAGGATGTTTATGATGTGTGAATAATCCTCTTGGAGTAAATTATTTCAGCCTTTCAGCTCTGAACTTCTCCAGCACTTGTGCATGACTGCAAATAATCTGTCTTGATTGCAATCTCTGTAAAACTAGAATAATTATAGTTGCCACTGCCATTGATTACTTGAAGCTAGTCATTAGTAAGTTGTCCTGAGCCTCCTAGAGGGAAGATGATGAATTAAAGAAATACTGTATTGCATGCAGGTTTTAGGCAACTGGTTCAAATATAGCCCATTTTTATATTCTGGGTCATAGTTTCGTACTTAGAAATATACCTTTAAAGAGAGAGAGAGAATCTGTTCAGTGGATGTTATTGGTTTCCTCCTTCAGCACCCCTTAAATGGAAAGGAATTGGTTAGGAGAGTGTTCCTGTCACCAAACGCCTCTTAAAACAATAATAAAAGGCAAGGGGAAAAAACAGCCCTCAACCTACATAGTTAGGGAAATGGAAAATGTTAAACTGTAAGTGTTTTGTTTTTTTTTTTTTTCCCTGGGTAGCTGTGCTTTGAAAGCATTCAGTAAAAAGGAAGCAACAACACAGGGAAAAGCATGATAGAGGAATTGTTCTATTCAACTTCCAATAGGAGAAAGTCTTATTTTCACCTCGTGTTCAACAGCTGTTGAATACAGACCTTTCCTGCCTGCTGTGCCCTGTGAGAAGTGAAGGGGAAGGTGGAGGGACCTTCTGAACCTCACAAACCTGGACAGGTGCCACCAATGGCTCTGTGTGCTGCCCCACACATTCTCTGTGTCCAGGGAGCTCACACCACAGGGAGGGAGGATACCAGTGCACCCAGCAGTGCTCAAAGTGTTGAGCTGTGCCGTGTCTGCCTCTCTTCTCTCTCTGCTCATTCCCAGTGCGAGTACCCGCCTCAGAAACTGAGGGTCCCCCAGAGCAGAGGGAAGTGCCACATCTTGCCTGCATGGCTCTAATTTTGGCCATAAAAGTTAATCATATCCCTGTTTTTCCAACATCCTGCACCAAATAGGAATTTCTTGGTCAAGTCTCAAAGAGCATGAGAAAAATAACTTTGTGTAAATTATAAATAAAGCGCTTAGTCAGTGCACATAAATGTAGATTGTAAGAACTGGTTATAGAAGACAAACTTTATATGGTGAGTGGTAGATCTTAAATCTTGAAGATCTTAATCTTGTATTTGTTGCTATCAACAAATGGTTAGTTGCTAACTTAGCATTATACTTACTAGCATTATAGGTTTATGAAAAAATCTCTAATAATGAGAATGACTCAAGCGCTGCAGTTTAATATTCTGTAAAGCTGTTTTATATTGGAAGAATATTTTCTCTGGTTTTGTGCCATTGAATCTGCTTTAATTTGTGCTGGAACAGTTTAAAAATTGATGAGAAAGCACCAATATAATAAATAGGGTGATTATACTGTAGCACTGCTTATGTGTTACGGTTTTGCTCCTTGGGGTATGTACGTGATAGTTAAAGGTAAATAGTAAAAGTATAGTGATGTGTAAAGTTCTATGGAATCTTTGTCACTTGGGATCAAATTAGTGTCACTTAGGATACATTTAAATGCTAAAAAACATTCAAAAGAGCCTAGGTAGGCTAGGTGCCTAGCTACAGGGAAGTTATTTATTGTCTTGTTCTCAGTACTTACACAGAGCCACATGGGTTGACATTTGGTAGTTAAGGCAAACATTAAAAATGGAAAAGGAATCTACAGAGGAGAGCATGACTGTTAAAAGTGTTTGAGATTTGAGGATTTTTTTGGTGCATCTTGGAAGAGCTAAGTGAAAACATGCAAAGAACATGTCTGTTTTGCTTTTCTTTCATTCATTCTGATTTATTTTTTTCCCCCTTGGCTTAGGCTCTGGCATACTATGTCTGAATCTTCTTACACAGATTATATCCATTTTGATTTGTTCAGATGTCCTACTTGCTTTTGCAGCACCAAGCTTTATAATTTCATTCACAGCCCTGTATATATGTTACTCTTATCAACATAAAACTGATGCAGAAGACATGAGAAGTTAATCAATGTCTCTTCTCCAGCTCAACTGAACTCTAGTAATTCAGGTCAGAGTATACTTGTTTTCCTAAATTCTGTGGAGGATGATATTTTTGCTTGTGGATAGGAGCTTATGGAAAAAATTAATAATCTGAACACTGAATTTCATTTCTGGGATTAGGGGTAATCCTGATCTAAAAATAACAACTGGCTTTGGATTCATAGAACTATGTAATTTAAATAACCACCTTTGGAATTAAATTATCAATAATACCACAATATTTACATCTTTTTAAACAGGAGATACCACTATTTACAAAATATATGTAGAAGAATATTTAATTCCTAAGTGTGAAAATTGGAATGCATTACGTACATTATGATCTTGGTACAGTACTGAAAAGAATAGTGTTAGCTACTGTCATTACTTTAAGGAAAAGATCAGCTATATAAATGGAAAGCCTATCCCTCTCAAAGTGAATTTGGCCTCTGGCAGGCCTGTATTTTTAATAATTTATAACTAGGTCATCATGTCTGATAGACAGTTTTTCAGGAAGTTAGTGAGAGAAATGCATCTAAAGTCTGAATGACAATGTTAACCAAATATGTTAGTGAAAATGTTCTTTTCTGAGAGAAGGCATAAAAATTACTTGTGTTTGAGTTACTACCTATGTTTCATAGATGTATATGAATATATACACATAGCTTAATATGGAGAACTGCAATGCAGCACAAAAAGCATCTTTTGAAAAACAGCAAAGTGGGACAATGAACACAGCAGAACAACATCCAGCCTAGATTTCTTTATACTTCACTAATTTATGGTCTGGTGGTAGATATGGTTATGGTTTATGACCCTGAGCTGGTCATACCATGTGTAACTATACCTCATTAATTTCTTATAATTGCATAACTTACCTCTGTCTATATATAATTTACTGTTTTTTCAAGAAGTGTTCATTTGGGGTAAAGGTTTAAATGACTGCAAAGCAGTATATAAGTTGTCAGGCAGATCCTGCCTTGTCCTGTATCCCTGTCTGCCATGGCAGGCAGCTGGGAACTGTTGTGCTGTTCAAGTGGTTTGCTCAGGTTTAGGGATCCATGACATGAAGCTTGGAGCACAAGAAGGGTTGGAAGGCAGCGATGTGAAGAAACAAGCCAGAGCAATGTGCTTTGGACACCCCAATGCATGGTAAATGGAGAAGGGAGAAACTTCCTGACCAGTCTGAAGGCAGGTCATAAGGGAATAGTAGGTGACCAGGCATTAGTCTGAGGTTTTAGCAGACCAAAAGTAATCTTTCATGTACAGCTTTAGATTTAACCAAATTCTGATGGAAAACAAATGAGAGAGGAATTTTCATGAAGATTATAAGTTTCCATACTCATAATGAGTATAGCTCATTAATGAGTATGACTGGAGTAAACATAGAGGAATTTGGATTAAGTCCAAATGACAGGACTAAATCCTGTGGCTTTATGAAATCCCCCAGAGACATGTTAAAGCCCACTGAGGAAAAGGGTCTAAATATCAGTGGGCATGTGCTGGCTGTGTGAGTCACATCAATTGTGGATGCATTGGCTGATGGCTTGGCTGTGTCTTCCTGAAGCTGAAGTAGCTTGTGCCCAAGAAAAGGAATTGCAGCATGTCTCATGTCAGTGCCTAGAGGGAGCAGTGAAGCTTGCAACTACTTGTGCTCTATTTCTATTTCAATTCATTTTCCTGGTCTTCATGCCAATAACAGTCTTGCTGCCAGTCTCAGCCTCTAGCTTGATTCTTCTGCTTTACTGCAAAGTAATATTTAGATCCTTGCATGCAAACCTTCCTTCTTGTTTGAATTAAGCATGCAGTAGCCGTTCCACTCTTGTCGCCTTTAGAAAATGATGTTTTTCCCCTGCAATGCCTCTGTTAATGTGAATGATGCTATCCCTTGGAGGCTCTGCTTTAAAGCTGGCCAAGAAAGAATAATTAGCAGTGGGCACAAGCACATTTCACTTCAGGCCTTGGATTTTGCCAAGTGTATTGCTTTGTTGCTAAAGTAGTGATGCCACCTGGTTGCAGGAGCTTTTTCTGGGATGAATTTGGGTGTTACACAACAATTCCTCTGAAAGAAGTCTAAAGCAAGTTCTTTAATCCATGTTACAATTAAAAATAACTCCTGCAGGAAAGGGATGGCTCTTGAATATGTGCATTTATTCTGACTGTTAAAAAAAATATTACTGTTCTTTTTTTTTCCCCCTCAGATTGTTAATAATGTTAGTTGCATCACTGTGAGGAACTTCAAATTATGGAGAGTTCAGCAGTGGGAGAGAGCTCATCTATGCTCAGCGCTAATGCCACCTTCCCTGGTCTGGAGGGAAAGCAAGACAAGAAATTGGAGAGGAAAGAAATGGAACAGGGAAGGTGCAGGCCTAACTGCAAATATTTGGAGGGCAATGCTACCATCAGCACTGTCAGGGATGGAGTTGGGATGGACACATTGCAAGAACAAATGGGTAAGACCTCTAATATAGCCCAGTCACTCTACTCTTGACTTCTCTTTGCATTTAAATTACTTTAAACTGTGCACAAGCTGAGAACTGTCATATGTTTTTCCAGCTGAGCCTTTTTTTGAAATACAAGTGGCTATATTTCCTCCATGGCAATACTGCATAGATTGGACTATTGAACAATCTGTATCGAAATTCACTTTGGGTAGACAAATGGATTATCCATTAGTAAAATAAGAGGAGATGGAAGTCACCAGAAGCAAAAAGCCAGAATACTGAAATGTGACTTCTTTGTCTAGCACTTTTTGCTATATCTTTAAGATTCAGAAGCCAAATTAGATTGTGTTTCTGTTGTTATAAAAATTTTAACTTCCTTTTCTAATCAAGAGATGTAATACTATATTTATATTTGTGCAAATGGAAACATACATCTTGCAGTAAGATCATGCAAGTCAGAAGCACCTTTTGAGTGGAAGGGTGTAGTGGCATAGGTAGGTGGCCATTGCCAGGCTCTTACTTTACTAGGTTCAAGGGCTTTCTGAATGTGAAAATACTTCAAACAATCATGGCAAAACTATTTCATTTAAAATTTTACATCCTGTGATTTACACAATGTTTTTCTGTTCACAACTGCAACTCTTCTAACATCAAATACCAGGTACAAGCATCTCAGAGCAGTATAAAGTTTCTCTTCAGCTTGCCAAGAAGTATGCAAGTCATTCCATTAAGTTGGGATGGGGATAGAGTTCATTTTGAGTTCTTGAATCTAATTTTAAACAGGTTTAAACTGTATTTATAGTAACTCTCATACTTTTACTCAAATTTAATAGCAAACTATTATTTTAAATTGAACTATGAGTAATTAAAATTCTTGCTCATAGATTTTGCTTTAAACCTGATTTCTGTGACTTAGGAAAGCTTTAAATAAAACATTAGCTGATGGATGTTAATGTCTTGATAAATACCTTTCAAAGGAAGTTATATCTGGTAACATCAAAATAATAGTGATGGCAAGTTCACATGGCAAGTTCACACAAAAATATATGCTAATTTGTTGTCCTAATCAACTATTAAGTGATTATCAAAGCCATTGATAACATGTTGTCAAAGTTTTGACAATTGCTCTGTTAATACTTCTAAAACAAGAAAAAGCAGAACTACAACCAAATAAGCTCTGGGGAACTTAAATTTAGAATGCTTCTTAGATACAGTCAACCTACACTGCAGTGAGTGCACTATCAAGTTTCTATTTAAAAGCAAATATCGTTGAGTAGAGATTAAAAAAAACACCACCATCAAACAAACAAAACACCAAACAAAATCCCAATGCCCCTGTCAAACACCCAACCAAAAACCTACAAAAACAAAAGTGTTTGGGGACTGCAGTCTCTAGTTCTAGTATTCACTAGTAACAGGCCTTAAAGATTGTTTTTACTGCTTACTTTCTCTTTTTTTTTTTTTTTTTTTTTTTTTTTTTGTGGAGTGAAAAGACTTTTTTTTATATATCCTTATGTATTTGCATAACTTTGTTCATGTAACATCAATAGATGCACTTGAGGGAAGATGCAAAAGACTTGGAAATTACCATATCCTACTATATTACAGGAGCTTTTTTCTTAAAAGCAGAGGAAAATGTCTTGGGATACACAAAAATTGCCTCAGAAGTTTTCTTCTAAAAATGAAAGATCTATTTCTCCCCCTCTTATTCTTAGAAACATCAAGTCTTATCTTCACTGATTTTTGCCGAGAAAACCTTGAGAAAATGGAATTGGTTGGAGTAGGTGTTTCTTCAGCATGAAAATATATAATTCCCAAAAAGACTGGAAGAAATATGGGCTAAAAGAAAAAAACAGATTACTATTAACATAAATTATACCTAATTTGTGTTATTTTTCTAAAACTTTAAATCACTAGATTTTTACAGTACCATCTCCAAAGTATTAAGCTCTTAACAAATACAGAAGGATTAGTTCTCCATGTATGAATTGGTACAAGACACACATATCATTGCCAGTTTATACTACTGAAGCACCAGTGGAGGCCACTTTTTAGTATAGGTGTAAGGAAAGAGAAAATGAAGTCTGACCCTTGCTGCCTCCTGAAGGGGAATTCAGTTTCCTGAGAGCCTGTTTTTCTACCAACCCTCCATCTTGAAACTTTGCATAAAAATGAGGAAATCAAGATGTAACTTGCCCTGCTCCAGTAGGAGAGAAATGTTCTGCAGACACTTTTTGAGGGTTTTGGGAATTATACAGCAGGAAGGGGAGAAATAGTTATTTTCTGCTAGTAATTATCTGATGCATTGGAATATAAATTGGAATATAAAATGCTTTGGAAGTGGGGGACATTTGAGGTTTTTTTTTGTGTGTGTGTGAGTTTTATGGACTTAGAAAATGCACATAACCATTCCTTTCATTTATCATAATAGGGTGTTCTCAAAGTGAAAAATGCATGAATATCAGTTCAAGGATCCTTCCAAATCAGGCAGAGAATTTTCCAACTGGTAAGGCATTTTTTCCCCATGATGTCTTATAGATATAATGCTTTTCTCATGGTTTACTTTTTTTTTTTTTTTAAATTGAGACAACTCAACTATGTCAACATTTGCAGTCGTCACTCCTGTAAAGTTTATAATGTCCTTCATGGCAGATGTGAAGCGTCCAACTTCTACATGATATTTGTTGAGAATTTCTCATAAAAAGAGGGAATAACTGCTATAAAAGCCAGAGATAATTTATGGACTATATTGTAATTGCTAAGAAAAAAAGAGCAAATGAAAAGTTCATTGCTTATTTGACATATGGATTTCAATCCTTCCAGTGTCTTTTTTTTTTTTTTTTTTCAGTTTGTGGCCTTTCCAAGTCTCAATTTTTATTTTTTTTTCTTTAATGCTGTATTTTCAATGAAATGGCAATTAAGTGCAGTTCTTCAGTAAGTAAGTACAGCAGGCTTCCCTTCTGGAGGGTTCATGGCAGGCTCTGTGAATTGAGGGTCTTGGCACATTTCCCTTCTCTTGCTTGTGGAGGAAGAGAAATAGCCATGAAAAACAACACTGGGATGTGCTCTGATTTCTGGATTGATCTGACAAATCACATCAGTGGTAGACAGTTTTCCCCAGGCATGCGGTTATTTGCACTTAATTTATTTGTGCTTATGTACCTGCTTGTCTCACTCTGTATAGAATTTGAGCTCTTCGTTACTGAGGGTATGAATCAGAGCTCACAGAAGCAGATGGGAAGATTACCATAGGGTTTTTGGACCATATTTAATTTCTATAAGCCATTAATAGGGTTTTTTTGACAGAAGCAGCCATATTTCTGTTGTCTTCATTCAAATTCAGTATTATTTCAGTAACATTAATTTTATTTAAAACTTAAATTGTGTTTCTACAATTACATATTTAACTCTGTATCAATCTGACTATGTAAAATGAAAATACAAATTAAGTAAGTCTTGTGTCATTATTTTTTATGACTTCAGGTAGAATGAAAAGTTCAACAGTTCTGTTCCCTAATAGGGATCTGAATAACATTCAAATACACTAGTTTGTGTTCTTTGTACTACCAATTGACTGTATGACACAGCTTAAACAGAGAGGTCTTGTAATTCAGTAACAGTGCTTTATATTTCTGAGCCACTCTTCTTGACCTTAAAGTAACGAGTAATTTAGGTGCAAGTCATGGTAAAACTCCTGAAAACATACATAGGAAACCCTCTGAAAACAGATTAAGATGTATTATGTTATAATAAAATGTGAACAATATCTATTTTACCTGACTAAAAGGTGAAACTCGGAGGAGGTGGAATATTTTAGTATGCACAACAGTCCCATTTATTGCTGGAAGTGTGACCTATTTACACACTTTGCAACTGGGACTCTTCCTGAGTGGGTTTTATTGGCTTATGTACCCATCTGTGTATCTGAAAACTTATGATTTACTGTTATTGAGCTAAATTAATGAATTAGTGCAGAATGAAAGCAGCTTTATCAAAGATCCTCTTTATCTGAGAAAAGCTAACTGGAACTATACCCTTAGTTTCAATAAAAGTTTCTCATAAATAGATGTCAAGAGCTGAGAACAGGTATCTAGCTGCTTTCAGATTTGCTGGGAATATCACGTATGTGAGCTTTTAGTTGGACCATTTAATTTGGTTGTTGCTGTTCAGCCAGCTTAGTTGAGAAAAAGCTTTTTCAATATTCAATTTCTAAAAGCCTTCTGAAGTACTGGGGGTGACATGTCAGATAACTATGAATTTAAGATTAGCATAAAGAATTGTTGGAACATGCTGATCTATCTGTGGTTTTTGTTGTTCAGTTCTGGGTGGGGTTTTTTTGGTGATGGCTGTATCTGTTTGCCTTGATTTATTTTTTTTTTTTTTAAATATGCATGGAATATTTGGAAATCTGGGCATGTTCACAATGTCCATAGAGCTGTCTAATTTGACAAATTACCAACTGCTTGCTTTTTTTGTATTTTCCATCCATAAGTGTCAGTTGTCTCCCAAAATTTCTATAGACCTGCTTATCATGCTGCTTTGTAGAACTGTAGGCTTCATTATGAAAAATTGTTTCATGCTAGGCTCCTATGTCTACTGGATAACAAAAATGTAAAAGAAACATGCCGTAGATGAATTTCTGTGTGCCTGTCTCTGAAGCTGAAAAAATATGTTTTAATGTATATTCTATGATTTTGAGGGATTTTCTGGTTCTCCAAAGCTGAGTTACAGAACTTGTAGCACTGAAAATGGATATCATTCTCCAGATATCTCCTTGAACTTAACAATGGTGAGACGAAAGAGTGGATGTCCTGATCCCAGACTCCAAAGACAGCTCAGAGGGCAGCTTCGTCTTCTTGAAAACGACAGCAGGGAGGTGATGGCAGTTTTCAGTGTAAGTCAATTGCTTGGAAATTGTTTTATTTATTCAGAGAAGATACCATGTGCTCCTGAAACAATCTGAAAGATACTGGGGTTCCATTTCCATCTACATGCTGCATGCTTGATTTTGAGTGACCAGTGTTTCCCATTGCCCAAAACCACATAGGGACTTTAGAAATATTAAACTACTGAAAAAGACTGGAAAATTGATGTACAATAAATAAACCCAGCTTAAGACATTGAAGGGTTTTATTTTAAAAACATTCTGCTTTGATTTACAAATGAAATACAAAAGGAAATAAAGTTTTTTGGTTTTGTTTTTTTTTTTTTTTTTTTTTAATTTGCCCTCATATTGACTCTTCACTTCAGTTTTCAGTCACTTGGAGTCCTTTGGCATGCAAGTGACCTGGGAAGCTCACTACTAAGCCAAAGAGGAAGTCTGAAGGAGAATAGCCTAAATATTAGACTTCCTAAGGCTAAACGGACATAGCTTTAAATAGCACACAAGAGCTGGCCAAATTTTATTACTGTCTTCAATTTGTTTGTATTTAGGAAACCTGTCCTCTACAACCAATGAGGTTTGCTTTGAGTACAAGTTAGTCTCCTCTTCCCTCTTGATAAAAGAGCAGAATGATACTACTTGACCTCTGGTGTCCCTTTTTGTCTGAGCCATGAGTTCCAGCCTCCACTAGCAAACCAAACCACTGAAATCTTACTTACTTAAGGCTTTGACTGCCTTGGACACATGTTTCTACACCAGTTTCATGTGCTGTGAAGTCTGCATCACCAGGCTCCTGATTTTGTGGCTGTGAAAACAGTCTGTACTTGAGCTGCTCTGCTCTGGATTTTGTTTAGAGGGGAAAGGGTGATGGGATCAGGAGGTAAAGGAACAGAGCTATACAAGTAGACTAGACTTGTGGCCTTATTAGAAACAGACTGGGAAAAGACTTTGAAGGAAACAAGATTGATAATGATAAATTTCCTTAGAATGTTGTTTTGATATTTGGCAGCACATAAAGCCCCCGAGGCTGACATACTTTAGCATGTGTTGGTAATTTATTAATAGATTTCAGGCTCTCATTAATATGTAATCTAGTGTAGAAAGGGGCATGCAGAAGATCAAAGCAGTGATGAGGCATGTCTGCTGAAGAGGCCTAGGTTGGACTTTTGTATTTTAATCTGTTCAGGTTGTGTGAATTGAAAATATGGAAGTTGAACAGAATTAATTTAAAGACATTTTAAAATTGTGATGTAACAGTCATAAAATCAGTGGATCGGTTCCATCTTGCTCCTATTACAGAAAAAGTTGGAGAGACAATTTCTTCTCTCCCTGCCTTGAATTAGAATCAGTTCCTTGATCAGTCCTTAAATTGTTTTAAGCTGCATTTCAATTTTGATGTAACGGAAGCAAGGGTGCAAAGATGGGAAATGTTAGCTTGTGTTATATATAAACATATATACCTGTTATACATGTGACTTATTCTCTGAGATAGTGGTTCAGATACTTGTCTTATAAATTACCATAATTTTTTGTATTTCCCTGAAAGACTGTAGCCAGCATCATTGGAGAACCCTGTTTTTAATCTACTAACTGAAGTGCAAACACTCTCTATTACAACTCTTTGGTTAGAATCCATCAAAATGTACATATTTTTCACTTATTTGAAGGTTTTTGTAGTCACTCCTTTAAGCATTTTTGAAATTTCTTAAAATCCATCATTACCATTTGCAATGATTATTGCTAAGCTTTGTTAAAAGTGTAATCTAATGCTATCCTAGCAATGTGAACCCATATTAATGAGGATAAAAGGATATTCATGCACTTTTTTTAAAAATAATACTTCAGTATATTTAATTGTTTTAACCATGGAAACAGTAAACTCAGGAATGACTGTTCAGTATTTCTTCTGGACTGAAGATATCTGGAATCAGGTTCAAAGTTGCATCAAAGGAGCTTCATTTTCATATGTGTACAGAGCTCTGAGGATAATCTACAGCAGAAGGTTGTAGATCCAAAAAATTCACAATGGTTTGAGTGACCTAGAGAAATCTTAAGTCAAAAAACCCCAAAGCAGCTCCTTTCCATTATTTAATATTAATGCTCATGTGTCTGACAAAGGCAGTTCCCAAGCTGTAAATTGCTCTGTGCTAGGAGTGTATTCTTGGAAAGAACTACTAGATGCTTGCCTGGCTTTGACATCCTCTTCAGAGGACACTGGTCACTATACATAGACATTTCTGAACTAGACAAACCTTTAGTCTCCGTGTAGTCAGGGAGCTCTTTATTTCCTCTGTAAATTAACCTCACTGAAACTGTTCATACAACTGTTAAGCAAAAATCAGATTAAAACTGGACTCACTCTATCTTGGAATATGTTAAAGAACAGATATCTCATATAGGTAAAATCCTGTGTGATTTTTTTTTTTTATCCTTCTTTATTGCATAGCATTTTAGCTATGCATTAGTGACAAATTGTGCTTGAGTCTAGTACAATTGTAATAAAATATTGGTTTTGATTTTTAGGAGCTCTCTGCCAGACTCCTGTCTATTCACAGTGATCAAGATCTGATAGTAGTGACGTTTAAAACTTTCGAGGAAATATGGAAGTTTCTAACCTACCACTCACTGGGTAAAGTTGTTTAACCATACAGCAGTTCAATATGATTTTTGTATTCATCTGCAGACAATGTCTGAGTGGACAAGGCTCTCAGACACATGATGGGATTTTTGGGGTGGTCCTGTGCAGGGCCAGGAGTTGAACTTCTATGATCCTTGTGGGTCGCTTCTAACTCAGGTTCTTCTATGATTCTATGACTGGGAATTTGTTGAACACAATTTTGAGATTAGATTTATTAACCCTTAAGAGCAGTAAGTGATGTTCCTGACCTGAGTACCAGTGATTGGGCTGCAGAGACGCTCCAGCCTCCAGGAAAACCTGCCTTTGTCTCAAAGCAAATAACAGCTATTAGTCCTGGCAGATGTCTTGCCTAAGTTAGATACTCCAGGGCCAGATGATATCATATTTCTAAGCAGTCTATTCCAATCCAGGTGGTTTTGTCCTAAAGTCTAACCTGTGCTGCAATTTAAATGCTTTTGCAGCTTTTTCTGCTCACTGTTGACATGTTGAGGTTACTCTTTTGCATGCTTCAGTTTTGTTTCCACATCTAAATATGCCTTTTGTAACAATATGATGCCACTGATTTGAGTTCCACTTTCAATATCCTACAACTTTTCTGAGAGAATAGTGGTCCTTTTTGAAGAATAGCATTTGAATTAGACCTTCGTCTCCATTTTGTTCACCTGATTTTTTTTTTTCTGTTTATAGAAAGCTTGTGTGCATTATGATTGAATTTGCCTGTTTCCATCAGAGAAATTTTAAATAATGAATTTTATTTGTAATTTTGTGTTTGCTATTTACTTGCTAATTTGTATTTTTAAATGCTCCTTAGAGAAGTAGAAAAAGGACTGTTCCAATCTGATTTTGCAGATACAACATAGGAAAAAGAAGCTGCTTCTTGGGAAAGGCTGTGGCTAACAGGGAATTGATTCAGCATCTTCAAAATAGTAGAGCAGCACCTTAATCACTGTCCACCATTCCTCTCCATCATTACCTTTTGCACAAGGATTTGCTAATGTATTAATGTTGGTCCTTTAAGTAGTAATCTGCTATCTGTACCATGCTGATTATGATGAGCCAATTGAGATCTCCCTGTAACTATCATTACTTCCTCTAACATCTTTGAAAGCCCTAAATGTTGATATAAGGAGTCCCACCTTCCAAGATCAAGCATTATCTTCTGATTTATATGACTCTGGTATGCAGCATCATCTCTGTCCTAAAGAAATTCCAGGAATCTGATACCCAGGCACAGTGTCTCCATATATTGGCATAGCTGAATCAGGCAACATGAGTTTATAAAGAGATTATTTTTTGACATTTTTTCCAGTCAGCTGTTTTTGATGCTAAGGTGATACCAAGCACCTGGTGCTCAAAGCTTGCTGGTGATTATCTTTCAGACTCCAAGCCTTTCTAGACTATGAAGAACCTTTGTAAGGGGAGGACATAGTCTACTTTTTCAGCAGTATTAGGCACAGAAACGTTTTGAGTCTTTAGGTGTAGTTTGTGAGAGCTGAGCATTAAAAGAGCTGTAATGCATGTGACTTAATGGATGTAATTTTACAACTATAATGTAGTAAAATTAGTTATAAGCTGTGCATTAATTAATAATTGAGAAGTCTCTGACTTCCTCAAAGTTTGTCTTTTTGTATAACACTGTAAAATGGCAAAGAAAACAAGTTGGATATTTTTTCCTAGGTTTTATAAATCATTGCATGGAGAATTTATTCCTAGATCAGTCTTTCTGGCTATATTCTCAAGAGGAGGAAGAAATAGGCATTGAAGTCTGTATAAATGAAAAATCATTAAATTTGATGTGCAGAAGTCTGCTACTACAGGAAGGTAAGTAAGACTGCACATGCCAAGGCTAAATTTAAAGAAGCACCTTTCTTTAAAATCTGCAAATTAAACATTAAGATCTATTAAAAAAACTTAACGAAGCTGAAATTTGAATTTATTCACTCCAAATGCACCAGAAAGAGAAGAGGAAGGAACAGGCACAGATTAGGTTAAGTAGGATCATAAAGGGATTAGAGAAATTCATGTGCAACTGGTCCGTAAATGGATACCAAAAGGATTAGGGGTGGACGTACATTCCAACTTGCCTAATATTATTGCAGATTCTGGAGATGTGCAGGAGAGGGATTATGGATAGTTGCCAGGTTTGTGTACTTCTAAATAGCATCACCTGCTTTTGCAGTCAGATAGAATGATGGGGTAGACGGATTGATTACTGCAATAGGAATATTGAAAATGCTGCAACAGAAGGTTCTACACTTCATTTGAGACCTCAACTTTGCATTTTTTTAATGAAAGAAAAACTGGACAGAAATATGTGAATATCTGACAATTGGAGAGAAAAGTCTTGAAAAATCTGACTTTTTAATTTAATATTACTGATATTCTTCAAGCAAGTTTTAAGGCTTGCATGACACTAAAACATTGCATAAAATGACATCTGCTCCACTGCTTTTGTTTTAGGATCACTTTTTGTTTTATGTCCTGACAATCTGATAAGAAAGATAATGGCTGCAGACAATGAAATAAAAGCTTATTTTGAGACTGGGGATTTCACTGAAGATGTAACAGGTGGATCTGTGGATAGCAACGCATCTGTGTTGTCTAAGGCTTCTCTGGAGCCATTGAACCCTTTCCATCAGTAGGTACCTGACTCTACCTACCTATTTCATATGCATCTGTCTCATATATGCACACCTCTGCTTAGACAGAGATGTCTCTAAAGGGTAGCTTGTTGTGGAACATCCATCTTCATTGACACTGAGAAAAAGATGCTCTAACTGCTTTCATACCACACAACTGAAATTGATCCAGCTGCCTGCAGAGCTGCCTTTAGAGATGGTTTGCTATCTTGTGAGTTGGATATTGCTTTTCTTCCTGACTCTGACAAAAAGTCCATTAACATTTTTTCTAGTAATGTAAATTGAAAGTTTTCAGTTTTCAGGATGCTTGGAAAAGTGGATGTTAAGAGGCTAGCAGTGTTTTTACTTAACATTGCTGGGAGCTACTCACCTCCTTAATGCAGTTTCTCAAGTTCAGTTCAAGCCTAGAACCAAAATGACATCAAAGGACTCACTTTAGAAATCACCATAAACCCATTAATTCTTGGTGCTCTTAGTACTTAAAACTGGAATGACCTGGGGCAAGGAGAAATAGCATGACTTTCTCAGTTTGGTTTGTTTGCCTGAAGTAAGAGGACTTTTACTACTAATATTAATCAAAACATAACTGTCTAAAGTGTACCGGCTGTGCTGAAATTGAAAACTAGCTGTGGGAGGGGTGCATTAATTTCCAGATGGATTTAAAATATCACTGTTATTGTCACAGCATTCAGTGAAATGCTCTACACACTAACTTCAATTTCTTTTTCTACTTTCAGATGGTTTCTTAAAGGGTATTCTAATCCTATTGATTTTTCATGCAAAACTGAATCTAAATCCATCACAAAAGTCGGTAAGAAACTCCATTCAAACATCAACATTAAAATAACCCCAAACATATTCTATACTTTTGCTAGGACAGACACTAAAGGGTTCAATTACTTTTTTTCCATTTTATTAGGATGGGAAAACAGCTTTCAAAATTACATTGCAGTAAAATTAATGTGAGAGTAAATCTCTACCTAATTTGAATTACACTCTAAAGGTTTATCTTTCCCCTTTTTCCTCCTAAATACTGTATGAAAAAGGTGCACAAAGTAATAGAGTAATTGAGTCGAGGATGCCTCTGTAGCTTTGATAATCTTTAAAATTAGAAAATGCTCCAATGTAATTATTGTGGATCTTTCATATGTGTATTGCTTTATGTAACAGTGCTGGGGAAATAAAACTTATACAGGTGGTCTGAGGTTAGAAAGAAAAATTGCTTATTTTCTACTATGCATCTCCATTTTAATAATGTATTGACTGCTCTATCGCTGCATATTTATCCATTAGGGATTGTTTTAGTTTGGTTCAAATGTTTTACTCTGGCCCAAGTTCAAAGCCCTTTGTAAGAGATAAAGTAAGGACTTAAACCATTTTTTTTTTTCTGCTTTGTGATGGAATTTGCTAGAATTTTGAAAACATTTTAGACTTTGCTTTCTAATGGCTGAGAAATGAGGATTTCTTTTTTTTATGCTATTTACAATTCTAATCACTCAAACCAAACTGGGGTTTGCATGCTTTAAATCTCACAAGAGCAGATATGCAACTCACGAGTTCCAGGAATGTATCTTGCTAAATATATTCTTCTGCTGAGTTGCTTTTTTATTAAACGCATTTCTATTGTTAAGTTACTTTATCTGCAAATATTATTTATCTCCCTATTACACAGCAATGGGATCCTGTCTAGCTGTGATGAATTATGCAAGTATTGTGCCAGAAGAGCTGAGTTTCCAGGACGGAGACAAAATTGAGATCCTTGGCTACTTCATTGAATGCATGGAATGGTTTCTTGGAAGACATGTGTTTACTGGCCAAATAGGTTTTGTAAAGACAAGTCATGTGAAACTGGACTTATCTGGAAATAAGTGAGTGATATGTATTTATCTTATAAACAAAAAGGGGCTTAGTCTGTCTCTTAAGCTTTAAAACAGTGAATGGTAAATCCAGGTGTGGGTTGTTGTTTTTTTTTGGTGTTATATTTTTGCTTTAATGAGAATTGTTGTAGCATGTATCAATCAAAACAAATGCAAAGAAATTGGAATATGAAGTCTGATTAAATGTTGGAAAATATCCGTTTGTAGCTGAGCTTCTTACTGGGCAAAGAAGCTGTTGGACTTGTTATATTGTTCAGTTTCTCTTCTTTGGATCACAAGATCCAAGGAGCTTTACCCTTGTGGAAGGTTCCATTTTTGCAAGTCTCTGAAGGTCTGTGTTAAAGCATCTGAGTTCTGTTTTTTTCTGTACCCTCAATTACAGGCCTTAACTTGCTTCAGTGGGACCTTTACAAATAGTTGCTAATAATTCAGAGTGAAACCTCTAAGAAGTGTGTATGTCAGCATGCATTGGCACTGTGTAATTAGGCTGTTCTTACCAGTATGCCTGAACTGTTTGCATGCTGAAACAAGGAGTTCCAAAATGTTGTTTGCACACCCATTTTATTTTAACTCTGAGCTTATATTAGAAAATCAGTACCATAATGTCCTTAAAGACTTGTCCTTCTAATAAATACTCTCAAAAAATGCTCTACCATGACACTGACATAAAGCTTACTCTGCTGTGGTAGAAACTGTTAGCTACAAGTGTAGCTACTATCAGTTTATATGTGTATTTATAAATGTGACTAAAACTAATTTTGAACACAGCACAACCTATAATGTAAAGATTGTATTACTTTCTCTAACAAGTTCCAATCTGACTGATGTAGTGAGCTCCTTGAGCCAACTCTGCTTTCAAGCACCTTCAAAGTTATTCCTTTCCTTGTTAGACCACAAGATCTGGATTTTCTTGAAGCAGAAGAGCTATCTTTTTTTTCAAAAGAAAAAAAATTGGAAGAAGTAATACATTTGTTGAAACAAACCTCCATCACAGATGTTTGCTCTGTGTACAGAATAGGTAAGTATGAGTCTTACTCCTTTTTACTGCACAAGACATGTTTGCAGTTTCTATATCTCTGTTATAACTGGTTTTGGTGTTGTTTTTTGTTTTGACTTTGGGGGGTTTTTTTGTTGTTGTTTTGTTTTGTTTTTAATTTCAATGTGATTCCAGCCTTTATACCTACTTTGAAATATCTTGGTGTTCAGCTGGTTTTTAGATGTGGCATGTATAAATCCTTTATATCATCTTTGCTACTTTACTGCTGTTGCAAGACTTTTCCCAGCAGTGCATTTACAAATCTTCTTTTGTCCTTTCTCTTTTTTTTTTTTTTTTTTGGAGTGAATTTAAACAGCAGGCTTTTAAAAACTCTATTATCAAGCTGAACAGATCTCCAAGCTTTTACATGTCTGCATTATGAATTATAATTTCACATGGCTGCATTAAAAAAGGCAGTATGTTCACCCAAATACTGCTGGCTTTTCATTCATCTTGGGAAAGGTGGCATAATAACTACTGACAGCTAATGCAAACATATGCCTCTTCACACTTGATTTAACTTTCAAAGGTACAGAAGAATAGCAAAATCTAGTCATATAAACATTGTCTCTGATACAGATGTTATTTTCTACGAGCTCAGGCTTTACATAAACCATTAGGGGTAACTGGGGTTTCACCTTTGTAGACTTACTGTAAGGCAGGATAATGTAATTGTCTTGCTGAACTGAACAGAGGCAGCAATTTCTTATTCCACCACAGGCTGTTGGTGATGCATATGCTTGTCAGATATCTAACAAAGTTTTATCTCCATTAGTGCCATTCCAAGAGACAGGCCTGTAGGCTCCAGTTTGAAAGCAGCCAGTGTGTACCCTTGACTTGGGTGCATTGGTTTAATTCTACAAATCAGTCTCTGTGTGTGAACAATAACTAAGGCATATCAGGCCTGAGCTGCAAAATGCAACTCATGTAAATATGCAAAATGACTCCACACCTCACCTTGGTGAGGTGGAAAAGCCTGGAAACAAAAGCTCAGACCTCTGACATATTAAAACAATGCCATGGCCATGCTGCTATTTTTGCCTGTTGCATGTTTTTGACCACATCTCGCCTTCTCCCCAATCTTAAGTGCTGACTTCTTTTCACATCTTCCCCCTCTCACATCTTTACCACTTCTCTTAAACAGCACAATTGATCAACATAACTCTACTTATCCAGAGCAAGCATTTTTCAATATTCACTTGATGTATTGCTGTGTGATCTGAATAAGTGGGTTTTTGATTAGTTACATCTAAATCACTGTACTGAGAAGTGTTTATTTATGTGCACTTCCTTGATTAGATATTCAGAGCATTAAGTTACAATTACTCTAAACATCTGTGGCATTCATCCACCAAAGTCAGGAAAGCATTTAAAGAAAGGAGTTCCAGAAGTAAACAGTCAGTGAGAGTTCATTCTTAAAGGCTAGTAAAGTAGCTTTGCATCAGCTTAAACAGAGCTTGAATAGGTCTGTGAGCCTCTGTGATTTTTTTTTTTTTATATATCCTTCAGCACCACTTCTATTGCATCTAGTGTATGAAAGACAGTTAACATAATCCTGAAATGCAGCATGACAACCGAAATGCCTTGAGAAATATCTGCTACACAAAAATAGTAATTCTTAAATGTTCTACAGATGCGCTATGGTAAAAATTTAAAGCCAGACCTATAGCAATAATGTCTACAGAATTAAGAGATACATCTTTTAAAAATAAAAGATGGAGTGATTTTTTTCACCTGCATGCTACCAGAATGGCCACAAAAGTCTGACACTCTAATCCTCACAAATATTTTCCCTCCCTCCATTGCCCTGGGAATGACACTAAAAATATTAATGGCTCCTTGTTACCTCATTTTACAAGTGGGTTGTGGAGAATGGTCATATCTTTGCTGCCCATTTGTATTTTAAGGCAGCAGAAATGCATCCCTCAGGCAGGACAGGTTGGCTTTAATTCTGAGATATGCAGTTGTCTCCCCACTTTACTGAGCGGAGGTAGGTGCATGATGATAACCATGTAGAAGCAGTGAATTGTGTCAGCAGGAGGGTAAGTCCCTCATATCTGTTAGCTTTGAGTCCAACTTAAAAATTTCTTCTCTTTTAAATTTCCAGGACACGTCAAATTCTCCTGACATAAAGAATTATCAACTCAAAAATTGTCTTTTTTTAGGAGACTTAAAACTGAAAGAACAAAGATACCATAGGTAACATGAGTGTTTTCTTTCTTACAGATGAATTAGAAGAACCAGAATTTCAGAAAGCTCATGAATATGGTAATAATTCACATGCATAAAAATTTTACATAAAATTACCGTGACTTCTGATATTTCTGGTATATTTACTAGCTTTTCTTCTAATGTCTTTTCAAATTCTAATTTTCTTCTCTCATTGTTTGCTTTCTGAGATTTTGTTGTAACCCCTTCTCACTAGGTTTTGCTGTACAATATTGTGGGGTTTCACTGATATCAGATGTCTTTCTTGGAACTTGCTATCCAGTTGCAGACTGTATGACTTATTTTTACTTCTGTGACACACATATGCACTACCTCCCAACTCCTCCACATTGTTTATCAGGGCAAAATATTGTTTATGGGACACCTGGCAAGTCCTGATTTGAATTCCAGCAGGTTTTTCATCTAGAAAACTTCATCCCATAAATAGATTTCCCAAAGGAGATATTTTGATGAAGATACAGAATTCTTTCCCTTTTGCATTTTGTTGGCAAACTGTCACTATAATTATTTTTATTGTATTATTTCTCTAAACACCAATTTTTATATTTGATTCTGCTGTACAGTTTCAGAAATGATATTCTAAGGTAATTGAGTTCTAAATCTGCAACTTCAACAAGCTCCTGTTCATCTGCAGCTGTAAGCTTAAGCACTATGACTGCAAATTGCATCCCTAATCCCTGCCCTATTAACTGGGCTGGATAACAGCGGGCAGACTAAGAGTTGATGCCATATCTGTCTTCATTATATTTGTAAGATATTCAACAATATTGTCACTAGGAGAACTTAGATCAATGACAACATCAGTCACCACAAATTTGAGAAAGATAATCAGGGTTGGTATTTGACTGAAAGAAGAAATCCTATTACACATTGTATAGACCTGGGTGGCCACACCTGGGCAGGAGAATAGAAACTTTGCAGGCACACCCACAGCAGCCATGTGAGACTTCAGCAACTCAAATATCAGTCTTACTCTCTGCCCTGGTTAACCTGCCTTAGCGTGCTCTCAGGACATACCCTTACTCAGCTTGCATGCTTGAATTCACATTTCCCTTATACCTTAAGTCCAACCTGTATCCATGCCCTGACCCAGGGCCTTTTTTCCAGCCTCCAGTTCAGACTTTAAGTCTTCCTAGATTCTCATCTTCTCCTTCTTACTAACTAGACTGAACTGTAATTCATTGGCAGATCTCTCTTGCTCATATATGTGTAGAGAGAGCAGAGAATATACAGAGTGTATTTTTTAGTGTACACAGACACAAAGCAATTTGAATTAATACTGAACTTCAGTTGGATTAGTGTTTGGATCAGGCACAGGGTCTGGCTAGACAAGTATATGGATCCCTAATGTGCTTACACATGGCAAGTCCTGTTTATTCCCACTCCTCCAGTCTCCCACACTTGTTCCTCCCTTATCCTTCTTGGTATCTCTTTTCACATCTTTTCTTGTCTCTTAGCTACACTGTTAGGAAATCACAGTATGTTTACATAATGTTTTCTTAAAAGCATCTTCTACTGAGAAGTGTTTTGGTTGGTCTATAAAAGGTCTGTGTGTGTGCATGGAGGAAGTTATGATCTGTACCTTATTTTTAAATTTCAGAAATTCCATGCTCCCATTCTAGTGCAGGATCCACTAGCAAGAATGGCAAGATAGAAGAACTGCTGAAGAACTTCAAGAATTTGGAGGCCACTCAGGCAGGAGAGCCAGCTACAGAAGGAAAGGAATCTGCTAGTTCTTCAAAGATTGAAATGTTTCCTCCACCTGAAGGACCTCGCTTCCACATATGTCAAGATGATGTTCAAGCATTTGACATCCCTGAGTCTCTGCTACTCTTCTTAAATAGGAAAGAGTATGAGAGCAACTTCAAAAGCCTGTATGATTTCTCTTACTCATTTACCAACACCTTATTTTATGGATTTTCAGAAGAAGAAGAACTGGTTAGTTTTTTAAGATTAGCAAGGGAAGCAGCAAAGAAAGCAGGTATGTCCTGGGCACTAGCAAGGCTATGCTTTCTCTTAGGTAGACTTAGTGTTAAAAAGCTGAAGTTTTCCCAAGCTCGGGTGTATTTTGAGGAAGCACTGAGAGCAGTAGCTGGAGTGTTTAATGATTTGTACTTCATGATTGCTCTTTATACAAATCTAACAGTCATCTACTTGACACAGAAGAACAAAGAAAAGTGTGCTCAAGTTTTTGACAAGGCTACATCTCTTCTCATGGGCATTCCCAACTACATTTGCAGTGCTGACC
This sequence comes from Pipra filicauda, assembly GCF_003945595.2. NCBI lineage: Eukaryota > Metazoa > Chordata > Aves > Passeriformes > Pipridae > Pipra > Pipra filicauda. Next base: position 7,005,571 of record NW_024104487.1, read on the forward strand.
TGGAGTCAGATATACTGAAGTATGCTCTGAAGAGGACAGTTTTGAGCCAGAACAAACATGCAGAGGCAAGGGCATGCTTTCTACTGGCAAAACATTACAGCACACGCAAACAACACGACGAGGCACTGCCATTCTTGGAAAGGTTTCAACTCTTGCTCAATGACCTGGGTTTACAAAACAACTTATCCAACAACTGTTATTTCAAACTAGCAGAGTCCTACAGTGAAAAGTGTTTGCCACACATTGTATTAAGTTGCATAAAGGTTACCTCTCCCCAGAGCTCCAGTACTTTAATGGATTCCCTGAAAAGGATTGATTTAATCATCAAAAATGCTCCCAAACTCTATGGCCTGAAAAAGCTCAGACAAATATTCCCATCCCAAATTGCACCTTACCTCATACAAGCACTTTCGTCTGTGTTTACTGATGAGCAGCAAGAACTGTGCAGCACCATCTATCTTCACCTAGCAAAGCTGTACAGCCACCACAAACGGTATGGAAAAGCCATTGCTTACATGATGAAAGCACTGGACTCTGATGCTTCTGCTAAGCCAGAGGAAACTATTAACTACTTGGTTTCACTTGCTTGGTTATACATTCTTTACAAGCAATATGATGTGGCTTTAGCCATTTTAAATACTGTTGTAGGCTCTTCATGGAGCAGTCCTCACCAACTAGGCATTGCTTATAATATGCTTGCTATTGTTTTGAAAAGGACAAACAACACAAAAGAAGCTGCTGAGAGCTACTACAAAGCGCTGCGTCTTTCAGAAGAGGCTGAGATGACCCATAACCAAGCTATAGCCCTGGCTAATTTTGGGGCACTCTGCCTGCATGCAGCAGCCAGCAAGCTTGCAGAACATTATTTTATCCGGGCAGTTAAGCTATTCTCCAAGCTTCCAAGTATGGACTGTGGTCAAGACTTTATCCAAGTCCTCCTTCAGTTGGGATGTTACTATGTTGGTGGAACTCAAAGGGAAAAAGGAAGGTTTTACTATGAATGGGCTTTTTTAGTTGCAATGGAGACAAGTCATCTGGAGAGTAAGTATATCTTTTTTTCTCTCAAGTTACAAAATGTACCCTGTTTGGGAATTTTTGTTATATAGGTATGTTAGATATGCATTTAGAAGAGGCGTATCTTATTTTCTTTATTCTTGCTACCATGATTAAGGAGCTTATGCAGGTAAGGTGATTGTGTTACTATTTTATTTTGGAGATGAAGTTTGAAGTAACCTCTAGCCTTTAACTCTGGGGGTGAAGGAAATGGCAGTGGGATCTTCTTATTATGACTTTTATGTTTTTCATTGGCTGTGCTGTGATTTGTGAAGTGGTGAGAATTAATAATTTTAAAAATAATTTAACTTTCATTTTAAAATAGAGATTCATGTTAGTATTTCCAATCTATTCTCCTAGGTCAACTGCAAGCGATTAAACTGCTGTGTCAGTTTTACAGTACAGTTGTTCCCAACGAGGCTCAGTGTGTCATCTACAATGAATATCAACTATCTTTAGCTAGAAAGATGTCCAACAAAGTTCTGGAGGGACAAATTTTGGAAACTATTAGTCAGCTCTATTTGTCTTTAGGAACAGAAAGGTAAGACATGCTAAATGACTTTTCATTCTGATTTTAACTTTTCTGTTCTGGATCTCAATTTGTGCAAAAGCTGAATATGATGAATTTTTTTTCCTCTCTCCGCTTTGCTAATACACTTTATCAGAATGGAAGGGTCCAATGCTAGTGGAGATTTCTCTTGTTTCTTTTTGAGTAACTATAATCTCTCAAGAGAGACAAGATGTTCAGCAGGAATTAGCAGCACTTGAAGAACCAATTTATTTTTAAAATCTATATAAATACATTTTAAACATATTATTACGCAACTCTTGACAACTGCTATATCAGGTGACTTGTTTGCAATGATTTTTGCAAGACTTTTTTAAAAAAAACCTAAATTATGTATTCAGAACAGGTCAGGCATTAAATTGTCACTATGTAAGTGTTTCTCTTTGATGAAAGGCTTTTATCAAAACTTATATAAGTATGAAGCCTATGTGCAAAACTGTGTAGCTTTAGTCCCCAGCAATTTCTATATTGCTCTTATTTTCAGAACACCAATTTTTTGCTTTCCAGTATTGAAATAACAGATTGCACAAGTTAAATCATAGTAACTATCAGGTGCTGGAGAAACTTATAGGTTTCTCTAACAATGTTTAAAGTACCTTTAAAGGCTTTTTTTTTTTTTTCTTCCTTACTGTACTTCAGGGAATCACTTTGGATTCAGGTATTTTCAAGCATGCCTCAGTAAGGATAAAAAAATATTCTCAGTTGTGGAAAGAGAACAGATGCCTGCTTTAGCTTAAAGTGGCTGCAGTCCAAGCATCTAACTTTGCTAGTAGATCACCCAATTTATTTTGCTTTGGTCATTGCTTTTTAATGAAATAGTTGGTGACCATTCTTTGGAGAGACTGAAGAGAAAGGGGTTGGTTAAGATTTCAAGCTACCTGGAATTTGCAGAAGGATTTTACTAGCTGGAGAAGCTGCTTAGTGTGCTTGTAATACACAAAGCTTAGGTTTCCTAGGAGCCTGGCTCCCAGACTATATAACCTTAGCAGCCTACCAGAAAATAACACATAGTCAATGTGGTGTTAAACCATAGTATCACAGTATTCTTTGAGTTAACAGCCCTGAGTAACAGGGCACATATGTCTGTGGTAAAGTAACAGAAAACTACTGTGTCCATGCCAGTGGACCAGCCTGACCTGTTCCAGCTGCTGTGCTGGGTTATGAATTGGCAGATGCTTCTCTCTGCTGTAAAAGCAGAGACTCTCATGGAGGGATGAAAGTAGCATTCAATAATTGGGCTGGGTTGGACTACTTCAACTATCTTGCCTTTCCTTGTGTTAGCAGCTTGTTAGCAGAGCAGACTGAAATGTCAGGCTTGTTCAGTGAATCTGTACTTCCTCTCATGATTATAAAATGAGTGACAGGTCTCTTCAATCTCTTTTTAAGAGTCAGAAAGTGATAAAACCAATTTTTTTCCCTCAGATGAAATATCTTGTTGAGATAGAACTGAAATCTTGATAGTGTGAAGTACAAGGGAGGGTATTACTCTAAGATTTGTTTTGGTTCTCTTTGGAGCTCTAAGCATGCTGTTCTAAAGATGCACTCTGTAAGGGTTCACTGTAACTATGCAGGTCATGTTATATTTTAATTTGTTTGTGCCTTGTGCATGGAAGGAAATGCAACAGGTCAGGGTGATGGGAATACAGCACAAGACAGATTTAATGAGTCCAGATTTTCTATGTCTGTTATAAAACATTGTAAAGTCAATAAATCGGATATGTCTTTCTTTACACTTAAAGAAATTTGCACTGCCTAATGATCTGATAATTAAGGTGCTTCTAGAACTGATCATGTCATGTCCCATTCTCCTCTGCCCTACCATCCCCTCCCCATTTTCCCTGTTTTTTTCTGAAATTGCTGATTAGTCTGAATTGTGCTTAAGTCACATGGCCTAGCTGACTAAAAAAGAGATTACAGATGCAATTTGTTTCTGAAGTTTTTAGGAAAAATTCATTAATGATAGAAGAGTTAAAGACGAGGAAAGATTTTTCTACCTCTTAGTTTGAGGTAGAGAAAGGACACATCTCATCTGTCTAGCAGGAAACATAGATGGAACAAAAAAAGGAAGAGGAAAAAGACTGAGTTCTCTGGTTACTAGTGTAATATAGCTGAGAAATTATAACTGTGCACAAAGTAGGGGAAACAGATTGTATTTTATATTAGCATGAAACTTTTCTCACTATGAAGAAAACCATTTGCAATTCTGAAGAAACCCTTCAGTGATTAGCAGTTCTCCCCATTTCAGGGCCTACAGGTCAGCTCTGGAATATACCAAAAGAAGCCTTGGGATATTTATAGATCTCCAGAAAAAAGAGAAAGAGGCATATGCTTGGCTACGGGCAGGAAAGATATATTATGTACTGAGGCAGAATGAGCTTGTGGATCTTTATATTCAGGTATGCTGTCAACATGGTGCAGGTGGCATGGTAAGGGTAAGTAATTCAACATAGAGATCCCAGAGATTTTGCTAATGTATGTTCTGAACATATAGTGACACTATTTATGTAATGCTCAAAAGCATTTTCCATTGGTGCTTCATTTTAACGTATTGCTTGACTCTGGAAAGATTCTGGGCAGTGACCTTTCTCAGTTCCTGCTCTGCTGTAAAAATACTTTTCTTCCATTGTAAAGGGGAGTGCTGCCTTGTGCTGCAGGATCCGTATAGGGCTTGAGTCTTGACTGGTGTATGAATAGTACCAAAATGTCATCTCTAAATAAAATAACCAGACATCTGTTGTTAAGATGTTTAGAAAAGAAATCTACAAAACCTGAAGATATAGGAAAAAAGTTCATATTAAAATGTCCTGAGACACAATATGTGGTGCTACTGAAATGAGTTTTTCTCTCAATTAGGTTACATTTTTGAATACTTACAAGCAAAACTGAATGCATATGTTTACAAGAAGGACCTGTTCTATACCCCTGTTACTTCTTTCTTTTACAAAATTATTTTAGCTGATAGCCCCCAAGTCAGTCACCTTGTGGTACAACAGCAAAATCAGCATGTGGGGTAATTTTCTCTATCTGCTTGGTTTTCTCCAAGAGGAGGAGTGTGTCAGGCACATGCATGTGTATTTCATACTGTGCATGTATGGAATATGGAATTTAGAGCAGAGTGTCAGTGCCTATCCATGAGGAAAGTCTCAAAGCAGGAATCTGCCCACTAAAAATTTGACCGCTGTGATTTATGCCAGTAACTTGTGCAAATCATCACATCTTAACTTGCCTGTAAAACACAGACTCCACAATGTGATGCAAGAGAGTCCTTAGGCACCTGAAGCCAAAACAGGTAGAAAAGAATCGCTACCTTTGTGCTTAAGTAGAGAGAATGTACTTTTTCATTACTACTTATCCTATCAATAACTGAGTATCCTGGTATTGTTGCCTTGGGGAAGATGCCTGCTGCCTTTCATTAAATCCTTTCTGTTAACAAGGCATGTATTTATTCAGGAGAACAGGATAGTGGATCTGCATTTATTTACAAAATTCACTTCACTGGCTTTTAAAGCTGCAGTTAACAATACCTACCTTAAAATTGAAACACTTCTGTAATATATTTGATCTATTTCAAATTTAGTATGTTTAGTATGCAGCTATCAAATACACTAGTGATTTTAGAGTGCCATGTGCTGATAGAGGTAGCAGGATACTATTGTCAGATAAAGGGAAAACCAGGCTTTGTTTCTTCTTCAGTAGCTGCTGCTGGCTTGCTCAAAAACAGGTTATCACAAAAGAGCATATTCTCATCAAATATAGCCTTTCCTATCATTATAATAAGGGAAGCCTTAGGGATTGTTTTTTCCAATTGCTTGTACTTATTTTGTTCTACCATGAAGTAACCAAGATTTATTTTTTCGCTTTCCTTCCCCATTCCTTATTTTCACTTCAGGTTGCTCAGGATGCTGCTCTTTGCACAGGAGATCCAAATTTAGGAATGGAATTGTCTGAAGCTGCTGGAGACATATTTTTCAATGGTACTTGGGAAAAGGAGAAAGCCGTGACTTTCTACAGGGTTTGTGCAGTTTTTTGGTGCATCGATAGTTATGTACCTCCCCCCACAGGAGGTATTCTACAAATACTGAACCAGAAGCTGATCCTCTCAGCAAACAGTTTATAAACTATTGCAGCTGAGTACTTTGTCATGGTGTTAGTAGATATCTCCTGTTTCAACTTCTCTTCTGGTTGCAAGTTATGTTATAAGCAAAGAGCAAAATGAAACCAGAATTACTTGATTTGACGTAAACGAGAACCTGTCAGTGCACATCTTGGAGTCCAGCCATACATAAGATGCTGTTATATGTTTCAGGACAGGGCTCTTCCACTTGCTGTTCAGACTGGCAACAAAACCACTGAACTCAGATTATGCAATAAACTAGTGGAATTGTTGATGAATCTGAGGGCCTATGAGGAAAGTCTGGAATATGCAAGAGCGGCTCTTATGCTCAGTGTAAATTTAGGTAAGACCAATTTCTATTATAGCTGAATATGAATGATACCTCTAAAATACAGTAGAACTCTAAAGCTTTATTCCCTTTAATTCATCAGATTTCTTGCCAGGATTTCATATCAATACTATAATTGCTACTTTGCCTCTGGTCAAGAATGAACAACTTTATTGCTGCCTCTTCTAGCTCTATGTTCATCATGGAAAACCTTTGAGAGAGTGTAGAATTAAACCTTGAATTTCAAGTGCAAACTGAGTATGCTTCTAACAGCTAAGATGTAATGCTGATGAATAATATTGTCCCAAGAGGCTTTTGAGTGTCATATGCTTTCAGACTTGCTCATAGCCCTGCTGGTGAACCAACACAGGATGAAGTAATCAAAAACGATAGGGCTAGATTTAAAATTACTGTTCAAGCTTGGGAGCTGTTCAACTGATTAAGAACCCTCTCACCCCTCTTTACAAGCACAGACAGGTGATTTTGAGCCTACTGAAAATCATCTTTTTGTCTTTAATCCTGCTACTTTTCTGTCTTTCATTCCTTTCATAGTAATCTATTTGTATTCTATGTAAGTATGCACAAGATGTATATATATATATATGAGAGATTAATATAGCTATTTCTTAAAATCCCGGACACTGTCAAATCCTACAGCAGGAAATTCAGAAATTTCATGAGATTTTTCTTAAAGGGCATATATCTCTTAAGCAAAAGTAATTTTATGCAATAAAGGCTCAGCAAATTCAATACAGAAATTTAAAAAAATAGTGTTGATGTATTCTGATTTGAGACTGATTACTTTACCTCTTTGGTTTTATCTTATTCATATGTCATCTCATTAGGAAATCAGCTAAATGAACGAATAGCTTACCATCGTCTGGCTGTCATCCATCACCATTTGGGTCACTGTGAACTAGCTGAACATTTCTATTTAAAGGCCTTGTCCCTCTGTTCCTCCCCTCTGGAGTTTGAGGAGGAAACACTATATTATGTCAAGGTGTATTTGATCTTAGGAGATATTATATTCTATGACCTTAAGGTAAGAAATTCTAATAACAGCTGCAGAAAATTGTTACACTGATTAATGTTTCATAGAATCAAGTTTTGCTGTGTTCTAGTTCTGTGTGTTTGAAATGTAAACAATAAAGTAGAAAAACCTACTGAAGTTTAGAATCTATATTACTTTTGTTAGATATCTACAAGCCTGAGCTTGGCAGTTGTCTTACACTAATTGTACTATAGAGGTACTATTTTGGTGTCTCTTATTTCAGGATCCCTTTGATGCAGCAGGCTATTACCATTTGGCACTTGCTGCTGCTATGGACCTGGGCAATAAAAAAGCTCAGCTGAAGATTTACACCAGACTTGCAGTAATCTACCATAACTTCCTTGTGGATCGGGAAATGTCTCTCTTCTTCTACCAAAAGGCAAGAACCTTTGCAACAGAGCTGAACGTTAGGAGAATAAATCTAGCTCCTGATCGGTGCTACAAGAGATCATAAGCATCCTCAGAAAATTCAGTCTAACTGCTACAGAAGTACCTAGAGAAATACTCCACTGGCTCTGTGGGAAGATGCATTCAATGTTTCATTATGCATGTGCTGTAAGCCAGAGCTCAGCATCCCAGACCGTATTACCAGTTTATGTGACAGTGAATTACATTTCATTGTCTTTAAGATATACAGTCTTGTACTTGTTTAAGGATGTGAACTAAAACTAAAACCCAACAGTTTTGTTGTTTTGGTTTTTGTTTTGTTTTTTTTTTTTTTTTAAACTACAGTTTTCTTTGCTATATGTTTCTGCCTTGCTGGATACTGGAAAATGATTAAATGCGATGAAAAATATTTAATAAAGTGTTATAGAGGAAAAAACACTCAATATGAATTGTGGCCTTTCTTTCCATGACCCCTTTTCTTTCTATTACTTTATTTTCACATGAAGTAAATACATTTGCACAAGCATGTGAGGTGTGGTTGAGAATTTTTTTGATCCAGTTCCCCAGACATCACTCCTCATTTTCTGTCAAATTCATCTACTGCAATACTTAAGCTTTTTCTCCTAGTTCCAGAAAACACTTGTGTACATGTCATAGTAACTATATAAGCTTTCTGGTTTCCAGAACTGAAAGCTCTAGTACTATGTGAGTTTTTGTGGATTTCAGTTGTCATATGTTTGGTCTTTTTCCCTATTTTCAAAGACTTTTTTTTTATTTTTAATCAACCCTTTTCAGAACTGTCAGTATTGCCTACAATGACTTATTACAGCATTTCCTACTGTGTTGCATATCGCTAAATTTTGTTCAGAAAAATGTATTATTTCACTTCAGTTGCAAAAAAATCTAGATTGTTAATTTTGATTGTGCTAAATCTTCGTGCTTCAAAGTATTTTCATACCAAAGCTATAGCAAAAATGACATACTAGATCAGGCTGCATATTTTGAGAAGGAATGTAAGTGTCTTAAAGTATGGTAATATTACGATTAAATATTCAGGTACATTATGAGGTGATGCCTTTTCTCCTGAGAACTTCCTGCACAAACTGCTGGTTTATTTCATGCTTCAGAGGCATGACAAAGAATGGAAATATGGAAGTGTTTTTTAGAAGTTCCACACATAGGAGCTGTTGACTACATAATATATTTGTTTATACTGTCAAACCTGGGGAAAGGTGCAAACCACCTTTTTTGCTAATCTGTGTCTATGTAATCTCATGGCTTTGTTTTTTGCCTAAGAATTTTCATTTTCTAAAATCTGTCATTCAGAGCATGTTTTGAATTCTTTCCATATATACATTCCGGTATCTGACTTTTGTTGTCTTTTTGACCTTGTGAATTCTTTGTCAGTTTTTTTACTTCTTCCCTACAGGAAGTAAGGATACATATATATATGTATGTATATTATACATATATGCATTTGTACGTATATATATATATATTTTTTATATATATTTATAAAATTGAGATAGATCAACATTTAAGATACTCTCCAGGGAAGCAGGAAGTGCATCTTTTTCCTTGGTCTTCCCACAGTCTATATAACAGATAATTGTCACTACCATGATAACTGTGACCTGTTACCTTGAAGAGATTTAATGACTTAGGTAGACAAGGTAACTCTCTACAGTCCTGCTCCTAGTTCAAGGTCCAGAAAGTGAAGTGGCCCTTTAGCACTGTACCTTTGAGCTTATATACTTTGTACCTGCTATTTCTAGAAGGCTTTTAACACAAAAAGCATTGTAAGCATTTCATTTGATTTTCTTTTGACATTGTGAAGCTGAAAGTCTTACTGTTTGGGTGTATTAGGAACTTACCTTGAAGACTCAGGTTCATGCTGGTGCCATACTGTTCCACTAAGCATGGGAAATTAATTATCCCATATTCGCTTCATTTTTTTTGACCTGAAAACTCAACAGAAGTCCTGTATGATCTCTGCAGAGCTGTGAAAATTGTGGATGTTGCTCTCTGTTCATTAACTTGCTTTTCAGTGCTTGACAGTCTATTTTCCGTTTCATTTGGTTTTCAGACTAGACAAATTTATAATCTCTTGCTGGTTCTGATTGTCGCAATCATAGGCAGTCTCTTTGTATTCTCGGAGGGGAAGCTGCACTTCCTTATCTGGAATTCAATTTTGCTGACAAGACTTGTCTTCTTTCTTTCATGGCTACTTCATCTTGTTGCATTCATTCCACAGAATTTTTGCTTTCATATCAGTTTAGTTCTATATTATTAATTCACTCTTTAATATTAAAATGTGCTTGAGCAGTGTATAGTACATGGAATTTCTTGGACTTTCCCTTGAAGCCAGTTGAACAGCATATAAAAATGTATAGCTTTTCAAAAAGCAGGATCTGAATTTTCTCCTTGCTCTGATGACATGGGAATTCTGTGTTTTTTCCACTCAGTGTGGTTAAAGTGCATCATGGACATAGGATTTCAAAGAACTGCATTCCTATTATATATATAAATGGTATTTTTTTTTATTTGTAAAAACTTGTTCAAAACCTGAGAGGTCTTTAAATACACCTTTTTCTTGAGGAAGCACAACATAATTTTATGATTCTGTAATAACAAATGCAACCAATGCATTTGGACAGCAAAGTTGGAATTTACAACTTCTGGGAGGAACTGAATCTGGGCTAAAGGATTTTGCTGTTAAGTCCTGTTAATCCAATCAGGAGAAGTAGGATTTATTTTCCCTTCAGGAGACATCTGTTAGATGGCCCTACTCTCTTTAGCATGAGAGAATGATCAACTGCCTACAATGTAGAATCCCATATGTGGGTGGGATGAATCTTACCTGGTGAGCTTCCTGGTGCAAGTCTTTATAAATGGAAGTCTGATTTTCTTGAGATATTCTAAAATTCTGTTTTCCGATAGCTGTTAAGTAAATAATCAATTTTGTCTAGGTAACTGGTAGAACATTCTCCCAGATTAATGAAGCAAAAAGGCTGAACAGCAGGGAGTCTAGCTGCCTCTTAGATGGGGTATAGAAAGATGCCTCCTAGATGGGGTATACCTCTGCAGAGTCTGTTTGTTAGAAAAGACAGTGAGGGATGGAATGTTTGAATGATAAATGAAAAACAGACATGGTAAGCACATGAAGATTCAGAGAGGTTCTAACCAGAATAAGTTATGTAAATGATTAGTAGCAAAAGTTTGATACTCTCAATGAGCCAAAAAGTCCTGCTGAGCTGTTAAAAGCTCTGCAGGTGCTGACACACTGTAGGTATTTCTGCTTGATTTGAAATAACAAGGTTCTGCTTCCAGAAAGCCATGAACTGGTGCCTGGGAGCAGCTTCCTGTCTAGAACTTTGTCAGAGACAGAACCAGATACTCGTAGTACTTTCTCATCCAGGAATGACGTATTTATCGGTGCTTTCTCATCAAGCAATGATGCCAAGTGTCACCCCTTCATTTTTAGAATGGGATTACAGAGAAAGAAATTGTAATGATGCTTTCATGGTATGCAATACTTAATTATTGGAAAGAGAAAAATACAGAGTATTGTACTCAGTAGTCCAGGGATCTGTCCTTCTCTCCTGGTTCGATAAAAAGACATGCTTTGTGTGTGTACAAGGGAGTGAAGCCCTGTCCTCTCATGGCTAAGCAGTTCACTTTGGACTAATGGATGGCTGGGCTCCATCACCCACACGCTGAAAGCCTTGTATTATGTACCTCTGCACAAAATAATTTCTTGAGTGGAAACTGGTGCACAGCATTCCTGGTTGCTTGGTGTCCCGTTAGTCTCTTTACGAGAGCAAGAGCTTCACTGCTTTCTCATGTCCCCATTTTTGCAATTTTAACCTCCTTAGAGAAGTCGAGCCCATTTCATGATGATTTTTTCAGGACCCTAATCCATTCAGTCTGAACACTTCATTTTTTTGCAGGACCAAGCTACTGTGTTAGTCAGCCGAGAGAGTCTCTAACCACGCGGTGGCACTCTCTAGCTTTGCATCAGTGCCCTCCAGCCCACAAGGTTAAGAAGGAATTCAGAAACCTCAAAAAGTAGCACTTTCTCCATTACCCTTCCTGTCCAGCTAAAATCTCTTAAAAAGCCACACAAGAAAACAAAAAACCAAACCAACTAAAACAAAAGCACAACCCACAAAAAATACCCCACAGAAACCCTTAAAAATTGATGAGCTAAAACTTAGCCAGGTCTTCAAATCACTTTACCAGGGCAAGAAAAACATAGATCTTCCCTCAGACAACACCTGTCATGAAGGAAATATGCTCTAAGAAAGCAACAGAGTGCTTGCAGGCAATAAAAATAATTGAAGATGATAATTCTAAGCTACTTTGAAATGCTCTAAGTGACTTGTCCACAGACTGCCTAGAGAGTTGGCTGTTCTGAAGTGTGCAGATTATTTTGTAATAGGAAAACTGCTGTGCAAGTACAGAATATTGTGTTAGAGAAGAAACCTACTGAATGAGGTCGGATGCAGGCACATGCTGAAAATTGTTGGTATTATTTTTAGACAGCTTTTAGCTTCTACTTGTTTTGTCAAGAGAAATGCCCCATGAATTGTTTTGTGTGAGCCAAGACTTACAGTATTCCAGGCAGCGACATTCAAAATACTTAAACTAAAGAACAAAGAACTTTTCCTGAAAACGTACCAAAGATATTACAGAGTTAGTAGCTGTTTTCCTACTCACTCTAAGTTGCCTGCCCGGTGTTACCCTGCTGAAGTGCTAAAGAGATGTTCCTCTAAATATTTTGCTCCTAATGTTTTCCTGCCTTCATTTGGCCATTTCAGAAAATGAAGATAAGAAAAATGCTTAGTTTCCCAGAATATCTATTTCAATCTGGCACTTGAAACACTGGGTGGCAGGTTACATTGCCTTTGCTGTGCACTGACATACTAAATGGATTGTATCTTTGCATGAAAAGACAAACTAAACGCAATTCCTCTGACTTACAATATTATAAAACTTATATGCCATTTAGATTTTGAATGGCTCTCAAGAGCTATGTGCTGGGAAACTCTTGAAAATTGTCAGCAGGTGTTTTTCCTGATGTAGCAGATGTACAAAATCTGTTCACAGTAGCCTTTCTTTGCCAAGACAACAGAAGGGAATTTCACCATTGCACGGAAAATATTTAATTTTTTGGAAGTTGGAATGAGCACGATAAATGGAACATTTTTGCTTTTCTAAAAATAGCATTGATTCTTTCTGAATCTTTCCTGAAGTATATCTAACACTATGGGCTGGTGTTAGATACTTGTGTTCTATCAGTCTGGTTATATGCTGGGGGAGACAGAAACTTCTTAGGAGCCAACTCGTTCCAAAGATGGGGAAAGACTTATGAAGAACCACAGACCACCTGCTCATATTATATTTGCCTAAGGTGAAAATACATTTCTGTGTGCCTCCCTTTGCTAATATATGCCATAGTTGCATGTTTGAGATGCAACAGACCTGTTTCTTTCTCTCCCTTGAGAAGATTTAACCCAGTACCAGTGCACGTGGGTGCTTTTAGTAATACCAGAAAGCAAGAGCATGTGGGTATTAGGAGATACAAGTGAGCACCTAAGAAGTGACTGAAAGTGAATTTCAACCTTAATGTTGCCTCCTCTTCTGGAGTTCTAGTACATTTTGGTCTTTGGCCATGAATATTTGGGGATCTGTGTGCTTTTAGAAGAACTGAGGAACTTAGGTCTGGTGATATAGCAAACCCCCAAGTTATTTTCTGCATTTTTCTATCTTTCTCTTTAGCAATTCTTATGCATTTAATAACATACAAAAATTTCCAAATACAGACACACTGTTCTTCAGTGTCAATGCAGCAAAGCACCTATATTTTCTTGAAATTCAAATGTAAATTAATTACTTTTAGTCTACATTCCTTTTAAAAAAGTATCTTCAGCTTTGATCAACATATTGTTTATTGTGGCATTTTTTTCTCAATTCACAGAATCCCAGAACTGTTAAGTTTGGAAGGGACTTCTGGAGATCATCTAGTCCAACACCCTCTGCCAAGGCAGGGTCATTTAGAGCAGGTGACACAGAAATGTGTCCAGGTGGGTTTGGGAATATCTCCAGAGAGGGAGACTCCAGTACCTCCCTGGGCAGCCTGTTCCAGTGCTCTGTAATCCTCAATGTAAAGAAGTTCTTCCTTGTGTTGAGGTGAAACTTCTTGGTTTCAGTTTATGGCCATTGCTCCTCATCCTGTCGCTGGGCACTGCTACTCTTTGAATTTTTAATTCTTGGCATAGATCTGTACTTATTTCTTTGCATTTAATCTATAAATTTTCTTTAAATCTTGGATCTTTGTCTCATATTGGTCAAGACTTACACAGTATAAAGACTTGGTTTAAAATCATGCATTCTTGTACTGATGAATTGAACTCCAGAGAAAACACTTGTAAATTGCTTACTAAGTAATTTGAAAAGTGTTTTTCTTTTATGCTCTGCTGTAGGTCTGTCAATTATACACTGTATAAAAGTTTTTTTTCTGTTCTTCCTGCATGCCAGAGAGAACATCAGTCTTCCATTCAAACACACAGCTGAGTAAATAAGTTGTTCACCATGCAATAATGATAATTAGATGACTAAAATATTATTCCTTCTTTATTATCCAAGATAGCACATTTTTTTAAACTTATAACTACAGGTTTCTTAAGGGCTTGAAAGATTTGTAACTACAGGAAGTTTCAAGAAAATTGAGGTGTGTGTCAACAAGCATCTTAGCCTAAAAATCTGTCCTTTACTAACAAATTTTAATTGATGTCTTTGTTTCTGACATATTTTTACTTCTTTCACAGTGGATTTTTTGTGTAGAATCCCTTCATCATTATGTATTTCCTTTTTCTGCACAACAATTGATCAATGCGTATAAATTTGCATCTGTGACTTTCTGGGTCATCAAAAAGATGACAACGCTTTCTTATTAAATCAGAGAAAAGTTGCCCTTAGTGCATGTTTTGCCAATTATGTTTGCTCTATTGCTTTCCTTTTTTAGGCATCATTTTTACTTTGGTTTAGGTCTGCCAGGCTTTTCATCACCCTCGCTGGATCCTGGGTATCTGCCACATACCAGTTAAAGTTGGAAAAAAATCAAACCTACTTCTAAGAATGAGTCTAGAGAAAAGTGCTCTAATTGGTCAATGTTTATTTCAGACCAAAAGAAATCTGTTTACCTGTTCACTGTTAAGCTTTAGTGACCAGGAACACTGATTTACTAGCAAAGTGAGGTTGCTTTAACAATGTACTTTCTCCTATCAAATATTATTCCTGTCATAAGGTTTTAAAAAATTTTAACTTGCGTAGGACAGATGTTTTGAAGCACGCTACCAAAATCCTATGCCTACTGAGAAAGCTTCATCTACTGGCATCCTGTGGGGTGAGCAGGCTCAGCCATGTGTACGCTTTGTGCTGTAATGAGGGTGAAGCAAATAAATCTACTAGACTTCCAACAGAAAGTAAGAAAATAGCTTTGAGAAGTATGAACAAAGCTTATCCACTGCTCAAAACAAGGAAGAATGCAATGGGACCTACTTTTGAGGATGCTGCTACATCGTATCCAGTCTCCCATACTCACAGCAATCATATATTAGAAGCTTCAGAATTCTCTGTTGCTTTTGGTTAAGCAGTCTGAAACACATCCGTTTTAATTGGCAAGAGGTAAAACTTAAAACAGGACACTGAGTATATTTCTATATGGTTTTAGTCTTTGTTAATGTGCAAATATCTGCAGTTTTGCAAGCTGCTTTTTTAGTGCTTCTGAACTTTGCTTTAAAATCTATACCTGGATTACCCAATTGTATTTGTTAATCTTTTCTGAACTCTCTTCTATTTTTAATTTTTTTTTTATAAACTAATCCTGTGTTAAATATGCTGGATATGGTTTATAATAAGTTAAATCTAACATAAATGTAGGTTGAGCATTTAGAAATATTTATATTGCTGCCTTTGGACCTCTGTGTTCACAAGTTAAGGTTTTATTTCACCCAGTTGCTGAGAAATGGAATTCTAATTTGGACAATAGGCTACATTCTCAGTTCACATAAATCAGCAAAGCTCCATTAAATAAAGCCCCAGATCTGGGTCAAATTAAGAATCTGAGTTTTGGCTGAAGGTCTATATCTAGCACGACATTCCCTTGCCACAGGAGATAAAAGCTAAGAGCTGAGGTCCTGCATAAAGGCTCAAGTTGAATGGACTCATGGAAACAGAGCGTGAATGTGGGCTGAGAGACTGAATCTTCCATCTGGGAGCTGCTCAGCAGCCCTGGTGTGTGTGTGTTTTCCCGTGTGAGAGTCTGGAGAAAGTGGGTTATGTGGGCAGGGATGAACTGGAGAAACTTCCTCAGTGTTGTGTTTGCAGTAAACTGTGAGGAGCACTTCTGCACAGGATGTAGAAACTTTGGCGTATTCCTACACATCCTTCTTTTTGTTTGTCCTCTCAATGACCTTCCTCTCCTCTTTACTGTTCTACAAAATATTAACAGTTCTACTGGAAAGTGGGCTGCAGAGTGGGACACATTTTACAGGATTTGGTTTATAAGACCCATTAGAGAGGTCCGATTCTGGAAGAGCATCACAAGTGCGTGCTTTAAAACCAGTAACCAGTCTCTAACTTTCCTTATAGTTAGAGATCTTGCAGATTTTTTTCTCTCCTGAAAAAAATCTATAGTCCTTTATTGGCTGATTCATATTTCTGTAATTAGAATCTTCTCCCATTCCACAATTCCAAAGCCAAGTTACTGTCCGCTTTGTTTACACTTTCATGAAGATAATATTTGGATGATTTTACTGGAGTGTGATTTTGACAATTTCTGCTTGGATTCTTCCTTACTTCTTCTGTCATCTTATGCAGAAACCTTCCACAGTTAGCCTATCAGTTAGACTGCATGAGAGACTATCAATGAGAGGATAATTTTATTCTTCATTTAATTTTGAATATTAGGGAGTCAGGAAATTGTAAAACTGAGCCTTCAGTTCTCCTGAGTTAAGAGAAAATATAAGGGAAACTGTGAATGATTTTTATTTCTGAAAAGGTGTATCAAGCTATATTTTCATATTCTTTTTTAATTTCAGAAATTTTAACTTAAATCTGAAACAGCTTAATATAAATGTTCAGATTAAGCAAGCACATGTATTTTCAATATCACTCAGCTAGTTTAAAATACTCTTGTGAGCATCTAATAGAATCTGCATCTTATTAAAGTAACAATGCGTGTGGGATATTCCACAGTGTTTTTCCACTGTGATCAAAGTAGTTTGGAGACTTACAACCTAGCAAAAACAGTTTCATGATACTTCTAGATCCTCCTTCCTTTGGTTTTTTTGAGTTTTTTGGAGTTTTTTATCTGTTTTTGTATAGTAATACAGTGTTACTACCCTGCTTTTAATGACTTTATTTCTACTTCACAAAAAATTCAAGCATAAATTATCCTAGAGCATCCTAGAAAGCATCTTAGAATAAATTATGCAAACAGTTCTTTCAGAGTACAGAAAAAAAATAAATCTGTGCATTAGGCAAGTACAGGGCAGCACTGAATCTTTAATATCTTCATTGCATCTTCAAAAGTAGTATAATATTTTGTCGTGGTATTGGTTAGTTATGCCATAGCAACTAAAGATAAAGTTGCTAAACTCACTCCTGTGTTACTGGTAGTAACATAGTTTATGCAAAGGGATTTAAACTGGTAACTGGAGAATGTGCTTGCCAATAAGATTCAAGCATTCATTAGATACATTCCCATAGGAAGTTCTTGGTAAAAAAACCCCACAAACAAAAAACAAAAGCAAAAAAAACCACCAACAAAAAATATTATCAAAAAAGGTACAAAATGTACAAGAAAAGGTACCAAAAGTATTACAAAAGGATGGAAGATTGCAAAGTTAAGATTTGGCATATTATGTCTGTTTTCCAGATCTGTCATAGTTTTATTCCTTTACTCCAGCTCAGAAATTCTTCATATCTATATTTTTTGCAAACATACAATTGATATTAAGAGTTAAGCCCTATTTTTATTTTGCTTAAAGTGACTGCAATACTTACTTTCATACAATAGAAAGAAGATTAGGACACTATGGAAGATACATGAAAACAAAGATAATAGTTACACCTCATGGAATAAAGTACTGAAGTTACAACCCTTGAGTTGCCCAGGCCTACAGCTTCTGTCAGCTGAGTCTAAATGTCTCAGATATGTTCACAATCTTGGCCAATGTCTGAATTCAGGCATAATAAAGAAGAATGTGGTAATTTTTACTATCATGTTTAGTTGTTGTATTACAGGGCGTGGTGGAATATCAGTGTGTAAAATCATCCATATCTTGAGGCAATACTTCTGAATAAATGGCGGAAAACAGAATGGATTACGTTCATCCAATTTTTAGAAAACATCTGAAAACAACCTGAAGCTATTTTCTTCCTTTCAAATGCTTAATCCATTAAGGGGAAGTGGCTCTCCATTGCTGGGTGGAGTAAAGTATCACATTTCATCTGGTCCATACTCTTCTGTACATGAAAATCATATTCATTCTTTAAATTCATCTTTCATGAATCAAAACAAACTAATAAAAGTCTCTGGAATAAATCATCATGCAAATAAAATGGTAGAGGCTTAAATCATCACTTAGGAATATGTTTATGTATTTATAACTGAACTTATTAAAATAAAAGATCTTGTAACAAATTTATTTCACACATCCTTTCCCAAAGAACATACAAATCTTGTGCAATCCCAAGAGCTTACTCTTGGATGGAATTTTTTGTTATTACAGAGTCTAGCAGAAAAGTGTAAAGTCTCTGCAGTTTGGATTTGACAACAACATTGCAATTCTTGGATTACCGTTGTCCTTTTCATTTGTAAAACCTGGAGCAGCCATTTAGGTAGCCATCTTTCCTCTGGAACCCCAAGGATCTCAGAAGTGGGATTTAATAAAAGAAAGGCATAATATTCACCACTGGCCTAAGACTGGCAGTAGGAAATACCAAGATGATGGTAAACTGTCTTTGTGCTCATTTCCAGAGTTTTGCAGGATAAGTACTTTAATGGGACAGTGGATGAAGGTGAAGTAATAAAAGCCAAACTTTATAAAAGAGTGTCACATCATACATCCTCTTGTACAAGAACATGTAAATATGTGATTTATATACTGTTGAAAACAAGCAGTTGGGACTTCATACTATCAAAATGGAAAGGGTTTCAAATATCAACCTTCAGAGGGATATTTTTGGGCCTGTTTAGATGTTTTAAAGAAATCCAAATGTCTATAATTTGCCCTAAATGGCAAATTGAAAGGGGCAGGATCAGAATTCAAATCTCTGAGAAAGGAAACTAGTGTTAAAGTCCTGTGTTATGGAAAATAGATGTGGAATGGAGAACGGCTGACTGGGTAACAGAAGCGGATGGAGGATTCTAGTGGGTGACAAGTCAGACATGAACAAACATTTTGGCTGTAGTACAAAAATGGCAAGCGTCAAATCAGTAGAAGTGTCACAGACAACAAAGAGAAATTTGTTCTCTGTCCAGTGAGATCTTGGAACTGTATCAGTTTAGGCACAATACAACACAAGAAAGATGCTGACAAATTAGAGTACAAAGAGGAACAATAAAACTGATAAGAAGTTTAAAAAATATAAACTTTGAGGAAGACTTGAAGGAACAATGTTTGTTTAGTCTAGAACAGACTGAGGGCAGATATAACACACTTCACAATGTAAAAGCCTTTTAGGAAGAAGATATTTCTTCTCATCTGAAGGCAAAAGGAAAATAAGATTTATATTGTATATTTTGACTGCTTCATTAAAGTACCAACATCTGTCATATAAGGAGGGTCTCATTCATTGCAACTTTTTAAAAAGAAATTAGATAATTTTTTTTTAATATTTAGTGTCCTGGTTGTAGTTATTTCTGCCTCAGGGTTGCACTAGGTCCCCGGGGATCCTTCTGATCCCTTGTATTTGCATGCTTTCAGGGTTTAATTTGACAAAATGGAACAGCTTAACCTGTGGAGGGATCAAAAGAATTCCATCTGTAAGTGTTGCAGAGCCTAATGGATATAAGCCAAAGGAGATGGTGATTCAGACTCTTTCATGTCTAGCTGCCCAACCACTAACTAAAAAGGCATTATTTCCCTTGGTTGTGTTCTGTAGAGACAAACTATGCTTACATCACTAGAGCAAGAGATATGGGAAATCTGTTTTCTTTCAGGTTTTTGAGGGTACAGCCATATCTTTGGCACTGTCAGTGCTGATGTGCATGTGACCAGTGACAAAGCTGTAAGCATACATGGGATTTAATCAGGTTGAAGAGCTCAGAAGAGATTTTGAATGGTGGTTATACCAAAACACCGGATGGATACTTAGTAGAGAAATCCCATCTCCTACAGTGACTGGACGGGCTTTGGTACACCCAAGCTAAACAATTAAAAATCTTTTTTGAAGATTTAGCTTTTTCATTTTATTATTCTTGTGCTCAGACAAGCTTAGTGCTTGTGAATGCAAGTAGATATGACAACAAAAGAGACAGACATCATTTCTTTATCTGCACAGGCACAGCACAGGCACAGTGTGAAATACATGATGCTAAAAGGCTTTCTCAGTTTATGGGAGGATAGTTTAGTCTCCAGGCTGATGTAGAAATTATTACTTACCAAGACTGATGATTCTGATATGGGTGCCTGTCCACTAGGAAATGAGATTGAGAGAGGAGTGTAGACTAATAAACAGTCGTCACTAACATCTTGGACCTCAAACCAATAATTTAGAACAGAAATGTAGCATTTATTGCATGTTACTGCTCTGTTCAGCAATTAATTTCCACTACTAAAACATTTTTATAGGCAGAATTGGCTTATATGCACATTTTTATTTCAGCTGAATGTAAGACTCCTTAATTTTAACCGAAAAATGAAGCTACTTGCAAAATTTTACAATATTTATCAGGAAGAATCAGATGTAATAGTGGGTGAAGCATGACATAATCTTTACCATTAATTTTTCTTGTTATTTGTTTCTACTGGCTTACATCTCTTTTCCATCCATCATCCTCCATGAAAATACATCAAAGTATTATTGTGTGGGCTAAACAGATGAATGGTCAGATATTCAGCACCTGACACCAAAGCTCCAGTCCTCCAAACTCATGCTTATCAGCCGCTTCAAGCAATCTGAAGTCCATAGACACTTATAATTCTGGTTACTGGATTCTCTTGACTAGATGTTCTTCCTGTGGTATAATCATGCTTCCTACATCATGAATAGCTCAAACCTCAAATCTAAGTCCCATCAAGGTCTGCTAATGAGATATTCCTTTGCTTATTTTGACTGACACCTCACTCCAGAAAGGAAACTCGCTTAATAAATCAGTCTTTTAAAAATAACAGAAAGAGTTTGCTCTCCCTATCCATCAGGCACTGTTAATTTTGGGAAAAGGTAACAAAAAATGGAGGAAGTTCTATCAGTATGTTCCAAATAGGCCAATAAGACTGTGAAATCACAAGAAGCCTTTCTGGCTTTGTGGTTTACCACAAACTGATGGGCACCACTACTGAATATCTTAGTACTTATCCCAAGGTCTCATGTAATCATATGTGGGCTTTGCAGTTCGAAAAGCAGGTTCTCATTGGAATAAAAGTTTCCTTTTGGAAGAGGGAGTCACACCAGTAAAACTGGGGCAATTGCCATATGCCTGCCTTTGCTGGGTCTCAGTTGTATGTAAAGTACAATGATCCCAGTGTTGGAAACTTCCATTACACATCCAGTTGACTTTATTGATTGGACTACATTGGCCTTTCAGCTTTGGGCACTGTGGTCTGAAGTTGATGAAAACTCAGGCAAACACCCTGAAGACTAAAAGACAACTTGCTTTTTTAGTGACTACAATATTTCTCCAGTACCACAGCAAAGTTTACAAAGATACAATCAAACATTCCATGGTATCAAATCAATAATATGTGCAATAAATAATTTGTATCACTCCATAACTCAAAAAATCTAGCTTAATGAGAGCTTTGTTGTGTTTAATTGGCAGAGTTCATGCTACTGTGCTAATTTTGTCACCTAAGAGATTTGTTGTCATTGAGTTTGGTGTCCTATTTCAGGTACAAACCAAGAAATATACCCTAGAAAGTACACCATATTTAGCCACTGAGTTTATCACTTTCCTAGCCAAGGAAAATATTTTCAAAATTGAAAAACATGCAGGCTTTCTTTTCATACTTGTTGAAAAAAAAATTTCCACTGCTACACAAACACAAATACACCCGTGAGCACAAATCCTCAGTGAGGTAATGGCAGAGCTCGGAAGCAAGTCTGCAAGAAATGAGACTTGCTTATGTGAACAAGAAATACTAAATTTATAGGCTGGGTGCTGACTGCTGTCTTCCACAGGTGCTAGGCATAATTTAGTGATAGAATTTTTTTAATTACAGCATACATTTTTTTATTTCTGTTTGCTGTTATTTATAGAATACACCTGTCAGAAGACTTTGATCCTAATTACTATCTCATGATTACTCTTACTGAGCTCCTTTAATTTTAATGGATATCCATATTTGTCCCTGAGACTAGTGGACTGAAAAGACAACACTAAGGCTATGGTTTCCATCATGTTTATCCTTATGTGCCATAAGGGAGGATGTGGTCCTGGTTGTGTTATTGAGAATAGCCAGCCCATTACTGTAAGTAGCACAGATATGAAATGATTTGTAAATATTTTTTAAAATTAAGAATTACTTTCCTTTTGGTGAGAAAATAAAGTATATAAAATACTGAGAAAATAAAATATTTAGCATAAATTTTAATTTTAGAAAAGTGCAGAATTTTTTTCCTTTCTATAGGACCAGTGACTTAGTGAGGAAAGAAGAGCGAGATCAATAAATTCCTTTATTATTAAATTTTAACTTGAAAATCCAACAATTCCAAATGCACTTTCAGGCAAAATGGCTATTACCATGCATATGAAAGGAGATGGTTTCAAGAATATTTTGTCTGCGGTTTTCATAAAAACAGATTTCTGAGGTAAATTTGATCTCTCACCAATGGAAAATTTCTGTGGACTTATGAGCCATTTTGAGTTATGAAATTATACCAGTCCTGGTTGTATTTGTCCATGGAAAATCTTGACCTATGTCATGAGGACTGAAGCAAAGCAAAACAAACCCCATTTTCTGTGAAAGAGAACTATGAAGCCGGTTGGGAGAATAACAGCTTGTGTAAATGAGTTTCTAACCTCTCACATAAACAGCTTCTGGAACCTCTACCAGTATTACCCAGAATGTAACAGAGCAGATACCACAGAGAACAAATATTCTCAAAGCCTGCAAAGAAAATCAAAAATTTCCCCTAGGAGGTCTGGAAAGAAATTCCTTGACACAGATGTCTATATACTCTCATGTGTGTCCACAAAATTATCTCTGTAGAATGAAAACCATAACCCTCTTTCCTAAATTGTTATAGTCTAATAGAAAAGGTGACAGAAGTACTAAGAATCAGAAACAACAGCTAATGATAGGTGTGGGCCACAGAAAAAGTCACACTATACTGAAGCTTCTAAATGGGTATAGAGCACACTAAAATAACCCAAACAACACCCCCCCCACCCCCAAACCTCAAACTCTCCCCCCTTGACAAATGACCATCATAAGTACCATAGCATGGACTGCAGAAATCACTCTTTCACGGAAATTTTCTGGCTACAGAAATTCAGAGCTTTGTTCTGTCCTTCCATTCAACAATCTGGATGTCTTTGACCCAAGTTATACATAAGGCATTTTTTTCAGGAGCTATTGGAAAGGAAGACACATGCAGTCTCCTTCCCTGAGACCTTACACAGTGATGTCTTAAAATGCTTACTTTGAACAAAGTTTTCACCTCCTATGGTTCCTTGGGAAATGAAATATATTACAGTATGAGAGTCTGGGATGTATTGCCATGTAATCATGTCTGATAAGTTTTCTATCTACAGGAAAACAAGATACATATTGACTTAGATACATGTTGAATGAAAGGTAACACAGTCCTAAGCCTAGCTGGGTGCTGCTTTATCAGTCTCTGAGAAATGAAGAACACATAGCTAGTAAGTTAGGGATAATGTAATTTCATTTTTTTTAAAGATAGTCTCTGCCTGCCTATGAAATCTATAGTGATAGCACTGGACTAAGGAATAATGATATGAAAAAAAATAGAAAGCATACTGAAAAAAAAGCTGCTTGAGCTTATTTAAAACTATGTATACAATCAAAAAATGGTAACAATTTATCTGTCTATAGCATGTCAGATAATTTCTAGGTCAAAACCAAAATGAAAGACCAGAATTCCTACTACAGCAGAATTTTCCGCTATGCTCCACTGTAACGTGGTAATTTTTTTGAATTATTGTTGCATAGAGTATTCTCCTATCTATCAGGGTTTCAAACTCATCGTTGAAGAGGGCTGACCAAATGCCAAATGGAAGCAGCGTAAAAACTACAACAGACTTGAGTGAAAGTTAAACAGTTTCTGGAGGAGGAAGCCCGTTGTGAATAAAGTCGCTCACTTACGGCATGGCTTTCCTTGAATGGAAGCATATTTCCACAATTAGAACTGTTTTCATTAACTTCTGCAGGCCTTAATGAAGCAAACAAGCTGAAGGTCCTATATTACCTTTTTGCTTTGTGGCAAAAGTATGGTTGCTAAATCTCAAGTAATCTACTTACAACTATTTCTTGAAGGACTTTTAGTAAAATTCTTGAAAGAAACAGTGAGAATGGAACCAACAAATATTTAGAATTAAAATGTATAATTTGAATATCAAACTCAGATATTAAGGAGAAAGTTGGCAAAAATATTGCAAATCTTGCTACTGTTTTCTACAGTAGAGAGATCAGAACAGTTCAAGGTCCTTAGTTTCATGTACATACACTGAAATAATTTTAGGTTCTTTCTGTCTCAAATTATACTTTATTCCATCCCACAATCCAATTGGTATCATCAGTTTGGTACTGGTGCAGTCGAATGGAATTGATGACACAGAAGGATCCTTGCCCAACCCAAACAAGTCTATGTAATCAGTTTTTAGCTAACACAGATTTTCCTGCCTCTCTGCTAATCCTTGCTATGCAGGATATGTTCCTTTCTTAAGGGAAGAGATATTCCTTACGTTTTAAATAACACAACACTTTGAATGCAAATAAAATGACTAATGCTTCTTTAAGCTCATAGTGGTTCCATGCAGTAACTTAAACGAGAGGCTGTTAATTCATCTGTGACTGAAAACTAAAACCAGACAGATTAGCTTGTTAGAGTTCTCAAAACACATAGCTTTGAGTTATGATCATGGTGGGGAATACGTTTCTTTTTCAGTTGCCTTCTTTTAAGCTCCTATTTCAGCTGTTTCATTATATTAGGATTTTAGAAAATGGTTGCCTCTAATGTCTTTCTAAAAATGTCTTATTGAGTAAGAGGGAAGGAGCTGATGTTATTTTCAAATATGAAAATCTAGCTAAAAAGATGAAACATGAGTTTGCTAGGGACAATTCTTAAGCCCCACATGGTCTTCTACTCCCTCTTCTGTCAAATGGAAGCCAAATTTGAAAAACAGCTACAACAAGAAAAAGAGATATTGGTCTCCTTATTCTTCTTTTTGAGTCTTTGCATGAATTTAGGATTAATGAGTTAATGTGAAGTGTCTGCTGTTCACTGATTTCTGGGTTTACATGAACATCCTGGTGAAACAAATTCATAAATGGAATTTGGCATAAAGATACCAACAGTGTGAGTTGTAAGGGGCTTTATTAGGAAACAGACAGCTAGATATCCAGCTTGGTCAGGACAGGACAACTGTATGCAAGCCAAGAAACAAAACTTTATATGTGTAAGGAAGTTTTAAAAGGAAAATGACATGTATTGCATTTCAACTCATAAATGCATTTTTTTTACTGTAAAGAGCTTCTGCTCTGAGAGTTCTGGCAGTGGAAGTGTGCTCTGAGTCTCACTGCTGTTGACTCCCGAGTCAGCTGGAATACCTCCACTGCTGTCAGCGAGAGAGTGGGTAAGCTGGATTGTCCAGAATGTTTTAAGAGTGCTCTAGACACCCCACAAATTTCTTTAACTGATAAGCAGTGTGAATGCTCAGTGCCTGACAGAAATTCCTGAAAATGTTCATCAGGGCTCATAATACCAACATCTTTCCACTCTACAATATGCCTCAACTGTAGCTGTTGGGGTGACTGCCCTGCCTTAACCCCCAGCTGTTAGGGCAAGTGCCAGACCTGTATGGCCTTTGCTTGGACTACTGGGACTACCAAGTACAGAACTTTGGAGCTCACAAAGTGAATCAAACTTCATTTGTTGTATTATAAAATCTGAGTCTTGGATACATATCTGGTATCAACTTTATTGGTTTTATCAGGGATGCAGATATCTATCTACAGGACTGAGATAAAAAAACAGCCATTAGATGAGTGTAAGTTTTGATTCTGACTAGCTTTGTTTTTATTTAAAATTAAATAATGCAGTCTGGATAGTGTCAGTCTGGAGGGCTATTCAGTCTCCTGAGCAACCTTTGTTGCATGCAGCTGATCTGATTCCCACCTAAACCCAGGGAAAGACTGACAGTGTCTTCTGTGAAAGATGAACTAAATCCTTTCCAAGCTTTCAAATGAAACAAGACACAATGCATGTGATTCCTCTCACATTATTCTTGATGATCTGAATTCAACTAAGTATCAGTTTAAAATTGTGATTTTTAAACATTTTAATGTATTCAACACATTCTCAAAGGGCTGCCAGGAAAAATGGGGCATATGGGACAGCTAAACCCTTCTGGAGTGTCAGTGCCCTTCTGCAGACCAGACAGAATGCACTCAAATGGCAATAGATCCATATGTGTGCGACTGGATTGAGTCATAAGGTAGTTGCAATGTACTTGTCCACATGCAATTTAGGTGTCCAGGTTAATCTTAATATTAGTAGAGTTAGTATATCAGTAAAATACTGATTTCTCTAATCTGAAAGTAGACACCCACATTTGATGAAATGAATTGCACCTTAAATTCCACCGAGGATTGTCATGAAATGAACTAAATGCTTTGCTCGTCTTGAAGAGCCTTTGTCTTGTGGCTGATAACCAACACTGTGCTGAAGTTTTCATTCCTCTGCCAGTGCCTTCAGATTGATACATTAAGGTTTTCTCTCCTCAGGGAACTGTAGTGGCTCTTCAGCTCATATGATTTCCTGTATCTCTTGCAAATTGAGTAAAGCTGTTTCATTTTAACCATAGAGTTAGATATATAAGAGGAAGCTGTCAGATTGAAGAGACAGACTTTGCAATAAGGCATCTAAGTTCCCAATACATTTTGCCTTTTCACTAGCTAACTCAGTTTGATATCTCTAATTGTGTCTTGAAAGCTGTATTTGTATTTTGGAAGTTGTACGTATTCTGGAAATTTTAGCCTGCCTGTATAGTAAAGAACCTAGTTATCAGCTGTTCATTTCAAGGTTTCTTAAATTGTATCTTCAAGTCAAACACTATACAAACATTTATTATGATCTCTCCAGATGTTGTAAAGCAATGCAGGCTCCGAGTTGCTAAAATCTTAATGGGAGATGTGATCTCAAAGAACTGACGGATGCTGCAGTGAAAGGGTGGTAGTGCTTCAGAAGATGACAGTCTTCCCTCCAAGTTGGCATCAAACCAGTGTCTGATGTGCTTCAAAGAGGCACCGTACTGCTGAGAAAGACAAACCTGACTTTTGGTGGCTTGTGGTCAATTAAAGATCTCATGGAACATTTCACAGGGGAAAAGACATTAACCTCAGTGTCCTGGCCAGATTATACACTATTATTAAAAACAAGTTTAGAACATTTTTGGGTCTAGTTTTGTGGAGTTTGGTGCCAGGATCTCTTCTGGTGTCCTTTGAATTCACATGAGCTCTACCAATGAAAAGCTGCATTACACTTGGCCCTAGGTTCAACTCCCTTCTAGATTTGCTGTCAGCTGTGCATTGGGAAACCTGCAGCAGACGGACTTTTGTTCTGGTTTGGTTTTGATGCTGTCAGGTGAGTGGGAGTTATTTGAACTCTGAAGACAGAAGTGGAAATCAAAAAGCAACCCAAATCCCAAGTGATTCTGTCCACAAGCAGATGTTTTTAGACCACTACTATTAAAAAGTCTTTATAAGAGAACATCAACTGCAATAGAAAAACATATTTTTGGCACTTAGAAAAGAGCATTACAAAAATGGGGAAAAAACTTTTTAGTGTTACTAAATCATATTTACTTACTAAATATTGATACCAGATGAGTTGCTATTTGTTGATAAAAACATCTCAACATAATAAATGCTTTCATCTAAAAGTTTTTTTGAAACATATTATAAGATGAGGAATACTTAACAGGAGAAAAAATAGGAAGGACAGGTTGATTTACATATGAAAAAGTGAAATTTTTGAAAATATCTTTAGTATGATATGCAGAGAGAAATACTATCACAATTCACTGGGTTGGTTATACCCTGTGGACTGGGTACAACAGAGAGACTTGACTGTCTGCAGTCCCAATCACAAATACAGGCTGGGCAGAGAATGGATTGAGAGCAGACCTGGGGGAAAAGATTTGTGGGTGTTGGTGTATCAAAAACTCGACATGACCCACCAATGTGCACAGAGAGCCCAGAAAGCCAATTGTATCCTGGGCTGCATCAAAAACAGTGTGGGCAGCATGGGGAGGCAGGTGAGTCCCCACCTCTGCTCCGCTCTTGTGAGGCCCCACCTGGAGTGCAGCGTCCAGCTCTGGGATGCCCAACAAAGGAAGGACATCAACCTATTGGAGCAAGTCCAGAGGAGGACCATGAAATTGATCAGAGGGCTGGAGTACCTCTCATATGAAAACAGGCTGAGAGAGCTGGGGTTGTTCAGCTCGGAGAAGAGAAGGCTCTGGAGAGACCTTCTATCACCTTCTAGTATGTAAAGGGGGCACAAGGGGGCTGGAGAGGGACTTTCTACAAGGATGTGTAGTGATAGGACAAGGAAGAATGGCTTCAAACTGACAGAGTGCAGGTCTTGGTTAGATATTAGGAAGAAATTCTTTACTGTGAAGGTGGGGAGACACCGGAGCAGGTTGCCCAGAGAAGATGGGCATCCAGAGAAGATGCCTCATCCCTGGAAGTGTTTAGGGCCAGGTTGTGTGGGGGTCTGAATAACCTGGTCTAGTGGAAGTTGTCCCTGGTCATGGTAGGGGGGTGGCACTAGATGATCTTTAAGGTCCTTTCCAACCCAAACCATTCCATGATTCTGTGATTACTGATTAGTTTGGCAAGCTAAAATTTTGGGATATTTGCACAAAGTGTCTGAGATAGCAGTGTGAATTTGCACTGAAATGCAAAACTTGTCCCTAAACTACCTGACATACACCTTTACCAGCAGTTTTTTCAATATTCCATGGAATAATTTAACTTCAACAAATTATATCATTTATATGAATGAAGTTCATTGCATCCAGATCTGACATCTAGGATAAGAGTCACCTCTTTAAATGTGGGGGATGAAGGATGCAGAGTGTGAATGGAGGAGAGGAGGAGAGAGATTCTTCAAGAAGCCAGATGAAAAGACAAAGGTGAGATTAAACAAAGTAGTTCTGATGAGACAACCTCTCAAGAACCTGGGGAAGTCACTACTGACAGATTAGATGAGGAGCCAATAGGAGTTGGTGTGGATGAGGTGAAAAGAAATTAAAATTATTTCTGGAGACTGTAATGGGAATGAGAAGTTTGAGTTTCAAGAAAAGAGAATATAATGTAGAGAGGAATCAAGCAGTGGGCCTACCCTGAAATATTTAAATGAGGGAAATGAGTGACTTACATGGCAAAAATTGCAGAGTTCTGCACCAACAGCAAATACCTTGAAAATACCACGTGAGAAGAGTCTAAAAGACACTTATCACCTCCTTCTCAGCCCTTGCTGTTGCTGAATACCAAGAAACTGGAAGAACCATAAGAGAACCTATACTTCCAAATCATCCTGTCAAAAATGTCCAACAGTAAAAAGTTTGTCTGTGGAGTTTGTGCACCACTACAGATGGAGTTTTTGAATCCTTGTTTTCTCTTGCAAGGATGAACATCACATTATTTGTTTATTTTCAGATTTGATTTCAACTGCAAATACTGATATATTCATCTTGTTCTTTTCCATATGTAGTCGCTGCTCTTTCCTAACAACTCTGAAATGCAGCTGCTCCACGACAAGTAAAGGATGAGAAAACAGGCATGCATGACTCCTTGACTAGCAAAATTTTCCAAAGACTGGGCCAAGAGCACACAGAAATCCTGGGGATAGCAGTAAATATACATTCCCTTGGGTTCTTTGGAGTGGAGAGAAAACAAGCATCTCCTCTTTTTCCTCTCTCCCATTAAAAAAATACCCCTAAAATCTGCACATTTCCAAATACATTTTATGTTCCGATTTCACTGTAGCAATATTATTCAGTAATTTCATTATGCAAATTCCTCTGATTTAGAGCATCTATTATTTATTCTTCTTTTATCCAGTCACCACCAAAAAAAAAGCAATGATGGTTTTAACCTATTTTGGTAAGGCACATTGATAATTTGGTGAGAACACTGAATAAACCAATTTATTTTTTTTTTTTTTTATCCTGCAAAGCTGTGGGAGATTTCCTATACAAGGCAGCTCTTGGCCCTGAATGGAAGAGGAGTGTGAAGCAGACGTGAAAGAGGTACAACACCCATCTGTCTTCCAGTGTGGCTTCGATAACGATACAAAGAATGTCAACAGGCATCTATGTGGAGGGGGTGGCAAGCAGAAAGCCTGGTCGTGACCACTAGTGAGTTTTCACAGATAGTCATCCGTGGAGACAAACCAGAGAAATGTGATTAACGAGCTGGAATAACACGATCTCGGCATGTTTGTGCTACAATGTTTCTTCACACTGCACACATCTGTCACAAACAGGCTCATGAAATCATTTGCCGTTTGCTTTATCTGCAGAAACATTCTTTGTGTGCTGACATCATATGAAACGTGCCAGGGTAAGCAAATGCAACCTAATGGCAAACAGCTTGGTCTAACAGGAACACCTGTCTTCTTAACTTGCTTTGGCCAATGATTTCACAGGCCTGAGCTGATAAAAATGTCCATAGCTTGGGCGAGAGGGTCTAACAACCATCTCTCCAGTCCAGCCCTTTTGCTCAAGGCTAGTCTGAGTCACAGAGTTAGGCTGAGAGTTCCAGTTTAAAACATAGTAGTGGTGGCAGAATGTGAGAAAACTGCTGCTTCCAAATCAGCAGTACTATCTACTGTGAGAAGTGTCACTTCAGACTTCCTTTACTTTTTTCCAAGCATCTGTTTCCAGTCACCATAATTGAGAGGACCATGGTCCTTTGGACTGACCTGTGAAAGCCACACTTAACCTTCTTATCTTCTCCACACTTGATCCCATGTTCTCTTCTTTATGGTTTCCCTCATCCTACCAACCTCCCTACCCCGTTCTTTGAGTTCTGCTAACTCTTCTCTTCTCCCATCATTCAGCCTTCACAGGGAAAACTGAAGCTGTTTTATAATTTTCCTCATCATGCTTATGTCTTTTCTTTAATTCCTCAGAAGTAGTTCTACTTACCTTTAAGTTTTAGGCCTCTAACTTAACCCAAAATTTCCAACTCTTATAATTTTATGGCAAATCTTGAAAATACAGTGGTTTTCTTCTAACATTAACTACTGCAGTAATTTGAGAGTTTCTGTTCCATAATAAAACAATTTTCCATTTCTCATTTCACAGAGAGAGGCTCAAAAACACAACTCCCAGTTTTATAAAAAAAGACCATAAAGACATCCCCCCAAATGTAGGTTATTAATTTTTAAATTCATAAATAGAAAAAACCTCAGAAGTTTGAAAATTTGAGGTTGGCAAGAATCCTAAACCCACCTTTCTTCGGCAACATTGCTTTAAACTGATTGTTTAACTAGAAAAATTTTATGAGAAAAGCATCATATACTCTAGGCAGGCACCATTTTTATGGTAAATGCCCTAACCCTTCCCAAGTTAAAGGGAACAATTTGTCCTTTAATGGATCGAATGGGCTAAAAGTTTCTTCCTAAATTTAAACTTTTAACTCGGATTTCTAGAATTAATTCTATATTTGCTTCTGTAATTAATTCTACAATTCAGCCT
Source organism: Pipra filicauda (assembly GCF_003945595.2). NCBI lineage: Eukaryota > Metazoa > Chordata > Aves > Passeriformes > Pipridae > Pipra > Pipra filicauda. Next base: position 7,037,259 of record NW_024104487.1, read on the forward strand.
TCCGATCCCCATCCCTCTTGGCACCCACTGTGCAGACCCTCTCACAGAAAGATTGGCTGATATCCAGTGACATCTACACTACCCTTCTATGAAGCCAAGCCACCATAAAAAGTTTCATAAAATCTGCAGGCCCCTGAACCTTCTTACTCTGCCAAAAAGGAAAAAAATGGTCACATAAAATGGGATTGTATCAAGAAGGAATGTTAGGGAAGAGATGGAAAACAGAAAGAGGTTGGTTTTGTGATGTTTGAGAAAATATGCATAGTTATATAGTGAATACATAGTGATACCAATAATGATACTACAAATGGAGCAAGTTGAATTACTACATGGAATCTGAACTTTTAAATGAGTAACTAATCTACAAGAAGTCTTTTCTTACTTGTTGAGTAGAATTTAATATAATATAGTTAGTACAGCTCTATTCACAGTATATACTCTTGGCAAGATTCTCTTATCTTGCCAATCCTTCCAGGAGATAATATATGCCATCTGGAGGAAATGCTTCTCTTTCCCCCACCCTCCCATCTGTTATATATTTCTCTTTGATCCCCCCACCCTCAGCACTTTATCCTCTGATCATCCCTAGACCTCAAACTCTGGCTGTACAACCATTTTCACTTTCAAACTCACCGTATTTCTCTTTGGGTTTTGCCTTGTGGTTTTATCACACTACTGAAAACTACTAGTCTGAAATAGTCTTAACTGAAAACTTCTTGATCTCTAATTTCAATCCATCTCTCTCTTTCTTTTATCCTGAAATTCTGAGTTAGCTTCCTGAACTCATTTAAGGACTTCTGATATCTGATTTTATACTCTTTAATCAGACAGATTGTCTGCATTAGGGTAATAAAATCAGAAATAAAGAATGGAGTTCAAGATCCTACCTATCCAAGGCAGGATCAGTTATTTCTAGAGTAATTTCTGAACAATAACTGCTTTCTTATAAAAGCAGCCTTAAAAAACAGAGACTCGACATCCTGTCCACAAAACTCAGTTCCAGTCCTTTGCTATCTTTATAATATTTAAAAATATCGGTCCCTTTACATTTCAGAAGATCTTCATAGTATCAGTCCTAAAGTTCCCTAGCAGCACTTTGAACCTTTTCCTTTTTAAGCTACCCCAGTGAACATGTAGAACAGCTTGTTACTCTCTTTCAGCAACCTTTTACATATTTATATGCTCTTATCAGGTCTCTTTTCTGTCTTTTTTTGTTTTAGACTAAACAATTCCAGATCTTTCAAGCTTGGCTTTAAGGCATATTTCTAAACCTCTAATGATTTTACACTCTTGTGGATTCCCTCTGACTGATTTCTGTACTGTTTTGCATTTGCAAATGCAAATCTAGGCACAGAATTCCAACTGAGACCCTACCAGGAGTGAGGAAAGAGGAAATACGAGGGGTGAGGTGGTGGTGTTCCTCATAAGCTTGATAACTAGCATGGGGAACTGTACTGAGCCACTTAGTCCCTGTTTCTTTACTGCAGTGCTCATTACTTGTGCAGAAATGTAGTACTTTGCACTTATCCTTATTGAATTGCATCTTATTTACCAGAAACATTTCTCCATTTTAAAAACTAGTTTTAAATTTCAGTTTTTCTATTCTTTTGTTTTGCAATCAGCTGCAATGCTGGGCTCAAGATATGTTCCTATCATAATAGGAAACATCCAACATAATTTCTGATGGACTATGAAAGATTGATGACTATTTGGACAGCAGAAATCCGAGAAGTTGTAGATCATGAATTTTTACTCACATTTTAATTTCACTGTTTGCTTACAAAAATATTATCAAAGACATTATAAAAAATATTAGTAATATCAGTATGTAATTATATGACACCCACAGCTTTTACTCAATCTACAATACCAATTATTCTATTGTAGGTGAAATTAGGTTTGTGAGACATGGTACATTCTTAATCATAATGTCTGTTAAGTATTACTTTATGGTCTTCTGAAGGCTTATAAGCTGATTTTTTTCACTCTACTGTGAACTGCACTTCTAGGTTGATTCTGGCAGTTCATTAAGAACATCCTAAGGTGAAACAAAACCCAATACATTTACTTGGCTCAGCCAAGTAAAAAAAATCTAAAAGTGACTCCTTCTCTTTAATTCATTCCAAAGAAATGAATTCCTCTTTAATGCACTGTATAATTTTTGATGTGGAAGTCCCTTGCAGGACATGTATATTCACAGGGATGCGTCATCTGGGATTAAGCTATTTGAAATACTAGGCAGTTGTTCAACAGCAAAGCAGAGCATGGAGCAGAAAGAAGCAAAATCCCATTTATGTTTGTGTGTTTTCCTCTAACTCACTATAGCCATTTATGACAAGAATAAGGAGCTTCTATGACAAATCATTTCATGTGACTTTCACGATCATTTCCATGTGACTGTTGGTTCCACAAATTCGAATCACACACACGAATCTGAGCTAGAGCAGACAGTGTGGGCCTAGCAAGGTGTCTTGTCTGGAGAACCCACAAAAGCGTGGTTTGAATAGAAGGAAATTTCTCTTTCTTTCGGAGAGCCCCACATGTACTGAACTGATAGTAGCTGGTGCCACTGTCTCTCTCTTTGGAGAAGTAACAGCAGGTGAGGAAGAGTACAGCAGTATTTTTGGAGAGCTACAAACTTAAGTATCCTGCTGAGCAGTGACTTGGCCTTAGGTCTGCCAAGCCCACCTAACCCCACTCAGCAGCTTGCACAGTGCAGCAAGGAGGGGGGGCTGCAAAGCAGGAAATCTGCACACATAGGTGGGTTTGAGCTTTCCTGCTTTTTTGCTTCTGTAAAAAACCAAAAGCTTCTAACACTCTATATTAAAGTACACTGAATTTTCCAGCGTAGATAGAATATTTACCTGCAACACCAAAACATAAAAGCCAAGTCCCTGTTCTTGACCAGAAAGATCAGAGAGATGAATTTAAGTCTCCTACAGCTGAGGAAAAAAGCTTGAAATTTTATTCTTTGGATTTCATGGAGGGAAAAAACAAATGGGTCTTTTCTTGCTTTCTTTCTTTCTCCATTCTTCCCTCTTCAAACACATATTTTGACCTACCCTTGTCTCCCTATAAACACCTTCACACATCAAACAGCTCTTCAAAATGCAAGTTGTCATGCTTTGTTCCTCTGGACACCTTTCATTTTTATGAATCGATATTTTCTAATAAAAAAAATAGATTCTTATTTTGTTCCCAAACACCTGCTCATATATACACTTACATTTTCACTGCAGACTAACTTATATTTAATGATAAAGTTTGAGATATAATTCCCCTTTCCACAGCTAGCAAAAAGCCTGTTAAAACTGTGACAGAATTTATAGCATATGATTTCTAGGCCTGTTCCATTACTAACGGTCTCAATTTCCTCCTCTTAAACATACTAACACAAACTGTTCTTTTGGCTAGAAAGAGAGTGAAGAACAGAGCAGGCTGTGGTATTTCCTTCAGATCATCCTGTCTCTGTGCCAAAAGCCTACCTTTTCTCTCTTGCACCAAATGCAATGAGTTCAGACTAGCTGAGTATCATGCTAGAGGAGAATAAGCTCCTGATTTTTTAATTTGCTTTCAGCATACTCTGAGAGCATTTTTTTAATACACTTTTGGATTCATTAACATTTCCAAAAATTATTTACTAGTATCAGTTTCAGCAGAATAGAGGAAAGAAAAATGACCTCTGCTTTTTAATTACTATTAGGGGGTGGAGGAAAGAGAAAGAAAATGTCCCTAAAGTTATATTTCTAAGGTAGAGCTTTTGCCTGGCTTACGAAGGCAGCTGAGAAAGTTCTCACTTTGTTTGAACTGACCTGTTTGTGAAAGTCTTATTTCTCCTCCCACCTCTTCTTTTCTTCTGCAGTGTCCAATCTCGAAAACAAACTGACATATGTTCTCTTGGATCAGCTTGTAAGACTTGCAACGTCAGGAGTGCAAACAGACTTTAGCTGTTTAGTTCAGGAAATGAGATGCAGAAAATCTGATAAATAAACAGTGTTTATTACTCCAGTTTAAAGTACGCTTTGGATTTCTTTTCAAAATACTCCTACAAGGAACTGAGGATGAATATTAAACATGTGCTCCTAATTTAGGGACCTCAATGGCAAGGTCAACTTACACAATTTGTATAGTGAGGTTATAACAGAAGTGAATGATTCTGATCTTTAACCATACTAAAGAAACAACAATAAATTTGAATTACATAGAATTTAACTCCAAAGAAACTTGTAAGACTTATGAATACACTGAGATGAATTAGAATAATAGAATTTAGGACAGGGTGTGAATTATAATGCTTTGTGACTTAAGCTGAGAGAGAGACACAGAGATTTAAACAGCTGACACATAATTACCCAATTTGGATTAGGACAAGAGTGGAAAATATTCTTCTACTCAAGCAATTAAGTATGCATTTTAATGGTTATAGGGTCATAAATTTAGATTTAGATATCATTCAAATGGCACTTCCTTTACCAGCAGCATCTAGATCCCCAGTGGGGCAGTAAGGCATCATTTAACTTTTAATTCTGAGTAGTGTCATGTGTCACCCTATTTCCCTGTCATGGCTATGTGAACTACTCAGCACAGAAGGGACCAGCACCCGTGGCTCCGATAACACATATGCAGCCAGGTACAAGTAGGAACAACCATGGACCATAAACCTGCCCTGCATGTACACCAGGAGATGCAAACAAGAAAGCACAAAAGTGCAATTAACTTCATAAAAAGCCAACTTCGTTCCTATTGTGAGAAAGGAAAGAGGAGAGTTTAGAACACAGTAGATGAGTTTTGAAGCTAAGTCTTGATATTGCCTTAAGGACATGGTAACTGCATGCATCGCTGCCCTTTGGGACTTGCATAAAAACACAATTTGGCCCTCAAGAGAGAAGATAGAGATCCACTGAGTCACCAGTAACATCTTCTGCATTGCTTTGGATTTGTCTTGAAGGCACCTCCCTTCCAGCTCTGCAGTAAGCATCATTTCCACCAGACGGAGGTGATTCAGAACCCATGAAACAGTCATTTTTCCAAGTAATGGAGAACTATTACTGAATGACGTATCATGTAAATAGCTTTTACTGCCACATTTGAATTCTGAACGAATTCAAATTTTTGTGAAAGGTGTTCAACAAGTATCATTGAGCCAAGAAACTTTACTCACTGTTCTCAAGAAGAACACACCCAGTACTTGTTGTGACTTTCATTTTTATTCCTAGCCTTACTCCCTGCATCACTTTCTTGTTTTGGAATAACGAATTTTGGGGGAAAAAAAATTGCTATCAGATACTGAGGTATTCTATACTAATGCTTATCTGAGAGAAATTATTTCATCTGGTTTATTTTGGCTAAAGGCAACAGTCAGCAGAAAAGACCTTTTAGATTTTCTTTAAATCCTAAATGAATGAGATGCAGACTGATAAGTCAATTAAGAACGATTTTGTGAAACCCTTTACCCTCATCCTAGATTGCGATCTCTCTCCAGTCAAGGTGGCTGTATTTATCTGTCCATATTCATCCTGTTTTCCTATATTGTGTTTGAAATCTCCAAGTGAAATATTCTGTAGTCCAACAGTGGTAACAGCAGTAACTCACAGACCTTTTGTAATTTGAAACATTTTCCCCAACCTCTTCCTTGTAACTGTCATGGTAAATAATGAAAATAATCACCTTACATACAGCACTGTTGCTTCTTTCTGATCCGTGTTTCAAACCAAACACTTTTCATTTTTATTAATCTCTTGTTTCCTTAAAGGGTAATTTTATATCAAAACACTAACATATTTCATGTTTTAGTTATTACTCTATAAAGTTATTCACTAAATCTTAAATTTTCAAGAAGTGGCAAAATGTGTGCTACGGCAAAATTTTACAGTTTTCTCGCCACAAGACATTTTGCATCTTTATCTATCACATAAACCTTTTTTTTTGCCATAAGTGAGACTGCAGCTGTTTGGAAAATCAAGCCTTGGACCAACTTTGCCCCTATAACAAAGGGAACAATGAAACACTGACTGTAACAAAGGATTCTGGCTGCTGCCTACTGTATTCAACAGGTTCTTAATTAGAAGACAGCACTTTAATTTCTCCCTTCTTACAACCCTATAGCCTGATACAGTTGCTCAGTAGGTTGTGCCCACTCAAATCTAGTTCACAGGATCCCATCAGGAGAAGGTCTGCGGTAGTACCTTGCAGGACTGCATGAAATTTATCCCTTGCATGAAAAAGAGGGAAGAGGGGAATTGCAGGCAGAAGTCAAGGCTGAATGTGTCATATACAGCAAGTAAGACTTGCCAAGTTAGGTATAGTCTCTGGGTGAGCTGTAAGAGGTCTTTTTCCTGAAGTCAGCTGAACTTTTCTGAAAGCCAGCTCAACCCATACCTGCATTAATTAATTTGAAAGTTATGACGAGTTGCTAAGTTAGAGCAAAAGTGAGTGTTCTGTTGATAAAGACGGCACACATGGGCAAGGATTACTCTGCACGTTATGGAGACAGTGTGTGTGACTAGTTAACAGAGCTCAAGAGATGCTGTTCCACCTGACAGTCTTACTTAATAGTAGATTAAAAAAACTCCCCCAAACCTCGAACATTAAGGCTTTGGCAATAATTTCAACCACTACTGTAGAGAAGCTGCCAAATCTTTTGTTGAATTAAATGACGGTGGGGTGCCCAGTAGATCCCCTTTGGCTTTCGGAAAGTGTCTCGTACAATGTGCCATGATGCCACGTAGGAACAAGTGGCTACAAGGACTGTGTTCAGCTCCTTGTGTCTTTGGTTCAGAGACCTGCTTGTTACCTGCAAAGAGGGATTCGTGTCCAAGTGCCGGTGTGTTTAGTGTTACAGTAGAGGCTGAACCTCGATTACCCTTTGGTGGTGGCCACAAACATCTTTATTACCGCTGACGTTGAAGGCAAAGCATGGAGGAAGGCAAAGCGGCTGCCGGCTTTCTGCCCCTGTGCTCCCCGAGGTCTCAACCGCTCTCTTCACGTATATTCTCTCACATGTATGTATTTGCATTTGTTTAGCCCACGTCGGGCACCCACAGCTGCTGGCGTTCCAGTGGATGTCCACAGCCCACCTCATCCTGGGGCTCTCCCCGCTCGCGGCGGTGATTTACGTGCAGAAGGGCGGCTCTGCCCCGCAGGACCGAGCCTAGGGGACCGAGCCCTCCCGTCCGTCTGTCCTTCCGTCCCGCCCGGGGTGGAGCCTGTCCGCCCTCCCCGCCGCGGAGCTCCCGCTCTGGCTGGAGCTGCTGGAGGCGGCGGCCGCGGGCCCGTCCCACATAAAAGCCCGCGGCCCTGCCCGCTGCCGCCCTCACTGAGCCCCGCGGCCGCCTGGGGACGGCGCTCACCGGCAGCTGGTCATGGCCCGGCGCCTCAGCCCTGCGAGCTAGTCCCGGGGAGCTTCGCACGGACCGGCTCTGTGCTCCCGCCTCCTGCCCTCCGCCCGCTGCTCCTTCCCCGCTCCGCCCGCAGAAGCGCTGCCCGGGGCAGAAGACGCTGTCCCGCCCGTGTGTGCACAAAGCCCGACCGCCCCTTCCCTCGCCGCGCCGCCATCGCACCTTCCCGCCTCCTGCCCCGGGGCCGGGCGGGCTCGCACCCCGTGCTTCGCCGCCGCCGTCCCCGCCGAGGATGCGGGTGTCGCTGCTGAGCCCGCTGCTCCTGCTGTCCCTCAGCGCCGGCCCGCACGCCGCGGAGCTCCCGGCCGCCCGCGCCAAGTGCCCGGCCCGCTGCGATGTGTCCAAGTGCCCCAGCCCCAGCTGCCCCAGCGGGTACGTCCCCGACCGCTGCGGCTGCTGCCTCATTTGCGCCGCGGGCGAGGGGGACTCCTGCGGCCGCAAGGAGGACCCGCCGTGCGGGGACAGCCTCGACTGCCGCTACCCCATGGGCAAGCGCTTCGCCAAGGGCGTGTGCCAGTGCAAGCTTAGCGCCCAGGTGTGCGGCAGCGACGGCCGGACCTACGACAACATCTGCCACCTGAAGGCGGTGAGCCGCAAGGCGCTGCAGCACGGGCTGCCCGCCGTCGCCCAGGTCCAGAAGGGAGCCTGTGAATCGGGTAGGAGCATGGTGGGACCTGTGGTGGGCTGGGTGGCTGGGCGGCGCGGGGGAGAGCTGGCTTCCAGGGTACGAAAAATCGTGATTTTCAGTGGCCTGGGAAGACTGGGTGGCTGTAGGGACCGTAAGAAGCTCCAAGGACGTGGCACCACACCCAGCTGCCAATGACACCAGTGAGCTGCGGTGTGCTCAGGTGCTTTCTGAACAAAGTCCTTCTCCTCAGTCCTCAGTGTGGGCCCGGGCTGGGTTTGGGAAGGTTTCTCCTCGGTAGCATGGCTGTGGATGTCTTGGTGACGTGCAGGTTATTACTGCAGTGCACCTGTGAGAAGAGGTGAACACATTTGACAGCACGGGAGTCAGAGGGATGGAGGGTGTTCAGGTGCCTGGGCAGCAGAGCGCCCACATCCTCAGCCGTCTCCCCTTCTGAGGCCAGAACACTCTGGCAGGGCAGCAGTACAAGCTTGTTCTTATCCTGCCAGTGTCAGCTTTGTTCATCGTGTTGGTGGTGACAGCTGAGGTGTTGGGTGGCATGGCTCATGAAGGCTGTACAGCAGACCCACAGCAGCACATCCTCGATTACCCTTTGGTGGCAGGAGCGGGGACCCAGGAACACTTGTGCTCCTGGGCCATCCTTAAATGTCAATTTTGGAATTATCACTCAATCACCCTGGTGGTGGGGGTGTTAATCGGATTCACCTGACAGACATCACTAGGCAGGAAATGCCTCTAAAAACCAATCAGGACAGAAAAAGCACCGAGTAGTATATAAACCACCTAAACAATAGTGTCTCGCCTGGTTTGTGTTCTTCACAGAAAGGTTTTATAGTCTTGTAGAGTCTTAAGTGGGGAAAAATGCCTCAGAACCTCTTTTACAGTATAAAAATATTGACAGTCAGGATATCACATGGTCTGTTTGTAGTAAAGTACTGAGGCCTTTGCTCAAATACTGTGAGATACTATGGCAACTTCAGGCTTGATGATTTAACTTTGGAAAGTTTAGTAATCATTTAAGTTAGTAATTTCTTTCTAGCATTAAAATGTGTCTCTTTATGGAAGTGTTAATGCTCCCAGAGTCTTTCCATGTACTTATTTATGTGTTAATTTAAGGATTTGCTATTGCTACCTTTCTCATAGAGTTCCTGGAAAGAGAAGTCTTGTGCATAATGGAGTTCTAAAACATGCATTGGTGTTTCACTTATGTCTGGTGAACTACTAACCATCCTGTTTATTCAAGGCAAACTGGCCAAAATTATTGGGAGGGATCAGAGGGAATAGGGCTACTGTTGTAGCCTTTCTGTGAACAGGAGACCTTTCATACATCCTGATATTGAGAGAAGGTAAACCAGTTCAAAGAGGGGCTATTCCTGGAGTTGCTTTAGGAGTATCTTGCCAGAGCCAAGAATTGCCCCAAATGCCAGCCTGCAGCTGCAATGATCAGTCCCTCTAGTATTTTGTAGTTATAAATTGGGTTTTCCTGTTCCTTTTAGCATAGGAATCCATTAGCTTTAGTACTCCTAATACTTGGCTGGAACTGATCCATGTGAAATAATCAGAATGTTTAACCAAAATGAGTGAGCTAGTCTGCATCTGAGGGCTTACTGAGTTCTTGGCATTTGGTATATATGACACTTTCTTTAAGGAATCCTCCTGTATCTACTGTTAATAGGCTTAGGAATTTGGAGCCGTGAGGCAGAGGTAGCATGTTTTTTTTTCAAGCAACTATTTTAGTTTTCACTTTATTTTGGCTTTATTTTTTGTCCCAGAAAACCTCAGCTTAGATGAAGCATCTGGTTCTCTGTTAAATTTTAATTTTTTTTATTCAATTCTACAGCTGCACAAACTGAAGCTCAAAGAAACTGAGTGTCTTGCCCAAGGTCAGACTGAGTTGGTGGTTGAGCCAGGAATAGAACTCAATTATGGTATTTAAAAAAAAAACAACAATAACATGCAATGGCTGTAATGAGAGGCTTGGAAGAAAGTTGACAGTTTAAAATTGCTGTCAAGTTTCTGTCTTTTCCCTGTTCTTGAGAGAGAGCTGGCCTCAGATGACTCAGTTTGAAGGGATAAGCTAGTTATGAAGTAAAGCCAGTTTTACTTAACCATCCATATACTAAAACAATTTTGGATAATGGAAGCCTCCATCAGTATGACTTGGGCCTTTTTTAGAACTTGCACTGGCCCTGAGGAGTAACTTCTGAAGTATCTCCTCCTGTCCTTTTTCCAGTTGCTTATGTTGATGCTAAGTTGGAATCTGGCTGTGATGAACCAAGAGTGGCTGAGAAACTTAGCTGTGGTTTCCTAGTGACAGGAGTCTGGTGAACAAGGATGCATTAAAAAGGAGTAGTAAAGGATGCAGGAAGGAAGGGAGGAAAGAGGTGCCCAGGGTGATTGAGTGATAATTCCAAAATTGACATTTAAAATGGTTTTTTCATTGTTGAAGTCCTGGATTAGCTTGAAGAACACCATGCCAAATTCCAAGTTCTGCATACAATGAAATAAAGGAGGTACATACTGCGTGAAGGTACAGGAGCTCCATAGTTGGTGTTCTTCAACGTGCCTGTGCCCTGAAAACTCTTACTCACACAGTTCATCTTATGAACAGACCCAAGGTCTTCTCAGAGATACTGATAGGAACAGCCTGCGGAACTCCGGAGCGAAGTTAAACTCCATGCTACAAATACTGAGTTTTTTTTTTCCCTGCTTCAACACTAAATATTTATGGAGGACAACCTCTAATCAAAGACTCGTTCATACAGAGCCCTGTTTCTTAGGGGAGCAAGTTTAACAATGACACATATTGGTCTATTAAAGTGTCAAACTCCTCACTCAAAGAATTCACTTGGTCACCTGCAATCTACGATCAATTTATTTCAGACTCAGTTTTTTGCACAAAGGGCTGCTTTTGATCTTTCAGTACAACTTTCTTAGTACAGTTAAGAATCCCCTGCAATGTTATTTTGCTAATAGTTTCTGTGAAGAGAGTTTAAATGTCAAAAAAGTTGTATTTTCTTACCTAAGATGAGGAAGCAAATTTTTTTTTTTTTTGAGTGCTGTTTTGTCAGTGGAACAAGGAAACTGAGAGATTGATTAGAAAACCTTTGAGGCTGGATTTGACACTGATCATTTTCTGGTTTCTGTCCTCTACACTGTTAAACTGAAGTCACTCTCAGAAAGTGGTCATGATGTGAAGCCTCACCCATGTCAGTCAAATTTTTGCAAGATACGGTCCTAAAAGTTCATTTTTCTAAGAGAAATGTTTGAAATACAGTTAATGCATAAGCAGAGTCATTGCACACGGTTGTACATGGGGGTGTTTGGAGTGTGCCCATACATAACCTTGAAGATAGAGAGGAACAACTTAGTATACAATTACTTGCATTTTTAAGAATTTGGTCCAGTAAGAGATATTGAAGTCTTCTACTGGTGTTATTGTCATCAAAGCCTTGCAGCTGCCTGCAGCTGCAGGGAAATGCTCTGCAAGGTATTAGCTGGAAAACCAAACTTTAGTCACATTCATGTACTGCTTGTTTTCATTATCTCTGAGTTTAGTTTGAGTTCCTGCAGGTGAGGATGAATATTGTACAGTGTTTGGTATGTAATTCAGAGTATAGAACTTCACTGCTTTGTATAGGATAGCTAACGGGAGAGAGATGTTCTCCTTTCATCTCTTTGAGATTCACTTGGGAAGGAGGAATAACAAGCATGTAAAGTCAGTGAGGTGTCTATGCTGGAAGGCTTGTGCCAGTCTGTCTCTGTCTCACCCTTGTGATTGCTGCATTGCATGAGAAAGCCACTTTGGTGTTGGTTCACCAGATTGTTTTCATCTGTGCACGGTAGACATCCATTGTATAAACAAGTTGCCTGAACCATAATGTGGCATTAAACTCACCAAGGCTTTATGGTCAGTGCACAGCTATGCAACTTGATCTTAATGCTGAATTCATCAGAAAAGCTGCCCATGAACCTATATTTCCAGCAGATGTTTCTGTTTTTTAAGCAGAGACATCATAATCTTTTATTTGTCTTTCATTTCTTTCCATGAAAGCACAGTAGGGACAGTGTTTATCCCTGGTGATCAGATCTGCCAGGTTGCACTCCACCCTTAGACATAATAATTTTGCTGAACGCACAGATCTTTTCTGAAGCTGGTTTTAAAAGGGGGATGGGGAAATAGCCTTAAAAGAATGAGTTTCCCAGGCTCACAAATTCTTAATGAATATAAAATTGTGGATTGTAATACAATGTATTGTCTTTAAGAAAGCAGTGAATTTGATTTAATTCTACAGAGACTAAGTTGGCAGATATTCAGAAATGTTCAGTCTTTTGCAAATGTAAATTGGTCTGGGTTTATTGTCTTCAGTGGGATTATGATGATTATTTCTGCTGAAATTTTTTTCCAACTCTTTTCATACTAGGTTAACTACAGATTTGTTGGAGTTGTTCCTGGTTTTACAGCAGTGTTAATGAGATTGGAGTGGGTCTATTGTCCCAATAAGTAAAGTAAATAAAACACTATTGAATGAACTCATAGCCTATAGATAACGTCACTATCCAGGAAAAATCTTAAGCTGATAATACGGATACTCCTACGTGACAGACACTTGAGTTTAGCCATGCAAATCCAGTGTAGTTGGAGCCCACAGAACTGGAAATGTAAGATCACTCTTTACAAAATAGGCTGAAAATCTTTATCTCCTCTTTATTCACTTATATAAAATCTGGATTTTGAGTGTTTTGTGAAAGGAACTGGAGAGCTGAAGATCTAATAGCTTAATTGAAATGATAGGATCAAAGTTCAAGTGGTCTGAAAATCTGGTTGATTTTTGACTGTGTAGCAGATTGGGGAAATCTAGTTCTTTTGACTAAGAAATCCGTAGATAGCTAAAGACTCATACAGTATAAATTTGGTTTTGTTTCAAGTACAACCTGGTTGCAGCACCTTTGATATCTTGGTTATACAACAGATGGTTAATTGGATTAAATTATGTCTTCTTGCCAAGAAAAATTAGCTGTGGTTAGTTTGAGATGATTTTGAACATTCAGTAATACCATTAAAAACAATGCATGTTGTTGAGAGACCTTTGAAAAACTATGTGGCAAATTTCAGGGGGTAAATTGGTCAAAATCTGCAAAGGTGCTGTGAACTCAGAGCTGTTACATGATCAACCCAGCAGAGATCCAAGAGCTGTGTGGGGCTCCACAAGGCAGCAGGAGTGTGTATGTAGAGATATACATATTTAATTTTATATTTTAGTAAGAACAGTAGCAGCAGCTAGTATCTACCAACTAATGCAAATTAAAGGATAGATTCTGCTACTACTAATTCTAGTACTACAGTTGTAACACTTGTATTCAGGGTGACCTTATACAGTGTATACAGTGTTGTATGTTGCTTCCTTCTTCGTTTCTCAGGCTGCAGTTCCTCCCTTTTGAAGTGTATTGAGAACTTCTGATTAAAACCATCAGTGTAATAATTATGCATTAAAATGCTATTAATAATAACCAACACTTCAGTTCCCTTAAATAGGGCTGCATATTTGAGAGTAACTGTGAGTCTGCAGTTACATCTTCCAAGTCCATAGTTTGAGGTCCTGGCACATCATATAATGTGTTTAAAGGTTCTGATCCCTTCCAGCTTGCACAAATTTATTCAAGAAAGATCAGTTTCCATGAAGGCATCTCAACTTTGTAAGTCAGTTTTCACCAGTATTTGATCCCCACCAGAAAATAATGAGAACAGTTCATCTCTAATCAGACCAGTAGATCTTCAGCCACATCTTTCATACAAAGTTTGAGTCTCTGTTAATTCTTGATCCTCCTTTGTTTCAGGTTTCTCTTTAATATATAGTGCAGATTTGGATTTACTTTCAAGTTTGAGTATTCTTGTCTTCTGACCAGAGCAGGGAGGTTCTGGACTTCTGCTCAGACTGAGAAATGTTTTCACTGTGGTATGAAAAGAAGACAAGCTTTGTTTCAGTTTTACAGTCTCTTCTCTGTATGCTGCATTTTACTTCCTTCATCTCTTTCCATGCTTACATTTATCGACTGCATCTTTCAGACATTTTCTCTCTGCCTCCCCAAATCCTACCTGGAAAGCCACTGCCACCCACGATGTTTGCCTGGTGGCTAGTCAGGAGTGATGCAAAACTGAGTTCTTTGGCAGGCATCTTCCTCTGCTTTTGGCCATGTGCAGTGCTGTAACAATTTGGCATGGGAAGAACAGTTCAGCACTCAGCAGATGCAAAGGGGTTTAGTTACCCTGACTCACATAGAGCTATGCTGATTTACACCAGCTGAAAGCCTGCATTCATCGTTGTTTTTCCCCCAGTTCCATGCTAGTTTATCAGCTGAGGGTCTGTCCAACTGTCTTTCATTGATGCATGATCATGTCTATTAAGAAAAATGTGATGGTAATGTTATATCCTGTTGTATATGCAAGTGTTCAAAGTCATGTTAGTAGACTTCAAAGGATATACTGCATAATCAGGCAAGCTGCTTGTGAACTGAAGGTAAGATAAATCTTCAGTGGCCTAGTAAGCAAAATAAATAACAGTATATTGTGCTTACATTTGACTGTCCTCTGTGATTCCTGTTTGCAATGTCTCTTTTAAACTAAGTACTAAAACAAGCATATTCAGTTGGTTAGAGGGATTTTTCAGAATGCGTGAGAATGTACATAAAAATAATGGGCTGAATCTAGTCTTGCCAAGCTGTTCCTTTTGTTTATTCTGTATCATATAAATTTAGCTTGCTAAATGTAAGCATAGTTTCTTTCCCTTCAGAAGTAAATCCCATACCCAGTAACAGGAAAAAGAACTCACAGACTTCTGTGAAGAAATGCCTAATTGTCTTGATCTGGTTTCTTCAATACTTTCTTCTTTTGTACCAGTGCTGGGTCCATTGCTTGCTGTGGTAATATAAGGCCTTGCATTTAACTGACTTCAAAGGTCCTCTGACACTTTCCAGTGAAAGCTTCCTGAGAGACTGTAGGAACTATAACAGTTCTCTGTCACCCCCTATCTAATAAATTCATTCAAATAATAGAATATACCAGTGACACATCTTTTTTGTCAATAGGTTAGACTCCATTATGCTGTAATCTTTATATTTGTCCCAAATAATTTACAAGTTACAAGGTTTAATGGTCATAAAGCACCTGTAGATAAGGATTGCTCAGAACGATCAGAGAATTAAAATTACACAGACTGTGAAAATGCATGAGAACTCAAACATTTCTCTTTTCTGTGTATCTTTACTTTCTGTTTGATGCCTCCTACTTGCTTTCCTTTCAAAGACTTGGCTAAAAGGGCAGCTGATGAAAGAAAAGTATATACTTTCTTAAGACAGAATCTGTATCTGGACTCATTGCTATGTTATGTGACCTAGAAGTAGGCAAATCTCAAATCTCTAAGACCAGGTCTTGACTTTGTATGCAAGAGCTACTGTGGAGTAAATTCATCCTTCAGCGTGAGTTGAACTTAGAGTAAACCATGCTAGTGCAAAGCATCACTTCCGAAGAGTTGATAATATTTAGAAATGAGAATTTGGAGCCTCTTTTTCCTGACTAAGTGGCAGAAAAAGAAGTGTATTTCCTGGGATAAACATGTGCTGTTGTACGAGATTTGAAAAAGTCAAAAATGTTATTGCTGTACCTGGTTACAACTTGTTTACACCCTTCCCTAGACCCTATATTTAATTTTAAAGCATCAGACTGTAAACATGAAAGACTGCTATTTGAGTGTGGTAATATGTCCCCTGTCATATGTTTAACATATGTGGTGATATGTCCCTGTGTATTAGGGATTGCAGAAAGTAGGACATTCTAGTACAAGGAGTAGTATTACTTTAGGATGTTGTGATGTTAGAATCCAGGATACTGTGGGCTTTTTTCTCCTCTGTAAAATCTTCATTCCACACAATTATATTCACTATTCATAAATGCTTTGTGTAGTGCTGCTTAATGTAGTACCACATTGGCTTTTGTAAAAACTTTTAGTAATCTGTTGCTAGGCCCAGCTGCATGGGGCAGCTTAAATGTGAATTTGCAAAACTTTTTAGGGGCAAAGGTTATGATTTGCAGCAGGTTTCTAATGTGTCTACTTCAAAAAAATTAGAACTTGGGTTTTAAATGTGGCTCCCAAATGCTGCGGCTGTATTACTCAGCACTTGTTAGACCACATATAGAATACTGCATCCAGTTTTGGATCCCTCAATATAAGAAAGGCATTGACAAAATGGAGTTCAGGAGAAGGTCATGAGGATGGCTGGGGGGACTGGATGTATCTCCTGTGAGAAAAAGCTGAGTGTACTCTGCTTGTTCAGCCTGGAGAAGAGAAAGCTCCAGGATGACCTAACAGCAGCCTCCCTGTGCTCATGAGGTTACTAGGAAGATGAAACCAGGCCCTTTACAGGGATGCATAGTAAGAGAATGAGAAACAATGGGCACAAGTTGAAACATGAGTCTCAACAAGAGAGATTCAGAGTAGCCATAAGAAAAACTTTTACATCACAGGGGACAGTGAAGCAGTGGGACAAGTTTCCTAGAGTTTCTGGAGTTTCCATCCTTGGCAAGATTTTGCAAATCCTAGCTGGACAGAGCCCTTGAGCAGCCTGGTTTGCCTTTGTAGCTGACACAGCTTTGAGCAGGAGGTAGAACTAGAGACCTCCTGAGGTCCTTTCCAACCTTACCTATCCTACGATCCTGTGTGTTTTGGATAGTAGTTAATAGTTGTGCTGAGAAAAATGCTTGAGAAAGGGCTTGTAGACTTTAAGAAAAGTCAAAGAACTTACAGCTAAGTTAAGAATTTATAGCTAAGTTATGCTGATGTTTAATTTTCTCAGGATCAAACAAAATGCTGGATAAGTTTTGAACAATCTTAATGACTTTGATTCCTTTTCCAATACCTGGTTGGAAACTGTTCTAGTAGGAGAAACTGACCAGTTCAAGGCAGGTTTATCTCCCCTCCTTGCTAAAAAAAGGTATTGTCTTATTAACATATCCAATTCTTTCTGCTAGTATAGGTCACCTACAGTCCAACAGCCCAAGATACAAATTCAACTTCATAGCAGATGTGGTGGAAAAGATTGCACCTGCAGTTGTTCACATTGAACTTTTCCTCAGGTAACACTTTCCATTCTTTTTTTTTAGTTCCATTCTTTAACAAAGGTCTACAAAGTTTTTTCAATGTATTAATTTTCCTTTTGAATATGTGATGTTTACAAAATACTCTGAAACATTACAGCAGGCTCATTTATCCAGAGAACCACACATTTGTGTGTTTTGTTCCTGTGCAGTAGATCTATTTTATTGGGTTTACAGTCTTTACACTACTTTACATACAGTCTACCCTGAAATAATTGTATTTCATCGTTGAAATTTCATCATCTCTTCAGCCTTCACTACCAGCTTGTTGTATTGTCATCTCAGTTTAAATAAAAAAAATAATCCAGAAGGTAAGCTGGAAAAACATAGCTCTTTGTTGCTTATACTACTTTTAATGAGAGGAGATTTTATTTTGGCAGGGAGAGCCTAAGAGGTAGAATGTTGACCAGATGTAACCTATCTAAACACAGAAATTACTTCTGGTAGGGGAAAAAAAGTGCTAAATTTGCTGACTAGAACATACCAATATTCAGTGTACTGAAGCTGGAGCTGAGGTGGCAAGTTCAACATTGAGTGCTCAAAACAACCTGAGAGGCAGATTTTAAATGAGAGTGCTAAAAACAACCTGCTGTCAGAACAAATTACTGCAAATATTACATGTACTCCATTACCTGAATGTCTTTCTGCCTGGAGTACTCTGACTTTGCATAGGCCTAAGAATTTCTTGGAGAATTTTTATAGACCTTTTTAATATGCAAAATCAAGAAAATCATGTTTTTGGAGACGTAGCTTTATGCACATGGTGACTGGTCTTTTGAAACAATGTTACACCTGTAGATGTTTAAGACCTTTTCCTATGTAGTTAAGATTGTTTGTACTTTTCCTGTAAGTAGATGTTTGTCCAGCACTAATCCTGGGCACTAATTGTGATATGTCTTCCTGGGATTGGCTCTGATTTTTTACTGCTGAATAGGCCAGAACTTTCCAACAATATCCTAATATGGACCACATCTTGGAAGAAAGAAGAATTTGTGGGCCTTTTTCTCATTTTCTACCCAGGCACTTTCAGTTCTGCCGTCAAATCTAAGGTCATTACTGCGGTTGTTCAGAGAGAAAAGTCATAGTACTTTAGACAGTTTATAAAGTTTTTTTAACTGTCTATGTTACAGAACATGTTGTTTCCCACCAGGTTCTACCCATTGCTAGTCTTTTTCATTTCTTTCCTTCACATTTCTAGTCCTCTTGTCCTCCAAAATAATTTTCTCTTTGGTTTGCTTTTTCCTGCCAGTCTGCACTTGGGCATCATGATCCTCTTAGACCTCACTTCTTCCTTTTATGCCTTTGTCCAGCTGCAAGGTTCCTTCTTCTTCCTCTTCCCTTTTCCCAGTAGAGGATCAGTCCATTTGTCAGACCAATTATTTCCTGTCATTGTTTTCTTCTCGTATAAAAACACCAACTACTGGGGTCAGATGGGCTCCTACTTCTTTTTTTTTTTTTTGGTCACCTAGCCTCTGTGTAAGGAAGCCTATAGACAGAATTGGAAACCAAAGGAAAAGAACCCTGATGGTTTTCTGTAAACCTCAGTTCCCATATTCCCGACTGACTAAAAGAAGTCACAATTTTCAGTAGAGGATCCTTTTTTTGTAATTTTTTTTTTTAATTTAATTTTTGTAAGGGTTGTAAAATTCACCATCAAATGCTTTGTTATTTCTCAGGGTGACAGGTGTTAAATGACGTCTAATGCAATCTTCTCTCGTGTTTCCCTTATGACATACAATTACTTGCTTTTTGTACAGGCACCCTCTCTTTGGTCGAAATGTCCCCCTTTCCAGTGGATCTGGGTTTATTATGTCTGATTCTGGTTTAATTGTGACCAATGCCCACGTGGTGTCAAGCACCAATGCAATATCAGGGAGACAACAACTGAAAGTGCAGCTACAGGATGGAGATACCTACGAAGCAACCATCAAAGACATTGACAAGAAATCTGACATTGCAACAATAAAGATTCATCCTAAGGTGAGTGGCATAAAGAGATGAATGACTTCATTTGGCAACTCTATTTCAGTTTCGTTTAGTACAGAGCAATTGGCTGGAATATATGTTTAGGGATTGCCTGGAAACATATCTGTGGGAAACAATTTCCAGGCCTGGAAATTTTTCATATCTTAAAATTAAGTTGGATTAAGTTAAGTTACTTTGTCTTCTATGCTAGAAACTGCTAAAAACTAAATAAAAAAAATGCAGCTCATTTCATATGTGGCAAAATTCTGCTATCTTTACCTGAAGACCCAGGCTATTTTGGCTAATCCTTCTACCTTTGTGCCAATATGCAAGGACTGAAGGGTGGTGCATAGTGTAGAGAGAGTGGCAGGCTGATCAACAGCTGTTTTGTATGCTGTTTTTAGGAGGAGGAGGGAACAATCTGCTGAAAATGGGGAAATCTCTTTCAGAATCTTGATGGCTTTTTTTTTCCTGGGTGAAATTGCAAGGAACTACTGCTGAGTGTTTGTTTCTGAAGACAATTTAAAGCAGCAACACTCCTGGCATATGCTTTGGGTATATGATAGGAGTGGCTCTTTCATTAATGTAATGGAAAGTGTATGTTGCTAACTTGTTGCTAGTTTTTAATCTTTCCAATCAGGTTATTTTCAAGTATAAACTAATGCGTATTTCTTTCTTTCTGCCTTAATTTAAGAAAAAACTACCAGTATTGTTACTGGGACAGTCTGCTGACCTGAGACCAGGAGAATTTGTGGTGGCAATTGGAAGTCCATTTGCCTTACAGAACACTGTGACAACAGGTATTGTCAGCACTGCTCAGCGAGATGGCAAAGAACTCGGCCTGCGGGACTCAGACATGGATTACATTCAGACAGATGCTATTATTAATGTAAGTACTAGGCATGTGATGAGTTTCCCTTTACATCCTTCCCCACCAATTCAGTATGGAAATGCCTGCTTTGAAAGATGAATCCACTAAATAAAAGCAGCTTTGTTTAAAATCAGTGATAGACTCTTCTTTTTATAAGAGACTATGCAGTGTCTATAAGATGCGCTGTGAAAGGTATGACAAATAAAACTACCCTCTTTGAGGTTGTCTGTGGAGATATTGCATAGGACAGACCCTTCTCATTCTGTAGGTCTTGTGCAGTAACACATGGTTGTATCAACCAACAGTAAATTAATACATTTCTCTCTCTGCTTGCTGAGTTGCTCTGGCCAAGCAAGTTGTAGAACAGAGCCAAAGTTTCTTTCATCTCCATACATTAGAACCAGATGGAGTAATCAAATTGACACTATCTGCTTCAATTTAGTGACAGGACAACCAGGTAAGAACTTAATTAAAGGGCTGGGGTTTTCTTATTGCTATTACTCTTTTCCCTCTGCACATCACATACTCCAAGTAAGAATCCAGATGTGAAATAACATAAAGACTGAGATACAGTTTGGAATTAAGGGTCCTAGCACTGCCTGTCATATAGAAATACGTGAAAATAATGACCCTTCAGAACAACCTGGAGGAATCCAGAGAGCTTAAGTGAAGTCCTTGGGTGTGTATTTAACTTGTGCTGATTGTAAGAAGAGCACTGCATGCATATCTGGGGTAGAAAATAGCCTGAAATGTTATAGTTTAAATCTGTTATACATTGAAAGGAAAATATTTTCAAGATTTATTTGTTGGACTGAATGTCAAATTTGACATATCATAACACAGCATTTGACATTACAGAGTGCTTCACAAATGGTTATTGTCACAGACTTGAGAGAAATTGTATAGGGGGATAAAAGAGTGTAATTATTTTTTTGTGCTAAGATATGACATAAAAGTGAACTTTTTCAAAAAACGTTGTATCATCCAGGAACTGAACCTCTTCAGACATTTAATTAGAATTACTCTCTTCAGTTATTTAAGGAGACTAGGAAAACTTAGGCAAGATGGGTAACCTGGGAGCACACACTGAATTGGTGGCAGAGACAGAATTAGAACATGGAATTCTTGACTTCTTGATTATACACATTTTTCAAGCTGAGACTCCTTCCTAGTATGTATACTTAGGCATTCACTGCTCTCCAAAGCTAATGGGCAGGTTTAGTCAAGGATAGCGAAGTGTGTCAGCGCTAGACCAAAGGAAGAGTGTGATAGCAGAGGAGGTGAGGATAATGGCAATATGCTTGAATTGCTTTGCCATCTGAGACCACAAAATATGAAGATGGTCCCTGGCATAAGGATGCTTTGTGCTTAGCTAATACACTGGTTTTCTCTTGAGAATGGGAGGAGTTTGAGAGCTAGTCTATTCAGAGCATTCCTGTGGCTCAGCCAAGACTTTCCTGCAGGAATGTGCATGCAGCTGCCTTCTGCGAAATGCTGGGACAGCAGGAACATGGGGCAGGAGAAAATAGGGCCATATGTTCCTAGATGGAGCTATGTTGTATGTGCTGTTCTTTCATTATCACATCCTTCAAGCAGAAGACAAGTGAATGAAAGACGATGTGCTGAGGAAGGCTGAAATTCATTATCTTGGTTCCTTTGTGTCATTCAGACATAAAAATCAAGTGTACAGCCTCTGATCAGTGGAGAGGTACTATATAAGGAACCAATCTGTTTGTTTAAATTTGAAATTTGAAGCTATTTTATAAACTTTGTCTGGTTTATTTTCCTGAGAATCAATAAGATTTGTGCAGTGCTATCTAAGCATAAACAGTTTGTGTCTCACATTGCTGTCATACATCACTTAGATTTTGTTTCTTTTGACTGGTAAGTTGCTGCTCTTGGCTGTTCAGCAAACCTGCTTGAAAACTCTGGCCTCACTCAAAAACAAACTTGTTGAGCCAACGAAGATGGACAAGCAACTTCCCCAGCTCATTTCCTGTGGTCCTGTTGCATGTTTCCTTTGAAAGGCATTAGGTATTAGGCAATTTTGGGCTGCTCAGAGCCGCTATATGCCGTCCCTAGAGAGGGTTACATATCTGTGGTTACTAAATCAATCCTTATGTACTAGCTACCTCATAGCAATATGCTGAGATTAAGTATGAAAAAACTGCATTATTCTCCAGTGGAGAGTGAGAGACTGTCAGGGTTACAAACCAAAGTGATGAATAAAACTGTATGAGCATCTCACTGAAATATAACTTTAAATAACAATTAATTATTTCAAAACCTTGTTCTGACAGTTTTCAGAAGAATCAAAATACTAGTTTTAGCTATTTAATAACTCTTCTTAAACTTATGGTCTAACTACTTGGAGTGGTAAGTTGTAGATCCTAACTCAAGGCCTGTTTATGAAATGAAAATAATTCTAATGATAAGAGCTGAGGAATGGGTGGGGTAAAACCTACCTGTAATCTTCTGTGATCAATATTGTGTCCATCAGTGCTGCCTAAGAAATGACCTCCTCTCTTTAATTTACCTACAAACAAAATACTGTTGGAAATTAGAATTGCATTTCCTATAGTGAAGCACTAATTTATTGTTCCCTTATGTCATTTTTACAGTATGGAAACTCTGGAGGACCTCTAGTTAACCTGGTAAGTCCATGTGAATTGGTTTTGTTTGTTGGTTGGTTTGTTTAGTTTCAAGCTAGTTTGAAATAAGTGGGAGAATGTTCTTTTGGAGAGATTCATAGGTCATACCAGCTTCCATTTGCTCAGGCTAATGAAGCCAGTGCAAACTATGCAAATTAGGTCTCAGTTCATACACCATAGGAAAACATTTCCCCATAGACCAGAGGAAATTTTACACAGCAATGAGGAATATGGGATGTGGTATGAGCAGTTATGCTCATTCACACTGTGAAACCTGGGATGCACAACAAAGATGAGACCTAACCTGCACAACTATTTTAAAATAGATGCCTTTAAACCAGCACTGGTTTTGCAGGTCAGTGACCTGTGGCTGTAGTGGTAGTAGAGAGCACTCTTGCTGAGTGGTCCTTGGATGAACAAACTGTACTGTAATCTCTCTGGCCATCCCAGTTAAATGCAAAATGGATAATGAATCAGAGCCCAGATCCTCCCTTACGAGTAATGTTTATTTCTGGAGTGATTACAACACTCCAAAATTTCTTATGCAAGCTTTTAACGTGAAATGCTAGGCAGTGAGCTGAACCCTGTCACTTAAGAGCAAATTAATTGGGTGTTGTCTCTCAACAGGATGGTGAAGTTATTGGGATTAACACTTTGAAGGTCACAGCTGGAATTTCTTTTGCTATTCCTTCAGACCGTATCACTCAGTTTCTCACAGAGTCACAAGACAAGCAAAGTAAAGGTAAAGTCTGCAAGAAACAATGACATCTTCCAATTATCATCCTGATCCTGGTGAAGTGCCAGAAGACAGGGTTCTGGGATCCTATTACTGAAAGGACCAGCATCATTTTACAATATAGAGCACCACAGACTTGGAAATAGAAAACAATTTCACAGAGGTGGGAGAGACATTTTATTACTCAAACACCCAAGGAGCAGACAGTATCTGTATAAATCTGGAAAATAGTCCCCCACTATCTGAGGATAGTGGGGACACAGATGAGTCATTACTGTCTCAAATGATCTTGAGAACAGATGATGACTTGATGAAGGAGTCTTCTTTTATTTATTGTCCAAGGAAAAAGGAGATTAAGGTGTACTGTGGAGAATAAGGTGAAAACCTTTATAAACACCTGTCCACAGATGGAGTGTAGTGTCAGTAGAACCTGATCTTTATTTTAACATGGTCATCTATGCCAGTGCTATATTATGATAGACTCTCAGACCCTGGTGCAAGAAGGGCTGTGTACTAATTTGTGAGGAAATACATGGGAAGATGGGAGAGAAACAGGAAAAAAAAGAATGGCCTCTGCACCAAAGAGCATATAAATCTAAATATGCTGGCAACTGACAACTGCAGTACTCAGGACTTTTTTTATGTGCCTGCATTGTATCTGTCACCCTGTTCTAGGTGTCACAGTAAATGCTGCACAGCTGAAGCTGATCTAGTAATGCTGCATGCAGGCCAAATCTTGCTTGCTCTTTTGCTTGCCAGTTTATCTGTCCACACCCTACTACTCATCTTTTATCATGAATGTTGGCTGCTGCTTCTTCTCTTGAATCTTTTTGCTATTAATCTTGTCTTCTCCTGAGTTCATCCAGTTCCTGATGCCGGGGTTGTTTCCCCACACCATTCTCCTCTGTGTTCTTTCAGATTCTGTTATTTCAGAAACTTCCCTTAGTTAGAGGTTTTAAAGTTATGCATCTCCTTGTATATATGAGACCATCACAATTCTGATGAGTCCCCTCATCTGTGTTTTGCTTAATTCCACAAATTATGTTGTTTTCACTGTTGATTTGAGGGGAGTTATTGGAGGTGTAGATGAAAGAAGTTGTTAATTATGTGCTGAAAAGTACATTTCAAATTAGCTGACATAATTTGTTGGCCAACAAGTCAAAAGGCCTGTTTATTCACCCAGTTTACTAACTGATTGTTGGCTTCTGAAACAAACAGGTCTGTACCATTAGTGGTTACCCTTCAGAACCAAACTGCTCATCCCAAACCAGGGAGGAGCAGTGGCTCATCCTGCAGGAATGGCCTTAGAGGCACAAACACAAGCCTTGAGCAGAAAGCCCACCATCTACCAGTGGGTTCCTGGTAATGGGCTGGAAAGTCAGTGAAGGTTAGAGATACCACTGAAATCAACCACCTTGCTCCTTCAGGCACCTTTGCCTCTGGAAAATGACGTGCCTGCTGAGCCCAGCTAAGGGCCCAGAGATAATTTTGCCTATGGAACCCCAAGAAAAAACATTGTGGAATATTCAAGTTTATATTGTGATTGTAACATACAGATTTTTAGGGTTTTTTTTAATCATTCACATTATCACCTAATCAAAAGGATTCACATTTTCTCTTAGTGTCAGTGAGACTGTCAGCGCAATTTTAACGTAGTGGGTTTTGTTATTTATTTATTTATTTTGCTTCTCTGAATTACCTCTCGTACCTTTAGGCTACAGACAGAACAGCTGTTTAAAAGTCATTTAAAATCAATGCATCTCTGGATGTATAGAGATATTTTCACTATATATTTGAGCCCTAGTTTGTAATTTTTAGGCCTTTACTAATAATTTTCAGGTTTATTGTATATTTGTTATTTCTTGGCATAATGAATTTATGAAGAAGAATTTTTTGGGGATTTTTTTTATTATGTCTTATTTTGCTCCAATTATATTGCAGTAGTTTCACTGGAATCTTCCCTTATGGTACAGTTAAGTCATAGGAAGAAGCTTAAGGATATTACCATACTACTCTTAATACCATATTGCCTGAAGATGATAAAATTCCCTTAGGATACCCCTCTTTCCAGATTTACTCTGGAGATCAGATTACTATCAGTTTTATATAAAATATAACTAAATTCTTTAAAGTCCCATCCATTGTACATTTCTGTAAATGTCTGATCTACTAAAGAACAGAAGCAGAGAGGGGGGAAAAGGAGAGGATGGCATTTGAATGAAGTATTTGCCCTGACTATTGTTATCTAAACATTTGATATTACCTAATACATCAGTAATACATAATAATACCTACTGTATTTTCTACCAAAGATTTACCACGCTGCATAGAGATCTTGTCTGTTGAATGTTCTGAAAGCCTGTACTAATTTTGAGTTTATCCTCCTTTCATAGTTAGGAATTTCTAAACTAGTGCATGAAGTGTGTCAATCTATATCTCAGTTGTAACCAGCTGTGTACTCTGTCTTTACCTCTGGAAGTCATTTATCCTTAAGCATTGACTGATTCTTTTACTCCAGTGTCTTTTGTTAGTATCTTGTAAAAATTTCTTACTTTCAGTTTTGGCTCTATCATCTATTCCCAGTTTAGACTTGAGCAAAACAGTAAAACTAGAAAGTGTTTAAACTTGTATAATTTAGAATGGAAGAGAATAAGTTAGCAACTTGACAAAATATTAAAGAGAAAATTCAGCCTAAGAGGTCAGCCTGGCCTCTTATATTATGTTTGCAGAAAAAGAATAAACCTTGTTTCAGATGGGCAAGGAGAAATGGGGAAGTTCTGCATTGGCCACATCCAACAAATCGTTTCTGTGAATCCTCATTTACATCCTCAGGACACTGTGTTAGTTGTGATTGAACTATATGCTTATCTAGGTATTTGGATGATTATTTCTGGTAATTATTACCAATAATCACAGGGGCTGCTTAGGAGGCTTGCTGAATATAGATTCAGACTACTGATTAAATTCAGCTGTACAGTTCTTATAAAAGGCATACTGCACACAGTTCACATTATAGACTTGAGCTGTCCTCGGTTTCTGTTTGGCAGTGGAATATCTTACATGCTTTCAGGACTGCTCATGCAATCTGCAAGATGAGCTTCAAGTGCAAAAGTAAAGAGCAGAGAAACAGGAGTTTTACATGCCACTTGAATAAAAAGTACAGGATCCATTTCTTCACTTATAAATCTTGGTGAAATCTTGGCGCCACTGAAATCAGCTGCAAGGAGGATACTCCTGTGCCAGAGTTACTCTTGCCCATAAGAGTTTGAGTAGATGACTCCTTAGTTTGGATTTATCAGTTCTTTTTGCCATGGTTTATAAGCCATAAACACTCTTGCCTTCAGCTGGTGTTTATCTGTCAGGTTTGTATCTCTACTGTTACAAGATCAATAAATAAAGTTTAACAGTAGAACAAATGTTTTCCATACTGTGGAACAAATCTCTGTAAACAGTTAACCAACTCTAGATACTTGGGGTTAGCTGCTTGTGACTTTCTATTAACACAAAACAGATTTAAGTTTAAACTAATGGTTGAGGTTGGTTTGCTTGACTTTTTACCTTTGGAGCTGGTATTTAATCTGGCCTGGTGTTTACCAAATTAAATGAGATTTGAGTATCTCTCTCTGCTGTGCTCTGCTCCAACTTTAAGCCACAATGGTTTCGCATTTGCTCAACCTGATTTTTCCAACATACAAACCTTCTTTTAACTACTGCTGGGACTGCACACTTGTGATGTACTTCTTAGTACATCAGTTGTAAAACCTCACTTTATTCCTGTTCTCCTAATTATTTTTCATTCTACCTCATGATTGCTGCTAAAGTAACTCATAGCTCACAGATGTTAGTTTTACTTTGTGCAACTGCTACTTGCAGTGTGGTAAACTTAGTGCAGAGAGAGGGCAGAAGGCCTTTTTTGAATTTTAACGCATGAACAGGGGTGAAATAATACCACAAAGATGAAGATAGAATGAGACTTTTAGTTTTGAAGTCTTTAGTTACTAGATTTATTTTTTTCCCAAAAGCCTTATGTTTACATGTATCATTAGGCACTGGGGAAATAATTTGCTTTGACTCAGCAGCATTTCTGCTGTGGTTTTTCATTCTTGTTGGTTTGTTTCTTCCAAATTAATTTCTTTTGTCCCTTCTTTCATTTTTCATTTCTCTTTCACGGGAACATTCCTATCTCAGCCCCCAGAGTATCCTTTGTGCTTCTGCGTGTTTCTGTATAACAGAGGCAATGACCAACAGCAAATTGTTTAATGCAGAGAACTGTCATTAGAGAGTCTGTCACTGATGTGCCTTTTGAAGGGCACATTTAATTATCATCATTTAACTATCCACATAGCAGGGGCCAGGGGATTATCTTCAGGTGGGATAATTATCAGGTTTGGATATTTTTAAAAAGTGAAAACTTACATGTTTGCCATGCAGACTAGAGAAGCAGTATGAGCTAGTTCATGGCCCTCTTGAGACTTCGATTTTGAGTAATTGGACTTCATGACACTCTCACAATAGCTGATTTGGATCTTAATAGTTTCACTTCAAAATAGAAAGGAGACAACATTTCAGAGGAAAGCAGGGATCACAGTTATAGATGTAAGATTGTGTAGAGTGTAGTAAATCCAGTGTTTAGTAGTCAACATTTTCAGTGATCCTGATGGGAATATTGGACATGCATAAGATTCAGAACTAGTTCCTTTACTTAGGAGTATTTTTCTTGGAAAGAATAAGAGTTGGAGGAGTCCATGTACATAATCTTTTTCCTCACATGAAAACCTGGAGAAACTCAAAGATCTTGTGAAGTACTTGTGCTGGAACAAGTAAGGGGAAATATTGTTTCATACCGGATGTAACTAAGTACTGGAGCACTCATTTCAGGAAGTCATAAGTAAAAAAGTGCATTTTTTTTCATAGGACAGCTGTGCAATATTATGACTACTAAAAGCCAACTACAGAAATGTGGTGTTCTGCCTAAAGGAGTGAATTTTCACCATTTAAAATTAGAGTCCTGGCTAATTATAGAATAGTTTGTATTGGAAGGGACTTTTAAAGGTCATCTAGTCCAACCCCCCTGCAATGGTCAGCGACGCCTTTCGCTACATCAGGTTGCTTAGAGCCCCATCCAGCCTGACCCTGAATGTTTCCAGGGTGGGACATCTACCACTTCTCTGGGCAACGTTCCATTGTTTTACCACTCTCATCATAAAAAATTTCTTCCTTATATCTAGCCTCTGTCTCCCCGCTTTTAATTTAAAATCATTATTTCTCATCCTGTCACAACGGGCCCTGCTAAAATGTTTGTCCCCATCTCATATAAGTCCCCTCTAAGTACTGGAAGGCCTCAATAAGGTATCTCTGGAACCTTCTCTTCTCCAGGCTGATCGGTGCCAACTCTTTCATCCATTCCTCAAAGCAGAGGTGCTCCAGCCCTCCAAGCATTTTTGTGATCATTTTGGCTAAGATCTATGTGCTGGGTTTTTTTAATCTTGCTTTTCGTTCTTTGGGGCGAGAATAGCAAGCCATTTGTGTTACAATCAGTGTGAGTCTTCAGGTTGTCCTGTCTCAGAAAGGTGGAAATTTAAATTTCTTTAAATCTCATTTCTACATTTTAATGAGAACAGCATATGATTAAATTGTCTTGACAAGTTTCAGATTAAATGGTGGTAGGTTATGAAATTTTCCATTTGCTGAAAACATGTGATACTAGATCACAGAAATTTCCTGAATTTCTTGGACGAAAAATTCTCACAGAGTGTAAAGAGCTTTTCTCTTACCTTCACTTCCAGGGAGAGGGATTGTCATTCTGTACACCAAGGCTAACCAGAGTTTAAAAAGTAACCTCAGTGTAGATGCTTATGATTTCGTTTAGCTTTGTTAAGCTGATACATCCTGTTTTAATTTTCAGATATTGTAGGTCATCAGAGTAGTTATTTTTTTAAGTGTTTGGCTAAATTTCTTAAATATCCTCTGTGTTACTTTCAGATGGGAAGAAACGTTTCATTGGCATCAGAATGCTGACAATAACACCTGCGTAAGTATCTTAAAATGTATGATCATGCATACAAGATGTGGTCAGTAGTGGCTCAGAACTTCATTCAGCTTTCATTACAAATCTCCAGAGAATCCAGAAGTGGTCATTAGTTTCTAGGAAGTCTGCAAATGTTTTAATGATATTGGTGAAATCTGTGTTCTGAGACTTGAAAATTCTGTAAACACTGATAGTGGTGGACGCCATGTTCATAGCTGAGGGAAATTAGGAAGAGCCTGAACACAGATTTTGGCTCATGATGAGGAGGTCTGGAGTTATACCAGGTTTTAGGTGAAGTTTAAACAAGCTGCTGCTTTCAGGTGACTGTGAGTGCCAATGACAGATCAGCTGATGGGGGGGATAGTTTGGGTTTAGTTTTATCAGTGAAGGCCACGTGATGTAAGATTTGGTGCCTAACCATTAACAACTACTTTCTCCAGTTAAAATGCCGAACTAAAGCTCCACGCCTCCATGTTAACAAAACCAGAATATGGACACCCTCCTCTACTTCTTTACTGTCTGTTGTCTCTCACGGTGCTTTGTGCCTTGCCATTACCCAGATATATCCTGGGATAACAAACGAGGGCTCTTATGCTGGTGTTCTTTCCCAGCAGTAGGCACATTTCCAGTGTGGCAGTTGACTATGAAATTAAACAAGACAATTTCCAGCTGGGTTTGTAGTGAAGCCATTTTTGTTTATCGGGTTACACTCTTGCAGTCTTCCCTGAAGGGTCAGATCCTCAGCTGGAATGAATCAGTGTAATGGCATGAACATCACGGAAGAAAACTCAGAATGTTCCTTTGAGTAATTGTGAAGTGAACACTGTGAGATTTTACGGCTTTTTTGGCATGTAATGAAGCCGTGTAAGGTGTCTGCAGGCCTTTTCCTCAGAAAAAGACTACTTCCCTTTGTGTGTTTGCTTTAGTCGTTTAATTGTTAGCTACCTGAGTACAGTCAAGTGAAGAGGAATCTTTGCAGCCATTTTAGTTTGCTTTCCATCTTGAGGACCCCAGTTTTTCATGGCAGACAGTGGAGTAATTCATCCTTGATCTAAACCCTTTTGTTTTTAGAAATGGGTTTTAACCCACGCTGTACACAGACCTGAAATGATGTCATCAGCTCTGAAATGAGGGGATGTTTGTAGAGCCTTTATTTTGCAGCCAGTTCCTGTCTTCTTTCATTAGAAAGGGATGCACAAACAATTCCTGAAGAAAACTTGAGGAAACTGAAGTTTCCTTGGAAAACTTTCATAGTTCTGATCTATCTGATGGCTGAAATTATCAAAAGTTCTGTTGTTCTAGATAAAGACAAATTAGGAACAACTTGCAAAATAAAAGAAGCAAAATAGTTAGCAAATTTCTGCCCTATCACCAGCCTTAACTCTTTGGGCAGAAATGTCTTTTCTCCCTGTACACACCCAGAACAGGGAGTGCTCCTGTCCTTCTGCTCATGTACAGGGCCCTCTGTGCTACTGCTACAGAGAGCAAAAGTCAGATTGTTACAGAAGATGTATGAGACCATTAAGTAGTTTTGATTCTCACAAAATCTATGTAACTTGTTTAAATCCAAATTCAAATGCCCTACATTTTCATCACAGAACAAGGGGCAAACAATTAATTGTTAAGTCTTTCCTCTTTTATCACAAAAAAATTAAGAATAAATAAATGTGTTTGAATGCTTCTTCTTGTGTGGCGTAATCAATGACGTTTTCTTCTTTTAGCTTGGTGGAAGAACTGAAGCACAACAATGCTGATTTTCCTGATGTCAGAAGTGGAATTTATGTACACGAAGTTGTTCCAAACTCACCTTCTCATAGGTATGTAGAGCACATTATTTTCTTCACCATGTTTATATCTCCAAATAGATACGAATAAGGTAATATTTCTATTTATATTTAAGCAATTTCTCATACCAGTCTTGATCTGTATTTAAACAATTAAAAATTGTGCCTTTAGGTTTAAAATATTTGTGCTAAGATTCTACTCACATCTACAAAAGTGAAATATTTCAATATCAGAGCTGTTTAAATCATGGAATTGTTTAGATTGGAAATGACCCTTAAGATCATCAAGTCCAACTGTTAATGCAACACTGTCAAGGCCACCACTCATGTCCCTAATGCCACATCTACACCTCTTTAAATACCTCCAGAGGTGGTGACTCAAGCACTTCCCTGCTCAATCTCTTCCAGTGCTTGAAAACCCTTTCTGTGAAAAAATATTTCCTAATATCCAATCCAAACCTCCCCTGGTGCAACTTGAGGCACCCCAAATACCATGGACAAATTTTATTTTTGTAAGGTATACTGAATATTAATAAATAGAAATTTGGATTAAGTTTAAACAGGAGACAAGATAACATTCACATAAGACTGTCAGAGCTGTTAACTGAGACAATGCTTCATCTTAGAGGAAGAGACTATTTGACAGAACAGTTGCAAAATAAATAAAATGTATCTAAAAATTATTTTAGGAATTATTAAAAAGATGAAAAAGTAACGAAAGAAGCTATTCTGGATTACATTTGAACAGCAAGAGAGAAATAATTTGCCAGTACTTCAGCTGGTGCGCTCTACTTGTCTTGAAATTTTGAGAGGAGTTTAATTTCCAATGGTTGAAATAAATACTGGAGACATAAAAGCATGATCTTGTAAATGGATGGAGTGAAGTGAGTCAATCATGGATAAAAGTATTTTCTGTTTCTCCTTTGCTGTAGTTTTGTGGAAGTCAAAGAGAAAGTTAGACTCATAATTTTTGCTGTTTTAGAAGGAAATCCTCAATGAAAAAACCCAAACCTGATTTTGCATTTAGCAAGTACTACTCGTTATTCTTTTGCAGTCAAAAGGGTAGGATTTCCCTTCAATGGAAACAAAAACAAGTGACAATTTATCACATCAGCAGAAGAGGTGGTGAATAGCTTTTATACTTTTTCTCTACATAGAATGCATACTTACTGTCTCTTTCTTCTTGTCTTCGCAGAGGAGGGATCCAGGATGGAGATATTATTGTGAAAGTCAATGGGCGTCCTTTGATGACCTCCAGTGACCTGCAAGAGGCTGTGATGAATGAATCACCTCTACTACTTGAAGTTCGACGAGGAAATGATGACTTGCTATTTAACATTGAGCCTGAAGTTGTCATGTAAATAGAATTGAGGAAGCTCTCACCATAATTAAACTCACGTATTCTGGAACACTAGATACCTCCTTTACAGCTACAGTAATTATACTTCCTGTTGACTAATGACAAGGTGGACTTACTTAATTGCCTGAGCCATTTCTGTACATAGTAGCTAGAATGACTTAAGCGATGCCTTTTTTAGAAGATTCAAATTTCAAAGAATCTTAAGAACTGTCTTCTGGGGAGGAGGAGAAAACCAAATTTTGGATAGCTGGTAGAAATGGGGCCCACTTCCAGTTTCTTCAGGTTCAGAGCAGGTTCAGTTCTGCATTTTGAAAGACCAAAATACTACTGGAAGTGAGGAAGCACAAGAAAGGGAAAATTATTCTAAAACTACAGTCATGGCTGCAGCAGACCCAAGCTATTGCAATGCATAATTGAGCTAATTTTTTTCTATGTAACTTTTTCAATGTGAACCTATTATTGGCAAAGCTTGTATTTGTTCTTAGTGCTTCTGTGCTCCATGTCAGTGCAGGTAGATTAAATCTGTAAATATCGAAAGGAACAAAAATGGTATCAGGCTATAGAGTGTTACACCTAGGTCATGCGATTTTGGGATATAGTAAATGATTCTTATAGAATTAATGCCTTATTATATATAAATCAAAACGATGTGCTGAACAAAGTTAAGTTTGAGAAAGTGCACAGTTTTTTAAGAATTTGATACAAACTACTTTTGCATTTTACTGGTAAGCTTTGCTGTAAAGTTGTTACACTACTTTTGGCTTGGACTGTGTATGTTTCTACTGTAAGGAGATTAAAGTTTACACAAATATTGTATTGGTGCAAACCTCTTCTTAAACAAGTCAGTCTTTCCTGTCTCTTCTGTCTGACTGGAATAGATTCTCCCAAGAGAACATTTTCTCGCAGAAAATTAGGTCCTGATGTTGTGACAACCCTTTGCATCCTGTGATATAGTTATGCTGCCCTTATTTAGACTATGTTTAGAAATGCTTTGCACACAAGTCATTTATTTACACGTTTTTCCATATTTGTGAATTGTGCTTTGATGTCACTTAGAGTATCTAGCTGGGATGCTGTTGTCCTCAGTTCTGCCTGTACGTGACAAGAAGCAGAAAGAAAGAACTATAGAGCATGTGAGACTTTTGTGTAATAAACCCAGGGGAGAAATTGCTAAGAGCTACATCCAAATCTCCTAGGTACTCTAAACTAAACAATTCTATTCTTCCTTACTGAATATTGCTATAGTTCCCCTAGAGGCAGAAGAGCATTTCTTTCTGGAGCATTTTCTACAGCAAGTTGTGCTTTTGTGCTTTCTAGATTTGGGTCTAGTGTCTTTGTTATGCTCTGCTGCCCCAAAGATTAATTCCCTTTTGCATCAAGAACCTTCCTTTTTGGTTGCCATCATGTCTAGACTTTCTGCTTCTACCAACTGACTTGTGTGTAACCAGCCTTGCCTCTTTGGGTTTCTATGATGCCAGACATGCAGAAAAGAGCAATCTGTTCATTCCTTGCTGGCTGACTCTTGACTGCAATGATGCAGTTCAAAGGTTGATGGGGTATCATCCTTTTAAAAATGAGTAGTGTTTCTATCCATAACATTATTGCCTGTGCCTGGACTAATGGCATCACCCCCTGCTGTCGCTAAACAAAGAGCTGTTTTCACCCCTTAGGTGCTTAGTTTTACCTGTT
The DNA here is from genome assembly GCF_003945595.2 of Pipra filicauda. Lineage (NCBI taxonomy): Eukaryota > Metazoa > Chordata > Aves > Passeriformes > Pipridae > Pipra > Pipra filicauda. The sequence goes on from NW_024104487.1 coordinate 7,071,537, forward strand.
GAATATTCCAACTCCTTTCTGTTAGTATACAGCCTCAGTATCCAGGCTTGCAAAAAGCATACACATGTTGTGAACTTAGGACAGCTGTAGCACACAGATGGATCCTGTCATGGCTAAAGTCAAGCCTAACCATCCATGTGTGCCATGCTAGTACCGACATTTTACAGCTTGTGAGAGGTGTTTGTTTGTGACCATTGAATAATAGTAAAGAAATTATAGTATTTCTGAGTTTATTGCTAATTTTTCAGATTTTGGCCAAGAAATTGTTTGGTAGGAAGACCCACAGGGTGATCAGGTTCTTTTATTGTAAGAGAAACTTTTTGGCTTCCAGATAACACATTGCTGATTTTGAAATAAATTGCATAACAACTTTTATTACAGCAAGACTAGATAGAGACTGGAAGTGACATAGTATTAAAAATTGAATACACTGTTGTTGGTGCTGGCTAAGTGCCTTGGCCTTTTAATCAGGTCAGTGTGTGGGGAGAAAGGCTGTTTCCTTACTCAACAAAAAATGTTGCATTCTACCAACAGTTCCTGTTTTTTCTAAGCTGTCTCCGAAAACCTTGTGGAGCTCACACATCACATCTAATGCTCTGCAAGTGCTGTTGCATTGTAGCAAAATTTCACTCTGAGGTAACAAAGGTCAGATGAGGTTCTTTTAAAAAGAAAGCATTGTCATTCCCTTTGGCTGCAAGAGCATCTGTATCATTTCATTTGTGGTGTGACCCTCATCTACTGAGACATGAGTAGACTTTATTAATTGCCACTTGAGCCCCTGACATCAGCCAGAACTGCAAAGGGTAATTACTCAAAGACAGAGTCAGCACCTACCGATGCCAGCAGTTAGCGGTAAGTTTATGACCCAACTTTGATATCTGTTTCTTGGCTAAAAGAAGGTAAGATGGCAGTCAGTGTCCCTTTAAAACAAAATGTTCTGGCAGCCTTTCTGTTGTAAGCAGTTACTGGCTGTGTCTCTCAGGAGGAAATTAAAAAAAGGGAAAAAAAGCATTATCTTCATCCCTCAAAGGAACTAGACTGGCAGCTACAGCTTTTCCAAGTCAAAGTTGGGTCATTGACCTCATTACTTCTGCTAGGCCTAATCAGCAAAATAAGGAATGAGAGAGAGAGAGAGAGAGACACACCAGTGACAATACAACAGATATGAGTATTTCAGGATGCTTCTATGCTGCAGCCCAGCAGGATCTGCAGTGGGAGCTGCACAGCCCTACCACCAAACTAACCCCCGTGGGTGAGCTCCCTCTCACCTGTCCTGCTCATCTGTGCCTGCAGTGGGGCTGAGAAAGTTAAGGACAACTTCTCAGGCTCAATGTTCAGTACAAAAAAGGAGTGAGAACACACCATGCACAATAAAGTACCATTCACAAACAGAGATCGTACCTGCTAGGAAGACAAGGTACAGGTGGGACAGAAAGCAAGAAAACAGCACAGAATAAGAAAAAAACAATATCCTTAGGAAAAAAAAAAAGGGGTTAGGTCAGTTGCTTTCTTTCCTATAACTAAATGAGCATGACACTGGGCCAGACTGTTGTGCAGCTGTCAGGTACTTGCAGACCCCTTTCTGCAAGAGATGGTATCTTATAACTCTACCCTCAGAGCAGTATAAGATGGGTAACATCCCAAAACAGCAGTGATTCTCCCCAGGAAGAACCAGTAATGGAGAGAGAGCCTTTAGACTGTAGTCAGTGTGGCACATACCTTGTCATCTCCCCTGAGCCCCACATAGCAGCTCCTGTGGCTGATTGATTGTGACTCTCTTTTCCCCAGTATTTGAGTACTCTAACACATTTTTACCTCTGTTATCAGTTAAAAAATGTCACTTGAAAGAGAGAGGCACTTTCTACTTGCAAACAAGGAAAAACAAGGGAATTCCTTTATAGGGTATCCTGTACCTCTCAAGGAACTGGACATGAAATGAGGTGTGTGAATCTCAGAGCTTGCCAAGACTCATACTTTTACACTTGCTTGTGTGCAAGCTGGTGATTTGCAGGCTATGGCTGCTGGGTTGTCCAGAGCAGTCTCATGGTCTAGCAGTTTTAGCTGCTGCAGCTCCAGGAACTTTGGCCTGTCGAGATCTTAAAAGTTTTGAAAAGGCAGCAGAAATAGAAGTTGCTGGGGAACCTCAGTGGTCACACAGAAAATGAATGCATGGCAGCTCTTCTGTGCAACCTGCTCTCTGCTTGCTGTTCTGTATGTTCTGCACAACCACACAGCAGCCAGCAGTCCCTCCTTTCTGCACATCTTCTGGGACTGCCTCTGCACCAGCTATTCCATGAAAAGCTCTTCCCCACAGCATCTGCTGCAGGGGTTATTATTAATGCATCTCTGCATTTTGCCCTCAGCAGCAGCTGCTCTTTTTGCTCTTCTCCTATGGCTTTACGCCAGCTATTCCATACCACTGTATATCCCAGACAGCGGTCTTACACTCTTTTAAGTTTGTTTTGACTGCTTGTTTCTTGCTTGAGGCTTTGTTGGTTTAGCAGAAATCAGGAAGAAGGAGGAATTTATTTTTTTTTTTGTTTCCCGAGCTCTGAAGTCTGGAGTGCTGTGCTGAGCATTTTAAGTCCGTAGCAAAATACTAGGGCAGTGGGTTGATGAGAAGTTTATTTAACCACAAGACACTGCAGTTTATAGAAGGTGATGCTGCCTGTTTAGACACCACCAGCCAGGAACTGGTGTTCAAAGACATATAAGGCTGAGGGCTTACCCCAAAGTGGGTGTGTATGGACAGTATGGGTATGCTTTCTGCACCCACATACAGGACTGAAGTCTGAGGATTGCTTTGAAGTAGGAAGAAGGCTTAACAAGGGAAGGGAAAGAGAGTTTAGCATGTTTTTTTTTATTTTATTCCTCTTATTTACTTGGCTTTCTGTAATCTTCATTTAAGTGGACATGCCCAGGGAAAGCCTCCAGGTCTGTGTTTATTCTGATCCTTATTCCCACAGTAGCAGATTATTTTTGTGACTTTGGTGTTCTGCAAATAGTAGATTTGGTCTTTTATCCAGGCTTTCCCAGCTAGTGTCAGCACAACAGCTTGATGGAGCTTTGCTGTAGAACTTTCCATGTTGATACCATGGGCTGTAAAACAAGGCAGAAAGAAAAACCACTGCCATTTAAGGCAGAACTGCTTAGAAGACCTTGCTGGCTGGTCCAATTCTCTGTCTTCTACCAAACATTAGAGACAATGTTATATTTAATTTTTCTACTCAAAAATTATATTCACTAGCAGTGAATATAATTATATTCACTAGCAACATTATATTCACTAGCAGTGAACTAATGCTTGGGGAGAACAGAGCATGGGTACAGGAGAGGAACTTCAGGCTGCAGCAGTCACAAACAAAAAAAAAAAGAGGAAAAATATATTTGTTTTTTCTCTTTTGATTTTTATCCTCTGGGGAGAAAGGTCAGACAGTGCAGGTCTACCACTCATCCTCCCTTCTTTTTGCCTTCCCTCTCTGTCAGAAGGCTCCCCCAGAAACTGTGAGAATATGTCAATATTCAACAGCATTTTCCCTATAAAGATCTCTGGAGAATAACAGAAGCAATTGCTTGCTCTTTCTTTCTTCAACAAACACTGGCCAGGCCTTCACAAACAGCCAACTGAGGCATAGTCAGGAAAAAACAAGTTCTTAAAGGAAGCAGTCGCCAAGGAAAATAATTGGGCAGCATGAGGGTTTTGGTGACGCAGCTGCACAGCTGCGAAGTTCAATGACTTCTCAATTGCCTCCATCTGAAGTTGTGCTCCATTATGAAATGGTCTTCTACCTCTGTTACCATAAATAGCCAGGCATGATGATTTGCTGCTTGAAATCTCAGGAGCAGCTTGGGAAAAAACAAAACCAAACCTTAACAACTAACCCAACACACAATAAGAAAACAAAAAGCCTTCAAGTTTCTTCTCAGTAAGATGATAAATGTCAAAGAGAGACTGAAGCTAGAGAATATGGTGCTAATGCTTTTGAAGATGATTTTCTAACATCTCTTGGTCAAGAGGATGTGCAGCACTACAACAGTAGTGCCATCTGCTCTGTTCTTCTGTGGGAAGAAGTTCCCCTCAGGGTTGGTGTCATGTAGACTGCTGATCATTTCATCTAAGCTGTGTGGCCAGATGTTCCTTGGCATCAGGGGAAAGAAACAGTAGCTTTCCTCTTCTCAGAAAGCAGAAGTTCAAAACAAGTCCAAAAAGTTGTACCCTAAAAATATTTACTGTGAAGCCTCCTTCCTGTGTAGAGGCCTCTGATAACCTGAACTGATGTACATGTCTGCACTGTACAAATCCCAAGTTAGGTGAGATGACTTGCAACCCTACAATCTTAAGCCAGATTCAGAATAATAAAGGTTTCACCTTTGGTTACTAGTTAAAGTTCAATCCTAATTCTGAAGGAGTGAAAAGAAAAATCTCAACTTTGTTCCTTGTCCAGGAGAAGTAAACCAGAAAATTCTATGACAATGGGAGAAGTGTACTTTCTGAGTTTAGTAATATGTGATATTTCATGGTATCATGTAGGTTTATCTACAAGAGCACGGGATAGGTTTTCAATTGAAGGTAGCAAAATGTTGGATCCTGCCTTGGTCAGGTGTTCAGCTCACTACACCATGACGTGCCCAACAAAGCCACTTAGAAAAAGTTATCCTATCAGAATTCGAAACACATTAATTACACTTGCCTTTCTAGCTGTTTTACTTCTAAAGCTGTTTCATCTCTAAAGCTGTTTCTTTCCTGTCTGTAAATTCAGATGCAAGGAACATAGGAAAATACACCTAAACCAGCAGAAATGCTCCCAAATACCTTTTTTATGTAAATAAAAATACCTGAGCTTGGAAGTCTGGCATGTTGGCAGTCTGTGGTTGAACACCAGCACTCTGTTTCCCTCTGAAAGTTATGCATGTCACCTACTGAAAGCTCTATATCCCTCTGGAAAACTAGCTGTTGCTTACATTTGAGGCATAAAGGTGCCAGTTGTGCCTCTACAGAAAGACTTCAACATCTGAAATATGTTACTCCTCTGGGATTAAATATTGCCATTCTGGTATACTAAAATATTGCCATTTTGGCCCATAAATCTTACATTGAAATCCGCCTTTTAGGGAAAAGCAGAGAAATTTTTGTGGTGGTTTAAGGGAGTTCTGATGCTTTGAAAAGCCCTTTACAGCTTCTCAGTGGTTTGGGATGTCAGATGTTATATGAAGAGGAGAAATCAGTGGGCAGAATCTGAGAAAGTGATGAGAGGTGCAATGATGAATATATGCCATTGTTTGACATGTTATCCCCAAAAGATCTGTACATATGGTCTAAGTTTTTTCTGGGTTTGTTGCAGTAAATTTTCTCAGTGCTCCTGATATTTTTTAAGGAATAGTTGTCTGACATTGCTGTTCAATATCTTTAGTGTTATTGGCATGAGGCTACACAACCACGAACAGAAATCAAATGTAGTATGAGGGAGCTCAGTGGGGCTTTGGGGCTTTGTGTTTTTTGTTTGGGTTTTGTTTGTTTGTTTGTTTCAGGGGTTGTGTGTTTTGGTTTTGTTGGTTTTTGTTGTTGTAGCAGCTGCAGGAAAAGATAGACACAGCATTAAATTATGGCAAATTGAAATTGAGCAGCCTCTGAAAGCAACCTGGCAAGCTTCTGTATATTACCACTACCTTTTAGAATAAAGCAAGCTTTTCTACAGCTTATTTAAAGTAATAAAGTAATTTAATATTCGTGTTGAAAAGAAAAACAGTAATCTTTACACATTTTTCATCGGTACGCATTATAGATTCGCTTTTCATTGGAACAGTATTTGAAAAACTTACTTTTGAAACTGGTTTGGGATAGATTTTTGTGATTCTACTGGCTGCTGCAGGCCAGGCATACATTTGCCTCTTTATGTAACTGTGAAGGCTGTGAGAGTTTGCAGCACTTGCTATTAATTACAGTAGCTGGGAAGAAGTTATATTCTCCTGCTTGCTGATGGCAGAGCTTCCTTAGCCACCTCCATCTGACCAGGTTTGAGAATGTGAAATTGAAAAATCAGCATAAAATATAGTTTCCTTTTCTCCAGAAAACTTTGATTCCTGTTTAAAGTCACCCACATTCCTCTTCTAACATATAAAAAATTGTTGTAGTTATAGTCCTGTTCCTTTCAATGAGGTTTGGGCGATAAATGCAAAGAGATTCTTAGGCTTCAGGTAGTCAGTGAGGTAGCAAGTTATGCAGTTAGAAAAATCTTAGATTTTGAACAAAAGCAACTCTTGGCACAGTTTCACTTTGCATTTGCAGCACAGGTTTATAGTCACAGATGTACCTTCTGTGAAACCAAGCCTCTGTGGCCTTTTTTATCTTTAGAGAAAAAAAAAAGAAAGGAGAAGTCAAAGAGTGAAAAATGAGCTCCCCACCATCCTACTTTCTCTATTAGCATGGAGGAAAATGAAGGAGAAGAGAAAAGCAATCGTGACCTGAAGCTCAGCTTGCTCTTCCTGGCGTTAGGAGTGGTTAGATGATGCAGAGGTTTATTTAAGTCTGTATCTTCACATAGTCCCATTCCCATGGCATTTGAGGTCCAGATTCTCCAGAAGATGTAGGTGGTATACCATGAATACCTTATAGATTACATGATTCGCTGTGTGTGGCTTATGGGTACTATATTTCCTGGAGACTGACCATAAGACAAAATTTATGTGCATGTGGCAGCATCTGACACCACAGCACTGGTTTGTGTCCTGATTTAGGGGAGAAGATGTCAGAATGTAAACATCTTTCTTGGAGCAAAGATTTCCTTCAAGTTCATCTTGATGCTTCCAATTACAGTGACATATTTTGAGACTCATTTATCTCCCTACAAACAGAGCAGCAGCTCAGACAGAAAGAAAATAAAATGTTTTATGTCGCAGAGGAAACAGAGAAGGTAAGGCAAGAGGTGAAAATTTTATTTCACATATTATAAAGCACAGAAATTTGTTATTAAGTTGATTCTATATCTGAATCCTAGACTCTAGGTAGGTAAAGAAATCCCACCAACACCTGGCAAACAGAAGACAACGATCACAAGCGTATTTTGATATTGTACACAATTAGTTAAGTTTTTAATGGCAGCTATACAGTAATAATAATTAAAAAATGTATTTTCACTCTGTAGTAAGCATCTTAAGCTAAAATCACATCATTTTGAGAATCTGCTTCATACTCAGCTTTTAAATTTATGCAAAATAGGAAAGTTCTGCATGAAATTGAGGCTAACTGCTTAGAAATGTGTAGCAGAAGTCTTCCTGCTGTTGGAACCAAAAAATACTCTGCTCGTTGTCACTGATAATTCTCCACCTCTAGTTGTGCCAACATTAACAAAGTCATGTTGATTGTAATGTAGTACACATTGTAGGTTTGGTTTAGGTTGAAATTTTCCCCTAGAAACAGAATTTTCCCTGAGAAATAGTGTGCTATTTAACTTTCTTTTGTGTGTATGTGTGTGTGTGTGTGTGCAGAGATTAGGAGGATTAGAAAAGGGGGGTGTTAGTGGTATAGAGGGTGTTTTGGGTTAAACCCAAGACTTAACCCCATGGCTGTAGCAATAGTATTTTGAAAAATCATTTTTCAGCTGCTATGGTAAATGTTTCTAAAAACAGAGGAGAGGTTTATAGTCTGTTACAACAATGAATCAAAATAACTCTGCTCATTTTCCATGTTAAGTCTCAAGAGCCTTGGTAAAACACCATGCTGGTTCATTCGAGACAGGAGAATGATTGACAACGTAATGCAACTAAAAACCTGAAAGTGAAAACAGGTAGGTTAGTTATCCATTAAATTAATAATCATCTGCTTTTCAGTTCCAGACACTGGAGCTGCATCTGCTTAACAAATAAAGTGTGGGTCCAGCACAAGTACACCATAGAAACCTAGGGCCTGATCCTAAAACCTGGGAAGGAAAAAATATTCTTGAAGTTAAGCACATGATTAATACATTAGTGAACACTGAGATCTGGTCCATGCTGGAATTCTCATGTTGCAAATACTAAAAAATCCCTCCAAATCTCTGTAACTGAGTGATCATGATCTGCCAATGTATTTCATCTGCCATTAGTAGCAAGTCCATAGTAGCCCTGATCTCATGAGTGATGAAGACAATAGCATACGTGCCTAATTCACTCCAGATTATAGATACCATGAAACATACACCATGCATTCATTTTGCATGTGCATATGCAGTCTGTACAAATATAAGATACAAAAAGTAAAAATTTATATAAATTAGAATATAAAAATTGTAGAAGTATTCACCAAGAAAATCAAAGATCAAATATGAATTTTGTGGCTATCAGACATTAGAAAATCTGGTTTTGAGAACTTTAGAAGAGTTGTCCTTATCCTTGATCGGTTAAAAGCACTGCTGGAAATATTGGCATTAATGCAGAAAACAGCATCTAACAGATATTTGCTTCTGTGATAAGTACAGACATATTGTTAAATGAGATAGAACCAAATGTGCCAGTCAGTTCATATGATAATAATGAAATACTTTACAGTTCAACAGTAGTTCAGGATAAAGTTAGAGAGCTGTGTCTAGAGCTAGGGCTTTTTGTTTCTTTTCTTTTTCCTTTTCCCTTTTTATTATTTTCTTTCTTTTTCTTTTTTTTTTTTTTTCCTTATTTTATCATGAGGTTCAAATAACTTTTAGCTGTTTTGAAAACTGTCTAAACTGTCTAATAGTTAATGTCATTTTTCTGTAAAACTTAGAAGTGTGGTGATGCTTCATGAATTGCTCCAAGTGAGACTGGAAGATCCCTGACAATTTTAAGGGCTTCTAATTGATGAACATATAAACAAGCATCAAAGCATGGATTTTGATGCAATTTTTAAGACAGACTAATAACTTTGCAGCTGATAAAATGAACTGAAATTGTAAATTATAAATTTCTGGAATTAAGAGGATGATTTTGATTGCAATTTGTGCAAACCACAGGAAGGGGAATCACGTGGCAGTTAGAGAGTGAGGGAGGAGGTGACCATGGTAAAGAAGCCCATTTATACAGATAAAATGTTTTCTGCAACTTTTTTGAAAAGTAGGGGGTTTGATGTTTAGATCTATTCCAGACTGTGATCAATGCTGGACTAGTTGCTCAACTCTGCTTCAGTTCCTGCATCCATTAGGTGTAACTGGTAACAGTGCTAACATGAAGCACCCTGAAAGCTTAGAAAAATAAGATTATGCTATCAAATTGCAAATACTGTCTCTACTTGATTTAAAACAATGAGATTGAATGAGCTTGTGTGGTCTGCAAGAAGACAGATGTCTAAATGGACATTAGACATCTGATGTTCAGTCCCTTCACTGAAACCTTAGCTCATGGCTGTGAATATGAGCTTTTATAGATGTCTGAATTTAGTGTCTCAGCAGGGTAAAGACGATATACCCAATTAGTCAAGGTATTGTCTCTAAGCATCTTAACGTTTAATCTGGACTGATTTTTTCAGCTGACAGTTTAAATTTCAATGATTTTTTTTTAAATCCTGATAAGTTACCTTCCATTCTCTAACATGTTTTGTTTTTCTGCCTTAAATTCATACTCTGTTTTCCCTTTACCAGAAAGAATCAATGCTGGTAGTATTTATTTTTTTATATATATACATGTTTCCTTTGTGTGTCAAGTCTAAACTAGAAAATTCTCATAAGTTATTAATATTCTTATAATCTAAAGACAGAAGAGTAAATATAAAATTAAAGTATCCCTTAGGATGTTTCTTCTCTAACTTTCATAAACAAGTGCCATGCTTTTTATCACTGGAAAAACTTAAAGCTGACGTGTTAAACAAGATAAATTCAGCCTTACGGGAAGATCTTCCGCTTGCTCTCACCTTTTGAGATGAAATGTCCAGGGTTTGAGTCAAAACTCAGAGAAGTTAAAGGGCAAGGATGCTCTCCACTTTTTATAGGGCTTGGAGGAAAAAATCCCATATGGATTCCAATGGGAAACACTTTGTGAACTGTGACCCGCTGCTCTCTTAATTATACAATACAAAAAACTCGGGGTAACTTGTGAAAGATATTTACATTAGTACTTAGACATCTAGGCTCATTAATCTGATTTGTTGCCTTCCAAGTCGACAAGTAACAAGTGAGGGCATGTTCTTGGGCTTGGAACTAGATGGTCTTTAAGGTCCCTTCCAATCCAAGCCGTTCTAGGATTCTAGGATTCTATGAGTTACCCATATCTATAAGATGTATCCAGTGCTTGAAAGGTGATGTATCTACCAAATTGTGTTCAAACAGGTAGGAGTCAGCCCATGGTCAATAGCTGGTGGGCCTGACACACGGTGCTGTGGAGTAATGTGTTAGTGTGCAAAAATTGTGCCTGTGTTGACAGATCTTGTCTGCACAACCGCAGCAAATATTTGTCTGACAAGGTTGTCTTTTTGGAAAACAGCTTCCATTGTCAGCCAGCCACAAAGTAACTCGACATTACAGCAGCCAGGAATAGGAAAAATCCGCATAAACATCTTTTCACATTAACAATATTTTGATTCTGGAATGTCTGAAACCTCTGAGGGCTGTTGGAGTGTTCGAGCTATGAAAACCAGCTTTTAAGGTGTGCTAGAAGTGGCTAACTACAAGTCACCTGTCAGCCTCCTCATAAATCTGTTAGAAAGCAGAATATGTGTAGACTGGCTGGCATTCTCTATTTTTATGCATGGAATAATACAGCAGCAGGTGATTTTAATATAAGGCAAGTAATTTGTGCACATTATACAGTATAAACTCATCAGGCAGCTATTTTGATACTGGCAAGACTTCTGAGCAAGCCAGTATTGAGGAGGAAAACAGAAGACAAGATTTATGCAGTTTTCTTTTATTCTTCAAGATGCAAGAAAGCATCTAGCCTTTCTGCTAGTAAAGTTTTTAGAAGGCCCATTAGGGATCATACTAAAGATGTATGTTTTGTGCTTCACCAGTTAGATCAAGTTGTCAAATTAAATAATCTCTAACTTTGTTATCCTATCTTTCCACTCCTACCCATTGCTTTTTGCCAAATAGTTGCAGCAGACAAGCTTGGGGAAATGTCAGGCAAAGAAAGGCAGGATTTATGAACAGAAAAATCTGAGAAATTCTAACTTTTTAACAAGAGTAGCTACATTGTTATTACCTACATTAAATATTGTAAATCAGAGAGGGATTTAGTGAGGCAAGATTTATTTATTTGCTTATCACGAAATAAAGGTAAACAAGAAAATTTCTTTATAGGATGGAAAACAATATTTTCCGAAAAATAAACTTTCATTTTTAGTAAAAAAACGCCATTATCTGTTAAATGCTAATTTTATTTTCAGTGATGACACTGAGAAGCAATATGAAAAAGGCAAAGAGTAAATCCAGACACCAGTCTCACTTCCATATTTGTTGCAAGTACAGATAAGGTCCTAGTCTTTGTGATTACTTGCAAGCTGTTGAGAATTGAACTAAGAGCAACAAAGCCCTTTTGCATTCATCATGAAACAGCTATAATTTTATGTAAAGGAGTGACCTGGATTTGAGCCAAGTGGCCACATGGAAAATATACAGCCAGTTTTAGGATCTGTATAAATTACTAAGTTGACTCCTTCTGAAGAAACAAAGCTAAAAGTGTTCAGATCCCTTTGAAGCATTGCAAGAAGTAAATTGCAGATACATCAAACCAAATGGACAACAGTCTAGTTCTGGCCTGGTCCGGCCTGTCCTATCCTATCCTATCCTGTCCTATCCTATCCTATCCTATCCTATCCTATCCTATCCTATCCTATCCTGTCCTATCCTATCCTATCCTGTCCTATCCTATCCTATCCTGTCCTGTCCTATCCTGTCCTGTCCTGTCCTGTCCTGTCCTGTCCTATCCTATCCTATCCTATCCTATGTCTTATTCTGTCTGGTTCCGACCTGACTTGACCTCATTGTGGTAATAAACAAAAATGTGACTAGGCAGTCACAAGGTACTACTCTCTGATACTCTTCTCAAGGAGTGCATACAGTTGGTAAAAGTAATATGATTATGTAATGGTCTGTGGTTTTTAGCTAAATAAAACAAAGTAAGTTTAACATCTAAGAAAACGTTGCCCTCAGAAGAGTTTTACTCTGATCAGGATGAATTTCAGAACAGCTTAGGTGTATCCTGAATTTTGGTCACAGAATCATGGAAACATTTAGGTTGAAAAGACCTCCAAGGTTATTGAGTCCAACAATTAACCCAGCACTGCCAACTCCACCACTGAACCATGTCACGAAGTGTCACATCTACCTCCAGGGATGGGGACTGAATCACTTCCCTGGGCAGCCTGTTCCAATGCTTTACAACGCTTTTCGTGATGAATTTTTCCTAATATCCAATCTAAACCTCCTCTGGCATAACTTGCCATTTCCTCTTGCCTTGTAACTGGTTATCCGGGAAAAGGGGCCAGGTCCAACCTTCCTACAACCTCCTTTCAGGTAGTTGTAGAGAGTGATAAGGTCTTCACTGAGCTTCCTTTTCCTCCAGGCTAAACAATTGCAGGTCCCTCAGCCACTCCTCATAGGACTTATGCTCCAGACCCTCTTTCAGCTCTGTTGCCTTTCTCTGGGCACACTCCAGCACCTCAATGTCTTTCTTGTTGTGAGGGGCCCAAAACTGAACACAGAACTTGAGGTTTGGCCTGAGCAGTGCCCAGTACAGGGAGACTCTGTTGCCATGGTCCTGCTGACCACACTATTTCTGATACAGGCCAGGATGCCATTGGACTTCTTGGCCACCTGGGCACACTGGTGGCTCATGTTCAACTGGCTGTTGACCAGCCTGCCCAGGTCCTTTTCCAGTGGGCAGATTTCCATATGCATAGGTCAGATATTGACCATTTTGCGGTAAAGGGATTGGGACCTTGAGCTTCGCTAAAGTATGTGATCAGTCAGAGTTGTACCCAAGTTGTCACTGAAGAGATGAGCAACAGTATTTTGCACTAGCATTTCCTAAATGATGAAAGTGTTTAGACTATAGGTAGCCAATGCTGCTGTCGAAGTGAGAAATATGAAGTCTCAAGCACCTGTGATTACTTGAAAGAGTAGCAGAGCACACGGTTCCATAGAAACAGCCTGGATGTCATGTTAATTTTCTCTTCCGTTTGTGAAGGGGTACCTCAAGAATCAAAATAATAACCTCCTATTCAAAATACCAGATACAACGTATAATTAGAATAAGATTCAAGAGAAAAATCTGGTCCCAGCCTCTAATACTGTGAAAGCATGTCAATCTACCTCCAATGTATAAACACAGAACTAACAAAATTATATTTTCAATACTAATGCTGCAGCAGGTTAAAATTTGAATCAACACCAAAGCCAGTTTCATAAAGTTTGTTGTAGAGCTGGAAGTATTGATAGAAACATTCAACTTTAGTGGTTGCTCCTAGCCTCATTAGCATGGAGATGCATTTTTTGATACACGTCTCATGACATGTCTTGCAATAATATCTTGTTGTTCAAACAGGAATTGAATATGAAATAGATATATCTTTTTAACTCCACTAATTGTGGCAACTGTTTCTTTACAGCAGATATTTTGTTCTTCTGGGATAATCTCCAAATTAGTGGTGGCCCATTATAAGAATGCTTTTTAAAATCTTTGGCTGAAAACTGAAAAAGTAACCCATAACATCATAGCCTTGAATCTTAAGTCTGTACTTACTTCTGCAATTAGATCAGATCTTTTTCCAGTTACTTTTCTAAATCCATTTATGGTGATACAGAAGGTCGTATGGCCAATAATGGAAGTTTAAGAAGGCTCCAACAGAATAGCTTTAATCCGATCCTCAATAGTGTGTAATAAAATTCTATCCTTTAGTGAAGAGTTGTCAGATCTCAGAAAAGAACCTTTACACCCCTACTTTCCAGTTCCAAATAAAGTAGTCATCGTACTGATAAGACTATTATTAGGATTTTCCTTTCTGGGGCATAGACGAATTCAAAACACTTTTTGAAAACTAGGCATCTGACTGCTGCATGTACCACAGTGACTTGGGTCTCCTTTCCTACTGCAGACTGGAACTGCTTCAGGAAAACAACTGACCTTGCTCTGTGTGTGTGCAGCCTGTACCCCAGCTACTACTGAACTCTAAATAAGTGCATTGACTCACACACTCACCCTGACTTAGCCTAAGATAGTAATTTAATAGATTTCCACAAAGCTTCGAGAATTTAGTCTGAGATTTTTTGCATGTCTGGCATACGGCTTAACACACAAGCAAAAGTGTGGGAATACGTTTTTTTGCCTACTTCTCCCTCATCAATAGTAAAAGACTTCATCTGTAAAATTTTCTAACATAGGCCAGAGTGTAACAGTGGAGCCACAGAAGTAGAAGTCAGTGAAGTAGGTAGTCATGGACTGAGCAGTTCTCGGATCAGTCCTACACCTTACCTGGAAACCCTCATCTCCATCTCAGCTTCCTTGATCTTCTGTTGAAGGCCTTATTCCAGTGTGGGCTCTGAGCAGTATCTGCCAGTCCACCCCATACAGCAGATGTGCTGCACTAAGCGATGTGCTTACTCGTTAAGAGCAAGAAGGGACAGCAATTGCTTCACTTCTGTACTTACTGGAACATGAATGCTGTGGAAAGGTTTTTTTTTTGTTGGTTGTGTTTTTCCATATCTTCTAGTTCTTCCTTTCCACACAGGAGAAGGATTTAGTTCCATTCAGACTAGTTGACCTTTAAGGTCTCAACAGATCCCTTTCATGAATTACAAGAAATATATTAGCTAATTGCACTGGAAATAAGAATAGGAAAAACTGGTATTTCTTACTCAGTGGTCTGTGAATGCTGTGTTATTCCTACCCCAAGAGGAAAATCAAAAATCTCATTGGATTATGTTACGAGAACTGGGGTCTGAGAAGATATCTCAAATAAGTTTTAGCTGAGATTAAGTACTGAGGTCCAGTATTGCAATATTGAAATGTCTCTCCTCAAGTGCCATCAATGCTGAGAAACATCTAAATTCCAAAGATGTACAACCTACAGCTATCTATCCTATGTCAATGCAATTGTGATGAGACTAAGTATACAATACATCAAAATCTATGTAGGATGTCAGTCACTGCTCCAAGCCTGCTCTCGTAGCCATTCTTGAAAAAGTGCTGTGCTAGGGTATTTTCTGAGTTCTTGTATTTTCCTCTTTCTTTAAAAAAAGACCCAAACAACAAAAACCTGTTTAGGAGGCAATATACCCTTTCAATACAGCATACTTGTGACTATGACACTTGCCCAAGAAATGTGGAATCAGGCTTTGATTGCATTCATTGGTTAAGGAAATTCAAGCTAACATCTCTCACCTCCTAATAAATTGGCTTAACTAAACCACTGTCAGAGAATATGGCAAAACCTGTTCTTATGTGAAAAAGGGGTTTAAGAGTTTCTGAACAAGGGCGTAGTAAGACGCACAACCTTAGCTTAGTTGACAGAGTGAGCTAGGCTTGGTCCTTGGGTCTTAGCGAATTTTATCCAAAGATAGTTTTAAATGGGATGCTCCTCAGGTGCTTGGGACCTAGTACAGAGTTCTGAACTCAGCTCTGGGAGCAAGTACTTCAGAGCAGGTCACTTGGACAAAAAGTCCCTGTGTTACTGTCAGCTTTAGACCTTTTTTCCATCCACATGATTTTTTTTTTAATTTGTGCTTAGTTATTGGCCATTTTTAAGAGATCTTTCTCCAAGAACAGTGAAAGTGAGCCCTGAATGGAACAAAGTCTTAAATCAATGTGAAACACTTTTAGAAAGAGGTGGTATATACACATCCTTTCTTCTTTGTGGGTGGCTCCAGAGAATAATGATCCTACTTCTTATACGGAGGCAAAAGGGCAAGACAGGGGAAAAAATCTGACCCAACTGTAAGCATCGCTGTAAGCAGCTCAGAGGGAGGAGTGTAATGCAAACAGTTCTATAAGATGGAAGTCACTTTATTGAAAGCAGCTGGCAGGCAGAGAAATAGGATATTTTGGCACCATCAGAACCTTTATCAAAACTTAACCATGTAAGGTTGCATTGGTTGTTATTTATAGCATCAGCTTAGAGGGGGTATGGAAATTATACCGGGAACCTCATTAGTATCAGCATGAGAGCCATGGCCAATCTTTCTGCTCTAGTGATTGTATTCATTCCATAACACAGATAGAGCAGGCAGCCAGGGAGAAATCTACTCCATATTTTTAAGCCTTATTATGGAGGAAACGTAAAAATGGAGAGGAACTGCAATACCGACTGGGCGAGACCTTTCTTTTCCTGCCTTTTCTAGACTGACATATACTGCCCCCCCCCCCCCCCCCCCCCGCCTTCCTCTCCAAAGGAAAGCAGATTTCTCTTAATTTCAGAAATTAAGCATTTGGAAAGGGAAAAGTTTCTAGAGATAAAGCTTTAAAAATCTGTTATTGTTTTTGTCAGAGGAGAGTTTACTATAAAGTGCAACAGTCAAGGAATGGCGTATGCCATTAGCAGATGTACAAGTTACCTACTGTGTGGCAAAATATGGTATAAAATGGTTTTAATTGTAAACCTCTTATCGATTTGAGAACTTGTCAGTCTTGCAGGCCCTCATTTTCTTTAACTAGGTCACCTGATAGTGAGCCAAGTCAAAGAGACGACTGATTGATTTTTTTAAACCAAGATGCTGGCAATTGCTAATACTGCCTATATAATACAAATACCACTATAGGTGTCACAGATTTAACTTATCCCTAATTTTCAGGTGGTCTGTATGTGCTATGGACTCATTTGAGTGTTTGCTATACTCATGGGCTGTGCTTCAAAAGGCCCCTGTTCAGGTCTAAACAGCTGGTGTCCCACTACCTCCTGTCAAGGGAAAAGCGAAAAGAGACGTGATTTTCAAAGGGTTTGAAGGACTGGTATGTATATTTGAGGGCTTTGGTACTTAGCCTGTTTGCAGACTATATCACCAGAAAATTAGAGAAGGGACAGACTGAACTTGAGGAGTCTCAGTCTGTATAAAGAGCAGAGCTGCAAAAATGGTATTGAAAAGAAAAATCATGGCTTGAAGTATAGAATTTTCCCTATGTGCTTGCTACTGCTTATTGTCTGCATTTAATAACATATCCAGATTTTTAAAATTCAAACTCTTTTGTAATCTGACTTTATTCTACTAGTTTTATATCAGGTAGACTGAATGGAAAAAGACATGCAAAACCACTATATTTTGAAATTCTGCATTCCTATGGGAGTCTGTTAATTTTCAAGGGTTGTAGTTTAGGCTCTAACTGAACAACTGGGATTGAAGTTAACAGTCTGATACTTTTAAGTATTGTGCCTTAGCTGAATTGGATTTAAAGTTGGTTTTTTAATCAAGGTTTATTTTGCATTCTGTATTGGCCTTAATTGTTTCGTTTACTAGACTCTTTATTGATAGTAAGCCAAGAGATAAAGAGTAAGTGAAATACAACCATTTCATTGAAAGATTTGATTTAACTTATCTCTCCAGTTTGGTACAGTCATTTCTAGTTGCTTTACCTCTGAACTTTTCTTCTCTGTGAATTAATTACCCAGGAAAACTTACCCTGACAGGCTCATTCATATCTAGAGTTCTATTATGTTCAACCAGTGTATCCTTCCAAATTTTTTTCTCTCAGTCTGAATCACAGTTTAATACATTTTCTTGTCTTATGGTTTAGACATTATAGGAAAATCCAAAATATATAGGCCTTGGATATGCTATTTTTGGGGGTGATTTTTATATGCAAATTTGTTTTCTCCTTTTTAATAACATTTTAACCTGATCTATCCTTTGCAGCAATTCCCTTTGAGTCTTTGTAAGGGCTAATTAGATCTACTACAACAAATGTATATCTGAATTGGCACTTTAAAATTTATTCTTCTTAATTCTTTCCCCTTATTGTTAAAAATCAGATGGAGTCACATCACTTATTTTCAGCAGACTGAATGGTATCTTTTTGCTCGTTGCCTGTGCAGAGATCCTTCTGCATCATTTATCTACAACGTTGCTTCCTCTCCTGGACATTATTACATTTGCAGACAAACTTGAGGATTCCTAGTACTCATTTTTACTGAGAAATTACCTGCAGTGTTCATTTGTCTGTAACTCTGAAAGAAAGTCTTTTGTTCCCTAGTAGTGTTTTATGGTGTTGCACTTAAGATTGGGCTTCTGCAATCAGAAATTTCCAACTGCCCAAAGACTTTTTAAACTTACTCTTTTGTAAGCTGTCAATAGGTGACTGAAGTAATGTAATCTAGTTTTCTGGGCCACAGCTGTTGAAAAGGGAATCACCCTGTTATTCTCAAATGAGCTATTAAATAATGAGAGAGGATTGAGTGGTTTCTGGTGACTGCACTTGAAGTGTAGCAGACAGACATTAAACATCCTGTGCCTCCCATTTACATAAACATTGGTTTGGAAATCACTAATGTCAGTAGTCTTCAAAATCCTCAGTAACCACCTGGCTACCATTAGGAATTCGACATTACAAGCCTAACTTCAGGGCATGAGTGAGATGTGGGTTCAGGTTCGTGCCCAGGCTATAACCAACACCTGAGCTGGAAGCCAAAGGGATGCTTTTCCCACAACACTTGATAAGGGCAGAGGGAGGGGAGCAGAACATCAAAAGGACCAATAACAAGGATCAACAGAAGTATACTTAGACCTTTTAAGTCATCACTCCTTTTAGTTCCTCAAAAATTCAGACGGAGTACAGAACCACAAAAGAAAGGCTTCTGCTTTACAGAAGAAAATTATGTTTCCTACATGAATGCTTCTAAAGCCTCCATATGAAATTACATGTGACATATTTAAGGATATTCCTTATACCTAGTACCTGTACCAAAGTCATAAAAAAGCAGCATTCTCCACTGACTCTATGGGAAATGAGAGCTTCCTAAGGAAGATGCCAATGGCTGAGATATGAATGTCTCCCTTTGTCTGTTGTTGGGTACCCATTCAAGTGTGGCCAGGGAAAGCTCAGCATTATGCTTTAACTTTGGAGTAGGAGTTAGAGATATGAAATAATTTTAAATATTATGTAGAGATTCCCACAGAGATAATGACAGTCAAGGAGAGAATTTGATAAAGTAGGAAACAGAGAAAATGCTATTAGGCAGATTGGAAATCTGGGGTAATGTGGTGAAAAGAAACAGTCTGAAGAGCAGAGAAGTGTCTGGCAAATATTATATAACTGAAATTAGTCTGGCCAGCATTGGGTAGAGAAGAGCCAAAACCCAGAGCAGGCTCTGGTAAGGACCGCCCAGAAAGAAGAACTGGAATGGAAAAAATTTGTGAAGCACTTTCCAACTGTCCCAAATTCCTTTGTCAGTAATGTGAAGTGCTCTTTACAGATTGCCTTGGATGGGGTTGGAGGTGGTGAGGTAGTGTCTAAGCTTTAGCATGTACCTAGCAGCTTTCACTCATGCGCAAGCTGAATTGGAGGAGAGTTGAGCCCCCAGTATTTCTGCAGAGGAAAAACAGAAATTCTATTTAATTGCTGAATTTTTCCCAGTTTGCCTACCAACACTAAGCCATTGTAAGAATATTCAGCTCATTGTCTCCAGAAAAAGTACTACCAGTGGAGCAGCTGTGGTGTTTCAGTGAAGCATCTAAAATTAAATCTCATGAAGCCATTGAATTTCTTATTTTCCTATTCCAGTAAAGCCTATTTTCTGGTTCAAAAACATCTTGAGTGCCCTCAGCTTTTCATGACCTACATTCCATGCATTAGATAGTCTCGCCCTGCCTCCCCATCAGTGACAGACACCCAAGGACAAAATGTCAATAATATTTTCCCAGAAATAACGATGATGCATGTCTGAGTCAGGGAGAGAAAAACCAAAGGGTGTATAAACAATACATGCCCATAAAGAAGAAAATGATGTAAGAGAATCTGACAGAATTTGTTGTTTTCGTAATTTTATATAAACACCCATTATATTCAATATCGAAGTGGTGTTATTTGCCTTTCAAAGTGTTGGAGTGAAATAGTTGTTGTTTTGCCATTTTAAAAATATTGCTAAATTAGGAATCTTATTTTTTCCTATGATTCTCGATTGTGTAAAAGGGCAATTATTTTTAACTTGTATAATTCAAATTTGTGATGATACAATTCTAATTTTTTACCTGGATACTTATTAATGGCATCTATTAGCACGACATACAAGTGTTTTAACTATATATTAGGTATATATTCTTGAAACATTTCTAAGTAGTGTTACTACTGAAGTTTTGAAGTAGAGACACATAGAAATTTGAAGACAACCCAGAGCAACAAACAATGTAGTAGGCTGAAGCTGATGACAACCAGAAAATACAAAGACTTCTGAAACATCTCAACCTCCTTTTCTGTCTTGATCCATATGATTAAGATGTCATACTTTGGAACATGTAGCTTTCTTGATTGGACGAGATTAAAGACTGGGTTAAAAACCAAATGGGTTTGGTGGGGGTGGGTAATCTGTTGGTTTTTTTGAACAAAAAGCCAGATAATAGAATGGATCATAGAATGGATTGACTTGGAAGGCACCATCAAGATCATCTTGTTTAAATCATCCTGCCACAGGCAGGGATTCCTTTCACTGCACCAGGTTGCTCAAAGCTCCATCTAACCTAAACACTTCCACGGATGGGGCATCCACAACTTCTACACAACCTGTTCCAATGTCTCACCACCCTCACAGTAAAGAATTTCTTCCAGACATCTAATCTAAACCTACTCTCCTTCAGCTTAAAGCTATTCTCCCTTGTCCTGTGCATGCTCTTTTAAATAGTCTCTCTCAACCTTTCTTGTAGGTTCCTTTCAAGTACCAGAAGGCTGCAATTAGGTCACTCCAAAGCCTTCTCTTTCCAGGCTGAATAATCCCAATTCTCTTAGTGTTTCCTCATAGCCAACATGTTGATGATGGACTTTAGAAGGTACAGAAAGAACAGAAAAGGTTCTTTTAGCAAAGTATGCTATAATTTGAGTAACCAGTAACATCTTATAAAGAAATAGGGTAGGAACAGGGCAAATAATCAGTGATTACCACCAAAACATCCCCATGTGACTTAGGGAATTTAAACTTCAGGTCGTATTTTTTCATCATTCTGTGACAACTGATGTAGTTGAGGGAATCTTAAATAGAAACTTCATTTTTTGTGGTAAGGCACTTGTAACATTTAGGACAATAATTGGAAAATGTTGATGCATGTGATAATGTTTGTCTTTGTAATCCCATTCACACTAAGGAGAAGTGTTTATAGATTGAGGTAGTTCATCCACTTGTATTAGCAAATCAGTTGCACGGATTTCAGCAGAATATGCTGTGTGGCTTCAGTGGCTGGATGAAAAATTTTCATTGGAATTGCAAAGTGCAATGCTCCAGCCAGTGTTTTGCTGTGACTCTGTTACAGAGGGCCTTTATGCATCTGTTTCTGTGTGCAAAAGAATTGGTATTCAGATTCTGTACTGTGTTTTGTAAACATTCTGCTTGTCACACTGTAAATTGTTTTTCTATTTTGAGGGTAAGTCTGTGGGCTCTGGGTGTTTTGAATAGGCCAATGAACTGAGATACCAAATTTTGTTACATAAAGAGACAAGAAATTTAATGATATGAATCTAGCCCATAGGTCTCTAACTTGGTTTCCTAAGAGAACTTTGATTCACCAGCATTTTTGATTCATTGACCCTTGGAGTGCAAATAATAAGTTTGTATGAAGTACACAGGCTCTCTTTGAAGAGCAAGGGGAAAATTAGACATCTTGGAAAATACATAACACATGTATTAAGCAAGGAAAAGATTAATGTTAACCAACAGGAAATACTAAGAATGGAGTTTTTATGTGTTATGAATACTATCCCTCTCCAGAGCATAGACTCTGGATTCAAGCCTATAGAATGGTGTATCCATACATTTTTAGAGCTTAGAGGGTCTTCTGTGGCTGGAGATTTACATCTGTTTTTTTAAAGAGTAATGCTCATTCTTTTCTTTAAAAACAGGACTCCTAAAGACAAAAGTGGTACCTTTGTTTTATATGAGTCTTAAGATTTAAGCACTTACCATGGAAAGAGCTGGTCCAGATAGGCACTGACTGAGGGGCATTCACCCATGCTGTTCACACCAGTGCTCTGGCCTCCTGGGCTGTGCTGTGGAGAACTGGAGCTCTCCCTCTCCACTCTGCCAAAAGGAATTCAAGGTCCAACAGGGAACAAAGCCAAGAAGGGGTATGCAAACTTGTGGCTAGTGTGGAAGAGGGAGTCTTGGGTTTTGTTCTGTTCTAGGACAGCTAAAATTTGCACTGAAAATTCTTTGAACAGAATGTGGAACTGAGTTTTTGGTGTTTGATGCTGAATGCAAAGGAAAGCTTTGCTAGTGCTGGTATGACACAAAGTAAGACTGCACAAAGTCAGAGGCCAAGACAAACAGTGGAAAAAACAGTGACTGACTCTTTCTAACCTCAACTGTAGGTGAAATAGCACCTTAGGTTTTTCCAACCACAAGGAAATCTCTGGGTTTTTTTGGTTTAGTATACAAAATTCAGAAAAAGCATCCAGAATGGTTTGTACTTTTCTACTTGGGCTTCAAAAATAAAGAACAGAACACTGAACAGAACTGTGGGCATTTTAAGTTCTGGTACCCAGAATAACATTTCTTATACCGAGAAGAAACATAATGAAATCTGATGTGATGAAAAAAAATAATACACAGGGAACATTTCATATTTTAGGGAATTATCTGTGTTGGCACATGAACTATCTTTAAAAACTTCACAGACAAATTTAGAGACCAAAATCCGGCACTCAAATCTTAGGAAATAATTCTTTGAACCCAAGCATTTTCATTCCATGGGTATCATGAAGCATTCTCCATAAGCCCACTGCGTCATCCTAGTACCAAATGAATTACAAAAGGTCTATTTATTGTTTTTCTACTGAATACTGATTTTTGGGCTATTCAAATTCTTTCATTACTCCTTGTGTTCTGGGACATGTTGTAGCTGGAAATTACTGTAATTATGAGTTAGAAGCTCTTTGTCTATTTCAGTCACATCTGAGCATTTTGCAGCAAAAAGTCACCAGAATTCAAACTGATATGGAAGAGACATTTTTAGGCACTTCATCTGGTGATGATGTAGTCATTAAATACACCAGAGGAAAAATAATCAACATTTGGGCATAGAGGGCAGTGCCATCTTAACTACAGTGCCCATTTCTGACTAGCCCTGGTTTCCTATTTTTTGTGAAAGAAATAGAGGTATTTCATCATATGTCATTGCTGAACACAGCAGGGTGCTGTGAGGCAGTTAAATAATTTATAGCAGAAATAAATTGACATAATTTATAGAGACCAGCTGTGAAGAAGAAAAATGCACATAGATCACCAATGGGTTTCGCAGCTACTATCTGGCAACAGCAAAGGATGAGGCTTAGGAAGCTGGGTATACATTACAAGCTAAAAAAAGTATGTTATGACTCTTAACTTGTCACTTCATGTCTCACCTTCTCCAACATGTTCCTATGACTGCATTGATTCTCCTGGGCTTCTTATCCAAGTAATTAATCCAGGCCCAGTTCCCATCCTCCAGCAAAGGTTTAAATCTTTGTTCACTCATTTTCAGTGTCATTCCCTTCACTGGTCTGTCTTTGTCCTCTATTCAATTCTCGATAGACCACCTTTCCTCTCTGCTTTCTCACATCTAAGTTCATGTTTCAGCTGCATTTTTATTGCCTGGTTTCTGTACCAAAATATATGTATCTCAAAGAGGTGGGAATCTGGAAGAGACAGATGCCCTAATTCTCATTTTGAAAGACCAGCACTAAAGGAGTCATGAGAAGCTTAAAATTATTCAGTGAGGACAGAATTGGTACTGTTTAGCTTTTAAAACAGAAACTGTTTCTTCTGAGCTCATTTTATCTATGATTTCATAGGAGTTTATCTCATAAAACTTTGTCTAGATTTAGTAGAAAGCAGTGAAAGCATATTTCATGTAAAAAAGCATCATTTTCACTGTATTTTCAGTATGTGTTGTAGCATAGGCTTCCAGCTTCTCCAAGAAAATGTCTCTGTACTTTTAACACTGCAAAAAATGTTCAGTTCTCCTGTTGGTTTTTTTCTTGAAGAAAGCTGAGAAGTTGCACAATTTTGGCTGATACTTGCCAGTAAAATTCAACCTAAGGCAAAATTTTGTGAGCAACATGTAAAATTGCAGCCCAAACCATTCAGATCTGGCAAATCTATAAACTGTTAAATGGAGAGTCTTGTAAGTGGAAGTGTCAGTAATGTTTAACAGTAGGCAGTGCTACCAACTCCACCTATAAGATATCTTAAATCTTCTATTAGGTCTATACATTAAATCATGCTAAAAGTAATAAAACAGTAACAAACATGTTTTTATCAAACTTGAAATGTCATAAAAGGCTTTGCAGCCTTTAGCTGATATATAAATGTAGATTCTGATCTCACAGTATATCCTAAGCAGAGGCAGAAGTCAATGCTTTTCAGTTGTGGTGTCAGTATTCCCACAACAGTGTGTTGGCAGAGCTTCACTACCTTGATCTGCTACATAAAATTTCTGTGGGAGTTCCTGTGCTCTGCAGTTCATGGCCTGAAATCTCTGCTCAGTCGTTCTAAGGACCAAGTCCCACTGAAGTCAAGTTCCCCTGAGAGAGTATTGAGCAATAACTGGACAAGGACCTCTGTGTGTAGAAATGTTTTTACTGTAATGCTACCCATGTTGTGTAGCTATTGTGATGTTTTTATGATAAGGGAGAGCGGGATCAGGGTGTACACACGGAGGAGGGAGTAAGGGAGCAGCTCAATAATTAACATCTAGCAGACCTAAATTCCTTCTCAGTTGCTGGAAAGCAGCTGTTAAAGGGATTAAAAGAAAGAAGAAAGAACACAGTTGCTTCAGAAAAGTAGATCCACTAATATCTTCCAGAGTTTATGTTGAATCTGTGGTGAGCAAGGAAACGGAGAATGGAATGAAATGTCAGGGATCAAAATAAAAAAAGAAAAAAAGTTGGAACAAAGAGAATTAAATGCCTTGAAATGCCCATACTTTAACCCATCTGTCATAGCTACCACAACTTCCTCTTTGTAATTCATGATAAACCAAGGTACCCTTCCAACTCTCATCACTCCAGGCCTAAAGGAGCCATATAAAGTTTTTTCTTCTACCAACTTTAGTTAATCCCCAACCCTCTCAGGAATTCCTAATGTACCTTCTCTCATGTACCTTTTCCCTCTCTACCTTATGTCCTTGCGTAACAATTTTGGTTGTTTATAAGAATTTATTTTGCCTGCCTGAGGCTCCTATATTACTTCTGTTACTGTATTGTACAGAGACAGCTGTAAGCACCAGCTATAAGGTCACAGCAGAAGTATCAGTTTATTGGATCAAAATGTGCCTGATGAGATTTTGTGCTCGAGATGCCCTGGAGTGAGATGACAACTAGGGGTTAGCAACTGAGACAGTTGCTCTTCTTTGCCTCTTGCCACTGCTGTGGGTTTATTCTGCAGAATCAGAGATAGAAAATGAAAGAACGCTCCAGCACCAACCTTTGCTGATAATTATTTTCCTTCCTGAAGAAGCTGATTACTGTATTTTACACCACCTAAAAGACTGTCGGTGTGCTTATCCTCCAGTGTGCAATGATACTCGGAGGAACTGAGGAAAGAAGGAATGAAGAATACTATTAAATAGAATGTTTGCTAGATAAGTCAGTGTTACTTTTACCTATATTCCTTATTGTCTTTAAGAAATTATGAGAGATTTCTAATTGCCTTTGATGGAAATAATAATTTCTGCCATTTCATTGCTCTTCAGATGCTCTTCTGTGGGGTAATGGGTTGTTTGCCCCACTGCAGAGGAGGCTTTTACTTATCCAGCTTCAGAGTTCCTGCATACATGAATCAGATTTTCAATTGCCTCTTATCAGTAAAGAGAAAGGTGTAAAGAAATTAAGCAGAGATGAATTATCAGCAGTGGAGAATCTTAACTATCCCTCTGACTGATGATTACAGACTGAGCCTTCTGAGAGCAAACACTATTTTAAAAGAAACTTTCGAAAAAGAGGAGGATGTAGTCCTTAGGTACAATGGGACTGCATTGAATATGTCAAAGATGATCATACTAGACTAATTCCCACTCAGAATGCCAACTTTCCTGAAGGTATTTAGAAGACAAATACCAACAGAAATGAACTATGTTTCTAATAATGTAGATGAATGGAGCCCAGGCTTATGAATTCTCGAGGAAAATGAATAAAGACAATTTCACGCTGGCTTCTTGGCATAATGATAAAATAGAAGGTCTGTACTGCTGGACTGAAAAGGAATATGACTATTCCTGAAATCTACAGTCATCTCTTCAACCTGTCGGGCCTATTTCCCCTGTTCTTGCTGTGTTGGGAATGCTGGTTCTTAACACTCCTTGGGCTTTGTGTTCTCCTCAAAGTGACATATCTGGTAAAATGTACTGGCAGGATTAATACACAATAGGAATTCAGGATATTTGCTGAATCTGGACTTTATAATAGCATGGCATGGAGTTTCATTTCATAAATGAATTTAAAAGGAGTAGGATAACTACACTTTCAAGTAGGCTGGCAAGCAGACAGGGGACCATAAATCAAGGTTAATGATAATGGCAATGCTCCAGTTTGGAAGGGAAGATGAACATAAGGAGTATTGCAAGAATTGGTGCTAGGCCCAGCTTTTCTAAAAGCCATTATTTATTGTGTTAATGGAAACTAAAGAACACTGAAGTCAGAGCTATTGCCAAAATCTATGGAAGATGGAGAAGACGTCTTGCCTAGCTTCAGCTGAGTACTACTTGCTGAGAACATTTTAGTTTTCTAAATTATCTTGGAATAAAAAAAAGAAGATAAAAAGGTACCTCAAAAAGTGACAAGTCTAAGAGAGGAAGGATGTACTGTCTAGAAGCATGTTTTTATATATTTGGGAAAAGTCCAGATGAGTATAGTAGTCACATCACTGAAGTACTTTCAGGATGAATAAATACTATTAAATCTGGAAAAAGGTTAAATTATGTTCCCCACTGGATTTTCTTTGAACTGAGATATACAGCTGGATAATGATATTTTGAAATCTTAGTGTCAATAAAGAAATTTTGACAGAGATCAAGAAGTAAAAATCAGCTTTTAACATTTAATAGTCCCAGAATCAAGGGGTTTCATTCTTCATGTGTAAAGTTCAGATAAGTATTAAATAATTTAGTTACAAGAAAGAAATATGTGTTGAATTTGAAGAGTAACAATGTTGAATGAGAAGTCAATGGATTAGTTTAACGAAGTTAAAAAAAAAACACCCCTTTGGCCAAATTATGAGTAAGAAAACCTGCTAAAAGTATTTATTTAAAGATGAAAACAGCCAGGGGAGTGATAGCCCAAGGGGCATGAGTAAGCAGAATGAACTCAGTGTAAGCCGAATATTAAAATTATTGCTTAATACTAAACTTCTTCAGACTTAGAATTTTTTTTGACAGAAAGAAGATGGAAGCCCAATAACATCAGAGTTGTGCTTTTGATGTTGTTGGTTTTGTTATTTTTAGCTAGTTTTACAAAACAATTGGTGCACACTGGAATGTCTTCTTATGTTACCGATGGTGTGGGCAAATCAGAAGTGAAGTGAAATATAAGTGGCTCTCTAAAGACAGAAGAAAAGAATGTCTATCAATGGTATTGTAGTAAGTTTTTATCACATCTAAGAAAAAGTGAATAAAAATGAAATCGACACACTAATTCAGTGGTCAGGTCCTTTCCCTGAAAGATGCAAATATGCTCTTCTAATTTTACCGCATTTAGTAGCTGTGCATCCTATTTCTACTGTATCCATAGTACTTGGACAAGGTATTTAAACAGGTCTTACAGCAAGCACTGGAACACAAGTCTACTCTCATAAAGGAATACCTCAAACTGAAAAAAAGAAGGGTAATCTCTTGGCCTAGTGAATCTTTTATAACTCCAGGGGAAGGCTGGCTGTCTAGAAGGGTGCATGAAGTCATCCTCCAACAGTTCAGTGTTTAGATCCCATTCCTAGGACATGTGTCTTTAATATTCCTTGGGCTAAGAAAACAATTGGAAATAGGTGTTTCACAGGCTGCTTGAGTGCTCTGCCCTCTGCGTTAACAGATGACAAACCAACACTACAACTGCCAAAACCTTTGCTGACACTTCCATGAAGAACCTTGCTTGGTAGACATGCTGTACAAATCTTTAGTTTATAAGAGTGATATAGTCATAGAATAGTCATAGCCTTCTGAAGTAACTGATGTGCTGGACTTTTCTGCACTGTCAGTGCTATAGTGTATGTGGCTGGTCCTGACTGGGTACGTAAGTCACTGGTGAAAATGAAGACATTGGGAGGCCACCATTTTGCAGTTACACAGCCTGTGTCACATTTCTCACTTTATATTGGTGATTCTGAAAAACATAATGTGCTGACAGCAGAATCTACCTGGAAACTCACTGGAAAAAACAGTCACACAGGCAATAAAAGCTCCAGAGCTGACTCAGGAAGCAGGCGTGGAGGACTGGTATCTCTGCAGGCTGCCTACTTGCACTACATCACCTGTGTTAGTAATCCTGAAGTAGTGATTGTCTGGAAACAATTTGCTTTAACTATATTCAGGAGTTCGGGAGCCCATTTCTACCTGCCCAAAAGCAATTCCCTACACTGCAAGTAGTCCATTAAAAAACACAGAATTCCTGTTCAGGGTTTAAAAAAAAGAGGCTTTTGCTTTTTGCAGCTCTATTTGGATTTTTATTGACTGAACGTAGCAGACTATTATTTCACTTGTCCTGTAAAAATGCACAAGCTATGAATGACATCAGTGTCAGAGATAAAAAGGAAAGGCCAAGGTCTGCAAAGGAGCTTAAGGTACTTAAGTCCAGAACATAGATCCTTGTACTTTTTTTCATACCTTTCAAAGAAATGGAATTCCCATCAGTGCAGATTTCTAGATGTCTACATTTCTGGTAGACATTTCTGGTGTTAGTAATATGGTTTTCCTACAAAATCCTGACAGCAAATCAGTATGTAAGCCCTCTCAGGGTTCCTAGGCTTCACACGTTTTGTCAGTCTTCCTCGTGATGTCCCTGTCCCTTGGGGCATGCTCTCAGGATGTGTTCCCTTTGCCTGGGGCAAAGCTGGGACAAGAAGGTGAAATCTCTAAACTTTGACAGAACAGTGATTAAGACATTCCATGGATGAAAATTTTTCCAGTGTCTGGTTTGGCCCAGGTGTTTTTTGCCAAGATCTGTGTTTTCTGTATAGGTCAGTGAAGCCCCTCCTGTCTGTAGCTCCCCTCAGTTTTGGGTGAACACCTTCTACAGAAGGAAAAGTGCATGTCTAAGTGCCTGCCAGTCTGTCAGGAGAGGATCCAAAACATT
Source organism: Pipra filicauda (assembly GCF_003945595.2). Lineage (NCBI taxonomy): Eukaryota > Metazoa > Chordata > Aves > Passeriformes > Pipridae > Pipra > Pipra filicauda. The sequence goes on from NW_024104487.1 coordinate 7,100,919, forward strand.
GGGCTGTTGATAGACAGACTGACTTTGGTTCTCTTGAGGTTTCTCAATGTATTATTTCACTGTGGAGAAGCTGTTGAATAATCATTGGATTGTGGAGGAAAGTGGTGAAAAGTGTCTTTACTATCATTGGTAAGACACTGTGCCCAGTTTATGGGCAACACAAATCTGGCTTCCCTGCCTAGATGAGTGTTGTGCTCATGTGGATATTTGGCAGCGAGGGAGATCTGCATCATTGCTAAAGGTGCTTTGTGAGAAAAGTGCTGGGCTAAGCTGGGGCCTCATTCTAGGCAAAAGTTGTCCTGGTTCCTAAGAAAGGGTATCAAACCCCCATACTTTCAGGGATGTAACAAGCACCCCATAGGACTATGATGGACTAGAAAGCAGAAGACCTGGTCTAGGTTCTCTAAAGTTTGGGAAGTTTCAGATCGTAGGCCTCTAACCACCAGAAGAGGGGCAACACTAAGCCAAGTTAAAGTACCCACACAGTATCTTCTGATGTGGAAAAACATTGAGTCTCTGAGGAGACACAAGAAGGCCACAGCTTTTAATGGGAAAATGGATGCCTGAGTGGCAAACACATGAAAACCATCAGGAACACTGTAGAAACAGTTTTCTTGTTTCTGAACTAGGTATACTATTTCCTGTCTGCATCATAGATCAGTCCAGGATGGATGTTTAACAAGCTCTTACGCAGGCTTAGATAGCACTTGATAGCTTTGAAATGCTGCAAATAGCCCTGCCACTGTCTACAGGGTGTGTTGAAAGTGAGGCTGAAAAAGTGGGAATCGAAACAGCATTCTTGGTGTGGGTGCATCTACTTGTCACCAGCTATTGGCAAGGTGGATGCTGTGTCAGGGCTGTACCTGCTGTCAAGTCTGCATTTTGAGACAATGTGTTCTTGCCTCAGATCTTCAGGTCTTCCTGATGTTTCGTGTAGTTACTAATGGTAAAAAATATATCTTATTTAAAATTTTATTTAAAGACCTGTTGTCTGGCTCAAACCAGATCTTTAATTTTCCGAACACTTGCTAGTATCTACCTTGACTACTGTTAAAATAAAAATCCATTTGCTTCTCTTTAAGTAATGCCGCTCAAATATGGTCGCTGCAAACTGCAATTTCCATCTAATGCTTGAACTAGACCTCATGAAATTAGATGCTGAGAAAGATTTACGAGTCACTGAGGCTCAAGCTAATGTGCTGATAGCTGTGGAATTTCAGATGTTTAAATACAAGTACTCACAGCTGCAGCAGGAATTTCCTAATTTGCCAAGAGCCCTTAGAAAATAACCCTCCAAAACGGTAATTTAAGATTTAAATTGTATGTGCACACTTGATTTTTATACAATTTTATATAGTCCTAACAAACAATAAAAAATAATTGTGGAATCATCTTAATATGCAGAATTACTTCTGAGTGTGGAACAAGCAAGCAAGAGTGAGATGGACCTTTCTGACTACTCTGCCCCTGGGAATTCTCCTTGGTGCATACACCTTATGGCACCTGGTCTGCAGAATAGCTGCTAAAACCTCCAAAGTCCTCTGGGAAGTCTCTTACTGACTTACATTTGACTGAGACTTTCCTCAGCTTCTAAGCACAGCATACAGAGCCTAACAGACCAGCTCCTGCCTTGAATACTCATTTGAAAATTTCAGTGATGTTAAGTGAATATTTTACTTAGGTAGGGGCTGCAACACCAATTTCATTATTAAAAATAATGGAGGTGTAATGGAAAGCTGATTTATGAATATGTCACATGCCAAATCCAACTTTCAGGTTTCTTGGTTCACTTAATGTTGTTTCAAGATGTTAAATGGACCATACACTATGTTGTTTTCTGTAGGAAAGATAGAGTGCAATACACTTTTACAGGTTTCATCCTTAAATAAGTCTTCAGAAGAAGGATAAAAAGCTATTTAAGACAGATGATGTCTATAATCATGTAGCTCTTAAGAGTGTTATTATTTTTCCAGTGTCTATATGCTGGTATAATGCTGCTTTGGATACAGCTATGAATGTATATTAATAAAATTTTTTTACCAGTATAATTCCTTCCCTGGCCAAAATCAGCTATAGAAGTGTAAGCATATGTATGCGAGCACAACTATGTTTATACCATTACCAACCTCAGTTGAAGTCTTTTGTCTAGGCAAGCCCAAGCCCTTCAGCTCTTCAGAGAACACCAAAATGGCACCAACCTTAATGTTTAGAGATTTGACCCCTTTTTGTGAACAAAAAATAAATCACTTTACTTCTCTGTGTTTGGGGAATAGTCCTTAAGCGAACATGTTTAAAGAGTTGTCGTGCTTCCAACTGAGGCACTGGAAACATTTGATTTTTTTGCAGTGTCTTTCAAAAGATAGTTGTGTCAAGCGTGCCAAGTGTTTGATGTTGATATTCTGACAGGAGAACTTAGAAATGTATTGTTTGTGCTGGTTTTGGATAACACAAACATTTCCATGCTTTGATGAATCCTTGATGTTGTAGGTCTTTAGGGGAAAGACGACAACAACATCAAACTTCAGCCAAGGCATTTCCATTATATTTCAATTGCAGTCAGAAATCCATCTGCAGGGTAATCGTAGAATCCTAGAATGGTATGGGTTGGAAGGGACCTCAAAGATCATCTAGTTTAACCCCCCTGCAGTGGGCAGGGACATCTTCCACTAGAGCAGGTTGCTCACTCCCCCACCCAACCTGGCCTTGAACATTTCCAGGGATGGGGCATCCACGAATTCTCTTGGCAACCTGTGCCAGTGCCTCACTTCTCTCGCAGTAAAGAATTTCTTCCTTTTATCCAATCCAATCCAATCCAATCCAATCCAATCCAATCCAATCCAATCCAATCCAATCCAATCCAATCCAATCCAATCCAATCCCCTCTTTCGGTTTAAAGCCATCCTGTTTGTCCTTTTGCTACATGCCCTTGTCAAAGGTCCCTCTCCAGCTCTCTTGTACCCCCTTTAGGTACCGGAAGGCTGCTATAAGCTCTACCTGAAGCCTCCTTTTCTCCAGACTGAACAACTCCAACTCTCCCAACCTGTCTTTATAAGAGAGGTACTTCAGCCCTCTGATCACAACCTGGATGTGGACTGGCTAACTCACACCTGGGCTGGTGGTGAATAACACCCTATGAGAGAGCATTGTAAACCTAGTAGTACTTCTGTGCCAATATGTGGAGTTAATCTAGGACCAGAAGCAACAGCTTTGTGTCCACATTAGTAAAGATTAGTGAATATTAGTGAAGATATTAGTGAAGAGATGCAACACAGAAACATTTCAGAATGATCTGTTGATCAAGCTGGTTGCCTATCCATCCATGGCAGTATTTGCAACTCATATGATCCACTAATTGTTAAGGGAAGTGGACTGTGAATGCATTTACTTGTGAAGAAATACGTCTTCCAAAGTAGTGGAAATTTTACTCTTAATATAGCAAATGATCTTAATTCTGTGCCCAGAAGTGAATATCAGTTAGATGCAAATCCAGCTAATTGCTTTTTAATTTTTTTGATCATTGGAGAAGACAAAAAGACAATGCTTTTGAAGACATGACCTCAAGTTCATTGAAATCTGTAGATGCTTCTCTATTGTTTTTCATGGGCTCTTTCTCCATCCTCTAAGTGAGTTGGTATATGCAGTGCCTCAGCTTCCATGACTCATTATATTGCTCAGATGTCACACTGAGATGGAATGAATGTGTGATATCAGTTTAGGAGAATAAAAATCATTAGATAATTGTTCCAAGGGACAACCTATCATAAAATGAGGTTATGTGTTTTCAGTTAATCCTACTGTAGCCAGTCAGTACGTGTCATTCCGAGAAGACACAGTTGAGCTAGAATGATTTCCAGTTCACTCTGTGTTTTTGGGAATTCACTGCAACAAATGAATACTCAGTCTCTCCTAGGAGGAGAAGGAGCCTACTAGACATCACTGGGTGTGTGAAACAAATATCTTCCAAGGGATCAGCAACATCAGATGCTATTTGAGTGCTGATAAAACAAGGCACAGGCAGTTCAGAACAGGCCAGAATAAATTTTATACTTTGCTAAACAAATGTCTTTGCAAGTGCAAAGTCAGCAGTCAGTAAAAGCTTGTGGTCACAAGAAAATTGTGAGTTTTGTTTTCCCTCATTCCTTTTTTTGATTCTGAATTGCTTTTACTAAAAGGTTCTTTGATGTTTCCTAGAAGACTCTTCTCTTTTTCTTGCTATTTTAAGAGGTATGCTGCTGCAAAAATATTGCTGTGCCAAGCCATCTCCTGCAGTGTCAAACTTCTCTTCATTTTCAATGTTTTAAAAATAGTTATATATTTAAATATTCTCTAGCACTGAAGAACTGAATGATTCTCATTATGCTTTATATTGAACCATATGTATGTGACATAGGGCTATATAGGGCTTTATATTTTATTCATTAATTTAGTTTGAGAGAGTAGCTGTTTAATGTGCAGCCAATTCTGCCTTCTAAAGTCCTTCTAATCAAATGGGATAACCTTCTGATATAAATATTTAATTAAAAAATCCCCACACTTGTGTTAATTTTTATTCAGTATTGTAAGTTTCAAATTATTTTACATGCATGAAGGAACTGAGGTTACTCTCATGTAAACACTAAGACATTAACATTTATCTTCTACCTCCTAGTCAGCTTGTGTAAACATGCTCCAGTACAGTAAGTGGTTTAATGTTTAGGACTGAGTTTGGATATATGACAATGCTGTGTCTGCTCCTGTCTGTAGCTCTAACAGATCCAAGGCTGTATTTAACAGGGTAGCTAAACTGAGGCTGAAATTTCAAACTTCCTATTGAGTTTACAAAACTTTGGCCATAGCAAGGAGAGCAGTGTGGCATTGCCTACATTTTAGGGACTGGGGTCCAGCCTCTGGGGTCTGTGGCTGTGCAGGCATCACTGTGTTGGTTAAAGGCTCTTATGTCCAGGACAGGGCTGCAGATGGTGTGTGCTGGGCTGGCACCACAGAGCGGGGTTGTGGAGGGTGACATGCGCCCAGTGCCACAGCCAGGCACCAGGAACCGCTGAGCACTGGAGTCCTTACACACAGCCTTTCTTGGGAGCTGCACCACGGCCACTGGAATTCGCTGTCATCCTGTTCAGGGGCATCATCTGGACTTGTGTCCTGAGCACAGACACTTGCTTTTCAAAGGCTCAACTCAGAGATGACTCTTAAAGAACAGTTGGAGGGAGAGAAGGTTAAGCCAACACTGGCCTCTTAGATCATATCCTGATGACTACAAATTGGGCTTGGAAATGAGAAAAGTGGGCTGATTTTCTTCCTTTTTTTTTTTTTTTTTTTTTAATTTGTGTGACGGTTTTCAATTAGTCCTGCAGCCTTATAGGGCTCCTGGCTGGGCTTTGCCTCAAGCTGTTGTGTTGAGGCAAGAATAGATGTGCATGTGGGAGGCTTTACAGAGAAAGCAAGCTACCAGTAAAACTTAGCTGTTTCCAGGATTAACTGCAGCTGAATGAGAGATTTCTACATCACACTTAAGAACTTAGATTACTAGTCAGTTATAGCTGACTTTTTTGGAGCTAACCTCTAACCCCTGTGCCTGGCTTTTTCTCTCTACTGAGGATATATACCTCCCTCCTTGTATCTCAAAGAGGGGTTTAATATCTATTTTATATTACCTCATCCCTTCCATCTTTCCACCAGTAGGTGACTTCTCCTGGGAGAAGTACTTAGGATTTTGTGTGGTCCAGTTCTGAAAGACTTTGGACACAAGAAACAGCTTCTTTCCTTATGGGACTGCTTCACATCCTACCTCATTTTAGGGGTAGAAATAGTATTCCAGTTTAAATTTCTTTTTTTCCTAACTTCATCCTATGAGAGCCTGTTTAATTATACCAGGCAAGGAACCAATTCTCGTTCAGCCAAATTGGTGCTAGCTAAGTTCAGGTTTGATGAGTCTAACTTCCCTTCAGCTTGGAAAAGAACCATGCATGTGACAGAGTGGTAAAGCAAAGACATTCCTCTGCTAGTGTTGAGTGATTTTGCTGACACCTGGACACCTTCACACCTTGGCACGAGCCTGAGGGAAAACGGACAGTCTGGGCCCATATCGCCACTGTCCATCCAGATTTTCCATCAATTTGATTTCTTTTTCTACAAGCTACTAAAAATGCTGGTTTTTCTATTTAAAATAAAATAAAACTAAACCCCTCTGTTTTTCAGACCACTGTTCTTTGCCACAAGTGAGACTGAATCATATTTCTTCATTTCCCCTCCCTGTCTCACTTCCGCAATCCAGGCTACAGGTAAATTTGAAATGCTCTGTGGCAGGGCACATATGCTAAACCTTTTGAAAGGATTCTGGAAAGAAGTTTAGAGTTTATTAGAAGATGGAAACACTTCTGTTTCTAACGTGCAATTAGGGAATTGCAAATCTGTCCTAAAAATCCAAATAGTCGGGATAAAAACATCCAACAGCCTAATACCCCTAGTAACATCCAGGCCTGGCATTTAAGTTAAACATCTCTCCCTTTCAAGGTGTGATCCTTTTCACTCTCCCCTTCATGGCCACAAAGCAACATTTAATGCAATGTGCCCACTGAGAAAATCCACTCCTTCTGCTCTACTAAGGATTCACCCCCTTCTCTTCTACCGTTCCAAAAATCAGGGAAAGGGTTGCTTAAGATCTGACACTTGTCTTTGTAAGAGAAGTTGTTTAACAGCAGTTGGGCAAGTTTGGATTTTTTCCAGAGCAATCCCTAGTGCTGCAGCTGTGAGAGTCCTGTAAAAACACCAGCCTGAATCATTTACTTGCTGTCCTTTGCCATTGCTTTATCTGTGAGCAAACTAAAAACAAAGATGAATTATGAGGCTCCAAGTAACTATGTTGAGTGTAGCATTTGAGATGATGGTGTGTATTTAACAAGAAATGTTTTATAATTGAAACAGAAATAGTAGGAGCTAAACATAGACTTTTAAATTCATTTGGAATCTGGAGTTGGCAGTTTTGTCTTTATGGTATTTGTATGATTTCCTTATTTGAACCAACATGAAGTGCTTCTTTTTTTTTTTTTTTTCAGAATACAAGCATTTCAGTGATCCAATATTTTTGGCACACATCAGAATGGAATATCTGGTAATTACTAGTCAAAATTTAAAATCAGATTTTTTTTCCCTTTACAAAAGGTTCCTGTGAAGATGTCAAACTAGGCATTAGTGATCCCTCAAAGGGTGACAGCAGGAAGCAATAAGTTTCTGTGCAATCTATTATTTTTATTTAATTTTGATGAAAAAGACCAGGGTGGTGTTACTTTCACTCTGATTGCAGAGATACATGAGTTACTTTCTTCCACACTAATCATAATCCAGAAGTGCTCAGATACACCTGAGTCTGGTGTGCGCCATTTTATTGCTGCCATGCCAAGTTAGAAAGTCCTCTTGTGTGATTTCCCCCTTGAAATCCTCCTGCAGAAATCACTGCACACTTCCCCAGACATTGTGGATGTTCTCAAAATTCTTCTGGGTAAACGAAAAGCAGTCTCCTTTTCTGTAGGGCAGCACAGTCAACAAAAAACAAGAGCACTTTGGGTTGCCATTGCCCATGGATACCTGGCTATTATGGGCAGTACAGTGTGTGGCAGAAAAGCAACAAGGGTAATAAAAAGCAAAACACTAAGGTTTCTTAGTCTTTAAATTGCCCAGTAAATGGGCAGTAAGCCATCATGAATGGTTCTCTTACTGAACTGTAGCTGCCTATAAGTTAGGAGTCTGGTCTCAGCTAATTGTTTCCCTCTAGGATTGGGGAGAAAGAGGATTCATCCCACCATAACACATGATTAATACTGTCTGTTAAAAGTGTGCCACTCTGCTGATTACTGAAAAATCCTGGATGTCAGTTCAAAGTCAAAGAATCCTATTCTAAGAACAGAATTACACACAAAACCTGAAAAAACCGTGTGGCCCAATAATTAACTTGAAAGTGTTCCTTTAGAAGAGATTTTTTACAAATTTTGTTTCCAAAACAAATCATTTGGCTAAAAATAACAGCACTGCTTCAGTTCAATCTCAACAGAAATAAACAAACAAAGAAAATATTTTTCATTAAAAACAGCAATTACTGCATGACAGGATATAACTTTCTACCACATTCTATTTCTAGCTGCAGACTTTCTGAAAATGCACCAACAGCCCAGTGGCAGAAGTGGTATTGTTGAATGAGCTCTCTGTTGACAGAGCTTTCCTATGACAGCAAGTCTCATCTTCACCTCTCCATCAGGTCTGCCAGGGGGTGAGTTCAGAATTAAGTCAGGAGGGGCAAAGACATCACGACATCATATTTCAGCCCTGCGAAAAAACAAAGAGCACATACTTGGCAGCATTGTAATTTCTATGGTTACTTATGAATAACAGCACAGCTGGGGAACTGTTGCTACAAGCCACTACCAGAGATCATTTGAGAGATCACACTTAAGAAGATCCATTAAAAAAGCACTGTTTTTTTTCCTCAGGAATTATAAAACTAAGGACTGTAGGTTGTACTCTTTACATTAGTTTCAAGTGGACTATCCTGTGAGTCATAAATTTGCCCTCATTACTGTCGTTGTTTAGAAAGCAAGAAGAGGAAGGATGACTCTTTATTTAAGACACTAACCAGGACTGATTGTTTCTGGACAAAATCTTGACCAGGAACATGATTTACTTGGATTTTGTTGGTCTCAGATGTTGATGTCTCCCTTGCTAATGCAGGCCAATGCTTCATGCAGCTTGGAGAGACTTTTTGGCCAGGGAGACCTGTATCAAGGCTTCTCTTTCTACCAAAGGGACAGTAATACAATTTTCCAGCAAAGTCCGGAACAAATAATTGAGTAACCCTGAATCAGAATGGTTTGGAAGCTCTGACACAGACTTCCTGTGTGACCTGGGTGAAATGGTTGGTTTGTGTTTTCAGTTTTGTTTGTATTTCCTTTCTTAGCTGTTAGGACAGCAGTCATGAAGCCCTGGTAACTTCATTGCAATACAATATATCTTTAAATAATTGATGGAACAGATTTTAAAAGCCTTTTGGCCAAGGAAAGTCTATTTCTTTGTTTTACACAGTGCCTTATTCAGAAGGGAAGGCAAAATTCATCCTTGTTTTTGCCTGCCATGCACTAACTGTGGGCTCCTCTGAAGAAACTCCATTCCTGAAACAGCCAGGGATAACAAAGACTTTAAGAACTTATTTTACTTTTGCAAGTTCAAAGAAGTAGCATGTTGTCAGGGGATGGAACAACTGTTATTTTATATGCTTATGGGTAGAATTGTAAAAGACACCGTTAAAAATACAAAATAACTACTAAGCATAGAATCACAGAATAGTAGAATCATAGAATGGTTTGGCTTGGAAGGGACCTTAGAGATCACCTCGTTCCAACCCCCTTACCATGGGCAGGGATGTCACCCACTGGGTCAAGTTGCTGAATTAATGCCCTGAACCTGTGAGTCGGCCCACAGAAATGCACTGTTGCATCAATGCAAATGTTGTGTTTTGACATTTTATTCAGTGGAATGCAGGATTAGTATCAGAAAAGACAAATTAAATCCATGTAAGCCCTTTTACAAGACTCTTTTTTCTGCATACTGTCCCTACACACAGTGGAATAAGCACATCATCCCAAATGAAGCCACTGACATCAGTAGAGTTTCACCTGGGACAGATTTGGCCTACTTTTCCTAATTGCATCATTACCCTCAAGCTATGCTGAACAATTCATTAGTGGCAGACAGCTGAATTTCTGAAAGTGTGTGTAACCTAACTCTAACCACCACACAGTAGAAACTACTCTCAGTAGCTCCTCTGGCCAACCAAGGACACCATGAAATTGAACAAATAAATATAAACAAAGAATGTTTTTCAATTTGCTGTCCATCTGGAGTGCTGGATATTTTTCCAGCTCTGAAACTAAGGCATGTTTGCACATTATTAAAGGCAATCCTCTTTACCTTCTGCTCTCTCTGATGACCTCAATGAATTCAAGAGCATTCCTATAGATTAGAAGTTTCCCTTTTCACCACTTTCAAAGAATAAGCCAATATGCCATGGGTTGCTTAATTTTTAAAATTGGTTGCTTAAATCTTTTTTGTGTTTTATCTAAAGGCCAAAGTATGATTTCAATTTTTATTCTTTCTTCCTGAATGCATATTTTCACCTGCAGGTTAAATTCCTACAAATAATGAGGCAATGCTGGGCACGGCTCCTGGCTGAGGGGGGCTGAGCTGCTGGAGCAGTGGCTGGGCTGGGGTGGCAGCGACAACCAGCTCTCCACTGCAGCTCCCAGGCCATTCCCCATGGGAGGTGTTTCCATGCTGCTGCCCTGTCGAGGAGTCGAGGAGAGTCGAGGAGCACTGAGGTCACTACCAGACACGGCTTGAATTGTGCCAGCTGGCTGGAGAGCCTCACAGCCTTTCTGAACTTGCTTGATTTACCAGCAGAGGCTTAACCTCGGAGTCTGCTGAGGCACCTTTCACTGGCAGGTACATGCTGGATTCCTTTTTTGCTTTTGCCTATTACCCAGCTTAAGAAGGAATGGTATTGCTTCATCTCTCTTGTGTTAGACTCTGGATAAACAGGATGTTTCCTACAGAACTTGCCATTTGACTGAAGTGTCTAATATCCAGTGTAGGACATAATTAAATAAATATCCCCCCCATCCAAAAAATCTTAGTTCTTGGCTAAAGTTTCATTTCTTAAGACAAAAAAATTACCTAATCTGTAATGTTGTTATTAGTCTCATGTTCTTGCTCTCTCTCTGATTCATGATCATATTTTTTCTCAGTAGCGGTGCTTCACGGGTAGAGGGACCATCATTCCATCATGGGATACTCTTCCTTCTCCCCATGATGGCTGTAGGTAAATAATCACAGGCTTGTTTTTGGATCTCACCAGAGCCATTTGGGTGCAAGTGCAGCAGATATGGGGATATGTGAATGTAGACTTACAGCTATCTGCCCTAACAAATATTCCAGTCAGGAAGTGAATACTTTTGTTAGTGTCTGCAGAAAATGGGGTTCATCTCACCCCACCACACACTTTTAAAATAGCTGTTATGAACTGTACCCTACAAGTGTCTGTTTCTATTCATATAAAGGCATTCAAGATGAGCCCCTCAGCTGCACCATTCAGTTGATGTCTAATGCCAGGAGAGGCTGGTTCAGACACCAACCCCCTGTGTTGAGTGCAGGTCTAGATGGAGGGCTGCTCAGCTCATAGCCTGATGAACTATTGCAGATTGTGATTTCCTCATGCGGGTACTATTTACAGAGCAAAAATCTGTGATCAAATCTGTTTCTCCTGCACGTCCTTCCCCACCCCAGTGTATTGCCTTTTGGCCAATATCCAGCTTGCAAACTGAGCCCAAGTTTTCTTCCCACCCTGCCTGACTTGTATTTGAGGAAGACCTACATGTTCCAGCCATGGAATCAGCATTTTCCAAGTCTTTCAAGAGCTGGGGTTGTGCCCAGAGAAGTACACTGGGGACTGCATTTGTAAATATTCCTGGTAGATGCTGACTAACATGCACCTGCTGCTCAAACAGGTCCCAGTCAACATATTGGTTGTGGTCTGGGTTTGATATTGTCTCAGATGTGCTGATTCAGCAGAGCCTCTCCTGTTGCATGTTGGAGCCATCCTCCCCTTTCTTCTGGAACTGAATCCAGACCTTATCAAATCTAATAGCATAGAGTTCCCAGGAAAACAAATCATCCTCTGTGAATCACTTCATAAGACAGGCACTTCACTGTCCTCCACCTCTGGTGATCTACAGAGGTTCTGTGTAAATAAAGGAGCTGAATCATCTTTTTCACAAATATTTAACTTGACCTAGTCTATAAAAAGGGAAAAGATCAGAAAAAAGTTTTTATAAACATACTGTCCATGTCCAGTTTGTTCTGCTTTAGCAAAGTGTAGCCAAAGACTAGAGAGATGTTGATCAGTACTTAGTAGAAAGTTTATATATAGACAGAAACATATATGTATCAGTGTGTTCCTTATATAGATAGCAGTGCCTTCATGCATTCTGGGTATCTACACGCTGGTCAAGCAGTTAAATTTTGCGGGTAAAGTCCATTAAAGCCTAAATTAAGGAGACAGCAGCCTAAAATTTAGTGGAGGCCATGAGCAAGTAAGTTTGAAGGCAGCTACTGCACAGCCAAGTGCTGTAAATTGCTAGCAACAATCCCTAGCAAAATTCCCTAGCAAACTTTCTGTGGTGCAGCTTTATGACCAAATGTTATCTCTTCATTTAATTAGTGGAATAAATTACAAGTAAAAGTTAATTTGACTCTTTGTTGCATATCTTCTTTATTTCTATTTCTTTACTTTATCTCTCCAAAGAATAAAATTACTTGTGCAAAAGAAGTTTCTCACTTGCTCTGATTCCAGGAATAAAGACAAACCAACCTCTGATGCTGTCCTTCACCTCCTGCCTGTCCATCAAACCAGCTGCTGCAAGACCAGTCTTTTTAACACTTCTCTGCATTTAGTACTACTTTTCTAATTTTTAAGCTCTCAAGCAGTGTGTTACTTTAAAGGTGATTAATGAAAGTAGCAAACCAATATCAGACTGAGACTGTTAGAATTTTTCTTTTAAACACAAAAAGTATCCAGGCTGGTGAATATAAACTGATAGCACTTTCAGTTGCAGCAACTGCAGGAGACCCTGGTCACTGAAGATGTGATGCAATTGTGCAGTTGACCACACTCTCCTGCTCAGCTTCAGCCAAGGAAATCATGGCAGGTTTTGAGCTGGGGGTTTGAGAAGCATGGAAGTGGTGGGGATCCACGTACCGAGTCTAAACTTCTACTGTTTGAGCTGTAGCTTTGCTTCTGACCCCTTGGGGTGCATGCAGGCCTGGTTTCAACAGGAGGGACTCCAAAGCTCTTCAGAAATAAGTAGTGAAGACTCTTGCCTGGGAAGTGCATCTCAAACTGCTCATGCTAAGAGGGAGCTGGATGCTGTCCTCACCTTTCCAGAGCCAGTACTGTGCAGGAGAGTGTCACCTCCTTGCCGGCAGCATGGGTATAAAGACTCAACCTCACCTACAAAGGGGGGCTCTGGACTTTGCAGTCTCTTGGGTGTCCATTCCCATCCTGAATTAGGGATGGAGAGAGGAGTAAGGGTTTGGATGTGTCTGTCTGCAGGCTGGCTCCTATCATCAAGCCCTGCACCTCTCTTGTTCATAACATATACATCTGCTTATATTTGTGCTCTTGCATATAAAACCTTTTCCACACATAGTTGTGACAAGCTGTTTTGAGTAATGTGATTGTAGTGAGTTAGTTTAGCACTTCAAAAATAAAGTACAAATGAATATTGGTATGTTTAAAAGGTGCATTGGACAGTTTAGATTGGGACAGCAAATGCTCATCCCACTTAAAGGAGATTTCTTTCTGTAACTATTTCAAGCAAATGTGTTTGCCTTGTCGTGCAAAATGGCTAAAAGATTTTAGGGACCATTTAATAATTATATATAGTCCAAGGAGATAAGCAGAACAGAAAATACACTTTTCAGAACTCAAGAAATTGTAGCATGCAGCAATGGTAATTTGGCACAGAGCTTACACAATAGATTTCATTTTTTCTTAACAGAACAATAATTGAAAACTGACTTAGCCCCTTAAATAAACCAATGACAGCTGGGAAAATCAGCAGATTGGCCCTTTGTGCCTGTTTATAGTAGATTTTGGCAGTGAGATAGTTGATGTAGTCTCTATAGGATACAGCTATTATGTCTTCCAGATGTGTTTGACCTTTATCTTGGATAAAAAAGCATCTTGCCATAGAAACTATCAATTTATATACTCTTAGCCCAAGTCATCAGCTCCTTTAAAATGCTGAAAAACCCCTCTTGTGGTGGTTATGCTTCCATTGCCATTCAGTACAGACACTTAACCTGTGAGAGCTTAGATTTTTTCAAAGGTGATTATATAATTTAGCTCAATGTGCCTGTACAAATCCTCCTATTAGGAAGATCTGTAATAGGGTTGCTCTGTATTTGCAGAGGGACATTTAGGAGGCTCTTCCTTAGCTAGCTACTCACAGTGGGTGGAAGTAGAAAGAAAAATGGCAATGGCTTCTTCATGGGTTGACTTATGCTACTGTTGTCTCTGGCTCTTTGGGGAACCTGTAGCAAACACAGCACCTAGTGAAGAGTTAAGCTACAACCAGATTAATGCTCTCACATGCCAGGCAGTTGAGAAGGGCACAGGCCACCTCATACCTACTGACTCCAGGGGACAATGGCACTCCTGTGTCAATGCAAATTGTTCCATTGGCAAAATCCCAGAGCCAGGAAAGGAAGAAAAGGAGCCTCTGACTATAAGTGCAGTTGAGTCAAAGAAGGGTTTTCAGTGTGTTAATTTGACCGTGCCAAAAAGTACAGTGGCATTTGGAGTGGCAGAAGAACAGACCGATGTTTATGGGGAGGAGAATAGGGGACAGAGTGGAGCAGAGGAAAATAGGGAAAACAGGTAGAGTGCTGTGGGATGAGAGGGGAGCTGTGGGCATCAGGTTGAAGAGGATTTGTTCAGATGTAAAATAAAACAAGACAAGATGTCAAGTGTCTTGTGCTTGATGTCACATACTCAAGTCTCTGGGCTAGTAGCTGAAGAGCCGTGGCTCCCTGACTGCAATGGTTTTGTGGCACCTCTGTAGTTTGGTTAACCCTATAATGACTGAATTACTTGTTTTTCTGTTTCATATAAATCAGACATGAGAACTCCCGACACGGAATACAGGTTCAGTGCAGGAATTCAGGCTGACACACTAACTCAGGGAGCTACACGTCCTGGTGAGTTCATTTCAGACCACCTCAGTGCAAGTACTCTTTCACCAACACATGAACCAAAATGTCTTGGTCCCCTGCACCCAGGCAGGCTTACAGGTGTGTGCTTGTCACCTAGTCTGAGGCATAATGTTCCCACAGGACCATCTCATTACACAACATGTACAGACACCTCGTGTTGGGAATTTAGAGGGTTGGAGTGGGGTGTGACAGGATGGATTAAGGTGACAGCAGAAGAAACCCAACTGAAAGAAAGACTAGAGCCAAGCTGCATGAGCTGTTGGCCACTAGTATGTTCCACTGACAACGATGGATATGACTCTACCCTCTTACCTTGCTGTAGGACAGGAAGGTAAGCTTATAGAAAGGAGGGAGTATACAAATGATGGAGGGAAGAGACAAGAAAGGGGCTGAACAACCTTCTCTCATGTCCACATTTCACCCAAAGCTTCTGAGATTCTGTAACACAACAGTAAGCCAGTTCCAAAGAAGAAGGAAGATTCTGGAACATGATTTCTGGAATGGTATGTAGCACTGTTTCTGCAGCTGATTTTATGAGAAATTGTTTGTGGGAAATTGAAAAAGAAACAAACCGACAGTAATTGTTCAAATTAGACCAAAATTACAGACAAATAAAAATCTTGATTTTCAACCTTTGTATCTGTCTTCTGGCTCTTCTACCAAGACGAAAATGCCAGCTGGCAACAGATGGATGGTGCTTTCTGAGATGTTGTTTCCTGGAGATAGGAATATTTTTAAGAGAGGTGGTAGGCAAGGCAGGACTTTGCTTCATCATACTGAACTGCTGGTGTAATGCTGTTGGAGGGCATTACTGAGTTTTGCAAAGTGGCAGCTCTAAACAGGGCTTTCTTCCTGTGTTCTGCATAACTCTCTGAAAGGGATGAATTCTGTCTATAAATCCCTATTTCTTTCACTACTGAGGAAGACATAATGGTACACATGCCAATTTATCCATATTTAAGACTTTAATAAATTCACAGTATCTTTAAATCATGAGGCAAATCAAGGAAGGCAGTAAAGCAATATGGTAAAATGTATTTCATTAAAATGACCAAAATGTTGAAATAGCCAAAAAAAATAAAAATAGAATTTGACAAGTGGGAGGAGGAAACAGCTGCGTCAGTTGTTACTTTGCTGTATAAACAGTTTAATGCAATTATAAATCTGCTTCTGGTCATGCTGTGCTACAAATAAGAAGGTTTTTGCATACACTGTTCCTCTGCTTTCATCAGAAGACCTTCTCTTGAATCTCAGGCTGTTTTGGTAAGTTGGTAACACATGGTAAGCTGTGTTTGTGGGCTGACATGCAGATGTTTCAGCCTGAGCCTCTGCAGATGCTCGACTTGTCTGGACTGCTGGGGATGGGCAGGTGCTGTCAAACCCTATGGCTGGGGTCATGGGGTTCAGGCCATGCCTTAGGCTTTATGCTTCTGCTGGGAGGAAGACCACAGCTTGTCTTTTTAGTACTCCCCTTGTGACTCTTACAAAATGCACACCTCTGTTACTCAGATTTAACCCATACCTGTGATCTTTGCCAGATTTAACCAGCTTTACACCCCATCACTCACAAACCTCATGAAGTTTGAAGACAAAGAAACAAGACATTTCCCAAAGAGTTAGTCCAGCAGAAGATGCATGAATGTGGCCTGTCCTATGCTATGGCTCAGCTAGAGGAGGCTTTTAAGGAGCTGTTATCCTGAGTCTTCTGCCCCTAGATTCCTGCATGCACAGCGTCAGCCAGTGCAGACCCCTGGTGCTGTGGAGGCAGCTTCCTACACATGGGGGGCTGCCCACTGCTTCTTTCAGCTTTATAAACAGAAAACCTTTGGCTCAGAGACCACTGCTTACTATGGACTATTCGGTGTTGGGCTTTTTTTTGTGTGGTTTAAATGCTGACTTGCTTGCAGTGCCACACACACACACAGTGTAACCTACATGAGGCAGGGCAGAGTTTGCATAGGTGTACATGTAGGGAAGTTCATAAGGAAGGGGTTTAGACCAAGTTTGCCTTCAAGGTCTGGAAACAGTACAGTGCAATAATTTAAAACACATTACTTCAGTAATCAGAGAGGGTGTATGCATCAAAATAGAGTTTGCATGAAACTTAAAGCTTTTCAAAGCATTTATAGTTTACATAGCTATATGTTAATTCACAGACAGTCTAATAGTTCTGAGTATTCTCATAGCAACCACAGATCAACAAATGATTTCCCTGGGTTCTTTAGGCATACCACTGCCATTAGATCCTCTGATTTTTAATTAAAAGGAAATATTTCTAAACATCTTGAGGTAATAAAAATTGTGATATCTTCTGTAGGATACATTTGTTAAAATAGCAGCAATTCCCCTACATGACTTTATTTACTCAAAAATATAACTGCAACTTCATTAGACAAATGAGATTAACCAAATTTTTTAATATAAACCTAAAATGTAAATTATGCTCACAGTTCTGCTGTGTTTCTTGAATGAAGTAAGAGAATTCCCTCTCCTACACTTTACAGTGTAACCTTTGATATGATGGCCTTATTAACTTTTACTATAATTCTAATATACCACATCACAAATACCTTCTTATTATCTCTTTGCCATTCATAATGCTTTCATAAGGAGATGATTACTGTGATAATGTTATGACTCTCTGTTAAAAAAAATTATACATGCACATCTAGATCTGCACACTTATTTCTGGCTGAATTCTGACTGAAAGAAGTAGCAACCAGAAGAAGAATAATTTGAGTAAAAAAATTTGCTTAAAAATAGTTTAATTTGCATCTGAACACACATCTGCATGGCTTGAGTTTTGTAAACAAGTTTATATCTGTGTGTGTATGAAATCTGTATATGGAAATGTTGCAACATGTTGCAATGAACCACTGGATTTTAGAAGTTTTTTTAGAGAATAATATTATTCTAGGTGTTGCCTAGATACATATGGAAGCAAAAAATAACTGAACAAAAATTGCAACAGATGTAATTGAATAGTGGTTTAAGGAGAGACTTCCACTGTGGATGAAAACTCATCATCAGTCAGTTTGGTCCTTAACTCCTAACTTTAAAAGTCCTTTGAGTTTTCTGTAAAAAATGTTGACTTTCCTCTCATACAGTAAAACTTACTTATAGAAGTATGTACCCATTATTTCCTTTTCTCTATCTTTGGCAAATGCACTTCTGTCCGTCTAATTTCCATGCCAAACACAAGAGATTATTTGCACTTTCTCTTAGCACAAGACCTTGGCATTGTCCCTTGCTTTCTGTGTCTCTCCCCTGTCTTCATTATTAGATTAAGGGTAAATTCTCGGTCTTCACTCTCAAGATTCATCATAACCTAATCCTAATTTTGAAATCTCTCATTTACTGATACAATGTTTACTCCAGCCTCCATGATGCCATTCTGGATGCCAAGTACTAGCTGCCATTTTTCTCATAAGCTTCCTTTCCAAATTAGGAAGGTCTCAGAAAATTTTGGCTAAAAATGACTGCACATAATGCTATCCAGTACTGACATATTGATTTGTTCATAGTGCATTATTTCCTTTCTTCTATTTAAATTGCAACAGTTTGGAAATATATTTGTGAGAGTAGAGTTGCGTACAACATTTAGGATGGTGGGACCCTAGGCTGTGATTTCATCTGCCATGCATTACAAGCTCTCCTTCTCTCTCCACCAAGAATCTACAAAAACATGATGAGAATATACTAGATTTCTAAAATAGCAGCTATGCCTACTTTTTCCAGTGTGTTAATCACAACTTAACCTGCATTGAAGAAAATTTGAGATTTAAGGACTAATACAGTTACAGTTAATCTTCTCTTGAAGAATAGCATTTGACCAGATGACATCTTGAGTCATTTCAACTCATATGATGTGGGACACGTCTGAAAGAGTCTGTATAGGACCTCTTAATTGTTTTTCTTGGTTACATTCCTGAATGTGAATTTGAATACACATGAAAGAATCATTCTGGTCATTCAGAGGTAAAATGGTGGTTCTGAGAAATGGTGAGACACACCTCACTACTAATAATGATGCTGCCATATTCCTCCCAACTAAAACAAGATGTGATCAGTCATGTAGCAGATTAAACTTCTAAGGAGTGTACCTTTTTGTAGAAGTTCTTTGCTCTCTACCCTCAACTGAAGCAAAATACAGCATGAGTCTTTCAATTCTGAGCTTTCTTAGGTCAAAATTAAAAAAACAAGAAATTTTTTTTTTCTTTAAACATCTGAAATCCTGTCTTGTGAGATTATCTGGTGAATCAAGTTTTGGATAATATTATTACGGGAGAAGTCAAGCAAACAGAAACATGACTCAAACAGTTTATTGCCAGGACTATTTCTTAACAAAGAGGAAAATCATATCTGGTTGCAAATGGAATCCTCCCACAATGAACAGGGAGCTTGGCAACAGAAATAAAACTGCAAATGCTCCAACTTCTGTTGTTGAACTGGCCTCACAGCTGAAGGACAGCGCAAAGACACTAGAAATTTGGACACCGAGGAGGAGAAACCATAACATAGTTAAGTAATGCTGTGCCTGTTGCCTTGCTTGTCAAAAGAGACAACTGGGTAGTTAGAAAGGTAAAATTTTCTTTAATTCTCCCTCCCCACCAAAAGAACCGGAATGAAACCCAAAACAAAAAGTGAGCCAAAAACACAGAGGGAAATTCCCTGAACACATGTAGCCAGGATGGACAGTGCGGGCTCAGAACACGTTTTTCTGCTCGGGTAAAGTGTAGCAGGACAGCACTGCACCACCTCCAAAGTATCACCTGGTGATGGTCATGGGGCCACCCTGGAACAGAGCCCACCAGTGAAAGCAAAGAGTGTCTCTGACTGGGTCTGTGCCAATGGGTTGTGCCTTGGATGAACAACGCTGAGTGCGACTGAGTGCCACGAAAAAAATACATGGCTTTCATCCGCCGTGGAGCACAGCTCAACCATGCAAATATTTACATATTGAGCAAAGAACTGGGCTGCTGCTTGCTGAGTGTTTGAGGCACTTGTGTGTTTCTCCCACTGCCCCACACTTCTGGCTGTGGAACTCACCCACAGATTCAGGACTGGAACAGGATATGCTGTTCTGTGGAGCTGGAAGACATCTCTTTAATAAGAATTTGTAAGAGATCAAAACAAGCACAGAAACCCAATTCCACCCTATATGTGTCAAAAATAAATTTACAACAGGGAATACTCCCCAGGAGATATGTTTTTCCTGGCTTCTCCCTCACACCAGTGAAATACAGCCAGCGCTCAGTCCTGGACTTTGCAAACGCTCATCATTGATAAACGAGATGGAAAAAGCCAAGTGTTTGTGTGGGCTTAAAAAATTCATTATTTAATGATGCTCAGAGAAGTACGTTTTTGGAGGGTAGTTCATATGGCACCAGCTGTTCTGATTTAAAGGATCTTTGTACAGCATGTAACAAAACCATAGACTGTAGTTTGGTCATCCCAAATACTGTTTATACGCACAAACTTTCCTTCAAAGTAAACCATCTCCTTAAATCTCTCCCCAGTGATGGGATAAAAATTATATTTGTTTTGACGTACAACATTTTGTTCCACTTTGGACAAGCCGATAAAACTGTAATTTTTATTTTATATTTTAAGCTCCCCTTTGACATGTTAGACATTGAGTTTGTTCAGTTTCCTGTTGTACCACACTTTTCTCCAGCTTTGAAGTCAATATGGTCCTCCTTTTTGCAGGTTTGAACCTGTAAGGAAGCAGGAGCCTGGCATCTGGTTTCTCTGAGCACAGGTAAGTACTCACAGAAATTCTCTTTTTCCATGACACTGTTTCTATTTTCCAGGCAGGCTGGCATTTGGATATGGCTTTTTAGCAACAGAACTGGACAATTCTCTGATCATACCAAGGTTATGAGGATCTTGCATTTTCTTACTCTTCCTGTGACACTCCTGTAGCATTTAGAAAAATTGCAATTCTCTTCTAAATACGTAAATGGAGGTCAGTTGTTGATGAGAGCAACCAGCCAGTGCCAAGAGTAGAGCATTCACCTTCTCTCTGCTCTGTCTGACCTCGGATGACAAAACTCTCTCTTTATCCCTATATTTTTGAAGGTGCTGTTGCATACTTTGTTCAGCAATACCAGTCTAGTTTAAACATATTAAGCATTTCAGATTATGTTTTTTCTCACCTTTATTTGCCAGTCCACCAATTCTGCACATTTTAATAAAAGAGATTTTATAATTATTTCCATCTTTCTGAGAAAAATAATAAGCAGTGGCAGGTCTAGGATTATCCTGAATAACATTCCTAAAGCACACATAATGATTTCTCCACTGATGGCTTCCTGAGATCTTGTCAGTCAGAAAGTTCCTAACCCAAGTCAAGTGTGTTTGCCCGTAGAATGTTGATTTTTTTATTCTTGATGTCATGTGACTCTGGATAAGGTGTGTTAGAGGAAAATGTCTGTGCTGCATGACACATATATTCAAAAAACAGAGTTTGAGAATACCTGGGATGAAATCAGGTTTGTCTGATAAAATGTATTTTCTGTAAAATTTCTGACTGATATTTTTTGTATTACTAATTATTTTATTAGTTGAATCCCACTTTAATTTTTTCCTTATTTTGCTTCTGATAGAGTCAAGTTCACCACTTTTTTTCCCTTTTAAAATATTGGTATAATATCCGGCAAACTCTAATCTAGTGGAATTTCTTTTATACAGAATATAACAGAAATGAGTATGATTAGACCAGTCAAGTCTTCCTAGTAAAGTCTTCACCATCTTTTGTTATATGGGTCTGCTGATTTTAAAGTGTTTACCACAGTATGTGTTGCTTAACACCCGGCTGGGCTACTAAGGGACTGAAAAGTATTTCCTCACATCCCAGTGATAAAAGCATGTAAATATAGTGCAGAACCACTTCTTGAGTACTTCTTTTGCCTCATTATAAACAATTTTGTCATCACAGCTCATGTATTTGCCATAGGAAATGATGTCTCTCTATAGATTCTTGTTTTAATTTTTACATTTTACAAAAACAACATATCACACTGTTAAAAGAGGTTTCCTTTTCAGGCAATGTTTGTTTGCCCATTGCTTATGGACAGGCTGCCCCCAAAAAAACAGGTGATATGGCCAATGCAGTATATGCTGTACAGTACACTGGCAGGATAGTTGCTTTTCTCTGGATGCTTTAGAAGTCACATCCCTATCACAGTCATGGGTCTGGACAAACTCCAGCTCCATGTTGGTCCTTTCGTGGGTTGTTTTCCAACTCCTGGTTATCTCTCCATGGCAAATATGCAGCAGGTAACTGCTCTTCTAAACAAAATTGACTATGAATTGAGGTATTCTCTTCTAGCAAAGAATATGTAATTCAAAAATATTCTTTGCTTAAAAGGAGGAATAACCATGGATATTTTATGATTTGGCAAAAATGAGTACTTAGCAAAGCTGTGAGTATAGACAAGATCACAAGTGAAACCAGTTGGGGAGGGTTCTCTGGAGGAGGATGGAAGAACATGGGCAGGTGAAGGCAGCTATTGCCCAATGACAATTTTGACAGTCTTTGGAGAGTGCTGCAAATCTCAGTACAAGCTGGATACTAAAGTGGACTGTAGTTCCCAAACAAAAATGTAAAAAATGCGTAAATTGTCTTCAGGAAACCCACTGGGAACTACTCTAGCTACACACTTGCTGGTCTATTCTTTGACAAACACAGCAAAGAAATTCCTGATGGAACTTCCATTTATTCAAGAGAGATTCGTGCTGTGGGAATGCTGAACAAACGCAACCAGGCTGCAAATGTTTGAGAAAAACACCAAGGCAAGGTAGTCAGCAGAACTGTTGTTCTCAACAAAGCTGTGTTCACCTCTCCCTCTGCCTCTGAAAGGAACTGATGTGAAATGCTCTGCTTGCATTTGATAAATCTGTGATTTGACTTGCTTAGAGACGAACGAAGCTTTCTGCTTCTGTTCCCACTGACAGTGTTGGGGGCAGCCCGCTGTGATCACAGCTGACCTTCACTTGGCTGAATCTCCTGTCTCAGATTATACTATCACATGGGTGTCTCATGCAGTGAGCTCCCCTCTGCTTATGGTGCTCCTTAGGCCAGTGAACCGAGCTAAAATGATCTGGAGCCTTACTCTGATCTCAGGCTAATGAGAATTGGGAATAACAAAACACAGTTGAGGCCCATGAAGGTACAATGCTACAAGAGGACACACAGGCCTCTGTGATGTCCATATGGCTGCATCTGAGAGAGAGACTGGTCATGCTGGTAGCATGTGCTTGTATGAAATCACCTCTCTGCTTTGAAAACACATTAAGTCAGTAAAGAAAATATATGAATAAAGGCAAACAGAAGAGGAACTTGTAACCCTGCAGAATGCGTGATAAATCATTTAATACAGTGGGAAAGAGGCTTTTAGACAGAAATAGTAGTGTATGAGCCTACTTATCTCTGCAGAAAACAGGCACCTCTGGGAAACCTGCATCCACAGAACTGCATCTGTAAAGATGGTAGAGCTTCCACCTGACTCCCCAAGCATTTCTCCTGACACCATTACTCCTACAGAGGTGATGTGAAATATTCATGTGTTTATCTTGCCACATTAGCAAGCATTCAGTGTCCTAATGCATATGAACAATTAATGTTTTTTGCTAGAACCTTTTTGCTTTGAGTCACATCAGCAGAAATAGCTCATCATAGAAGAAACCAGTTTGAAATACCCTTGACAGTAATCCACTATCCAGGAGAGAAGCATGGCACAGGGCACCGGGGAAGCAGAATGTTAGGGCTCTTTCAGGCCTGCTTGGATTCAACTTTCTGGTGCCTTCATGTGGCAGCTTAAAAGGACAGATTCCTGTGGCCAAATTGCTTTGGACTGAAGCTATTTGACAGCCTTTGACCCAGCTCCCCAGACAAGTTAAAATGACACATCCAACTTCATTTGGCATTTGAAGTGGAAGAGAAATGGCTTTTCTGTTCTGCGGGAAGCCTCTCTTATTTAATGTTCTACAAAGAGGAAGAAACTCCATATAATAATGACATCTTGTGGTAGTTGTTGAATTATTGTCATATGATTTAGTAGATAATTGGATGCCAAATTTCATGACGTCTCTCTCCCTCCGTGCTGAAGCTCTGCAAATTCAGACTCACAATTTCTGTTGCTCTGAGAAGTTGGATGTAGAAGACCTCTGGAACCTTTGGCTTATTGTTGACTTCAGAGGAAAAGGATATTTTGATCATTTGATTACAAATGGCTGGTGAAACATACAGTTCAGAAATTCATAGTCATAACTGATGAAAGAATGGTTATCCAGCTACTCATACAGAAAATACTAGTTTTGATAATGTTGAGTGCAGAGTGGCTCTCCACATAAGCAGGAGGAACCTGCTTATGCTGCACCATGGCTTTGTAGTGGGTGTGGGAGTAAATGGTGACAGCCTCTGCTGGCAGCACGTAAACGTGACAGCTGCTGAACACCTGCGCTGAGCTTGCAAACAGTCTTGGTGAGAGATGTGTGGTGTTTTAAAGAGTAAATCCCTAAGGCCTCACAGTACCCCTGCTCTGCTCCTACTTACTTCAGCTTTGGAGTGCAGGTCTCTAACTCCTGCCATTAACTGTGTGGGTATCCAAGGACCACATGAAGCTCTAAGCTTACTGCAAGCTGTGTGACAGTTCATATTTAGGGTCCATAATCATGCTATTTAACTGAGTATCCTATTTTCTCTGCCCATAATCATGTTCTTGCTGATGTAGTCTCTGCAGTGCTTGCCCTAGTTGAAGTTAGAAGCTTTTCAGAACAAACAGCACTTCTTCTGCCAGTTTGTGCAGTCCTTATCAGTACGGAGGAGCTCAGCTTTTATCAGGGAGTTTGGCTCTTGACAAAATAGTCATAATAAAAAAGATTTGTGGGAACAACTTAGGAGTACATTTTTACAGGGTGTCTGTTTATCCTGTTGTGTGTTCTGGCCTCACCAGGTCTTCAGTTCTGTGGTACTGTGACACAGTTTTGTTTTGGGGTTATTTTGGGGATGAAGGTGGCTTAAGCTATATGTCAAGCACTTTTGTGTTTTCTTCTGGGCTACCAAGGCCTCATAAATAGACTTACAGTTTATATGCAAGATTCACACAAACCTCTGTCTCCCAGCTGTGAGGAAGGAGGCAGGAAAAGACCATGTCACTTATGAAGAACTCAGAGGTGATGGTGAAATCACACGCAAGTGAGACAGTGAAATAATGCTGCTGATCAGCATTGATAGTACAGAATGCAGAGTGACAGATCACTGCTACTACATTTAATGTAGCAGGGCTTCTCTTCCCTGTTTTCCTTTTTCTCTGTCAGAAATCCTGGTGTTTATATTGGATATTGGGTGTAATGTACTCAGCCTGTTTCCTTCAGCTCTGCACCAACGCAAGCAGGAGACACTTGCTGGATTCCCGATTGACATAGAAAATTGCTAAAGATAATCATGACACTCCGTGATTCCATATCTAATGACATGTGTTTAGCTGTATTGATCTATTTTTTTTCATGGGATGATGCCACCTATTGGACGTTATTAAGAGAGGCAAAACAGCTCAAAGAAAATAAATACTTTATACGGGGCCGATTTTTCAGCAAAGGTTTTACTTTCCTACAGTTCAATAGCAAGAAAAAGAGCTTCTATTGGGACATTCTGAATTATGGTACCTCATTAAAAGAGAAGAAGGAATGGAAGCAGAAAAAATACAGACAACACTGACTATCTCTGGAAAGGAAAAAGAAGTCCAGAAAAAAAAATACAGGTAAGGTTTAACATAGTTTAAGATAGTTTTTATCTGTTTTTCCAATGGGTCTATAAATGACAGTTGCAGAATTTTGGTTTTTTGTTTGATTTTTTTTTAACTGAAGTGCGTTGATGGTGATCATTTTTAATTGACCTTGAACTTGTAGTGGTAAAATTATTAATATCTAAGATTGAGAGGTCTGGCTAAGAAGCTATCTTTACTAAAAGAACATCCTTTCAGCTAAAAGCTAAATCTGTGATTGTTTCCAACTTCCCAATTCTGAGCTAAGATAAAAAAGGTGTGTTACTAGTCAGAGCCATTTTTTCATATTGCTGTTATTTACTGTTTGACTCCTTAGAACTGTGGTAGTTAGCAAGCCCTCTAAGGAGTCCCATGCCTCCAGGGATGGATACCTGTTTTTAACATTAAAATGATTGCTTTTCCTTACCTCTTCCTTTCTTTTTTCTGAAACAATACATAGGTTGGTTCTCTGCAATCTGAGAACAGGGGAGCAGAGGGGAATGCTCTCTGAATGTTCTCTTACTATATTCATAGTTAACACAGCTTCTGTCTGACCTGTCCTAAATTTTTTTTTTGCTTTTGTCAGTTTATTCATAATCCCTGGTGGGAAATGTTTTATAATTATTTACCTTCTGTAAGGTAAGTAATGACAAGAGACTGATTGGAAAATTTCTTTAATATAAACTTTGCAAAGCAGCAATCATAATGAATCTTCATTTTTTTGCATTTAATTGAGTAAATATGTATAGTGTGCAGATTTGTTGCTCTTGCTCCTGTCATTACTATGTTAACAGTCCCTGAGACCAAGTTGGACTTGATTTCAAAGTTACTTTAAAACTTGGCACCTCTCCATGAAAATCTCTTCCATTTCCAGTGTTTGACATATGATCTCCTTTCCTCTTGATGTTTGAAATGAAGTGTCCATCTCAGGCCCATCCAGACTCTTACAAGTTGTTTGGTTTACAATCTTGACTTCAGCCTGCCTTTAACAGGTTTATTAATACAAAATTCTGCCCACCATGAAGGTCTGTTCAGAACTTTGTCACCTTGAAGGATCTCTCCCCACATATTTTTATATAACTGCAAAATAATAATAATAATAAAATGATTAATGCATACAGAAGAAACAAACAAAGCTTCTGCAAGATAAATTATCTAACTTATTGGTTGAAATGAGATTGTGATTGAGTTTCTAGACAACGAATGTGAATAATTATGTAGAGGCAAGAATAAACACAAAGATAAAGCACAAAATTTCAAAGTACTGTAAACATCAGATTTCTGTGTAAATCACTTAGACCATCCTTGGCATAAGAAAAGGAAACCAGTAATCTTTATTAGTTCTTGTATCAATTTGACATGAGTTATATTATCAAAGGTAGAAATTCAGAAACAAAGTTATATTAAGCTAATCTTTGTTCTGTCCAAACCTGATACCAGAAGGCTGTATCTGAAAACCCTCATGCATGTCTGTTTTTACCTTAGTTTCAACACATTTCTGGAGAGTTCCAGAACTTCTCTTCTAGATGTGAACTTGTCCAATTTAAGCATAAGAAAATCTTCTCTCAGAAGCATATTGCTAATTTATCATCAATTTGCAATTTTATGTGGAAGAGTTAAAAAAAAGTCTATGGGAAGTAAATTTTGCAAAAGTGTAATTTTAGCAATACTTCTTATTTCATAATTGACTGAAGCTTAAAACTTTAAATAACATTCCAGAAAGATGAGGAAAGGAAGGCCATATTTTCAGCAGTAAGATAGAGTATAGGACAATAAAATATTAACATAGTGTAAAAGCAGTCAGGGAGGTAAAGTGAAAAGCCTTTCTTCCACACTGAAAGATAGGTTGGTCCTATACATCTGTGATGATTTAATTAGTAATGAAATATATTTAATATTAAATATATTTTACCTTGATTACATGGGCCAGTGTTAACTTTTTATTCCATTCTGTGTGAGTTAATATTGTCCAACAATTTTTAATTAATGCTGAATTAAATGTGGCAATAACTTCACATATTTAAATGGCGATTGTCAAAACTTCTAGATAGAAATGATGTCCACACCATGAAAGTTCCTTTTAAAGAGAATCTGAATTTTTCTTTCGTGCTTAAAGCTGCCCATAACAAATCTTGAAACTTTTCTTCTGCTCTGATGAGCAGAAGATCTGAGGCTCATGGTGCAAGGCACTCCACTGCAGCACAGCATAGCTTACCTCGAATTAAATTCATTTTCTTGTTATACTTGGATAATCTATTCTTTACCATACTGTAATTTTTACTAAAATGTTTGTATTGGTTTTTAGAAGCTGTAAAGATAGCAATGAACAGGGAATTAAATATAGACAGCCAGGAGACAAGGAGCTTTATTGAGTATTTTCTGTAAGTGAGGGATTGGCAGCCTTTTTCAGATTTCAGTTGAAAATATTTACATAAGTTGAAAACCACAGACTTACAGGCAGTTCAGAAAACCTTCCTGGATTCCATAGAGCATGGGTTGAATATCACTGATTGAAATTATTTTCTCAATATGGTTCAATGAATTTATAAAAAAATAATACACAAGGAAGCCAGTAGTGTTTAGAGTCCCATGTGCATAATTAATATATTATACTCATAATATTAATCTCTAATATAAATAAGACTCTGTGCCTTCTGCATTTGTATGAACTAAGAGCTAGCCAAATCCATCGCTTGACAGCTTGATCAGCTAAGAAATCTCCCTCTGGCTGTTAGAAAGGGGATAGTATTCTAGGAATGGATAACTGAGTATTTGCATCATATTTTATATTTCTGCCTATAGCATCTGTTCACAGCTTCTGTTAGAATAATGCTTGAAAATGGGCTTTTGGCCAATACACATAGTCTTAACTTTCTTACAAATTATGTTCCTCCCCTAAAGAGATACCTTCGGAGCTTCCATCCCAAAAACCTACAGAAATGGAAACAAGGTTTCCAGTGATGATTACAGCCCTCAGTTGAGATGGCTGGATAGGTAGAGAAAGTCTTTCCTCCTGTATTTGTAAAGACTGTGTTAACAAAGTAATCATTGTGTTAGGTCAGCCTCTGGTTGGAAACATCTAGGCTGCCTTCTGTATTCCTTGATCACCATGGGAACGATGGACAACTTTGGACAAGAAGACACAGAGAATATTGGAAAGCATCAAGTACTTGACTCAGCAATCCTGACAAACATCCTGGCAGTGTCCCCAGGCTAGTGATTGTCTACAGTATCTATCCACACTAAACCAAACTACTGTAACTGTGACACCAGGCTCTACAAAATAGTTATCCCACAGCTTGGCCCTGCTGAGTAGGTTTGGCCAGTAAGCAAGAATTCTGGTTTGCTGAGACTTTGGAATAAAATATGGATCTTTAAATGTGTCAAGAAAAAAAAAGGCAGAGAGGGATCATGACCTCGTACACCAACTCCATGGTGCACCCACATCCCAAGTCCTGCTTGTAGGTCTGGTTATGACACCTCAGAAAGGATATGGCAGAAGCAGAAAATACACAGAGAAGGAAAACAAGGTCTGTCAGAGGAACGAAAAAGCTCCCATAGACAGCAACTGCATATGGACTGGGACTAGGAAGTATTTTTTCACAATACTCATAATTAAGCTGTAGAAATTATTGTCTGACGGAAACCAAAAGACAGCTGAATTTGAAAATGGATGGAAAAAATGGAGGATAGACACGTCTGTGGCTATGAAAGAGAGTGATACAAATACAACCTACAGTATGAGATCTCTCTTAAACCACCACCTGCCAACAATTCAGACAGCAGGGAAAGAACACCTCCATGTTTCATCTGTCTCGTACAATGTGCTGCTTGGCCACCCTTCTCTGTCAGTTACAGAGTATTCTGTGAACTGAATCCAGTATGGCCATTCTTATGCTCTTAACTCTTGCTTTGTGTAACTATATCAAAAATTTCTCTCAGCCTTTTTTTTATTTTTTTGTGTTCAGTGCACAGGTGTCTACAAGAGCAAGCTAGAGCAATACCTTACAAGCTTCTCTCCAGCAAATGCAAAATGTCATTTTCTGCTGACATCAATTTAACTCTGCTAGGACTTTCCACTGAAAAAGTGATTTTCTTTTCTTTTGTACCTGTGAAGTGTCTTGAATATATTAAGGCTATTTACAGGCAATAATCCTCTTAATCATTAAACTTACAAATTTAACAATGGGTTTTCTTACCTCTCCACTAGCTTTACCAATGGGAGAATTGAGAATGAAGTCGGGAGGAGCAAAGACATCAACCAGAGCAACGGCATCATCTTTCAACTGTTTAAAAATAAAAGACATAACACTTGGCAACTTCTGTAGTTGTCTATGGCTACCTGTGAGCTACAGAGCAGCATAAAGAATATTTTCATAATGTATCAGCTATTGATAATTTAAGAGAAATCCATAATAAGTAGCCTAGTTTTATTTTGCCTTTTTTCACTCCCAGGGTAACTGTCAAAGGAGACTGTATTTTAAATGTTTTCCTCCTTTACTTATGGAGTGGGTTTAAAACACATTTTAACAAATATGGTGCTGTTTGCACACATAAACACATATATTTTGAACTTTAAAAATGTAATGTCCATCTTCTTCTTTGAAATTTTGCTGACCTGCAAAGAATATATTCCAGTTTGGAAAGCTTTTGTGCTAAGAAAAAAAATTCACAAGCTAACATTATAATGAAATAAGTAGAACTGGACTGAAATATTTCACTGGCTTTCCAATGAAGATTGCAAGGCCACAAATGCTGTGGTGTTATTTTGTAGGATATATTGTTTTCTGTTTATTGGTAAATAAATTAGGACTAGATTCAGGGTCGATGAGTTGCTAAACTTTACAGAAAATTATTCAGAAATTTTTAATATAGTATTGTGCTCATTTACCCCTTGAAGTACAGAATAAGTGATATATCTCCTTTTTAGTATTTGTATATTATATTAATTAATCACAACAAACAGGCTTACCCTGTAGCAGAGCTCCAGAATAGCATTCTGAATAAGTCTACCAGGTTGTTCACCTGAAGCATAGCCACCTGCAAACACATTCACAGAGAAGCTGATACCAGTTAAGATTACACTGATACAAACTTTTTACAAAAATGACTAAATAGATTCACCCATGTAACTGAACTGAAAGTCTTTTATTAATGAGTTGGCTGCAAAACTTTTATTCTAAGATATGTAGAGCCTTTTGCAGTAACAAGCTACACTACAGCACCTTGTTGTTTATCCCCTATCCTCTCCCCCAAGCACTGGATCACAGCAAAACTTGTGATCCCTCCATCACCTCTGAGCTAACAGGGAACCTTTTGGTTTATTTGTCATTCCAGATCCCTGCTCCTGAAAATTTGGTTTAGAACGATTGTTTTGTGTTAGACAAGCAGTAAGAAAACGTTCTAACATAAATCCTAGTTAGGATTCCCTCCCCTTGCCAAGTTAGGACTTTTATGAACTGACATGCACAATATATCCAGGAGCTGATCTCACCTTGGTAGAGCACAGCCAGGTGTTTACTTAAAGACCAGAGTCCATAGAGAGCACAGAGATTCTTAAGCACTGGCTGCAGTGCAGGTGGAATGCTGGGGTCATGAGTGTAGTCATGATACCGCTGTAAGACTGTTTGTTCAATGAAGGCAATGGCTAAGGATCGATAGTAGTACACCTTAGGAAATAGAAAAAAAGGACACTGAGTATCAAAATACAAAGAACTAATCCTCAGCTGGTGCAGAATGGCATTGCTTGCTCAGGTTAGTAGAGTTCTGTTGATTTAGATCTGATGATTTAGTGTGAGCTTAAAGAAATTCTAAGAAGAAATGGCAGGAGAAAACACTTTCTACAACGTCTATGTAAAGGTTAGTCATGAGATATCTCATGAAATGCCTCTTAGAAATAAGATTGTATGCCTATTACCAGTGTAATTTGGCTGTTGCACACAGACTTTATAGGATCGAGTAGCTACATCAGAGAGAAGACAATGCAAAATCAGGTTTGCTGATTTTAGGATCATTAATAAACACATATAATGCTTAAGAATATTTATATTTATCTAACATTATGCAGAGTTTTATAAAGAGGATAAAATCTTCCTGTTGAAATCGTACTACAGTCTCTTCAAATAACAAATAAAAATCTAATCATGTCAGCATGAATGGATTCTGTTTATGGATGGCAACAAATTGCAACACATGTTGCAATCACACAACAGCTACAGGGCGGACAAGGGATTGGACCCAGCCAGCACTGGTTTAGGAAGGGCAGATCCTGTCTGACCAACCTGATCTTCTTTTATGATCAGGTGACCTGCCTGGTGGGTGAGGGGAAGGCTGTGGACATGGTCTATCTGGACTTCAGCAAAGCCTTTGACACTGTCTCCCATAGCATTCTCCTGGAAAAGCTGTCAGCCCACGGCTTGGACAGGGACACTCTCTGCAGTTAAGAACTGGCTGGAGGGCTGGTGGTGGTGAACGGGGCTGCATCCAGTTGGCAGCCAGGCACTAGTGGTGTCCCCCAGGGATCAGTGTTGGGCCCAGTTCTATTTAATATCTTTACTGATGATCTGGATGAGGGGATTGAGTGTACCATTAGCAAATTTGCAGATGACACCATGCTAGGGGGGAGTGTTGATCTGCTGGAAGGCAGGAGGGCTCTGCAGAGGGACCTGGACAAGCTGGAGAGATGGTCTGATTCCAACAGGATGAGGTTCAACAAGGCCAAGTGCTGGGTCCTGACTTTGGCCACAACAACCCCATGCAGCACTACAGGCTGGGCACAGAGTGGCTGGAGAGCAGCCAGGCAGAAAGGGACCTGGGAGTTTGGATTGACAGGAAGCTGAACATGAGCCAGCAGTATGCCCAGGTGGCCAAGAAGGCCAATGGCATCCTGGCCTGGATCAGGAACAGTGTGGCCAACAGGTCCAAGGAAGTGATTCTTCCCCTGGACTCGGTGCTGGTGAGGCCACACCTCGAGTGCTGTGTCCAGTTCTGGGCCCCTCAGTTCAGGAAGGATACTGAGGTGCTGGAGCAGACCCAGAGAAGAGCAACGAGGCTGGTGAAGGGACTCGAGCACAAGTTCTGTGGGGAGAGGCTGAGGGAGCTGGGGTTGTTCAGCCTGGAGAAGAGGAGGCTCAGGGGAGACCTCATCACCCTCAACAACCACCTGAAAGGAGATTGGAGCCAGGTGGGCATCAGTCTCTTCTCCCAAGCAACCAGCAGTAGGACAAGAAGGCACAATCTTAAGTTCTGCCAGAGGAGATTTAGGTTGGATATTAGGAAGAAATTTTTTACGGAGAGAATAATCAGACATTGGAATGGGCTGCCCAGGGAGGTGGTGGATTCACTGTCCCTGGAGGTTTTTAAGATGAGACTGGATGTGGCACTTAGTGCCCTGGTCTAGTAACCATGGCAGTGTTGGATCAAGGCTAGGACTTGATGATCTTGGAGGTCTTTTCCAACACGGTTGATTCTACAATTCTATGATTTTCAAGGAATTATGCAACTAATCCTTGTCGACTATCCCATGAGAAAGACAAGTCACCAGTTACTGTTAATGCAGAGTATAAGGAATATTTGTCTATATTTATATACTTCACCTTTGCTATATTGTGGCATATATCATGTAATGAAATACACAGCTGACTGAAAACATTGTAGCTGGTGAACAGGAGGGGAATATGAAACCATTGCTATTCTGGCTGATTTGTTGCAATGCTGTTAACACGTGTTTGGTTTTAGCCCATTTGTTAAGGGTTGAGGTTTTTCTTCTTTTTTTTTTTTAATTTAGAATTAGTTGATTAGCTGTTTTTTTTCTTTTACATACTTGCAATGTCCTTGCATCTAAATCCACTGCAACATTTAAAAAAGGCATATTCCAAAGATAACTGTCTCTATCAACAGCTGTCCAGTGGCATACTTATGTCCAAACTCAGATACAAATATAAATGGCAAACCACACATCTATTCTCTGCAGGATTAGGGAGGACTTCCCCCTTATTACAAGGTCTTTTTTAGATATGAATATCAATTCCCTACTCAGAATGAAATGTCTTAACATCACAAATGAAACATTAAAAATTATTTCCCTGTTATTCTCCTCTATAATTCTATTTCCCTCTTTACCTTTGCTTGCACTACTGTATTGTTTCTATACAGCTACCTCCAAAACAAAATAACCACGGGATATGCCAGGAATCTCTTCCAGATTCCCTATAGCATGAACAAATATTATGTATTAGTCAGCCACTGGGCTGACAGAAAACTGTTGCTTCATGCCCAGAAAGTTTTAAATCAAATACGTACATGTCTTCAAAGCACAGCTTGTAAATCATTTTCAGATGTTTTTGAGGCATGCCATTTAAAATAAAAAATCCTGCTGTCCTGAGGAGGAGTTTTAGGGAGAAAATAAAACCTAATGACCTAAAGTATATCAATGCCTATCTCAAAAGAAATTGTGTGCCTGAGTATCTTCGGATTTTAGCACATCTGAACATAAAAGAGAAAAGAATCGTCATACTTCCGAGCAAACCACTCTCTCTAATGCACTGGCCCCAACATCAGCCTCCCCAAGACCTGGCCAACTGACAGGAAATCAGACTTGAATTTCTGGCAATCCCCATTCTGAGTTTGACCCTGAAGACTTTCTCTAATAAGCTGCTTCTAGGGTAAAAAACAGGAAAGATTTTCTCCACTCTACCAGTTGTTTCACACAGATCATCCCCTGTTGAAGCTAGGCTGGCTCTTTTTAGTTGTAGCGTTGAATATTCCTTCTCAATGGTTTTTAACGAGCTTTGCAGATAAGGTGAATGACACTGACCATTTTCAGGGAACTGATCTTTCTAAGTGACAAATGACAAGTGCTCTTTCTTTGGGTATGAGCCAGTTTTTCTCATGGAGGTAACAGGAGTCTGGTGAACTTGGGGATATGCACTGAAATGTGGAGTTAAGCCATTCCTAGCTGTTAAAACTCTCTGGTGAGAGAGTGGATCTGCTACATGTAAATTGTCAATGTTTCCTTTTCAGGTTCCAATGCTGTCAGTCTGGTATCCTTCATGAGTACTTTGCCCTATAGGAATTGGAGATGAAAAAGACCTATTAGGTCATCCAGTTTACCTACCTGCCAGAGCAAGATTCTTTCCTACAGTATGTATTTGGCCACAAGAGCAGATGGAGAAGTAATAATCAGATGCTGCAGTAGATTTAATACTGGTAGATTTAGTCTTCATAAGTTGTGCTATCAAAATTACAGACAGCATGCAGCACATGCCTGCAACTTTTCTGAAGGGAAATATATCCGGAAAGACTTCTGCTGACAGTAACTGTCCTGCTATCATGTTCTATGCCAAGAACATGGACAGGTATTAAGTTTTATTAGTTATTTGACTTGCTGCTTTATGGTTGAGGAAATTGTACTTCATGACACAAGCAAATAAAGCTAACAGGACCTGAAAAACTTGCATGAAAACAAATAAATAAAATGAGAAAGATTAATAAGTATTACCTGACAGTTGTTTTTTGCCTCAAAATCACTTAGTCCAGCCTGCTTTTTCTTACCCAGTTTTAGGTCACTTTCTCGGAGCAGGTAGCAAACCAGCCATTTATAAGCTGCTAAAGGAACTGTGAAAAAGAGAGAAGCAAAATTCTTAACATTCACATTTATAATGCAAGAAGTCACACGCAAATTCTACTGCAGTCCTAGTTTTTGTTACTTGAGATGAAAAGTGAAAGTGTTAATTAACTGACATGTTAATTGATGTGACACTTTGTCCATTACTGTAGATACAATAAATATCTGGGGACCACAGTCAAATTGTAACTGTACAGTGAAGACACACCACACCTGACCATACACTAGTTCATACTGACTCAAAGCTAGAAGACAAGGTATACCTACAGCTCAGTTTAGACTTCTGACTTCAATAAATTTTTTAGCTTGCTAATTTTTCTCATATTAAGACTTAGGTCTGCAAGGTACACAGTCTCGTCTGAGAATACAAGAAGACAAGACAGTTCACATTTAATGGAAGCTTGACTTCCAACATTGCAAAGATGGTTGAATGTAATCACATTTAAATGAATAGCTTTGTACATACTTGTGTCATATTTTAAGAACAGACTGGAACTATTAAGGTAAAAAGTAATTCAGCATAAAGTCCTTGCCTGAATCCTGCTTGCTTGTTTCTTAGCTTAAGATTTAGTGTAGACTATGATTTAGGCAATTGGGAGTGTTTACATGCTGCCTAATTTTGGCAACTAAATTAACAGTCCAGTTTCTAACAGAATGGATCAGTAAGCAGATTGAGTTTTTTTTTTTTTAAAACTATAGTCTGTTTCAGTAGGTATTAAAAGAGAGGAGAGAACATGTGCTTACATATCAGTTTGTGCATCTTGGAGACATACAGGAAATAAAGCAAGCAGTTGTTTTGAACTAGTCTTTTTCTTATAACCCTTTATGTTTTGAAATTATTCAGATTTTGCCCTGCAGCTATTATGATACTATCTTACTTGGTACTGTGCATCACTATCTGAAGTTCAGCTTTTCTGTAATTATTTGAGCACTGAAGTGGTTATTGAATTATAGGAATCAACTTGATTGCTCCTTATATATCAACGCTGGAGTTTCTTCCCCCGTTATGTTCTCAGTTATACAGATTCACTTAAGCTCTGTGTCCTTTTGCTCTCTCATTATCTGCTCAGTTCTTTATAATTTTTGCCTCCAAGGGCCAATCTGGGCTCACAGTGATACACAAATGGGACTGGCTTCTAATGTCATACTTGATTTGATTACACCAGACTAAACCAGGAAAACTGCAGGGAATTTCCTTTTTACCATTACTTGTTTTTCTCTATACAACCATAAGCAACTGTCAAAACCAGAGAACATTAATGCCTTTTCAACATAGTTCTAAATCACTTGTGTGGTTTTCTAAAAGAAGATGTTTTAGCGATAGAAGGTAGTGGCAATCAACGGCCTTAGAACTGGAAAACAGCAATACAGTGGAAAACCCCCTAAATCACAGATATTACTTTAGAGACACAAAAATGGAAGAAAAATATCTGATGCTATCCTCCATTCCAGAACTGAGGCTGGGGACAATAGAACCTACTTTGAAATGCAAACTATGTTCTTAGTAAATTGAAATGCATGTGATACAAAGAAAGTCAGCAAATATGACAAATATCTAATAAATAGCAGAGTCTGAATCTCAAATCTCTGGATTGTCTCCTTTGGAAAGGAATTTAAGATTCTAGAATCAGTTTAACAACAGCAGAAGGCTACCTGAGGAGTCCATGCAATCTTCAACACTAGTGGCTGTGAATCTCCAGCCAAGGATATGATAGTAGTCTTGCAAAATGTTTATTGTTCCCAAAGGGGATTCAAAAGGAGCTTTATCTGAAACACCAAAAGAAATAAAAATGATATATAAGAAAAGAAATCAGACTTTTTGGAACTAAAAGCCTATTACAAAGCCATGCATACACTCAGCAGGCCAGATGAAATTAGACCATAATATTTATTTTATTATGGCCTAGTTCAGCCAAAAGAGGACTGGTGGACAAGTGTGGAAAAACCTGACATCACTGCCTGTAATTATGCCCCATAAGATTCAACTCCAATTGCTGAGTTTTCCAGATCTGTAAGATGCTAGTGAAACTCACTGCTGGAAAACTGAAACAAAATCTAGAGAACTACAAAATGTAGTGATGGATATTGCTACCAAGTTAGGCGATATGAGCTGTTTTAAGTACAACAAACAGACTTATGATGACTTTACCAATACAGAATCACAGAATCACAGAATGGGGTGGTTGGAAGGGACCTTAAAGATCATCTAGTTCCAACCCTCCCATCCTGGACAGGGACACCTTCCACTGGACCAGTGTGCTCAGAGCCCCATCCAACCTGGCCTCGAACACTTCCAGGGATGGGGCACCCACAACTCCTCTGCACAACACGCTCCAGTGTCTCACCACCCTCGCAGGGAAGAATTTCTTCCTAACATCTAATCTAAATCTCTCATCTTTTAGTTTAAAAACATTCCTCTTTGTCATATAACTATCTGCCCATGTAAAAAGTAGCTCTCCCTCTCTTTTATAAGTACTGGAAGTCCACAATGAGGTCTCCCTGGAGCCTTCCCTTCTCTGGGCTGAACAAACCCAACTCTCTCAGCCTCTCTTCATAGTAGAGGTGCTTCAGACCTCTTGAGCATCTTAGTGGCCTCCTCTGGATCCTCTCTAACAGGTCCAAATCCTTCTTGTTCTTAGGACCCCAGAACTGGATGCAGTACTGAGGTAATTCCATTGAACTAAATTGCACTTCTCAGGGAGTAAGATACGACTTGACCTGATTAGGGATGGCAAAACATCTAGCTGGTTTCTGCAAGATTTAGGAGAAAGAATATTTCTTGCAGCAAATATCTGTGTATTATGAATGTCCTATATGACAGAGTCTGTAGCACATTATTTATGCTTCACAGAATGAGTACATGACTGTCAAATGCTTTCAGTATGAAATTACCTCCTAATTCCATTAGCTACACACTGTTGGGTCCAGCATAAGATTCCACACTGAAAACTTACCTCTTATGCAGTTCATCCAGCTCATTAAGTAGTTGCTGGTTTGCTGAAGGAGGACGTTGTTATCTCCCTCATATGTGCAGTTTGGATCATTGTCATTTCGGATTTCACCCAGACGATTCACTTAATAAGAACAAGTGCATAATTTAATATATTGCAATGTACTAGTGGAAGCTAAGAGAGATTAAATAATTATTTTGTGACAAAACATAAGAGAGTTTTCTGTTCCTGTACGTAAAACTATTGTGATGAACAGAGGAGCTTGAAAGTTCACTGTTTAGTTTGTGAAAGTGAACATACTGTAATGATTTTAGAAAAGTGTGGCACTCATCTTACAAGGGGAATTTTCATCTATAAAGTCTGCATCTTTGTTTTTGAAACTGAGACTGAATTGCTCGTATAGTATGTCCAAATGCTGGTGCAGATCCTGTACAGGTTTAGGGGTTTTTTTGTGGTAACAGGAATGACATAAACTTTAAAAATATGGATATAAGGAAAAAATACTTTCTAAACATATTGCTAAAATGCAGACATCATGATAGAATAGCAGTTGAAGAACACATCAACATAACTGTTCTCTCTCTGATCAGTATATGCAGTAGACTGTAACTTACTGGCAAGGTAACCATGTCCTCCACAAGCTTCTCGGCACTCCTGGGCTGCCTGCTGAGCAGTCCAAGATGCCAGTGGTTTGCTGGCAGCAGATAAAGCATGAATCTCACGTCCCAAATCAGCCTTTGTGAAAAACAAGTTATAAGTGAGTAATAACTTTTACACACAGTAAGTTTGTGACCGGTTAAAGCCATATATATGTGTACTGCTTTATAATGAACAGTAACTGGCAATACATGCATAAAATTTTCTGAGATCTGTGTAAGCATATTTTTTGGTACCACAGAAAAATCCTGACACAACTGAAGAACTTTCAGCACCAACTTTCTTACACGAGACAGGAATAATTCGTGCCAGGTAATGGGCACATGGGTACATCTTAGCTCAGCTGTGCCAGCTGGCATGGCATTGAACTGCTTGTCAATCTTTCCCTCCCAAAAATGGAGAGGCAGGTGGTCTGAAGGTGAACCATCCAGAGAAAGCTTCATTCCCTCTGTGACACAAGCACTACCTCTCTCCCTGGTCAACAAGGGGATATTTATAAAATTTATTGCCTTGCACAGTTTTCACTGATCTTTTAAGCACCTGTTTTGTAAGGAATAGGAAAACTTAAATGTACATCCTTGGTTTCCAGAGAAGCAGAGTAGTCTGCATTTACACTAACTCTGCTGACCCTCCTTTGCAAACGTGTTTGGAACTCCAGTTTCTGGAGACAGCGACTTGATACAACCAAGGCTTGTTTAAGAGCGACTCCCTGGTTGCTTTTGTTTGTTTGTTTGCTTATTTAGATCTCCTGTCAAACAAAAGGAATTCATAAGGATTACATTCTTAACATTTTCAACAAACAATGATGTTTATTCCTATCATGTTTTTTTTCCTTAGAGCCACTGTTTTGCCTAAGATTAGTGACTGCACTGCAGACCTCCAGAGATGAAGTATCAGATAAAAAAATGAAACAGATTCTTCTGTGGTCTAAGTAAAGAGGAAAAATTAGAATACCCAGAGACGAGTACAAAAATCTTTCATGAGCTTCATTTTAGCTGAAAAAAGTCTGAGTGTTTAAATAAGATCTGAGCAATTCAAAGCCAGTGTGTAGGTCCTAACAATTTGTATTGTCAAAATTTGTAAAAATAAATAAAATTTATATGCTATAAAAACCCCCATACTGCTGTTATTTTGATTAAGAATCAGTCCTTGCACAGAGATGATAGATTAAACTATTTCCTCTGTAAAGGGGTGACTTTCCAATGGGCTGATTGTGGATGAGCAATTCAGCATTGACTCAAAAGTCTTAACTTTTTTCTCTAAAAATATTTATCCTAATGCAAGGATTTGAACTGCAAAGTCAAGCCAGACTCAAGGCTTGTGCAGGAATTAAGAATAGTAACATTTCAGAAAGTCTTGATATATGTTCCCTACAGAATCATTTACAACAGTTATAAGTTGAATTTGCACCCTGAATTTTGCATCATAACATATTTATGATAAAAAATTCTGCAAGAAAACATAACTTTTAATCCCACAGAAATCAATAAAACTTTAATCACTTCATCAAAACTAATTTTAATGCTTTTCTAAATGCAACTTTAATCAGTACTTTGTAGCCTCATATTTCTGAGACACTGCTCCATCATTCTTGATTGCAACATAGCCTAAGACTTCTAAGTAGGTCTTTCATTTGAGTTTCCAGTTTATTATAGTTAGAGCTCAGTGAAAAAGAAATGTGTAAATATCTCACCTGTCTCTGATTCCTTTGCTGTGTCAACACACCTGCAGAAAACTCCACGTAGTTCTCAAACAGGGACTTGGAGAAATAATCTAAGGCATATGCAGCAGCCAGGTAAGGAAAAAGACGCCATTGCTAGAAAAATAATTAAACTGATTTAATCACAAATTGATATATGTTTTTAATACTTATTGTATTGAACTAACCCATTAATTTTTACTGTGTTCAAATTGGAAACTGTTTAATGGAGAACTTAACAATAACTGCCTATTAACATAACTAATTGTAACTACATACAAGTTACGGTTATGTTATTCTAGTTCTTGCATTTCATGACTTTGTGATAAACATTCTGTTAAACTAGTGCAAAAGTTCACAGAAGCTTTGGGGACCAATGACATATTTTTTACCCTGTGTTTATAAAATGTCTGGCATGCCAGGGCCAGTCATGATTCATATGTTTCTTCAGTAATAACATGACAGAGGTTGTAACCATTTCACTTGCTTGTTTGTTGCTGAATGTATATTAGTGCTGGTTACATTCTGTGAAAAAACAAACAAACAAACAAACAAGGGCTGAGAAGCAGAGAAAAAAGCATCTTTGCTGCTCCATGCAACTTGGGGCTTGTGAAGGAAAAGCTTAGAAAGCTTTTGTGATAAAGGAAGAAGGGAACAAAATTTTCAGCAAGAACCCACAGAACAGGCGAAAACAGAGAAAAATTGAGAGACTCAAAGAATAACGGGAAGCAGATCCCGGCTTATTCAGAAGTGGTGGAAAGAAGGTAGCTTTCACTAGTTTGTGGAAACCCATGAACTCTTTCAACATTGCAAGACTAAGTGCAAACCTGGAAAAAAGCACCCACATTGCAAAGACAAACTGGTTTGTTTTCTTATATTTTAACTTTTGTCATTCAGCAGATCTGAGTTTTCTCTATTTCCCAGTTACTCCACATA
The DNA here is from genome assembly GCF_003945595.2 of Pipra filicauda. Taxonomy (NCBI): domain Eukaryota; kingdom Metazoa; phylum Chordata; class Aves; order Passeriformes; family Pipridae; genus Pipra; species Pipra filicauda. The sequence continues at coordinate 7,142,370 of NW_024104487.1, forward strand.
CTCTTGTTCTATTTTTTCAGAGCAAAAAGTTGTTTTCATCTGCATAAACTGCAGACAAACATTAATTATATTCCCCTCCAAATCAATACTATCTCGAGACTTCTCCACAATAGATGTCATTGATTTTTATAATTTTAAAGCATAAAGACTAAAAAGAGAAAATTAGAGTAACAGCAAAAGAAACACTAAAATTTTCAAAGAAATACTAGTTCCTACATGTGCAGTACTTCCACATATGCATATGAGACAGTCTTTCTCTGAAATGGTTACTATTTAGAAGACAAAATTTTCTAGGTACTTCAGAAACATGAATATTTTTGGTTTTGCTATTCCAAGAACTTATGTCAAAAGCCTGATCATGCCAGGAGAAAGTCTTGAGTTGGGAATGAACCCCCACAACTGCACTAGAATGATGCTTCAGATGATACAGACAACTTTAATTTCGCTAACCGCAGTGTTACTGTGGTGATCTACAGTAGTTCTGAATCTGCATTTCATTATATAAAAGTCCATAGACGTGAATTCCAAAGTATTTACCTGTGTTTGGTATTCAAGAACAGGTATTTCTTCATCCTCAGTTGGTCCAAACTGGCGGCGAGCTGCTGAGAAGCGAATGGCTATTGCCAAGGCAAGCTTTAAATTGGTCGTGGAAATTGCCGTGATCATAATCCTGCCACTGGACAAGGTTCCCAGAGCTGCACTGAAACGCTCTTTAACATCCTGAATGAATAGAAGGCACAGACGGAACGGTGAGGCTAACATTTCATTTACAGCCCCCATGAAGATGCAACTTTGGTAGCGTGATTAGAAGCACAGAGGATTGGCCAGTTTTGTTTCCTGACTTATTCAGAAAAGACTTTCAGGCAAGACTCAGAGCAGTCTTGCCTGAACATGGCCAAACTCTAAACTCTTTGAGATCAGTGGGGTACCTCGAAGAGCACTAAGTTCAGTAAAATCAGTCAGGTGAGACATTTCTGAAACAGAATTACGAAAATGGCATTCATATCTCATGTGAAATTGTCAACAGCCTTATTTAGGTTTAGGTCTCTAGTACCTCCCAACATAAGAGGCCCATGCTCTGTCTCTTAATCTACTTATATTTTGTATATTTAATGAACTGTATAAATGAAACAAAACCTTGTTTCATACCTTGACTGAACTTGAGTACTTCCCCTCAGCTGTGACATCTCCAGCTATATTCAGTATGTTTTCTTTAGGTATCCTGACATTGTGGAACATGGCAAACCTGTTTAAACAAATACACAGTGTAAAATCTACATTGTCCGAGGTGTTTGCATTACAGAAAAATGTCACAAAGACAGGATTGCACAATGATCTCAGGCATGTCAGTGAACTGAAAACTGTGCCCATCAAGCTAGGTAAATTATTTTAGGAGAGCATGCCCAGGACAATGAAGGCTTTCAAACTCAAGAGCAGCACAAGAAATTCACAAAGAGAGATTAGTTGTTGTAATTCATCTGGTTTTTTGGGTTTGCTTTAAAAAGATGATGCCTACAAAACCAAAACACACACTTCATTGACTATAGGAGACCATTTCAGCAGCTTCATAAGTAAAGTAAAAAAGTAATGGAAGGATGAGCAATGTATTCTACCTGAGGGAAGGGACAAGAAAAGTCACTTATTAGAGAACTTATACACAAGCAGTTTGACAGGTACTTTCACTGACACCTCAGACACTTGAACTGAATTCTCAGTCTGCATGAGCCTAGGTAAGTCACTTAGCTTGATATCTCAGCTGTCAAAAAATTTCAGAAGATGAACAACTTCCTTCTCCTGCCTAGAAGCTGACTGGACCATTCTGACTCCTAGTAATTCCCTGTCACTAACAATTCTGCTGAAGTATATGCTTTACTGAGGCATATACTTGTTTAGTCCAGTCTGGAGATTGCTTTGGAATAGAGGTACTATATATTTTTATGAGTCTAAAATATAGATCTGGGAGGATCATTCATGCTATTGCAAAACAAATGAGGACATAGCTGCAATAGTGCTCTGAGGAGGAACCAAATGGAAATTTTTCCTTTATTTAAACTCAGATTAGGAATTCTGTTCCCTGGAACGTGGCATCTTAAAAAAGAAGACCGGGACAACATTTTCTAAATTGTGGCACCCTAGCAGCAATAAAGAGGGAAGTTGTTAGAATAGGAAGAATGTCCTGAGTATTCATATTGGTCAGAAAGAAAGTGTCTGAACTGTTTCACCCAAATGGACAATAGAACTTGGCACAATAGCAGTAGTATCAACTCCACTCACAAATATGTCACTATCTAATAGCACTTGAAAAGCTGTATTTGTAATCAAAGAAAATTCCTTTTCCCTGCCAATACAGGCTGATCTATTTAATAAGGCTCACGAGAGCCAGGTCTTTCACATTAATAAATTACATAAGGGCTGCATTGCTGAATGTGCTGTTAAATTATGAGTTGTTTCCAAGGAAACGTATCTGCATACGGAATTTACTCAGCCTTAGAGATACACAGTATTTTCGGACTTAGACACAGAGAAAGGCGTGCTATCCTAACCAAGGACCAGCTGCTTACTGGCCTTAACAGTCTTAATAAGTGCTTTGTTAGGTGCCAGTTTCTCTGAGACAACACTACTTCATAACCAAAAAAAATTCAGAACTTCCAGAAAGCTGATTTTCATATTTGTTAATATTTTCTCATATCACTGAAAATAAAAAAATCTCATTCACGAAAGATCTTTTGGGTAAATTCACATTCTCTGCTCCCTATATCCCAAACAGAATCACAATTAAAACTGTATAACCAGCAGTATTTTTAAGCAATAGCATACACCTTAGACAGAACTTGAGCTTTTAAATTATGACTACTCATTACTTTAATTACAGGAGAGTGTACATGGCAAGGTTTAGGTCCCTGGTTTAGCGCTTTCTTTTCATAGTTGCTGTACATCCATAGAATTCCAAGAAGGTGTTTCCTCCTAGGACCTTACGATCCAAGCATAAGGCAGGAAGCTACAAATGTGTTCAAAGAAGCAGTTTAGCTGACACTAACTACTGAAGAATACTTTCTTGACAGGATACCTGCCAGTCACAGCACACTGGCAGATATTCAATAGCATTTTTTTTACAAGCCATTAGAGCAAATGAGAATTTTAAGAAGGAATTAGTGATCAAAGTAAGGGTGTCTCTTGGATGTTTATAAAGGATCCCTCCCAGGTAGGAAAAGATGCGTGGAAGAAAGCAGTATTATTTTAAAAAGCTACCACATGGGTGATAAAAACTGGAACTATAAACCAGACTAAAGGAAGAGTTGACCTAATAGAGAGACAATGCGATCTTTGTGGCATAGATTAGGAAGAAATTTCAAAGGGTTCCAGTTCTTGAGCCTTCTCTTTGCAAACACCAGTTTGGAACATGCTTAGCCTTGTGTGTGACGAATGGTAAGATCCATGGTAGTGATCATAGAATCATGAAGGATGGAAAAGATTGAGTCCAACCATTAACCCAGCACCACTGTGTTTACCATGTTCCCAAGTGTGACATCCATATGCCTTTTGAACACTTCCAGGGATGGTGATTCCACAACTTCCTGTGGTAGCCTGCTCCAATGCCTGAATACCATTTCAGTGAAGAAATTTTTCCCAATATCTAACCTAAAGCACCCCTGGTACAACTGGAGTCCATTTCCTTTTGTCCTGTCACTTGTCATTTGATAGGTAACGACAATGAATAAGATGGTAAATTATCCAGTTGCTTTTTACATTGTAGTGATTTGTTCAATTCATTCAGCAAAGTTGTGCAGTTGTAGAAAATTGTTTATATTGACACGTGCTTGAGATTCAAGAGTTCATAAAAAGCAAATTCAAATCTGCTACTATGCAAATCCATACACCAATAACCTACTTTTAGGAAATTCAAGCCTACTCATATTGAATATGTGACAGATGAATGCCAAACAAAACAGCTCTCAAAATGACCTAAACAGTTTTACCCACTTTCACCTGTTGTGATACAATCCCAAACAGTTAAATCTAGAGGAAATCTTTTGTTGGAAAGAGTGAAAAACATTTAAGAAAGTTTTATTATAATCTGTCTGACACAAATATAATGAAGCTAATTCTGTACCACAAAAAAGATGGCTAAAAATTATTATGATTAAAAACTACATGTATACTCTTCTTAAGTAATTTTTCTCACAGGTAGTGAACCAGAATACGGAATTTCCTATTGTTATATAATAACCTATTTTCTTAAAATCAAAATGAATTCAAAGAACAGGTTTTGAAAGCTTAGATTTTTTTCCCTTCATATTATCCATTACAGATACATTATTTACTTCTTTTCCTGCAAGCTGCTATAAGATATACAGATACACATATAAGATGGCAAAGACTTTAAAAAGCAAAGGAGAGTGGCAGAACTAGCAATTAAAAATCACACAGAAAATTCCCATGTGTAAAGAAATAAGATATTTTGCCTATAAGCACCAGTGTTGAAAATAAATGCAGAACCTTACAGGACTAGGCGTTTAGGCAACCTTGTGAGATCGCTGCCAACTGCTGCTATGCTCCTTCTCCAAGAACTCTGCTGTTGGGAATTGTTAGACATACTGGCCAATTTGAACTTGATATTGGAACATATTAAAAATAAATAGTAAGATTTAATGAAGTCAGTGATCACGTTTCTAATGGTTATTAACCTAGAAAGCATAGACTTGGCCCACATCTGTCAACGCATTTAGGGGAAAAATCTCCTTAAAGAATTGAAGGAATATCTTACAATAATGGAACTGTATACACAGTCATGGGGATATCATGTACCAGCAAGTTTGGAAAATGGCTAAATTTCACACAGTGATGACAAGACCAGAGGTTTGAAAGCTGCCCTACTTAGGGCCTCTTCAGTATAGCAAATAGCATGACTGACATTAAGACCTCTCAGCAAGACAGACGGACAGCTGTCAGTTGAAATACATATCACAGGGCTCTACAGCGATGTGCAATTTTGCATCATGAAACCACATATTTTAACACAGGTAAAAACTGTATCACACAGATTTCTACCTTAACTAGCTGAGCAGAGTGAAGTGCTATTCCAATAGCACCATTCTTGTTTGGGTTCTTCGGCCGGTAGCTTAGGGAACATTTCAAGCTAAGTTAATCTTACTGACTTTAAATCATGCAATAGTAATTCAGCTGGTGTGCAGCAATGCTGATAAAAGAGGAGCAGCTGGAAAAGCTACGAGCTCCTTTTGCCAGTACTAAATTAATAAGCTGTTATCTATAGTACAAATCGCTCAAACATGCTTTGGTGAATTTTAGACTCACTAAAATGCCTTTTCTGCCAGCTTTTGTTACTGACTATGTTAGAGATGGTGCAAGGACACCAGTCAGACTTTCAGCCAGAAACAGAAAACAGGTGAATGGTATTGGAAGGCCGTGAGTCAAGTGATCTCACGGCTGTTTATGAGATACAACAAACCTTGGGAAGAATAACGTTTCAGAGGTTTGGTGAAAAACTTTCAGAAGGAAAGAAAATAGCCAGATATTCCAGACTGAAATTCACAGAAAGGTTAGAGTTGAAAAGAGTTACAGAGAAACTGGGGAAAACTGCAAGGCAGTATTTTAGCTCTAGTTTCTACAATGAAGTCTCTAATCTAAGAATGCAGCTCTGTACAGTAATGCTGAATAGCATTGATAAAACAACATAGCATTTTATAGGGCTCCTAATCCTACCTTAATAGACGTCATGAACACAAACAGACCCACTCATTCTAAAGTTCTTACAGATTAAGTGCCAGTCTTGCAAGGAGCTCTGGATGTGCAGACTCCTGCAACTGTGGAGAGCTGAGACAGTTCTGCTAAGGAAGAAAAAAGGTTGTTTGAAGGTCACTGCAGATGCAAGGCTGTATTTCTGCGCATGATAAAACAAACGTGTGACCAGATCTGAATCTACCTTTCCCCATTAGCACCACCAAGTGCCTTTTGGTGTGAATCAGAGATGGCTGTAGAATTGTGAGGCACATGAACACGACAAAGATGAGGGGATACAGCAGCACTCTCCAGCTATGTGACTACATCTTAGTAACCTGCACAGCACTGTAGGTACCCATATAGTGTCTAACCTTGACTACAACAAAAATCACTGTTTTGACTTAAACTGAAAACATGTAAGATGTGTTTGCAAACTACTTGGTTTCAACTATGAAAGTAGCACTTTTCACAAGGATTGAAGTATTGATGCTATATTCAGATAACGTAAATACAGGCACAGGCATTTTTAACATTTATTTTTCTTTTACAGCCATTTCATCATTATTGCAATTGTCTGTGACTTAGGTCAGAGGCTGTAAGTCAATAAAAAATGTTAAACAAGCCCAAACTTGTTTATTTGGGAAGCAAGACTGATTTCTACACTTGATTTCTTATTCATATTTCTGTAGTGTCCCTTTCCCTGTACTGAAACAGCCACTCTTGAGGCCTTGCAGTGAACCACACATGACAAATGATCTGGTTGAAGACAGCTAAAATTGTCTGGTGTTTTTTTTCAGGCAGTTCCAGTTCCCTAGCTGAGTCCCCTACAAAGCTACATAAAAGTTCATCCCAGCACAAAGAAAAAGGCAGTATGGGAGCAGAAGCAAACAACCAAAAAAGCTGATTACAGATATTATCTTCACCAAACTACTGCCTCAGACTGAAAGATGAAGCTATTTAGACTTCAACTATGCATTACAGCTCCTATTTTCCTGGTGAAATAACTGTAACCATTGCAAAATCTAAATGAGAGTTAAGAGGATAAACACTAGGAGACAAAGACCTTTTGAAGGACTAGATTTTCATTTGTTCTGCCCTTAAACTAGCAGTAGCAGAATCATAATGTATTATTGGCAGTCATACTGAAGTAGTAACAAAGAAAAAAATATGAATTAACCATTTAAAATCGTCTGTAAAGGTTTGGAGGTTATGTGATGTATGCCATCTTTGTCAATATACAAGGAATTGTACTGAGGGCTTTCAGAGCCTGCTAACTCTTTCTACAAGAGGTTCTTTTACACCATTTACTGCATTTCTACCCAATAAATCCCCTCTACCCATTTTCTCTTGGATATTTTGTTTTGTTTTCAGAATCCAGAAAACTAAATCTGGCCTCACTGATTGCTAGAAAACATGCTGAACATCTTAGCATGTTGTATACCTGCAGCCAGACATAACTGTACATGAAAGCTTATTAAACAACTAATAAAACCCACCAGTTTTCCAAAGTGCATTATTATAATGAGATACAGTTAACAATTCTTCTTCCCCCAGAAAGATTGTTTTCTCTCCTACAAAAAATTCAGCTAATATGACAGCTTCATTTTACTAGATCTTCCTTTATTATAAGTTTTGTCTGCTCATCAAACTGTATACATGGTATCAGTGGATAGAGCTGCACGAGTTCAGAACACATTTTATAAAGAGAAGCATAGTAAGCACCACTTCAGAAACACAATTATAGTTGATTTTCACCTTCCCCAGGTAGATTCAGATGGGCATTATTTCCATTTCTGGAGAGGGGTAAGAAGCAATTTGTTGCTAGTTACAAATGGACATGAAATTGGTTCACCACCATCCCAGTGTCAATCAATGACTGATGCACACTGCAGTAATGGGTACTTTTGGTAACGTTACATTAGCCAAGGGAGACAGAATAAAAAAAACAAAACAAAAAGAAAACCCCCACAATATAGGAAAGAAACAGAAATGCACATCAGCACTTACCCAATATGTGTGTGTCACACACACTTCCCTTATACCTTTTATTGCAAAGCCCCTGAAATCCCAAATACCCAGGGATTTTTTCAGTGGTTGTTTTTTTCCCCTCAGCTATTCCGTTTTGGGTTTGCAGTGAACAGCATATTTCAAAGACTAGTGCCAGAGCACTAGCAACAGGTGGACGTTTTATTATCATAAAATAAAGACTGAAGCACTTGCAACCCCTGGTGGTAGTCTTGTTTTAATAACAAAACACAAAACCAGTTTAAACTCTCCATAAGAAAACCTGGAGTTCTATTTTTACCCATTTATGCATTGATTACATGAATTGTTGCAAATTTCAAAGAGAAAGAAAAATATTTTAAAATATTTTACAGTGATTTTGTCTTTTTTTTTGTCAGGATAGTGAAGTTACAAAGAACTGTAAACCCCATGTGATTTCTGGACATTTGAATTATGAAACTATGAGAATTATTTGGAAAGACAGACTGAGAGATGGACTTACACTATGAAAATTCCACATTACTTATGAAATTCTTTCTGTTACTAGAAACATTACACTCTGCATTAGCAGGAAACCAGCTTTCAGTCAAACAACCCAAGAGATTAATTGTTTTCCAAAGCCAGAAGAGACAAGTACAATCTCCTACCCTGTTCTCTTACGTAGCATAAATCAATGGCATTTTCCAAGGAGGCTCTGGAATTTCTTCCCTGTGACCTTCATTAGTGTTCAGGAATTTAACCCTCTGTATTCATATTGAAAATCATTAGCATAAATTTCTTGAAGCACAGGAACAAAATCAAACATCTCTGACAGAGATGGCAGACTCTGATCTTCACTCTGACCACATATCCTAAGTGTAACTACATGAAAATAGACCTGATTGACTGTTTATAGTAGTTGAATCAGGCTTCAAATATACATTCAAAAAACCTGGCAATGCATGCAGTAGAGACTAACACCTGTAGTCACGGTATAAGGGAATGTTTTCCATCCCCACATACAACAGGCTTCTACACTGCAGGCTGTGCTTTCTCTGGGATAAGCTAGGATATAAGATTACTAAACAGCTAAGGAGAACACCTTGACAAGGCAGTGTCTGGTGAAATGTCTCTCTGTACATCTGGCATTTTGCAGATCATGCAACCAACAGTCCATTTTCTGGGGGGGCACAGCACCTACAAACAAATGCAGAACTCTGAAGCAACTCCCTCTCCAGTCCCCACCCAGACCTTCGTGTGCCTCTGAGAAGCAATGTCTATAAGTCCTGACATTTTTGACAGTTCAGTGTGAGCAGGAAGGTCACAAAACAAAAATTAGTTCTCTAGTTCTTGTGAACAATTCTGGCTTCTTGCCTCAGAGCTCTCCAAATAGCTGAGGTAGTTCAGGAACACAGGCTCCTGGAGTTGTTAGCTGTATAAAGGGTATCTATTGGTAACCTTGGGCTCTCCTGTTCTTCTGTCTTAATCTGCAGGAGTTGTCTTAAGCTTTCTAATGCAGGGACTGTCTTAATGCATACTTAAGAGACACAGATCCATGACTGGGGCTCTTTAGGCACTGCTGTTAGAAGAAAATATTATTTTTTTAAAGAAATACAGGCAAAGGAAACAAGAAGATTAGAATGATTAGAAAATATGACTGCTTTAAATGACATATGATGTCATAGCTAAGATAAGGGACTCCACCTGACATTAAGATAAAGAGTCATTGATATCTCTTATTTACATTTTATTATGTGGATTATAATTTTAGATTATTCAGTTAGTAGTTTAAGAAATACTCTATTTTTCCCAGTAGATCAAAGGCAAAAAAGTATTTAAAACTATATACATTTTGAATTAATGTAAAAAGCACACAGTTCTTCCTTGTGCTGCACATAAAACTATGCTGCATGTTAAGAATGAACAGCAGTATTTGAACATTTCTACAGAAATATGTAGTTGAAGTACGTTTAGATTGCTCAGGCCCATGTTACTGTGCCATCTGGTGGCTACTAGCTCGTAATGCAGAAGCGGGCAAAAATATGCCCCCAAACCCGAACCTCCCTCTTTTCCAGGCCTTTTCTCACATTTTTCCTCTATAAAGCTTAATTTTGTTTTTTTAATTTTTTTTGTCTTTATTTCTTCTGTGTCTTCAGGAAACAGAGAATCAATGAGATTGAGCTACATAAACACAAATTTCAGTGCTATTTTTGCCACTACAGCATATCTGGGATAAAAGTAAGAGGCTGCTACAGGCAACAAACTACAGAAGGAAGACCTGTGACCTTCTGGAAAGACAGCCAAAGGCTGTCTTTAGGATGCCTATACTTTACTGCAATGGTATGTTATGAAGGACAATACATATATCTGTAATGAAATTAATCTACAGAAAGAGGTAAATTTAAGGCATAAAGCAGTGACACCTCTCCTTGTTATTTTAAGTTTCTGTCTTTACACAGAGCTATGTAACTAATACAAGAGTTTAAATAGTAATTTTTACATATTGACCATTTTAATGCAGAAATCTACTTCGATTTTCTCACTGTCTCTCCTCCCCATCAGACTCCTTTGGTTAGTAAAGTAGAGACACAGTAAGACCATTGAAGCCCATGACTAAAAAATGGAGCTCAGGTATTTTTTATTTCACACAGAGAATACAGAAAAAAAAATAAAACAAGCCTTCTCCTTCTCTTCCACAGTGACCAGGATTGGTCCAGAAATCTCACTGTTTAAAAAAGATACAGAGTTTCTCTACTGGGCCTTATTAATCTTACATCTTTACTAACAATATTGAGGAAAACAATTAGCCTTCTTGCAGGCTAGAAATCAACAGAGAAAATTAAGGCCTTACACTCAGATGGGTACAGAGGTTGATAAAGTTCTTTACTCAGAACTTACTGGAATGACTTTGTTGGGTTTTTTTTAATTATTACTGTTGCAGAGTGTGTGACTGAAAGACTGCTTTGGGATATTCACAGAATACTAGGGACAATTCACATTTTAAAAGGTTAGAGAAGCTGAAAGACTATGTATACTTAGATAGAAAATAATGAAATTCAACATTTTTCAGTCTGGGTCTTGTTTTATTTTTTTTTGAGAAATACCAACAGTTTAAAACCAGTTGCCAACATCTAAGAAGTGAAGACCAAACCGACACAGGCGGATATTTGCACCACTACATTATGATATAACTGAGAATGTTTCCTCCTTCAAATGGATTGACTTACCCATTATCCAACCCATTCTGCCCAATTTTCTTTCCTATGTCCCCTACCATCACACCTGGCATTGGTAGGAGAGTTTTTGTATCTCGAATCTGTACAGAAGTGAAACAAAACATTATTTCAGTTGTGGAACAATGAGAGTTATTGCCTGAACTTTTCAAACAATGAAAATATTTTCAACTTGTACTCTCTTATTAATGCTAAAGAAAGCTCTGTTTCTTACAAGCACGTAATCCTGGATATAGCCTGTATTTAACCAGGATATAGATCTTTTAATGAAAATTACTTTGGCAATGACAGTAATTACACAACTGTGTTAAATATGCCTTAACACTAATGACTGCTGTCATCAGACTAACACTGAAATTTTCTTCAGGTGTACACTGACACAGTAGGAACCAATGAAACTTTTACGTAACAATCACCTTTGAAATATTCCCCAATTCTGTAATAAATTCTGTTCAGTCTGCAACTAGTTCATCTTACTATGTACAAGTTTTCTACTGCACTGCCATATTTTCTGATGCCTTTAACTCTAGAAACTGATTTCTGTGGCAGAAGCTTGCACATTTCATACAAATCAGCCCGTAGCACTGGCAGACATAAATCACCTTAAGCCTCATGCAAGACTTTCAGGACTTCATATAACATAGGTGAGTTCTAACTATATAAGTACCATGATCCTCTGGACACTTTTCAGCTCTTTGGTGTAGGGAATTGGCTACAGAACACGGCTTGCCTAGGCCGTGAGAAAACCTGAGATAGCAAAAGCTACAGTGTCTTTGTGCCTGCTAGTTGGTTGGTAAACAGGTCGTTGTGATTACCAAAACAAAAGCAACTGAGAGCCACCTGAGTCAACATAAGAAAGGAGTAGGAGGTGGAATCAACATTTAAGCCAGAGCCAATAATGAGCTTAGCTTTTGCAATATGTATGAGCTAATTTAAAGCATATATTAAGCTGTTAGCAGTGATCAATAAACGAAGCTTGCTGATTCTCATATTGAGGGTCTCTCTCTTCCCTCGTCACGACATAACTTTGGTATTTTTCAGAATTCTTTGCAGAAAACTGACAGTCTAAAACTGGCTGTACAACCATCGCAAAATCAGTGAACACTTAAAAACTTGTTACAATTGCAATAAACTGTGACGGCATGAAATAAACAATCTGCAGGTCAGATATAAATAAAGTACAGTAGAAAGTCTGTTGTGAAAGAAAAAAGGACTGGCACTATTTCTAGCCTACCTGTACAAGAAAAGAATGCAATCCTTGGCACTGTCCATCAGGAGTATAGAGCTGGGCATACAAAACTGCGTGAGTAGCATGTTTTCCCATATTACCAACCCAGAACTTTGCAGCTTCAAAGTCAGGTGTATTGATGATAAATTCCTGTAGCCAGGAAAGAAAAAAAAATTATATACATCATAAAATTCAGCACATAGGTATTTTGGGTTGGTTTTTTTTTCATTACCCTGGTAATGCTTTGAAAACCTTCATTAACTGCCAGGATTTTATTCTGTACTGCACTTCAACAAACAACATGTCTCTTACTGTATTGAACTTTGGAGAGTTAGGAAAAAAATTACAGTTTAGAAAGTTCATTACCTCACCGTAAAGCCTGAAATTCACCCTTTTTACTTGCTCATTTAAGCACCTAAAAAAAAATAAAGCAGACTGATGGACTCAGAAGCATTTCCTAGACCTTGGCTTAAACTGAGCTGTGAGCTCAAGCGAAGGACTGTGAGGGCTGTTCCAGCTGGGAGGCTGAAGCCTATGCAGGGACCACCTCCTCCTTACACAGTTTTGTACAGAATGAAAGCCTGGCTAACAGTGTGAAAGGCAGCACACTTCTCAATTTGGACAAATGGGGGATCACAAGTCGTCAGAATTCTGAAGAATACCTGCATCCTGAAATCTAGACATCGCACGCTTTCTGGATGTAAAAGAAACCTGAACTCGGGAGCTTCATGATCTGATCAAATAATTAGTCATTTCAGTCACTTTTACTGCAGTGCAGTCATCACCAGCTTAAAACTCAATTTATTTAAATGGAACTTCTCATGCTGCTGGTCTCACAAGTTTGGTTTGTTTGTGGGGTTTTTTTCTGGAAAGAGATCTAATTGTCCATGTTGCATAAATGCTCACTGAACTGCTTGTATGTTGAAAAAATAGACTGAAATGTTGTCCTACTGCAGAATATAAAATCTCACATTTCAAATCTATGATTCTCATTTCTCATTACAGTGAAGCCACTTCATGATGTGCCATTGTTTGCTTGCAGCAATAGTGCTCAGTTCTGTATATTACAGTGCAATAATGCCACAGTCTTTGGGGGAGATGAGAATACCTTCTTGGGACATTAAATAATACACTTTAAATTCTACGTGTCATGAACCAAGCATGTAGATGACAAAGAGTGAGAAAAAGTTGTAAAAGCCTTCTTTCAACTTCTATTTTCATCTCTCTTAATGTAAAACTATGATGAATTCTAATAATTTACCAAGAAAATCCTAGGACAATGAATTTATTTCTGCAGTAGTGTTGATAGTAAGCACTATTCTAATGGAAAAAGGAGTTTATTCTTTTCTTCTTTGGGTCTGTTTGACAGTCTTCTTATATCTTTTTTTGTCTTTCTCATCCTAGGAAATAATCCTTATCTTTGTATAAAAAGCCTTAATATTTAAAGACAAAAGACAATTTAATCTGCACATTCAACTATTCCTTAAGAGACACAACAAAGGAAAAGGCTTCTATCCTTATTTCATATCACAACCAGAAGAGAAAGCAAGAAAATGGGAACTGTTATTGTTTAACAATAAACAATGGGTTTAAGAATTTATAATAACGTAAATGTACCACAACTTTTTTTAAATTTGAACTTGATTCTTTCTTGTTAATCAAAAGAAATCCCTGAATCACTCTGTTCTGTTAGTGAATAATAGAGCTTAACATTGTCAAACATTTCTCGTGTGCATTAAGGACTAACCTGAGTGTTCCGATCAAATGTGGCAGTAGTTCGTATGGCTTTGGTATTAGTTCCATGGCTGAGCTCAGTCAGAGCAAAACATCCAAAAATCTAAATAAGGAGATACGAGGCACAGTTCAAGACCACCTTATTACAGTAGTTGATACTGCAAGACTTTCAAATGATTGCAATAAAAGAGTAACAAAAGAAGCTCAGTTTGGGCGCACTCAGTATATTTATCTTGCAATATCAAAGAGGGTCTGGCCAGACAATGAACGCTGCCCACATGGCCTAGACTGAAGAAACTCCAGTGTAGGACTGGAACCTCCTGTATCAGACAGGCTGCACTTATTCTGCAGGATACTCAGTCCTGAGTCTCCACTGGACTCCATATGGTGTTTCTCTGGCATTAAAACATTATTATTTTCCATTTTAGAGCATCAGAATGGAATTTTTATGGCATCATGGCAAGGGTATGGACATCCTGGTAGGACACTCTCAAATGACCGGAGGGAGACTAAGCTGGTGTAGTGTCATTTGTACTGCCTTCTGGAAGAAGTCCCCAGACTTTGTCTGCATGTTAACTTGGACAGTCTAAAAGAGATCCAGGAAGTGGTTTAGCAGCCAGTAGTGAGGATGGTCAGAGCTCAGTGCTTGAATCTGCCCCACGGTCTTTTCTTTTGCTGTTTAGAAGTACTTAGGTATGTACAAAGATAGAAATAACAAAAAAGCTGCAAGTGGTGACACGGTTCCGAAGGTGCCCACTTCTCACAGGTTATTTAAAAAAATTACCTCCATTCTAGAAGCTTGTTTCAAAACGTGTGCAAACCTCTTATAAGCACTCATGATTGCACCTGGAAATATCTGTAAAAACAGAGAATTATGAATTAAATCAGTGGCCCGTGATGGAAAGCACAAATTGCACATGATTTGTAATAGTGATGGACACTAAAGAGACCAGGGAAAGTGGGCTGTACAGTAAACTACACTTAGATTATAGCTGGGAGAGGTAAGGCAGAATTTCATCTTGTCAAGGCCCCTTTACAGAAGACTAAACTTATCACAGCTCTAACCTGTTCAAGCCTCCATTGCAAATGCTTAAAAATGCTTTCTACTTGTCCTTAATGATGGCCCCTTGACTAAAGCAAAACCTAAAAACTATTCCAGTTCATTTTCCCGCAAATGGATTAGGAACTGTTTTCCTAGATGGATATTCACATAACAAAATATAATTCCTGGATCCCCCTCTTCCATCTGAATAGTAATAATTAATTAATTCAACTGATATTATTTGACCAGCTATGTTGAGTATCCTGAGAGACTCATCTGGGAAGCAACCGATTAACAGAATCCAGCCACTGATGTCAGCAAGAAATTTTACACTGGTTTCCATTCCTTCTGGATTCTGACCTTAATCAAGACACTGGGGTTTAGGCAAGGGAGTTTCTGATACTTGATACTTCTAAACAGCTGAAGTTTAATTCATTATTGAAAATAAAGGACTAGGGAAAGATATAACTTTAATAAAATAGGCATAAAGCCTACAATATTAGAAGTTACTGAAATTCAAATATACACCTCTATACCCCTTGACTTGTACTTACACCGCTATGTATGACAAATTGGAGACTTGGAGACCAATCATACATTCCTATACAGAGCACCATATTAAAGAACTTTAATGGGTTCTCTATGATCTCTTGCGGAGGAAGAAAATCATACTCAAAGAGCCTTTTACAGCGCAGAAATGTCAGCTCTTGATATTTCTCACGGCACAAATCTTCTCCAGGATGACGTGCAAAGAGAGGATCACTTTCCAGAGCAGAGAAGATTCTGTTCTTGAGGGCAAAAAAAATGACACGAGAATGTTAATTTAAAAGCATTAAAAAATCTAGTTAATTCTTCTAGGATAATATGGGGCCTCAAACTACAATAATTTGATAAAAGGTGTAAATTTATAAAGCAAGAACTCCAGAGGATTAAAAAATATATTTAAATGGTCTGTCATTATAGATGAAAGCTCATGAAGCTAAATTTTATGAAAGCTCCTTCACCATGAAGTAATAATGATTCACTGATTCGCTCTGAATGTATGAGAACAGTATGGTAAAACTTACTTGCTTTTTATAACAGCTTCGTTATTTCAATATATGAAGCTGCTGGCAGGATCTAAAGGGCAACATCCCTCAACTTGAGGACAAAGGTAAAACTCCAGGGAGTATGTTCAGTTAGAAATATGCCGTGATGGTAAAGCCATTAAGCTACGACAACTGCTCTGTTCCCAGATGAAAGTAGAAATGTACTCCATTTAATGGAACCATCATATGCAGCCACTCAATACAGGAATGTGCAACTTTTAATGTTTTAATTTGGATCTTTTTTTCCATTAGATAATATACTATGGCACTTTTTTACCTCAGATCTGTGTCTTCAAGATATCCACATCTTAATTGTCTTTCATGTAATTTAGAAAAAAAAAATTGCAGTGCCTTAGGCAAAACCTTTTAAAATGTTTTTGAAGTCCTTTTTTTCTCTCTGAAGAGAATGACACAATAAGAAGGAAGAAAACCAGACTCCTTGTACTTTCCTTTGAAAAGCAGGGTCATTCCTTCTCCCTGGATGCACAACACTATATGCCCACACAGCTTTGAAACTCCCTCAGACACAGAGCACTTGTGTTCTTTCTATGCTCTTACCAGGCAGAAGCAGAAAAAGGCCTTTTGATTTCTCTGATCTACCTGCTAGGATTTTAATAATTATGGTGAAGATTCAAAATTAGCTTAAATCCATATAACTTTATACCACCTTCAAAAATGCTAGCTCTTTCTCCTCTTACATCTCCAAGTCATGCATTTCCACGCCATCTTTTGTGCTGCAGTTAATCTCTTTTTTTCGGTAGGGTTAGCTTTCAGCGAGGTAGACATGCTAATCTGCCCAACTGCAACATCACATAAGCATTAATGCAAGCACAGAAGGTTGTAGGAAATTATGTCAGGTGAAAGACAGACAGAAATACTATGTTTGACAGTGGCTTGAACTTAGCTCCACTTAAGTGCCTTGCAAAACCATGGGATAAATGACTTAATGCAAACAGTAAAGAAATATGGTAGAATATAGTTCTTTCTCAGTTTGAAATGAACACTAAAGTTCTGTAATGTAGCACCTGCTCGTCTCCCCTATACTGATGTTTAGTAATTATATGAGCCTTATGAGACAGCAAAGTAGGTTGCTTAAAAGTTCATCTCTGTTCTGAAAACTGGATAAGGAAGCCCAATTTCTTCATGTTCCCTGTTTACTGAGTATTATTAACTACTCTTCCTTTGAAAATCACATACTTGCTTCTACTGATATCTCCAGAAGTAAAACATGTTTACAGTTCTTGCAAAGTTTACCTTTAGTTGGATGATATCTTCTCCATCTAGTAACACTGCCATCTCTTTCCAGTTGAAGGAAGCTTTCTTACGGTATCTGCAAAGTGGGCCTTTAGGTAAATCTGGGAGCAAACTGTCCCACGAATTTTGATTGCCAGTGGCTTCTTTCTGATTCGGTGTGGATGCCATTGTTGGCTAAACTGTAACCAAATGAGAAAAGATAAATCACGAACTGAAGTTGATTTTTAATAATAAAAAGAAATCAAAAGGGTTGTTAATTAAATCCATAGACTTCTTTAAATGTATGAGTACAGCAGAGCAGAGCCAACTAAAAGCTTGTCCTTTCCTTTTTCTGATTCAACTGACTTGATACAAAGTAAGAAAAAATGCCTTTGATCAAATGCAAATGAATGACATTGTCTTTGTTACTAAAACATGAGCTAAATACGAAACAGGGACACTATTGGTTAATATTGTGTAGTAAGAAAGGGGTCGATAAAAGACCCAGGCAAGAAAATATCATGTCTTAAATAACAAAAGCAGTAAGGTCCCACAAAGTCGTCTGGCACCTTGCTGTGTGCATCTATGGGTCATGCAAGAGCACTGCAAAACTGCACAGGTGCTGCAGGATTTCTTTACCAGTAAGTACAACCGCACTGGTTTAGGAGAGAAGGAACACCTCCGTTTTCCTTAGAACCTGGCCTAAAGGAGTAAAGGCTGATAGCTCTACTGCTTACAGAAGCTGGTGTCTGAGGGCCCTCTGCTGCTCATGGCACACCAAACAATTCCTGCCACCAGGCAGCAGAGATCTCTGTCATACTTGTAAAGTGCAAAAATCATCGGACAGGGGAGCAGACTCTGGTCATGTTCTAACAAGGAAACTGGCTGGAAAGCAATTCAAAAGTACAGGTAGGACATCCAGGTGCAGGGCTGTCCAAGGGCTCCATATGGACTTTGAACATAATAAAGTACAGAAACCACTAGTTCAGTCATATGCTTTTTCCATCACATTTTTTCCCTCATCATCTTGATATATCTCTTTGCTACAGCTTATCCTTTCATGGAGGACATCCCCTAGTTGTGGACAGTACAAACATAGCAGAAGAGGACTGCAGGATAGTATTTCTGCATGTGACTTCCAAATCAGCTTTAAGAAGGTGCAGCTCCAGTACTGAACAATAGGTTTGGAAAGAAATGAGAGGTGGGGGGAAAAAAGGGCAATGAGAAAGTGTTTCAACCTGCAGCCAAATAAATATCTCACATCAGTGAGATTGCCCATATGAGAAAAAATAATAAATAAAATAATAAAAAAGGATCCTGTACTTAAATCCGACTTTACACAATGTTTTAGTATAATCTGGCTCCAAGCAAACAGTTTCAAAACTAACTAGGAAACCGAAACAGGCGGTTACAATAGGAAAGTAACAAAGGACTGCCCTAAAGAATATCCTCGGTGTTGATTTCAGCCTTGTCCTGATATGTCGAAATGCGTGTGCAGTTGGCAGTAAAAATCACGTTATTTCCAATTTGCCAAGAGCGGCTGCAGTTTCACCGCGAAATGCTGAGCTGGCAACCTTTTTCTGCGGAAAGTGCTCCTGCTGGTAATTCAAATTCATGACCGGACAACAACAGCGGGTCACAAATCACGAGGGGAAACGTCAGTTTGCAGGGCAATATCGTCGATTATCTTGTGTAACAACGACACGGCTCAGACACTTGGTAGTGTCAAGAATAATGTACCCTTATTCTGTGAGATTACATCAGCAGTGTTTGTTTTATTTTATTTTATAGCGGCTCTGCATTTCCGAGCGAGCTGCTGAGGGCAGTCGCCCAGAGAAGGACAACCCCGGGGAGGGTAAAGGCAGGGCACGAACCACTTCTGCGGGAGCCCTTTGAGGGTTCACTGCACAGCCGCTACTTGAACTGCCTGAATTCACGGCAGGGCCTCGCTTCTGCTCAGAGGAAGCAGAAAGAGACTACGTTTTGTGTACGAAATGTACACAAAATGTATCGAGACGTTTCCTTGAAGAGACGGACAGCTGGGACTATCGGAGTTCCCGGTCTGGAGTCCACTCTCAAGAAGGCTGTGACAGCGACACAGACCTTCCCCAAACAGTGCTACAAATGCAGTGACGACCCTGCAGCCTCACTCCCTGCCGGGAGCTCAGGGCTCCCCGTGTTTCCAACCGCAGCAGGGTCTCTCCCCGCACCCTTCACGGCGCTCGGCGCCTCAAAGCCATAGCCCGGGGAGAGCTACGTACCTGGAACCGCCGCCGTCCCCGCCTCGGGAACTGACGGGAGCAGCCTGCGACGCGCTCCGCCTCCTCCTCCCGCGGCGCGGCGGCGGCGGCGGGCGGTGGATGGGGCCGGTGGGGACGGCGGCCGTGCGGGACCCCGGCGGGGCCGCGCTGCCCCGCGGCTTCTGGGCGGCCGTGCGCGTGTGGCTGGAGAAGCCGCAGGTGGCCAACAGGCGACTCTGCGGGGCCGCAGTGGAGGCGGAGGGGACGGTGGCGCTCGGGGAGGGCGGGGAGGCACCTCTATCCCTCGCCGCCGTGGGCGGTGGGCAGGAGGGGCGAGCGGGGGCCGCGGAGCTGGGCCGGCTGTGGAGGGAGGTGCGGGGCCAGCTGTGTCTGCCGCCGCCCCTCAGGCCCTGGGGCGGGCCGGGCGAGCTCCGAGCCCTGCTGAGGACGCTGCTGCCCCGGGGGCGCCCGCCCGCCCCGCCGGCCCGGGAGCTGGTGGTCCAAGGTGAGCGGAGCCCGGCGCAGAGGGGGCGGGATGGTGGGTCGGGGGCTGCGGCTGCCGCAGACCTGTCCCGTCAGAGATTGTCTGGCAGATGGGATAAATACCACTTCCCCCCCCCCACACACCCCTCTTTTTCTTCTATTTTTATCTTTTGTTGTTATGCTGGGAAGAGGCAGCAGTTTGAAACCCAAATTAACAGGGGTCGAACGCCTGCAGGACTCTCGAGCTCCCGTCATGAGTAGGCTGCCCACACACAAGCGCTGCTTGTAGTGCAAACCTAATTACAGGCTTGTAAGGACTGATGATAGTGTTGGAAAATGAATCATGGAATCATAGAATCAACTGGGTTGGAAAAGACCTCTGAGATCATCAAGTCCAACCCTTGATCCAACCCTGCTGTGGTTACTAGACCATGGCACTAAGTGCCACATCCAGTCTCATCTTGAAAACCTCCAGGGATGGTGAATCTACTACTTCCCTGGGCAGCCCATTCCAATGTCTGATTACTCTCTCCATAAAAAATTTCTTCCTAGTGTCCAACCTAAACTTCCCTCGGCACAGCTTAAGATCATGCCCTCTTGTCCTACTGCTGGTTGCCTGGGAGAAGGGACCGATGCCCACCTGGCTCCAGCCTCCTTTCAGGTAGTTGTAGAGAGTGATGAGGTCTCCCCTGAGCCTCCTCTTCTCCAGGCTAAACAACCCCAGCTCCCTCAGCCTCTCCCCATAGGACTTGTGCTTGAGTCGCTTCACTAGCCTTGTTACTGAATAGAAAAGGCAGCTGTGTCACCTGCCTGGCCAAGTTTAACTGTTTGTATCAACTTTCTTCTTGTTTAATGTTGCTTAAGAATGAAGCTGCACTTGTCTTATTTGTGTTTTTTTCCCTTTGTTTTGTTCTGACACTGTATGACCGTACTTTGCTGCAGTAAATCCTACTAATGTAAACAAAGTTTTAAAGAATAGAGGTTGACATCTCCTTTAAGATAAATTTTGGAAAAACCTGTCGATGTGGATTAAATTCTAGTAGTAATGTTTTGAAAAGAATCAGAATTCCAGAAAAAAATTAAATTTACTATTCAGAAAGACCTATAGTCATATATGGGTGACAGCTGATTTTGAATGCTCTTGTGGCCTGTTTCTTGCTGCCTTAAAAAAATAGGGAAATTTTAAAAAAAGTCTATGTTGCAGTTTTAATTTTTCTTTTGATGTTAAAAGAAGGTGTTCCTGAGCTATGTCTAGAGAGCCTATCTGTAAGAATTTTTTTTTAATTAATATGTTTAAAATGAAAAAATGTCAGGGATGGGATTGCTAAAGATAGGACAAGACAGCAAGACTTAATGTTTCCTCTGTTGCTAATTATTCTTTCTTGTCGCACTCAGACAACTTTGGAGCCCATTGAAAATTGGTTGTGTAGCCAATATAGCATTTGTAGTTGCCAGAATGTTTGTTTTAATAGTAATTGAAAAACCGTTTGCAAAACTGAGAACTTAATAAGTTATTCAGAGGAAATCGCCCTGCATAAACAATAGCTAAAAAGATTTTTGCAACTAGTTTATAAAGCAATAGTGCATACACACTGTAAGATATATGGAATATAATGAATGCTTTTAGATTCACTTTTTCAAAATCTCTATTGTTTGAAATCCATCAGTAGTGTGGTTGCTGAACATCACTCAGTGTAGGAACATCATACATGCACCTTAACCTAAAAGCAGGTCTTCCCAGGCAGTCTTCCTTCGGAGTTATGAGTTACTAATTTAGGGATAGATAATGTGTTTTTTCACAGTGTTTAGTCTAAGAACTCAAATTGGGAAAGCTGCATGATGCCAAAAGGGAAACACAGCTATGCTTAATTATAGTCATGCAATAGATCCCATGTTTGCACATGGGAAATTTGATAGATATTTTTAATATTATTGATTACTTTTTAATATCGCACCAATTGTTTATCTAATACTGGAGTGATATGTAAGTCTCTGTTTAATTGGAATTGCTTCCTGGGATTTTGGATTTACTGTGGGATATGGGAAAGCAGCAGTTTTGTGCTAGAAAAGTTTCATTGGCTAGCTTTTAATTTATTAAAATAGTTGGGTTAAAATAAAATGAATACTCTTGCTGCATAGCCTTAGGTATTTTGAAAATATCATGCAACAGAATGCTAAATTTTGAGAATTCGAACCATGCAGTTTTTGGATGTCAGGCACACTGAGAAATGGATTTATTCTTAGCATTGTGGTTTTTCCTGTGTTGTCCTACATCTCACTGGTTTGCATTTAACATAGTAAGGAGACAAAAGTTCATCTTGGTGTGAACCAGGATGGAATAATATACCACTGTTTGCATATCTTTTCAGATGTTTACAATGGAACTGTGACCTTTCTGCCTTTGGAGGAAAACAGTGAAGGAAAATGCCTGATTAAGAAGTGCAATATTTATCAAATTCAACTTAGACACATAAAAGATGAGGAATGGTAAGTGCTGGGACTGAGAGGGAAAGCAAACAGTGAGTTATTGCAAGAGTTACACAATGGCTTAGTATTGGTACATAGGCAATTTGGTTTATGTAATTTCCTGCTTGATTGGTAAATGACAGTAGTGTTGTGATCTGAGTGCATAGTGTTGTGTAAAAAGAAACATCTACAATACCCAAAGTATCAACTTTGAATATATACATTGACTGTAGCTGTGTGTGGTCTAGAAAAAAATATACCTATTCCGTTCATGAGGAATTAACTACGCCTGTGAAAAAAGTCAGGTTCTGGGGGTGTTAGTAGGGCTGAGGTCAAATTGGAGTTGCTGTGAACCCACTGAGCTTCAGTCACTGAAAGGTGACATTGCAGCTTGGTCCTGAGCCTCTGAGGATGTAGCTCTAATGAAACCTGAATAAAGTTAGAGAAGATGAAATAATGGATTGTACCAATGGATGTATTTTTCTTCTAAATTTTCCTTTTCTTTTTCTCATGAATTTCATAAACTGACTTTTGCTACTTAGTGTTTGGCTATCTTGTTAAATCTGGTTGGTCATCATATGCGAGTCCTCGTTCATTGTGTTAAATGCAGCATGGACTCTCATATACAGTGTTTGAATTGACAGATAATGAGCTAACAAAATTCAAGGGAGACTGTTAACCCATTATTCAGTAACTTCATTGTTTTATTTTCCTTTTGGTTGTGTATATTATGTATTTCCTTATTCTCCTGTCTAATTTTATATCTCTGTTTGATTTGCCGATTTCTCCACTTAATCATTTTTTTCTCCCTCTTTGAGGTAGCTGAAATAATGAAATATACTGTATTTATTAAAAATTGTTTATTTGTTTGTTTGAAGGTCTGTGTCTGTTGTAGCTCCATTTCCAGAGGATTGGTTTTCAGATGGAATTGCATACCCCAAACTAGCGTGGCTTGGAAATGAACTTTTGTCCAAACTGGCTAAATGGTCTGTGGAGCAAAAGCCCAGTGAGTTTAAAAGTACACTCTCACTCATTTCTGTAGCAAAGTACAGCAAAGTGTATCAAGACCTCAAAGAAAAATACAAAGAAATGGTAAAGGTAAATTTAGCAATATATACAGTAATAGTATCTTTTCATAACTTTTTTCATTGTTTGTGTAGTGAAGCTGCTTCTGTCACTAAATAAATTCAGTATTTGGAAGAACTTGAAAAGCAAGATTTAGAGACAAATTCACAACATATATTTGGAGGACTTAGACATTTTTCAGAATGTATCTCTTGTTTTAAAAAGTAAGCAGTGGGTCAGAGGAATAAATACTAAGTCACCCACATTAGAAGGCACAAATAAAGCACTTGCTTCTCCAAAGCCTGAAAGACTGTAAACAGCATTGGTTAGCAAGTAGGTTGTTTCCTATTCCTCTTCTGAAATTTGTATGATATCTTAGTGTGTGTTATATATGTGTTTGGTAAAACATACTGTGAAAATGTTGGAAGGTTTTGCTCTTGATATTTCTGTACTAACAGAAAGATATACCTGAGACGAGAATTGGTTTATTAGGTAAGTCAGTAGTTCAGGCTTTAGATCTACAGTAGAATTAGTGTAGAGTTGAGCATTTCAGTCTTTGTTTCAATTCCTTGTTTAGAAAATAATACTTGGGGATAATACTTGAGCTTTCTGACTTCCTGCTTCAGATTTTGATTCTTTGTGTTCTGTTGTGTTCTGTTCTCATAGGGTATTCTATGTCTGTTACCTTGTGAAAAGAAATCTATAAACATTCATGTTAACAGTGTTGCACAGGAAAAATATAAGCATTTTTCTCCTGAGAGAGTTAAGCAGAACATACATGATCTATTACAGAACAGATGCAGCAGTTTACTCGTGACCTGCACATATGGAGCCATAATGTTCTTGCAGACTTTATTGTTTGGATGAGAACATTCTTTACACCATCATTCTTTCGTGTGACTCACAAAATCTTTATTTACATTCTTTGTGTATGTTTTTAATGAGGTTAAAATACAAAATTCGTGAGGTGCAGAAACCTATTGAAGTGGATGAGTGCATGAGTATCCAGATTACTGTAACATTTTTTAGTTATTTTGGGTGATGAAGAAAATAAATTTTCTCCATTTTTTTCTCTGTTTTTTTTTCCTGAAGGTGTGGCCTGAAGTGACAGATCCTGAGAAATTTGTTTATGAAGATGTTGCCATTGCTACTTACTTGCTGGTATGGAATCGCTTTGCCTAATAATGTTCTATAAGGTTCTATTTCCTAATAATAGAACCTCTCTAAAGAAAATCAGTTTAGAAGGAAACAAGAACTTCTTTGTAAAGATATGGTAAAGATTTGCAGTCTTCTGTCGCAGAAAATTGATGATCTGCACAGACAAGATGTATTTATTTCTAAGTGATAAAGCGAAAAGCACTGATGTAGAAGTGGTTGGTTGGACCAACTGGAGATCAGTAGTGATTGTTTCATATGTTTTTCTATCACTTGTTAATTTTATGTTAAAGGTTTTTCACTGCTATGCCTTTCACTGATAAAATTTCAGCTCAAATCCCATCTTCAAATGTAATAAGGCCAACTGCTGGGAATGCTTGGTGCAGTTTTCTAAGACACCTACATACTTAGATTCTGTGAAAATTCTGCTACCTGCAGTCACTAGAAACTTCAGTTTTATAAAAAGCATCAAAATGGGTCGCTGTATAGGCACATAAATATTTTTTACTGCCATCCAGAGTGTGGTAAGAGCATGTCTGCCTTGAACTCTACCTCTGGAGTCTATTTAAATCAGTATTTGTAAGTAAGTTAGATCATTTACAGAACTTCCTAAAGGCTAATTAATTTTGATAATTGACTGTTTAACCCCTTAGAACCTTAGACACTGGCTTGTGGAAAGAGCTGTGTAATAGACTCATCTTTACCATTTTTACCACTGTGTTAATATTAGATGTTGTAAATTAGGAATTTAATTGTAGCCACAAGAAATTTCTGTAGCGATAGCATTTTTATGCACATGAATGTTGGTTTACAGTGATAACATATGTTAGCTGATATAGTAGTGGTTTTTAAAAAGTTATTAAGTTCATCCAACATACAGTTTATATAAATGGAAACTGAAACTATGATATTAATAACCTAACCTCCTTACTAAATGTTCAGGTTTCTATATGATGTTATAGAATAACTCATTATTTAGAAGTACATTAAACAAGTGGTTGAGAATAGTTGGTTGAAAGTAGGTCCAGTGTCAAGTTGTTATGGATTTATGGTGTCTACATGTGACCTCATTTTACTTTGCAATCACCTGTGTCTAGGGACATGACCAAAGCAGTAGCTGTTCAGTTTGTATTGGGAAAAACTCTGGAGGAATTGGAGGATAGGTATGATCTACATAGGAGATGATTAGGGGTTTCTGGGATACTGCCTAAAGTGCCAAAGTGCAATGATTGGTAAATTTAAAAACATAAACATAGCCTGATAATCTCATGGATTATCTTCGTCTTCTTTCCCTCTAACAAAACTGATATATTCACAAGAGACAATGTTACAAATATTAATTTTCATAGTTATATATTCTTGAAGATTTTTGTTAATCATAGTGAATAATGAGAGAGCAGAGTTGATGAACGTGTGCTCTGTAACTTCTCATTGAAGGAAAAAGTTTGACAGTGATAGAGATTAATCCGTGTTCTGCAGAGAAATATCCAGTTGTTAATTATGAATTACATACCTATGTAAGAGTAACTACTAATGTATGGAGCAGGGACTAGAATTTTGGTGAAAGCTTTGGGGTCCCTTTAACTGATGCAGAATTTGGGGCAGCTGACTCGCTCGGTAACACTGTTCAGTAAAAAAGGATATTTTGCTGATATATCACCAACTGATTACAAAGAACATTTTGGTTATTTTCAGCTCTGCCACCACAAATACAGTGGATATAAACACCTCCAGGGTGTTAATTGCAGAGACATTGTTGAAATTTACTTGATCCTTCCCTTGCTTCCCACTGTTCTTCTCTTGCACCCATTGTTTTAGCAACTTTACATTTATGCTCGTTCTAGCCCAGAGTTGTATAGCCCTGATTACTTTCAACTTCTAGTGACTCAGTAGGGAGTGGAGGATGTACTTAACACTTAGAAACTGATATTTTGCAACATAATTCTTACCCCCTCCATAAACGGTTTCAATGTTTTTCTATTGTGGTTTTTTTTTCCTCTAAAGTTATTTTATCTGTGAGTACAGGGAATATTTTCGGTCCCATCTGTGTTCCCAGCTTTCTCCTTTAATTTCCAATAACCTTTTGCTTCTTTTTTCAGGGAAACTTGAGAGCAGAAAGCTAAAATATTTTGTTTTCTTGCCTTAGATTCTTTGGGAAGAAGAGAGAAAGGAAAAAGGGTTGACTAAGAAACAGTCATTTGTAGATCTTGGATGTGGAAATGGTCTACTGGTTCACATTCTAAACAATGAAGGGGTAAATAGAATGCTTTTTAAAATAATGATTAAAAACTAGAGATAGTCAAATAAATAATGGTCTAATTTAGTTTTGCTGTAGAAAAAAGCAAAGAGTAATGTAGAATCTTGACATGGAGATTCTCTCTCACAACATGGTGTTCATGAACTTATTTTTGAATTGAATTCTACTTGCAGTGTCCTGAAGATGTTTTTCTATATCTTTAAAAACAATCCTGACATCTGTTAATTGAAAATGCCTAACAACATGCTGTGCTTTTGGGAATGAAAATGTGGCAATTCCATAGTTTCTTGATGCGTAGTTTCTGACACAACAACAAAAATAGGTCAGTGAGACTAAACAAAACCGAGGGAAGTGGGGTCTGTCTGTTTCAGAGAATTGCATTTTCCACTTTGTAAAGGAAATTAATATCTCCTATTAGATCAATAAATTTCATTGGCGGTAAAAATTGGCCCAAGTTCTCCTAACACAAGCTTTCTATTCTTGTGTGGCCAGAAAAATTGTGTCTATTGCAAGGTACTATTTTCCCTGTAGATGTTTCTTTTCATTCATCATTAGTTCATCTGGAGTGCTGACAAACATTAACTGTCAAAAAAGTCATGTATGAGAGTTTTGTGAGACTTTTTTAGTAATCGATTTTGGTTAGTTCTGCACAAGGTTCTTGAAGTTCAAATACTTACACATTCTTCATTTCTTGCTTTAGTTTCCAGTCTATTTCCTCTTCTCTTCAATTCACACAGGAAAAAATGTGTTTGGACTTTGATAGTTGAAAGGTGGTTCTCCACTAAGGACTGCTTAGAGTAGCACTCTTCTCTGAGCCCTGGGGGAGCTACAGTAGTACTCACCTTATAAAAGGTTTTGATATTTTAAAAACAAACAAAAAATGATACCTCTGCTTCTACATTTGTAGAGATCCAGATTTTCAAGAGCAGTCTCAGTAGGTGTGCTCTGATAAAATTTTTAACCAGATATATTCTTAAGGTTTCCAAGTAATTCCCTTTATATTTTGAAGGGAAAGAAGGGATTAAAAGTATTCAGCTTCTGCCTGAAATGACGAAGCGGTGTTTCATTATGTGTCTTAAATTTTATCATGAATGAAATAATCACTGTTAATATGTACATTTAGTGAGCCTGTTTGACAATTTCTGCTAAAAGTTGTACTTGAAATGACACTTTTTGTTGTTCAAATATTTCAGCATTCAGGTAGAGGAATTGATGTGAGGAGAAGAAAAATATGGGACATGTATGGACCAGAAACTCATTTAGAGGTATTATGCAAATGTATGTCAGTCTTACTGTTTTGTAAATTTATTCTTTTGTTCATTGCTTCAGGTTGTATTGATGCAAATGTAATGAAGCATATTGGGTTACAGGCAGCTGTCTAAAGTGACCCAATGGTTTGTATGATGCCATCCATATACAGAGGGGCTGTGAAGTAAGTTGTAAAGGGAATTATGAGAGCAATATGGTGTTGTACCCTTGCATATTTGCAACTTGCTTATTTTCAGTTGGGAAGACTAACATGATTTCTTACTGCATGTACAGACATGCACACTATGAAACAAGCTTTGATTTTACTGGCAGATCAATATTAAGCAGCTTTATTTGCACCACTGTAGCTCATAAAAGATAATAATATTGAAAATGTTGAGTGTCTTTTTCTTGAAAGTGATGACCTTCCAGTGCTATGTGCTGTTTTGGTGACAAAATTGTTGTCGAACCTCAAAGGAGCCAATATAAAAGCCTTCAAAAATGAACAGGAAAATGAGTCTGAAAGAGGGATTATATTTCAAGTTCCATATTAGCATTTTTATGAGAACGTGAACAATTTGAGCACAGGAACATTCACTTTGACTCCAGGCGTTCTTGTTAAAGTGTGGTGCCAATGAACAGTTTCCCTTTGGAGGTGAGGTGTTCCTGATTTTTTTGTTCTGTAGACTCTAAAATTTCTCACTGTGTTCTCTCAAAAATTGTCAGCTTCCAGTACAGTAAAATAATTCCCCACCTGCAGTTATTCTCTAATAGTTTTGTTTAAAGTTAAATTTGATATAACTTTGGATGCTAAAAACTTACACTAAATCAACAAAAGAGCAGCAGTTTACACAGATGGGAGGTGAAGCTTTCGCAGTGCA
Source organism: Pipra filicauda (assembly GCF_003945595.2). Taxonomy (NCBI): domain Eukaryota; kingdom Metazoa; phylum Chordata; class Aves; order Passeriformes; family Pipridae; genus Pipra; species Pipra filicauda. The sequence continues at coordinate 7,171,445 of NW_024104487.1, forward strand.
CAATGTTGTGTTGCCTTCTCTTTGCCACCCCACCATTTTGGGTACAGATTGCCAAAACTGCCATGTTCTTTTGCTGCAGTCTGCAAACAGATCTTACTGAAATGCCTCAAGAAACAATCCAAAACATCAAGCTGTGGAGCTCCTTCGTACCTGTTATAGTACATTAAGTCACATCTGGCAATGCCAAACAGCGTCTTCTCTTTTCCTGTGTGTTACATGTTCCTTTTCTTGCCCAGACAGAAACAAGGAAACTGTAAAAATATAAAAAAAATATGTATATGAGGAAAGTGCAGGTTTATGCTGGAAGGAGTTATACAATGAGCAGGAAGGGTTAAATGATTTTGCAAGACTCTTGTAGCCGTAAGAGTCACAGAAGGAGAAAGCACCTGCTCACAGCCGGTTGTTACCTTGAAGCGTATTTTGTTTTGATCTTTACTTAAAGCATGAGTTGCAGGATGGATATTGCCATCTGTGACATTTAGTAGAGAACTAGCAATATAAAGGAGTGTAACAGGTGTCACTCTGTATTGCCAAACTGCTGTCAGATAGGGTGAATACAAATTTGATTATGAGTGACTGTCAAAATGTGGAGTATGGCACTGATAAGTCATGCTGTGCCTAAATTGGGTGATCAAAACTGAAATGTAAAGTATGAGTAATTTGTTCAATCAACCTTAAGAAAACACTTACCCAAGACTTGGTTTAACATCTAGTAACCTGCCAGAGAGAAATTTGTTACATTCATTATCTAGAAATGTATATACATAACTAAAAATGATCAGAGATGTAGTTTTTAAAGTGAACAATAATCACCATATTGATCCTTAAGGAGGAATTGAAATCTAACCAGAGATAGCCTGAAATTTCTGAAATTCCTTAATAGGATGTTTGGGTTTGTTTTTTGTTTGGTTTTGTTTTTAAAATTCCTATGCAGGTACTACTTTAAATATACATGTGAATTTTAAGCTTGTAAAACATATATTTTCTATATAAAAAAAGAGTATAAGCATAATTTTCAGAACTTTTCCTGAAGGTCTGTGGAAATTCAAATCTAAAACTTGTTTCAAATCTGCCCAATAATTAAGATTCATACATGTTTTCAGGAAGGAGTGTGTACTTCCCTGGTATTAATAACTTTAAGTACTTTCTTTGCCCAAGTTAGTTTATGGTGAGAAAACATGTTTGTGAGGCACAAACATTAAAGGCACTCTAGAAGTTTTGAAATTTAACCTGTATAAAGAATTCATCCTGTTTGTTTTATTTTGGGGGGTTTGTTTGTTTGTTATTGTTTGTGGGGTTTTTGGTTTTTGTTTGGGTTTTGTTTAAGAATGTCAGGATAGGATATTCTTGAGTTTATTCTGTGGGTCAGTATCGTGGCAGGAAGACTTCTTTGCTGTTGTCTTCTCAATTCATATATATTGAATTTCCATTAGGCAAAATACTATTCCAAAGGTCACCAAAGAAGCATTCTTTTCGTAACCTATTGTTTCCTAATTTTGCTCCTGGTTTAACATGTATCATAAGGTGATCTTGACACAACTTGGAAGGGAGTGAAATGGCAACATAGACAAGAGGAGAAAGTGTTAGGCTGGATTAGGTTTATTATATGTGAAAGCATGTGAAGAGTGTTGTTTTGTATGTTAGGATTTGATTTGGGAAGCATCTGTGAAAGAGAAGATAACAGTGCAGCTGTGTTCTGATTAACTGCTGTGTGAGTCCTAGGGACTGTAAAACATAGCAAATTAAGTGACTTCCTGAAAAACTGAGTCCAGACGTACATGTAACAGAAGGCGATTGGCGAGAAATTGTAATCCAGCGTATGATATTTGTTTACAGATATTTAGGGTGCCACATATCTTAATCATAGTTGTTATTCCACTCCTTTTCTGACCAATGTTTTGTGGGTATTTGTTGCTAAATTACTTCTGTGTAGCTATAAAAAAATACTACCTAGCAAAAATTCATACTGAGGAAAACGTTGTTGGTGTCTGTGATTCTCATTCACCTTGTATTTGTCAGCTAATATTTTATATTGTTTGCGTAATGCTTTACTAACAAATAAAATGCTTTAAAGAAGCCTGTAATAGAATTCACTTAATGTGTTGTTTTGTGTTTTAGGAATCTACAATCATGCCAGGTGACAGTCATCTCTTTCCAGACACTGACTGGCTCATAGGAAACCATTCGGATGAATTAACACCATGGATACCTGTAATTGCAGCTAGGTATTTGTGGAGGAAGGGGAGTGAGAGGGAAGGAATTTAAAAAACCTGAACAAGCAAAAGAAAACAAACACCCCCCTCATAATTACCTATGTGGGCTTGGTAAAAACTGTCACTTTTGCTGCCACACCTTGCAAGGCTCACTTCTTTTGATGACAATTTATTATTTTTACAAAGTGTTTCTCTTCTTGTGGAGAAGCAATAGAATTCAGTGCAGCATTTTGGTTTTGAAGTTCAAAAACTTCATATATGTGAATCTCTTGTTGGTTTTTGTTGGTTTTGTGGTTTTTTTCCTGTAAATAAGAGCTTATGGTTCTACCTTCCCTTGAACTGTTCCTCTCTTTACAGCCAGCAGCAGTAGTTTACTGTCTAGAAATTTAGTTCTGCAAACCAGGTTGGCACAATAATTTGCTACAGCAAATATGTTATGAAATAGTATTTTTGATTAAACTAATAGAACTACTGAAAGAGGAAGTTATAAGTATTATTGCATGAAGCTCTGTCACTTAATAAAAATTTTCATTACTGCTTTTATCTGATAGTTTATTTGTTAAATTTTTGTGTTTTCTGAAATAACATCAGCAGTTTTTTATCCTCCTTGTAGGTCTTCCTATTCATGTTGCTACTTTGTGCTGCCGTGTTGTTTCTTTGATTTCCATGGAAAATACAGCCGAAGACAAAGCAAGAAAACTCAGTACAGAGAATATCTAGATTTTATTGCCCAAGTGGGATTTGTATGCGGCTTTCATGTAGAAGAAGATTGCCTTAGAATTCCATCAACAAAAAGGGTAATTTTGGACTCTGTAGAGCTTTGCCTTTTTTTTTTTCTTTTTTTTTTTTTAAATCTGCTGGCTGTTTGAAGCATGTGGATGTTTGTTCATTGTTATTGTATGATCAGACCATAGTCAGCTGCATTACTTGATACAATATGCTCTGAAGAGAGACTGAAAATGCTCCCTGTTTTCTTGGGTATTCTGCTCTTAATGTCATAGGTACAAACCTAAAAACAGGAAGGAATGGAAGGTTTCATGATTTTTTCTTATGCCACTATGTGGATGGAAAACAAAAAACCTGCCTGTCTTGTTTATTTGTACTTAATCTGTACTTAATTTTGCAGTTTTTCAAATCCAATGAAATTTAAAGTGAAATGTTCTCAGATAGGTAGAGGTGTCCAGCTTTAACTTTGTAAATAATCTGAGAGTCAGGAAAATTACTTTTGCTCTGTGATTGTATAGCATAATTGATTTTGATTTGTTTACTGTATTTTTTTCTGTGGCACCAGTATTCAAAAACTAGAATTAAAAGTGCCTCAGATGTTAATGAACATTGTGTTTGCATTGGTATCTCCTGTAGGCAGTGAGAAACCTGCAGAAACATGAAAAGGTTGGGGGACTGTGTGTAAGTTTGAGACTCTGTGTAGTGATTTACCTTTTTCTACTAAAATAGGTAAGCCTGATTGGAAAAAATAGGATCTATCCACCTACAGAATCTACTCTGATTGACAAGCAGATAACACAGTTTATTAACAATCGTCGGACCTGTACTGGCATCACGTGTGACAGAAGAGTTGGATTTAATCATAAGGACCACTGTGATGGTGTGTGTGAAGAAGCAGGCTCAGAACTTCCTGCAGATGAGACTGAGACAGCTGGTACCACTTGGATGCCTGGATTTCAACCCAGAGAAAAAGTGGAACAAATCAGAAACTGTGCTTCCCTCCCTCGGGAGTTTGTAGATGAAGTGGTTCTCAATGTGGCAAACTTGCTGTTAAATGCAACCCCCCAAAAATCATGTTCAAATATGCAGGGTGGAAATATGAATTCCTGGAATCAAGGAGGTGAGGTTGTCTTTCCTTAAAATCGTTTGCTGGTGGAACGTGTCTTTTCCAATGAATTCATATGTTTGTAAATTCAGTAAGTGAAATAGATTTTTAGGAAATACCAAAACAGGTACAGTAGCAATCAAAGGTGCTTTTTTCTGCTGTGTTTTATTGCACATAGAAGAATATTTGGAAATTGGTGTGAGGCTTTTATTCTGATTTACACTTAAATAGTATTAGAGAATCCATTTTTATTGAAACACACCAAAGTAAACCCCAGAACTCTTCCCCATTTTCCAAAACAAAACACTGCATCTGTCTGCGGAGAATATTAAGTTCTTGAATATTCACATGATAATTAGCTGTAATTCTGTAAGAATTATGTAAGAAGTGCTTTGAAATGCCATTTGGTTACAATGATTAGGAATTCTTAGTTTAGTCTTACAAACAAAAAGAATAGAAGTTGCTGTTAATTTTATGACCAGTCAGTTAGTTCATACTATTATCATCTTCCATATTCCTGTTTATATTATTTCCTTTCTGTAGTTTATCATGTTAAGGTTGCAGAAGATCCTTTGAGTTATTCTCTCTTCTAACTACATGCCTATAAACAGTGCTTATTGCGATGAGGGCTACATGCAACTGTAAAAAAAGCAGGGAAAATTAAAAGTGTCTATTACTGTGGAAATTCTGTCTTGAGTTCTGTAGAATGAAAGCTGCTATTTTACAGACAATGTACATGTAAAATATATATCATACCCAATATCTCAAGAACAAAGTTGCTGCAGTACTGGTAGATAATTCTTACATTCTGCTCATAATCATTACCCAATATATAAGTTAAATTTTCTTAAGGTTTTATATAATGTTTACATTACATTTTTATTGCAGAAAGCCTTTCTTTGAAAGAAGTGGCAGAACACTTAAATAAAGAGACATTAAAAAGGCTAAAGAGTGAATATGGAGGCCTGCAGACACTACTGAAGAACAATCATCAAGTATTTGAAGGTAAAGAAGTTTTGGGTTTTGTTTTTCTGTAATCATTTATTTTATCTCCTCTTTATGCAACTAAACTTAACTGAAAAATTACTATGGTGGTGGCTTTTTAACTGCTTTTTGTACCTCTGTGGAAAACCGAATATTCTTTCTGTGCCCATCTATCAACAAAATCTTCTAGACCGACTGTATCTGAAAAAACAGCCCTTTTTTTAAAGTGGCTAATTTGATGCTATTCTTTGACTTGGAGCATTTTTATTTTTCCTATGAAATATTGATGATTTTGGGGCTGTCAAATACACAGCATGTTCACTGAAGCATTTAACTGAGACAGACTGGCCTTACTAAGCCCCACAGTGTAAATGGTGACAAGAAATAAAACTAACCTCCATGAGAACCTGTAACTGTGAGCTTAATGTGTTCGTGTAGCCTATGGTAGGATGGCAGAAAGAACTCAGTAGCAAGTCTCTGGTTGGCTGGGTTTGCTCCTAGCAGGTTTTTTTGGTTTTTTTTGGTTTTTTTTTCCCCCCTGCTGTAATATGATGGTGGTGTGTTTTGTGCGGTTGTCTTGTTGTTTGGGTTTTTTTGTCAGTGTGAAGTTTTGCAGAAGTAAAGGTGTAGCTTTGCTTTCAAGGTTTTTGTCAGTATTAAAGCTGCTTTAAATTTCAAAATGCATTAAGTCCCAATAGTTCTAGCTCAGCTGTAAAATATTGATCAACTAATCCGTGGCAAGTAATCTTGGGTATGCAATCTAGTTGCTGCCAGTGGCTAACTTTGCTAACTTCAGTATCCACTAAGGAGTTCTGTACACTTGGCAATTATAAAACGTGAATCCATACTGAAATACTTTTGAATTACCATCTGTTAAAAAGAGATGATCACACTGTGTTCATTATGTGTTTGAATTTGATTCCTATCATTAGGAATGGGTGAAATAGATTTACAACCTGTTACATGGAATAAGCATTTAAATTTGCATGGATGCTTTCTGCACATTGTCTCTGAAGAGAGACTAGGATTAAGGCCAGATCTTTCTCAGTAATTTACATCACATGGATACTCCCCACGGCTTCAGTAGAGACCATTTGATTCTTTCCCTCAGGTGCATGTCACCATAGCAAGAAGCTTTTATCAGCAGGTGGTCTGGAAGGATATTGCTCATGCCCAAGAGGACAAAGAAGAACATGGCTACAGCTCTTTTGTCATCTTTACTGAATTGTTTTTCTTTTAAAACTTGAAAGACAGATGCACACACACGCACATGCACAGACACGCAAAAAAGGGACTTATGAGTAATTGATCTGTGACGGTTTTGTTTTGATCAGGCATCTTGTCCAATACAGGATTGATTTTCTAGGGAAAAATTATGCTTGATCATATATAGCACTATATCTGCTCATTTTTCTTCTTTCGTTCAGAGAGGTTTTAAAGCTTGTCTGCTTCTCGATTGGCTTTGTGTGAGTTCACATCTCTCTGTGTATCACAGGGAAACCTGGAGGGATGAATTCGTCCAGGCCTGAATGTGTGATACTCAGCTTTCACTGACTGGACTTGTTACCTTTTGAATAGCAATTATCAGACTGCAGAATGACATTGATTAACTGTTCCAAGCTACAAGGGTGTGATACATAAGGTGTGATTGAAGCAGAATATGAAAATAGAGCATGGCAACTTAAAAGTGGCAGATTCTCCCCTCCTCATTTTTGCTGTTGTTTTTCATCCTTTTCCTGTTGTTACTTCCTCCTTTCATCTGTTTTTTGTTCCTGCCTTCCTAACTTACTTTTATTCCCTTTTCTTTACACATTTAAGGACTTGACAGAGGTTCCAAAGTGTGTGTGTGTGTGTGTGTATGTGTGTGCAGTTTATGGTCCTAACAGCAAATGATTTTTAAAAAACCCCTGAAGTGCTGAATCTTTATTAACAAATGATAATGTGCTATTGATTCCTTTGAAGGATTAGACTTGTCTTCTCTTTGGTGCAGTGTGTTTTTGGGTCAATGAACTGTGTAGTGAAATTAGTAGAAGACTCTTGCTAGTAGTCACATTTTTAATGTAGAGTCGTAAAGTTCTGAGCACCAGAAGAATTACAGTTCTTGAAGTTGAAACTTCGTCAGGGCTTGTAATCTGAATTCAGAGGATTTTAGTCTAACTGATTCTGCTATATTTAAAATGAACAAACAAACTTTTACAAAGACAATACAAAGGTGCCTCAAACTATTCAGCATCACAATAAAACATCTCTCAGGTAAAACCATCAGTTGTTCCTTATACTGTGTCTATATTGTCTTGGTTTGTTGTGCACTTCTTTCTGTTTCTGTACAAATGGCTCATTTGGTTTTGCCTACCTATAGGCAAATTTTTAGAATACGTGTGTATTTTATTCACAGAATGTCACTGCAGTATTTTCCAGTTTAATTCCCATGGCTGTCTATTAACAGCTGCATTTTTGTTTGTTTTTAAATCTTAGTTCTGAATGGGAGAGTTCACATTCGTGACTGGAGAAAAGAGAAACCATCAAGTAAAACTAAGCCTGAAGCGAAGCGTCGCCTTTCAGCTGAAGCATTTAAAACACGTCTCTGTTGGTTTTTCATTCATCATCCTGATGGTTGTTCTTTGCCTTCTGAATCTTGCCCATATGCTCATGGAACTGAGGAGCTAAGGCAGTCTCAGATAATTAAAAAGAAAAAACATATACAGTAATAAAATGTTACCACTTATGTTCAAGCTTGTGTACACCACTGAACCTAGGATTGACTTTGGGACTGCGTAGTGCATGAAGATCTGTACAATATGAAGGGGTTTTCCACATGCCTATGCATCTTATTTTGCAGTTGGTTTACAAATTCTCCCATATTTCTAAATCTTTATTTTTTTATGGAAAAGGTATAGTAAAGAATGTCTCTACGTTTGGATTTGTCATGGCTTGTCTAGCACATGCTTGTATAAGGATAAAATTTAAAAGTTTAATTTCCTAGGAAACTCTTTGTGATCCTCAGTCAGATCAAAAGCACATGATGCAGCGTTTTCAAACCCTGAAAATTAGCTAGTTTGTTCCATGTTTTTAAGAAGTGTTAAGGAAACTTTTCTCTCTGACTGTCCAGGAGCCACTCTGGCAGGCACACCCACATCACCTGAGCTGGGACCAAAGCCACCTTACCTCCCTACACACCCCACACTCACACAATCAGACCAGGTTTCCTCACCGGCTCTACCTCAGGTTTCCCAGAGCAGAGTCTCAGACCTTGCAATCCTTAAATAGTTTAATCTTGGTGCAGTAACAAAATAACTGCTCAAGCTGGTGCCTCCAAGGAGGGACCCCGAACAAAGGAAACTCAGGGCTTTTATAACCTCACAGTCTGAGCTACAAAAGTCTCCTGCCGTGTCTCATCGACTCCTACCGTGTCTGTGAGTGTCTGGTCCCCTGGCTGGTGCCACAGCTCCCTGTGCCCTTGGTCATGCCAAGGGTTGGCAGTTCATGGCCTTTTGCCTTGGAGCTCCTGCCACCCAGAGCTCAACCTGCAGCCTGTACTGCAGCTGCAAAGGGAGCTACCTGCACTGAGTGTACTCCTTAACAGGAAGATTTAGAGTTTCTTATGACTCAGTGGCCCTGGGAAGTCAGTAATTAGGGAGATTTGACTCTTTCCTGACTTGCCAGCTTCCTTTTCATGTTACCATGCAGTAATACCATATAATATACTTGCTTTCTTGGTCAGACCCTAGTCCTTTCCTTGCTTTTTATATTGATTCAAAGTGCTTGTTGGTTTGAAGAACAACTTTCTGGGAAACTATTGTGGAAGACTTCAGATGTAGGTGTAGGTTTTTAGGGCTTTGTAGACTACACTGTCATAGATTCATAGAATGGTTTGTGTAAGAAGGAACCTTTAAGACCATCTAGTTCCAAACCCCCCTGCTGTGGGCAGGAGCATCTTCCACTAGACCAAATTGCTCAAAGCCCCATCTAACCTGGCCTTTTGCTCTAACAGTAGAAAATGTATTTAATAATATTGGAATGGTGAGGTTTCTGTTTATCAGATAACAAAGGAATGTCTTGGCACCCTGAGCAGGTTATGATTGGTAGGCTATTATTTTCTTTAAAAGGTTAAATTTTTAAAGTTAAATGCATATCCAAAGGAAGATAATGAAGCTGGTGAAGGGTCTAGAGAAAAAGTCCAATGAGGAGCAGCTGAGGGAACTGGGGTTTTTTAGGCTGGAGAAAAGAAGACACAGGGGGACCTTATTACTCTCTACAACCACCTGAAAGGAGGTTGTAGCCAGGTAGGTATTGGTCTCTTCTCCCAAGTAACAAGTGATAGGATAAAAGAAAATTGCCTCAAGTTGCACCATGGGAGGTTTAGATTGGATATTAGGAAACGTTTCTTCAGTGAAAGGCTTGTCAAACATTGGAACAGGCTGCACTGTGCCTGAGGTATTTAAAAGCTATGTAGATGATGCACTTAGGGACTTGGTTTGATGGTGAATTTGGCAGTTCTGGGTTAATGGATGGACTTGATGATCTTAAAGGTCTTTTCCAACGTAATTCTATGATTCTGTGAACTTATCATTGATCCTAATTATTACTCAGTGAAAGTCATTAAACTGGGATAATAGTTCATATCTGTCAAGTGCTAGGTACTTGTAAAGTTCAGTATCTGCTGTACAAACTCTGGAAAAAGGAATCATGTTGGCTCTGGCCCAGTTTGAATACTGATAGTGTGGGAAAAAAGAAAAAATATGGAGATGAGAGCGATGACACAGAAAGTGTCAGGACAGAGAGGTGTAGGGGTAAGAGTGAATAAGCCATGTGAGAACTCTATGAGAGCTCAGGCAGTCTGAAAAAGAAAGGAAGGATATAATTGAAGACAAAGCAGATGAAAAATTAAAGATGACACTGGAACCACGTTTCAAAACAGTTCCAAAGCTACTTTTCTCACACCCTGACTTCGAGCCAACAGGTTGCAGTCCACTGGATGCAGAAGAAGCTGTCTAAATCTATTGATATGGTGGGAGCAAAGAACTGACTGAAGTTTTGTTTGTTCTCCCTTCTGCCTTTACATTTCTGTTCTGATCCTGTAAGAAGCAGCTCTTGCTGGATCACCTTGACCGTGATAATTGCAGCCTTGCTCATGGATCATATACAACGTTATCCCATATGCCATGTTGTGCAGCTACCTGGCCTCCCTCCAACACCACTTCTGTGGTGGGCTCTGAGCCTTCCCCCCTGGCTCTGGTCTGCAGTGTTGTAAATCAAGTCCTGAGTTTAGCCCTAATCAGTGCTGTGTTACAAACAGTACAGGATTCTCACATTTCAAAAGAAAAAAAATACACATACCCTGAGGTGAATTACATCCTAAGGGGCAAGTTGAATGTAGTTCAGTGAAGGTTGTTGGACTAAGGGAAAGAGTGGTAAGCCAGGTAAATTGCAACTCTTGCGAAGCAGGGCAGCAAGGTAAGGGGACACAGCTGATAGTGTAGTTACTGTTGTAAGAATCAGAAAAACATTTTGCTTATTGAGAGGACAAGAGTTGAGGAAGGACATGAAATTGTTTAAACTTGAATGTAATCAAGTGATGTTGCCTGTGTTAGTCTTTGTTTGGCTACAAGCAGAGTAAGAAGAATTCCTCAAGATGCTTATTTATTGTGGTAAACATACTGATATGTTTGATGAGGAGGAGGCCCCTGTAAAATTAAGTTCATGCTATCTCCAGATGGAAATTGTTTCCAGATGGTGCAAAGGGGAAAAACAGACTTTCAGTTCTTTTTCAGTCATTTGTGTCTTCCCTGATAATTCACCTTGGGGTAGGATGTGTTTAATTTGAAATGGGTGATTTCCTGATTTCACCTGTGGAGCTTCTCAGATAGTCTTGGGGGAATTCAGGGTTAAGAAGCTGGAAGAAGGTTGGCTTGGCTTTTTTTTTACCCTCCTTCTTTCTAATAAAGAGGAATAAATTATGTGCTTGACTCATTGAAGTTGCAAATATACACATGATAAGATTAGTGAATTAGTTTTAAAACTACCTTTTTTTATTATTTCTGCAATGCTGTGATAACTAGCATAGCTACTGTTACTACAGCACACCGTGTCCTCTCTATAGCCATTGTTTCTGAACTCACCAGCATGCAGCTCTGTCACAGATGGGTGCTGGCTGTTCTCCTTCATGTCTGGCATCACTGCAGGTGACAAGCCAACCAGAAAATCTCGAGTGATTACAGAAACCTCCCTGTTGTCTGGGAAGTGGTAAGAGAACATTTTTGCATCCAAATGCCAACCTTATATAATTCTGCATTTAAAAGTGAAGGTAACTGCTGAAGATATAAAATAGCTCTATTTTATCTAAATTCTCTATCTTGTTGCTTTCTGTGTGATCCACAGAAACTCAATGCCTTAAAATGGCATTAATAAAAGAATTCAGTTTTGGCAATGGAAGAAATATTATATGGAGTAAGAATAACTTTAGCTCTTGATGAAAAAGCTCTTGATCCACAAGGAATTCAAGCATAAGGTCTCAATTGTTCAGTTGATGCTGTCATTTTGCTCCTTAGTTTTTTGTTATCACTACCCATGAGATAATTCAGTTTTATTTGAAACCTGTTTTATAGCGGGTAAATACTTGTTGTGTAGATATGTCACAAGAGTGAGAATATAAAGAGAAATTAGATGTCAGATTGCAATCAGAAATGCTGGAGACTAAAGATTTTGTCTTTCCATCTGTAGATGAGCTACAGTTTCATTCAGGCTATGGAAATATTCTGAATTAAATAACAAAGAAATCTGTGTTTACCTTCTCCCTTAAACCTCAGTAAAGGACTGAGTTTATTTGCTCATGTGATCCCTAAAGCTGAAAACAAATCGCAAGGCTATATTGTTACTTATGGAGTATCTCTGTATAGCCTCAGAACAGTTGATTTTTTTGGATACATTTCTAACCAGAAAACTTTCTCAGTGGGTGTAATTTGGATTGTCTGTTTACCATACTACTGTCAGTACTTCAATTACTAGCCTAGATTTAGAGAAATTTCTAGAGGAAGTCTTACAGCTTGCTGACAGTAAATACAGGTTTCTAGGTATGTTTTGTAATAAAACTAGGCTTTTTCTTATGGGTTTTGGGGCTTGTTCGCTCAGATTTAAAATTTTAAATGATAATTAAAGAATAGTTTGTGCTTGTTGAACTTCTTGAGGTTTGCACAAGCCACATCTCAGGCCTAGTAAGGTACCTCCCCCCTCTTTGTCTTTGGAGAGCTTACCGTGTTTTTATGAGCTGGAATCTAGCTTTATTTATAGAAATTAGGCAAGAGTGAGCAATCAATACCTTTGCTTAGAACACCATAATGGCAAATATTTCACAATCAACAGCAGTGAAATATAAAATGTGTAAAAGTCCTACCGAGTGACAGCTAAAACAAATACTGAGACAGGTGTACACTGAAGTGTCTAAATGTTTGACAGCAACTGAAGTCAGACATTATGTTTTGTTATTGCTAGTAACTTCTGTTTATATCCTTGAAAGTGTTATTTTCATACAAAAATTGCAATTTATTGGGAATTCCCACAGAGTGTAATGCCAACATTTTACCCCAAGGAATACCTTTCACAATCAACATCTGCTGCTGTTCTATCGTGCTGGACCTGTGAGTAGCATCTCATGATTTTTCTTCAAGGTGTTGGCACATTCCTCTTGTGGATGTCCAGTGTGGCAGCACTGTATATACGTGGCAATGGTTTCATGGCTGATCTTTGTCTGCTGAGGGCAGATTTTAGTGAACACTGTTATTTGGACCTTCTGAGTGTATGTGTTAGTGCTCATTTACCACCTCATAAACACTGCTTTAAGCCACTTCTAACCAGGTGCTGCTACAAACAATACTGCTGGATGAAAGCTGCTTAACAATTGCAACCCAGCTCCTTTCTTCCCTCTGCAATTTTGTTATAAGAGGTTATAACAGCTCTAAATAGGTGAGTGTAGCCTCGGATTCCTTTGTGGCAGGAGCGTCATGGCAAATTTTTGTTCAGAGATCAGTGGATCCATCTGCATCAGTTTCTCGGTGAGCCAGCCTGTGCTTCACTCACAGCTGTGTATCCAGTCTTTCCCAGGTATGTGGTGCTGTGGATGGATGCCCAGGGGGCAGGCACTGACTGCTGGAGCTGAGTGCACCTGCCATGCTATGAGAACACCCTCGTTCAGGCTGCCAGTCAGTCTTGCTGTCTGACAGCAAGCCAGACACTGTACATAAAATCCAAACAGCCTTCTCCTAGAAAACCTGCCCTGAATTTTGAATACTTAGGTATTTGGTTCGCTGGGGTAGCAATCAGGAAACCACCCACACTGCTAATTGATACCATGAGTGGGATGTATACAGAGATACAACTGCTGTGAAATTAGAGCCTTTTGCTTTGCTTTGTCTTTTTGTTTTGTGTTAGTAGTTTTTAATCCAGTGAAAAAACATGGAACTGGAAGGGGAAGGGAAAATTGCTTGCCGTTTTCTTGGGTACAAAATATGGAGAGAGTGGAGGTTTTTCAAGTTGCCTGTCTTTTTCCAGTACATTTCTCTTTTTTCATTTCCTTTGAATGTGTAGCCTTCCTAGGGCCATTGCTTTTACTCTGCAGCAGCACCATGGTGTATTTTCACTGGCCTTTGGTGCATCATGAGGAAATCTATCCAGTACATTGCTATCCTTATCTCTGTCATGCTGTGGAACAGTATAAACATGATTTTTTTTTTGTCCTCTATTTTATTTAATGTTTGTTTTGGCAGCTTATTTCAGAGACTTTAAATCCCATAGTGAACACATCACCTGTTAGCAACGATTTGATAGTGCTGTGAACATAAAGATGAGTTTAGCCCGGCAGTCATATTCTTTCTTGTGTTTGGAATCTAAGCAGGTAGGGAATGCTTTCAAGTGAGGGAAATCTCTTTCCCGAAAAGCTTTAATGGTCAGGTATTTTGCATTGTTTGTTTGTTTGTTTGTTTTAACTGGAATGCCTTATCAGACCTCACTTCTACAAGTAACAAAACTGCAGAACAAATTTATTAATGGCCCGTGGAAGTACCCCGGCGTGAGGGCAGAATCACTTCAGTTGGATATTTTCCTATTACAGAATATGTCGGTGCTGTGCTGCTTTTCACCGTGGCCAGCAGGTGGGGAAAGGGACAAGGCAGTAGAGAGACAACTGCAGCAGCAGCTGCGAATCCCTGAGTTCAGCAGGTCCCGGGGCTGCCTCTCCAGCTGGGGAATCGAGGCTGGTTGGCTGCATTCTGTTTCATCAGATGTTGTAGACCATTAGTTCTTGCATCTTTCTGCCAGGGTATTCCTGAATTTTTCCCTTTAAAAGATAAGCTGCATTTATTTCTCTCTAGGATCTTCCTTCTGTATAATCATGAGTAACTGAAGTATATTACTAAGTGAAGTAACTGAAGTACACTACAAGTAAGTTGTGTTATTTTTATAATTGCCCTGATTAGATGAAAGAGACTAGATTATTTCAAACCATTTCTTGGCAAGCTGAAATGCAAGTTATTAATAAGAAGCTGGGTATTTAATGTTGCATCTTTTTTTTTTCCCCTCTGAAACATTGCTTTATCTTTTAAAAATGCCAGTGGTGTTCTAGGTCTTACAGTAGATGGGAAGACAATGGTACTTTTTGCCAACTTTCGTCTTCTGGTAAGTTCATAGGTTCTGAATCGACCTGATGCCTCCTGATAAATAGAGTGCTGTCACAGTCTTTATTTTCAAAGGCTGCTTGGAATCTCTGTACCTGTAATGGCCAAAACAACAAATCAGGAAAATGCTGCACAGTGGTACAAATTAGTATTCCCAGGGGTCCCTATGTGAAAAAGTGTCTTTATGGTGCAGTTAAGTGCCTTTTTGAGCTCTTTCTTTTTTTCTTGCTCTGTCAGGTTTTGGAGGTAAAAGTACCATTATGATAGGAAAAGGTGTTTTAAAGATATTTATGAACTTCATGCCATCAAAAGAGTAGTATGAAACTAAATGAGTAACTAACTCTAAGTGTCTCAGTACAAATAACAGATGTGCCAGTTTGCTTAGGGATGTTTAGCAAGAAAGGGTGATCAACAAAACGTTGGCTGAGCACAGCCAGTTACCTTCCTAAAGTGTGTCTCAGGCATGTAATTACTGGATAAAAGGTCTTGTCATCTTTCTTGCTCTTTACCACCAGATATTTAACATCAATTTACATCTGACAAAGATCTTGCAAAGCTGATTGGCGTAGTGTCTCAGTCACTGAAACACTCCCTCTGTTTAAACATTGATGCTTTCCTCAGAAAATATTTATTCTTTGGATTTATGTAGGGAGGTCCTTCAGTTTGTACTACCATAGTCTGTTTATTTCTTTGACAATACTGTGTCATATTATAATGCTTCTAAGGCTTTGGAAAGGTCCACAGAGAGAATTAAGAAGCATCGGTGTGATGGTGAAAGTGAAAGAAAATAGGTGGTGTTGGTGTTGGCTACCATAACAACAGCCAACCAAGCAGTAACAGCCCCCCCTTGGGCAACTGGAGAAGGAACTTACATGGACAGCAGTTTAGCAAGAGACTTTTGGGTAGAGAGATTCTAACTTTAATAATAGGAAGAAATGCTCTAAGCCAGTATAAATGGCACTTAGAGGTCATGAAAGAAAATTTCAGTGCTGATCTATCACGTCACTGTCAACCTGGAGGCAAGTCCAGTGCATCTCGGTTGGAATCTGCCCCTCAGTCATCACTTTGACCACGGGGCAAAGGTACCTCTGCAGCTGGACAGGAAGCCCCACCACTCATGTCCCTCATTTCTTTACAAAGAGATTCTGGTGTTATAGAAAAAGGGAAAATCACCTCTTTTCTCCTCTTGTGCAAATAAAAAAAACCAACAACCAAAAAACAAACAAGAACCCCCAACAACAACAACAACAACCAAACAAAAAACAAAATAAACAAACAAACAAGCCTTTATTAAGGCCCTGTAAAAGCCATGAGGTTTTTTCTGTTAACTTCTTTGAGATGAAGAATCAAGCCCTGTTGCAGGTTCAGGTTCCTTTGAACACTTTTGCTGCTGTTACTCATCTGTCGCAGCAATCCATCCACCTCTGTACTTCAGTAGATTATGGGCTTAATTTTGGAAAATCTAGATGAATTTTGTAATTTTGTCAACAGGCAATCAGCTTTGGCTGCAAATACTGTTCTCAAATGTGTGCACTTAATGGGAAATGGCTTTTTATGTGTGTTTCCTCCACAAATGATGATTGTAAAAGTTTAATCAGTGATGGAAGAGAATCTGGCAGCTTCACACCATTATGGAGAATAGGAGACATGTTTCTGGTGAAAGAAACAGGTTATGCCCCCACTACTTCTTTGAAGTACTTTCCTCTCTGGATCATTGTCAGACCTTCTGTAGGGTCAGGAGAAGTTTGCTGCTCTTTGCACAGGAACTAATTTCTGCCATTTTACAAATAGCAGTGTCTACATCTGTGGAGAGTCAAATGGGGAATCAGCTGTACATTCTTGACAGAGAAACCTATAGGTTGCATTTCCTTCTCCAAGTGGGTGTGGAAGAGAAAGGGAGGTAAGATAAATCCCAGTAGGTGAGCACAGCAAAAGGTTTTTAAAGAGAATGAAAAGCAGGATTGCACCTGTATTCCTTGGATCTTTCTGAAAGAATTACTACGTTGCACAGTGTATGTCCACAGGAGTAGTTCTGGTTGCTGGCTGGCTGACACTGAAAATAGACTGCACCTTTTGTTACTGAATATGCCAACCATTTCTGCATTTGCCCTGAACAAGTGGAAGGTGTTTAGGCAGATATGAGATCTGTGTGTGCTCAGTTTTTTAAGATTTTTTTTAGCATAAGTCAAGCAGCTTTGAACAATTCTCCTTTGACTCATTAACTATCAAAAGGCAATGTAGATGGGAGGCATAAAACTGTTTCTTTCAGAAAAGAGATGTATAGCTGCGCTATAATCTTCCTCCATGTGAAAGCATCCTTGACATGAATTCAGGCTTATACATAAGCAAGCACTGACACATTACATGACATATTTATAATAAGATAGAGAAATATATAGAGAACAGTTCAATGTGAAATGCCATTTGAGATATCATTGCTTCATCTCCTGGTATCTCACCAGGTCTCCAAATTCTGGCCCAGGGGACTATAGGGCCTCCATTAGGTCCTTTTTCATTTCTTGTGTGATTGTATCACCTATCCTCGGATATCTCAAATGACAGAAGATACTTATTCTTAGACTAATGAATTAAGACCATATAGATGAAAATAGCATGAAGTTTGTTCCTAGCTGGTTAAAATGCAACTTCTAGAGACAGATTAAGCCTGAAGGATACATTGAGATTCCTTATTCACAAGGTGCTGATTTTAGAATCCTAATCTGTAATTTTTTATAAACTATGGATAATGGAATAAAGGTCATGCTTATTACGTTTTCAGACTATGCCACACAAAAGATACCGTGAGTATTTTGGTGTGGATGTTGGTAAATAAGTGCTTAAAATGGAGAAGGTAAGGACTTTTAATGTCACTTTTGACAACTGTATTAATAACAAGAATGAATCAGTAGGGATGAGAAAAAAATGGGTGAATGACTAATTAAATGTGTGCTTTTTCATGAGGTGGTTGAAATCACTGTGTGTGTGAATACTCAGGACAGAAGCAGGATTAGTATGTAGAAACATAAGTTGGAAAAGACATTAAAGATCATTGATTCCGACCATGTTCAATACTAAAACATGTTATGTAATAGTCTTATAATACACAATGCAGTGTTATATATATTATGAAAGAGGAAACTAAATTTTAAAATCTTTGGGTCTGAGCTTTTGGTACAGTGTGTCCTAAGGGGGCTGTATAGCCAGCAGTATGCCAGTGTTGTGCTACTTGTTACATTCTTTGAATGAAATTATTTTGATGCAGAACTGAGCTTGGAGCTAAAAAGGACAGTTTCTGGCTCGTAGGAGGCAGTTCCTGGAGAAAGAATGAAAGGGAGAGACACGATTTTAATTCAAAATTGTCTTGATTAGTTGCATAAGTGATTTGAAATCAGTGAGATGAAATTTAGTAAATTCAGGTGCATCAGGGAGATGTGGGTTTATAGGCAAGGAGGGAACATTAGTAATATAACATGAAGAGCTACTGACTGCGTGAAGATCACAAATCTAATAGAGATTTGCAAAAGAGGGAAAAATGAACATTTAATTCTGGGATTTATGAACACAAAGATGATGCATGGGAAGTAGGAGGTGAGACTGCAGGTGAAGTAGAAGGTCTGGTTCTGTACACCATGATTTAAAAAAGAAGGCTACAGGAGATCCATAAAAATTATTAGATATTTAAAGATCAAAGGGCATGATCTTCAGGTGATATAAATCACTTCAGGCTCAATAACTCTGAAGAACTAATCTGATTCACACCAGCTGAGGAGTTGATTAAATGACTTATTTTTTAAATTTTCTTTCTAATCTAACCTTAATGGTGGCAATTTACATTAACTTCTCAGTGACATCAGGTTTTTCCCCAGGGCTTACAGGAAAGAATTATTTGAGTGTCATAATTTAACTCTCTCTCTCTCTTATTTCATTTTTATTTTAAACTGTACTGTAGATTTTTTCAGTTTCTATTTTAGCATTATTTAAAAATGAACACAGATAAAATGGGAAAAAGGAAGTACTTTTTAAATACAGGGCACAATTAACCTCTGAACTCTACTGTCCCTTGATATCATTGCTGCCAGAAGCTTAATAGGATCAAGAAAGGGTAATAGATAATGAGAAAATCTCCTGATGTATCAAAGGAGATTAAAATAAAAAAAACTTCAGGGAAAAAAAAAGGACAAAAAGCTACACACATCAGGACATAAGACAGCCTTCATATATCTGGATGGGGGAAGCTTGTTTCTCAAAAGCATGTTGTCCTGTAGTTGCCCTTAGTGGACTTGTCTGTCTTTGGAACATCTCCTGTTACCCCTCATCAGATGGAGGATATAGAAGCAGATGGACTCAGCTTTCAATGAGTCTGGCAATCATGTTTTTTCCTGGTTTGAATTCTGTGCTCCTGCAGCTAAACCTTGTAAAGGTGACTGAAAGGGCTATTTAGAAAACCAGCAAAGGAAAGCTTCTTTTTCTGTCTGTGTATTCATGTCTGTGTGCTGAACATGATTTGTTGTTTCAACATCCTTTATGTACCTATGTGTTTAATTTTCACTGGAGGCTGGATTGGTGAGTTGAAGAAAGGTTTCTCCAAGATTTGATCAGGAAGAGGTGGACGGCAATAAAGAAAAGCAACAAAGGAAGAATGTAAAAGCATTGTTTGGGTGCTTAGGGACAAAATTATAAATTACAAAATCCAGCTTCAGTTAAAACTGTGAGGGAACATTAATGATGATAAGAATGTGTTCCAAAAATATGCCAGCTACCAAAGGAAATTTAGGAAAAGTAGTGTTGGTAAACAAGAGCCTAGTGATAGACAGTGGGGAGAACACTGAAATTCTCAAGACGGTTTTTTTCTCACTATTCACAGGCAAGCTTGCTCCCAGGCTTCTCCATGTACTGCCACAGTTTGGGAAGGAGATGGCAACTAACAGGGGGGAGAAAC
This sequence comes from Pipra filicauda, assembly GCF_003945595.2. NCBI lineage: Eukaryota > Metazoa > Chordata > Aves > Passeriformes > Pipridae > Pipra > Pipra filicauda. The sequence goes on from NW_024104487.1 coordinate 7,191,077, forward strand.
AGGTTATAGACTACTCAGAAAGGCTGATTTTCTTGAAATCTGGGAAGGTGGCTGGAATTTACCTGAGCTTGCTGGTGTGGTGACTATGAGGCTGCTGTCTGTCATTTAGCAAAACTCGTGACAGTCAGGGAAGCAAGATTGGGTACTGCCACCCTGCATTCCTAATGGATGGCTTTCTCAGCAAGGTTTTGTGCTAGTCTGCTTGTGTGGATTCTCAGCTGAGCTGATTTAATACCTTGATTAAATTTTTGCGGTTCTTTTCTTCCCCCAAGCCTACATATTGCTCTTTGGAATTGTTGGTGACTCATGTCTAATAGCCTAATGCTGTTGGAGCTGTGTTCTAGTGATGAGATATGTGAGCTTCAGTTCATTTCTCCTAACATTTCATAAGTCTAGGAATTGTTATCTTTTGAAGGGAGAGACTAGTTTTTCACCCTTACTGGCTCTTTACAGTGATCCTCCTTGCATCCTTACTTGGAATTAACAAATTACTCTGGGAATTGAATAACCCAAAATGGGATGCTGAGAAGAGATTTTACTCCTGCGCTTTTTCATGTGCAAGTTAAACATCAGATATGGGGTGTTTCTGGTGTAATCTGAGCCTTATGGAAGGCTCAGTTCCAGTTTCTTCTTACCTCGAGAAGCTGTAAACTGAATTGGATTATCTGGTTGAATTAATAGATCCTACACACATTTTAAAACTTCTTGTAGTTTCTTTCCAACTTTCTTGCCTGGAAAGACTTTCCAAGGCATCTGAACAGCATCACAAAATATTTTTGCATCATCTTGCAACTATTTGAGCAATATGTTCATGCTTCATGTAGTTTGTGTGAAAATCATGTCTGTCAAAAACCTGCTTTTGGGAATTTCCTCTATTCCTAAGAGGCAAAGCTGAAATAATGTGACCCCAATGATTTATGTTAATAGAGGATCTGGCCTCATCTGTCTATTTTTGTTATACACAAGTGTAGAGGCTGTGTCGTTTATGCTGTGGTCTGACTGTTGTCTTTGCTTAAAGCTCTTTGCAAATAAATGCCCCAAACCAGGGAAAAGAATGGGCTGAGCTGAAGAAAGGGAATCTTCTGTTTCAATTTCAAGTGTTACTTTGAAGGTTTAAAAACTTTGTAAATGTCACAGTTTTCTTTTTGTGGGCCTTAGCTCAACAGGAAAAGTCTTCAGATCACAATGAGCTTCAAGCTGGTTTCCTATTACTTTTGATATCTTGTTCATTAAGCTATAATAAATTGATAGAACTAAGGGCTGTAAAAGGTCTGTGACTTTCTTCCAAAGATGTATTCTGTCTTGATTTGAAGGTCTTGGTTCTTAATCACTCTTGCAGCTGAAAATTAGTCATATTTCCAATTTGAATTTGTTCAACTCGACCCGTCTACCACTACTTCTTGGTTTTCCTGCTCTGACTCTACATCCTTGTAGGTCTCTTCTTGAAAAGGTAGGCAATATAACTTTAATTCTTTCATGTTTGCTTCTTCAGTTTTGTGCCATGACTTTCCAAATGCGGACACCAGAATTGGAAGCAGCATTTCCATTTCAGTGCTATCAAAAATGCACTGAAGACAGATATTGCTTTTCCCAGGTTCATATACTGAAGGAACATACTAACCTTTCACTGAGACTAATAACAGATAATTCTCTTAATCAGTTGTTTGTCCATTTTAACTCTAGATTCATTTTAAGTCACTGCTTTGCCAATACACCCTCCACTCTGTAGGCATGATTTGCACTTTTTTTCTAGATGTATGATGTGAATGTGATTTTATTAAAATACTTTGTGGGCTTAATTGTTTCATATGCTGAATTACTTCAGATCATTCTATATAACTTTTCCATCTTTGCTCTTTATCATCCTGCCTGTTTTTGTCAGCTGTAATTGTTCTAAGATTGCATTAACCTTATTTCAAAATCATTTATGAAAATTTGATGTATTCCAGAATCCAGTGGCAACCCTGAGGGACCATATTCAAATTACTTGGGTTCCATGGTGTATTCCCTTTTGTGACTATTTCTAGAGGTTTGTGGGCCATTTCTTAATTCCCTTAATATGTTCTTTGTTAATAATGTTTAGTGTTAATTTTTAGATCAGATGATCATATGCTTATGCATAAGTCAAATGCCTTATAAAAGTCTAAATATATCCTCATAGATATCTTTTTTTAAATAAAATTTTTCCCTCATCAGATATTAAATAAGATTTGGTCAATAAATCTGCTTTCTGTATAATCATAATCACTGGCTGTAATTATATTCCAGCACTAATATTTTAATTGATAAACTGATACAGGATTTAATTGACAATTTGCCCATGTTGGATTAATTGGCTTGTAGTCATACTGACTCTTTACCTGCCTTCCTTGAAGGTTTGGGCAGTGATTAGCAATCTTCTGAATTTCTTAAAAATATACAGCAGAGGCAGTTATCTCATCAGGTAGCTGTAGCCCATCATTGGCATGTAAGAAAACTTTTGAGCATGTTGTCAAAACGTTTTGTAACTGAAAAAGTCTAATCTGAAGAAATTATTTTTGTCACATGAGACCTTTTTTACTTAAATACTGTTTTCAATGGAAGAAAAAAAATAAAAAAGTACTATTAATTAATAGTTAACATGTTGCTTAATATGAACTTAACCAAAGCACCTCTTCCTCTAAATGAAATCCTTTGTCTTGTGTAAATAAAGAAAATCAAATAAAGTTTACACCAAATTACTGGTTAAGGAAAGAGGACAAAACATAGAACAGGAGAATGATATAATTATTGGTTTTGTCAACATTTTCATGCCCCTTGGAAGTCAAATCAACCTGCATATAATTGAAATTCTGAGCATGTGTCCTTGGTTCAAGGACAGATTGAGCATCTGGTAAGAGCAGTATCCTCAGTCTTTGTATTGGCAGAAAATAAAGCTGAATCTACTTTAATCAGAAAGGGGCAGTGAAATTCAACAGCTTATGGCTGAGAACTAAAGAGACAGCAGGGAGAAGACAAAATATGAGCCCTTCTGAGGCACCGTCAGAGGTGGGTGAGAGGCAGCCTGGAACTGAGAGGAAATGGATTGCCCATTTCAGAGACGGCCAGATTGGAGCTGCAGCTGTCACACAGGTGGAAAAGGAATTATCTAAGCCAAGAGATTTGCTGCACCAAAGGGAAATCCTTAAACAAATACTAGTAAAGGCAAAGGAAGAGCATGGCAGAGGCACACGTTGGCAAGATGAACCCAGAGCTCTTGCAGATCTGAAAAGGAAAAATTACCCCATGGGCAGAGTATGAAACCACGGGCTTCATTTTATGGTAACACAAAATTATCTGGCTAAAACTACTGATGGAGGCTTTCAATCAGGAGGAGAGCCCACCACAGTTGGGTGACATGTGTCCACAGGAGAACAAGGAGAAAGCTCTGACGGTGGTAGGTTGTGTACTTTAAATGCCAGGATGTGGACGTGTGTATGTAAATTGTCATGCTGGCATCAGGAAATGATGTTCTCCAAGACAGACAGCCACAGCAGCCCAATCCTACGAAGAACCCACAGGACAGGAAAGGAGGAATGATCAAAGTCAGTACTGTGTAATATCACTGTACACTTTATTTTCTGTATTGCTCTGTGTTCCAGGAGCAAGAAGACATATTTTTCTGTATGGCAGTCATTATGATTATTTTCTCATTAGTGATGCAGGACCAAGGTTTTTGAAGTATGTTGTCACTTAATTCCCCAGTAAATTGAGGGGCTTAAGAAGGGATTTGGCTGTCTAGATACCTTTAGAAGTCTCTGCTTTCAGCTAAAAATTTTTGAAGCCTGTTTCTGTTCACTTCAGCAAACTGTGAACTGGGCCTAAGTTCATCTCCTTGATAATCTATTTTATCAGTTTTAGCATTCATGGCTGTTATTAAAAAGGCAAATCATAAAAACAGTATTTCATTCTTTTCAGTGCTTAAGGTAATTGATGACAGATAACACCACTGTTTCGTACTGACATGTACCTACTCCTCCTTTGAAGAAATGAAGCTATGTCAACTCTACAAAGTTGCTAGGACAACATGAGGGAACTTAAGAATTCTTCTCCTCGAGGAGCAGCACTTTTCTTGCTGCTGCATTAATTACATTACTCTATATTTATCGCAGTTCAGGAGAAAAGTGACGATTAAGATATGACACTTCTCTGGAGAATTGCCGTTTTATTTAGGGACAGTGTGAAGTTGGGGCTGCATAATCAAACTGAAATGGAGACCCTTGCCACACTCTGCTATCAATTATACTTTCCATCAATGCCCAATTTAGGAATTAATGTAGCTTTTGGTTCTGAAGTGATAGGAGAAATTTTGGCAACCAAAGTTTGGTTTTAAACAGAGCACGAGAATCAGAAATAGTTACCTAGATTGTATGCTTGTGCAGGGAAATGTTGGATAAAGTCTTACTACCAGGCATACCTGTAAATGTTCTTTGAACTTCTTTTCCCATTGTAAAGTGCCAGTTCGTCACAACTGTGATTGTTCAAAAGCCACCTTTCCCAGCTTGCAAAATGTATACACCTTTTTATGATTTATCAAAATACCCTGTTTAACTCACTTGATTTCTGAAATCAGCTCCTTGTTTTATTTCACTCTTTTGTGAAAGAATGATTCATTTCACCTTGGTCATCTTTGACATCTATGACAGTGTTTTGGATAGAACAAATGCGAAATATTCTGAATGTTTCAAAAGAGATTTCAGGCGATTAGTTGGAGAAAATGTGTGGATTCTTAACTTTCTTACCAATGTGGAAAAGAAAAAAAAATCCTAAAGGTGGGTAAGCTCACTTACTGAACAACCTTGCCCCTCTAAGACTATAGGCAATCCTGTCTGAACTCAGGAATTGTGCTGAGTGCTGAACATCACTCCCAATCTACACAGGTATAATCTATACACCTGTGACAGTAGGGGGGTACCTTAATTTATTGCTGGGTTAGACTGGCAGATAACTCCTTCTTCACAGGGAGCAAGGGGAAAACAGGAAAGGATGTGCATTTAGACGATTCGAGGGTGAATCTTCTAAAACTTGAGGCATTAAAGCAATCAAATTAGCTTCTATCTTGTTTGATCCTAATTGAAATAGCTGTAAAATAATTAAAATATTTTTTTAGCCTGAAGCATTGATAGTCCAGTACTTGAAAAAGAAAGGGCATCAAGCAGAGGGCATGAGCAGCAGTATCTGAGTCAGAACAAGGTATTTTTTTTCTCAGAATCTTGCTCTATTTTCTCTGCACTGCTTAATATGTTATAAGGCTTATCATGGTATCCATGTGCACTATTCTTTTCTGAATTTTTGATTTTATTTAATTGCCATCATATGATATTGTATCTAAAATGTCCTCAGTGTTAATTGTGTAGAGGGAGATGATAGGATATCACAGATATTTAGAAAGGTCAAACACACAATCTACGAAGATCAGTACAGCTCTGTGAGCAGACACTAGTTTACATTTTTGTACTATTACTTCATTGCAAAATGAGCCCAATTACTATATTATGTTTACCCAGTTAACAACAAGAGACAAAAAATCAGCACTAGGCAATATACTTGTGCAGCTAAGGTAGTCCTGTGGAAAAAAAAAGCAAAATGATCTTTGTCTTTAATTTACTTTGAGCCAAAATTGATTTTGTTTCCTTATGTTTTCAACTTGCATTGTGAATTCAAATGACTACACAAATTATATGTGAACAATAAATTTCATGAATCAGAAATCTAAAATAATATTTTAAGGTCGTATGTGAAGTTTCATACAAACATAGGAAACTAACTTTGTGCTGTTAGTTCTGTCTTACCAATTTGGGACGCAAGACAGGCCCTTCAAAGTCTATTTCAAAATAATATCTTTGCTTACTTTGGTATTTAAGAGTCATAGGCTTTGATAGAAGACCCAGCTTCAACAATTCACTAAGTAAATATGCTTTCAATATTTACAAAATTTCTGTCCTTAAATTCTTTGGACATGTGTGCTGATAAATTTAATGTGTTACTTCTGAGAAGCTTTGGATATTCTTATGTCATGAAATCATTTCAACAGATGGTTAATGTATAACCCCAGATTTTCAGTGGATATCAGGAAGATGTGCTAGACTAGGTTAATCCTTGGCTTACATCTGCTGAATCAGATTTTACAAGGAAGAAATGGATCTGTGTTATCTACCCAATTCTGGTGTTCCTGTAAGCAGTTTATGTATGTCCAGTATTCCTATGCAGTTCCACAAATACTTTGAGTCATGGATATATTGTAAATTTAATTTTTTCACTGGAAGTTATTATTTTATGTGTTCCTCTTCAAAGACTTGTACTTATATCCTGCATTTTTTACAAATAAAAAAGGAGACCTGCAACATTAATGGCACTTGCAGATAACATGAAATTTGAAACAGAGAAATAGTCAACCAGGAAAATGAAAGCAATACAGAATATCTGCAGAAAACAGACAAGAGGTGATTCCATATGGTCAAATGCAAGAGAAAAAAACAAATAGACCAAACAATAGAAAACTCAGTGGTAGGCAGAAATTTTATACTAAACACTGAATGGCAGTGTTTATAACAATTTTAGTTATTTTATGATTAGATTTCTGTAATGATTTCCATATCAGTACTCATGCAACTTGAAAACATTACAGAAATTATCCTCACATTTATAACAAAATACATTGTTTTACAGCACCATGTCATTATTTTATAGATTTTACAGCTGAGAAGCTGGCACATGTAGATGTATTCTTCAGAGAGCAGGACATTCTCAAGAGAAGCAATTTTCTGGCTTAAACCAGACAAGCTGTTCCAAGAGGCATTTATCAAGTGAAGCCATGACAGTTCTTCCAGACTGAAGCACAGAGAGGTCCTTTCTGGCACATCAGGAAAAGAAGTTGTGTTACTTAGTTCTGATATGAATTTTAACCATAAAACTGTTCAGACTCTCTACAAAAAAATATAAATGGACTGTACAGGGAATTATGGGAGGAAAGATCTTTTTATGTCTCCAGTAGTAAAACATGAGGATATTTAACCTTGCACTGAGAAGATATTCATGCTTTTTTTGTGACTTTTTGGGACCAGAAAACTTCAGTTTTCAATTTTGGACATCACAATATCAAAAATAGGCAGACCGTTTTTTCAGTAACTAAAGCAAAAACAAAAAGTCTGGAATTAGCAGAAGAAATGAAAAATATTTATGCTAAGGAGATTTTGTGATACTTAGCACCTAAATTAAACATGCATTTCAAATTGCTAAACACCCAGCATTTCCTATCCGTAAGCCTAATGTAATGTTAGTTTATATTTGTCAAATAACACACTATCGCTATTGTTATTCAGTTTCAGCAGAAGGATTGCCACAGACTTCAAGGTAGCCAAGATTTCTGCTGCAAAGTTAGCAGGAAAAGGCATTTACCCATGGAGGAGGCAGTGGCTTTCTGGCTAGAGCACTTTTTGGGTTCATGGGTGTGACCTGACCTGATATACCCAGTTTGGAGCAGAAACTTGAATTGAAATCTGCTTTGTTCAGGAAGTGGGGCATCTGAGTCATCTTCCTACAGGTATTCTTTCTCTCAGCCTTTCTTCTTGGCATTTTTCAACTTTGTGTTAAAAATGTACAGTTACTTTTCAATACCATTTTATCTCTGAGGAATTAGAAAGGAAATCATCTGCTGTTCTTTTTTCCCTCCACAAGAACTAAATTTGATTTGCTCTATTTTAGGTCTACTTGTAAGAAAGCTCACAAAAAAGTGTTTAAAACTTAAAAAAAAAAAAGGGTTGGCCTCACTGCTGATTAATATTCATTGCGTTCACTCCCACTTTCTTGCCTGGACCTTGTTGTCACTGCAGAGAACAGGATCCACTACTATAACTGACATGCCATGCTCTCCCTTGCTCCCTCCCCTTTCCAAGAGCGTTGAGCTGAACTTCAGCTCATGGTTTAGGACTAGACTGTAACAATGCCTCATAGTGATATGGAGAAAAACATGGGAAACAAGGACAGCCTTGAGCCCCCAGGGACTGATCAGGAACACGAACTGTACTATCCTAGAGACAGCTCAGAGCAGCCCCACAGAATATCTTTCCTCCCCAGAAGCTGGTCCCTCACCTCTGGGAACCTGTCTCAGCAAGGAGAGTCCTGAGCAAAGGTTGTTGTGCAGGGATGATGATTATGGTCTGTTTGCCATATCAGTCAGCATTTCAAAATCTTTTGTTGCTTTAAAGAAAGGCAAAGGAATGAGACAGAAATTTTCACCAGATGGCAGCCTCGCAGATGAGAAGGTGCTGCCTTTTCTCACTTTGTGATTTGTTGAAAGCTGCCTATTCTTGCTGTTTTAATTTTGTCTTGTTGGCATGTTCCCAGTGAACCTGTTTTCCCCATATGTGAATATTCTCTTTTCTAAACCAAGGTAACACAGTTGGCAAATATTATTGCATGTAAAGGGCTCGTTTCTTTTTCTCTTGTGTTCAATAGTACTTGTTTTTTCTATCAAACATATTTTTATATGCAGTCCCTCAAAAGACTGACATCAAAGCACACAGTTTGACCAGTTTGTTCTTGTGTGTAAATAAATGCTCATGTATTTTTCTTTGTATCTAGGGCAAATGATAGGTGTAGGTCACGTTTCCTGTCTTTCCAAGACCTCAAGTCAGTAAATGTATTCCCAGAATCCTGAGATTAATTTTTCAACTGTTTTTCTGCATAAGTGGGCTATTGCTAGATGTTGGGTATGCATCACAGAGCGTGGCCTGCTTATTTATTTGAATAAAGGGAAAATGAACTGAAGTTTATCCCATTGTATATAGAAAGAGGGAAGACACAGAGATAGTAAAGATTGGTTTGTCACAGATCTGACCTTCTATATCACCTCTTGCCTAGTAAAGAGGCACTGGCACAGTGTAAAATACCCAAAAGAAGATAGGCTGGCTATGCTTGTTCTGGTAAACAAAGCTGTAAGGGCCTAGTTTGTGACTTTGATGGCAAATGACATGGCACTGTTTGCATCCAGCTTTTTCCCCTCCCCAGAGTGGCCTCCTCTGTTTCCCAACCTGGGTATTTTTTGACAGATTAGTGGTTAGGATAGGACAAAACTGTACTAGAGAAGCCAAAGGTTTGGCAATATGAACAATCATGGCAACCTTGGTCTGTCTTCTTTTGTTATTATAGGTGTAGCCTCAAACCCAACTGATTTAACTTAGACCAGATGGAATGTGGTTTAAAACCACTTAAAATGTATAGATAGAAACCAACATATTCATTCACATTTTAACTCGGCTAGAGTCCTGCTCAAGTTCTTCTGCTTAAGTCTTGTTTCTCCTTCCATAAGGAGGAAAGGAAAGGCCCCTTAGAATAGCTATTAACTCTCTCCTTGTGGAAATTCACAGAAGGATAGTAAGGCTGGGTTCAGTTTCTTCCTGGACTGACTAATTTGAAAACACATCTGCTTCCAATTTGGAGGAAGGAGATGAAGAATTCTTTGTCTGAAGGTCATGCTTTGGAGCCAGTCTTCTTTGTATTAAACAATTACCTACTGACTCAGAGAAGGTGAGAAAATAAGAGGACAGATAGTATTTGGAAACAGGGTGGTGAGCCTGCTTGGTTGGATCTGCAACTGAAACATGATGACCAGTCCTGTCTATGCTTGTAGTCATTTGTGATACACAGAAAATCAATAATAAAGCTGATTTATGCACCTCCTTCTGGAGTATGATCCTAAAAGGTGTGACTTTGACAGCTTACAACTAGGTGACTGTGTACCTGATTGTCAACATGAATGTTTGTCTCTTCTTCAACAGAAATGGAGGTGGGAAATGGGACCATTGTTGAAGCCGTGTTCTACTGATACTGATGACTTGTGATCAGGAGTTTATTTTTCTGGGTCACTGTGAACATTTATCTGAATTCTCATCCAGAGAAGTATATATTTATGCTATATATAAATAATCATGGAATTGATTTTCTGACTTCAGTTGTCTGCACGTTAACCAATATTTCTAAAAAGAATCTGTCTTTTATTTCATTTAAACAACTTCTGTAGACATTTAGTGTAGAGAAAATAAAGAGATTGAGAGATGTATTTTCTTTTTCTCATTAATTCTGTTAGACACAAGAAGACCGGAGAGTAATTAACATATTGATTTAGAGTAAATATAAATTAACCTCATCATTTCTTACGTGAAAGCTTGGGGAATAAAAGTTTGATAATAGTGCTAGAAAAATGTTCTGATTTTCCACAGATATAAATTTTATGATCAAGGAATGGGAAAGAGAAGGAGGGTTATACTTCAAGCACTGACATTCTCTTTCATCTAACAGGTTTCATCTTTCTAGCTTTCAACATCAAGAGTTAGAGACAGACCCTAATGACTGTGATTAAGATATGCCCGCTTATATCAGGGCTGAAAGTTGTGCCTGGTTATTTGAAGGGGAATAATAAAATCCACATAACTGTATTTTACTTGGCTAGAGTTCTCCTTGTGTTAACTGACATACTGCAGAAAAGTTATGGGGTAATGAAATTTTATATCAGAGCTTTTAAACATAAAACAAGTGTAAATTACTGAAAATTTATGGTTCATTTATTCAACTACCGTAGTGTTATTCTGGCCAAGATCAAACATTTGGCTAGTGGACTAGAATTTTTCTTTTTTTTAGAGGACGAAAGAAATCAGTAAGAAATAGTGTTGTTCTCAGAGTTGAAGTCAGCATGACCTCTGTCTTGTAGATTCTTCTGTTCAGCTATAAAAGAGTCATGGGGTTTGGTTCTGAGCCTACAAAAAAAAATCTATTTGCTTCAGTGGAATCAAGAAGGAGCAGTAATTTTTTACTAGCATATTCAAGCGCCACATGTTAATTAACATGGGACTTAAAGGGACATGTACCTGGAAGATTAAACCATAAAGTCTAGTCTCTAAATTATTAAATATTCAAAATATCTCAGTCAGAGCTGCAGTTAGGATGGGATTCACTTGGGGAAAAAATGCTCAGCCTTGCTCATTGGTGATTTCCAGCATCTAAGTATCTGCTGAAGATATAAGTCTGAAAACATAACAGTATTAATTAATTGGTAGATCTTTTGATTAGAATTTAAGAGTGACAAACCATCAGACTAAAGAACTGTCTAGCTCAGACTGTGTTTCTAGTGGATGCTTGGGGAAGGAAAGTAATAAAAAAGACAGGTGTTTCCCTGTTCTACCTTGTGTCTTGCACACATGTTAATCTGTCCCAAAGCCATGGATTTTTAGCATTCAGTAGATTTATCCACTAACTATAGTGAAAACAGAGTTTATGGAGATTACAAACCCCTTTGTGTGGATTGAGAGCAAAAAGCAACACCATCTTGGTTTCCATTTCTCTTCCTTCAAGGAAAGATACTCTATTTTGTTTTCTTGCTTCAATCTCTCAGTGCCTGCCGCCTTCCTCATTAGATACGCAGGTGAAGTGATGGGAAAGGCTTTGGCTTAGATCTTCCTCCTTCCTTCTGCCAGGAAGAAATTCACTGAGTCACGTCCCATATCAGGTTGAATTTGAATATCACCCCTAACAGACAGATGCGCGAAGCCTTATCGCAACATGTACTGACTGTGGTGGTGATGAGGTGATAGGACTACGACAGTCAATCTTCTGGGACTGGATTATCCAGGTGTAGAGCATCCCCGTACCCTAAGTGCTGATGTGTGATGGAACGAAAACTTGAGAGGGAATTTGTATTGCAGATTGTGTAAATTGGCAATTCCAAGGCCAGAAAAAATAAAATTATCTATGGTACAGCACTTCAAGACTTGGGTACAGCTTGTGCCTATCCATTCTGAAACTTCTTGTGTACTTCAAATTCAACAAAGTGAATATGCTCGAGTGCGTGCAGATGCAGCCACGTAAATCTCTGCCCTCAAAAACAAAACTTCAGTCCAAGCTGAAGCCATATATCTAAAATAAGGGAAGGTGCTCTTCCTGTCCTAGCTCTTTGCCTGATGTATTTCAGTGAAGTTAAATACAGCTCTGTAGCCAAATGAAATAAATTTTTGGCGTGCATGAATAAGGATATATGAAGGGGAAAATATTTTTATTTGTCTACTCAAGACTTGTATAAACTCTCCTAAAAATTGAATTTGATTAAATGTCAAAGCCAATTCACATGGGATCAGAAGCTCTACATTTTAAAGGAAGTTCATGTCAGGATAAACCTTCTTTCAAAATATTGATACAAACCTAGCACAAAGGTACAATTTGATTCCCCTTCCCCTGGACTTTTACTGGCTTGACTGGACAGGACGTGGTGGCTGCTCTCTAACTACTTCCAAGCAGTGTCTCCTAGCAGGAGAGCACTGTGAAAATGTCACAAGCAATCATAATATTTGCAATCATTGGCACTATTAGACATGCAGCATTTATTAAGGAACGTTAAAGAACAGCAATAAATGGCTTTTGTGCAGTTTGAGATCTGGCTGTACCAGAAACAAAATATTTATCACATCAAGAGGTATTATTGACTGAATGTATACCAGAAATAAACATGCCTTATGCTAATAATTTGTTGGCCAGGTGTGAGCCAGAGCTAGCCTTAGATCTCTTCACTGTTGTAGATCAGTGGCTTTCAGTGTTTCTTTGCCTTTTCCTCCCCACTCAGACTCTTATCCAAACTGTTTTCACAAGGTCTGCCAGAGCAACCCTCATCCATGTGCTTGTAAAAAGGCCTTTTGTGCATCTTTTCTGTTAGTCATCCCCAGACACTAAGGCAATGAAAATATTGTAGATGCCATGTTATGTAACAGTGGCTCTCTAAGCATATCCTGTGGAGCACATGATGAAGCTCAGTGGCAAGCTGGTCGCCCTGATGGTGCTGGCTCCTTCTTGGTTCTACTCACTACCAAGATGCTGAAAAACAGCTTAGAGTAGGTTGCTAAGAGTAGTTTTTTATTGCTTTGCAAAATGGAAATGAAAATTGGTAACCAGGTTCATTAAACTGGACAGAGGTGCTAGGGATTCAGCACGGTTAATTGTTGTTTGTGATGATTAACATATGAGCTAGTTCCCCTAAATTCCTTTTGTAATGAATGGAGAGCAGTAAACACTTTAAGTGTGGGATGAAAGGAAATGTATGCCAGAAGTGCCTGATTTTCTCCATTAACTGTGAATGAACAGTACTGTGCCTGGTTCAGGTGTAGCTGTCCCTATCACAGGGGATAGCAGACCCTGTCTGTGTAGCTACTTTGGAGAAACAACTAATATAAATTTCCTCCCTGTAGGCACACTAAAGGAATATGAAGAAGCTAAAAATCACTTAGGACAAAACAGTGACATTCTCATGCAATGAAAATGCTTGCAAAATTCTCTACAAGCTCACTAATGTCCAGAGTACATCTATTCAGGTTAAGTTGTGTAAACAAAAAAAATGAATCTAACCAAAAATTAGTCTTAGTGCTGTTTTGTTTCTTGATATGAATGCTATAAAAGCTGCAGCAGTTTTAGAATCCAAACACTTTTTTATTAAAATACAGTTTCAAACCCACTAGTACATGATTTATTGCTGCATAAATTAAGCATTTCATCATGAGATGCTGTACAGAAAGGATTGCTAAGTTTTGCCAGTTAAAGCTACCCACTGATGTGATCTGTGACTAGACCAGAATTTATTTTGGATTAGGAGATAATACTGGGATCCATTTTCAGGAGATACCTGTATTTCTCCATGCAGCAGGAGACTGGCTTTTTGAATATCCTTTTCCCCATAAGCAATGCAAAACACTCTAAGGAAAAATCAAGTTTGTGAGAAGTGCTTAATTTTTTCTTTTCAATACCATAAATGTTTGCAGAGAGTTTTATTCCCTGCTTATTATAAATGCTGATCAATAAATCAGTGTTTATAAGTCTCAAAATCCTACAAATAAAGGTCTCAAAGGAATATAATACAGGTATTATGCCCTTACTGATTATTATCTCTGTTTGATTTTTTTCCAGTTAGTATCTGAAAACAGGTTAGTTTGTTACACAGGCTGTTTCTAATGTATTATTTTCTTGGTATTTTATATATATGTGTGTGAATATGTATATGTGTGGGTATAGGTAGTTTACTCAGAAATGCATTGTAAATTATTTATTCTTAACTTCCTTGTAGCTACTGGCTGACTTTCAAACAATCACAGGACAACCCATCATAAAATTCTTGATTTATATTATGATTATAAGAGCATCTTTGCCATTTGAATACATTTGCTGTATGCATTATGTATACAGATGTATGTATATTATGAAATACATTTATCTATTTTCTCTACTTGTGATATTTTTTGCATATTAGTCCAGGTTTCTGTGAGCAGCTTTTTAAGGGGAAGTTCTGAGCACCCAAATGAAATGGATGAAATTAACCCTATTTCAGCTTTTTATTTGTGCTAAGCAGAGTACAAGGTATTTGCTGTATTGCTCATCAGATGTCTTTTTAGCAGACTAAAGATTGACCAGTATTAGACAATTATAGCTGTCCAGGAACAAAGTCAAGTTATTAACAGCCCCCGCATTACCTGCTGCACCTGAAGTAAAGCTATTTAGAAAGCTACAGCATTTCTGCAGTGGGGTTGTTCTGCCACAAGCAGTGTGGAGGTTGTGTGTGGGCTGAACAGGGGGCACTTTGGGGTTTTGCTGAGGCATGGAGAAACCAAATAGGAATATTGAAATGAAACAGTAGTCCTTTCTTCCCTTCCACCACCCTGGCAAGAAAACACAAAACACAAAGAGTTTGAGCATATTGTACTCTGCACCTCTTACAGTGAGTTCACACAAGCACAAAGCTTCTGTAAAATTCTCTCTTCTGCAGCAGAAGGGCTTGGCACGTGTTTGCTCTGTTTCACTGGCGTGTGATGTCAGGCCAGGAACCATCAGACTCCAGAATGTACCCAGGCAGTGTGAACCACCTCCTGCCTCACATAATAGAGCCCTGTGCACAGGCAGAAGCTAGGAACACCGTGTCCGTGCTGTGGAAGCAGTCTGAGCAGAAGAAACCCAGCTGAAAATACGATCTTTTATCAGCTGCAGGCTGTTGTCATGAGTGACAAAAGCAAATTCGCCTGGCTTCTGTGTCTGGCTGGGAGCGAACAACACTCGAGCCCGACAGAAACATTAAGAATTGCTGTTTCTCTCAGCATGGGAAGGATGTGGCTGGTATTGATGTGAGCTGGTACCCGCAGCCTGAACTGAAGAGCCTGGGAAGTTCCTGCAAGTTACATGCAGTGCTAGTGGGACCTCAGAGCAGGGATGTGTTACAGCTACAGAGAAAATGGAAGTTGTGCACATGTAGGGAGAAAATCTGTTCAGCTGCCTTCAAAAATGCACTGAAGAGGTGAGATTGAACCAGTTATCTACTGGCACTGATGGAGGGAGCCCTGGCTTGCCATTTAATTTTCATCTTTTCAGTCCCATAGCACTGAGAAATGCAAGCTGACAGCACAATACAGAGAGTTCTTGGAGGCTTAATGTGTTAGTGTCAAATGAAACAAAACCTGAGATTAGCTTTTTAAAGGATTTTGTATGCTACAGATAGGAGTTGAAAGGCTTTGATAGATCAGCTCTGTTGCTTTGGGGGAGGAAAGGGGGAGATGAGCATTAAGGCAGAATAGTGATGGAGCAATCAAATGGATTAATGGATAGTAACCATAAAATGGTGCATTTGCCTACATAATTAGTACCTGCTTGGGTTACAGAAACTCAAGGTAATTGACTGAGGCTGCAGATCATGCTGTAAGCTGAAAAGGTTAAAAAATACATTTATAAGATCTAGAAATAGAAATAGAAAAACTAGAAATCATGACAATGATTACTAAATTCTATATTTGCTGGTCCTTTGTTTCCACTTTTTGATCTGTATCTCTTAATGTTATATAAATAAATATTCATTTAGCCAGAAAATATATTTTCATATAGAAAAAATCTTTCAATTGGTGTGAAGGAGAGGGACCAAAGGTTGATGACTGTGCCTATTAATTACAGCATTTCCTGTAAAAAGACTTAGAAAAAAAACTCATGCAGAGCAGCTGGGTGGCTGGGCTTGCATCCTTGAAGACTGTACCTGAAGTCTCTTGCCCAAGATATTGGTGGAGTTGCTGTCTTTTAAATTTTAATGAAAGAGAAGAAAATTATTTTAGTAGCAATTAGTTTTGAGTCACCCCATCACAGAGGCTCAGCTGGCAGAGGTGAGCAGGAATCTTCCTGGAGTAGCAGGAAGATTCTACCACCTGTTGGTGAGGACCATGATGCAAATCAAGGCAGAAACTCAGAAGACCAGAGAAAAAGTTTGTCTATTCAGACTTGAGATGGGTCTCCATGTCAACAGGGTAGGTCTCCATCCTGTTCATGAGCCATTCTAGAGCAATGGAAATGTCTCTTAGTAATGCCATTTCTGTTTAAGTGACGTTTATGTTTCATAGGTAGCTTGGATGTTGACAAGCAGACTTCTTCCAAGCCAAAACTGTTTTGTTAGAAAATCCCCAGGCAGTGATAGTAATGACAGCACACACTCAATTACTTACTATGGGTGTCTTCTGTGCCATGCCTTAGCAATCTTCTCCTGAGCAGCTGGTGGTTTCACCAAGGAGTGGGTGCCCTGGCACGGGCTTCACAAGTCACCCTGTGGGGAAATTGAGATTTTGTAAAGGCTTCTACATCTTGGTGCCTGATTATACATAGTGAAAGCCTGTGCTGAGCAGATGGCTTTCCAGATGCCTTTGATTTGAAGAGCTGAGACTGTCTTTCTGGAGGATGGACTCTTCAGTAGTATTTATATGGTCTGAGAAAACACCAGGGAAACTGTTTTTGATTATGCTATTGCTTCTAGAGTACCCATGTGCTTCCAAAAACGCCAGCTATGCTGGTGACCTCCACTTAAGTCCATTTCTCTGGCTGCATGAAGATAAGGAAGGGATGCATTTACTCCCATGCGGGAGAACAATTCCATTTCATTTCAGTATCACTTAATTTTTCATAGTTCTTCTGGTAAAATTGGGATATTTTGTAGAGATTGCTGTCTGGCTTAAGTAGTTAACAGACGATGCCATTTACAAGATTCATAAAAGCTTAACCCGGGAAAATACCACAATGAATAAAAATAACCTTTATTGCATTTAATTTTCATTTGATATTTACTTTTCTTTCTTTAACCTTTATTTATCCTGAAGTCCAGAGCTTCAGAGCTAGTTTACACTTAAATATTTAATCAGAAATCCACAAATCTGGTTCTTACATAACTTTGTTAACTGTCAAACAAGGTGATATGTTTTAATAGGATGCCATAATTTAGCAGATAACATGAGCAAGCCAAGGTAGCACGAGCAGCTTGTGTGTTCTTCTGAGTACTTGCATGTGATGATTTCTGAGGGCTTGTCTGCAGCAGACCCCCAGCCTCCACTGGCACTTAATACCGATTTAATTAAAAAGCATTTAGTCCTTCTGTGAACACAAATTTGGAATTGAAGTGGCCTTTGGTCAGCTTACCATGGATGTTAATTATGCTAGATTGAAATAACATTTTAATCCCAATTAAAATACAGATTTCCCGCCACAGGAGTTTAATGTGCGATAGTTTCCTGCTGTAGTTGTGTGCTGCATCCAGCACATGGACAGCTGCACCAGTTACTGCTGTGTGAGTTAAACAGAATTAGAAATGCAGAGCTAACCAGATGCAACTGCCTGTGTCCACACCCTAAGAGATAAACAGTGGGTAAGAGGGGTAAATTATCTTCCATTTTCTTGGTTGTGGAAAGATGCACGAACACAGATACAAGAATTGTTAAAGTTCAGCTTTAAATTCACAGCATCTTACCCCTTGTACCTCACCTGTGTGTTGAGAGCCTTCAGTGATTTAGATTGACTTTCTTTACTGCTTCCAAAATGATGAGTTTCAGTCTTATTGCTCTCATTGTCTGCTAATTTGTTTGTTTTCTTTGCAAGAAAATGTAATTTTAAACACCTCCTTTTGGTTATTTCCCCTAACAAGCAATTGTCAGTCAGATACCGGCTGAAATGGACAGGCTGTCCCAGGAGAACACAGCTCCGCTTGAATTTCTGCATTCAGACTTCTGTCTGCACTGTCACTGAGGGAGCCTGGAATTGCTTGGGCACTGAACTTGGACAGAAGCAGTCCCAAAACAGAGCAGTGCAGCTGGCACCCAGCTCTACTGGCTAGTGGCAGTGAACTACCAGCTCCTTTTTTTAGCATAGCAAAAGCCCCATCTGTTTCCAAAATAAAGTATACTCAGATAACATGCTGCTCTAGCAAATTTGATGTAAGGGTGGCATAGCCATGAAAATTCTGTTTGAAAATATTCATTTCTTTAGCAAGACTGAAAAAAATTGTATTTTGAAATATAAGCACTCCACAAGTCCTTATTTTAGTTCTGGAACTTCATGTTGCTATATGTCATGGTCACTTTTTGTTTGAGTCCCCATATGTGTTGTGGTAGCTGTGAAATGAGCAGGCACCTGATTCTTTCAAGGTTGTTCAGTCGGTGCAGGAAAACCTTACAAACCTCTTTAGTAAATAGATTTTTGAAAGAGCATCTGTATAAGTTATGTCTTTTGTTATCAAACATCAAAGTATTTTAACTCCATGATGGTGTGCAAGGGGTAGCCACAGCTGTTTTTTGATGTCACTGCAAAATGAGATCAATGGCAATGTCTTCTGCTAAAACTAGATACCATTTTATTCTAGTTTCTCCACTCCTATGCGGGATAAATCAATGTTACCTTAAATAAAGGTAGTGAAGTTTCAGTAGCAGGAAATAATTTGAAAATGGTGGTGGTGGGGTCCAAAATGTATACTTCGTGTTTTGTTTGAGAGATGCAATAGAGAAAGACAGTAACCCATCCAGTTGTCTTGCCCATCCATAACTGAAGACTTTCCATGAAAGAGCTGATTTTGGTGTTTCCTTAAATAGTCCTTTGATGTTTCAAGCTTCCCATCTTTTACTCTGGAACAGAAGGGACTGTGTATAGTTTTAGCTTCCCAGGTATATCTGGAGAAACAAACACAACTATTTCTCAGAATATTCTTATGTTATAAAGCACCTGAGTTGCACAGAATGTAGTTATTCACTGGCAACTGGTCAAAAATACACAGAATATTGGAAAGTTGATAGAAAAAAAAGTGGCAACAGCAATGATAAAGGTAGAATGACCCAGCATTTATGCAAGTAGTTAAAGGAACAACAGGAGCATCAGGAAACAGAAAGGAGCTGAAACATCCAAGAAACAAAGCTGCAGAGACCGATAAGACATTAGTAAAATTGTAAATGGCTTGAAAATTGAGATGAATTTCAGGAGTGTATGTAAATAAGTTTTAGTGGTCTGTTCTTGTCTTTCTTTCTTTAGGCAACACTTCCACTAGATGCACTGAATAATGCCTTGTCTCTACCAGTGAGTGTATTTGTCTAGCATGATACATAGACATCCTATGCAAAATAAAAGTCCAAAGTTTTGCAGCTGCTTGGGTCATCACACTGTCCATCACTGGGACTGCACATGCAAGGACCCAGAAAGCACTAGAACTAAGTTCTCCACTGTTTTATTCTCTTCAGTTGACCTGCTCGTAGTGTGGTTGAACTCAACCATCTTCATTCCACAGATCTTGTTTTGAGGAGTCTGGGCTGTTTCGGAGATGGTGACACTGCACCCAGGGAGAGGTGCAACCTCTGAGAACGCTCTTTGTCCTTGAGGAAGACAAAGGTGAACAAGTAGCACTGGGGTAATAGTTTTCTTGTTCAGATATGAAGTCTACTGTGCTTCAGGTCAGCTCTAGGAATCAATCTCAAGAAGGCAATAGTTTTTCTACTGCATGATACTAACTTTCAGGTTTAAACTCCAGAAATAAATGTTTTCTGTCTCCCACCTCCCTCTTTTTTCTTTTCTTGACAGTCTCATGAGAGATCTACATCTTCTATATCTGACTCTCACAATGTAAGAAACAGCAAGGACTTTCTGGGGTGTTAGAGCATAATGAAAAGGATTATTATGGGCTGCTGCTGTTGTTTCTCTGTTAATAAAGAATTAGCTATTTGAAGCAAAGGACATTGTCTGGAGTTTCACTATGCAACAAAGTTATCAAGGAGAAATAATGTAGCAGACAATGATTATTTCATAACTCATACAGAAAGCTATGATTAAATCTCATGATATGATTTATTGAATTCTGAGAAGAAAAAAACTAAGGCAGGATAGTAGAATAAGAAGTAGTGAATGGGTCCTGATTTTCAGACAATAAGAAGCTGCATCTGTGCTTCTGCCTCGGGTGTCAGACTCGGTCATCTCACAGATATACACTCGTTAGTGTCATTAAAGAGAAAATTAAAAGTAATTTCCAGTTTTTTCAGTATGGTGGCATTGCATTTAAAGAAGCTTATGACTCACACTCTGTTTACTTCATCAGGGAGCCTGACATTTAGAAGGATGTATTTAGTAAGAGTGGTTGTATAGAGGAAGAAAATTCATTTCTCTTAACTACGCTTATCTTATATGTTAAGTGCCAGCAATATGTTTAGATCCAAGTTGGAGATGAGGCATAATTTTCTTCTCAGTCATGCCTCTGTTAATTAGCAGTAATTCTAGTGCAGCAGCAAAGTGACTTGGTAAAGTGACAGGGAGTATGAGCTTTCCCTTCATATGTTGTTGCTTCTATTTGCAGCAGCCAAATTTTGATACATTTATTTACATTAAACAGAACCTTAATGCGTTAGACACACCAATGAAATGTTTTATTTAGCACTGGAGAACTATAGCTTTTGCCTTAATTTTTCATTTATTATAAAACTAAACATCTGTGGAGACACTAACTAGAAAACACAATTTCAGTCATTTCTTGTGGCTTGGCAATAAGCGTTGTTAGCCTTGACTCTTTCAGTCAGGCTGACGTTTTCCTACAACAAAGGGGACATTTCCTTTTCCTTTTAAAGATTTAGCTTGTACTTTTCTCAGGAATTCTTTTATTATTACAAGAAGCAGCAAGGGCTGCAGGACCAGTTTGTTTCAGAAGCTTGAAAATCTCCATTTATGTGGCAGAGACACATCTTTTCAGCAGCAGAGAAGGGAGACGAATGCCAAAGTGGGGATGGACAAAGCCTACTTTCCTGAGAGTATCATGTTTTCCCATTTGTCACGTCTTGCAAGAAGAAGCAAATGTTTTTGCCTTGGCTTAGCTGTGTGATTTATTACACTTTCAGCTATTGTAGCAGTTTTCTAGCTGCTCTTTTTAGTGATTCTGAAATGGTTTTTACTGATTCAGGGGAAGGAAATCTCTGGAATGTCTTCTGCTGCCTGGAAGTAAAACCAAACTCTCAATAAAAAAAGGACTGTATCTGTGGGATCTTTAAATGCAAGTGCAGATTTTGATGCTGCAGTGAGACCCAGGGCTGAGCAGTATTCATAACAGAGCCACGTGTAAAGTTTGTTTTAAATGTTTTTCTTTTTTTTTTCCTAAAATTTTCTACTTTCTGAAGTAAATGTGATATTTTTCCCCATAATGGAAAACAGGCTATAGACTTTAACCAACTTGGTTTTAATCTACTGGTGGGTCAAAGAATATCTTTCTAGCACACTAGGGAGAAACACAGGCACCGTTGGAAAGATGATGCAAAATAATAGCCATGTCAAAAGAAACAGCATAACCTTTTGCAGCACTATTTGCTTTCATTTCATGCAGCCACAGCTTCTAGAAACCCAGCACTGAGAGGACTTCTTGGTGTTACCTACCCACACAAACTTCGAAAACCTGCCTGCTGCTTTCAAGCTCACGTACCTTCAGGCCTCAGAAACTAATTTCAGCAAAACTACACAGTCCTGCCCAAATTTTTGGCTCCTGATGGATTCATTGGCTCAGAAGAAAGGAGACATCCTCCAGCTTATTCTCAAGAACTGTTTTGAGTGACTTAGTTAAAAAGAAACAATGCTCTGAGCTGCTGCTCCTTTGCTGGAACCCTTGTCAACCATCTCACTTTACCCTACATTTTAACTCTGTTTTGTACAAAGAGTTATTAAATTATGTAAGAATCAGTCTGCAGTCCTTATAAGTTTCCACAAGAGTCACTTTGATTTTCACTCCCTAGTGATGTTCCTTTACATTACAAAATCACAGTTTCTGCAGGCTCAGTTGTTTGCAATTTCTTAATATGCATAGAGGTAGTGGGGTCCCTTCTCATTTGGATAAATTAAAAAACTAAAAGGATGTTTCATGCCATCTCTACTGTACTGAGATTACTGCTCCAGAAGTGATTTGAAGCTGGGGGCAGTCTTCAGTGCAGCCCCATGTAGCTGTGTTGACTTTGTAAGCCTGAACCTGGTTGTTTTTAAGTTCTGTCTGGAACAAAAGTTAGGCAAGAATAAAACTGTTGTCACCTGAGGTATAACAAAGAAACTGAAAATAAATAATCAAAGTCTGGAAAACTTCATGGAGTGGAGTTGGGACCTTAATACAGCGGGGAGAGTGAGTGAATTAGTTTAATGGTAAACATTTAACACTGGAATTAAGACTGGAGGAGGATGGAGTTTTAAACTAGCTGGAAACTGCCTCAGTACATCAAGACATATTTTGGAAATTGAGAGCAGACTGGGGTTTGTGTGCTTGTGACAGCTTGTGAATCTGACTGCACGCCTGCTTTTCCTACACGGTGTAGATGAAGCCGTGGTGTCTGCACTAGGGGTTGTTCCAGGATAGCTATTCAGAGAATCAGATCCTCTAGTGAAAGACCTCCATGTATTTATTCCATGCAGATCAAACTTTGGAAATATTTCTTGCTTAAACTATATTTTTCAGGATTTTTTTTTTTCAGTGGAATGTATTCTGCCTGCTTGGTGCTGTCAGCATTGCTTGATTTTTTTTGCTCTGCCATATTGTGTTTTCAGCATAAGACAAAAGTACTACAAAAGTTAGCAACAACAAAATATCTCAGTAGTGGAATGGCAAGTATGAGAGCCATTCCTTCTTGGCTGTCATCCACAGAACATGGTTCACACAGCTAAGCATTTGCTATTTTTTATAGCTATTTTACAATGTAGAGCAGAGAATCACATGTTTACCTTGTAAAATTCGTGCCTTAATTAGAAAAGCATGCCCCTTTGGTATTTTGGTTTAAGTTGCAAGGAAACCTACAATAAAGATTTTAGTCTGATTCCTCTTTTCTGGGGCAAGCAGCTAAATAAATACAGCCTAGCCTGACAACATTGAGGAATAAAAGTGAATCTGTAACTTACAGAGAAAATAACTCAGACTGAACAAATTTGTTGAGTAGTAGAAGGAGAACAACTGTTGGACACTGCCTTTGGTTGTGCTGGTTTTTTTTTTAATGGGAATGCAATATCAGATCAGTCTGCAAATACACAAAATGCAAATTAAAAAATACGTTTTATTAATTAAATATAACTATTGACAGGGACCGCAAATACAGGGAAAAGTACGAAGTCAACTCTTCTTAAATAGCTTTCACCTTTAAAGACTTAGGGATATCTTATTTTGTGCTTGAATTTCAGGGAGATAATTCATTCCCTTCCCTAATCTCTTTCCTCTGGGATTGCACAATAACTATATTCCCTTCCTTTGCCACCTCAACATACCAGTTACCTTATAGACAGAAATAGCAAAAATACAGTTTTGACCTGGTTGTCTTATAAATAGTCACTGTATCTTCAGTATTAGACTTAAATTCCTTTTTTATGGGTGAAGAGAAAAAAAAAATCTTATATGGAAAGAATGTATTGCTGGTGTTCTTGAAATCTGAACAGTCTAATCAAAGAGTTATTACTAGCCCAGATCTAATTATCATAGAACCATAGGATGAATCAGGTTGGAAGGGACCTTAAAGATCATCTAGTTCCAACCTCCTTGCCATGAATTTTTATACGTTGAGAGAGAAAATAAAGAGATTAATATTATTACAGAAAAAGTCTAGTTCTAATACAGGTTAAATTGTTATAGTTCCCAGTTTCTACCCCTTCTCTACTGTTGCACTCAGCCCTGCACTCTCTCTGGGCCTGAGGTTGATGGCTTCAGTCCCAGGAGAGGGTGATGCTGTGCTCAGTTATCATGTCCCAGGCCATTTTTGGGGACAGTGAGACACTGATGGTGGGGATTTCTTCCTTCGCTTTGCCGCCAGGAGCACAATGTTGCCAATTAGTTCTGCTTCACTCCAGAGCCTGCGTAGAATATCTGTAAGAACAGGTTTATAAATCTTCTACCATGCTTAATCCCTTTTTGGTGCCTTCACTGGCTGCAATTTCATGTTGAAGTCAGTATCCATTATGTTTTGTACTGTGCAGTGCTGGTTACTTGCTCTTTGTTTTGTTATAACTGAAACACTTTTTGCATAGTTCCCAATCCTTCCTGCCTTCAACAGACCAACATGGGCAGCTCATGTCCTGCAATGTCCAGGGCTGGCCTGTGCTCACTCCATTGTCATGTCCCACTTGTACTGCTCTGCATCTCATCTGGATCCCACTCAGATCACGTTGTGCCACATTCCTCTACACAACGTCATCCTGGGTGACCTCTGCAATTATTGGTATTAAAAACACCCCAAACCCCAGCAATTGAAATGGGAGCTCTGAGGAGGTGCTGACTTCTGGTAGGAAGGTGGAGTGAGAGCAATGAAAGGGGTTAGGGCTGATAATTTCCTGGCCTGGGTGGAAGCTTTTGCTTTTGGTTTAACTGAACCTGATGAGTTTGACTGAATCAGGTTAGGGAGCCACCAGCTGAGCAATTTGAAGCAAGTGATTTCAAAGGGTGCCAGTTTTTCCCAAGGAGGTGGTGGTGAGAAGCTACTGCTGAACTGGGGGAAGTAACCTTTTCACCCAGCTGAGCTTCAGCCAGGGCAGGGTGTAACCAGATCCTTCAGCTGAAATAAAAATGCATAGATATCTGTCTTGGACAGGTAGCTGGGAACAAGATAGGGTGAGAAAATACAGATTTACTATGAAAAGCTAAAATTTCAGCATAGTGAAATTTGAAAATGAGTGGGAATTTTATAGAACAAAGATTTTTGTACCAGTATATCTCTGAGAATGATTGAAAAAAATTTCTTTTTCTTTTTCAGCATCTCTAAACAAATGCTGGGCAGGTTTCCAGGCAGAATCCTCTTCTCCCTGCATTTTACTTCATTTAGCTCCTGGGTGCTACTGCCCTGCTCAGCACCACTTGTCAGTGCTGGAAGCTCTGCAGACAGGAAACATTTCTCTTTGTCAGTGGTTGTTTTGCTGCTTTTGAAGGGGCCATAGCACAGCAAGGGTTAAACTGCAGTCTCTGTCATCCACTCAGGTGGACTGAGAGCAATAAATATCAAAATTCAGTCAGAAAGGAATCTGAAGAGCAAGAAGTGTGTTCATATAGTCTCTTCTTTTAAGATGTTCACCCATTTTTCTAGGGCTGATTTATTGCTTTTGAACCCATTGAACCATGTTGAAACCTAAATTCAGCATGAATTTAGGATGGGAACATACTTCCTTCAGTTCTCAGGTTTTTAAATGTCAATACCTCAGTATTTTAAAATACAAATACACTATATAATATAGTAATATATCTATGTATAACATATACTATATAACTATATACTGTATGGTATATAGTATATACTATATAGTATACTATATATACTATGTAACTATATACTATATACCTAAACTGTATAACATAGTTTAAACATATTCTACTTTTTAATTTACTGGTTTAAAATTATTTTTTAATTTTGTGTAAGAAAATTAATTCCATACATGTATCACTGAGATGATTGCTTCAAATCATTAGTATTAGCCTTCAAGAGGTGAACTTTTATTTATGCTTTCATCATAATTACATTAAAGTGTCAACATGAGCCTCTTTGAATTAAAAATTTTAGATCATTCTTTAAGTAATATTTTTCCTCATGTTTTAGAGAAAGCTCTCCCAATAACAGGTGATATATGTTAACTCAACACGGAGAAAGAAGTGAGAAGTAAATTTCAGAAGTATTTATTAGATTAAAAAAAAAAAAAGTTGATTTCCTATTTTGATTGCAAACATTCTTGATGTTACCTGGAAAAGCCATATGACAAAAATTGCACTAAATGGAAGATGCTGTCTTTAATGTTTGTAAATTAATGTTTGTAAATGTTTGTAATGTTTGTAAAATTAATGTTTGTAAAATTAATGTTTGTAAAATATGTCATGGTACTCTTGAACAACTTTTATAGTTATATTGACAGTGTAAATTACACATTCAAACGCATTTCCATTAAACATGAGTAGAGCCGTCATTTGAGTCTTCTGTAATTTACCATATCTAATCAATAAAGCCAGGAAACTTTCTCTGCTTGTTGACCAACCTTTGCAATAGTGGGAGTCTCATGTTGTTTTTATGAACAGTGGTAACAGGCCGTGACTGCCAGGACGGTGTACAACTGAACCATATTTTTCAAATCCTGGTAAAGTGCATGTTTGATGGGTACATGAGAAGTCAGGAAAACCAGCTCTGTCTGGCACTGCAAGAGGCACGTGTTAGATTTCCCAGCCTGGCTATTTATCTGCATTTAGGGCACACCCGCCCTACTTCTGCCGTGTGAGCCAGTGCCTGTCTGGTGCTGTCACGGGCAGGGACAACCCAGGCAGCCCCAGCCCTCACAGCTCACACAGTGCAGGGCTGTTGGTTCACACTGAATGTGTCACAGCAGAGCTGAGCCGGGGCTAAATTAGTGTTTCTGCTCTGACAAATTGTTAAAAGCATTTCACTTACACCTGTGCAGTGACATGCATGCTTTAGATAGCTGTACTGACAGTTTGGGATTTAGTAGCTGAAGAATTAAGGAAAAACAGATAATCAGAGTCCCTGTGTTCACCTTCTGGGATGCACTACTAGCATGCTCTTTTTTTCCATTATTACGCTCTGGTTGGCTTTGTGGGAATTATTTTTAATAGAAAGGTATCTAAAGTGTGAGGTATTTTCAGACCACAAATTAATACCAGCTGCACCCCTAGCAAGCTGAATTTCTGATATATTATCTTGCTTTTACTTTCCCCTGAACCCAATTCTGCAGTGTTATCTCAGCAGTCCAGTACCTGAGTCAGACTTCTCTTTTCTTTTTTTTTTTTTTTTTTACGTGGTGCCTTTCTGATATTGGGACAAGCAATTTGTGGAAAATGTGGAACTGATAAAAGAAAAAGAAACTGTTTACAGATAAGCCTGCTTCATCCTTGCTGTTTTACCAGAACAAACAAAATTGTTTTGTGAGTTTGAGGAAGACTGTATATTTTTTGGTTCCTGAAAAGAAGATACAAAACAGAGTAGGAATCTCTGTAATAAGCACACATTACTACAAGACCTGTACTATGCTATTATACAGCTCTTCATTAGCAGCAACTGCTAATTAATCCCTCTGAGCCAAGGAGTCTGATGAAGACCTTTGGATTTGGCATGGGCAAAACACGTCTGTTTTCCATGGTTTGGTTCCAGATTGTCTGTCCTGGTCTGTTGCCTGGATAGCTTCCCAAATCTTCCTTTTCCAGCCAAATTTAGGGAAAAATAGTTAACAAGCAGCATCCACATCATCTAAATTTTCAAATCTTCAGATGTTTTAAATCCATCTGCTAATCCAGGTCCTCTTCCTCCAGAAGTAGCATGAACAGTTTTAAGGAAAACTGTCCTTAGCTGCTACATTCTGGAGGTAACTGTCTCAAGGCTGACCCACACAGAGGGACCATGTATTTTTTCCTCACCTATGTGCAAATACAGCCCAGCTAAAATAGCCCTGAAATGGTTTGGATTAGCTCAGCTCCCTGTGCACTACAGGAGATGAGTAACAATTAAAGGATCCATTAATAGCTTTGGATTGCAATTAAAAGCACACTTGACTATGACTGTGGCTGTGCCTCAAAAACTAGCTAGCACATCCTAGCTTAAGTAGCTGAGCCCTAAGATGCTTTGATGGTGATGTGGCTTTCTGGCTCTGGTAGAGACATTAGTGTTGCTGCTGGACATTGGGAAAACTATAATTTCTTGTCAAGTTGTGTCCCATCAATACTTATCCACTGCTGCCTGCTGGGTTCTTGCCTTTTAAGGGCATCTTGGATAAAAATTCTAGCTTGTTGTACCTTCTTGCTGGGGTGGTGGAAGTTACAATCTGTTGCTTAGAACTTGTGTCTATAGGGAATGACAGGCTTATACAGAGCTGGACAAAACACTCTGTCTAATAATACACTGATGCTTGTGTGTCATTGAAGGCAGCATTTCTTCCAGCTCTGTATCACACCCCGTGACTTCCCACCACGAACACATATCATCCCTTGTTTATGAGGCAAGCAGCTCCCAGGATTTCAAAGACCATTGACTTCTTGTTTTCGTTTTATTTGCTGCTTTGTACTTCTGAAGCTCTCCAGGGACTGGTGTGAGTTGTCACAGGAAAGGCCACCTTATTTTTGATTTTCTACATGAAATGTCAGTGTGGGGAACCTGTGCTTCACTGGGTCTGCTGGGCAATTTAGCAGGGGTCTGCATCAAGGAGCCTACTGTGAGCTGGAGTGCTGGCCCATAGCAGGATCTGGCAGAGGAACCTTGCCAGACATGGCTACTTTTAGGCTGACACATATTGTTTCACCCAAGAAACCACATGACAATTATTTTTATGGCCTTTTTTTGTTTCCTTTAGCTGATTTAGTCTAGAAATTTGATCCATTCAAAAGAAAAAAAAATAGACAAAAAGAATTCCTTTGAAGCTAACCAGTGGTATTCTACTTTTAACAAAAAATGAGCGTTTGGTGGACTGTTGACAGCAAATAATTTATTCATTGAATTTAGTGCTTTCATGTCTCCTAGTTGCCAGCAAACAGATGATGACAATAAAATACAGAAATGTGTATGTAGCTCATATGCAAATCAGTAAAAGAGTATTTTATGTGGATAAACTACCACTCAGAGAATAATCTGACCATGAACTTTATAGTGCAGGACTGTTTGTATGTTTTATATCCTCAATTCTTGTGATTTCTGCTACAGAGAGAGGTGCCTCGCATTCTTTTTGTGGAGGGATAAGTGTTAGTTTTGTGAACGGGACCAATCTAACTTAGTTGCTAGAAAAGTATGCTTGAATACTATCAATTGCTAAGGGAACATTCACGTGCCAAGATTGCTTTTTAAACTAAGTCTAAAATAACGTACCTCATTTAAGTTTTATGTGATTTGAAGTATTAAAAACTTAGCTTCTATCAAAATTACTTCAGCGCCTAGTATAAATGCAGTGTTTGACACTGCACTTAATAATGAGAGAGGTGTGTTGTTACTGGTGTTATGGTTGATGGGACTTCTATTACTGAGATTTTTTTAAGAACTGGTGAGATAAAAGCCTGTAGGGAATGATTTAGGTATGGATGATCAGGCCTTAGCACAGACAGACGGACTTAGTAGACCTCTGTTTTCCGGGAGTCCCTTTGCAGAGAGTAGATTTGTATACAACAGGTCAAATGATGGACAGCCTGGAGGTGATGGTGCAAGCAAACCATATTGAAATTATTAGTAGTAAAATCAGCCTAGAGGGTCCAGTTTGGCTTAGGATCTGCAGGATGACTGAAGACTATTCAGCCAGAACAAAAGCTGGGCCCCACTCCAGTGAATTCAGCCCTATTTTCAAGGTCTTTGCAAAGCTCTTTATGAACTTCATCTCTTCTTAAGAAAATGAAAATCAACTTGACCAATAAAATAGGAGTAGGATAAGTTTTGCATGTAAAGTCATAACTAATTATAAATAATTCTTTGGAGGCAAATTGTTACCAAATAAATGACTACTGATCTTTCATGCTGCTCTTACATACATTTAATACTGATCTATTATGCTATGAAATATGCATATGGAACTAAACATGTTAACCAGGATTTCTCAAAAGAGTAATTTTCTGCAGAGTACTTCAAAAATTCAGCCTGAAATAATTTTGCTGCTCCTGGCTTGGAAGAAGGGACAGACACTTTATTTCATAGAAGATTAATGTGTAGTCAGAAGGAAAAGAGTGCTTATATTTGGATCATTCTTCACAAGCAAAAGGCTGACTTTGTTCCACAGTGATTGCCTTTGTTTGATAAATAGTTCGTGGTTGAAACGGAATACGTAAACATTTAGGGACATAAATAACTCAGTCATGGGAATGACTTGTAGACAGTGATATATAAAAGCCATTATGGAAATTTGTGTTCAGCATCATAAACAAAAGTTAAACTATATAATAGGGGAGGATATTTCTGTATAAGGATTCCAGGAAGCAAAAGTTTGTATGTGTATGCTGCAGATTAGCCCAGATGTCAAAAAGTGAGGTATTATGAAAGAAACTGGTTCTGCAAACATATGTACTCAATCTGTCCAGACCTGGCCTGAGGCTTCTCTGAGTATGGCTGCAGGAGGACAGAATAGGGAGAAGTCTTTAATATATATAAGTAATATCAGAATGGCAAAGAATTGCCCTATGGAAAGAAGGCAACAGGTGGTATCAGCTTAGTGGAAAGAAGTCCCTCGAGCATTTGATACTTAGACCTGACCTGGGTTGGCTTTGTGCAGGTGAAGCAAAACTATGGGCAAAACTAGCACTGAGGTGGACTCGGGTATTTGCCAAAGAAGGGGGTGGCAAACGGGCTGGGGAGCTGGGAAGAGGCTGGAACTCATTTGTGGAGAAGGGCTGCTGTGGGGCTGGCGATGAGACTGTACTGTGACTTTGACTACTCACATTTCTTAACCTGTGGGCCTTGATTTCGTAAAAAAAAATAAAAAATTTAGTGCAGGTTTTGTTTATTTGTTTATGTTTTGGATGGAAATGTATGTAATGTCTTTAAACATGTGTTACCATCTGGAACAAGGATGAGAGCCAAAAAACCACAGCCGGCTCTCTTAAAATTTCTACCCAGAGCTTTTCAAATCACATCAAGACTTACTGATTTATAGGATACACAATTGCTGAATATTGTGAAGCACATGGAGCCTGAGGAATGATGAACTTTAGATGAGATTTTATAGGTTCTCCAGGGATACTGAAAATAAAGTGATCCCTCTACCTGTTCAGCAAACAGCGTGCACTGTATTCAGACAAGTATTGCTGATGGAGGGTGACCTCCAAAGATTACTGGTTATGCTTGGGATGTATCTGCACATTTTCAAGAGCCAATGAAGGCTCTTTTTCTTGTCAACGAACCTTCTCCATTTCTCAATCAAAAATTAACAGGGAATCCTGATATGTACATCTTCCTGAAGAAAGCAGATTTTTTTTCTCCTTCTTGTTTGGAGAATGATATTGTCAGTGCCTTCAAAAAAAACACAACTGTTTTATTAAATAGAAAAGCTAAAATACAGTAGGAAGAAAGCAGCATTTATTTAAACTTGTCTTAAAAATTGTACTGCATTGTTTGCCAGAAGCTGTATAAATTGAGTGAAAAATCC
The DNA here is from genome assembly GCF_003945595.2 of Pipra filicauda. Taxonomy (NCBI): domain Eukaryota; kingdom Metazoa; phylum Chordata; class Aves; order Passeriformes; family Pipridae; genus Pipra; species Pipra filicauda. The sequence continues at coordinate 7,222,484 of NW_024104487.1, forward strand.
AATAGACAAAGAAAATGTAAAAAATATACTTTACAGTAGTGCACTGCTAGGATAACACTTCCTGAAATGGGTCACAGTGGTGGCTTTTGGCATACCAAGACTCAAACAGTTTAGATAGAAGACTAGATCTCTTCGGGTTCACAGGTCTATCTTTATATGAAGCAAAAGAATATATATTTCTTTTTCTGTAAAAACAATTCTTCATTTGATTGCTAATTGATTCATGCGACATGTTGTCTTTCCACTCCAGTGTAAGCAATGTGTGTTCACGTTCCAAATATGACCACATGCTGGAGGGGACTCTGGAGGATGCATGTATGCAGCATTCTTCGGGAATTTCTGTGCTTTTCTTTCCTGTGCCTTTATTTTTTTTCTCCCCCAAAGTGAACAAGCAGCTTTGAGCTCAAATAGCCAATTTCATTTGCTCTACTCACCTTGACTGTTTGCATAAAACTTCTTTTTTCCCTCCACACTTGTGTTTATCTTAACCCTGCATGAGTATAGGTAACTGTGACAAAGCTGCTCCAAAGAAAAATTAATTAAAACTCCAGCTAAAAAAGTCTGACTAACGTTTATTTATTGCAAACTTCCTTTGTGTAAGGGAGTAGAATGATGGTGTCAGCCAGAGAAAGTGTATCATGGAGATGGGGACCAGGATGTGAGATGTCAAGCTGGAAATATATTTTGCCCAAAAATTTACTATCCTTTTCTTCCCTGTCCAATGGCAGCCTCTGTTTTCCTCTAGGATTTATGCAAAAGCCTGAGTTGTACCATATGTGAACATTAATGGGTACCATTATGCTAGAGATGGGAGGGTGAATGCACAGCACTCCTACCATGGTTGGGGTTCCACACCTCAGGATTTAGAGACAACTGATTCTTGGCCAACTAAAAAACCAAATATAAGGCTCTGAATTGTTAATGTCTGCAGCTCAGTCAGGCTTGACAGCATATAAATGCAATTCTACCAATATTAATAAACACGATTTTTGATTAGCTATAGTTATATTACCATAGTAATTGAGTGTATAAAAATCTTCAATGTGACAATTCTTACAAGACCCCCAAAACATAAGAAGGCAATTTATTTTTATTATACAAATGGACAGTCAAAGCCAAGGGGCTGCTTGTCCCAGGTGACAAGGCAGGGCAGGCTGGAACAGTCTCATTCTGTGCCCTGCAAACACAACGGAACCCAGTCCCACCAGGAGACTCTCAGAGCTGCTGTGCTGTATAGCCAAGGCACTGATGCTGGACTTGGCAAAACATGCAACTCTGAGAGGGAGACAAAAACCTATATTTTGCAGATTATTTTTTTAGGAGTAAGAAATGACCGATGCTGAGCAAGGAAAGCCATCATTTTTTCTAGGCAAATTCCCTTTTGATTTCAAAGGAGAGTGAGGCTTAACACTCAATGATATAGCAATGCCTTAGTAAGGAAAGGAAGAACTGAAGAAGATAAACAGTAGTGAGGAGAAAACAAAGTCAAGCCAACCAGACCTCAGCTAAAATATTTAAGTATAAGCTCCAACATGCTACCAAGGGATGAAGTGCAACAGATCACTGCACAGAACTCTACGAGATGAAAGGATTTAGTACAGCAGCCAAAAACAGATGTGGGGTAAGAGCTGAGCAGAAATAAAAGTGATTTTCCTCTGAATTTGCTGCACATGATGGAGATTATTGCTGCATGTGGGCAACCAAGCAAAAAGGGCCACATCTTCTGTGGAAGTAACTGCAGACTGCAAGGGACATGAAGTGGAGTAATTTTAAAACCAGCTTTCTCATTCGGCAGTGGTGTCTGCCAAAGGTACATTGTTCTTCAGGATGAAGAATATACTTCACTTAGTTGTCCAGGGAAGTGGCAAAGAGCCCAGCAGGGAGTTAATGTCACTGTTCCCTGCTGTCAGAGCAGTCCCATCTATGCCATGCTCATCCACAGGAAGGTGCAATATAAATATTCTACATGGCTGTTCTTCTGCTTTTACTTTTCGTCCTCCTAAGTAAAAGAGTTTATTTTGGGGGTTAACGGTAATTGATGGTGAGATTTCAACACATGAAAAGGCTGCAGCTAGTGCTAATTTAGGTGGTGAGGGTATTGACAGCTGTGCAACCACAGCAGCATGGCTGTCAGCATGGGCTCTTCCACACCCAATGTAGGAGGTGATTTTGAAGAAGCCCATTATATTCATGTTTCCTTTCAGCTGACATCTGTCTACCCTTGGTATATCTAGAGATGCCGTGTCATTACACAGTTTTTCTGTATGTTTCCCTTTGCTGCTTTGCATTTTTCAGTCCTAAAACAACCAGCCATTTTCTGGTAGGTCTCAGCCTAAAAGTAATCTGAGCACCAGAAGCAGAGACACGAGTTATGCAGGGAAGGGATGATGAAGAACAGTATTGAAAAGTGTCTGAAATTTTCTCCTATAGGATAATCATGGGTTTTAACGATTCCTTGTTCCCCACAATGACAACCTCTGTATAAAAATATGTTTTCAGCCGTGGTTTTCTTTTTCTAAAAATGTCATGAATTTGAATTACACCCTGTTTGCTCTAATCATTTATATGTTGAAAACAACCCTTGTGTCTCACCTATCAAGACAAGGTGCTTAATATTACTTTCTTTAGCCAACAGGGAGTTTGATTTTTTTTTTCCCATTGCCCTTGCTGCAAAGATCTGACCATATTCCTGATAGATTTAAACTGGCAGGTGTGTGTTTTGGTTGTTCAATTCACACTCTGGTATTTATAGTTTCTGTTAGGTTAATAATGAATCTCTGAAGAAGCCCATCTGTTAAGTTGCACAGCCACAACTTTGAAGACTTTAATTTCTCTTGAATTGCAGTATTCTCAGCTGCACAATGAAAGGCATCTTTTGATCAGTCCACATCATTATAACTTCTCTGCCAGGCTTATTGTACTTACAAATGTTCTAATTCGTATGCCCGTGATGCTTAGGATCTGCATTATGGACTAACCAGTGTGGAAGCATCACAGATTCTCATTCAAGTTACAAACAGGTGAAAGAGGATGGGTGAAAGTCCCCCCTGGTGCTTAGGCTCTGGCCTCAGCCAGCCGAGAGGAGTGGCACTTGATAAATTTTTGCTAAATCTGAGGAAAATATATTATGAAAAGTTTCACGAGGAAGTGAAAACATGTCAACATAAATAAATTACAGAATGTCTGAGGCTGGAGGCATTGCTAGCTTTTGGTCAACTTGGTGCCCACCAGCCTCCCCTGCTCGGGTCCTTTTCTGCACAGCTTTTCCTGCTGGCTGGCTTCAAGCTCACATTGGTGCATGGGCTTATTTCTCCCCAGATAGAGGATTTTTTATTTCTCTTTATTAAATTTAATGAGATTCCTTTTGGCACATTTTTTCAGCCTGTTGAGGTCCCTTTGAATGGCGGCACAAACCAAAACCATCTTCCCTCCATCTGCACCCCATGGGACCCTGAATTGTCCAAAATGAGGGCCAGCTGCCAGCCATTCTTTTAGATAGACAAAATTTTTGTCATGTAAAAGGTTTAGGTTCAGCACTAGTTAGGAATTCCCAAAATGCAACATAGCAGCTCCAGGGAATATCCATCACAACTCTCCTGGCAGAGGGCTCAAGAAAGGAAATTTGTTCCTGCTGTCATTGGGGCTTCTTCTACAGTCCTGACTGGGTTATATGGTCTCTTTTCCAGTGTATGAAGAAATTCTGACTCATGAGGTGAAGTCTGACATTGGGCCAGGATAAGAAACTGGGGAAAATTTTATGTGGGAGTCTGTGCTTCCTTTCCTGGAGGAAAATTTGGGTTATTTGCTCTATGTTGTAAAAGTGGAATCATAAAACAGGAAAATAGGCTTAGCTAAAATTCACATTCCTTTGACTAGGCAGAGGTAGGATGAAGGAAAAAATTAAATTGAAACTTAGAGTAAGTCCATACATTTCCAAATGACATTTGCTTTTATATTTTCCTAAATAAATTAAAAGTAAACCCCAAGTAAACAAGAAGAAAACATTCTGTTTTATTTTCCATTAGGTATTTTAATCGATGGGCAAAGTATTTATAGTTGTTTTGCTGAAAAAAAAAAATCACTTAAGGGTTTTTTAAGTTTGTTTTTGTTTAGGTAACAATCCCAGAAATCAATTATTTCTAAGCTTCTCACTTTTATTCAAAACCTGGAGATGGCTGAAAAAGAGAATCAGATATTTAAGAAAAGTGATTTATTTTGTTTTACTTGGAAATATTAAAAAAGTTAATGTGATACAGATCTAATTCACTTTAGGAGGGCTTAAATTTTATTGTGATGAGCACTATGGAAATACAAGACTTGGGAGGACAAAAGAAAATATGGATTTTCACAGATAAAAAAACCCGTTTAGTACAACTGAAGAGGACATGCAAGATGTGTGTTAGCTGTTGAGTGTGATCAGTTTGCTAAAGAAAACTGGCAAGCGAAGCATAAGAACAACAGCACCAGAGCTGGAAAAGAGATTGCTTCTCTGCTGTGCTCCTTGCCAATGCTGAAATGCTCTATTTCACTTTCAGAATATTTATTGTATTTTACAGTCTAATTTTTACTGAATATTCTTTTGCTTCCTTTGGGAGACTGACAGACTGACTAATCCCGATGTCGCCATGACTTTTTTCTCAAAAGTAATCTCTGTGTTGCCTTTCTTCTGTTACTTATCGTTGTATCATCCATGATTCATCTCCTTTGTTTAAATAGTTTAAGTCTATCCAGCTTTGCAGAGCCATTTATTTGGAGAGTTCTGCTTTATCAAATGGAGATAAGCATGGGTCAGCAGGTGATCCTTTTCAGTGGTGTGAATTAGGGAAATCCCTCAAATCCCTCAGATTTTGTCTCTGCCAAGTTAAATGCTAACGTTTTTATTTCTTAATATTTCAAAATTCCTTTTCAAACAGCTCATTTGAAAAATAATTTGAAATATAGTATTTCTCTGTGTGCATATGAAAGGTATAATCTGTCCAGACAGTACCCACATGAAAAGTTACACAAGGCATTTTTCCTGTAATTGCATTTTTTCTAAGAGCTTAGCCAAGATACTCCAGAAACACAAAGTAACTTTGCATATCTTTTGTTGTATTTTTTATTCCTTATAAGCACTTTCCAAACTATAATTCTACAAGTCTTTCCCTAATAATCACGTTATCCAGCAGAGATATGTTCCGCAATTTTGAACTCTATATCAATACATGTATTTTATCTTTCTAACATTTTCAGACATTGCCTTTTCTCTCCCTTATGTTCTCATCCACCTTTTGATATATAAACTGACTTCCACAGACACTTGGATGAACACACACTCCCGACAACCTACCAGCATCTCTTTTTATTGCTGATACTAGAAATACTATTGTTATGGTGTGATATTTTCCTTTCCTTATTTTCCATCCTATCTGCTGAAGCCATTTTCCCTTATCTACTAAGTATGAAGTATTTCTATTTAGCTTGTCTTTTATTAACTTCTATTACCTGTGGTAGTCTGTATCCTGGTGGGAAGGTGGGGATTGGATATTTGATCACTGAGATTCCCTGACTTTTGCTCTAAGAAAGTGGAGAGACAGAGACATCAATAAAGAACCCAGAACCAGAGCCCTAAATGAGATCTTTAGACTGATGGGTTCAAATTTTTGTTAAAGCAGACCTAAATTCTGGCCAGAAACTCAACCCACCAGGGACATAGTTACCGCTCAGGCTGAAAAATGAAGGTTTTGGGAGTCTCAGTGCCCCACATGGCAGAGCACATGGCCCTGTAGTAACAGGCAACTAACTTCATGAAGAGTGAGGGAAAGCACGGGGCTCTGGTAACACTGCTCATTACACTTATGTGTTCAGGAGCTCTGGGGCTCAACATCCAAAGGCTGCGGGAAAGAGAGAGATCAGCAGGGGCATATATACACCCTGATCTGGAAAAGTTCAAGGTGCAAAGGTCCTTGTCCTGTTATTTATTGCTCTCAGACATGCAACACTTCTCTAGAAATATTTAGATATCTTTAGGGTATGTTTTACCTGGTTCCATTGCTCAGTTTTGACAACAACAATAGAGGAATATTGTAAAATATTTGTTGAGAACAAGCTGTCTCTTAAGTGTCCCAACAGAAACCCAGTGATGTGCTTTAGCAGAGCTTGTACTCAAGTCTCACCTCAAAGAGAGACTGGAAGGCCAACCTTATAGCTTTCTCAGGATCATGGAAAATATAAAGAAAAAACCAGATGAGGTCACTTTCAGAGAGAGTCTGCTTCTCTGGGCTAGTTCTCACTTCCAGGGAGTTGGGTTCTTTGTGAAATGGGCTGCCATCAGCAATATGTGGCATATCTGTGTTCAGGTTCATGCTCTGATCCACATAGGCAGTGAGAACTGCAGTAGCTCTTTGTTAGGGGCTATCAGCTGATGATAGACCAGCCTGGATCTTGGTGTGAATTTCCACAGGTGTTTAAGCGAACGGAGATATCAAAGGTCCAAATCAACTACATTAAGTTCTCATAAAACATAAAACTATGTGTCTGATACAAAAATTGTGCATTTCACCATCCCTTCTCTGTTGCCATAACGTAAGGGTTTCTTTTGGAGGGCTGTTCTCGTATGGATATTAAATATTTCTATATGTATAGTGTTGGTATCAGCTATTCAGCCTTTTTTTTTCCTGAAAAAATAGTATCTCAGAAGGTCTGAGGACTGAATAGATGGAGGGAATGAAATGATTTAATTAACCTCTTTCAGAAGTTGGTGTTTGAAACTCTGCAGCATCCTGCAACTAAACCACTAATGTTATAATGTTTATAATTGATTGAGCATCGACAGTGTCTTTGGCAACATAGGGGGAGCAAAAGCCAAGGGGCTTATGTACCTGAAAGTATATAATTGGATCCAGCCAGACACAGAGTACACCTGTGGACTATTAAAAAAACAAAACAAAGAGCAACAGCCAGGTCTTTGGCTGGCATAAGTCAGTGCAATTTCATAAAATCATCAATTACACTCTTTCCCTGAGAACCTGACTCACTTTTACCTTCAGTCAATGCCAAGGAACAAAGCTGATAGCAAAGCAAAAATAACTTTCTGTCTTGAAAACTTTTAATTCTAATTGACTAAAATTTTCATGCTGTCGGGCAAATTTTTTTGGTAAAATACTAGTCTGCATTTCAGCAAATATGAAACTCGTTTAAGCTCCACCACCTTCACTAGAAAAAAGTAAATCTCAAACTGATAGTGAGGAAGGACTGAGTCTAGGCAATCACTGAGAAATTGCAATTTGGATATTGGGCAATCTTGGGCAATGCACTGTGCTTTATTATTCTTGTATATATTTAATCAATAAAGTGAAATCATTAGTTGTGAATTTTTTTGCCAGCTTGCTTTAATTCCCTTTTAGTTGCATTTAAGGAGCTATTATTTCAAGAATGGTTTTCCTCTACTTTATAAAATTTGTTTTAAACCTTAACTTGTGCTGGGACATACCTGTTTGCAGTCTGGAACTTAATGTCACCACCTTGTGAAAACAGCTGTAAGATGGGCATTTGCTAACACAACCCATCTCTGTATTCAGAAGGGTTAGTTGAAAACCTTTAATTAACATAACAACGTACAGATGGCCTTCAATAAAGAGCAGTAGAAGGGTTTGTGGTTCAAAAGTAATTTATGTCTGAAGCTGTTGTCCTTGGCAACACACCTACACACTTTGTCTGGGGAATGTGCTACTGTTTTGGCTGCCGGAAGGGAAAAGAGAATATTTATTGAAAATAGAAGAAAAAATATGCTATTATAAAGGGGAAGGGAAAGATTCCAAATTAACACAGGGTTTCAGTATTTTCGTTATTCCCGATCAAGAGTTATTGTAGAAGTATCTGGTATGTTTTAACTCTGTATAGGAGATGTTCTATCTTGAGACAAGAGGACAAGAAAAATGGGTCTTTAAGTAACATTCCCATGGGAACATGCCTTGAGGTGTTTCTAGATTATCCTTTATCTTTTTAAGTTGAAAATTTAGAGCTGCTTTCCCTATTTAATAATTGTATAGCTGTCAATTTTCCTTTACAAACCACAGGACAAAACATTGAAAGTCATATAAAAATTCATGAAAGAAAAAAAAGTCATGAGCATAATAGTGGCTGGGAAAGGTTATTACTGGAGCTGTTTGATAAGAATATGCTCATTGCATTTTTTTACCTGGAAACACCACTGCTTCTAGACTGGCACATCCATAAATATTTACCATGTGCTCCAGGCAACTGTGTAATAGTTCTGTCTTGAAGCTTGACCCCATCCCCCACACTCTGCACATGAATTAAAGTTTCTTCTAGGATTTTAAATTACTTCAAAAACTTTCCAGAAGCCCCAAAATGGAAATGTAAATACAAGTTGTCTTTATATTTTGGTTTTTCCCTATCCTTTCCCCATGCACTACTTGTTCCCTCTCCCCCCACCTGAGCAATTTCAGAGCTTTCAGACTCACATTTCTGACTGGCTTTGTAGGAACACTTCTTTCTGGGCTAGCAACATGCACTGAACACGAGTGCCATGACCTAGGCCATTCCTTGAGGATCTCCAGGCATGCACTATCCTGCAGCAGCAGAGGGACTTCTCCCACTAGACCTCCAGATGCCTGGGAGGCCTGCTGACATCTTCCTTTTCTTACTAGACAAAGCTTGGAAGCAGAGAGTAGAACCTATGTGGGAAACCGAGGGATTGGTTGCCTCGTAGAAACTACTTCTGTAACCCCCAAAAATAAAGTTCAGCAATTAGGGAGTAACAGGAGAAGTACTTGCTTATGATGAGGGAAGCGTCATAAGGTCCCATCATTTCTAAAAGAAAAATTTTTCTTGTTGGTGTGGATAATACTTTAAAGCAGGCCCTAAGTCAGATCTGTGGGTAAGGTGCTTCTGAAGTTGCCTGTTCTTATGGCGCTGAAATTGCAACAGAACCAGGGAGTCAAATCACTGACTCCATTCCCACAGTCATATCATATAATTACTCTTCACCATTTTTGTGTATATTGTGCTACAGTTACATAATTCTGATATATCAAGAGATTATTCTGCTTCTATTCTGTCCTAAAATAAATTTGGATCTTTTTTATTTTGCATGGATCAGACACTCAGTGCTCTAACACTTAAGAAATTTCCTCTTATTTCCTGTGTAAATGTGTTCACAATCTATTTATATATCTATTTATCTATTTATTCTTCTGTAAGTATTAGCCTTTACAAATACAGGAGAAGAAGAGCTGTTTCTATTAAAGGATGGTCACATCCCCTTTTCACCTTTCATGTTTTAGAGAGTGAACAAACACATCTTTGTGGTCTCATTTCATGTGACTGGCTCTCTCTATTCCTGAACTTTTTGGTAGCCTATTTTCACACTAGTCCAAGTTAGCAGAGAAACAACAGTCGCACTCGTAAATACTGTGTTGAATGGTAGTCTTGATTATTTGACTCCCTATGGTATAAATGTATTCATTGAAAGAAAAACTAGTTCAAAACTTGTTGGCGAGTGCTTAAATACCAAAGAACTCAAACACAGAGGGACCCCCTTTAATCTATACTGAAAGTATAGAGGAATAGCAGAAAGTTTGGAAACCTAGTTAATAAGAACAGGTTTTGGAAAATGCATACCTTGCTTATGGTCTGAGTAATTTCACAGTCTAATTAAAGAATTTTTAAAGGAAATATTGTAGAATTCACTTTTAATCAACCAATCAGTCAATAAAGTAATCAACATTCTGAAGTCTTAGGAAACTGTCATCATCAAACAAACATTGAAAATTTAGAAAGGGGCAATTGGCAACTAAAGATTAAGTAAATAATACATCCAAACCATATGTTTAACACTTGTTAATCAGAGAGAAATGGATTAAAATTTTATTCGGAACATTTAAAATGCTTTAGGAATGATGCAACTCATCATGAATTTTCACTGAAAAGTAAAATTAAGACCAAATTGCAGAATAATTAAGTTTTCAGATTTGTTTTACATTTTGTTTTTCCCTGTTCCTTCTCTGACTAACCTTTTAATTTCCCTATGAAGATAGTTGAAAGAGAAAAGAAGAGTGGAAAGAAAAAGTTTTCATCCCTGCAGCCTCCAAATTTGGGACTAAAATGTTATTGATCAGAAACTATGAAAAATATGGGTTTTTTTATTCATTCATTAACTTCATTTAAACTTATGACTTTTCTACAGTTATTATTTTAAACAGTTGTAGCACAAAGGTGTAAACAATTCAATTAACTTTTATTTTTTTCAGCATGTTTAAGTAACACAGGAATCCGTATAACAGATCAACTTCAGAAGTCACACATTAATGACCATTTCTAATTTAATTTTGGCTTCTTTTTTTTTTTTTTTTTAATTAGTTTTCATTGAAACTTCCAGAAGCTCAGTCTTTCATTTCCTCATGGAAGCCAGGACAGTATGAAATTTTTCTATCTTCTAGGAGTTACGGTAAAAGCATTTTTATCACAAAGAAATTTTAACCAAATCTAACAGTGAAAGACTGATCTTCACGGAATCACAGAATCAATTAGGTTGGAAAAGACCTCCAAGATCATTGAGTCCAACCCATGACCCAACACCACCTTGTCAACTAGACCATGGCACTAAGTGCCACATCCAGTCTCTTCTTAAACACTACCACCACCTCCCTGGGCAGCCCATTCCAATGCCCAATCACTCTCTCTGTAAAGAACTTCTTCCTAATGTCCAACCTAAACCTCCCCTGGCACAGCTGAAGACCATGCCCACTTTTCCTACTGCTGGTTGCCTGAGAGAAGAGACCAATGCCCGCCTGGTTCCAACCTCCTATCAGGTGGTTGTAGAGGGTGATGAGGTCTCCCCTGAGCCTCCTCTTCTCCAGGCTAAACAACCCCAGCTCCCTCAGCCTCTCCTCATAGGACTTGTGCTCGAGTCCCTTCACCAACCTTGTTGCTCTTCTCTGGACCTGTTCCAGCACCTCGATATCCTTCCTGAACTGAGGGGCCCTGAACCGGACACAGTACTCGAGATGTGGCCTCACCAGTGCCAAGCACAAGGGAAGGAATCACTTCCTTGGGCATGCTGGCCACGCTATTCCTGATCCAGGCCAGGATGCCATCGGCCTTCTTGGCCACCTGGGCACACTGCTGGCTCATGTTCAGCTTCCTGTCAATCCAAACTCCCAGGTCCCTCTCTACCTGGCTGCTCTCCAGCCACTCTGTCCTCAGACTGTGGTGCTGAATGGGGTTGATGTGGGCAAAGTGCAGGACCTGGCACTTGGCCTTGTTGAACCTCATACCATTGGTTTTGGCCCATCTATCCAACCTGTCCAGGTCCCTCTGCAGAGTCCTTCTGCCCTCCAGCAGATCAACACTGCTCCCCAGCTTGGTGTCATCTGCAAATTTGCTAATGGTATACTCAATCCCCTCATCCAGAACATCAGTAAAGATATTAAATAGAACTGAGCCCAACACTGATCCTTGGGGGACACCACTAGTGACTGGCTGCCAACTGGATGCAGCCCTGTTCACCACCACTCTCTGGGCCCGGCCCTCCAGCCAGTTCCTGACCCAGCACAGAGTGCCCCTGTCCAAGCCGTGGGCTGCCAGCTTTTCCGGGAGAATACTATGGGATATGGTGTCAAAATCCTGGTAGTCCAGGTAGACTACATCCACTACCTGAAGTCCAGGTAGACTACATCCACAGCCTTCCCCTCATCCACCAGGGGGGTCAACTCGTCATAAAAGGAGATCAGGTTGGTCAGACATGACCTGCCCCTCCTCAATCCATGCTGGCTGGGTCTGATCCCCTGGCTGTCCTGTAGGTGCCATGTGATGCCACTCAAGATGATCTGTTCCAGAACTTTGCCCCGCACCAAGATCAGGCTGATAGGCCTGTAGTTTCCTGGATCCTGCTACCAGCCATTCTTATAGATGGGTGTCACATTGTCTAACTTCCAGCCATCTGGAACCTCCCCCATTAGCCAGGACTGGTGATAAATGGTGGAGAGCAGCTTGGTAAGCTCTTCCACCAGTTCCCTCATCATCTTGAAGTGCTCCTTGTTTTCCTAAAGAACAATCCTATGGCATAAAAGTCTTTAGGAAAAGGTTCTCAAAAGATGCACCATCGTAATTCTTCCAGATGTGGTATCAAATACAAATGCTGTGGAAATAGGAGAGACAGTCTGCCCTGGACTGGCTGCATCACCCTGAGTGCAGGGTGCAAGGCAAAGGGGTGGACAAATAGGAACAGAGCCAGGACTCAATATCTGTGGGCAGAAGTAGGTATCTCTGTGGTCCTGGGAACAGCAAACAATTCCCTATACAGTGGGAGCCTCAGGAGCCTGAACAGCCTTTCCTGGCAGAGGTTGAACTTTGAGAGTGTCTTCAGTGACTCTCAGATCTGTCTTTGGAGACATGTCACTCTGGGAGGTTTGCTGAGCACTGAGGCTGGGGCAGGACAACTGGGAAAGAATCTGGGGGAGTAGGAAGTGGGGTGGGGTTTCCTAGGAGTGGTCCCTAATTCGGCCTTGGTCACAACAGCACCTTCCCCTCTCTCTTTTCGAAGAAAGGTTGAAGCTGTCTGTGCTTTAAGCCTGGGATGGGTGAAATAAAAGCATTCACTGAGAACTCTCTTTTGCTGCCTTTTGTTGCCACAGCTGCTTTGTCTTTGTCGTGGGCCTAGCATCTACTCATTATTTGGCTGAGAGGAGAGACTATTTTTGATCTGAATCTCTCCTAGTGCACATACCCTTAAGGCTGACAATGTTGGTCTTATTTCAAAAGCATCTGCCTTTTTCACTTGCTCTGTGAGCATCTCCTTATTTTCCTCTTCAACATTTCCTCTGATAATTCCTGCTTATAGCTCTAGGTCTGTATCATTCATTATGGTAGAAATCCTTACTGCTGTATGATTTGGCAGGGGTACCTGTAGCAGTAGAGTAACATTTCCATAGCACCATTTCAGTGGTCAGAGACTTCAGAGATTCAGCTCTAAACAAAAACCCAGCTGTCTGAAGACTTACTTTCCTGAATATTAGCTAGAATCTTGCTGATGTTCTATCCCTGAAAACCTCCTGAGTCTGTGAGAGCCTTCAAAACAACTGGAAGCAGCCTTGGTTATTAACTACTAAGAAAAGAGAACTATTTGTAGGAGGAATATTTTAATTCAAGCTGTAGTAAGGTCTTGTGCAGATTCCCTTTTTCTCTGCTTTGAGCGATGGTAGTATTTTTTAACATTATACAATGATCTTCAGTATATCTTTCTTTCAGAATTTGATTTTTTTCTCTTCTATTATTTTTTTTATGATTTTAAAATTATTTTAACTTTGAAATTTTTTTTCTGCCATGTAAGAGTAAGTCACCTGTTCTACTAGCAAATGATGAGCCAAGTGATCTTTGAAGTACCATGCCCACCTCTGTCAGTGGGAGGTGCAAAATGTCAAAAGCTTTTGAAAGTGTAAAAGCTTCTGAAGCTTAAAATTCAAACACTACACTCTACCGACATACCAAGACCTAGAACACCTAGAAGCTCACAGACATTGCCACCAGCCTCAAGACTGTGACACAGTGATAGAAATCCCTGTTTGGATCCAGAGCCAAGTCTAACTACTTGGAAATGAGCTGTTTACATGTAATTCAACTCTGTTAGGCTACAAGAAAGCTACCTGCTTAAAAGAACACTGAAATCCACATTAGAAGAGAGTTTTAGTGTGAAAACATCTTTTTAGGGTTTTTGAGATGTTTGAACTTTCTCTGTGTTGGAGTGAGTGAGTAGTCTGTCCTGGCCAGCTATCTTTTCAAAAGCAAGCAAATGTGTCTGTAACTGTAAAGCAACACATCTACTGATTGTTAATGAAAAACACAAGTTCAGTGTAGCAAATGAACCTCTATTATTTACCTGAAGTGATTTGGTAGATATTGTTAGTGATGCTTACATTTAAAAGTCAAGTCTCTATATGAGGCACTTTCAGAACATTTTAAATGCTCTTATTTTGCCTAGGTGGTATTTTCTGCTCATACTTTCCAAATGTAAGGAAAGCATGAGCTGTATCAGTTTCAGATTCAGTAACATGCTTATCAAATGTCAGTCATGTCTTTGTATTACTTTTAGCTATTACACTTCAGCTGATATTAGAAATGCACTGATGTAAAATCTCCCCCTACTATTTCCTGCAAGTAATTGGATTTTTTTAATTATCTGCATAAATGCATTCAGTAGTACTCTTAACCTTTAAATAAAGTTCCCATTACTGCCATCAGTCACCGATTGGGCTTTCCTAACCCTCTTAAACTGTTCCTTCATCTTTCCTATCATCCTCCTTCTATAGTGGAGAACTGAAAACCCAGCACTGCACCCAGGGCTCAGCCAGCAGAGGTTGCCTGGGCAACCAAGATACAGTAGTTGGACCTGTGGATAGTGAGAGGGAGAAAAAAAACCTCTAAAAGGAAGAAAAAAAATCCAAAATGCTCTTTATAAATACCTTTTCATCTGTAAAACTGTTGTAAATATTCCAGGGTAGCTCTGTACAAGTGTTTGAGGAGTTAGTCTCATTTGCCTTCAGTGAGAGGCTACAAGAGCTTAGGCAACAGTTTAGCAAAGGGAAAGTAATAGGATCACAGCCTAGAACTTTCCAGAGAGAAAGAAATATTCCTGATACAAGACAACTTTCTATTTTTGAAGAGAAGTTATAAGAATATCTGACAGTGAAATCTAGCTGAAGTGAAATACTTTCAGACTAGAAATAATGTATGCATCTTTAATCAGGATAACATTTAAACTTTGAAGAAAATCGCCTAAGGATTTGTCTCTCTCTATAACTTAATAATTGTCTTTTTCTAAAATATATTCTCCAGCTTCTAGATCAAGTATGGATTTCATAAAGTTATCACTCAGTATAAGTCATCAGACTGCTTTCTTCAGTTCAAATAGTTCCTAATGGATTAAAGTCTATAGGAAGAAAGAAGAGAAAAATAAAGAGTAATCAAAAAAGGTACAACTTATTCCTTACGATGAGTAAATCCTGACATGTTAGACCAGACCAATACTCCAGTCAGTCTAATGGTTTTCATTTTCTACATCCTGAAGGAATTTTGCAGAGTGATATTTCAGATTTTTCTGGGGATGGCCCAAGCCACAGTGGGGTTGGTGACAAGGTTAGCCCAGGGTGAGTGTCTCCTGGATGTGAGGGAGATGAGACACGGACAGCCCTAGAGTGAGCCTGGGGACTCACCTTCCATGCAGAGAGGAAGGGACCACTCATGGATGATAGGGAAGGCTACTTTTTTTGTTAATTCTCCTGTTACAGCTGGATACTGACAGGGACATTACCAAAATATGGCACACACCTGTCCCCTCCCTCCTTGACCACTCAAATGGACAGCTGCCAATGCACTGTAGGGCAGATAAGACAGATCCAGCCTATGCTATCATTTCTAACTTGTAGGTGGATGGTCCTTTGAGAACACTGGAAAAAGGGAGCTCCACACTCTGCTTCCCTGGATGCCACACAAGCTCCTGTCAACAACCCTGGCAATGAACAGGCTATGTCACCGCTGGTGTCCCAAACCACAGCTGGTTGTTGACATGGTTGTTCCAGGAGACTGGCTGTCAGGAATATGAGGGACGGACAGCCTTGGTGTGATTCTGAAGGAGCTCTCTGCAGGGAGGCAGGGGCTGCCTGTGGCTTCATGAGGTTGGATGCTGCTTTAGTTGATTCTTCTGTTTATTTCCCCCTCAGCTCTTGACCAGAATAAAAGGAGATCCCAATGCAGTCCTGTTTCCTTCCACTAAGTCAGTGTCATGACTTCCTACGTGGACCTAAGGACTACAGAAAAACACACAGACTTGGCGAAAAAGAGCTCTGCAGCACCCGTCTTCTCTCTGCCATGCCATGATCCTACAGGCAGCTGGAGGGTCCCTGCAGCCTTGTACAAAGTGCACCCCACACGACTCATCTTCTCAGTGCAAAATTTTTCTTAAAATAAATTTTCTGATTTGTGATCCCATTGGCTGGTTCATGTTGTCTTTTTTGGAAAATCTTTTGGGACTTTTACATTAGGGTTGCATAAGCTTCAATTTCTTAGGAATTGGTGAAAAAAAAATTCACTGCATATTAAGCATCATGTCTAAGATTATATTATGCAAGTACGTATATGTAAACCACTCTCTGCCTTATTTGAGCAATGTAGCAAATTTATATGATAAAGGAAAGAGCACCAAACTGGCTTGTGCAAGTTTGTGTGAATTCCTTTCATAAGTAGACTTCAAACCTCTCATGGTGGGCTCTTGAGGATGAAAGAGTGAACAAATCTTAGGTTTAGTATCAGAAAAGACAGTCTCTGAGCACAGCAGAAAAGCTGAGGGACTTGCTTTGGCTTATGGACATCAGCTGTCACACCTGATAATGAATTTAACTGATAGAGCTGAGATCAGAATCTCCTTAACAAAACATTGTCAGGAAAACCCTCAAGTGAAACAGTTGAAAACACCCTCAATTATGAGTGTACAATACTTAGAGTGAAGAATTTTTTGTTACAGTGCTGGTAGGACTGTTAATGTCACAAACAGCTGAACCACTTGCTACTCGAGCAAAGTGAGCTTTTTAGAAAGATGGGCAAATTCAGTGCACTGTGATGTTGCATATGAAGACCCATGCTCTAAAGGATAAGAAACACACTGCGTGGCAGCCAGCTGACCTACATTTAGAGCTGAAGATGTAAAGCTGACCCAGAGGGAGCTGTGTCTAACCTACAAACACAGACGGAATGCTAGTCAAATGGACCATGCATTTAAAATGATAAACTGAGCAGCAGCGGCAGCACAGGGATGAGTTTCCCACTGCCCTGTGGAAGAAGCAAGACAGATCAATAGAGTATGATGAGCCACTGCTGGCAGGGAAACACAGCTCAGAGCAACTCCTACCTCCTCAGCATGCCGTGCTGCAGTGAGGAAAGCAAACTCTTGGTATACAGAGACAAATCCAGCCTAGGTGCCAGCAGTACCTGAGCAGCGTGGGCTGAGCTGGACAAAGCAGGTGAGCCCAGGGGCTCTGGTGCAGGTGACAAGGCTGCAGCAACTTCAGTGCTCTCACTACCACCAAGCCTGTGGCATCAGAGCTCACACGACTAGAGACATCCAGCCATAAATCCAGCTTGCATACCAGCATGGATATCTTTCAGTGCAAGCAAAGAGACAGTGTGTTGTAGGGTTGTTGGGCTGTACAGAGAGGACAGTAGGAGACAGAGGCAAAACCTTCTTCAGACACAGTGCTGATAATGCATCAGCATGAGGAGAGAATGACACACATTTGGGAGCAGATTTTTAGCCCCCACACAACAAAGCAGCTGTGTTGAAATCAGCACAGTGCTGCTCCACACTGTATGAGGATCTCCCTGTTGGCATAAATCAGCCTTAAAAAACAGGCTCACAGGTATTTTGCTGAGTCTCTCAAATACATTGACTTTTTTTGAGCAGAATTCCTTATCCCTCTGTGAAGCTGTATGTTCATATGACAGGTACAGAGTACATGAGCAATTACTGCTACAGTGGCAAAGGAAAGGTGTAAAAAGAAAATTTAAAGTTGCTACAAAACAACAATGCTTATTCTAAACCTATCTGTTAAAGATAAACCATAAGCATTATTAAGCCACCTTGCCTTTAGGTAAATTACTTCACACCAGTGTTTCATGGTTTTCTAAGACTAAACCAGAACAAGGAAAATAGCACTGCTGTGCTCAGTAAATGTATACAAATAACCAAGCATGAAACTCTCATTAATAAAGACCAGTTAGAGTGAGATCTCCCACCTCCCAGATTCCTCAGCCTTACTTTTTTTTTTCCTTTTAGATTTCTGACAATCTATTTTCAAAACTTCACACACAGAAGACTTTTTCTGGGATCAGCTGGTGTGTTTCCACAGTGTTTGGGGAAAGCCTGAAACACAGCCACTGCACAAATGGAAATGTCTGATGCAGATGTAATAACCTCCTAGAAGCCAGTGCAGCTCACCTGCAGTATGAGCTGGGGACTGGCTGCCAAGAGCCTGGCTTATCTGAGCCTCAGGGTTTGGGCTGGTGCAAGTTACTTCAATGGGTGTCTATATGTATTACAGACTTGTCTGAGATTGAGTCAAGTGTGTTACCTTCACTTTCTTGGAGAAATCACCATACATGTAGGGTCCTCATGGCATTTTTGTGACCCTGATGTAATGGGATACACAAAAAGCTTCATGGATCTCATGCAGCAGCATCAGTAGAGTCTAACTTTGGTAGCATCAACTAAAAATGAAAAATTGCTGGTTTTAAGTAATGATATGTATCTTGGGAGGATTTTTGTATTGAGTTGAAGAACACACCCCATATCTTCTAGTAAACCACAACAACTACCACCTTGCCTCCCACATACATATGCAGTAATACTATATTTTGCTGCTGTAGTTTGCTTAGAGCTGAAGCACTTTGGAGTATATTTTTCAGGTACAGATGCACTGTAAACATATATGTACACCCTGTGGACTCAACCCCCCTCCAACCCCCCAATAGATTCTCTTTTGTGCCAGAAATAATGAAAATGCTTGTTTTTCAAAAGTATCACCTGTTGGACAACTTGGTTGCTGGTTTGCTAGGAGAGTCAGCCCTTACCTTCCCCATTTGGATAGCAGGAAGAAAACCTCATTGTAAAAAGAATAAAAAAAATGAATTATTAGTAGCAGCCTGTCCTTAGAAACCTTACTTTTCTTCCCACTTCCCCTCCTCTTTTTTTATCTCAAATATTTTTAATCCAGCAAGGCATCAATCACGCTCCTCCCCTGCCATATTCACTAGCTGGGTGGGTGCCTTTATTATTTGGTTTCAGGAAGATCAGTTTTGCCCTGAGAAAGTTTCAGGGCAATTGCAAAACAGAAAAAGTGAGAATACCTAGGGGGTTCCTTTTTTCTTTCCCTTCTGATGACAGCTCTCAGGACTAAAGAAGTTGCTTTTAATTAAACCTGATGAATTAGCATTCAGGTGGCTGTAACATGCTGCCACTTTTCTCTCCCCTTTCTAAGTCTTTGTGAATTCACAAAAATTCTTTTTACAAACTGCTTTTGATGCAAAGTTTGTCATGTTTCGTTTCTATTCCAGGATACCAGGGGCTGGGACAATCTCTACTGTTACTCACTATGCAATGAGGAAAATCTTTATCCTTCTGCAAATGTTAAGCCAAGAGTGACATTGGCCAAAGAATGTAAAATTTGCACTAAAATCTAGTTTATTTTTTATGGACAGATCTAGATAAATCCAGCAAAAAAAAAAGTAAATTTAAAGAATTCTAACATGATCAAAAATTTTGTTGATTTACTACAACCTAAAAACTAAATCAAAATTATACATCAGTTAGGTCTTTCAAAAAAATAAGAAAATAATCTGTATTTTATTAAAGTGGTTATTTCATCAGAAATTGAGCCTGAGAGGACAAAAATACAAAAGGGAGGGAGGAAGCTGCAAAGGAGAGTTAAAAATCAAAGAAAAAGGAAAGCTGAAATGTATTACAAAGGAAAGCTAAAAGGTATTGTGAAGGAAAAAGAAAAGGGAAGAAAGAAAGAGAGAGGAGAATGACAAAAGCTGAATCACCTGCAGATATGATTTCCCAGACAGAAATGACAACTGCTGAGGAGAGCAGAGGAAAATAGATGCAGAGAGGAAAGTAAAATTAAACCAAGTAGAGATAAGGATAAGTAATATAAAAATTGCATTTCACTCTTAGCCCCTAAACTGATGGGTTTAGGAACAGCCTCACAGCACAAATGGTCTGTTCCTTGCCATGATCATTTATTGATATTGACCTGCTGCACAATAAATGATGAAACACAACCCCTCAGTGTCTGCCCCCTCTCCTTGTTAAGGTACTTTTAATATTGATGGATGACATATTCTATGCAGATTGATGAAGCCCACATGGGATGTGTATATTAATTTGACAGGTTACTCAGACTCATCAGAAGTCAATGGGAAACCTTTGCTAGACAAAAATCTAGTTCTCAATCCTGTAGACTTATATTTCTTACTGAATTTTTAAAAATGTTTTTAAAAGGTTTGTTGAACTCAAACTACATTTACAAATTTTAAAAACTTCTTAATGTTCTTAGAAGCAGCAAGATACTCTAAAAATGTTCCACAGTTAGATAAATTTCTAAAAGTATTTCCAAGAAAGTAACTGTTATGTAATGTGAGGTCTAAACAGCATTCCCTTGTTCATAAAACTTTAATTCAAATAAGTCATCTTGTTAACCTTAATAAGTATATTAGAACGAGTCACCAGCTGCAGCTGAAGTTACATTAATCCTGTTACAAGCTTCTAGAGAGCACATTTAGTACATCATATGCTCTAAGAAATGATCAAAGGAACATTATGTAAATAGTAGAGTCAAACACTCAGCAGTAGAAAATGCTGAGACCAAAATTGTCTGTGTGTTCTTGGTGAATAGGTTCTCTTTTATGAGCTTTAGTCAGATATAATATATAAAGATGCTTTTCCTCCAGATTCCTGCTTCAATCTGGACAGAAGACAGTGCTCAGTCAGTAAGCTTCAACTTTTTCTCATTATTAATGACTGAATCTGCATTAGGAAGTAAAAGAAGCATTTTGAAAACAAAAAAAACCCCACATTATTTACTTGTACATCTCCTGCAATAACATCATCCTCTTATTTCCCATTTTACTGATAGAGAGCTTAGGCCCAAAATATAAAGGCAAACTTAAGGCAAATAAAGGTGTAATTGACTTCCTCAGCATATATAAAAAAACCTTCAGTGGATGAGTTTACTTTCCTGGCTTAACCTTAGTTGCATTGTGGTCAAAAGAATAACTTTCCTCTCTTGCTTTTCACCATACACCTCTCATCTAACAAACGGGCAGAGTACTACAGGGGAGTCAGCAGACACGGCCCATTTATGTGCTCAATGGAGCATGATGTGGTAAAAAGAAGATTTGTATCCTCATGTTAATTCTCCATATATCATAAAGAATGAACTCATGGGATGAAGATAACCAGAATAAGTGCCACAGCACTTACTCAAAGTAGTCTTTGAATACTTTGCATCATTCTATTTTGACGGGGGCTGTTTTTTGATCTTAAAAAAAAAGAAATTAACATGTGAACATTTAAAAATACGAAGTTAAGTTGACCTTCACCTCAGTCATCACAAATTTGAGTCTATAAAATTATTATTCTGTTCTCTGTCACTTCAGAGTGGTGATTTGGTAGTTTATTTGGGACCATCTCTGGCGAGAGAATACAATACACTACTAGACTCCCAACAACGAAGTGAAAAGAGATAAGAAACCTGCAGACTTTGAGAGAGAACATGGCCTCACAGCTCAGACTTACTCAAGTGTGAGCTTCTTTTGAGTGTTTCAGTCTTACCTCTGCATTGCACCATTAATCCTACATCCCTCCTTGGGGACAGTTTGCATATCAAACTCCATTTATTTTTTATGTGTACTCTTGTTTGTTTTTTTTTCTTTTTAAACCCCTCTTTGGATTTACATTGCAAGATCTCTTATTTCTTTGATAGATTTTGACATCCCTACTATCTGAGTTCCAGTCCTACTTTCTCATTTGGGATAACGTGGCATGATTGACCTTTTTTCCCTAGGTTTACAATCCAAACAAAAAATTCTTCATAAACCCCTGAGCTCTGCAGTCAGTGTGCATCCTCATTCTTTGGTTTTTCACTGCTAATAGCCCAAGAGCATGAATGGGTCTTAATGGCCCTGACCAGCCTCACCTAGGACCTCTCCTCACCCCCTGACCATGGGTCCAGGAATCTCATTTAGGCTTAGACTCGACCCTGACCTGAGTTGTGCTGCAGGTGTATCTGTCTTTAGTCCTTTAGTCCTCCTGTTTTTTAGTCCTTCTGGTCCAATCTCCAGGAAAGATGTAGATTTATGTTGTAGCCTTGTCTCCAGCCCCATCTTCTGCTGCTCCCAAATATGCCACAGAGGCTCTAATAGTCTGGAGAAAATCCCTTCTGGTTGCACTTCTGTCTCAGCAGTGATGGCCCAGAAGCTGTGGGAAGTCAGATAATTGACTGAGGTAATGGGTTACAACCAAATAGCAGAAATGAGCTTTTGCAGTTGCTAAAAATTGAATTTACATGTAAGTCCAGTATTAAATCACATTTCGATTGCTTATAGTGAAATCCATTATAAAATCCCTTGACCATTTCATATTGCTAGAACAAAATAATTTCTTTATTTGTTGGGCTTAGACTGACAGGGGCTTTGATACTGACCTAGCAATATCAAAGTGCTTAGACTTAGTTACAAGATTTGTAGTGTTCTATTATAAGACAGTTCTGAAAGAATAGTTAGAAAATCCCATATTTAATGAGTTGATGAATGTGTTATTGGCTTCTAAAACACTTTACAAGCAATTAATATTTAGCCCTAGAAATTACTTATTTCTATAATTACCACAAAACTACATGGGTTGGTCCATATGGTAGTCAGTTTTCAGATCAGGTTGACTTGTCAGCTTCAAGATTTTTCTACCTTGGGTCAGTAATAGGGTCATGTGAATTTTTAGGGTGTATTTATTGTTTTTAATTAGCCTGTGCCAAAAGACTGCCAACACTGTGAAAAATTAGAAGCATACAAAGCCATTTTGAGGAACTTGTTGTTATGATTTAACATATAGGAATTTAATGAAATATAACCTGGCACAGTAAACTGAACAGCTCTAGAATGTGAGTAGGTTACAGTGGCTGTCTGATTAACAAGAATCCTCTTCAAGTGATGATGTCCTGACAGCTACTATTTTAGAAGAAAGTCAAGAAGTCAAGAAAGAGCCTTCAAGCAGAAGGATGACGTGACACATAAGTTTTTTCTTTGCTATAGGATCCAATTCTTTCTTTCTATTTTAAGTACTGAATTGTTACACTTTTGTACCTTAATCTATTTTGCTGAAAATTAACTCACATAATTTCCACCACTTTATTAAATCAGTACTTGTATGCTCATTTCCATTAATGGAAACTTTAAACTTAAAGCAGTCTCCAAAACCTCTGCATATAGAAGCTGACTAAGCATGCAAAAATCACTCCTGAAAGCAGCTATAAAGTCCGAGAAAGACATGCAGGTATTTTGTTTGTACCAGTTCCAGCTGGAAAGCAACTTTCATCTCTTATTTAACAAAGCATTTAATGACATGATAATGGCTTTGATTGATGAAGGCTTTTAACCATATGTCCATAGAGGATGACTGGTTTTTTTGCATTGGCTGGGAATAGCAATGTTATGCTCTTCAAGTCACAAATAAAAATATTAAGATAATTGTTGTGAGTCTAATGTAGCAGACTTTGTACTGGCTACAACATTTTGAATTGTGAATCAAATCTGTATATCATTTTGAGCAATAAATAATATAATTATTTATGCAGCTAATGTTCCAGCTATACTTGGAGCTAATATTGAATGCACAGCATCTGGAGCAGATTCTTTTTTTTAACAGTTTAACAAGTAACAAAAAAATACTGTCTCTATTAGCCTAAACAATTTACAAAGCTGCTCTGAGTAGAAAAAGTGCAATCATTGAATAAAAGTCCTAAGTCATTTGGAGAAATAAACTCTGAGTCCTATGGTCAAGTTCAAACAGTGCTTAGGATGTGATTGATGTTATCTATTGTTTGGAACATAATTAATTGCACTATAAGCCTTATGTGTCTGTAAAACATTCTTCTTTCAGGCTACTATGGTTAACAATATAAAAGAAAAATCGTCTGCTAATTAACTGTTCTCTTTTTGTGTCTTTAGGGAAAAATTTATTTTAAAACAGATCTTGAGTTTTTCACAAGGTGTTGAATAACATCTTGTACACCCTGGTGCATGTACTAAGACTTCAGAAGGCACCAAAAAGTGTATGTTTGTGTGACTGTCAGCAGTTGAAGGGGTGGACTTGGCAGCTGGAGTGCTACTTTGGTTTGTCTAGTGATAAATTCACTACACCCCCAAACACCTCAGGGTTTTCTTGAAGCTAGAATTACTCCATTAGGCTGTGAGTCATGCTTGAACCCCATTGCCTAGCAAGACAACACAGTGTGAGAGGTGATTGAAGGGTGCGTGGGAACCTGGATGTGCCTGGGTTGGGCATGAGAACAGCTGGATGCAAAAGAAATCACCTCTTCAGAAGGCCATAATTTGCAGCCATAGAGGAACAGGACATTAAAGCACAACATGCTCCTTAAATTCTCTGTGCTGAGATTGAGAAGCCATTGTGCAAAGTCAGGAGCAAAAGAACAAAAATCCAACCATTTGCTGTCTCTCTACACATCTACTGACGTGAAGGTGTGACACGGCAAACTGCAAAACTCTTTGGCAAAGAGAATGATGGGACAGAGTGATGAGTGGCTGTGCCCAGCTTTGTCTATGCTAGGCTAGTTAAGTGTCTTCATTTTCTAAACTAGTGGTTAAGGTGTATGTATACTGAGTGTACTGTAAATCTGTGCTTTTGAGGAGTTAGTAAAGTGTTTAGACTGCATGAAGTGATTAGCTAAATTAGAGGACACACAGAATTGCATATAAACTGTAAAGTGGAAAAATTAACCGAGCAGACAAAAGAATGCATTGTTCTGAGAAAAATTCAGAGATGTTCATCAGAATGAGAGAGCACAAAAAAAGGTCTTTGTGATGCAGCCTAAACCCCAGCTGTGCTAGCGTGAGACCAGCCTCTTTGCAAATAGATGGTGTGGGTTTTGTGGTTGCGACAACATAATTTTAAAATGCTTTCCCCTACAAGACACCCTGTAGAATTTTCCCACAGGGTAAAAGGTAGAGATGAAATTTAAGTGGCCTGATGATAGATTATTTGTCTCACCTGAGTGGCCAGCTGTGCCAGTGGGTTATGTGCTTCTACCACTTGCCACGGGAACAGCACGAAACTTAAGTATCAGCAAAGGATGTTTCATATAGACATATTGGAATGATCATTTTGATCACTGCAGACCTGCTTAAAGTGAATTCTATCATGGTAGGCTAATAAATGCTTCCTACAGCACTATTTTGGAGGAAATCTGCTTTTGCTTTGCTGGACTTCTGATGCGTTGAGCACTTCTCTCTGCACTGGAGCAGGAGGAAACTTTCACAGTGGGTCGCACCACCCTCATATTTTGATGACTTCTCTGGGGTACAGAGGTGTTGAATACAGTGCCCTGCAGGCCTGCACTCTCTCCCATTAGGAAGGTACAGTCATTAACTAATGATTCAAGAGTAAAAAAATTTAGGAACTTGAAGTCTACTGGTTGGCAAGAGGTTTGCATACAAATCTTCTTCCCTCAGGAACAATTAAATTAAATTAGTTATATTTGCATAAAAAATAGCTTATTTTTTCTGTCATTTAAAAATATTATGAGACTTCTCTTTTTCCTCACAAGAATTCACATGAGGATTATTTAATTGGAACTATTAAATCTATTTTTCTAAAGCCAAACAGAAAATGAGATTTTGCATACATTTTTAAATAATATTCACATATGGGAACTCTAATAACTTGGTAATATGTAAAGAAGTTGTATTTAATACTTGAATGAATTTATAATGCTTTGGGAAGTTATTTGTGCTCATTAATTTAAAAATGAGTTTCAGTATTTTAAAGGAATTTTATTAACAGGTCTAGACAAATGATAAAGAAATCCTACTGCAGAAACATGGCCAGCTTTCCAAACTGTTAATCTCCTGAGAATTTGTCATGACTTCAATACACTCTTTGTTGAATGTGTGTTTTCAGACTTTTATAAGTCAAGATTCAGTTCTGAGATGATCCCTCAAACAGCAATAAGTAAATCTCAATTTACTTGGTAGTTATATACAGATGGTTTCATATCTGTTTCTGTGTCCCCTGAGCACCCAAAAGAGCATCTCTGTTTCACCTCACCTGCATTTACTGCACTTGTATTGGGGTAGGATTTGAAATCACTTTTTCATGGTGAGACCTGGGACTGACTCCAGAGCTCCTGAGTCATTCTACATTAACATGTGATTTAGTCAATGGGTTTTTCACACTTTGGTTAGTGCATCTGTGACTGATGACCCATTGGCTAAATGACTATTTACTAGATCAGGAACTTTCAGGACTAAAAATGTGACGTGCTACTGAGAGTTAAACACTACACCACTGAATTCATGTGATTTGTTATCCATGTGGTAAAAGGTTGCTTTAAAGAATATTCATTATAACGTGCTCCTACTCATGTAGGAGGAGTGTGGGGTAACTCAGTAGGGCAGGGTGGAGGGGAGGGGTGGGGGGCAGGAAAGCCTTGAAACCCAGGATTTTACCAGCCTGATTCTGCCTCTGGCCTTGGGGTCCTGCTGGCCTCATCCCTACCTATTTCCCCCCCACGATCACCTCCTGGCACTGTGAACTGCAACTGGCATTTTGACAGATCCTTACAAACTGGAGTCCTGGCACTTCTCAAAGCCCACCTCCTTGCAGTGCTTCTCAGGGGCATCAAAGTTGGAACAAAATAGCTGTACTTTCTCAGAGTTGTACAAAAGTCGAACAAAGTTGTACTTTCTCAGAGTGCTGCTCTGGAAGAGTCCTTTTATACCTTTACTAATAAAATCGAAGTTGCTGTACCTAAAGTATATTTTTTAGCATCACTATTTGAATTGTAAAGTTAGAGACCATATGTCAGCTGTGAAAAAATTCTGAGCATGGCCAACTGCTTTTTCTTTCCACGTGTGAGGTTATGGCACATCTCTGCTTTCAGGCTTGGTAGGTTTGGTTTTTTTTTTTGCTTTATTGCATTGTAAAAACAGAGAAGGACTTGGAATTAAAAGAGAGACTGGAGAGATATTTTGTCCACGTCTTTATGTGCATTGAGTCTGACTTGTTATGAAAGCAATGGCTGCCCCTGCTCAAGAAATACTTCAGTACATGATTAATTAACTGCCAGCATAGATGTTTGGCACCTCTTTGCCACATGTGAATGACCAGATGAAATGTTTGTTTTTCAAATCTGAGCAGGAGTCCACCATTTGAAGCACTGCTTCTGCAGAACTTGCAGCATTCAGACCCATAAGCCCTCTATTAGAAATTACTATTGCAGAGGGAGAATAAGGTCGAGGAAAGAGCAGCAGCACCAGCAGATCGATGCCTGAACTTCTGCTCAGAAATGTTATACAGACAGACATCTCACTTCTTCTAGCTTCCGAAAGACTGACATTTTATTAAGGTTGTGTATAATGTGCTGATTTCCCTCCTGCTTCTCCCAACTTCCGTAAAGAAAGAAAAGATACCCATGTGCTATCTCAGAAACTTCTCGCTCTTTCAGCAATAATTGGTTAACTCAGCTAACTCGTTGATTAGCTCTGATTATATCTGACAGAAAGGTGTGAAAGTGAAAGATTTCTTTATTGCAGGTCTGCCTGATGACCCCTCCCTGTGCAGACCTGAGGCTGTTGGCCCCAAGCTCACCAAGGGTGTCAGCAGTGTCCAGCTGGCTGGGCAGCACACCTCCAGCTCCAGCAGCCTTCCCCTTCCTGCAGAGGCAGCTGAGGACATGGAGGGGAACTGAGGTTACTGCAGGGAAGGAGGGAGGGATGGGTATGGAGCTGGGGAATTGTACTGTAGCTTCAAGAAATCAGTCTTCATTAGTCCTGCTGCAAAGACTTGAAGTGATTCTTCTCTGTCTCTCAGGAGACAATTTTAATCATCTGGGACAGAGGAGTTCAGTGTCTTTCTCCTGATTGCCCCTCCAGAGGCTGCTCCTTTTGACAAGGTAATCCACTAAACAGTATAGAAATACCAGGAACTTGCTAGAGAATATTAGGAGAATGCACGAGATGTAGCTGCTGATCTTTGGCCCACTGAATATTGAAATATTTTATATCTAGTTTCAAAAGAAAAAAGGCACTTAAGTTATTATGACAGTTCAGTGCAGGTGGGGAATAACTTACCATAGAATCACAGAATGGTTTGGATTGGGAGGGACCATAATGATAATCTAGCTCCAACCCCCCTGCCATGGGCAGGGACACCTTCCACTAGACCAGGTTGTTTAGAGCCCCATCCAATCTGACCTTGAACACTTCCAAGGATGGAGTCATCCACAGCTTCTCTGGGCAACCTTTTCTGGTGTCTCACTACGCTCCCAGTAAAGAATTTCTCTAATCTAAACCTACCTACTTTCAGGGTCTTAGCCCTTGTTCTATCACTACATGCTTTTAATAAAAAGTCTTTCTTGAAAAATCACTCTTCATGAAGCTGTTACTGTCTCCGCTTACATGTTAAAAGTCTCAGCCTTTCAAAACACAAGGAGAAAAAAAAATCCTGGAAGTTTTAGGTTAGCAGGACATACAGAAAGGTAATTGAGTTCAGAAAAATAAAAAAATAAAAAATTAGAAAAATATTAGAAATATTAGAAATATTAGAAATATTAGAAATATTAGAAATATTAGAAAAATATTAGAAAAATCTTTTTCCCTTTCACCCAGGAAAAAAATCTAAAACAATACCAATGGGATATTTGAGATCAATGTTGAAGGACAGCTATCTCAGTCTCATTGCTCTGGCAAACATTTGGGTACTCTGAGAAACACCCCAAGCATTGCTCATTTCTCTAGCACTGCAGATCTTGGAAAAATGGCACCCCTGCTAAAAACTACACAACTTTCTGTTGATTTTTCTGCTTTGGTTTTGTTAAAACTGGGCTTACTTACAGGGGTAATTTGATCCTTCAAAAATCAAGCGATCCCACTGAAACAGTATATTGTTAGCATATTATCAGTCACCTTCAGATTTCCTCATGTTTCTGCAAAATGCTCTTGTCAAGTCTGACAGATGTCTCATTCTTATTTGAAATTAATTAGAGCCTCTGCCTTACTTTGATTTTATAAAAGGCTGTGGCTGGGGAAATTCAGCCCTAGCCCTATGAAAACATCTCTGTGTAACATAGTAGACAAGTAGATGTAAAATATGCATTTTACATAATGTTTACATACAATATAGCGAGACATTTGTCAATTTTTAAGAAACAACCAATCACTTGCAGTGTTTCTTTGTGTGCAGATAAACTCATATTAATTCCAAGAGAGTAGAACAGAATTAATATTCTAGTAATTATCTATTTCCAATTAAAATATAATTGTACAGTGAATAATAATAATAAAAAAGAGCCAAGACTTTCAAATACTGGAGATGTAGTGCCTTGAATTAATATTTATGAACCAAAAGTAAGTTTTCTGACTTCATAAGAGTGCTGTGCACTCAGCAGCATCTTCTGCAGTCAAAAAAAACATAGATGCAGCACAGAGTAGCCTGTCTCTCTTCTGCAGTTTGATTAGGGATAGAACTTGCTGTCTTCTTAAGTGCATAAAGCTGCAGCACTTGGGTCAGCTGTAAATGAGTCAAAGTTTCTTGGTTAATGATGACAGTTTACAGTAATAACCAGTTTTAAGAAGCAGACGTACTTGGCACTTTGAAAAGCACTCAGCAGCTTCTCCTGAAATTCTGGCTTCTGAAGTACAGACCACTTATTTAGTTTAGGTTTGGTATGTGTTGTTGTTGTTTGTTTGCTTTTTTTTTCTTTTTATCTGCCAATCTGTGAGCTCAACTTATTTGGGTATTAGAGCTTTATTTTGGATTCTGTGATGGTTTTTCCTGTCTGAAGACTGGGGGAGTACAAAATAACAAACCAACGTTACTGCCATCCATTTCCCCTAAAATAATCTTACTTAAGCTTTCCTGAGGGCTATGGAATATCTTTTAGCACTTGAAATCAGTTGTTCTGTAAAGAGATGAAAGTTCTTCCATCTGCATTTGCTGTCCAAAGCCCTTCCTGGGACCTTGCTTAACCACTTCAATTTTGGAACTACAAAAGGAGAAGACAGAAGTGTTGTTATGTGCCGAGTCCAGATTTGTAGCACTGCACTCATAAGTGGTGTTTAGGTGATGTGGAATGCAACAGAGCAAATTTCAAGCAGTTTGAAAAGCTGTCCTGTTTCGGCCATTTTCCTGTTGCAGCTGTAGGTGTTCCTTTTTATAAACAATGAGCTTAAAATTTTCTGTATCATATTTATTAATGACTGATTGAAGAGTATTTCAACACTGGCTAATCAAAACCCCTACTTAACACCCTTCAGAGTAGGCAGTTAAAGAAAGTTCCAGACAAGAATCAGGGCCCCAGTATCCTCCTGTACTGTGTATCAGCTCTAACTCCTCCCTGGGATTCTGGAGCTCTGTCCACTGTAATGCCACAGTGATGAGATAAAGATGTTTTATAATATACAGAGAGGTGTGGTTTGCATTTTTTACTTTCATTCTTAACCGTACATGTCTACAAAGTACTAAAATAAATCTTTATATGAAAAGATGAGTCATGGTATCGGCTGGAGTTAAATCTGGAGGGAGAGTTTAGTAGTATTAGTGGTAAATATATATCAACATTTTCTGACTTTTAGTCCTTCTTCCCTGATTTTTATTCCATCTTAGATTTGTTAAATAACATTCTGCTTTGCACAGGAATTGCAGAGCAGATTGGAGTCAAGGGATATGTAATCTAACAGTTGGAGGCAGTATCAGGTATTTCAGTGGAAGGTGTAAAAATGAACCATTTGTAGACAGAAGGTAAAAATATGTCATTTCAGACCCATGTATCAAATAGAGATTGGTTTATAGGCTTGCATATGACATTTCAGTCACTCAGTTCACTTAAGATTATTCTGAGAAGCATTATTATGAATATGCATATCCAATTCTCTCTGGTAAAAAAAAAATCTTTGCCTACCTATGGTTTGACTCTTCACTGCAAGGAGTATTTTGTCCCAAACAGATGAGCAGTGTCCTTTCCTTAAAGGTAATTATCTGTTTTGTCTTGGATCAAAACTCTTTACTTCCTCCCTCCTTACATTCATTTCTCAGGTATATCGGGAATAGTAATTTTAAAAATCTGGAGAGTAACCTCTTCCACCCATACAGTTGTCAGGAGTCAGCAGAAATCAGTCCCTGGCATCCATGGTGTGCCTGGGAGAGTTTTGAAAAAGCTGGAAAAGCTCAGCAATCTGACACTGGCGAAAATTACTCTCTGTGTTTCAACATCTCTGTGCTTCTTTTGGTGCCAGTTTGCAGGAATATAGATTGCTCTGCTGATTGCAGGAACAGGTTTTTGTTTGACTAAAGCGGAAAATTCTTTAAAAGTCTCCCAAAATATTGCCAGCTACAAAATCTGATGAAAAACTTGATCTACTCCATTAATTGCTTTGCAGAACTCCATTTTCTTTCAGGAATGCTCTTCAGATCTCTGCCTCTATCCTTCCTCAGCCCATCATGTGTGCCCGTGACACCAAGCTGTGTGGTGCAGTTGGCACACTGGAGGGAAGGGATGCCATCCAGAGGGACACAGGCAGACTTGAGACGTGGGCCTGTGTGAACTTCATGAAGTTCAACAAGACCTAGTGCAAGGTCCTGCACCTGGGTCGGTGCAATCCCAAGCACAGATACAGGCTGGGAAGAGAATGGATTGAGAGGGGTCCTGAGGAGAAAGACTTGAGAGTGTTGGTGGACAAGAAACAGGAAGGACATTGACCTGCTGGAGTGACTCCAGAGGAGAGCTGCAGAATGTTCCAAAGGCATTGGAATGGGAGGAGGAAGTTCCTATTTCAGAGAAAATTTTTAACTCACAGGTAACACAAAGTAATTGCTTTTATGACAGGAACTGCAAATTGGTCACAGGTTTCCTGAATCAGACTCGGTGCCATCTCAGCATTTTATTGGGGAAGAGAATTTCCTAGTCTTCTGAATGACATAGTCTGTTGGGGTGTGGATCTCTGGATGGACAAAGGCCAGAGACAGCCCTGGACTATGTGCATGTTTCTCTTCCTTTTGAAATATCATGTGTGTGAAAAGTATTTGATTACTGATGGGTTTTAAAAATTTTATGGCTTCTGCTCGATGGTCTAAGGTATGCTTTTTTCTCTTTCCAGCTTGTCATATTGAGATACTCCTAAAGGGATCAAAGGCAAACCTTTAATTTATTTCCTTATTTCCTATTCCATTTTGAATATAAAGCCTTCATTACTGTCTTTCACTTAACAGCCCCCTGTGCAGATGGATCTTAGAATCATAGAACTATTTCGGTTGGGAAGGACCTTTAAGATCATTGAGTCCAGTCGTTAACCAAGCACTGCCAACTCCACCACTAAGCCATGTCCCCAAGTGCCACATCTACATATCTAAAATGCTCCAGGGATGGTGATTCAACCACTTCCCTGGGCAGCCTGTTCCAGTGCTTGAAAACCCTTTCCATGAAGAAATTTTTCCTAATATCCAATATAAACCTCCCCTGGCACAGCTTGGGACCATTTCCTTTTATCCTATTGCTAGTTACCTGGGAGAAGGGCCCAAAACTGAACAAAATATTCGAGGCGTGGCCTCATCAGTGCTGAGTACAGGGGTATGATCACTTCCCTGGTCCTGCTGGCCACGCTATTTCTGATATAGGCCAGGATGCCATTGGCCTTCTTGGCCACCTGGGTACACTGCTGGCACGTGTTCAGCTGCTGTCAACCAGCACCCCCAGGTCCTTCTCTACCGAGCAGCTTTCCAGACACTCTGCCCAAAACCCGTAGTGCTGTAGGGGGTTGTAGTGACCCGAGGAGAGTACTTGGTGCTTCATCTTGTTGAACCGCATAACCTCACAACATCCTTGTTGTCCTTCTAAGTTGCCCCTGTTTCCAAAATTGACAGTCCCTTTTTTTTTCTGGAATTTCAGCTGAAGCTCTCTGTTCAGCCAGGCCAGTCGTCCTCCCCCCTGGTTCAACTTTTAGGACATAGGAACAACCTGCTCCTGTGCCTTTAGGATTTCCTTCTTGAAAAATGTTCAGCCTTCTTCCCACTGTTGCCTACTCATTTCAACCACAATGCACCTTTGGTTTAATGGGAACATCTTAAGAACAACAGTTTAGCACCTGTATTTTGATGCCATGTGACTTCCCTCCATATCTGTCTTAAACAGCTCCAAGTCTCACTCTCCTATTTTGGTGACCTTGGCTTTTGCAGCCCTTCATGAAGAGGTAGAGGAGGAGTCTGCAACCTGAGTCAGATCAGTGCTGTGAGCTGCAGAAGACAATGACACGGTTCCCTGAAAGTCTGTGGTTGAATTTGGAGGAAAACATGGAGGAAAACTTCCATAAAGTGGTAAGAACAGTCTGCAAATTTCATTGCTCAGGCCTCACTGCCTGTTAGCTTATTCCTCGTGTAAATCTACCACAAGCTGTGATACTGTAGTATAATAGTGTGTTCATCTATTCCAGCTTGATAAAATTATTTGATTTTTTTCTCTATGCCTGCACAAGATCAGCTAAATTAGAAGGAGATTTCATCACCAGCATCCTAGCAGAGGTATTGTAATTGAATCCTCATTTACAGCTTAATCATGCAATCAACAAGACTACATAAAATTTTGACAGAGAGCTAAAAACTGTCATTTGTGTCAAGCTAGTACTGATTAATTTATTGATCTGTTTCTATTCAATTCTTTAGAAGTAAATACATGATCCTCTAAGTAACTGAGATCTTACTCTGGAACCACACCGTGGTGTTGATACTCCTGTGTGGAGACTGTGTCTATACTCATCCCTACAGAGCTGAACTACAGCTGACTGGTGTTCTGCAGTTGGTTTCTCTGTTCATTAGACTGTGACAGCACGAGATCTGATGTCTCTATAACTGGTGGGTTTTATGCTGTCTAGGTACCTATGGCAAACATAGACCATGAGCTAGAGACTGGTTGAAATTGTCCTACTTTCTTCCTCTCAGTGGAAAAGTTTATCTTTTGAAAAAAATAACGTCTATTAATAATGGGGGGGGGGGAGTTGAAGAAGTCTTGAAGAAGAATTGGATAAAGGCATAATGGGAATGCCTAGGCACTGATAGGAAAGTTCATGTTATATTCACAGAAAGAGGGGATGAACTGGGGGCCCTACAAGCATTGGAAATACTGCTTTGGTGCTGAGTACTTAGGCTTTCTGAAAACATAGTTTTGCTTGGGGTATTTCTTTAAATTAAAAATCTTCACAAAGCAAATCTTTGTCTCTTAAAAAAACCCTAAAGCCATAAGCCCTGTTTTCTCTTACATAAAAGAAATTACATATTAGGGATGACTGAATATTTTCCATTGAAACTAGTTTTTCTTTCTTAGATATGCTCCAGGATATAAAAAGAACATTTTGCTCTCCATACTCTCTCCTTGCCCCCCATCACTAGGCTTTAGTCATTCGTAGAGAGATAACATCCTGCCCATGCAATAGTTTCTAGGCTGTCAGGATAACTGCAGTGGTTAGAGGAAATCATCACTGGGGGTTAATGTCACTTCCAGTTTAGGTGTTTCCTGCTAAAATGCATTTTTGTGTTTTAATGTGGTTGAGTGCATGCTGATATTTTTTTAAACATTGACTATTCTGATGCTTCTGGTTGAGTAGAAAGCGACATGGAGAAACTCTGTTGGAGTCACGGATTTTCAGTGTTGGCCCAGCCAGGAGAAGGGGTTAAAATGATCTTGCTGGTGGTGCAATTTTTCTGGTTGTGTCAATCATAAACAAGGAGGGATACTGCAGTGTGAATGCAGAGTCCCATGGGAAGATCCCGGTAGGAGTTATTCACATCAACTTTGTTTCCAAAACAGATGTCCTGTGAAGCTGCCTTTGGATAAACATGACACAGTGTCACTGGGCGTGACCATAACACATCTTCAAGTCTAAGTTGCAACACACATAAGATGGAAGTGCAAAATACTGCTGTGTCTGAATAGTGGTGGTTTATGCCTGTTTAGTGTGGAGGCTGATGATCAAAAGGAGTGGTAGAGGGCCATGCTGAGACTGTATCCCACATTGACTGAAACTTCTTAGTGTTGCCATATTTCCAGCAGTTGAACTGGGAACTGCTTTCTTTAGACACTTATTTAAAAATCTATCTTGTCCTTAGTATCGCTAAGGTTGGAAATGACTTCTAAGACCACTGAGACCATAAAAAGATGGGAAAGAAGCCCTGTCAAGACTGCAGCGTATTCGTTGCTTGTCTCACTCCTCCTACATGGAGCAGCTCAAGCGACAAATTCCCATTGCTTTTTGTAGCTGAACTTAGCTATTTTCAGCTCTTGCTATGTAAGGCTGGATGTCACACTTGCCTCAGGTTAAACAGGAGGGTGTTCAGACTGTTGGTGGTAAGGGCTTCAAGCAGCTTCCGGCTCTCATGCTTTGTGAGTCACTACTAAAGGCTATAAATAGGAAATAATATAAAATATATGTATTAATCTTACAAAACATGTAGTGTGGGGATAGTATGACTCAGTCCAGTCATCCCATCCCCAATTTTTGTAATTTCTCTTATTGCTGTATTATAGTTGATCTCTGAAACACTGGGGACAAGCCAGGGTCTGATGCACTGGTGAGGCACTCTTGTTTCTCAAAGCATATTATTTATAACGTATCTCAACAAGTGGGAAAAGGTCAGACTGAACTGGTTGAAGGAAAAACACAATAAAAATGGAAGTAAAAGTAAGATGGTAAGAGAGAAAAATGGGTTAAGGGAAGAGTGGAGAATGTTCATATCACAGATACCTCAAAATTTTAAGTGAAACCAGAATTCCTGAGTAGGAAAGAAAAAAGAGTGAAATGCATCTTATTTCCGTGTTTGCGGCTCTTTGTCTCTATTCAGTGATATCTCTTAATCAAGAAGGAAGAGAAGAAAAGAATAGCAAGTTTCAGGATATTTGCATCTTGACCAAGCTGGTATACAAAGAGTCCTGTACAGGAAAGCCCAGGGAGTGCAGAGCCTGCTGGGACCTATCCTGTAACAGAACTGCATGGTGTCAACCATTGAGTGGGACTAAGTTTAACTTTTTTCTTTTTTCCTTTTTTTTCTTTTTAAAATTGTTGTTTTATTTGGATTCTTGGTTTTTGTTTTGTTTTGTTGTTGCTTTTGTTTGTTTGTTTTTTGTTTGTTTGTTTTTTGTTTGTTGGTTGGTTTGGTTGGTTGGTTGGTTTTTTACCTGATTAGATGTGACTGTTGATGGAAAAGCCTGAGTAGACTCAAAATTTATTGAAATGACGTATTTAGAAGAGATTTCTTAAAAAAAAAAACACACTGAACTATATTTCATTATGCTGTCCTGCAAATCAAACAGTCTTACATGTGACTATACATATGGACTGCAAATAGAAGAAATTTAGGTCTTGAGCAAAAGTTATTCCTACAAAAAATTTTCCACTTCTCTTCTAAAATGTGTCCTCGGCCAGATAAAAAGATAAACGGTGTGAAGGAGACCATGACTTGGCCTCTACCAGCAGAGAAGGTCATGGCTCAGGAGGGAAGGAAGCTAAACCTGAATTTGTGCAGAAATCAGTGGTGGAAGCTTGACTGAATTTTTGCCAACTGGCAAATTCTGAACTTTCCCAGGAAAGGTCAAGATAATTTAGCAGGAAAAAAATAGCTGCTACCAAATTCTAATGAGTTCCTTTCTTTTTCCCATCTGGGAATAACTGTGAGCTCTCTTGATAAGTTTATTGGTGTGACGTGCCAATAAAATAAGCAGAGTTACCCTGAGACAAATTCATCCATAGCATGACTACTCGCTGAGGTGTTTTTGTAGCAGGGATTGGTTTTGTTCAGCTTTACTTTAAGTTACTTTTCTGAACTATAACAAGCTCTTATCTGAGACATCTCTATAAAATAACAATTTTAAATTAAAAATATTAATAAAGTAGATAATTCAGATACTTCACTTGCAAATAATTCATTGCACTAAATTAGTTTTCTCTAATCAATTAAGAGTCTGCCAGGTAGCAGCAAATGGTAATCTAACAGCGGGAACAATTTTCCGTATTTTTAGGGAAGGTGTGAGAGTAGTGCCAACTTATTTAAAACTGCTCCTCCAACCCAGAGGGCCCAGGCTGAACTCTTCCTTCCAATAACACAATGGATTTTTTTCATCAGTTTTCTTATTTGAAAGAGGGATTTATTGCCTTAGTGCTACTCTGAGCCTAGTTATTTTGTTTGCTGGTGGAGTGGCAAGCAAAATATACCACTATATGATTCATGTGTCTCAAGGACAAACCTAATATCTGCAGAGAAATACGAGTTCCTACATCTATCGCTGACGTGTGGGTTCGGCAGGATGGTACAGAGCTCTTTTACAATTGGTACAGAGACACAGGGGACCAGAGTGACCCAGAATATCCCTGTGGTGATCTGAGCCCTATTAGAGGCATATGCAGTCCTTGATAGATACTGCTTGTTAGTCTTCAGTGGAGGATTCTTTGGTCTAACCCAATTTGTTTGTTCTTATAAGCTCAGGTCTGCCTACAACTAGCTAGAAAAGTAGTAGATACAAATTGTACCTGAACTCTCACTTTTCTCTGGTATTAGTATACTTGATGTTATTTTCTTCACCCACCTAGAATACAATATGCCTTGTTAGTCTGTGTCACTTCTTGTGGTGGAGTTAGGGCTAGTCAGCTTTTGCTTGATGAATTTCTAGTCTAAAAACCTCGTGAAGGTTACAGCTATGCCTGATCAACAGGCTGTAGGCTGGATTTGTGCAGTGACCACGTTCACTTTCAGCCTCTGATACCAGAATAAGTACCTGCCCTGAGAACGCAGACGGGAGCAGCAGACGAAGCCTGGATGAAATTCTGGGTAGCAGGACAGTCAGTTCCGACTT
Organism: Pipra filicauda; assembly: GCF_003945595.2. Lineage (NCBI taxonomy): Eukaryota > Metazoa > Chordata > Aves > Passeriformes > Pipridae > Pipra > Pipra filicauda. Next base: position 7,260,157 of record NW_024104487.1, read on the forward strand.
AATTGAAGCCTCTGAAGAGTTATGCAGGCAAAATTGTAACTAGGATGTCTTGTTTTGGTATGGTGTATTTTGTCACGATCCTATCAGAAGCAACTGTTAAGGATCACCTTTCTCTGTCCCAATCCTGAAACCTAAAACCCATTGCGACCTCATGAAAAATGAAAAACAGTCCTCTCACAGTCCTCTCTACCCATTATTGAGTGCATGCTGGAGACAATGAGATTGGATGCTGGAAACCACAAAATGCACTTCTGACTCTTGTAGCTATACTGCCAAGGGCATTGGTTTTCTTTACCTGAACGTTCAGGAAAAGGTCTTATTCCAGTTGCAAATGCCTCTGCTTTGGCACTCCCATCAGAGAATGCCACAGTCAACAGCAAAGCCCCACGGAGGCTGTCAAAGCCCATGTAGCCTTCAGTAGATTGAAGCAACTTCTCAAAAGAAAAAGGCATTTGGTGACCTCAGCCAAAGGCAAGTATGTGCCATTCAATTATCATCAGTTGGTAAGATTGCAAAAAATTGAACAACTTGGAGTTGTCACATTTAGTGTCCTAATTGGTTCCACATTTCACTGGGTAAAATCTCAAATACTCTAGTTTTGGGGAGTTCAAGAATTCTCTGTATCTGCTTCCACACACTCTGCACTGGTTTTCCTCTCCAGTGTGCAGTTTGTTGTGCACAGCTAGCTGTCTCAAGTCATCATTAAGGGGAGTGACTGAGATGCAGCCTCTGAAGTGAGACAGGCCATGCCTGAGGCAAGTCTGTTTCCATCCATGGCAAACTTCATCAAAACCTCTCAGGGAAAAGGGCTGCCTTTCTCTTTTGTTTTAAGTTAAACCCACAAAGTCATTTCTGAAAATGCGTTGTTCTAATAGTTTTCTCTTACACTTTAGAAATAGCTAATATTGGTACTATTTGGTAATATGTTCACTACTACATGTTAGGGCACTAAGTACTATGTAAAACCTCAAAACAAAGACAGCCTCTAGTCTAATCCAAAGCCCTTGTGTGGCAAATTTTCTGTTAGCTATATGCACATTTTCTCACTAACTTAACTGAAACAATTTACAGGCATGAAGTTGAAGCATAAGCAGGAGCATTTTGCAACTCAATACTTGAGGGATTTTTAAGGGTGTGAACGAAGGCTCAGGGAAGTAAGTGGGAGGCTCCAACCAAGATTTTAGAGGTCAGTTTGTGAAGACAGTAAATTAGTGCACGGATACATATCCAAAAAGAGTCTTGAAATTGCGTGTGAGACCTGACAGCAGTACAAGTTTGAAACCTCAGTGTCTCATGAGAGTAGAAAAATTGGGTGTTCAACTGCCAGAGGGTCCTTCTGGGAAAACAGAGCATCCTTCTGTCCAACATGACTTGTCTCTCCGCTATGCGAAGAGCCTGCTTTTATAAGACAATTTTTTTTAACATTGCCAGTTATTTGTCAATCTTCCATACTTACTAATTTATTTTTATGAATTCGGTCTCATTTTCCATTGGAACTTGATGAATTAAATTGTTCAACAGTATTTTAGGTCTGTATTTTGAGATATGGTGAAAAGCAAAAACCGATCTGTTAAGTAGTGTGGAAATTTCAGATTTCAGTAGTTTCAGCTACAGCTAAAATAGTGTGAAATTAATTTAATAAAACTTCAACAGAAATGCTAAAAGAACACACAAAATTAAAATGTATGTATTTTAGGATTTATAAGGCTTTCAGTTAGGATTTCAAAGGACCTTGCAGCCCACTATTTTTTAAATAAACATATTATGCAGAACTGCCAAACTTCTGATCCTTTCCACCTCAAATATTAGGATTCTCTATGAGATTTTGAAAATCTCTGCAGAAGAAAATTTACTGTTGATATTGTCAGTGAAACATTCTTCCCTATAGCACATCACTCTAGTGCTTTGTCTAGCCTAGCTGTAAAATAAGGCTACACAATAACTTAATAATTTATGGAGAAAATGCAACTTAGTGCTCAGAAATTGTTTTCCTATTATAATGAGTTGACTCTTTTATATAGCATCAAGCTTGCCTCCCAAATGCAATGAGATATAATATGCAGATTCAAAATTATCACTTTCAAAATGGCTTAGGAGTGTAGTTTGGTAGGATGGATCCATGGCCAGCAGAACATCGTGCTGGTTCAGGGCAGTGGTAGTCAGTAATACAGCTTTCCTGTCCACTGCCATGGACTGCTGCACAGTAAATGAAAAAGTTTCTGTGAAGATCATGGATATGCAGTACATGCAGCTTTTAAATACTGGGAAGAATGACATAGGAAACTTCTTAATTTCACTGATACCAGCCTTGGCTGCTGGATAAGATATTCCATTGCTTGTACACATGTAAAAACAAAACAAGACTTTTTCTTGGAGTGACAGATAATGCTCTTCAAGGCACTGAAGGTGAAACTGCTTGCGCCCTGCACACTGCCCAGAGATGCTCTTCCCAGTGTTGCCCTTCCTTAATACCAAATTCATTTATTTCTTTGATGTGTTACATAGAACAGAAAAGTTGGGTTTTGTCGTGGGTTCTTTGTTTGTTTTAAAAACAAAGAAAAAGAAGTGCAGGTGAATGTATCGGTTCTTCCTGGCCAGCCCTTCTCTCTTCCCGCGAGGTGGGAATAACCTGCCCGGCAGTTTCTCATCCACCAGACGAGTCCCTCTAGTGGTGCCATACTGAAATTTTTTCTCCTACATTCCCAAATTAATGAAGAGTAAAACCGAATCAAACCGAATAAATATTTTAATGCAACCCTCAGTTAGTGAAAATACTATAACGTCATATGGTTTTGGTCTAAATAGCATCACACTTCTGGAAAATCGCGTACCAGGGTAATTCCTGTGCCTTCAGTTTAACAGGAGTTGAAACTGTTTTCAGTGACTGCTGAGCAGGGTCATCAATTTTCATGGAAACATGAAACGAGCTAAAAATATAATACATTTTTTAACATGTGAAATTTTTTCCTCATCTCTTTTTAGAAAGATGTTTTAGGCAGGTTTTTTTTGAGCAAATTAATTATATTTCTGTGGTGACCTTGTGAGGAACAACTTCAGTATTTTCAGTCCGCATATTGCAAATGGGGAGTTAGAGCTGGTGCCTCGTGTTCACAAATAGACTTGAGAAAACGAATCATATTTCTGCTTTCTTGAAACCATAAAATGTTGGGAAGAAAATAACAGTTGGAAGTGAAATGAAAGCCACTGAAAGTGAAATTGAAGAACTGATAAGTGCAGAAAGGTCCTTGAAGCAAACACACCTGCACATGAAATGCTCGATACAACACTGTTTTCATTTTAATTCTTTGTGGCTCTGGAGTCGGGGTTTGTTGTTGTTGTTGTTGTTTTGTTGGAATTTTTTTTAAGCAACATATTTAGGTAAATAAGAGAAGCTGCATTTATTTGTAGGGGCAGTTTTAGCCTTTCAGTGTTCAGGGCAATCACAGTAGATCTTCAAAATGTTTTAGCTGACTCCAAGAGTTTTACCACTTCCTGAGTGGTGTTCGAAACATCATGTAAAGGTAGCAGCAATCACACAGTGACCTGAATGAAAGGGAACAGATGCTGACCAAGTTCAGGCTGTCCTGACTGGCTGTGTGACCAGAAGCCCCCTCAGCATTGCACACCTGCTGATGGGACATGGAATATTGCTCACAGCCAGGAAAATCCAAGAATGGTTGAAAGGGGCATAGCAGGAGCACAGCTCTGCTGCTGCAGCCGTCAGGGCTGTCCTGGAAATGCAGTGAGCAGGAATGGTGTAGCTATAAGCAAATATGGCCAATACAAGTTTGTTCACTTCCCATTTGAGCCAGAGAGCGTTTGTCCATTCCACAGTGCTCTTCCTGGATCTCTGGGCACCTGAGTGGATGAGCTTTATTTCCCACTTCCCACATTGCCAAGGTGCTTTAGTGGGTAAAAGCACCTGATATTTCTCTTTGTTTAGGCACTTATTTGATCAAAATTCATCTTTATCTGGGAATACATTAACTCAGTTAATCCTAGGAATTGAGACATTCATGCGGAGAAATCTGATTAATTACCTTTCTTCCACCAGGTTGTCCGTCAAAGCATTGGAAGGAAAATGGTATCACTTTATCACTTTTTTTCCTAATACCTTGAGGTTAGATGAGATTAAATATACTGTAATACTGCACCCTCATGCAATGCTCTGCAGAGATAGCTGACCAAAGTCTGATGAATAACAAGAAGGTGAATCTGCATGTGGGTCCTTTCCTGGTCCTTGAAGCAGCTGAGCTGTGTCAGCCTGGAGAGATAACTCTGCTGCTTTGGGTTGGAAATCTAGTTTCCAACCAGAGACCAGAGCCAGCACAGCTCTCCCTACAAGGCTCCATCCTGTGGGCTGCAAATGCACTCAGACCCGTGGTGAAAGAGTCCATACCTCTGCCCCTGGATATTATTCTTAAGAGATGTAACGAATGAAATCTTCAAGGGCACCAGCTTAGACATAATAACAGGGAATAACAGGGAAACAAATAATGAAAATGTCCTGTGATAAGTTTGAATAGTAGAGTTACAGGTGCTTTGGATGTCACAATTTTTCACTTCTCTATGGAGTGTTTGAATGTTGAAAGTGTCATCCAAAGTTTATTTATTACATTTCCTTGAGTTTGACTTTTAATAGGTTTTTTTAAATAATTTATTTCTTTCAAGAGAAACAGATTCCATTTGGGAAGCTTTAAAAGGCAATGGGCTAGAATAATAACAAAAATAAACTTGGATTCACAAATTATTCTTTTTATTTTAAAACATAAAATGGAAAACCATGATTGCCTGATATTTGTTTTTATGCTTCTGCATGCAGAAGTGTGCTGACTAGGGATGGAAGGCTTAGGCTCTGGAATCAATACTGAGCACTGAAGTAGCTTTTAGATGCTCAGCTCCTGCTGTGCTTGGTCTAATTTGGAGCTTGTTGAAATCCCATTTTAAATGTTGCTGGAGGAGTTTGCTTTATCTCAGCAAGAAATCCAGGGAAGCTGGTAGTTGAAAATAATGGATCATCAGGAAATAAATACTAGGATAATGTATGCAGGGAAAACTTCAGCCATGAAACTTGTTTTGGAGGACGGCGAGCCCATGTCTCTGTTCACTTTTTGCTGTTAGAAACGAAATGTAGAACCAATATGGGGAATCATTCACAACAGTGTAATGGCTCTGTTTCAGTCTTTAGGCTGAAATTCTGGAAAGGCTTACTTTATTAATTTGCTCCAGCCAACGGAGATAAGCATTTGTGCCTGAATTTTCAGAAGTGTCATTTGGGGAAAGTCATATTTCTGCGCACTCCCCCACATACTGGATTTCACCTTTTGAAACACATTGAGAAGGATCTCTGTAAAGTCAGCCCAACGGAGTTGTATATGCTCTGTCTAACTGTAAAATGTTCCTAGTCCACACCAAAAAAACACAGCAGTTAGTGTGCATTCCCTTGGCAAACTGATGTTTGCAGCAAAATACATCAAAAGACATGAGAATGTTGGGCAGGAATCTCGTAGAGTGAGAAATAGCCCTTGTCCTTCACAGAGGAGAATGGTTTGGTTGGTGAAAAGTCTTCTCACTCTGCTCTTTGGCAGCCCTGTTTGATATGGGTGCAGCAAAGACAGGGCAACTTGTCAGCCAGTTAAATGGAGAAGTGAACCTACAACGCTCATGCAGCCTAACTCCATTCATTGCTATAGCAATAATTCCCCATGAAAATGGAGCAAAGAAATGTTTTAGATGATAATGCACTTTTAAAATACAATACCGCTAGTAAAAAACCTCTCTCATTTTAACCCACGGATCTGTGAAGTCCTTTAATGATATTAATAATCTTCTTTTACCTTCCTGAAGGAGTTCTCAAGAGGGAATGAATTCAGCAACTCCTACCTTGCAGTTGCAAGCAAGAATCTAGATACATAAGTATTTAAACAATAGAAAATTTAAGAGCAGGTTGTACTTTGATATGAGTGAGTCCTCTGCCTTCTCTTACTTCTTCAGATTTTCAACCCCCTCCCCAAACAGGTAGAGATACAAATGCAACTAAAAGTTGCTGGCTTTCCTTTGGGTGTTAATTCCCTTTTATACTTTTCAAAGTCCTCTACGAAGTGTTAAGGCAGGAGAAACATTCTCACAGGACTCATAGCAGCCAGAGATGTCATATGTCAGGGCAGGGTATAAAAGAGAGTTTTCTGAAATATGTTTTTTTGCTATCCACAGGGTACAGCTACCTTCTTACAATAGCCAAAGTCTTATCCATCTTCTCTATTTCTCCATAAACACAGGACATAAGAGCCCTTTCCTACCTTGTGGGGGCACTGGGAAGGTTGCATGCTGTGATATCCTTTCATGTGGCACAGGCTGAGGACAAATAACAGAGGCTTTGCTGAAATATCTCCCTCTGACCCATCCAGAAAGAGTCCCTGGAGGCACAGCAAGGGCTGCCTGCCTCTCCTCTGCATCTACAAGGTTGTAATACTTCTATTCATTTTCTTCTAAACACCTAAAAAACACAGTCCAAGGAATCAGTGGGTTATTTGGCTTTTAAGTACATTTTTTGTGCTATTTGCTGAGGTGTTAACCATACCTTCTGTGTTTACGAACCTGGCAACTAACAATATTGTTTTATTTAAATGACTTTTGAGTAGGAGAATTCAGTTGCTTTGTAAAAGGAAAAATATGAAGCAGCTCTGTTATATGCTGCTTTTCCTAAAATAATTAAACAGAAACTGAGTATTTTATTTTAAAGTACAGTTGTTTGTCCTAAGGCTGTAGCGTAGCCTTGTTGCTGAACCTACTTCAGCTGAACAAATAGAAAATTCTGTTCTATTCAGTCCAGATTCAGGTAGGTTTTGCTTATCAACATGTGACTGTGGTTTGGGTTTTGCTGTAAGGGGAAAAAATCTAGGGCTTTTACATCCTGCATAGAAGGCAATGTAAAACTTGTTTTGATTTCTGTGGCCAACTAAAGCAGAATTGGGAAAATAATTTACTTTGGTTTAAAATTGAAAGTTGAAGGGATTTTCTTTTCTTCTATTCAAAATGGGGAAAAGTGTCAAGTAAAGTGGCCAAGTAAAAGTTTTGTTCCCTTTAAAAAAAAAAAAGGCTTGCTTTATTTTGGGGAAATTCTTATTCTATATTACTTCTTAATATAGCTGCATTTTGAAAATAGAATAATTTTGAAAATAAATGCTGAAAATGTATTTGAGTTTTCCTCTGAATTTTCCTTTTAACTGAAACTAACTTCTTAATCTTATCCAAATGTTCAAACTGTTTTGTTCCTCTTGAGGATTTCTCAGTGAAGGAGAAAAGCCTTCCCGAGCCCTAAGAAAATGGGAATTCTGAAGGGCAATGAACACATGGAGGTTGCCAGGAAGGACCATGCATGTTGCCAGGGCATGGCAGAGTGTGAAGGTCCCATGGCACAAGGGGTCTGGGGGAAGAAATCTGGAAGCAGGGAAGTATGTTCTTGAAGTCAAAAGATCCAATATTATAGGATATCTTATATAATATAATTCTTATAATCCTGCATAATGGGATAGGATATGTAATAAAAAATACAATAATAATAGGTTTATTCCTGTAATATTGGATATCTGATATCAGGATGCCTCCATCCTGATATCAGTATGAAGCTATGGATTGTAATGAAATAAGAGTAATGAAATAATTATTTCCAGGCCTCTGATAGCTTGTCATCCTCTCTGCCTCTTCACTGTTAGGACTAGAATTTGCAAGGAGTACAAAGAGAATGCGGGAGAGTGCAACATCTGACTCAGCTCAGCTCAGGCACAGCAGTGTGATCTAGCCAGAAAGAGCAAAGCTAAAGGTCACCTGTACCTATCTGCATGTTCAACTCTTCAGGTTTTTGACTATGTCTTTGTCTTTTTCAAACTTCAGACTGAACAAAGCAAAATCTTGAAGTGAACTAACGGTTTGATCAGCCCAGTTTCTTGAATGAGGGAAACATTCTTCCTAAACGGACAAAACAAGTATCTCAGCATTGGTTGGGATAGATTTTTATGAAGTGAGTGTGGGGAGGGAGGCAGCAGAAAAATTGTCAGCTGAGCACACAAATGTGTTACCTGTATTTTGCCAGAACAGCCAGCCTCATGCAGAAGCCCCTTCCCTTCCCTGATTGTTGGGTTTGGGGATGAAAGCCCAAAAGTGGCTGCATGCTTGGAGATGGCATTCCAGCTGGAAGAGGCTATTGCTCTAAGTCATGAGTGGGATCATTACCCAGTGCAGTTTTATATAGGCTTTTTCCTCACTGCAGGAACATTTAAAGATGAGAGAGGCACATAGTGGCGCTAAGACTTTCAGTAATGAAATGTACATGTTATATCTTGTTGGTGTCCAACGCTGGGGTCTGTAGCAGTTCTTAGCAACAGCTGCCACACTGGAATCTCTCAGAAACAGACAATTCACTACAATGCTGTAGCTGTGTCGAATGGCACCCACCTTTCCACAGCTGTGGGACTGCAAATGGATGCAGGGAAAAGAGAAGGACTTGGGAATAGTGCATACCCAGAAGAGCTCCATCACCATGGCTCTTACAGCATCTTCTCAAACTCCCTGCATAAAGTTTGAGTGGGATAAGCCCCTTCCCTTCATTGCAGGGCTTTCCCTTTAAGGTGTAACTTATACCTGTAAGCCAAGGGAAGGGAATCACAGGCAGCTAAAGCCGTGAGATTTACACATCTTGCCTTCCAGATTGCTGTCAAGATGAAGGTCACCCATTATGCCCATGAGCAGTCTTGACAATTCTTTCATGCTTTTTGATGGTTTAGTACAACAGCAGGAGAGGCCAAATGAGCTGTTTGTGGGATGTATGTAATGCTCCTAATCTGTGCTGGAAATGGGAATGTTGAATGAGCTGCTTAAGATAGATGTAGAGGTGCTTTCTATTAAGTATGTAGCCAGTCTTTACAAGTGGGGTATACACTGTCCATATTTCTAACCATTTAATTAATCAGTACAATGAATGCAATTTAGATAGGCAATGAAAAGTCCTCTATTTAACCTTAAACTGGTACATAATTTTACCTGTCAACAGTCTTCAGTACAGAAGGTTGTTTCTGAAATTCCTGGCTCTAGAAGTTACTGAGATACTTACAAAAATGTACTTAACTGCCAGTGAGTCAGCATTCAGAGGTCTGAAACTCATTTCCAGGAATTATGTGATTTACAAGGCTCAACTTCCAAACTTGGCCACTGACATAGAAAGAGAAGGAATAAAGAAATTCTGAACTAAAAACCCCACATGCTTTTCAAATGCAAAGCACAATAAGAAAACTGTCAGTCTCTTGAGACATATCTGCGTCTGTCATTTAAAATTAGAGGGTAATAGAGAAATACTCTATCTCAGTAATTTTCTCTTTGGAGTCACAGTTTCTTGACTGATGTCAAGTCCAAAGATACCACTGGAGCAGAAAAAGGAAATGTTCATGAAATTTAACAGTACAAATGAAGACAATTCTTGTTCTTTTGGATCCCTTAAATGTGGAATGACAATGTTTGGTATACTAACAGCATCATAACAACTGAGGATATCTGCTTCAGGCAGTGCTTTTTGTGCATTTCTGAAGATGATTTCCAACTATTGCCAGTGATATTCAGGTAGAAGTGAAAAAATTTGCAGGTCCTATTTAGGGAATGAGGTAGACGATTAATTTAGAGTGTTAAGACGAGGGAAGTGACCCTTCCTAGGTGACCCTCAACCACCACTCAGGATTCACTGGTAACAATCTCTTAAGAAGAATAACTTTCCCTTCTGACTGTGCCTTCAGCAGCTGACTGTGTGCTCTTGGAGAAAAGTTGCTGTACTATCTCATTTTCTTAATTTCCTGGCTCTATGTCCTACTTTTCAGACAGTTAATTTTCCTTTTCATTAGGGATCTTATGGTAAAGGTGTAATTTGTACTTCTAAGAGCTAAAGCAGTCACAGACCTATTAATCATACAGGAATGCAGCCTTACAAGACCCCGTGGCTGGAAGTTCTCTCTCCTGACTGAAAGACGAGACAAGGCAGAGGCTCATGGCTGCAGTTTGCTGAAAGGCAGAGCATCCACCCCTTGCATCAGAGCCTTGGTTAACTGAGTTATATTGTTCCCCTCAGTGTAGTATGTTTTTAATTGGAGTGAGGTACATGCCAGAAAAAAAATTAAGCAACTTCGTGGCAAGCCTTATATTTTTTGTTTATTGTTTTTACAGTGGCCTTTAGTACATTTATTTCCTATTTTGCTGCAGAAGTTACCATCCTCTTCACTGTGACTGGTAATTCCACTGAAGACTATGGAATTATACAAAAAGTAATAGTAGCTCTTATGTATACTGAATTTGCCTCTTGATTATGGAAAAATTTGTTACTCTGAAAATTCCCAGTGTCATATAGTCTGAAGTATCTTGCATTGCTATCAGCCCATTTTCAGACCTGGTTATGCCATGGGAACAATCTGGCTTTATCTTATGAGAGCAGATGACGTCTTCAAGTTTGTGGATATAGGTAAAGTCCCCATAATCACTATATAATTGTTCTGGCTGGTATATGTGATCTACCTGCACTTGAAAATTTGTCTGAAAACAGATTTTTTTCATCCCCTTGGTAGAAATCTGAGGTTTGCAGTAGGAAAGTAGTTATTCTCCCTAAGGACTCTCTATTCTGTGGTTCCATCGTGTTCACAAATTTCTCATATATTTCTTTTGCTTACTCAAAACAAAAACAATTATTTTTGGACAAATTAAAAACCTCGTCTGTGCAAGGTACGAGGACATATAAAATAATTTTGAACAACTTGTTTGGGTTTTATCAGAACAGGAGAGGAGTTGTTTTCCAGGGTTGATGCCAAGCCATTAAATAAAGAGGAATATTTCAATGCTCTGGTGGTAGTATGCCATTGGGGATTTTATTTCAAACTCCAGTATTCCAATCCAAACATTTGTGTTCTATCTGCAAGCCAACAGGTGACATGCCAAGGTTTTTCTGCACAGATGGCACAAGACTTTCAGTGTGTTATGGATGGAAAAAAAGAGAACCTTATCATGTAGAATGTAGTCAATTCTCAAAGCAGCAAAATTGTCTATTATGGTAGCAACATCTTAAGTAAGGCAAAATGGGTTTAGAAATGTTCATGGACAGTACTCTACTGGAATAGTGTGACATCAGCCAGAGCTGACAGTGCTCTCCATTTGCTCGTTGTCCAAAGCAAACCATGTCATCATTTTGTAATACATGTGTAGTGGTTTGAACCTTGTTTTCCCCAGAGGCTAAGAGAAGTGGTAGACCCCAAGGGGTGGAAACCCCTGGAAGTTTTGAAGTTCTGCCCAATGGGCGCTCCTGCAGAAATGTAAACATACCACAACCAGACCGGAAAAGAAGAGTTGTAGTTTTGGTTGTTGTAGGAGAGGTGGCCATGTTGTAGAGCCACGAGGAAGGGGCTCTGAGCCCCTTGGGGCCTTTGGCCCCCCTCCCAGCCCCTGGCTGGGGGCTGCAGGGACCTGGAACAGCATAAAGCTGGGCTAGGCGCCTGTAGTTATGCCGGGAGATGTTTTCTCCATGGGCACAGAGCAGCAGCCGACGCTGACCAGAGAAACGGTGGCAGAGAGCCAGAGATAAGACCTGAACTGAAGGAGCAGAGAAGCAACATGCAGCACCAGAGAAAAGACTCCTGGAAGGAGAGCCGAGGAAAGGAGAGCCAGCAACTGAGAGCTACAGAGTTCTTGGGGGTAAGACTGTACCACACTCCCCCAAAACTCCCTTGAGATCCCTCTTGGAGAAGAGGGACATGGACTCCTATTTTGGAGAGCAGTTTTAGACATGCAGCACCGGAGAGAGAGGAGCTGAGGAGCTCGGAGCGTCCCGCAGCTGGACCGGGACGGCCAGATGGAATGTGGGGGGGGCGACCTTGGCTTCCCCCCCTTGCACTGCTGCCACGGTGGCAGCCTGAGAGACAGGGCACAGAGGCCCTGCAGGAGATACCAGACCGTCACGAAGACCCCCCTGTGTCTTCGTGATATGACCGTGGTGAAACGACCTTGTCTGGGGTCACGAAGCCCACGGAAGACCCCTCGGTTGTGAGGCGATGGGGCCGGGGGAGCTTGAATACCTCCCTCGTGGATGCTGGCAGAAAGCCAGCTATCAGCTGCTGCATGCATGAGAAGAAGAAACCTGCTGCCTCAGAGGATGCTGCTGTTTAAGGACTGGAAGGGATCTGTCCTTCTTTCCCTCCTGGACTTTTATTTGGAGGAGAGAAGAGATCTGATCCATTGTAAATACATATGTCATGGTAGAGATAGTTTGTGATCATGTGTATAATGTGATATGGTATTTATTTGTACAGTCATTGTAATATATTCCCTTTTCCCCACTTTGAGTCTGATGTGTTTTGTCTGGAAAAACCCATCTCACATTAGGTTGAGATGTGGGAGGGGGAATGGAGCTAGGGAATTGGATGTTGGGGCTATCTCAAACCATGACATAAATGGTAGCAGAGGATGGTTTCGAACCATCGAGGAGGATGGTTGCGAACCATCGAGGGGGATGGTTGCGAACCATCGAGAGAGAGAGATAAGAGCCATGATGCTTGTGGTAACAGAAAGAGTTTTCCAGACAAAACACAGACTGTACCATTGTAGAGTAAGTAAGCCTATAGTAATGTAAGTTAAGTATCAAAAGTAGAGTTAAGTTTGTGATGATGCGATATTGATGTGTAGTAGAGAGATTTTGGTTATATTTTAGTTTATTGAAGATTGAATGTTGATTAGAGTTTTTTTCGGTTGTTGTGATATGTTGACATTTCGCAGGAGCGAGGGGTGGAGTGTTGTAGTGGTTTGAACCTTGTTTTCCCCAGAGGCTAAGAGAAGTGGTAGACCCCAAGGGGTGGAAACCCCTGGAAGTTTTGAAGTTCTGCCCAATGGGCGCTCCTGCAGAAATGTAAACATACCACAACCAGACCGGAAAAGAAGAGTTGTAGTTTGTTGTTGTAGGAGAGGTGGCCATGTTGTAGAGCCACGAGGAAGGGGCTCTGAGCCCCTTGGGCCCTCTGGGGCCCTCCCAGCCCCTGGCTGGGGGGCTGCAGGGACCTGGAACAGCATAAAGCTGGGCTAGGTGCCTGTAGTTATGCCGGGAGATGTTTTCTCCATGGGCACAGAGCAGCAGCCGGGACTGACCAGAGAAACAGTGGCAGAGAGCCAGAGATAAGAACCTGAACTGAAGAAGCAGCAGAAGCAACATGCAGCACTGCAGAGGAGGCTCCTGGAAGGAGAGTCGAGGAAAGGAGAGCCAGCAGCTGAGAGCTACAGAGTTCTTGGGGGTAAGACTGATACCAGATCCCCAAAACTCCTTTGAGACCTCCTGGAAGGAGGAAGATGATGGACTCTTACTTGAAAGAGCCTTGAAGTGCGACATGCACTGTAGAAAGGAGCTAGAGAGCTCCGAGAGGAATGCAGGGGGAGTTGACCTTGGCTCTCCCCCCTTGCACTGCTGCCACAGTGGCAGCCTGAGAGACAGGGCACAGAGGCCCTGCAAGAGATACCAGACCGTCACGAAGACCCCCCTGTGTCTCGTGATATGACGTGGTGAAACGACCTTGTCTGGGGTTACGAAGACCACGGAAGACCCCTCGGTTGTGAGGCGATGGGGCCGGGGGAGCTTGAATACCTCCCTCGTGGATGCTGGCAGAAATCCAGCTATCAGCTGCTGCATGCATGAGAAGAAGACACCTGCTGCCTTAGAAGATGCTGCTGTTCAGAGACTGGAAGGGATCTGTCCTTCTTTCCCTCCTGGACTTTTATTTGGAGGGGAGAAGAGATCTGATCCATTGTAAATACATATGTCATGGTAGAGATAGTTTGTGATCATGTGTATAATGTGATATGGTATTTATTTGTACAGTCATTGTAATATATTCCCTTTCCCCCACTTTGGAGTCTGGTGTGTTTTGTCTGGAAAAACCTCTCTCACATTAGGTTGAGATGTGGGAGGGGGAATGGAGCTAGGGAATTGGATGTTGGGGCTATCTCAAACCATGACATACTTTTATACAGTTGGAAGTTATTTTCAACTGATGTAATCATTACTAATTCCTGTCCAGCAGCACCAGAGAATTTAGACTTTAGCTATGCAAAGTCACCTCTAACTCACGTTTGAATTCTAATGTAAGCACTAGCACCCATATCTGATATGAAAGAGCTTTTGAAATGTGAATAGACCAATACAATAGCAGTTGCAACAACTTTTTTTTTAACCTGAAGTATTCACACACTCTCAACCACTGAGACGCTTTATTTTTCTTCCCCAGCTTATGAAATAGTTTTGCAATATTGACAAACTCACAAAAGAAACTGCACGTCTGCCAACCTCTATGGCAGGGACAATTTTGTAAAGATTATTTCCTTTCTATCAGAGGAAATATTTTGCTCCGATCTCTTCCGTTATCTCACCTGCAGGAGTGAACAGGATATTTTGGAAATAGGTCATCCCTATTTGTATTTATTTTGATTGGTAGTTTCAAGCTAACTTTACGCCATTTTCAGCATATATCAGACTATCTTGCCTAGATAATACATGAGCTGAGGAAGGGACATGATCCAATAGCCTTCAAACACATCTCACAGCTTGCACTCTGTGACCGCTGCTTTAACTCGCTGCTGACCCTGACCTGCAGGGAAAACAGTCTTTTTAATATTCTTGTGACCCACCTCCTAATAGTGCACTTTGAATTTCAGGGTGAAGGATCAGATTTAATTTGATAAAGTATCCAGTGTATCATTTCTTAGTGATAAAACGTGGCATAATTTGGTTTGCTAGAGTTCACAAACACCCCAGTGGTTTCTTTCTGGCTAATATGTTGATGTCCTGTTCCCTTTGGAGGACCCCACCCTCCCACAACCAAACTTGTGACATACTACGTCTTCAAACTGGGACAGACTCCTAATGAAAAGATATTTCAAAACTCATTAAGATGTGCATTATATTGCACACATGGTAAAAGCTCTTTCATCCCTGCTTTTCCTTGAGTGTTTCATCATACCTGCATCCTAATGACTCAGATTATATATCTTTGGCTTCTCTCTTTACAAACTTCTTATCTGAAATATTGACTTACTATGCAGCTACTCACTACAACAAAAGCTGGCAATAAGGTTGGTAATCAGAAAGTTAGTAACTGCTTTTCAGATTCTAAAGTGATACATGTTTCCACTCACTGTCTCCATTCAACAAATCAGGTGTAAAACTACGCTCTGCTTCCTAGCTTTTTCTAAAGATGTCCCAAACTGGGAAAGGTGATATCATCATCTGTGCTAGCCAGCATCTTATTTATGATTGTTACTACATCCAAATTTTTTCAATACCTGCTTTCAACAGAATTTCCGGTTTTGAATTTTTACATTGTTGCCAACTGTCCCTGTTAACAGCCGGTGTATTTTTTAATTGTTAAAAAATACCACAAAAAATACCAGCTGTTAATCCCCACTTCCCCATTAAATGTGGAGCTGAGCAAATGAGGATGATGACAATCACCTTCTTAATGGCCATCTTACTCTGATGAAGGGTATGAGTCGTGACCCAGGGAAAAAAAATCATACCTTTGTAGGCATCTAATGCTTCCTTTCACTTATCTTGATGGTCAGTCTACAGACTGGTCCTCTGGTAGCTGACTGGATTCATAGCTGGTATGTACACACAGTAAGACACAAATCTTTGCAAGTCCTCTAGTAAGCTAGACAGAATTTCTTCTTTCCCCACTCCTAGCATTTGCCCCTAAAGAGCTGATTAAAGATAGGTGTTGCCACTTTATATGTTAAGGACTTATAGATGATCTGATAAATTAACTTTATATTTCTGGAAATAAATTATAAGCTGCCACAAGCACTGTGCCACCATATGTAGCCCCTGGAAGTACCCTTTACTTTTCGCTTTTCTAGCTCTCCATTTGGACAGTCAGGTTAACTTCAAACAGTACCTTTTTTTCTCCTCGAGACAGTAAATGTTTGTATTGCTTTAGCTGGGTAATTCCCCCCTCATCTCCCCCCCTGCCTATAAACAGAATAGAAACATGTAAAACTGTGTATTATTGAAAAAAGTTTCTGGCTCAACTCCCCATCATGGTTGCTGATTTCCACCGGGGCATGGGAACTTTATTTCTTTCTGGAGTTTATTTTTAGCTCCTTTAGACATAGTTCCAACTGTTTGAATAGGAAATTACAATCAAGCCAAAGGTTTCCTGTTTTCCTGTCATTCCTCTGCCTGTAACTTTCCAGTAGTTTTTTTTCTAGTCCAGAGCCTTTGATTTCTAGTCTTTTTATCTTGTTAATCCAAAAGGCAACACTTGAATTGGGGATTGTTAGGCTTTTTTTTTTTTTCCCCTGAATCCCTATGGATATCTTAAGAGAAATTTCAGATCCAGATTGTGAAATTCCCTAGTTTTCTTTTGGTATGTCTCCTGCTCCTTTTTCAGGCTGTCTCCAACCTCATTTCAGCCATTTGAGTGTCAGTCGTCACTAAAAACCACTTTTACCAAGTTACCTCAAAAGAATACCAGCTTAAAAAAAAAAAAATTCCTTGGTAGCCGCCTCTGTCAGCTTTTAAAGCTACATGAACCAGCACTTGGCCAGGCTTCGGAGTCCCACAAGTTCCCTGGGAAATACGTGGGGACAACGACAGACCCCATCCCAGCTGAGCTCCCTCACGCCGCGGTCCCGCCCGGCGGCCTGCGCATGCGCGGCCCCTCGGCCCGCCCGCCCCCAGCTGCCTCCGCGAGGGACAGGCGGGACCCCCGAGAGAGGCTCCGGGGGCCCTTCGGGACAGCAGAGGCACCAGAGAGAAAGGTCTTCGGCAAGTGCAGCTTCTCACTGGTGCGGGTCTAGGAAGAGACCCAGGATTTCCGTGTGCGCTACAGTTCTTTTACAAATCGTAGGTTTAGATTAGGTATTAGGAACAAATTCTTTACTGTGAAGGTGGTGAGGCACTGGAACAGGTTGTCCGGAGGAGTTGTGGATGCCCTATTCCTGAAAGTGTTCAAGGCCAGGTTCGATATGGCTTTAAACAACCTGGACAAGTTGAAGGTGTCCCTGCTCACGGCAGGGGGGTTGGAAGTAGATGCTTCTTAAGGTCCTTTACAACCCCAAACATCCTATGGTTCTATGAAAAAATAACGAAAATTATGATGGGTGTGGAGAAAGCATGCCAGGTTTTGCTGGGTCCCCAGCTGGCTACAGAGCCAGAGACAACAGAAACAGGAGGAATAGAATTTGCACAGCTGAAGGATGAGAGGTGGCTAATTTTGTCTAATATTTCTCTCAGTGTTCTTGAGAAGAGGTGGCACACCTACATACACTTCTCTTGTGAGAGAAATTATTTGCATTGGATATACAGAGATGTGGGAGAAAAGAAGTGACTAATGTTCAGCAATGGTTATTGTGGTCGCAGTGGGCAGCTGTTGCAATGGGGGTGGAAGTCCATGGGGAAACTCAGAAGTTATTAGCTGCCTCACAATATAGCCTCCATACATCCAGCCAGAGTGCAGAGAGGGACTAAATCTCGATCTCAGTATGAAGAACTGCTACTGCCAGGCACATACAACCTTAATTTCACTGGAGCAGTACATCACATCACTGAGACACACAGTGCATCTCTACTTCTCCTTCAGTTGGCCCAGAGTTCAAGAGTGAGCCTGTGCAGTACAGGCGAGCTCACTTTAGCCCCAAAGATACCACCCACACCAACCTGCAGGCCACAACCAGCTCTGTATTTCAGGACTCTTGAGGAGCTCTGCCAGACTTCCTCGTACATGCATATATCCTGAGGTGAAGCTAATCAGTCCCTCAGAGCAAAGGGACAGTTTGGACAGGTTGTTCCAGTAAGCATCACTTGTATTCAGTACATCTTACATAGCACAATTAACAGCAATTGGTCAATGAACAGAAAACCAAAAAAACCTATTCCAACACTGCACAAATTGCAGCATATCTGTTCCTCTCACGTCCCTTCTCACGTGTCCCTTCTCATGTCCACTCTCTGTGGACAGGTGTCAGCTTTAGGGGACCAAGTTAAGTCTGATTTAATTTAAAGCATAACACAGAACATGACACTGGGGAAGAAACAAGCTCTGGTGGGGAGGCCACTATTCATAGAATCACAGAATAGTTTGGGTTGGAAGATCCAACCCTTAAAGATAGATCCACCTTAAAGATCCTCTAGTTCCAACCTCCTGCCATGGGCAGGGACACCTTCCACTAGTTCAGGTTGCTCAAAGCCCTATCCAACCTGGCCTTGAACACTTCCAGAGTTGAGCCATCCACTAGTTCTCTGGGCGACCTGTTCCAGTACCTCACCATCCTCACAGTAAAGAATTTCCCCCTAATAATGGGGAAGGGGGGTATCTCTCTCCTCTAGGGTGCGAGGGGGAAGGTTATAAGGAGGTGGTGAGCCACAAAGGACACCTTGCCAGGATGCAGCACTCCTGGGCAGGAGCGCGGGTGCCAGGCGGGTGGTGTGGGGAGACGTGAGGCCCCACGTCTTCCCTTCGCTGCCCCGGCCACGCGCGAACACCCGGCCGCCTGCGGGAGACGCGGGCAGGTGCAAAGCGCTCCGAACTCTGCCCGGCCGCCATGGAGCCTCTCTCGGTGACGAGAAATCCCGTGAGCGCCCCGGGACGGGGAAGGGGCGCGGGAGGCCCTCGCTCCCCGCCCGGCCCCTAACGGCGCCCCGCAGCCGCGGAGCGTTCCCTCCATCCCGCGCTCCCGGCCGTCCCTCAGTCACGCCGTCCCTCGCCTCTCTGGACGGACCACAATTCCCAGAGCGCCGCGCGCGCGCTGACGTCAGACGCCGTCGGGGCTCGACCAATGGGCGGGCGCGCCGGCGCCGGGCGGGGCGGAGCGGCCGGTGGCGGTGGCGGAGCGGCGGCGGGAAGGGCGGGCGCGGGGTCTGCAACAGCGGCGCCGGCGACGACGATGCCGGTCCATTCCCGGGAGAAGAAGGAGAATAATCACGATGAGATGGAGGTGGACTACGGAGAGAACGAGGGCAGCAGCTCGGAGGAGGAGGAGACCGAGAGCTCATCAGTCTCCGAGGAGGGGGATAGCTCAGGTACCGCGGCCGCTTAAGGGGTACCGCTGCCGTTCCCCCAGCGCCCAGCTCTGCCCCAGGGACACAGCGGTCCTGTTCCCCGGCTCCGGTGGCTGCCGGTGCCCACCCCCGCCGTGACCCCGCCCCTCCGGCCCGGCCCAGCCCTAGCTTCGGCCCCGCGGCTCCTCCTCGGGCCGCCGCGCCGGCCGGGACGCAGTAACGTGGCGGGGCGCAGGGGCACGGAGCCCCGTTTCGCCCCGAGCCGCCGGCTCTGGAGCCAGCTGGCACCCGGCCTGGGGCCGGGGCGCGCTGCCCCGCTCCGTGGAAGTGCTGTGGGCTGTACCCTGCTGGGCTTGGGAGCGTGCCCGCTGAGCGGGGTCCTCGCTGGGGTCTGCACTTAAGGGCTTGGCACGCATACATACGTACATACATACATACATATACACATATACATACGTGTGCATGCGCGCACACATGTGTGTACGTGTATATACGTATGTATTTCTTCGTATGCCAACAATTAGGTGTTTTCAGACCTGTCTTTGAGGGGATATTGGAAGCCCTTGGCAGTACCATTGGCCTCCTTTGCTAATCATTTCAGTTTCTGCTCTGCTGAAGGTCCTTTCCTTTTTCCATAGCTTCCTTCTGGACTGTAGATTTGGAATTACATTAGTAGGTGAAATCTAGCTTTAAAAAATTACTTTTTCTATGCTCAATTTACAGTGTGTTATAGAAAGGTTATGATCTATTCAAACTTTCCTTGTAATTGCTTCTTTCTGTCTTTGATCTTAACGCATCTTTCCAGGTGATTCCCAGTAAAAGTTTATGGTGCCTTATTGGACTAGTGCTGAAATGGAAGACTGTGGGTGGAAAGGAAGATGGCCAGAGTTAGTGAACTGTGAGAAGTCCTGACATGGACGTGGGCCAGGGTCAGTCCTGGTCCTGACATGTGTTTTAAGTGATTTAGAGTGGTCTGCTGGGATCCTATCCCATGCCTATACTAGCATATTGACTTGTGGCCTGAGTGCTGGAAGAAGTGGAATGCCATGAACCAGACAAATTAGGCAGCTGTGAAATTATATTTTTATATCTGTTAGTCTTGTGATTGATTTATTTGTGTGCTAAAGTCTTCAGTGTACAGTTATTTCTTAATTTTTGGTGTTGAATGATCTGGGAGATCTTGAAAGTTAAATTCTAGGGCTTTTATATTCACACTGACTGATGCAGTTCAGGGAAAGCCCTGCTTTGGTGGTGCTGTGTGGACTCATGGAGCTTGTCCTCATCTGCCTGTGCATGGACTAGCAAGGTGCTGCAGCCCCACAGGTGTGGTACAGACACAGCCAAGCTCACTCTGCAGAAGTAGAATAAAGACTCTTCCAGTGCTGAGAAAGTGTGGCTACAGTACTGGGAGAGGGTATAGTCATTCCCTTAGACCTTGATCTGAGTTAATTCTCACTCTGCACCAGAGTTGATCCCCCAGTAGAGGCCTTGGTTAATCCACAGATCCAGATAATCTGCCCATGGTTTATGCAGAGCTTCCTATTAATTTTTTTCCTTTGTCCCCTTCTTCTTCCCTATCCCTCCATATCTTTGAGCTGGCAAGTATTGCTGCTAGAACCCCATTTTACAAGTTAGGCTGCTGGTCTGTGGTGTCCACCTGGATCAAAATGCTGACTGCTACTGTCCTACCTTTCATCCTTACCCACCCCTCCTGGTACTCTGTGCCTTTCTATCCCCTTTCTTGCTTGTTTGGCCTTTGTATGCTAAAGTGTCAGAAAAATAACTCATTGAAAAGGTAGCTAGTGAAAACATCTCAGTGAAGAGTCTGATATCTAAATGGCAGGCACTGGAGACTATGTAAACCAGTGGCTAGATAGACTGCAGCTCATTAGCAGCAGAAGGCATAAGTGGCAATTTTGTGAAAATATGTAAATATGTCCAACTTAAATCAGTTAACTGGATGCCTACATGTTTTGTGAATTTGGGACTAATGATTTGCATGTGTTTAGTCTGGAGCAGGTGATTTTTAGTTCTGGGCTGTTCTCTAATCTGAGGAAGATCTTGCACTTGTCTAACGCAACGCTACACAGGAGATGTCTTCACTCGGTGAACTGTGAACCATATCCAGATATGGGCTTGAAAGAGTCAGCAAAATTAGTATAATGTAGTGATTTTATTTCTGTCTGTATTAGCTACTGATTTGGCCAAATAAGAAAAGAGAATAAGTAGTTCTGAGCAGATAGTGCTGAGGCCCCTTATCTCCAAATTAAAACCTTAGAATATCCTGGGTTGGAAGGGACTCAGAAGAATCACTGAGTCTGACTCCTGGCCCTGCACACGACAGCCCTAAGAATCACACCGTGTGCCTGAGAGCATTGTCCATGCTTCTTGAACTCTGTCAGGCTTGGTGCTGTGACTACTTACTTCCCCTGGAAGCCTGTTCCAGTGCCCAGGTTCCCTGTGGGTGAAGAACCTTTTCCTAATATCCAACCTAAACCTCCACTGACACAATTAAGATCTACTGCTGGGGAAGGCTGATCAGTTTTTCCTTACCCCCGTTCTCTCAAAATGGTTCTGTTGAAAAAAAGGGCCAGAAAAATGTGCTCAAATGGTCTTGGGTTGTTTTGGTGAAACCTAAACTAGGCAGCATTTTTGTGTGCTGGTGGTTATGCCGGAATAAAAGTGAACTTGAGTTCACTTTTGGGTACCAGGACAAGCAACTGGAAGTGATCTGTTGGCAAAGCATACCTGATGCTGTGCTCTTTGCAAAGGAACCTTCTCCTTTCCTTTCCGATGTGACTTAGGAAAGCATGCTTCAGTTCTGTTATTATCAGAATTGTACATGAACTCAAAAGGGAATACTGTATTTTGGATAAGAAATTCATGGAGATAGCTTTTCAAGAAGTTCTGATACACGAAGTTTGTTACATCTTTCAGGAGAAGGCAGAGAGGGGATAAAGGAGGAATATCCAAGCATATTGGGCAGTAGGTGGGTGAGGCACAGAGTTGTTAAGGTCTCCTTGATGAGGTCCAGGGGCAGCACTGCAACAAAACCCACTACTTACTTTGCCCATCTTAGCCTTCCAGTTTGTGTTGTAGCTAGATGCCATCTGGGAATGCCCTTTCTTTATCTCTTATTCTAGCTAATCTTTATGTCTGAGAAAATGTAATTTTCTGTGGGACAGTTTCGTGTAACGTTTAAACTTAGCTTTTTCTCTCCCAGCTTCCTGGCTGTAGTGAGAGAATTGGCTCTGTTAGTTTCAGCTTTGAAGTTAGCTCTTTTTCAAAATTTGCCTGGTTTCCTCTTTGTAGTTCTGTTATTTGGTATTTCTAATGAAAACTTTGAAGTTTACATGTCCTCTAAGACGCTTTGGCTGATTTTTATTGAAGGCAAATATTTCTGTTGTTTTGTCCTTATCTTGCTTTCTTCTGGAATTAGGAAGGAGTAATTGTGTTTTAGTGAATGTAATCTATGAGTGTGTCTTTAAAACAACACAAGAAGCTCTCCAGATAATTTCTGTTGCATTCCACAGAGAAATGCTTTTAAGGGAGCACTTTAAATGTGATGATTACAGGAAATTACATGCTTGTCTTAGTGTCTTGACAAATATGAACATACTCCATGGCAGCATATTGCTCCTACGGACATAAGATAATTAGCACCACAAGAAACAAGTCTTAATTGAAATTAGTAATGTATTTTTTTTGGTGTTAAATTTGTCTTCTGCTTTACTTGCATTCAGCCTTTTTTTTTTCCCCACCAGTAGATGCCTGACAACACAAAAGGTGCTGTTAAAAGAAGCATGAGTTGTCCTATCCTGTTCCTTTTGACATTATGTATTTAGTAAAGGTTTTTTATTGATTGGGATTTAGAATAGCATATTAGAGATGAATAAAAAAAGCCACAAGTTATGATTACCATCCTAGAGGAGAATTTGGCCATTTTTTAAGCACTTTATGTAGGCCAAGGCTTATTAAAAAAAGCTATTTTAGGTGCTGTTACATTTTAAGTACTATGTGGGGGTTTTTATCTTTAAACCAGGCTACCCTAATTACCATGCTGGACTGCTTGAACATAGTAGGAAAAAAGTGACTGTGATTTTGGAAGTGTTTAAAAGTACCTTAAATACTTAGTGCAGTATGAAAGTATGTGGGAAATCTGATGTGTTGAGACAGGATGGGCCTATCAGCAAATGTTTTAATATGAAATGAGCAATCCCACCTCCAGTGTTGTAAATTTTCAACTGGAAAGCTGTGAGATTTGATCCTAAAACCTTTTACTTTTTCGGCACTCCATATTCTCTAGTCAGTATGTTGTTTAAGGCCATGGGAAAGAAATTTCGTAAATTATATCCATTAAAGATATCTCAGGACTCTAAAAATCATCATTTTATGAATCTTACTGGAGGCAGAATAAAGATGAAACAATTTAAGAGTGAATGTGAATTAGCATGTGAATTGACATTCGGTATGAATGATAGGTAGAATGTAGACTTCTAGACAGAAAGTCAGCTGAGGGGAGACTGGAGAGTTATGTGTTATTTCAATATCTACAAGAGAGTCAGCTGTGCCCTCAGATGCCAGTGCATAAGTTTCCTTGCAACACAAGTTTAAAATGTAAAATGCAGTCCCCTTCCCCTCCAACAGTAGGTGTGCACTGATCTTCAGCCAGGGTTACAGTTCTAATAGTTTTCTTTGCTTTGTAGTCCTTAAACATATACAAACAATAAAATTCATATTAACTTAAGAAAAGCTTCTGAGTGAATTCCTTACTAAAACATACCTAGAACAAAAGGCATGTTTGAGAATAAAGTGGGAAAACTACTGGTATCCCAGTGCTTGTTGCTGTTTGGTTTCACAGGGAGGTGCCTTCAAATTTTAAAGAAGCTTCATTTTTATAGCACATAAATGCTTTAGACAACTCTTTGAGTAATATGATTGCCACATCCCTTAAATCTGACCAAGCCGAAAGTTGACGGAGCAATTTTGCTTGAGTATTGCATTGGACAGCCAAATAAAACTTTGTTCTTTAATCTAATTTCCAGCCTGATTCTGGTTCTGCCTTATTTTTGAGAACAATATTTGATATAAAGTAGTATCTCTTAACAGCCTGATACGTTCTTCCTCCAACCTCCCCATTCAATGTATTTAAGTTCTGTCTTTAAATTTTCTTGCTCTGCTTTCAAATACTTCAGGTTATATTTTGTTTTAAAACTTTATACGCACTTTTTTGATTGTAGTAACTTTAGTACAACAGACCATACTAGGTCTTTAACTTGGAGTCATAGGTGCCATTGTAGTATACATTGGTATGCTCTGCTGCCTGCTGGTTTTCATATCCAGGTAGAGAGGGCTAGTGTAGTTTTTAGTCCTAATAGCTTGTGATGATTTCAGAAACAAGTTAAGTGCAGAAATCGTCACACACTGAGAGGTCTGAGTAGACATCTGAGTTAATCAGATCGTTCCAAGTAGCAGTGGCCCTGAAGCTACTCCTTTCACCTCATCACCTTTACAAATTGGCATACTCTTTTGGAAAACAATGAAAATGAAGACTTGCATGCGGGCGTTCTGTAGTTGGTGTAGGAAACAGCATAAAGAAGTTAAATTTTTCCAATGTTTATTGGAAAAATGTGAGGAAGAAACAAAAAGCTCAGAGTTGTTTATGGTCCAGAGGAGTGAGTCCAGGCTACTGGTTTCAGGATTCCACTTTACCTTTCTGTAGGATATTTTTTGCCAGAGTAAATGCTTACATAGATATGTAAGCCTTAGGACAGTGACTTCTCTTAAACACCTGGTCTGTTTGCACCCTTTCAGCCCCAGTTCCTAACTGCATGGCCATCCCTTCTGAATGCTTCCTACAGCTTGATAACAGATCAATTGTACTGTAACTGTTGAGAGCTAATTCCTGCAGATACTGCTGCTATAAAGCAGTTTCACATATCTGATTTTTAATAAGGCTTAACGAAGCCTTTTTTTTTTTCTTCTGGGAAGGGTGGGAAACAATCAAGAATTTTGTATCTTAGTTTTTCAGCTTTCTAGTCTAAGAAATGGCAGTGGAGATAACTGATGTTCAGTAACATCAGATGTCTCAACAGAGTGGCAAAATTTTTGGCAAAACAATTGGTATTTATTATACTTTATCTTCCCAAGCTAAATTAAAAAAAAATCAGGAATATAAATTAAATCAAAAACCATGGAAAGAGTTTAATGTTAATTACTCTTGCTGCATAAAAGCATATAAAGTCAAGTTTCTGCAAAGTTCTAGACTTTTCAGGTTAAGAAATATTTCTTTAGAAATGCAACCATTTCAAATGGTCGTTACAATGAACTACAGATATTTTTACAATTATATTTCAACGTCAAAGATCTCTTCAAATTGCACAGGATGAAACCTATTTCAAAACCATGTGTTATTTTTTCTTTAAAGAATTTTAATAAAACAAACCTTGAATTTTATATGACAAATGTAATGTTGCTTGCATTACAGGGATGGCTTTTGTTTATACTGACTCAGGATACACTTGAATTTTCAGTGGTGCCTAATAATTTCTCGTGTTAATTGGTATCTTTCATCTGGTATGATATACAATGTTTAGTTTTTCTGTTTCATGCGTTCTTATGTACACTTTGTATTATCAGTCTTGAAATTTAACCTCTTGAGGTCTTACAGTGCTGTTGTTTCCTGTTTTGAGAAAAAAGAATTACTGTTTATGGAGTTTATTCTAAAATTAGGTCTAAGTTTCTTACTTTGTAGCTTATATGACAAGTGATTTCTCATATTCTGCTCTATGTGAATAATAATATAAGGGCTAGCTATAATTCAGGCTTTCTTCATATTCACTAGAAATAAAATATCCAGTTTATTTGGTTATATATTACATTGTTCAAAATTATTCTTTTTATTCTTAGAAATGGATGATGAGGACTGTGAAAGAAGAAGAATGGAGTGTTTAGATGAAATGTCCAATCTCGAAAAGCAATTTACAGACCTTAAAGATCAGTAAGTATTTTAATGTTTTAAGTGCCTCATTTGGCAATCCATTCCATGAAAATATTGTGTGCAGCTGGTGTTTTTTTCATGTATGTGAATGCTACTTTTGGAGGAGAATAAGGATTGGGAGTTCTGAAATTATTTGCGGGCAGTTGCTTTAGAATAATTTTATGTATTTATATTTTTTTTTCTGTAGGGATAGTTTTGAAATGTTTTTGTTGTGAAGGGCTGGTGTGGGTCTATTGCATCAAACTCCTTAGTAGATCTAAGGAATTGTGATTTTAGGGGAATTTATTTATTTATTTACTCAATGTCTTATTGTTTTATGTATGTAGGACAGACAAGTACTGTTTTTGCTAAGTAAGAAATTAGATTTGGGTTTTGTTTTTTTTTTTTACAGGATAGTGCAGTAGTTTTTGTAGTTGGTACCAATGAAAGTTTCTTGTGGTTGCTGCAAACCAGGTACCAGTACTAAATAAAATGAAAATACTGTTACCTCTCTGTAGTTTGCCATCATGGCTAGGCTTCGCGAACGAAGATTAGTAGTGTGCCATAATACCTACATAAACAGTAAAAACCTGCTAAGTAGAAGAGATGAAATTAATAGCCACAGTTATCAAAAGTGATTGCCATTTGTATTACAGCCAGATATTTGTATCATAGAATCATTAAAGTTGGAAGAGACCTCTGAAATCATAGAGTCCAACCACTGACCTAACAATGCCAGGTCCACCATGAAACCATGTCTCTAAGCACTATATCTACACATTTTTCTGAACACTTTCAGAGACAGTGATTCCACCACTTCCCTAGGCAGCCTGTTCCAATGCTTGATCACCCTTTCAGTGAAGAAATTTTTTCTAATATCCAGTCTAAGCCTCCCCTGGTGCAGCTTGGGACTATTTCGTCTAGTCCTGTCTCTTTTTACCTGATGCCCCCCTCACTACAACCTGCTTTCAAGTAGCTGTAGAAAGCAATAACGTCTCCCAACAGCCACCTTTTCTCCAGGCTAAACAACCCCAGCTCCCTCAGCTGCTGCCCACAGGACTTGTGCTCCAGACCCTTCACCATCTTCATTGTCCTTCTTTGGACAAGCTCCAGCAATGTATGTAAAGTTAAATTTGTTTTTACATGTGCCCAGACAAGCTAGATGCATCTGTTCCAGTTTAAATTTGTGGTAATTTGGCAACTAACTTAAGGTACCTGGCGAGTGAAACTTTAACAAGACCCGGTCTATTCATGGGCATATCCTTGAATTGAAAACCTAGTCATTGTCATGCTTTAGATGTGCCTTTATGTTGTGAGATATTTCTTTCTGCTACAGAAGTGAGACATACAACTTGCTTTGTATAACAGGACACTGTGAGGTCTGGAAACAATAGGGTCTGGAAAGAATTGCCTAACAAGAAATTCCTTGCTGCAGTGCCTAGAGAAGATTGTTTGTACTGCTATTTATTTGGCTGTGCCTGAAGAAACCTGGGAAATGGAACCAACTGATGAGTACTGAAGCCAGTCAGTACTGACTGGTTTGGCATTTGGAAAACTGTTAGCTTTTGAGGTCAGCCCTACTCTTCCATCTGTCCAACAGCTTGGATGACTGAAAACAGTTTGTGGAAACAAACCTTTAAGGAGTGAATATGAAAGAGGGTGGTCATCAGAGGAAGGAAACAAGTATTTTGGGGGGGTTTAGGTGTTTGAGGAGTGGTAAAGCTATGGTATATGGAAGAAGGCATTGGGTAGACACATTGGCTAGTTGAGAGATAGAGGTATTTGTATGGGCTAGGAGAACAGTGATGGTGGGAATAATAGAAAAGGACCATTAGAATGATGGAAGAAGGATTATAGGGAGAAGTGGCTGTGAGTAGGGAGATGATGAAGTTGGGAAAGAAGAAGAAGATGCATAAACAATGGGATTTTTAGTCACAACCAACAGCAGAGATGATGTAATGATTGGGTCTGCCTGCTCATTTTTTCTGGGGAAACTGCATTTGGATGCTATAAGTAGAATTTGCAGTGGTTGGTAGCATTTATCCATTTTAGGCAAATCACTGTTTGAAAGTACTGGATAAATAGTTATAGTTCATCAACTGCTGCATGGTACCAAGTGCACCCAGTCTATAAGTGCTTGCTCTTATGTAGCTGGTCCTTGGTGCTGTATAGTCAAATGTTAGTGGCTGACCCAGTGCACTCTGCATCCAGGCTTATGTTCTAGCTAAATCATTCTGCTGTAGCTCTCTGTTAACCACCACGTGCATAGCATGCTCATCGGGGATTGAGCCCAGCAAAGTGGGGTTTGATCAGCTGCAGGCTGTGTCAGTTGACTGCAGGACAGATTGCATGTATCATACTCTTAACAGGTTGCAGGTAAGAGGTAGCAGAGTGATCACTGATGACAACTCTGTAGGTCAAGCATGTGTACCTAACCTAGCAATAGTCAAAGTAAGAAGATGAGCAAGCTGGTGGCAGACGAACAGGCAGTTATTTCTCAAGGGGGTCTTGGTGTATTAGTATACATAAACTTTATTTTTTCTAATTACTTAACTTGTGCACTTTAAATAAGTAAAAAAGCAGCATCCTTGGCCCAAGGACATCTGTTGTATCTGTGTAAACAGATAACATCTGATGTGTTCTTAACATTTAGAGAGTTTGTACATGTTTACTTTAATTTTACAGCTTTTGATTGTGCGTTGCAAGGTAAAAAATGAGATAAGGAGAAGTCAGTTATATTGGTGTTTCTAACATTGAACATTATATTTATCAGTTACAGTAGGTGGGGCTGTATTGAGATTGAAATCTTTGTAATTGATATTACATTAAATTCTACAAAAAGTGCAAGTAGGTTGCTTCATTGTCTGCCAGTAAATATCAGCTTTTATAGGAGGACTGAATTTCAGGTAGAATAAAAGTGCTTTAAATACAGTTCCTTTTGGCAGGAATGGAAGATATCAGTTAGAAATCATACTGTGCTATTTGTGATAGTATGCAATATGTGGATTTTCACAGGAGATGAAATGAGTGTTACTTCAATGAGAGCCTTCCCATGTTTTATGGTAGCATGGGAGCAGATATGTGAACACAAAAATGAATGGTTGTTTCTATCCACGAAATGTCTGTCTTTCTCTCTCACGACATAAGCCAGTTCATTATAATGTATTGTAGAGGACAGCTTTACGCGTCCTCTTCCATGTGGATTCACATCCTACTGCATTTCAGTCCTATAAACAGACATGCAGTTTTTTCTTCTTCCTTAGAGATGGAGATACATACACTTCTAATTGTTTACACTCACTTTCCAGAAAGGCTTAATAGACGTGAATAGAATATTTCAAAAAGAAAATATGTCTTGAAAAATTCAAATGCTAAAAAATCTTCACTTTGCTTCAGTGTTCCATAGCATTAACAAAGGAATGACAAAAGAACAGCTATGTTAAAAATATTTCTTCCACCTTGTGTTTTCTTCTAAATAAAATACATATGAATACATACTTTTAAATAAAATACATATTTTCATTTCTATTTTTTTAAGACTCTACAAAGAAAGATTAAGCCAAGTGGATGCAAAACTACAAGAGGTCATAGCTGGAAAAGCACCTGAATATTTAGAACCACTGGCAGCTTTACAAGAAAATATGCAAATCCGAACCAAGGTGGCAGGTAGGCATGTAAAATGAGTATTGCTGTTTTAAAGTATAAACTTCCTATGCAATTTAAGACCAATCTTCTCTTTTCTTTAGAACTGTTGAAGGAGTATGTTTTAAAGTTAGAAATACTGTGGCATGATTTTAAATGTAAAGTAGTTTCCAAGTAAAAATGAGTAAGTTGCTTACCTCTTTGCATAAGTTGCCTGATAACATCAAATTAAAAATATGGCTTTTTTATGTTTCATATACTAGCTGCCTGTCTTTGGGTAGTAAGTACAAAATTACTGAGTTGAAAACTAATAATTTTTATTAGTCAGAAGATTTGGGATCAAGTCTACACAGTGGTCACTGTTGAAGAGATATGTAGGTTCTGTCTCATGAAGTGCTTGCCAGATCATCTTAGATGATCATGTTTTTTCCTGCTCTTCTAGTCTCTGTCTCTTCTGCTTCTCTGCTCCCATCTTCCTGTTCCATCTAGGGAAGAAGAAAAACCCTATCCTTGACAGCTTTGTTCTAAGCTGAATTTTAATTATTAAAACTAATGTTTAGATAGGCTTTTATGCTCATAGAAGAAGAAGGCAAGGACTTTGATCTTCTTTCACTATACAACCGTATATAATCATATGGAGTAGTGGTATTATGGAAAGACAAAGTTCTGTACTTCTCTACTGTAAATTTGTTTCATGTTACAGCTTGACTCCCTTAGGAGTAATTCTGCTGTCCAAGGGCTACGTAATACAGACTGTCAGAGATCCAAAAGGCAGACAGTCTTGATCTCTCTAACCAGAGAAGCTATACCACTGTCTTTTCTAAGAAACTTAGCAGAAACGTCGTGCAGCCAAACTGAAAATGGCAAGCCTTCTTATACTTTTCATAATACAGTTTCAGTGCTACTCAGTATGTCTTATTGGTACTTTTAACTTTGAGAATATGAAATCTTTTGATCAATTGCATTTCTCTCCCTCCAGCTCTTTTCTGTAATGCTTTTTCTCAGCTGCTGACCCAGAATTTCTGGGTTTTAAGTTCTTAACCCAAATTTATGTGACTAGTCCTAAGTAGCCCCCTTCTGCTTTGCAGAAGGATTGTGGGTGAACTTGCAGAAGGTTTGGTATAAAAGCAACGATAATCCAGGCTTTCGATTTTCAATTTTAAATGTGATTGTCCATCTGTGCTTTCATGTAGGTGGCTATGGGTATGCATTTTACATATTCTCCTGATTGGTCTTCAGCAGCACTGAAGGTCCATGTTCCAATGTAAAAAAAGCCCAGCATAAAAACTGCAGTTTCCTTGAGGCTGAGAATAGAAAACAGGTTTTTTTTAACTTTTTGTCCCCAACTAAATGAATTTGATAAAATTATTCTGGAGAAAGCAAGAAACTGCGAAATAGGCTTATTTGCTCTTACTATTTGAGAGCCTTGACTGTTACCTGAGAGAGGGGAGAAGAAGGTGAAAAATCCCCAAACTAAACTATGTTTAGCTAAACTTTGAATATAATTGCATCTGTGGTAGAAAAAAACCTTGTGTTTCGCTGCTCTCTAAGGCACTATTAGAACAAAATATGGATCTCGACTATTTCAGCAAGTCAGAAATACAATAGAACTGTTCATAACTGTGTTGTTCATTTTCAGGCAAATAAGCAGTGACCTAGGTATGCCAGTCAGCCATAAATATAAAAAAATCCAGCATAACATAGCAATGTAAGAAAAGAACATTTCAAATTCTAGATCAAAAATGACTTCACAGCAGAAAGATGATTGGCTTAATACTTGGAGGTTTATTTTTCAGAGGAATTGCTGGTAGTAGTGTTGTTCCTCTTGTGCTGTGTTCATTTATTGTCAGTTGAATTCTAAGGGGAAGTTGGTTTTGGAAGTTGTTCTGTTGCGAGATACCACCAGCGTGTGTGCAAACTTAACTCTTCAGGTTTCTAATCTGAAACCATTTAAGTATTTTGTGTTGAATGCATTGAATATATTACATCAAATTCTGTCTCTGCTTACCAGATACTTATTTCAGATAACTCAGATTTTTTCAACTGTCTGTTTAGTGGACATATTTTCAGAAATGCTCCTAATGCTTAGAAACGGTATGCTTTGTATCACAAAATGACTATTTCTGAGAATGGAACAGTCTTGTTAATTAATTTAATTTATTAAGGTCATGCATTATAAAGTAATATTATAATATTAATTTGTTTAATTTATTAATTTATTTATCTTATTAGTTTATTTAATTAATTTATATTAATTAATTTAATTAATTCCCAAATATTAATTTGGAAAACCTTTTTCTTTCAATCGGTTTTCTAGCTATCTTAAAACCCTAAGACATTACTTTAAACTCTAATTAGAAAATAGAAGAGGCCATTTAGTATTTGATTTTTGAAAACTGATGATATCCAGGATAACTTGATCAGATATATGAAATAGACCTATTTTGTGAAGTTAGCATGACCACTGGTGTAATTTATTGACTGACAGGGGAAGGAGTTAAAATAGGATTTATTTTTTCTCACATCTTCAGAATTAAGGATTTACTTGTTCTTATTTTTACTCTTTAAAAAAGCCAGGCACTGTAAGTGCCTCATATAATATATCTGTATTTTCCACTATGTGCATTTTTTGGGATTTGCAGGCAGTCTTAAAAGGGAATTCTGAAATTGGATAGTTGCTAAAGAAAGTAATATTGCTATAATTTGTGTGATTACAGGTATCTATAGAGAGCTTTGTCTGGAATCTGTGAAGAACAAGTACGAATGTGAAATTCAAGCCTCTCGACAGCACTGTGA